>NC_035444.2:7184717-8484717 GCF_002127325.2 Helianthus annuus
ATGGAAAACGGTTATTGTGCCGCTATCGTACCAACCCAAACCGAAACCGACTGAACAGCATTTGTATCATTACCGGGATTTATTTTTATCATTTTTCCTTTCGGTAAACTAAGATTGTATTGCTATCATACCGTACCGTACCGAACTGAACAACATCGGTACCGGTATGTATTAATTTTTATGGTTTTTTGTTTGATAACATATATCGTGTCGCTATCGTAGTGATCCGAACGTAAGTTATTATATCAAACTGAATGGTAAACAAAATGCTACTAATAAAAAGAGCAAATACCTAATAATTATCTTATTACTAAACAATCAAATGAATAATTGATAAAATATTACTAAATAAAAACAAATACTTAAAATATTTCAACTACTGTTCATCAAAACTATATGTTAATATATATAAGGGTTATTGGATTTTATCATGTCACACCCCGATATTTACACGATTCACCGGTGGGCCCGGTGGGGGATTATCGTGACGTAGTTGGCAACATTACAGTCAAACAACACAATATTTAAATGCACAGCGGAAGCAAAAGATAGATATATTTCAACCGAATAATATTGTAATATCATATATCACAAACAGTTGAAAATAATCCACAGGGGGATAAAAAATAAATAGGAAATATTGTTCAACAGTTTGACATCCAAGCTTGCGAGACTTATTGAGGACGCTAGGAGAAAGCCAGCCTAGTTCGCATAGTACCTGCACTTAACCTTTTTGAGAAAATACGTCAGTTTACACTGGTAAATACATTCAACCGACTCAGTTTGAAAAGTTTAATAAAATTGATTTGAATGCACGTGGCACAAACTTTTATAACTTGGGATAATTATTTGAATATAATACTTGTAAACGAATTACATGTTTCTTATGCGTTCAGTAGCCCGATCCGTAGACCGGGTTAAAGATCAATAGACACACCACATTATTTATTCATTCATGCACTGACGGGTGTACGCCTACACCCCGTGCTCAGGTCGTGGCCATCTCGTAAGATGATGCCAAGGATATCCGGAGCATGGTCATTAACCCCCCAAAGGCTTTAAGCAAACAAAACATTTCAAAACAAGGCATATCAATGATTTAATCACTATTAGATTAAAGATTCAATGCTGGACTAAGCGGTATTTTATATACCATACCCCAAGCCCGTATAAGGGAAATTAAGTTAAAAGTATTTACCTTTGCAAGTATCAATCACAAATAGCAAGTGCGGGTAGCTTTTACTGGGTCTCCTATTCTGGAACAAAGGTTTATAATAACCTATTAGAATCCTAACGGGTCTTTAATTAAGCCTAAATTTAGACCGGTTAGTTTTAACGAAAGATACGGTTCGAACGCACGATTAGGCGAAGACCAGAATAGAATGTGTTTTAGTCCCAACAAGTTTAAAGAGTTGTATAATATGGTGAACTAAACACCTTCTGGATTTTGAGATAAAAACGATAAAGTTTGACCTGTTTCGGCTAATTTGTGTAAACTAGTTACATAAACCGAACCGAACGCGTAGGAAGCGTAACGGGTAACCATGAGAGTCATTTACAGGTTTCCTAAGTTAATATGCCCTAAATATGTTGTGATATCAGTAGGATACCTTCCATTATGCCCAAAACGAGTTTAATCTCAATATAAGCCCCGTAGGGGTATTTTGGTCATTTTAAAGATTATAAAAGAGATTATTTAAAATTCTAATGTTCGGGTCTGAAGTGATCAGTAAGACCACTTACTTTAACAAGTTACATCAGTAGTTAATAAGTCTTTATATGACAAAATGGTTTTAAACCTATACTAGACGTTTAATACGCGTAAAAAGCCATTTTAAGCGATTTCCGGGTTAAACAGGAAATCTGAGTTTTCTGATCAGGTTACATAGTTCAAAATATTTTATTTGTTATATGAAATCAGTAGCAATTGGATTTGCGTCAAAACACTATGTAGAACTCATTTTATGCCCGAAAAGGGTATAATCGGTATTTACCGAATCAACGCCATAACCTTAGGTTATGAGCAGTTTAAAAATAATTAAAAATCTTTAAAAATCTCAAAATATTATATTACATCAGTGTGTAAAAAGGTTTGGTGTCGAAATTGGGTTTTAGATAGGCTTTATGCTAAGTGCGCCGTTTAATTAACAAAAGCTTCTTAATTGCGCTATTTAGCATAACTCCTATTCTGGACCTTGAACCGCTATGAAACTTTAGGGACATGTTTATAAATCAGTAACAAAGATTTTTGCTCTCTCACATTCCCAAAATTCTCGTTTTATGATCAAAAGGGCATTATGGTCAACTTTTAAGCATTTAACGGAAATGTGCAAACGACTCGGACAATCAACGAACCAGTCACAGAGGGTTATACTATCATGTAACCTGGTCCTAAGGAAGTCCTAAGGCATTTCTAGACTCTACTAAAACGGGTCAGAACTGAAGTCAAAGTAAAAGTCAAAGTTTTGCGACTTTCGGTTCCGAACCGGGTCTAAATAGAAAATTGCCGGATTAAACAAGCTTAGACCAGTTATTATACTTATTACCAAGTTATATGAGTGATAAAATAGGTTACATGCCTTCTACATTGTTAATTACATGTTAATTCGATAATTAAGCTTCTGTTGACTTTTTCTAAACAACTTTGACCCGACATTTGATCTAGTTAGAGTGGGAACAAGGGGGTGCCCTTTTAAGGGTTTAATGCCCACCTAATTACCAACTTATAACTACCTTTGATTCGACTAATCACTCGACCAATAATGATTAATCCCTAAGTCAAACGTTAATTACGACGGTTTGACTTTTAAGCTAAAACTAAGTAAAAACTTAACTAAGAAAGGTTAAGCATACTTACCAAAGTCTAATGCACGACTAGGAATGGCTTGGGTCTGCTCTTATGCTCCAGGAAGCTCCAAGAAAGCAGATGGAATGAATGAACACAATGTTGCAACTCAAGGCCCTTTTATAGTGTTCTTGATTGCTTAAGATCATGACAAGCAAGACTAGCATGGATCCCAGATCATTACAAGTGTTTCCTAGTGCCTAGGAACAGTTAGGGGTCGCCCATAAGAGTGAAAAAATCGTTTTAAGTTGGTTAAAACATTTATAACAGCCAACAGCCAACTTGCTGTCGCTGGGTACTCCTTACGGACCGTAAGGCAGGACCTTTACGGTCTGTAAGCCTTTGCCAGAAGGCAAAAAAAATTAACCTTTCAAGCTTTGAACATGCAACTTGCATGATATGACTTTGAGCCCGAATTTGACAGTATGAGGCCCTTTTAACCCATGCTTGATCAGTTGTGTCTACCTATCTTGCAGAATTATTGGTTTGAACATTACTAGAAATCATACACGAAAGTTTATCTAGCATTATTTTATAGGATCCATTCTTGCAAATTTGGAATCCATCATTATTAGTAATCACCGGATTTAAAGGTATACTAGATGCTTGTTAATCATGTTAGGGTCTTGGGATTTATAATGAAGTCGTTCAGAGGTATAAATTAACATATCGGCATGTTCAAAAATCCTGCCATACATCTTTTACTAAATCCAGGTTTATAATACTTTTTCGTACGTGACACGTGTTGTTATTTCATTTGACGGAAAATTTCGAGGTGTTACATATCACCTCTAACTATTGGTTATTGGCCCCTGCCACCCCCAACTAATACTTTGACGCCCGTCACCCCCAACTTAACACTTAATGTGTTCTGTCACCACATCGTTAACTGATCGCTAACATCTTGTTACTATACTTTTGGGGGTGTCACAAGGATCTTATGAAGGTTTTAGGGATCTTAGGATACCCCAAATGTATAGTAACATGATCAAAAGTTAATGATCAGTTAACGACATGGTGACAGAACACACTAGGTGTTAAGTTGGGGGTGACGGGTGTCAAAGTGATAGTTGGGGGTGGCAGCGGCCAGTAGGCAATAATTAGAGGTGATAAAATCCAATAACCCTATATATAAATATAAATTTTTCTTAATAATATAATACTAATAAAGACTAATATTTATAGGCTTAACACTATATAATTTATTTATGATATAATAAGTATTACCAGGGGCGGATCTATATGTTGGCGAGGGGTAACCCGTGATACCCCTCAACTTTCTTGGCGTAGTGCAATATCTCTTTTTTTAATCTCTGTTTTATTTACGGGATACCTCTAAACAAATGTTAGGATACCCCTGAGTGTACGTGAGGATAAAATAGAATGAAGTTTCATGGTCGATTGAAAGGAAAATTTACGATAATGGAAACTTGTAAAGTTGCAGCAAGAATGATGAAGATGAAGTATTATTAATATTTAATAATATAATAATAAGAGTTGGGACTTTGGAGTTTGGACAATGAATGAAAAGAAAACAATAAATCTAGAAAAGACAAAAGTCATGATTAGTCAAAACTTTAACTATTTAGTTTATTTTCTTTTTCACGGTACGATGGTTTTTTTAACAAGTTAAAAGTGTAAATAATATAGAAAAAACGTTAAAACAGTTCTTTTGAAATATATGATTTAATAGATTTTTTAGTCAAAACTTTAACCATTTAGTTTATTTTCTTTTTCACTGTACGGTAGTTTTTTTAACAAGTTAAAAGTGTAAATAATATAGAAAAAAATATTAAAATAGTTCTTTTGAAATATATGATTTAATAGATTTTTTTAAATGTAAAGAAATATTATATAAACATGAAGAAAATTTGAATGTTTAATCTATATGTTTCTATGGATATACGATTAAGAAAATTTTTAAACTGCGATTATATAATGAAATAAAGATAAAGATATTCATACTAAAACCTAGAATTTCTAATATTGAAAACTTATATAAAACTACATGCTTTAGTAGATATTAAAGGACACTGAGTTTCGGTTCTTTTTGTTGTAAAGAATTTTTTTTATCACAAACTAAATATTATTTATAAAACTTGTAAAAAGTATTTAAATCTTATTACTAAATGTTTAATGTTTTTTTATTTAATACATAATTTCAATTGTGTCTTATCTTATCTTATCTCAAAACATCATATTATAATTTCTAACTCTTATTACTAATTATTTAATAATTTTTTATATAAATTGTATGATACACAAGTCTGTAACCTAATAATAAGTATATATATACACTAGTCGCATAGAGCGCTAAGGGCTCTCGAATTCTCATGGATGACCTAGGTAAAAGAAGAATTTAAGGACCCATTTTCACTAGCTGCATAGGCCCTTTGTCTAGGTAAAAGCTTTTTGGGATAGCTCTGAATTTTTCTTTTAGTTCCGCCACTAAGTATTACGGTTTATGAATTTACATTTCTACTTAAATTAATTATCAAATCTAATTCCATTTCAAAAAGAATAAAAAGGAATTGTTTTCTTTTGATCTAAAAATATTATAGTTATGGTTTTTTTTTCCTAACCTGCTATAGCAAGTTCCGATAATGTAAGAGGCAAAGCTATACAAATCGAACGTACGCCGCGGATCGCGAAGGAACTCTACTAGTTATATATTCACATTCTGAAGAAACACTGATCTAATTAGGGAGTTAATTAGATTTGGTTTATGTTCCTTTCATAATGGTTAATCTTCTTATGGATATTTGAGCTTCGACTTGATAATCGATCCTGCAAAACAGAACACCGTTACTCGTTAAGAGGGGAATGTGGGGGTTTCCCTCTTAACCAGGCTCCGGCGTGAGAATAAGCGACTGCTTTGAGAGTAATTAAGTACTAAAGAGTGAGAGTAGAGGGAATAGAATGTTTAACCTGTGGAATAAGGTCTCTATTTATAGCCGGAGAGGTGTAAGGGGTTATGGGCTGATGGGCCTTGGGCCGGAAGCGGACAACAAAACGGATATTCTCTTTGTCTCACTGGCGTCGACCGCTTAGTGGCTTCTAGACGTTCCTCGGTGCTGGCGCACCTTGATTGGAGCCACGTGTCACTGCTGTCGGCCTTGTTGTCCTTCTGTCATCAGCAGACAAGTGGAGATCGTGGGACAGTTGTCTCCGTCCTCTGATTGGTGCCACGTAGGCGTCCTTGTGTACTTCTCGTCAGACGATCGTGGCGCACGATTGACCAGAGCCTGCTGGACGCTCATTTGCTCCTTTTACTGCCACGTGTACCTTGTGTACCACTGTAGGTAGCCGTGCGCTTCCTTACTGTGTGGTTCTTGTTGGACAGCAAACTAACCCGCGCGGGGTTAGTATGCTCATTTGTTCCAACGTTTCATGCTAAGTGCTGATATCTGAGCCTCTTGAGGGCCGTGCCTCGCGCGGGGTAGATCAGAACGTGGAGTGTGTCACGCGAGGACCTTATTAATAAGTTTACTGAAATAAGGAGTATGGTCTCACGCGCAACCTAAGAGGAGGTTTGCGCGGCTTTTTGGGACCATACCCCTTCAAGTCCCCCCAGTCAAGTGCTGCACCATGCGCAACGCAAGTGGTTGGAGCTCTGGACTTAATGAAAACAAGAGTTAGGAGAAAATGTGCTTTTGATCTTGGTTAGTGTGGCGCATGTGGAAATTGTTGTTTCCAATTGCGCAGCTACCAAGGCAGGTTTTGAGGGATTTATTGTTTGTCCGATCAGGCGCGCAAGGTTATTGAAGGTGGCGTTTAGCTTGTGCGGCTCATGTAGCTTTTGCCTAAAGTTACTTGTAATTTTTATGGCGGGAAAACTTCGAAATTTTAACTCTGACAAGTTGGTGGGATAAGTCGTTGAGTGCGACGTTTGAGTTGACCTCTGGCACGGGTGTCATCATGCCGTCTGCGGCGGTTGCACTTCGTGTCAGGAGAGTGAGGCCCACGCGCGCGTGGTAACCGTCACCCCTGGTTTTCCGCTTGACGTGGCAGCCTCTCGTTGGTTAGCCTAGCGGCGAAAGCGGCACGGTTACCCATCGCATTAAATGCGATGGGTATATATATCCGAAGAGATGTGAGAGATCCTCACTTCTCTTCGTTGCTTTCTTACTCTCTCACATTTCCTTCTTTGAATCTTCAAAGTTGGTTCTTCACATCTTCAAGATTTCTTCAAATCTTCAAGATTTTCTTCAAGTTTTTCCAGATTCCTTTTTTCGATATAATGAGTGAAGAACATCAAGAAGCTGCTGCTACTGAGGAAGGACCAGTTCCTGTCCTCAGATGGGACCTAGGGCTTTTCGAACAAATCGTTCGGAGCTTCCGATTCCCACCAGAGTGGGATGCCCGGTATCCGGCTCAGGGCCAGACCGCGGCTGATGCACCACCTGGATACATTACCCTATATGAAGATTTCTTTCTTCAGGGTAACTTCAGATTGCCAGCTACAAACTTCATGGGCCACATTCTTCATCATTACAACTTTCATCTATCGCAGATGAGCCCACCCGGGATGGTGAGGGTTCGTCACTTCGAGTTCTTGTGCCATTCTCATGGCATTGAGCCATCTGTGGATAAGTTTCGGGCTTTCTACCAGTTGCAGAGGACGATGGGTTTCTTCTCCTTTGCAAGCCGTGGTGCGGCGAAGAAGATTCTGCTAAACCCCCCGAAGAGTTTCCATGACTGGAAACCTAAGTTCTTCTTCATCCGTGAAGAGGTTTTGCCGATTGCCATGCCCTTTAGGGATTGGACTGAGTCAATACCGAAGGAAGACCTTCCAATTCCGAAAAATGCCCGGTGGTATCAGCAGTTGACCCCAACCCCAAATCGGGTGTTTGGGGAAAACGTTTTAGTAGCGGCTAAGATGAGTGACCAGTGGTCACCCAACAGCAGGGAGGTTCCGGTGTTGAAGATCGGCGATCAAGGTCAGTTATCACCCTTTTTCTTTTTTTCAAGTACTTTGCTTTAATTGTTACTTTTGTATTCACGTTTAGAGGCGCAACTGTATCAAGCTGCCTTCTCCACATTTGGTGGTTCCATGGGCGTGCGCCCCTTGCGCGATGATGAAGAAAGCTGGTATGACCAGATTAAGGGCAACTTCATGTTTCCGGTTGAAGGTGCCTTTGTTTCGCCGCCAACCGCTACTGAAGGTGCGCAATATCCTAAACCTCGTCCTTTGCGCTCTGTGACTTCTGCTGGGAAAGAGATTCTCTATCTTTCCAGCGAGGAGTCAGTAGGGTCTTCCAACGGCGAGCTAAGTTCGTGGTCTAAAATCTTTGCAGGTGTGTTGCGCGACCTGGGGATTGACCCAGAAGAGAAGAAGAAGAAACCCTCGAAGAAGAAGAAGACGAAGGTAGATGCTGAAGTGACCAGCAAGGGGACTGGCCCTAGTCGCGCAACCGTTGCTACTGATAAAGGTACTCTTCGCCTCCGACAAAGTGACTTAGACGATTTTGTTATAGTCAGTGACTCACTTGAAGGCTTACCGCGCACAGCTAAAACAAAAACTGGAGCGGGCGGCTCAAAAAGCTCTGGGAGCACGGGTTCTCGTAACCCTGATGCTGGCGCGACCCCATCTATGCCTGAAGACGATGAGGCTGAAGAAGAAGATGCTGCTGCCCAGTTGATTGGCAGGAAAAGGGGTAGAAGCGAGGCCACGACTTCCGCGGCTACTGCTGTTGTGATTCCCGTGGTTGGGAAAACGAGCAACCTGCGCTCGTTGTATAGGTTTTCTCCTGGTATGCTTCTTGCTTCTCATTACTTTTTACCTTCCTTGCTTAATGTACTTGCATTATTTTCACAGAGATCAAGAAGAAGACCCCTGAGAAGGGTGTCAAGTTCAGTGAGCCAGGGGTGAAAAGGCCGAAGATTACCATCAAGTCTTCTGATACTGCTGCTCAGGACGCTGCGAAGGCTGCCGAGACGCAGCGAAAGGCAGAGGAGAATCAGAAGAGAGAAGAAGAAAGGAAAAAGAAAGTTGAGGAGGAGAAGAGGAGGAAGGATGAAGAAGAGAGGAAGAAGAAGGCGGAGGAGGAGAAGAGGAGGAAGGATGAAGAAGAGAGGAAGAAGAAGGCGGAGGAGGAGAAGGCAGCCGAAGAGGTGAAGAAAAAGGCCTTGGAGAAGGAGTTGGCACAGAAGAAGGCTATGGATCAGCCTGCCAATGCTCAGGGGCCTGAGGTCGCCCAACCTACCCACTCCGCGCATGTCGAGACCCATGATCGATCCAAGATCACTACTTCTAAGGGGTCGGGTCGGTTTACTTCTAGCGGCGCGAGCTCTGGTGGAGCTGGGGGTTATAACCCAAACGTGATTGGGGCGAAGGACACTGTCGGTGACCTATATTACAAAACTTATACCGAAGAAGAACGCGGTGATGCTCCTCATCAAGCCCCCTGGGGCTTAAAACAGAAAGATACCTTCCATGAGTTCGGCCCTTGCCGCGAGTGGTTCTTGAACTCGTTTACTCCTGCAGAGGTCAATCGGCAAAAAGCGAAGCCCCATGAATTGTTATATCGCACCTTTATACTTGGAGAGGCCAACGCTCGTGCTGCCAATCACCAGATAGTTCGGGAATGGCGAACAATGGTTAGAGAGCGCGCCGACTGGGAGGGTTATCGTGAGCGCATGTTAAAACGCATTGCTGAGTTTGAAAAGTCCAAGGCTGCTTTTGATGAGGAGAGAGCCAAATTTGAAGCCGATAAGAAGGCCGAAGAATGGGGCCGCGAGGGCCAGCAAAAGAAACTCCACAATGTTGAGGAGCAACTGGCCAAGGAGAATGCCGAGTTCAAACGTATCTGCGCCCAAGACAACGAGCGCGCCTACGCGGCTCGACAGAAGATTGTTGATCTTGAGGCTAAAGTTGCTGATTTGACATCGAAGGTAGAGGAGGCGCATGGAGAGAAAGCTGCCAAGCAGCAGATGGAGGTTAGTTTATTTGTTTTCATTTATTCTTGCTATGTTGTTAACAAACTCGCCTAAGTTGTTTTGTCGGCTTCCAGGTTGAGTTATCTGAGGCCAAGGTGCAGCTGTCCAGCAAGGACAGAGATCTCCACGCCAAGGACGCTGAGATTGCGGAGCTCAAACGTCGCTTGAACGAGCAAATCGACAGATGTGAGTCGTTGGAGATCGACCTGGAGGCCGAGAGGGTTAAGGCTGCTACAGCTGAGGAGGCGCGTGCTGTCAGCACTGCCGCGCTTAACGTGGCTCAAACCAACTACTCCGAGGCCCAAGGCATCGTTGATACGCTTGTCTCGGAGGCTGAATGGATGCGCACTCGTGGAGTAGTGCTGGTAAGTTTGTACTTCTGTCTTTTATGTTTCCATCTTGCTAAGGGTTGTCCTTAACGCTTTTCTTTTGTTGAAGGTTGCCAACTCCATCTTAAATGCTGGCGAGCTAGATCGTGCCGTTGCTGCTCTCACGGATGCGGCGCGTGCGGTGGGTCATCGAGGAGGTTACTTGGAATGTGCAGTCACGTTGAGCAGATGCTAGGGCAAGAATTTGATGTAAGCCATTGCTCGGTGACTGAACATGCTGATGCTGCGCTTGCACATGCTGAAAACTCGTATGACAACCTTACCTTGCCTATCATGGATCTGGTTGTGGAATCTTTGAAGAAAGACGACTGGTGTCAGCGTCTTAAAGCAGTCCTCGATCCACCAGTTACCGTCGAATTATCCGATGAAGAACCAGCTGGTGATGACGGTGGAGATGGTGATGATGATGGCAACGATGACGATGGTGAGGATGACGGAGATGATGATGGTGATCGACGCGATGAATAGAATAGGTTGTTGAATAGGTTGTTGATAGGCGTTTGTGCCTTGTGATTGTCTTTTGCAACTTGACTGTAAATGCTGCGCTGTTGCGCAAGTTTATTATATGAATCGTTTTCGTTTTTTCCGTTGCAATTATTGCATTGCTGTCAAAACGCAGGTTAAATTAGCTCGAATAAATGGAAGTGTCTTTTAAGTAAAAGGTGACCGCCCGGTCTCGCGCTTTGTTCGTGGAGGACCTTGGAGGCGGTTCTTGTCAACAAATTTTTAAAATGCTGGAGTGTTTTCGCGCTAATCAGAAGTTTAGCATGCATTTGTAACGAAAAAATGTAATAGAAAAACATGTCGTATGTTTTCATTAAGTCTGGAATGGGCGCGTAGGCCTTCATACATTAATTGCTAATGGCGTATAGCCGACACAGGAAAGTAAAAACGGGCGCAAGGCTGAAGTAGGTTACATATAACATTTGCGCAGTTGTTGCGCGTTCCATGTTCGTGGTAAGATGTGGCCATCTAGGGTGCGTAACTTATAGGCCCCTTTGCCCAGGACCTCGTGGATCAGATATGGGCCTTCCCATTTAGGTGCCAACTTCCCTGGGCGTTCTGCATTTGACGCTTCATTGTCGCGGAAGACGTATTCCCCTGGAGTGAAGGTACAAATGCGGACCTTTGTGTTGTAGTACCTTTCCAGCTGGGTCTTGTACTTGGCCTCTCTGATTCGCGCGATTTCGCGCCTTTCTTCCAACAAGTCTAAGTCAAGGCGTCTTTCCGCTTCATTGTCAATTGTGTTGACCGCTGTCATGCGTGGTGAGGGTAGGCCAATCTCCGCCGGGATAACTGCCTCTGATCCATAGACCAAGCTAAAAGGCGTCTCGCCGGTACTTGTTTTTGGCATGGTTCGATGAACCCATAAGATGCTCGGGAGCTCATCAACCCATCCTCGTCGCCTTGTCCCCAATCTGGCCTTTATTCCCTCGACAATGCATTTGTTCACGCTTTCTACTTGTCCGTTGCCTTGGGGGTGCGCAACAGATGTGAAGGTGTGTTCAATTTTCATCTCCTTCATCCACTTCTTGAGATCTTCTGATGCAAAGTTGGTGCCATTGTCGGTTACAATTTTGAGCGGGAGGCCAAATCTGCATATGATGTGCTCCCAGATGAACTTGCGCACAATCATAGCTGTGGTGGATGCAAGGGCTTTGGCCTCCACCCACTTTGTGAAGTAATCGACAGCCACTATGATGAATTTTACGGCGCCGGGAGCATCCGGGAAGGGTCCCACCATGTCAATTCCCCACTGCTGGAAGGGCCATGCGGTGGATACGGGGATAAGATCGTTCTTGGGGCGCAGTGTTTTTGGAGAATGCCTCTGACAAGAGTCACATTTGCGGATCTCCTTCAGTGCGTCGACATGCATACCAGGCCAGTAGTAACCGGCGCTCATGATCTTCGCGACAACCATCCGTGGTCCGGAGTGAATGCCGTAGATCCCCTCGTGGATCTCCCTTATCAGGTAGTTCGCATCCTGGGGGTCCACACATCGCAGTAGTGGCCCCAGGAAGGACTTTCGGTACAAAATACCGTCGTTCATTTCATAGTGTAGGGCTTTGTTTTGGATCTTCCTCGCTTCCGCTTTGTTTTCAGGGAGTACCCCTTCTTGCAAGTACTGGATTATCGGGGTCATCCATGAAGGTTGGCCCGTTTCGATCACGTTCACTTGTCGCAGCAGCACCGATGGATTCTTGAGTACCTCTATCCTTACATCTTTGGCAAGATGTTGAAAGGAGGTCGAGGCAAGCTTGCTCAAGGCATCAGCTGGCTTGTTTTCGGAGCGATTGATGTGTATAACCTTGTGAGATTTGAATTGTTGGAGCAATTCTTTCGCTTGTTCCAGATACAAAGCCATGACTTCTCCCTTCGCGTCGTATATGCCATTTACTTGACTGGCTATCAGGAGTGAGTCAACATGTGCGCGCAAGCTTTTGGCTCCCATTTTGATGGCGAGGCGTAAGCCTGCCAGAAATGCTTCGTACTCAGCCTCGTTGTTGGTGTTTTTGAAGTCCAACTTAATGGCGTAAGTAAACTCGTGATTCTCTGGGCTCACTAGGCGCAATCCTGCTCCCGCGCCATCTTCATTTGATGCCCCGTCGGTGTAAAGCATCCAAGTTTCATCTGTTGCATCTTTCTCGGGAGTCTCTATCAGCTCGCACTCCTTGATTTTATCGGCCGGCACTTCTGTGATGAAGTCGGCTAGGACCTGACCCTTAATGGCTGGTCGTGGCCTGTACAAGATGTTATGGCCTCCCAGTTCAATGGCCCATTTTGCCAACCTGCCTGATGTCTCAGGCTTCTGTAGTATAGTGCCAATGTGGAAGTTTGTAAGCACAGTTATCACATGGCCTGTGAAGTATCGGCGCAGCCTTCGGGAGGCGTGTAATAGCGCAAGAACCAGCTTTTCCATTGTGGAATACCTTGTTTCTGGGTCAGTGAGTACCCTGCTGACATAGTAGATCGGGGTTTGTACTCCGTTTCTGTCGACCAATAATACTGACCCTACTGCCTTATCCGAGGAGGACAAGTACAGTACGAGGGGCTCTTTTTCAAATGGTGCAGTCAGGGTAGGGAGTTCGATCAGACATGCTTTCATCTGTTGAAAAGCTGTTTCGGCCTCCGGGGTCCATTTGAACTCTTGTTTCTTCACACAATTGCGCAACGTGCTAATGAAGGGATACGACTTTGCGGCGTGATTGGAGAGAAAACGATTAAGCGCGGCCAGTCGGCCGGCCAGTCGTTGCATTTCTTTGATGTTTCGCGGTGAGGGCATTCGTTCTATAGCTTGTACTTTCTCTGGATTCACCTTGAAACCGCCGTTCGTGACAATGAAGCCTAGAAACTTCCCTTCTTCCATGCCAAAAGAGCACTTGGCTGGATTTAGCTTCATATTTACGCTGCGCAATGAGTTGAACGTTTTTTCGATGTCTTTCAACATTTGGTCCTCCTCGGGACTTTTAACCACTAGATCATCGATGTAAACCTCAATATGCTTTCCGATGTCACCTGCAAAGGTCTTGTCCATCAAGCGTTGATATGTCGCGCCTGCATTCTTCAGGCCGAAAGGCATCTTTGTGTAGCAGAAGATTCCAAGATCAGTTCTGAACGCTGTCTTGTCTTCATCCTCTAGCTTCATCTGAACTTGATGGTATCCTTTGTAGCAATCCAAAAAGCACTTCCATCGGAATGGCGCGAGAGAATCTATTTTTTTATCGATCTCAGGCAAGGAATAGCAATCCTTTGGGCACGCCTTGTTGAGATCGGTGTAATCTACGCACATGCGCCATCCGCCGTTTGACTTTTCGACCATCACTGGGTTCGCAACCCAACTCTGATATCTTACCTCTCGCAAGATCCCGGCTTTGAGCAGTTCACATACTTGCTCGTTCATTGCTTTTGTCTTGTCTGCTCCTAGGCTGCGCCTTCTTTGGACCTTTGGCTCGACAGAGGGGTACGTGTTTAAGCAATGCTCGGTGATGTTGCGCGGGACACCGGTCATGTCTGCCGGGGTCCAGGCAAATATATCCATGTTTCGAAACAGCAGTTGCTTTAGACGTGTTCTGATGTCTGACGAAATGGCGTGGCCAATTGTCACGGTCTACTCTGGGTATTTTCGGTTTAAAACCCATTTCTCTGGCTCGGACGTGGAGACCTTCGCCGCCTTTGTTGGCGCAGCTCTTCAGTTGACATTACTTCTTTCTTGGCATATATGATTGCTACTCCTGTCTTGGTTGGGAAACCTATCGCAGAATGGGGCGTTGAAGTCACCATGTTTAGCTCGCCTTGTGTTTCCCTCCCAATAAGCACATCATGCCTCGATTTCACTGGCATTACCATGAAGTTCACATTTGTTGTTCTTGAGTGTTTCCCGTCAGAGAGCGTGACGGGGAAACTGATCTGTCCGAGTGGAAAAACCATCTCGTTGCAAAATCCAGACAAAGGATAATCGACTGGCTCGAGTCTCGCTTTATCCTCCTCATCCAACTGATTGAAACACTGTTCGTAAATGATGTCGGCAGTACTTCCCGGGTCTATGAATATGTAGTCAGTTTCATAATGCCCGATTATACCGGTAATGACGACGGGACGTGTGGCGCGAGGTCCGCCGCGCACTACCGGAAATATAACCTGCTGCTCTTGCCAAGAAGGTTCATAGGGGCGTTTGCCTTTCTCTTTCGCGCTATACCTGGGTCCGTTGACCATGTGAGTCTCTAGTCGTCGGACCTTTTTGTGGTTCCCTTCGTCGTGGCGCTGGAGTTGACGGGTTTCCTTGCGTACATTCTTCACTAAATGGCTTAGCTTACCGCTTTTGAGCGCTCTCTCGATTTCTTGGCGCAAGCTATAACAGTCGTCAGTCAGGTGCCCTGAATCTTTGTGAAAATCGCAGTACAAGTTGGGGTCTTGCCCTTTCTTGTTTGTCATTGGCCTGGGAGCCTTGAAATCGTGATTCTCCGTCATCAATACCTCCTTTGGCGTTTTTGTGAGCGGAGTCCAGTGTTTGTCACGATTTTCGTCTCTGACCGCCTTCTTGTAACCAATTCGGTCAGTCGTTTCTTGCGCATCTTCTCTGTAGCGCGGCCTGTCGTCGCGGCCTCTTGGTCTCTCAGACTTCCAGTCATTACTCTTGTATTTGTTACGCCTGTTGTTGTTGTCGCGCGTACTTCCTCTTGAGAATCGATCTTCAGGGTAGTAGCCCTTTCCACCAGCAAGGGACTCCTCAGTTTGCGCGACGATTTTTGCGGCTTCCATTAGTTTATCCCACTCCTTTGGCATTCCATCTTTGCCTGTGATGGTTCTAATGAGACTATCGCAGCGTATGGCCTTCTTGAAGTGACAGCGCATGAGTTGCTCACTGACGCCGCCTATTTCCAGACATTCTTTGTTAAAACGCGTGATGAAGTCCTCCAGACCTTCACCATCTCTTCGCCAAATATCTTCTACTTCGGCTGTGTCGCGTTGGTAGCGACGTTGTTGGCTAAAGTAGCTCAAGAATTGCGTCTTGAAATCTGTCCATGATTTAATCTTCCCAGGCGGAAGGCTGTCAAACCAGGCGCGAGCCGCCCCGGTAAGAGTTTGAATGAACAGGTGGCACCACATGGGCATGTTCCAACCTCCCATGCAGCCCACACTCGTGAACGTTCTGACGTGATCGTCTGGATCAGTCAATCCATTGAATTTCCCGACAGTCAGGGGAAGTTTCTCTCGTGAAAGCGGCGCGAGTGCAATTTTCGGGATAAACTTGGAGTGCTCCGCAGCTTCCGCTGGTCGGTATGCCAGGCGGAAATCTCTTTCAGCTTCTTCTGTGTAGCCAATGTGTTGTCTTGGCTTGTAGTACTCATGGTTTTTTGGTAAACGATTAAAGACTGACGATTCCTCGTCACCTTCCCATGTGGGATCATACGGGTCCGTTTCTTCCCATTCGTTGTTCATGTTGCGCGGCGTGAGCCGGCTGTGAACAGGGCCTCGTTGAAGGTTCGACGGATAGTCGTAGTAACTATCCGTTTCCCCTCTTGTATCGCGCGTGTCTTGTACGCTTAAACGTCTTGTAGGGGGATGCCTGTTGATTCTGCCTTGTAGATTGGCTGGTGGGGGCATTTGGCGCACCCCCTGACTCTGAGGGGTGACCAAGGACGGTTCTGCCGTCAAAACTGCTTGCTGCGCGATCAGCGATTGGTATGCTGCATTGATGGTGGCGATGTTCTTGGCATACCACGAGGCTGGGGTTTCGCCTTCTGGTAAGCCTAGTAATGCAGATACATTTTGAGGTGGCGCTGTGTTCGAAGGTCCTTCTCCGTTGTTCCCTGGGGTGACCACTTGGGTGATGCGGGTGATGCTCCCGCGTGGACCCCCAGTGTTGGTGATTTCAACTTCGCCGATTTCTTCGACTTGTTGGGCTTGGAAGTTTTGAATTCCTTCACCCAACGCCGTGTTAGAGTTGGTTCCGACACCGAACTCTGGAATGATTCCTTGACCAGCCATAGTCGAAGGATGAAAAAGATGTCAAAGGCTCAAATAAAAGAAGATGAGGGTGGTTATAGAAAAAATCGGTGGGCGCCAATGAAGAAACACTGATCTAATTAGGGAGTTAATTAGATTTGGTTTATGTTCCTTTCATAATGGTTAATCTTCTTATGGATATTTGAGCTCCGACTTGATAATCGATCCTGCAAAACAGAACACCGTTACTCGTTAAGAGGGGAATGTGGGGGTTTCCCTCTTAACCAGGCTCCGGCGTGAGAATAAGCGACTGCTTTGAGAGTAATTAAGTACTAAAGAGTGAGAGTAGAGGGAATAGAATGTTTAACCTGTGGAATGAGGTCTCTATTTATAGCCGGAGAGGTGTAAGGGGTTATGGGCTGATGGGCCTTGGGCCGGAAGCGGACAACAAAACGGATATGCTCTTTGTCTCACTGGCGTCGACCGCTTAGTGGCTTCTAGACGTTCCTCGGTGCTGGCGCACCTTGATTGGAGCCACGTGTCACTGCCGTCGGCCTTGTTGTCCTTCTGTCATCAGCAGACAAGTGGAGATCGTGGGACAGTTGTCTCCGTCCTCTGATTGGTGCCACGTAGGCGTCCTTGTGTACTTCTCGTCAGACGATCGTGGCGCACGATTGACCAGAGCCTGCTGGACGCTCATTGGCTCCTTTTACTGCCACTTGTACCTTGTGTACCACTGTAGGTAGCCGTGCGCTTCCTTACTGTGTGGTTCTTGTTGGACAGCAAACTAACCCGCGCGGGGTTAGTATGCTCATTTGTTCCAACGTTTCATGCTAAGTGCTGATATCTGAGCCTCTTGAGGGCCGTGCCTCGCGCGGGGTAGATCAGAACGTGGAGTATGTCGCGCGAGGACCTTATTAATAAGTTTACTGAAATAAGGAGTATGGTCTCACGCGCAACCTAAGAGGAGGTTTGCGCGGCTTTTTAACACCATACCCCTTCACATTCCATAATTTTAATATCTCTTTACTTCTACTTCTATCTACTACGTAATATATATGATTATAAATTTGAACGTTCGTTACCACCATATTTCACCTTACAAAAATTTTCCCATTCAAATCCCTGTTTAGAAGAAAAATATTATCAAATAACTTATTTAGGAAATATTATATTAAATATCAATTTATTAGTATTTTTATAATATATTTCTTTACACTTAGGGTTTTTTTACCGGACTCAAAATTTAACTTTTTTATCTTTCAATTTGCTACATGTCGATAAGTTGGATTAATTAGTGTTTATTCGGTTTAGTTGTTTTTGTTATGGTCAGTTAGTTCTATTTTGCTGAAGTTGTTTTTATTTCAACGAGTAAATTTCTGTTTTCGTTCCCGAGGTTTGTCCATTTTAACTAGTTTAGTCCAAAAATCTAATTTATAACAAAACCATCCCTAAGGTTTGCATTTCTTAACGCTTTTCATCCCTAAGGTTTGCATTTCTTAACGCTTTTCATCCCTGAGAATTAAATGAAAAAGCACCCTTAGGGATGAAAAGCGTTAAGAAATGCAAACTTCAGGGCTGGATTTGTTATAAATTAGATTTTTGTACTAAACTAGTTAAAATTGACAAACCTCAGGGACGAAAACAGAAATTTACTCTATTTCAACTATTAACTAATTTTTAAAAAAGATTAACTATAGAATATTGTCTAACTTATTTTCCTAATAGTATTCTTCGAATATTTTTATATTTTTTTAGACCATCCGTAGTGGTATCAATTTTGGCGTTTTTCCTCACCAATAACGCCCAAACACGCCCATCCCCCACTACACCTAGGCGTGTTTAGGCCTTTTTTTTCAAAAATTGCTCCTGCGCGTTATTTAAATCACACCACATGCATGCTTTCTCAATTCTTGTTTGGCCAATAAGAATATTCAAACAAATATTATTTAGTTTATTTTTATTTTTTTAAATAATTGGGTAATCATTGATGGGGCATTATTGGGCATTATCCCACTACGCCTATTTGTGAAAAACGGCCATAATGCCCCTTTGCTGACTGGGATGACACGTGTCGTACAATGCCCATGGGTGGGGGCATTATTCATGTATACCACTACACATGGTCTTACAAGAGTCAGAATTTAAATATGTTTGCAGAGATGATATGGATTATTGTGTACCGATGGTGCAAAGCCCAACCCTTCTTTGCCTTTAGTCTAAAAGATATCCTTGATTCATATAAGTTGTTTGGTGGCTCTGCAAAGAAAAAAAAGCCTTCCATGCTGTTTGTTTGGTAACCATTTGAAGCATCTGGAGCAATAGAAATGAGCTTATGTTCTCGGGGAGGGGCAAATCCGTCACTGACATAGTGGAAAATTTCTTATTTATAAACTTGGTAAACGTTACACATTTTGATCATACACGGCACAAAATTTCTTCATTCATTTAAAATACATCTCAAGAGTACTATTTTATAATTCTTAAACCTTCATTACTAACAATTTTATTTTTTTATTTAACCTGTGTAAAAACGGAGGTTAAAACCTAGTATATAATACTTAAGCACAACCGTGTATTCAACATTTTAAGAAAATTGACGAATGCGAGTTATAGGAGGAAAATAACTAAATAAAAACTTAAAAGGTTAAATGTATGATGAGATATCGAAGTGGATTATCACAACAAAAACTAAACTAAATGTTTTAAACTAATTTAAATTCAAAGAAAAAGTATTATGGTGTGAAAAGCTTAGGATCTATCTAGAATCAACATCTTTGTGCTCATAACTCTACCAATCTTTGTGTATCTCTTAGTTTGCCACATGTCGATAAGTTTAATTAATAACTATCTATCCAGTTTAGATGTTTTTATTTTAATGGTCAATTAATTTATATTTTTGTATAGTTGTTTTTATTAACAGTAAATATCTTTCAACCATTAACTATTTTTGAAACAAGATTGATTTTAGAAGATTTTTTAACCTTATTTTATTAATAATTAACGCCAGATATTTAATGTTTGGATATACTTACAACTTTTATATTATTACTAAATATTAAATTCAAATTCAAAATTATGAATATCAAATGATATAGAATATTTTTATTAATATTTTACTAGATTAGGTTTAATAACTAATTTTCGATTTTTTGTTATTTAATATATTTGTTTTTAATTCTATGATCACAAATTACCTTGTCCGATAATTTATTTTCTTTTATATATTTTATTTACAATACATCAAATCATTTAATTAAAATTTCAATTGAAAACCAAATTTTTTAGTGACTTAATTCTTCATACCTCGTCAATATATATTAATTAGTCAATTAATAAACATCATAGACAACAGTTGTTTGAATTGCTGAAACTTTTGATCTTGCGATTTTATGTTCTTGTGACAGCTAAATTTATGAGAAAATTGATGATGTAGTGAATCAAATGCTTTCATGTGTATAAATTAGGTAAACATGACACATTTTGATCATACATGACACAAAATTTATTTAGAAATTTAAAAAGAGTCTCAAAAATATCGTTTTATAACTAACTATTTGATTTTTTATTCAGTCTATTTGAATCACGAGGTTATAACCACGTATATAATAATTAAGCACAACCGTATTTTTAACGTTTTAAGAAAACTTAACGAATGAATGTTACATAAGAAAAGTCAAATTAAATATAAACTTAAAGATTAAATGTATGGTTGTGTTTTTAATGTTTTAAGAAAATTTAACCAATGTGAGTTATATAAGGAAAGTCAAATTAAATATAAACCTAAGGTTAAATGTATGGTGAGATACTGAATTTGAAATGACAAGAAAAACTAAACTAATAAATTAATTTAAATTCCTGATTTGATAAAGGTTAAATGTATGGTGAGATACTGAATTGAAGTGTCTAACACAAGAAAAACTCAACTAATAAATTAATTTAAATTCCTGATTTGAATAGGTTAAATGTATGTATGGTGAGATACTGAATTGAAATGTCTAACACAAGAAAAACTCAACTAATAATAAATTAATTTAAATTCCTGATTTGATAAAAGTTAAATGTATGGTGAGATACTGAATTGAAGTGTCTAACACAAGAAAAACTAAATTAATAAATTAATTTAAATTCCTGATTTGATATTTGTTTCGTATCTCATTTTTTAAATTCCGTTTGAATCAGTTTATACATTATATATGAGCTAACTATCCCAATTGTATAATTAATTAACTACCCCATTTTTTTAAATGCCAATGAAGTAAAAGTTTGATACCGCATATGGTCGCAGACGGTGATGGGTTGCCCAAGCTCATTATCACTAGTTTCAAAGAAAACCCGCCGTCCAAAGATCCACTAAGATAAAACTTAATTAGAATCGAATTCAAACTTGAGAACTCTGACCTCAAACCCAATCCTTCAATTCCTCTTCAATGCCAATTAAGCTATAACTTGATGGGAAGCTATCCCATTTGTGTAGTAGTTAAATGAGGGTTTTTTTTTTTTTTTTTTTTTTTTTTTTTTTTTTTTTTTAATGGCTAAACTTGCACGCCATGAGGATTGAACCCATGACCTCCTTCTATCCTACACCTTATCTAACTCACCAACACCATTGAGCTATTCCCAATGGATAAAATAATATTCATTACAACCAAAATTTGGGTAATTAATGTGCATGTGTAATTAATGTGCATAGGTGTATATAAGGGGACTTGTAAATTAACATGATCAATTGCACTACAACCATACAAAGGTTCCCTTTGAAATTCTAAAAATCCCCAATCACAAAAGTGAGCTCAAACATCTTGTGCGCTGTGATCATGACCACACTTTCAGAAAATGACCTTTTAACCGATGACCATATCACTCCTATCGACTTTGAATCGATAGACGGGTTTCCAGAATCACATTCATGGCCTCAGTTTGATGAATCTTTGAACAAGATTCAAACTCATGATCTTAAAGATTCATTGATTCCGGTTATTGATCTTGCTAGTCCTAACGCAAAGACTCTTATAAGTCAAGCGTGCGAAACATGGGGCGTGTTCCAAATTGTTAACCATAGGGTACCCTTTGAGTTGGTCAAAAAGGTTGAGTCTGAGTCACGAAGGCTTTTTGCTCTTACGACTCAGGAAAAGTGCAAGGTTTTGAGATCAGTCGATGGAGCCACGGGATATGGTTCGCCTAAGCTATCACCGTTCTTTGATAAGCGTATGTGGCATGAAGGGTTCACCATCATGGGTTCTTGTGTTGATGATGCCAAGGTTCTTTGGCCACATGAATACCAAAGATTTTGGTAAGTTTTAATTCTTGTAAAATTTCTCAAATACATGTAAATTATAATTACATTCTTAACAAAATAATATTTTCGGGCTTTAGCCAACGTTTTACATGCAAATTCATGCATGTGACGTATGGGTCATAAGACTTGCAATATAGTCAATCGGTGCCATAAATTACAAATACATTCATTAATTATCATGTTTTTTAATAGTTTAAAACTCTCTTGTAATATGCAATAAATAAATAATATATATATACTAGTTAAATACTGTAAATTTATAAATGTTATAGAAAACAACTATCACAAATCAAAGTTTATGATTGGAAAGTTTTTATCGTAAAACTTGTTTTCGAAAAATATACGCCGTTGCTAGTTTTATGATCTATTTCAAACGATTGTACGATTGTAAAAATGGGCCGTTAAGTTTTGTAAAATATAAATAAATTAGACTTAAATAGGTTGAAAGTTTTGTTAAAGAATGTAAAACATGCAAATCGGTCGTCTTTAATCATTTTTAAATATTGAAAAGGAATTAAACGAAAACTAAAATTAATAGAGTGTTGGATATAAAAATTAAACATATAAGTATTTAATTTGTTCATTTCTATAAATAAACTAATGACGTTGTTTTTGAATTTTGGATATAAATTGAAAAGGATTTAACAAAAATCGATTGTATTTGAATACATTCTTTTAACACTTTGAGTATAGTCAATAAATTTATATTCACATTTGATATATTAATCAGGTTTGTTAAAACACCAATATGGTCATTTATGTCGTATGTGATTTGTTTATTTTTATCATATGTTAACAAGTATATAATATCAGTCATTTATGTCGTATGTTTATTTATTTATTTATTTTTATCATGTGTTAACAAGCATATAATATCAACATTATCAAAACAATGATGTAATACAGAATATTGCATTACATATTATATTACCCTTGGTTTACTTGTATTTTTTTTACATATTTACTAATACTATGTTTTTGTGATTCCTTGATAAATATTATTGTAGTGACACAATGGATGCTTACCAAAACCAAATGAAACTACTTATCCACAACCTCTTGCTCATGATCCTTGAACCATTAGATGTCACACAAGAAGAAATGAATTGGGCTATTTCAGCTCATGACTCCCAAAGTGTACTTCAACTTAACTCGTACCCGTCTTGCCCAAACCCTAGCCAAGCGGTTGGTCTTGCATCACACACTGACTCACTTCTTTTAACCATCCTCAACCAATGTGGCGTTGATGGGTTAGAGATTTTTGTTGAAGGGTTAGGGTGGAGACGGGTGCCATCCGTTGAGGGTGCATTTGTGGTGAATGTAGGTGACCTATTGCATATATTCTCTAATGCAAAGTTTCCGGCTATAACTCATCGAGCTATGGTGAATCAATCAGAGCATCGTATATCGGTTGCTTACTTTCATGGACCTTCAGCTGAGTCCAGAGTGGCTCCTTCATCTAAGTTTCAGAAGCCTTATTTTAAATCTTTGCTTGTGAAAGAGTACTTAAGCTTAAAATATAAGCACTTTTTCGAGGCCCTGTCGTTGATTCGAGCATAAGTGCCTTGTTTCGCTTGTAGGATTTCAATATCTTTTTTTATGTTAAACCCGAAGTTAGTTTTGTAATAATTTGCTATGAAATGAAATAGAAAATGTTGCTAGAGAAATAATTGTTTTATTTTAAATTTAAATTTAGTTGATTATATTTAAAACATGAAGAACTTGAGTGTCCCTCGTTAATTAATTTATATATTTTTTAATGTGTGAACAATTTGTTTGTACTTGTATGTGCAAGTATAATAAACGCGGAGAAGAGCATAAAAAGGCATGACCGTATTTTTTTCTAAATATACTAGGTTATGGTCCCGTGTTGTTACACGGATTGATTAATAAAAACGATATAAATTATTATTTGTAATACTTATTATTTTTAATCTACTCTTGATTGTTACATGAAAAATTCATAAGTTGTCATTAATAACATTGAATTTCATGGGACAAACCTGTAGTAACATTGAATTTCATAAGATAAACCTCCTAAAATTATAAAATAAAAAACAAAGTCATCAAAATTCACACCAACAAAACTTGGGAAACATTGAATTAAAAAAAGAAATATTGGATTTTAATAATCTAACTATTCGTCGTTGGCCGCTAACAGTTACAGTTTCAAAAATAACCACCGGTTGTCCCAACTATTAACATATTGGCTTCCGATGGACGCTGACTAACAGAACTCTCTCTTACCACTTAAAAAATATAAAATAATGTGAAAAGTGAGCCCGTTTGACGTTAAGCTTATTTTACTAATAATTAGCGTCAAATATTTAATGTTTTTTATACTTACAACTTTTATATTATTATTAAATATAAACATCAAATTAAATTCAAAATTATGAATATCAAATGATTTAGAATAGTTTTATTAATATTTTTACTAAATTAGCTTTAATATAAGTCAATTCCAACTAATTTTTGATTTTTTGTTATTTAATGTATTTGTTTTAATTCTATGATAATAAATTACATTGCCCTTAATTTATTTTCTTATATATATTTTATTTATAATACATCAAATCATTTAATTAAGATTTCAATAATTTTTATTTCTGAAAACCAATTTTTTTAGGAATTTGATTTTTCATACACCTTGTCAATATATATTAATTATTAGTCAATTAATAAACATCATAGGCAACGGTTGTTAGAAGTGCTGAAACTTATGAGAAACTTGAACTTGCAATTTTATGTTCTTGTGACTGCTAAATTTATGAGAAATTTGATGATGTAGTTTCTCTAATTGATGTATCAAATGCTTTCATGTGTATAAATTATGTAAACATCACACATTTTGATCATACACGACACAAAATTTATTTAGAAATTTAAAAAGTGTCTCAAAAATATCGTTTCATAACTAACTATTTGATTTTTTTTATTCAACCTATTTGAATCACGGGGTTATAACCTTATATATAATAACTATGTTATAACCCCGTGTATTACACGGGTTGAGTAAATAAATTTATATACTAAATAATAAAATATTATTTCTTTAAAAATTTCCTTTATTGCACGGGTTGAATAAATATAATTTTATATATTAAATAATAAAAAGTTAGATATATAAGAACCATATTGTACGGGTTGAATTAATGTAATTTTATATACCAAATAAAAAAAATTATATCTTTAAAACCACATGTATTACACGGGTTGAATAATTGTAATATTGTTTACCAAATAATAAAATAATACATCTTTAAAAAACCTCATTTATTACATGAGTTAAATAAATGTAATTTTATATACAAAATAATAAAAAAGTTAGTAAATGTAATTTTGTATAGTGAAAATAAAAATATTTAATATATTAATGAGTAAACTTCCGTTTTGCTCCCTGTGGTTTGGTCACTTTAACGGTTTTGCCCCAAACCTTTAAAAATAGCCATTTTACTCCCTGATGTTTCGGTTTTGTTGCTAGTTTGCTCCCTGCGGGGAGCAAAATGGAAAAACAAACAGTTTGGATGGAGTTAGAGGCGGGGAGCAAAGTGACAACAAAATCGAAACATCAGGGAGTAAAATGGCTATTTTTAAAGGTTTGGGGCAAAACCGTTAAAGTGACCAAACCACAGGGAGCAAAACGGAAGTTTACTCTATATTAATACAAAGTTTGGTTTTCGTGATAAATAATTTATTTTATTTAAAATGTTTTAAATTAAAAATTTACAATTTCGGATAATATTTTATTAGAAAAATAGAAGAATGGTATTCGAAATTTAAAGTAGGATAAAATTTAATATTAGCTCATTATTCATTTATTTATTTAATTAATATAAGATAAGTTTGGAAGTGAGCCGAGAAAAATAATAAATTAAATACCTACAATGAACGACATGTGTCACACATTAATGTTTTATTATATAGTATAGTATAGATAAAAATTTAGATTGATATAAATAGATTATTTAGTTGTAGCAAAATTTGTTAACGATGTCTCAATAAACTTAACCTATTATTAAAAATTTTGTAAATGTATAAATGATAAATAATATTAGTTACAGTAAATTACGATTTTGGCCCCTGTGTTTATATCACTTTTACCCTTTTAGCCCAAAAAAGAATCTTTTAACATCTGAGCCCCCAACATCTTTTTTTCTAACCCCATAACACTAACCTTATCCATTAAATGTTAGGGGCCAAAAGGGTTAAAAAAAATACGTTAGGGGCCAAAAAAATTAGAAAAAAAAGACTGTGGCTCAGATGTTAAAAATTCTTTTTGGGCTAAAAGAGTAAAAGTGATATAACCACAGGGGCCAAAATCGTAGTTTACTCTATTAGTTAAATAATAATATTATAAATGAGAAGAAGATTAAACTAAATAATAATTATCCATAAGAAATTATACTAAATAATATTTAGTAGGAGAATTATCTATAATTAATTAAAAAAAATTAAACTAAAATAATACTTATCTGTAAAACATGGCCTAATATGATGACAAGTGTCCTCAACATGATTTCTTTTATTATATAGTATAGATATAGATTAACTACAACCGTATTTTTAATATTTTAAGAAAATTTAACGAATGTGAGTTACATAAGGAAAGTCAAATTGAATATAAACTTGAAGATTAAATGAATGGTGGTGTTTTTAATGTTATAAGAAAATTTAACCAATGTGAGTTATATAAGGAAAGTCAAATCTATACATATAATAAAGTAAACCAATACGGGACACGTGTCATTCATTGGAACTATCTATTTTGTTGTTTTCCCGCCTCTTTTCCCTCCTTAATTATCTCCTACTTAATTATAAATACATATTTTTATATAATTAAATATATCCATTATCTCCTCCTTAATTATCTCCTACTTAATTATAAATACATATTTTTATAATTAAAAATATTCATTATATAGATATTAATAAATGATAAGACTAAAATTCAAAGATATATAAAAATAATCTATTCACTTCACATAAAATTATCTTTAAATTATATAAAGAGTTAACTACATACTTTGTGCAAACCACAGGGACTAACTATATAATTAACTCTTATATAAATAAAATATTATTACATGTGATTTTCAGTATTTAGGTACTAATAGTTTAAAATCACCTTCTAGGGTATTAACTTTTCATTTTGTAACATTTGGACTAACTGTGTAATTTTTTTTAACCCTCTCAACCTCACTTATTTACATGACATATATTATTCCTACATACTTTTGTATGTTCTTTTAGCTAAGAAACATCTGAATAATCTATCTATATAATTAATACAAATGGATCGTTTTGTCAATCAATATATTGATTAATATAACGGGTTATTTATTAATAATAATTTCAATGATTATTGCTCTATAATTATTTTATTTCTTTTTTTTTGCTTGTCTCTTAGATATTTAATATTTTTTTTCTTATATCTGTCTGTAAAATTCTTAATGGTTCCATTAAGAGGTAGCCTCTTAATGACCATTCAGAGGCTACCAAACAGCCCCTAAGTAATAAAAAAGTTACATCTTTAAAAACCCGTACATTGCAAGATTGAATAACCACGTGTATTACATGACTTAAAATACGAATAATGTAATCAACTTTTTTTTTGAAAGGCAAATAATGTATTACATGACTTAAATACGAATAATGTAATCAACTAACACACACAATTATCAATATATGTTTTTAGAAAAAAAAAATGAACTTTGATGTAACATTTTACTTTGTTTTTTATTTATTATTAAGTTAAATTAGATGCTTGTGTAATGAGAATGTAGAAGAATGTGACATGTGATTACTTATCATTCAGAGGTTACCTCTTAACCATTCAGACTTGAGAGTACATCTTATTCATTCAGAGGTTTTAAACCATTAAGAGGTAGCATCTGAATTGTCATTAAGAGGCTACCAAACAGCCCCTTAGTATATAAAATTATATTTATTCAGCCCGTGTAATACACGGGGTTCTAACCTAGTTAAATATAAATCTAAAGGTTAAATGTATGGTGAGATATTGAATTGAAGTCTCCAACACAAGAAAAACTAAACTAATAAATTAATTTAAATTCCTAATTTGATAAAGGTTAAATGTATGATGAGATACTGAAATAAACACAAGAAAAACTAAACTAATAAATTACTTTAAATTACGGAATAATGGATTTTAATAATTCTAACTATTAATTGGCCAAAACGGTCTCAACATCAAAAATAAACAGTGTTGGTCCCATATTTTTACATATTGTAAATCAAATGATCTTAGTAACAGAATCTTAATTTCTCTTTGTCCTCTTTTCCTTTTCTGTCAGTAAAGGTTCATTGGTTTACAATATGTAAAATACGTGTTCATGATTTGTAGTAAAATACACATATTTGTCTCGCGTAAAGTGTATAACTTTTGTATAGTTTTTATTTGTTTTTTTTTTTAGTTTTTAGTGTTGTATTATATTATTTTGTGTTTTGCCAGATCCTGATGTAAATAGAGAGAAAACGAGTAATAAGGAAATAACCACCCAGTTGAGCAGAGTAGAACGCTAGTGACTGAATTAAAATTGCCGCTATTTTTTTTTGATTGGACCGATGCCATAGAAAGCTGCTTCCATGTTATTTATTATTGTTGGGCGGGTATCCATGTAATACAATAGGATGTTAAAGATTAGTGGGCTGTATGACAATAATGTTGGACGGTGGAGAAGGAAAAAAAAAAAAGATACACAGAACACATGCCACGAAGAAGGCTGCTATGTATATTATTAATATTATTTTAAGTGGGAGATCGAACAGAGGGGCTGCATATATTTATTGTTGGTGGACGAATTAAAAGAAAAAAAAGCTCCCACATTGTTGTTTTTGGGGGCGACAACTTGGGGGAGGATAATATATATTTTTGGAGAGGCGGCCAAGTGTGAAAAAAAAAAAAAAGAAAACAAAATATAATTGGTATTATATTGTTGGTGGACGAATTAAAAGAAAAAAAAAGCTACCAGTTTTTGGGGGCGACAACTTGGGGGAGAATGATATATGTTTTTGGAGAGGCGGCCAAGTGTGAAAAAAAAGAAAACAAAACATAATTGGTATTACATATTGTTGAAGAGCTGGGTAAAGGCAAAAGTCTTTAAACATTTTGGAACGAGGGGTCTTGGGTTCAAGTCCCATAGACCGTAGGGAATAAAAAATTTGCCGTACAAAAAAAAAAGAATATTGTTGAAGAGCTACTATACAGATTGGAAGATACGAATAATTATTGGCTGAGAATAAAAAGACGAACATAACAAAAAAAGTAGAAAATCAAGAAGAAGAAAAAGAATTGGTTTGAGATTCAAAGTCTTGATTTAAGATTTGGGTTTGGTTTGCAATTTATTATTTTTTTGGTTTTGTTAGACTTTGTGTTTTACAAACTATTAAACATGATTTGCTTATCGTATGAGACTTGTTTCTTTTTAGTGGTTATGTTTCTTTGCCAGTTCTTTTATACTGCCTAGGTTATGATGAACACCATGTTTGACTAATTATTTTTTATTCGGTTTTGGATATTATTTGTGGATTTAATAATTAAAGTAAAGACTTAGTTTTTATGGTTTGATGTGTATGCATACTTAATCTAGTTCATTGAATGTAATTCACTTCATATGTTCCTTGTTGAATGTCTTTCAGTTATAGGTTCATGTTAGATCAACTACTTTGTGTTTTTGATTAGTTTATGGTTGACTAGCCAAGATACCATAGGAGTGATTTTCATAATTTGAATAGGGTTAAGTGTTTTACCAATCTCGATAGCTGTGAGGTGAGAGATTGTCGGTTTGTCTTTAGTGTTAGATTGCTAGGGTTAGATACTTTGTGAGAAGATCCCCCTAGTTTCCCTTTCACTATTTGCCTAACGAGTTTGATCAGGAATCCATAGTTACCCTTGACTTTTGTGCTGTGAGGTAGATTGTTGAATAAAGGTACTTTATTATTACAGTTAGAGATACCGTAAGGCTGGAGGGTGTGGTATAAAGCCCTTAGGGGCTTTATTGCGCCACGTCAGATCCACCTAGGCGCCACGTCATATGGAGGGCTTTAAAGCCACTCTCTTTAACTTGCACGCAATGGTTTAAAGCCCCCATCATCATTACCTAATTATTTTTTATTTAAATTTAAACATTATTTAGTTTTGATATATTAATTTAAAACTCATAATTTAAATAAAAAATACAATGCCATAATTTAAATAAAAAATACAATGTCATAATTCAAATAAAAAAATACAATGTCACTAAAAAATCACTTGTCGTCTCCGTCATCTCCTTCTTGTTCACTATAAAACCATAAGTGCTCGGTCAGATCAACTCGAAGGTTATGGTGCGTGTCATTGTTACGTATCCTCGCTCGGATAACTTCTTTTTGAGCGTATGTGAGTAATGGGTTCGTCGGCTGGTTACCTTCATCATAACTTTCTCCACATAACGCTCTGCCCGAGTCCTCCAATATCATGTTATACAAGATGATGCACATATACATGATGTTTCTCATTTTACTCTTTTCAAGTATCATCGACGGTTGGGCAATCATAGACCATCTCTTTTTTAATACACCGAAAGCCCGCTCGACATCTTTTCTTGCCGACTCTTGTTTCTTTTTGTAATACATTCTTTTCTCGTCATCTGGACACGAAAGAGTTTTCACAAAGGTCGCCCACTCCGGATAAATACTGTCTGTGAGATAGTACCCATACTTATACTCCACGTCGTTTGCATAAAATGAAGTATCTGGTGCGACACCATCTATGACATCGTCGAAAAGAATCGAAGATTGTAAATGTGACAACTCGTATTTTAGAAGCCCTTCTCTTGTACTGATTTCCTTTTCGTATCTCGTATTTTGATGTAACCTGTGTTATGCTAGTTGGATGATTGTTACGTTGAGTCAAATTGTATGGTGTGGGCTTACTTATGTTTATATGCTGTGAGTATGTTTGTATTGTGAAATCTTGGTCGCACAAATCGAACCGGGCCACACACTCTTATTACCTTGTTAACTTGTTCGCGGCCCAAACCCATATCAATGGTATACCGATATGGGCCCAAAGGAAACCCACAAGCTGGGCTCGGCTCATTCCTTAGGCGTATACACACACATAGCCTTGTGTGTTCCCTCATAATACAACAAAACAGAAAACAAGCAAACCCTAGCTCTCTCTTTCCTTCCTCCTTCCCATCTCGACGACAGCACCTTTCCACAGCCTTGGGGCTTCCTCATTCCAGGCGATCCTTCCTTCACCATCAAGTTCGGTTAGTGTTTCACCATAGTTTAACTATTATTGATTGGTGCATGATGTGTGTATTTGATTGTGTTACACATGGTGTATGCTTGATTTTGTGTTTTGCATGATTTAATGATGATTAGGGTTCTGTTAGGATCATAGTTTCATACGATTGTTATCATGTGGTTGTTGGTTAATAACTAGGGTTTGCGATAACGGGATTGTGAATGGTATTGTTAGATTTAATTTAAAAGTGTGGATGTTGGTCGAGGATGTGGGTCTGCTAGTAATCGAATCTGAATGTTATCCATGAAGGTGTGATTTAATGATGATGAATATATGACGATATGAATGTCCTATTTGGTCCGAATTGGAAGACTGATCATATGTTAACTGTTGTTAATGATGGATTGCATATGGTGATAGATTGATTGAAATAATTATCCTGGTTAAGCCGATTTGAATGATAAACATGGGTAAATTGATTCGGTTGAATGATTCAAAGTAACGACCTAGGGTTCATGCGAAATAATTGGTAACTCTGTGATTAATTGAATTGTTCGTGTAATGTGTAACTGATCCCATGATTTACGGCCAAGTAACACCGATCGCACACCCTCGGTCCAGTCGCACAATACATTTGGGCCACACTCTGAAATGGGCCAGATATGGTAAGGATCGCACAGTCCAATTTAAGTCGCACACTCCTTTTATAGTCGCACACTTGTAATAAACCATATGGGCTTGTGAACACTGGGCCTTGTACTTCCTTAGATCGCACCAACCTGGTCGCACACTTGAGTGGGCCAGGGACTTACATGGGCCACACAACTGTAGTAACTCGCACACCAGGAGATCAGTCGCACACTCATGACATAATCGCACACTCACATCTAATCGCACAGCCCATATGGTTTTATGTTTGGTTGGGTCGAGTACACATATGGATCGCACACTTACCGGGTCACACATATAGTTTGGGCCACGCGCTACGGGCTCGGGTTGGGAAAGATAGCAGGCCACACACTCTTAAATGAATTGCACACCCTCACAAGGCCTCGGTTACTAGTATGCACACTTGAATGTTTGGTGTTTTGGGCTGTTAACCTGTTATGCATATGTGGATTTGGTTGTTAACTTATACATGACCCGAATTTCTTGATATGCGATGATGTGTACTACCTGTTATCTCTTAAACTTGTGAAAAGCTTGGGTGAAATCTTAACTGATTGTGATAATCATGATAGGATGTAGTTGAACTACTGTATAACAAGTAACTAGTCTTACCGAGCAAATCTAAGGTGAGTTCACTGCTCTTTTTCAAGCATGCGTCCCAGGGAGGGACAACTGGTAAATATTCCGGGGAGGAATATTGGGTAATGGGTTTGACTGGAATGTTAAACCGGAATGTTGGATAATACACTCACTCCTATCACCTTAAGTCCCATCTTCTACCGAAATGGTTGCCGGGGAGGCATCGGTGTTATTAGTTGATAGCGCTATTAGGTTTGGCACCCTCACACCGTACCGAGGAGGACGGGCGTGAACTAATGACCTTAAATCATGACCAATGCTTTGATAGGGGCATTGGGGATGGGCAAACAAACTGAAGCCATCTTGTACGGTATCGAATTATTATCAACATTGTTTTTGGAATTGCTTTTGAACTGAACTAAACTTTTGGCAGCAAAACATGTAACACGATTTTCGGTAAACAAAACTGTGAACTCGCCAGCGTTATGCTGATACACTTTTCTGCATGCTTGCAGGCCTATAGGTGCATATCCTTGGAACTTGCTGTCTGGGATGCTGGAGTGGTCATGGGTCGAGATACATGGAATCACGAGACAAGTCTAATGGTTTTCCTACGCTTGGTTTATGAAATATGTAACTAATAATTTATGCTTCCGCTGAACACGTTGAGTTATAATTACTGATTTGTAATACTTGATCCTGGTATGTCACACGCCTCGCGGGGGTTTCCGCTTGGGGTATTTTGGGGGTGTGACGGTAAAACTGCGATGTCATTGTTCACACAAGCCATGCCAAAGTACACATGCCAAAACCAAAAATCTTGAGACGCGACCACTTGTAATATTAGGGTAGGACCATCGTGGTCACCACGATGGTATTTCCCTTTCCAAGCGGTTGGAGATGTCGCCCACTCCCAGTGCGTGCAAGCAAGACTACCCAACATCCCAGGAAACCCGTGTATCCGCTGATGGGCCTCATATAAAAGTGGAACGTCAGTAGCGGTTGGCATCCTCAAATATCGCCTCCCGTAAAGAAAGTTAATACCTAATATAATAGTGTTAATAAACTATAAATAATAAAAAAAATAATAATAATAAGAATAATAATAATAATAGCAATACTAATAATAAAAATACCTTCACAGAAATTTTCAAGAAAATCATGACAACTTCTCGCCGACATCCTTAAATATTCATCCCACGCATCACTCGTTGTGCCGTACGCAAGTTGCCGAATTACGGCAGTACAATTTTGTATTCCAGATAAACCAATTTTGCGACTAGCACTTTCTCTTTATGTGAAAAAAAAAAAGAAAATTCAGCCGCAAGATCATTAGAAATTCTTAAGAAAAGACGAAGGCTCATATAAAACCAACGCCTAAACTGTGCATCATCGTACAACGGATTTTCACAAAAATAATCGTGCATTAAACGTTCATGAGCACCTAACTAATCTCGTTCAAGAGGCGCTTGTCTGGTACGCGTTGTAGACGATTGGGCTTCTTCTCGCAAATAATTAATCGCCTCCTGCGTCACTGTGATAAGCATATCGTCGATAACACCGTCAGATGAAGAGCTGGACGAATCGGATGAAGAGTGAGATGACATTTTTAAAAATGATTGGAGAGAATTTATGTATTTTTTTTTTGTAATTGATGTGTGTTTTAGTTTGTGATTGGTGTGTGTTTAGGTTTGTATATATATTAGAATTTAAAAACTTTTTTTTTTATAAAATAACCGTTGCCAATGGTCTTCTTGATCAAATGCCTCAAAACACACAAAATTTTGCCCGTTAGTGGGCTGGCGAGAGGGGGGTAGCGCCCCTTCTGTGACAACCCTAAAAATTTCAGGTATCCGTACGACTTAATTAATATTTAATTACTGCTTAATTACTGTGCTTGCTTACAGTTGTGGATAAACTGCTACTTGAATACTGATACATACACATACTTGCATCATACTTTACTAACTGTCACTCCATTATTTACATATAGAACTTTAGTGACAAACTTGATGCACAAAAGCACAGTAGCACAATGAACGGATAACCCAGTAAACGTGCTGACATAGCCAGCATCAGGCAGACACTGCCTCTAAGGCCTGTATGAGCCGGGAATAGTTTACTACACTAGTAGAGAGTGTAGGGAAATGAGGGTTGTAGAACTGCGTCACTAGGTATAAGTTATAGTGATCGGGTGTGCCAAAAACATGTTTAAAACACAAAATTCTGCACTTTAATATAAAATTCAGCATTTTAGCTAACTAGCAAAGTGCAAAAACATGGGAAAATAATACTAGACACTTTCCAAAGTGTCGGGAATTCTTTGTGTCACTAAAAATAATATTAACGACACTTTAAATGCTTATTTAGCACTTTAACGGATTAATATCCAACCGAACAACCGGACGTTACCCGGAACATAAAAATATTGTCATTGACACTGTTTATCTTTTTCTGAACTAGTTAGGGTCCCCGAATACCCTAACACCCTGATGAAACAATGGTTAACCGGGCAGGGTTAACTCACTGGTCTCGTCAAGAAGGGTTAATCCCTTCCTCTCGAGGATCGCTGGCTGGATCACCGGTGGGTTGATCTCCTGCACAAGGAAACAAACCGTGACTCGTAACAAGGAGGATGGGGTGGGGGGTGCTCCTTGTTACCACTCTCCGGCGTGAGAATCAGTAATTTGCTTGGGAAGCAAAGTAAGATCGTAGTAGTAGTGAGAGAGTTGTCAAGAGATACCTCAAACCTGGTTTGGGGTTGGTATTTATAGCCGAGGAGTGAAGGAGGAGGTGGATGGATAGACTGACGGCATGCTGCACCTTTGCAGGCGTGTCAGACATGTCGGCCGGGGAGACGACGCCACGTCAGTCTGTCGCTTACGTAGACCTGACAGGTGACTGCCATTGGTTCCACTTGTACTGTGGTGTCAGTCCCACTTGTTGAGCGTATAGGATGCGGTGCGGGCCGCATCGCTGCCTGCGGTAACATCTGATGTTATCGCGTCTCTTGCTTGTGATCAAGAAATACGCGAGATGCGGTGCTGGCCGCATCGTCGCCTGTGGTGACTGTTGCTGTTATCCAGCTTCCTTGTATTGATAGAAGTGTTCACTGGACGCGGTGCGAGGCCGCATCGCTGTGAATACTTCCGTTTTCATACATCAGATGTGATGCCATGTCGCATCACTCTACCGTTCTCATGTTCCAGGTAAGTCCTCCTTTATCACTAGATAGATTGGATTCAACCCTTGTGTCGACGCGTTCTCGCATGGGCACAAGTAGGTTGTTGGCTGGTGGGGGTTTTGATAAGGGTAATGGTCACTCGCGGTCGATGCTGACGCGAGATCTGGGACCATACCCCTTCAAGTCCCCCCAGTCTAGTGTTGCTGCCACATGTAAGTTGTATGTGGGAGGAGTACTGGACTATGGTGTTTAGAAGGTAGTTTGGAGTCTGGAGAAGATCCTAGACCATGTGGATGGTCTTCTCTGTTTGTAAATCAAGCTGGAGGTCTGGAAAGGTCATTTGACGCCTCTTCCGTACCGGTGAAAAATGTTTCGTCTGATGCGAAATTCTCAGCCTTTGGCTGGTTGCCACCTGTTGGTGTGCCGAACCAACTGTGGGAATTAGTTGGAGGAAGTGTACAAACTTCAAACCAATCTCTGAGATGGTGGTTGAAGGTGTGCACAAACTTCGAACCAACCTTTGAAGTGGTGAATGAAGAAGAGAGCATGTTGCTCCCATGATTGGATATCTAATGATGATTCCTTTCGTGGGGTGTTCATGTTCTTCCCATTAGCTCTCAAGTAACCGCACGTCCTTTGTGGTTACCTCGTTGCTTGACATTGTTGGCCACGGTTGTGGGAACAACGTTGGGTATTTGCGTCATTGTTGGCCATGTTTGGTCGAACAATGTGATTCTGGATAACGGTCAAATAAACATGATCATAGGCATGGTAATGCCTACCATTGTTTATTCTATCCAACTTACAAGTAGGGTAACAAAGTCATAAGCAGGCTTGTTACCGTTTGTTCGATCGCTTGTTGTTCGACAAGGGCTCGTATGATCATTGGGGATCTTGTCCGCATCTCTTCCTTAGGCACCTTCCTTCACGCTCCAATACCGAGGAGTTTTTCCTTGAAGTGGTTTCGTTCCTCGATGTGGAGTTAGTTGTGGCTCTTCCGTAACAACCATTTGCGGAAGCTATGGTTATGTCCGCAGCGACTCATGAGTGTCTGCGTTTTTGCATTCCCATATTCGCTCGAAACGGGTGTGTTGCTCGGATGTGGCTCTTGAAGGTTCAGGAGTCAGGGTTGCTGATGTGCGCGCGCGTACATTCCCTTCCTTCTTCTTGTTAAAGAAGGGGTGCATGCACCCTGTGTGGTTGTGAACCGGACAGGAGGCATTTGAAGCTTGAAGAGAATGAAGGCAATGCGGTTTACCTGTTTCTGAGATGCGGTTCAGTCCAAAGAACAACGCTGGTTCTGAGTATCTGACACACCTGAACGGGCTCGTGTGTGTCATTTCCGCATATTCCACGTGTGCTCGTGGGTAGTGCGGACAGGTATTATACCCCCTTATAGTGTGGAGATATATATTTTTGCCTATTTTTAGGGGTATGTAAAAAAAACGACATGCGGTATGGGTTATGGTGCGGCACCAGAGAAACCGCATGCCGCTTGTAATTGGATAAGGTAGTCGCTTTTTGTTGCATACGTGGCTGAGCGCACGTGTGAGTTGGTGGAAGTTGGTGAGATTTTCTGGCATGTGCTGAAATGAAAGGACATTTGCACTGCCCAAGGCATTAAATGCACTGTAGCAAGGAGTGTAAACGTCTCTTATGTCAGGCGCGTGGGCGGCCACGCGCGCGTGATAACCGTCAGCGGAAACGGCGCTTGACACGTGGTGTCGCGCAATTCGTTCTTTTTGAACGTGATGATTCGTTTTCTCCCTCCTCATTAATTGCGATGGGTATATAAGGGGAAACCGTTCGTGGTTTCCCCGCACTTGTTCGAACTTTCAAAAATTTGCCGGTGAGAGAACATTTCTTTGTCTTCTCCGACGATAGTTCTTGAACTTCCGGTGAGGTTGAGTTTAGTTTTTCCACTCACTTTCTTTCGTTTCTTCGACATTTTTGATGGCTGAACCATCAAGTCCACATAATGTGGAAGGTGAAAACCCGGAGCCTTCATCGCTGGTGGTGGCAGAGGAAGAAGGGGGGGAACCGCCGGTGGTGGTTTACCGGTGCTAAAATGGACCAAGAAGTCCTTTGATCGTCTGATTCTTGACGTCCAAATGCCCCCAGAATATGGGGCCTTGTATCCATCGGAGGGTGACACCGGTGCCGATGCTCCGGCCGGTTATGTTACCATGTGGGCAGACTTTTTTGGTGACTGTAATCTCCGGTTACCTTTGACTGTTTTTGTTGTTGAGGTTTTGGAGTGGTACAAGATCCACATTTCTCAACTGAGTCCGTTGGGTATGATCCGGATTCGAAATTTTGAGTCAACCTTTCGTGCTCTTGGCATAGAGCCTTCTGTTGGAGATTTCCGACGGTTTTACCAAATGACGGTATCCTTGGGGTTCTTTTCTTTCCGTCAACGAGATGGTAGTCCCAAACTGATGACTCCTCCCAAGGGTATGACGAAGTGGAAAATGAAGTTCTTTTACATCAAAGCTGCTGCAATTGTTGCAAATATGACGTTTCGGAATGTGACCGAGACGATCATAACGGAGACCATTGCAGTCCCGAGTTTGAAGACGGTGGAGTGGTTTCCGCGGTTGCAGACCATTGAATGGGTGAAGCTGAGCAACACACAGTTGTGGGTGTTGCGCATGATGCTGACAAGGAGGAACAAGAAGTCAAAGCCCGTGGTGCGGGAGAAAAGTGGTGGTACGTACTGTTCATTTGTTTAACTTTTCTTATCCCCGTATGCGTTACTGACTTGTGCGTTTGCTATCAGAGGATGCTCCCTTATGGAGGATGTTTGCCCAGGATTTTCGGGGTCAGGTTGAAACAGTTGTTTGTGCGGATGGCGAGGAGGAGTTTAATGTCATCATTCGAGATAACTTCTGGGTGCCTACTGAGGCCGCATTGGCAGTTGAGTTGCCGCGAGGCAGAGGTATATTTAGGTATCCTTTTTACTTGTGATAACAATAATGGTTTCACTAACTCGCCTTTTGGATGGTTTCCATGCAGGTGATCTTGGGGCCTTAGGGGACCCTAACGCGAAGGGTGTGCCTAAGAGGCAAGTGGTGAAAGGCGTGCGCTTTCGCCAAAAGAAAATACCGGAGGTCACTGTTGTGCCTCATCTGGTGCCGCAGGCGGCAGGTATCTCTTACTCTCCTTTCCGTAGATACATGGATTATGTGATAGTATCTGATACCCTTGAGGGTTTGGGTACAGCTGCGGGTTCGCAGTCTGTTGTTGGGAAGAGGCAAGTAGAAGAGACGGCCGCTGGTGCCGGTGGACCGAAACGTCGGAGGTTGCAGTCCAAGAGGACTGGTCCGACACCAAAGGAACCTGCGGTTACTGTTGGTAAGTGTTGTATAGCTTGTCTCAAGTGTTACGCACAACTTGTGTTTTGATAGTTATTTGACTTTGTTTTGCAGAGCTTCAAGGTAAAGATTTCTCTATCTTTGATGCTCCGTCATCACCCCCGCATACCACGGGTGCGGGTGCGTCTGAGGAACCTTCGGCGCCTTTTGTCAAGGTGGTGCCTGATTCAACCGTGCGAACGGAGGGTACTGCGGAGAAGGTGGTGACCCAGATATTCGATACCGTTGATTCGTCCAACAATCTGATCTCTCCCAATGAGGGTGATAATTTGGGTCTACGGTTTTCTGATTCTGGGAAACAAAAATCTGATGCAGAGCCGCAAAAAACTGATGCTGGGCCGCAGAAGTCTTCTGCTGGTGAGAAGGGTACCGGTTCGTCTGTCGGTGGTGCGGGTTATGATGGGCCTCCAATTCAGCCTGGGGAGTCTGAATTGGAGTATTATTACCGCACCTACACGCAGGATCGCGGTACCGCGTATCATCGACCCCCCTGGACTGTTATGCAGGGGGATAATGTTTCTAACGATCCTTCCGCGTATAGGGAGATTCTGGGTGGTTTGGGTACCCCCATTGAAGTTGAACGTGCCCGTGCCGCGCCTCGTGAGCTGCGCATCAATCAGCTCTCTACAATGTTAGTAGGAACTTCCATTGTGGCGAATGCCATTTTGGAAGATTACAAGGTGCTGGGTCGCCGCGAGGAAGAAGCTGCTCGCTTGCGGGCGGAAGCAGAGGGGTTGGTGAAGGCTGCTCGTGAGGGTGCGGAGCAGCTTGAAAGGGATAGAGCTGCGTTTGAGAAGCAGAAACAAACCTCGGAGTGGGCTGCCACTGCTCAGCTGAAACAGGTTCGTACTCTTGCCAAACTTCTTTCTGATGAACGCAAGGATTGGAATGAAAAGTTTTCCAATGAGCGCAAGAAGTGGAATGAGTCCTGGGCTAAGCAGAATGATAATCTGTTTCGTGCTCGTCAGGAGTTAACGAATGCCAAGGCAGCGAACGCTGCTTTGGTCAAAGAAAAGGCTGCAGCTGAGGCGGTTGCGGTTAAGGCGCAATAAGCAGAGGCCCTGGCTGTTAAGGCGCTGGGAGAGGCCAAGGAAACGGGGGCCCGTACTGCGAAGGCCCTTGATGAGGCCAAAGAGAGGGAAAACCGCACTTCGAAGGCTCTGGAAGAGGCGAACGCTGAGCGTACCCGCTTGGGTAAGGTTGTTGCCAGTCTTCAGGTATGATTCGTTATTCCTATTGTATTTTTCTTTCTGCTTTTTTGCGAGTGTTCACTGATTTTGAGTAAACTGTTTTTTGCTCTTTGAAAGGCTGACGTTAAGGCCCGGGAGGTCGCGGTTAAAGACCTTACTGCCAGCGTAACTGTTGCGGAAGAGCGGGCTAATGCCGCTGTTGAGGCCAAGGACGCCTTGACATCTTCTTTTAACCAGCTTGAGGCTGACCGCGAGTGGATGCGGAGTCACGGTATCGCGCGTGTAAGTATCCCTTGCCTTTATATTTGCTTGGATTAGTATCCGAGTTTTATCATCCTTTTACTGCAGATTGTTCAGGCTATCATGGATTGTAACACCTCGAATTTTTGTGTCCAATGATGTGTTAACACGTGTCATTTATTTACACGTGGCATCTATAATAAATAAAGGACTAATTTTGACAAACCTTGAAAGTATATAAATTCGAGGGTTATAAATGTCAACAAGGGTAAATATACTGTATAGTACCCCTAAATAATGCTTAAACCTTCAAACGAGTAAATTATAGATCGTACAAAAATAAAACGCGGAAGAAAGTGAGAGATTACAAACTACAGGGGTTAACTGTGTCAACATGTTTAATAATACCTCTGAGTGACCCTTCAACGTTCCAAAGACTTTGTAACGGTATTATACCCTCACTAAAATAATATATATGAATTTCGCGAAGTTTCGATATGAAACGAGAAAGATACGATCGAATTCATAGAAGAAGGGTTAAAAGCGTCAACAGTGAAAGTTAAGGCTTTCCAAGATAAATAATAAATAAACCGGGGACTTAATAATGCGGGTAATTAACACAAGGCCCCTATCGGTAAATAACCGAGGGCCAAACCGCAAGGTTACCCCTTCAAATCCGAAAGGTCAGGCAAATCATTACGAAAGATTTCGTTATTAATGGCCCGATTCTGTAATCATGATAAAAGATTTGAAAAATTCTGAAAATATAACCCCACGCGACCCGCGTAAGGTTTCAACATAAGTTGAGGCGGGCCGCGAGCTCCCTCTATTACGCGTCTGATCTTCTGAACCCAGGCGACCCGCGTAAATGTTGCATGGAATGTCCATGCGGGTCGCGTACGACGCCCAGATGCAGAATGGTTGTAACTTCTTGACTTTTGAGCTCTTGAACGATCATTTGATCAATTATGGCAGCATGGGTGACCCCTACACGACCCATAACCCTTAGGGACACCTGCCCATGATCCATGATCAGTTATAGCATGTTGTGTAATGATCTTGAGGGTCTTGTGTGACTATAAATAGCACCATTGTGCTCATAACCTTCATCACACTCAAAACACACTATCTGATCATTCTAAGGAGCTCTCTAGCTTTTCTTCTGCTCTATAATCAAGAACACAACCTCTGTAAGTGATCTCACCCTTTATGGTGTCACATTTCCATAGTTATAGCCTATAAACGCAACCGTCGTAACTAACGGTTGTCAGTACAATAACTCACAAATGATTCAGTCTTATGACGAATCAAAAGTAGTTTTGAGTTGGTATTTATGTGGGTATTAAACCTCTAAAATGGTTCCCCCTGATCACCACTCTAACCATGTCAAATATCGAGTCAAACTCGCGGTTAAAAAGTCAACAGAAATCTATTTTAGCAATTTAAGCATAATCTGTGATATGTATGTTATGGAACCAGTTTTGACAATCATAAAACATGATAATAAGTATATAAACATGTTTGCGCTCGTTTGAATCGATCATTTACTATGTAGAACCGGTTCGGAGCCGAAAGTCGCAAAAGTTTGACTTTTGCTTTGACTTCAGTTCTGACCCGTTTTAGTGAGGTATAAATATACCTTAGGACTCTCTTAGGACCAGGTCACATGTTGGCATACGCCTCTGTGGTCGGTTCATGAGTTATCCGAGTCTGTAGCACATTTCCGTCATTCGCCTAAAAGTTGACCATAACGACCTTTTAAAATTAAAACGAGTATTTCGGACACGTGAACGGACCAAAACCTTGCTTATTAAATTATAAGCATGTCCTTAAAGTTTCACGTCAATCCGAGGTCTAGAATGAGAGTTATGCTAAAAGGCGCACTTTTAAGAAAGTTTTGTAATTAACGGCGCAATTAGCATAACGCCCATCTAACCCAAGTTTTCGTCACCAAAACTTTTACCCACTATGGTAAAATAATATTTTGGGAATTTTAAAGATTTTTAATAATTTTTACCTTGCTCATAACCTGCGGTTATGGCTACGGTTCGGTAAATACCGAATATGCCCTTTTTGGCCAAAACGGGAGTTCTACAAGGTCTTTTGACCCGATTCCAGTTACCACTGGTTTTAAATAATAAATAAAGTATTTTAAGCTTTATAAGCTGTTCGGGAAACTCAGATTTCCTGTAGAACTCGGAAATCCCTTTTAAAGTCTTTAAAATGACCGAAAAGCCCCTACGGGGCATAAAATAAACTTAAACTCGTTACGGGCATTACGGAAGGTATCCTACTGATACCAAAATACTTTTAAGGCATATTGACTTAGGAAATAAGCGTACGACTCTTATGGTTAACCGTTTCGCCTATTTGCGCACACGGTACGGCTCATGGAACTAGTTTTCGTGCAATAGCCGATATGGGTCAAATTATATTATTTGAACCCCAAAACCCAGAGTATGAACTATAAACCCATATAAAACAAGTCACTGAACTTGTTGGGTCCAAATCATACTCCACTCTCGGTTTTCGCCTTTTCGTGCGAATTAACCATATCTATATATCGGAATCAACCGGTTTAAGCTACGGCTAATACAAGGACCGTTAGGATTCTAAGAGGTTAATTAAAACCTTCGTTCCAGATTAGGAGCCCCAGTAAAAGCTATCGGTGACTTGATCTAAATTAAGGATTAATACTTGCAAAGGTAAATACTTTTGACTTATTTCCCCTATATGGGCTTGGGTTACGGTATATTAATACCGCTTGATTGAGCATTATATTCATCCATCGCTTAGGTGGATAACTAAATAATATGATTGGCTCATTTAAACAGTTTTGTTGCTTATAAGCCTTTGGGGGGTTTAATGACCGTTGTCCCGGATATCCTCGGCATCATTTTACGAAATGGCCACGACCATCGACATCCCGGTGTAGGCGTACACCCGGTATAAAGTGTCGACATTAAAACTAAAAGACGTAGCCGTTGGTTTCTGTACTACGGTTTTACGCGAACGTGGTGTGTCTATAAATCTTTAACCCGGCACGACCCGGGCTACTGAACGCATAAAAGAACATGTAAAACGTTCACAAGATCATTATGAATTTTCCCAAGTTATAAAAGAGTTTGTGCCTTGTGCATTCAAATCAATTTTAATAAACATTTTCAAATGTGTCAGTTGAATGTATTTACCAGTGTAAACTGACGTATTTTCCCCAAAAAGATTAAGTGCAGGTACCTAAACGTAATTGGCTGGTATTAGCTCCCTAGCGTCGGGATAAGCCTCGCAAGCTTGATTGCAGTATCTGATGGAACAATACTTTATAATTATTTACGATCCACTGTGGATATATTCAACCCTTGTAATACATTTTGATATTACGATCAAAGGTTGAAGTTTATATATTTATTTTATGCTTCCGCTGTGCATTATATAATTGTGTGGTTTGACTATATTGTTGCCAACATCGTCACGGTAATCCCCCACCGGGCCCACCGGTGAGACACGTGGAAATCGGGGTGTGACAGGTTGGTATCAGAGCCAACATTGAGTGAATTAAACACTATCCTAATGTGTTTAATCTCAGTGACACAATTGCACATACTTGAGTCTAGACAAGAACTTAGGACAAATTCGGATTTATACTCCTTTTTGTCTTTATTTTTCGATTTGATTTTTAATAAGTTTTGGAGCAGGAAAATGCCACCTGTTATATTCCGAGGAAGAGGAAGGGGACGAAGAGGCCGAGGAGAAATCGTGACACATCACGATCAAGAAGCTGGACCGTCTGGTACAAGACATCCTTCGATGACACGAAGCGAAGAGCCACAACGACGAAGAGATCTTTACGAACCCGCGAGGCATTCCACTTCGCACAGCTCGACGCCATCCTACCGGCACTCCTTTGGGCCAGATTCAGAAAATAATCCCAATAACCCACAACCTTCCTTCATACCTCTACAACGTTCGGTATCGCACCGAAACTATGACGACCCTAGTCCATACTACGTAGCTCAGTTTAATCCGGCTGACTACATACAGGAACCTTCAGGTTTTGTTCCACTAGGGGCACAAGACCATTTTTCTGAAGATCCCATGGAGGAAGATGAGGATCCAACTGAACCAGCTCGTGGTACGCCCACGCATCCGATAGAAGTATCTGATGGATCTTCATATCATGGTCCGCAATATCAAGGCCCAGACAGCTTTATGGCCTTGTTTGACCGACATGAGTGGTACAACACACCATCTCATCAGACACAACAACCGAGACATCCACAGGATCCCTCTGAGGATTCACGCTTTGAGGCAGTTACGCCACCACCTCCGCCACCGGCACAACCAGTAATACCTGATCCGCCGAGGCGTAGGAGGACCAATGCTCGTATGTCTACACGAGGAGGAGGGGGTAACCACTTCAGCACTCCTCGACATTCTAGTAGTAGCCACTATCCGCCACTACATGAAGAAGGACCTTCAAGTCCTATACAAGAAGCGAACTCCGCACCTACTGCGAGAAATTCGCCACCATTTGGGTATGACCAACCCATACCAGCTTACACAGGTCCAACGGCTTACAACCCGTTTGAACCGTCACAAGCACAATACAACTACGGCTATGAGCGCGACCCATATGTGGTGTCGGCTAGATATAATGCGCGCTACCCTGACGGAGCACATGGAAACATGGGACCACCGGATTACTCAGCTCATGGGTATCCAATACCTCCCATACCTCCAGTTCCGCATCAAGCGCCACAACCACGATTTTCTCCTCCTGAACAGGAAGAAATACTCCATCGACTAGATCGTGTGGAGAGAGAGTTCGAGGAAGAAAAGAAAAGCCACCGAGGATTTCTCAAGGGCTTGGCGAATCTACTAAAGGGCAAAAAGAAGAAACGTGACCACTAGCCCTTAATAGTAGTACGAATGTAATTTCTATTTTGAAATAAGTCCCTGTGTGGACAACTTATCGTATTTCAGTCCCTACGTGGACTTATATTTAGTCCTTGCATGGACACCTATCTTGTATTAGTCCCTGCGTGGACTTGTCACTTATTTTAAACCTCTCTGGAGGTATGTATTATTTGAAAGACCCGTTTAGGGCAATATGTAATTGTATTTGAAATTTCGGAATGTATGTTACGAATTTTGTTTTAATATATATAAAAATAAAACAAAACCATTCCTTTTATATTGATCTGCCTAATAAAGAATCTTAAGGGGGTGAAACCTAGCTTGGGGTCTTTTAAGATCAGTCAAGATGGTACGACCTAGCTGAAAAGATTCTGATTCCCTGTTAACCTCTGTACGCATGTTAACATTCATGGCAGATGTGATTCGTTATAATCACGCACGTCATTCTTATACAATAATCCTTTGAGGATTTCAAAACCCAACTAAATGATATATAGATCGTGGGTTAAATCACCAATGAAGGTGATCAATATTATAAAGACATCCATTTAGTGATGCAATGCCTACGGGCCAGTACTATAAAGACATCCATTTAGTGATGCAATGCCTACGGGCCAGTATTATAAAGACATCCATTTAGTGATGCAATGCCTACGGGCCAGTATTATAAAGACATCCATTAGTGATGCAGTGCCTACGGGCCAATATTATAAAAACATCCATTAGTGATGCAGTGCCTACGGGCCAGTATTATTAAAACATCCATTAGTGATGCAGTGCCTACGGGCCAGTATTATTAAAACATCCATTAGTGATGCAGTGCCTACGGGCCAGAATTATTAAAACATCCATTAGTGATGTAGTGCCTACGGGCCAATATTATCAAAACATCCATTAGAGGTGTAGTGCCTATGGGCCATAATAATTGTCTTATAACGACAAAGAACAGTGGTGGTCTATGACTCCCTGTCAGAAAGAGATAAAGAACTACGGTTCAATTCTCTATGCCTTTGATTCTATGAAATCTCGGCTAATATTATAAAACGTCATCATGATTAGGCTTTATGCCGCCAATACTATTTATATAGTTGAAATAGGATATATTCAAATCCTAATACTTATTGAAATAAACAGTTAACCAAATATGGTCTCTGTACCATGGTTGACAAAGTGTCATAAAAGACAATCACATAATAATCTCCTAAATTAAAATTTTGTTATCTTCTGTAACAGATTCAAGTTACAAATGGCGGATCCCAATGGTGAGAACAGCCACACGAATGAAGATGACTATGACAATGCGTCAGTTCATTTGACAGGCGCACAGCTAAAGGCTCTGATCAACAATGCTGTCCAGGCAGCGATTGATCGTCAAAATACTGAGTCTCAAGGCAGATCTGTGTCAAAGCCACTCTCTAAACCAAAGACACACTCCAAACCACCCTCTGAACCCAAGAAAGATGACGACAAGCATTCGTCTACTGACCACAGCGTTCACCGCGATAGAGAATATACTGATGCGTCTGGTGCTAAGGGTTGCACTTACAAATACTTTGTATCATGTAAGCCCCGTGAATTTACAGGGGAGAAGGGTGCGGTTGATTGTATCACCTGGCTGGACGAGATGGACACGATTGTGGACATCAGCGGGTGCGCTGAGAGGGACGTGGTTAAATTTGTGTCCCAGTCATTCAAGGGCGAGGCCCTGGCGTGGTGGAGAGCTCTGGTGCAGGCTTCAGGTAAGTCTGCCTTGTACAAAATGTCATGGGGGGAGTTTATTACCCTCATAAAAGAAAACTACTGCCCTCAGCACGAGGTTGAGAAGATTGAGGCTGATTTTGTCTCACTGGTGATGACAAACCTGGATTGTCAAGCTTATCTGACAAGTTTTAACACTATGTCACGCCTGGTGCCATATCTTGTGACACCAGAACCACGAAGAATTGCCCGATTCATTGGGGGCTTAGAGCCGGCGATCAAGGCCAGCGTAAAGGCCTCTAGGCCAACGACCTTCAGGTCAGTTACTGACCTCTCCTTGTCTCTTACACTTGATGCTGTCCGTCTGAGGGCACAAAGGAGCAAGGAGGCTGAAAAGCGAAAACGTGAGGATGATACCTCACGAAAGTCTGGGAAAAAGCACCGTGGAAACGGTGAGGGCAAGAGAGGGTCGGAGGCAAGGAAGGAGGAGCAAGCTGATGGAAGACCCCACTGCAAGGTCTGCAAGAAACCTCACTCCGGGAAGTGTAGGTTTGCGTCTGGTTCGCAGTCGCAACAAAGGACTCCACCCTGTGGACTATGCAAGTCCAAGGAGCACAAAACAGTGGAGTGCAAAAAGATAAAGGACGCAACCTGCTTTAATTGTAATGAAAAGGGGCACATAAAGAGTAATTGCCCGAAATATGCCAAGAAGGCAGAAGAGACGAAGAAATCGAATGCGAGAGTTTTTCGCCTGGATGCAAAGGAAGCGGTCAAGGACGACAATGTGCTTACAGGTACTTTTCTCGTAAATAATATATTTGCAAGAGTACTGTTCGATTCTGGCGCTGACAAGTCCTTTGTAGACCAGAAATTTTGCCAACTACTAAATATGCCAATCAAAACCCTTGACGTGAAATACGATGTAGAGTTAGCAGACGGAACAATAGAAACCGTCTCTACTGTTCTAGAAGGATGTGAAATATCCATTAGGAACCATTCTTTTCCTTTATCTCTACTTCCTTTCAAACTTGCGGGTTTTGACATCGTGCTAGGCATGGACTGGTTATCCCATAACCAGGCCCAAATCATTTGTGGCAAGAGACAAATAGTTTTAAAGACTCCGAGTGGTGAATCTCTTACCATTCGAGGGGATACGCATTACGGATTGCCCGAAGACGTATCTATGCTGAAAGCTTCAAGGTGTTTGAACAGAGGCTGTGTAATTTACATGGCTCAAGTGATAATTGAAGAACCAAAGCCGAAGATCGAGGATCTTCCTGTCATTTCTGAATACCCCGAGGTTTTTCCTGAAGAACTACCTGGTTTGCCACCAGATAGACAAGTGGAGTTCAGAATTGACATCATACCTGGAGCAGCTCCGATAGCACGAGCACCTTACAGATTAGCTCCGACGGAAATGAAAGAACTGAGGACCCAGTTGGATGAACTGCTGGCGAAAGGTTTTATCAGACCTAGTTCATCTCCCTGGGGAGCTCCTGTCCTGTTTGTAAAGAAGAAGGACGGATCGATGCGGTTGTGCATCGACTATAGAGAGCTGAATAAAGTTACCATAAGGAACAGATATCCTTTACCAAGGATCGATGATCTGTTCGATCAGCTGCAAGGAGCAAGCTACTTCTCCAAGATCGACTTAAGGTCGGGTTATCATCAACTAAGGGTCAGAGATGAAGATGTACACAAGACTGCATTTAGGACTCGCTATGGTCATTACGAGTTCTTAGTGATGCCTTTTGGGCTCACAAATGCACCGGCTGCGTTCATGGATCTCATGAACCGCGTTTGCAAGCCATACTTGGACAAATTCGTCATAGTCTTCATCGACGATATCCTTATCTATTCCAAGAATCAAGCTGACCACGAGAAGCATCTCCGTTGCATTCTCGAATTACTACAGCGTGAGAAACTCTACGCCAAATTCTCGAAATGTGAATTCTGGCTACGAGAGGTCCAGTTTTTGGGACACGTTGTGAGTGAGCGTGGTATCCAAGTGGATCCCGCTAAGGTAGAGGCGGTCATGAACTGGCAAGAGCCAAAGACGCCTACCGAGATTCGTAGCTTCCTGGGTTTAGCAGGATACTACAGAAGGTTTATTGAAAATTTTTCAAGGATTGCTGCGCCTTTGACTTCCTTGACCAAGAAGAAAGAAAAGTACATTTGGGGCCCGAAGCAGCAAGAGTCCTTTGAAATACTGAAGCAGAAGCTAAGCAACGCACCTGTGTTGACATTACCTGAAGGTACAGATGAATTCGTAGTTTACTGCGATGCATCACACACAGGCATGGGATGTGTGCTTATGCAGAAGGGCAAAGTGATTGCCTATGCTTCAAGACAATTAAAGGTGCATGAAAAGAATTACACCACCCATGATTTGGAGTTGGGTGCCGTTGTATTTGCACTAAAGTTGTGGAGGCACTACCTTTATGGTATTAAATTTGTGATTTATTCAGATCACAAAAGCCTCCAGCACCTGTTCAATCAGAAAGAGTTGAACATGAGGCAACGCCGTTGGATGGAAACCCTGAATGATTATGACTGCGAAATCAGGTACCATCCCGGCAAGGCGAATGTAGTCGCCGATGCGTTGAGCAGAAAAGAAAGGGTAAAACCCATTCGAATCAATGCCAAGAGCATTGAAGTTAAAAATAATTTGATTGAAAGGATTTTGGCTGCACAGCGAGAGGCTGTGTTGGAAGCTAATTATCCTAATGAAAAGCTGGGAGTAACTGAGGAGCAGTTGACTCTTAGCAAGGATGGAATCCTAAGACTGAATGGACGTATATGGGTTCCAGTTTACGGAGGACTACGTGATGTTGTTCTCCAGGAAGCCCATAGTTCCAAATACTCAGTCCATCCTGGTGCTGATAAAATGTACCAAGACTTAAAGGCAAATTATTGGTGGATAGGCTTGAAAAAGTCTGTAGCCGCCCATGTAGCAAAGTGCTTGACTTGTGCTCAAGTCAAGGCCGAGCACCAAAAGCCGTCTGGCTTGCTACAACAGCCTGAACTTCCCGAGTGGAAGTGGGAATGCGTAACTATGGACTTCATAACCAAGTTACCCAAGACCAGGAAAGGAAACGATACAATATGGGTCATAGTCGATAGGCTGACTAAATCAGCTCATTTTCTACCCATCAAGGAGACGTATAGCTCCGATATGTTAGCCCAACTTTATGTTGATAAGATTGTAGCCTTACACGGCATACCGGTGTCTATTATCTCCGACAGGGATACTAGATACACGTCACACTTCTGGAAGAGTTTCCAGCAATCTTTGGGCACGCGTTTGAACTTTAGTACGGCTTACCATCCACAGACGGACGGTCAAAGTGAGCGTACTATCCAAACGCTAAAAGACATGCTTCGTGCATGTGCGATCGATCTAGGTGGTAATTGGGATAAAAACCTACCCCTGATCGAATTCTCCTACAATAATAGCTACCACACCAGCATAAAGGCTGCGCCTTTTGAGGCATTATATGGTAGGAAATGTAGATCGCCTGTTTGTTGGGCGGAAGTAGGAGAGGTCCAATTATCGGGACCAGAGATTGTTTTCCAAACAACGGACAAGATTGTCCAGATCCGAGAACGTCTCAAGGCTGCCCGCGATAGGCAGAAGAGCTACGCTGATCCAAAGCGTAAGGATTTTCACTTCGAAGTGGGTGAAAAAGTATTACTTAAGGTGTCACCCTGGAAGGGGGTGATGCGTTTCGGCAAGAAGGGCAAGCTGAGTCCGAGATACATAGGGCCTTTTGAGGTCATCGAACGAGTCGGGTCAGTTGCCTATAAACTAAACTTGCCTGAAGAGCTCAATGGAATTCACAATGTGTTCCACATCTGCAATCTCAAAAAGTGCTTCGCCGACGAATCGTTGGTGATTCCACACACAGATGTGCATATAGATGAGAGCTTAAAGTTCATAGAAAAACCCTTGTCGATTGAAGATCGACAGGTGAAGAAGCTTCGCAGAAAGCACGTACCGATTGTAAAAGTCAAATGGGATGCTCGTAGAGGTCCTGAATATACGTGGGAAGTCGAAGCTACAATGAAAGAAAAATACCCCTATTTATTTGAGTAAATCTCGGGTCGAGATTTATTTTAAGGGGGTGAGGATGTAACACCTCGAATTTTTGTGTCCAATGATGTGTTAACACGTGTCATTTATTTACACGTGGCATCTATAATAAATAAAGGACTAATTTTGACAAACCTTGAAAGTATATAAATTCGAGGGTTATAAATGTCAACAAGGGTAAATATACTGTATAGTACCCCTAAATAATGCTTAAACCTTCAAACGAGTAAATTATAGATCGTACAAAAATAAAACGCGGAAGAAAGTGAGAGATTACAAACTACAGGGGTTAACTGTGTCAACATGTTTAATAATACCTCTGAGTGACCCTTTAACGTTCCAAAGACTTTGTAACGGTATTATACCCTCACTAAAATAATATATATGAATTTCGCGAAGTTTCGATATGAAACGAGAAAGATACGATCGAATTCATAGAAGAAGGGTTAAAAGCGTCAACAGTGAAAGTTAAGGCTTTCCAAGATAAATAATAAATAAACCGGGGACTTAATAATGCGGGTAATTAACACAAGGCCCCTATCGGTAAATAACCGAGGGCCAAACCGCAAGGTTACCCCTTCAAATCCGAAAGGTCAGGCAAATCATTACGAAAGATTTCGTTATTAATGGCCCGATTCTGTAATCATGATAAAAGATTTGAAAAATTCTGAAAATATAACCCCACGCGACCCGCGTAAGGTTTCAACATAAGTTGAGGCGGGCCGCGAGCTCCCTCTATTACGCGTCTGATCTTCTGAACCCAGGCGACCCGCGTAAATGTTGCATGGAATGTCCATGCGGGTCGCGTACGACGCCCAGATGCAGAATGGTTGTAACTTCTTGACTTTTGAGCTCTTGAACGATCATTTGATCAATTATGGCAGCATGGGTGACCCCTACACGACCCATAACCCTTAGGGACACCTGCCCATGATCCATGATCAGTTATAGCATGTTGTGTAATGATCTTGAGGGTCTTGTGTGACTATAAATAGCACCATTGTGCTCATAACCTTCATCACACTCAAAACACACTATCTGATCATTCTAAGGAGCTCTCTAGCTTTTCTTCTGCTCTATAATCAAGAACACAACCTCTGTAAGTGATCTCACCCTTTATGGTGTCACATTTCCATAGTTATAGCCTATAAACGCAACCGTCGTAACTAACGGTTGTCAGTACAATAACTCACAAATGATTCAGTCTTATAACGAATCAAAAGTAGTTTTGAGTTGGTATTTATGTGGGTATTAAACCTCTAAAATGGTTCCCCCTGATCACCACTCTAACCATGTCAAATATCGAGTCAAACTCGCGGTTAAAAAGTCAACAGAAATCTATTTTAGCAATTTAAGCATAATCTGTGATATGTATGTTATGGAACCAGTTTTGACAATCATAAAACATGATAATAAGTATATAAACATGTTTGCGCTCGTTTGAATCGATCATTTACTATGTAGAACCGGTTCGGAGCCGAAAGTCGCAAAAGTTTGACTTTTGCTTTGACTTCAGTTCTGACCCGTTTTAGTGAGGTATAAATATACCTTAGGACTCTCTTAGGACCAGGTCACATGTTGGCATACGCCTCTGTGGTCGGTTCATGAGTTATCCGAGTCTGTAGCACATTTCCGTCATTCGCCTAAAAGTTGACCATAACGACCTTTTAAAATTAAAACGAGTATTTCGGACACGTGAACGGACCAAAACCTTGCTTATTAAATTATAAGCATGTCCTTAAAGTTTCACGTCAATCCGAGGTCTAGAATGAGAGTTATGCTAAAAGGCGCACTTTTAAGAAAGTTTTGTAATTAACGGCGCAATTAGCATAACGCCCATCTAACCCAAGTTTTCGTCACCAAAACTTTTACCCACTATGGTAAAATAATATTTTGGGAATTTTAAAGATTTTTAATAATTTTTACCTTGCTCATAACCTGCGGTTATGGCTACGGTTCGGTAAATACCGAATATGCCCTTTTTGGCCAAAACGGAAGTTCTACAAGGTCTTTTGACCCGATTCCAGTTACCACTGGTTTTAAATAATAAATAAAGTATTTTAAGCTTTATAAGCTGTTCGGGAAACTCAGATTTCCTGTAGAACTCGGAAATCCCTTTTAAAGTCTTTAAAATGACCGAAAAGCCCCTACGGGGCATAAAATAAACTTAAACTCGTTACGGGCATTACGGAAGGTATCCTACTGATACCAAAATACTTTTAAGGCATATTGACTTAGGAAATAAGCGTACGACTCTTATGGTTAACCGTTTCGCCTATTTGCGCACACGGTACGGCTCATGGAACTAGTTTTCGTGCAATAGCCGATATGGGTCAAATTATATTATTTGAACCCCAAAACCCAGAGTATGAACTATAAACCCATATAAAACAAGTCACTGAACTTGTTGGGTCCAAATCATACTCCACTCTCGGTTTTCGCCTTTTCGTGCGAATTAACCATATCTATATATCGGAATCAACCGGTTTAAGCTACGGCTAATACAAGGACCGTTAGGATTCTAAGAGGTTAATTAAAACCTTCGTTCCAGATTAGGAGCCCCAGTAAAAGCTATCGGTGACTTGATCTAAATTAAGGATTAATACTTGCAAAGGTAAATACTTTTGACTTATTTCCCCTATATGGGCTTGGGTTACGGTATATTAATACCGCTTGATTGAGCATTATATTCATCCATCGCTTAGGTGGATAACTAAATAATATGATTGGCTCATTTAAACAGTTTTGTTGCTTATAAGCCTTTGGGGGGTTTAATGACCGTTGTCCCGGATATCCTCGGCATCATTTTACGAAATGGCCACGACCATCGACATCCCGGTGTAGGCGTACACCCGGTATAAAGTGTCGACATTAAAACTAAAAGACGTAGCCGTTGGTTTCTGTACTACGGTTTTACGCGAACGTGGTGTGTCTATAAATCTTTAACCCGGCACGACCCGGGCTACTGAACGCATAAAAGAACATGTAAAACGTTCACAAGATCATTATGAATTTTCCCAAGTTATAAAAGAGTTTGTGCCTTGTGCATTCAAATCAATTTTAATAAACATTTTCAAATGTGTCAGTTGAATGTATTTACCAGTGTAAACTGACGTATTTTCCCCAAAAAGATTAAGTGCAGGTACCTAAACGTAATTGGCTGGTATTAGCTCCCTAGCGTCGGGATAAGCCTCGCAAGCTTGATTGCAGTATCTGATGGAACAATACTTTATAATTATTTACGATCCACTGTGGATATATTCAACCCTTGTAATACATTTTGATATTACGATCAAAGGTTGAAGTTTATATATTTATTTTATGCTTCCGCTGTGCATTATATAATTGTGTGGTTTGACTATATTGTTGCCAACATCGTCACGGTAATCCCCCACCGGGCCCACCGGTGAGACACGTGGAAATCGGGGTGTGACATGGATGCACCTGAGACCGCAACTGGTTTGGACTTGGTCAAGGAACGTGCCCGCGATGCCGGTTTTAAAGCTGGTTATAACCGCTGCATTGCTCATATGAACGTCATGTCCATAGGCGGTGTTATCGAAGAGCGATCCGGGTTTCGTGACGTGGACACCGAAGGTCGCCTGAACGCGGCTGTAGCCTCTTTTTATGATACGTCCCTCGCTTGTGTGGAGGAGTTGGACGACTGTTTAGAGGCTGCGGATTACGTTGACCGGTTGCGGATGCTGTATGCTGATGCAGAAGAGGAAAATCCCGCTGGTGGTGCTGGAGATGGTGCGGGAACCAGCGGTACAAAATAGGGTTTAGGTTGGCTAGTGTGCCCCCTTTTTGTTTTCCTCTTGTATATACTAGGAACTTTATGTAAATCCATTAAGCATCGCGTGGGTGCTTGAATTTTTTGAATATAAAGTTTATTGTTCAATTTGTACAAGTGTTTTTAATTCTTGCATGTCTGAACGTATGTATGCGGATCTCTACCCATTGTGAATGAGGTCGAGTGTACTCCATACTGTTGCGGTATGAGTATGCGTCAATTCCATTGTTTGCCTTTTTGGGCTCAGGAATTGTGTTAGGTTAACAAAAACTTGTCTATCCGGCCGGATAAACACTTTAGTCTTTTTGCCTTTTGCTGGCCTATTACAATATTTGTGTGTGGTTACCACTTTGTATGGGTATCACGAATGAAGATTTTGCCAATCTGTTTTTGGGATACCGCAAAGTGGAACACGCATTTGTAATAGTAGTAACAAACAATAATGTATAAAATTGCTTATTTATTTATTTGCCAATGGCCTGCGGCCCGATAGGTTACATAGAAAATGTAAGAACATGGCTTACATATAACAGCGCCGAAGCTGTTGTGCATTCCATGTTCGTGCGATAGGTTTGCCTTCTAACGTTTGTAATTTGTATGCGCCTTTCCCTAAGACCTCTTTGATGAGGTATGGTCCTTCCCACTTGGGGGCAAGTTTGCCTGGGCGCTCAGCATTAGATGCTTCATTGTCGCGTAGGACGTAGTCTCCTGGATTGAAAGTACAAACGCGGACGCGCGTGTTGTAGTATTTTTCAAGTTTGGATTTATATTTGGCCTCGTTGATGGCAGCGTTTTCGCGCCTTTCTTCCAAGAGGTCCAAATCGATCCTGCGTTCTGTGATGTTGTCTAGTTTTTCAATAGCCAACATTCTAGGAGAGTGGAGACCTACTTCCGCGGGGATCACCGCTTCTGAACCGTAGACTAGGCTGAAGGGTATTTCCCCATTGCTTGTTTTTGGGCTTGTACGGTGAGCCCATAAGATACTTGGGAGTTCATCGACCCAGCCACGCATGGCCGTTCCCAACCGTGCCTTGATGCCTTTGACTAGACTTTTATTGATACTCTCGACTTGGCCATTCCCTTGCGGGTGTGCTACTGATGAGAATATGTGCTCAATATGTAATTCTTCTAGCCATTTTTGGAATTCGTCGGCAGCGAAGTTGGTGCCGTTATCGGTGACAATGCACATTGGTAAACCGAAACGGCAGATGATGTGTTCCCAAATGAATTTTCTTGTTATCATAGCAGTGGTTGAGGCGAGCGGTTTTGCTTCTACCCATTTTGTGAAGTAATCAACCGCTACTATGATAAATTTGACCGCACCCGGAGCGTCAGGGAAAGGTCCCACAATGTCAATTGCCCATTTCTGAAAGGGCCATGCGGTTGTGACGGGGACTAAGTTGTTCTTTGGCCGTAAAGTTTTTGGAGCATGACGTTGACAGTCGATGCATTTGCGCAACTCTTTGACGGCGTCCAGATGCATGCCGGGCCAGTAATACCCGGCATTCATGATTTTGGCCACTACCATGCGTGGTCCGGCATGTATGCCACATATGCCCTCGTGTATCTCTCGGATGAGGTATGTGGCATCCTGCGGGTTGACGCATCGTAGGAGTGGCCCTAGGTATGATTTTCGGTATAAGATACCGTCTCCCATTTGATAGTGGCACGCTTTGTGTTGTAACTTGCGTGCCTCTGACTTGCTTTCGGGAGTCACACCTGATTGCAAATATGCGATAATAGGTGTCATCCATGATGTTGTACCGTATTGAATGACGTTGACTTGGCGTAGGGGTACCGAAGGATTTTGCAGAATTTCGATGCGTATCTCCTTTGCCAAGTGCTGGAAGCTGGTGTATGCGAGTTTTGATAGTGCATCCGCGGACTTGTTTTCACTTCGATTAATATGTCGGATATTGAACGAAGCGAATTTGGATGTTAGTTGCAGGGCTTGCTCGAGGTAGAGGATCATGATGTCCCCTTTTGCGGCATAGTCGCTGCGTATTTGTCCTGCAACCAACAAAGAGTCGACGTGTGCTTCCAGGTGTTGCACGCTGAGTTTGACTGCTAAACGCAGTCCCGCTAACAGGGCCTCATATTCTGCCTCGTTGTTTGTGCTTTTGAAATCGAGGCGGATTGCATATGTAAGCTCTTGGCCGTCAGGGCTAACGAGTCGCAGACCTGCGCCCGCACCTTCCTCGTTAGAGGCACCATCAGTAAATAGTGCCCATGTTTCTGAGGAAGATGGTGGTGGTGCAGGATTTTGTGCTTCTTCGCATTCTTGGATGCGATTCACCGGTACTTCGGCGGCGAAATCAGCTAAGACTTGGCCTTTAATCGCGGGGCGCGGTTTGTAGTGTAGCGTGTGTGCGCCCAGCTCGATTGCCCATTTTGCTAATCTCCCAGAGATGTCAGGTTTGGATAGGATCGGGCCGATCCTGTAATTGGTTAGCACTGTGATGACGTGATTTGCGAAGTAGCGTCGCAACCGTCTTGAAGCGTGCACCAATGCTAGCACCAACTTCTCCATTATTGAGTACCTCGTCTCTGGGTCGTTGAGCATCTTGCTGATGTAATAGATGGGTGTTTGAACCCCTTCCCGTTCCACTATCAATACCGCACCCACCGCGTTGTCCGCGGCGGATAGGTATAATATGAGTGGCTCATCCTTGCGTGGTGCGGTTAAAGTTGGGAGTTGTATCAAACACTCCTTCATTTCCCGGAAAGCGTCTTCAGCCTCTGCGGTCCACTGGAATTGTTCTTTCTTTAAACAGTTCCGCAGGGTCTTGATGAAAGGATAAGACTTAGCTGCATGGTTGGCTAAGAATCTGTTGAGTGCTGCTAGCCTGCCGGCTAGTCGTTGCATCTCTTTCATCGATGAAGGCGATGGCATGCGCTCGATCGCCTGAACTTTCTCCGGGTTTACCTTGAATCCATCTTTAGTCACGATGAACCCAAGGAATTTGCCTTCTTCCATTCCAAACGAGCATTTCCCTGGATTGAGCTTTATGTTAACGCTCCGTAGAGTCTGGAATGTTCTTTCAATGTCTTTGAGCATGGTATCTTCCTCCATGCTCATGACGACTAGGTCGTCCATGTAGATTTCGACACTTTTGCTTATTTGGCCGCGGAAAGTGTCGTTCATTAGCTTTTGATAAGTTGCGCCCGCGTTGCGCAACCCAAACGACATTTTTGTATAACAGTAATTCCCGGTGGGAGTGCGGAATGCCGTTTTGTCTTCATCCTTGACTGCCATTTGTACCTGATGGTACCCTTTGTAGCAATCGAGGAAACACTTCCATCTGAATGGTGCGAGATTATCAACTTTTTCGTCGATTTCTGGAAGCGCGTAACAATCCTTGGGGCAGGCTTTGTTAAGGTCCTTGTAATCGACGCACATGCGCCAGCCCCCGGACGGTTTTTCTACCATGACTGGGTTGGATAACCAAGTCTGGTATTTAACTTCCCGCAGGATGCCTGCGGAGAGCAGTTCTTCGACCTGCTCTTGCATCGCCTGATTTTTAGCGGACCCAAGGTGGCGTTGGCCTTGGATCACCGGCTTGATACCTGGTAAGGTATTCAAGTGATGTTGCGCTATATCACGTGGGACCCTTGTCATGTCTGTGGGGGTCCACGCGAAAATGTCTTGGTTCCTGAAGAGAAGCTGCTTCAGGTGCGCTTTGATGGTCGGGGACAAGGCGTGGCCCAATGTAACCTTTTGTTCTGGGTATCTCGCGTTGAGAACCCATTTTTCTGTTTGGTCGTTGGGAGTGGGCCTTGCGACCTTGGTCGGACGTACTTCGTCCGACATCATGACGTCCCTGCGGGCATAGATTATCGCGACCCCTGATTCGGTTGGGAAACCGACCGCAGAGTGGGGGACGGATGTAATCATATTGAAATCTCCTTGGGATTCTCTCCCAAGGAGTACGTCATATCTGGAGGTGTGAGGTAAAACCATGAAGTTTACCTCTTCTGTTCTTGTGTGGCTTCCGCTGGTAAGGCGTACAGGAAAAGTGATCTGGCCCAGGGGAAAGACAGTTTCCCCTGCGAACCCGGCCAATGGGTAATCTACTGCTTGCAACCGATCTTTGTCCTCCTGGTCGAACTGGTTGAAGCATTGTTCGTAGATTATATCAGAAGTACTGCCCGGGTCGATGAATAGACGCTCGGTGCAGTAATGTGCCAGTTGGCCTAAAATAACGACGGCGCGCCTATCGCGCGGTCCGCCTCGGACTTTTGGAAAGACGACTTGCTCGTCTTTCCAGTCATTGTCCGGCCTTCTCGCCGCTTTTCGCGGCCTACCTTTGCCTCCGTTGATCATGTGAGTGGAAGCCACATACATGGTTCTCTTTCCGGAGGAGGTACCTTCGCCATGAGGGGTGATGCGCTTGGTGGGTTTTTGCCCACCTGGCAAAAGGTGTTGCAGTTTCCCCTCTTTTAAGGCCCGCTCAATCTCCAGCCGGAGACTGATGCAGTTGTTGGTGGTGTGGCTCGAGTCCTTGTGATACTCACAGTAGAGTGTGAGGTCCTGATTTTTCTTGGACTTCATTGGTTGGGCCGGTCGCAAGAATTGCGGGTCCGCAAGAAGGACCTCGCTTGGCGACATGGTGATCTCGGTGCAATTGCGGTCCCGAGAATCTTTCTTTGGTGCCCGGTTGTCCCGTTGAGGACTGCGTTTCCTCGGGTCAAACGGGTTGGTCCGCGGGACATACGGTTTGGAAATATCGCTATTCCCTACGTCCCGGTTGCGTTTATTGTTACGCTTGGACCCTTGGTTGGAAGTTTCGGTCTGGTGCTCCGCCTTTGCCATATGCGGTTCGAGGGACCGCTGTGTCTGGGCATATGTCTTGACTGCGGCCATGACATCTTCACATTTTTAGGCAAGCCTTCTTTGCCGGAGATGGTCATAACCATCTGCTTATCCTTCACGGCCCTGATGAAATGGTTCTGTGCCATTTGATCTGCCACGTCGCCTATTTCTAGGCACTCTTTATTGTATCGGACAACGAATGCTTCTAGGGATTCGTTGTCTCTGCGCCAGATATTCATGACGTCCAACTAGTCACGCGCGTGACGTCGTTGCTGGCTGAAATGAGCGAGGAACTTTGCATGAAAGTCCTCGAATGAGGCCAGTGATCCCACTGGCAAAGAATCGAACCAAGCCCTGGCCAGACCCGTAAGGGTCTGGGGGAAAAAATTGCACCAAGTGGGTTCGTCCCACTGGCCATTGCACCTTGCGCCTATGAAAATGTTCATGTGGTCATCCGGGTCGGATGAACCACTGTATTTCCCAACGTTGAATGGGAATTTTGTTGTGGTAACATGGGCGTGGGCTATTCGCGGGGCGAATTTGGAGTTTTCGGCCGCAGCCTTTGGTCTGTAGGGTTTATTCTCAGGGCGCTTTGCAGCCCTGAGGTATGTACTGCGGGGGTGAGTGGGAGGAACATAGTTGCGTCCTCCCGGTCTGCTGCAGGTGTCATGCGAATCCCCATAATATGTACGGTCGTCCGGGTCGGTACGACCATACCCTTCGGTGTACGGCTGTGGGCCCAACCGGCTCTGAATTCCAGAGCCATGTCGGGATGCGGATCGTTGCCTGTCCTCAACGTAGGGACCTAGGCGGGTATGCACTGGTCCCCTGGTGTGGGACCCGTATGCGGAATCATCCTCGTTGATCGTGTGGACCGAACAGTAAGATGATCCGCGATCTTCACGTCGGCTTCTCGAAGCTGGACGTGAATGTGCCCTGCCTGCGTATTGTAAAATACGATCGGCGGGGGTGTGCGGTGCTGGGGTGGGCCCAGCTTGTATCTGCGCTTCCGCACAAGCGCAGTTGTATGTTGCTGTCAGCAAGGCTGCCTGCTGGTCGTACCAGGCATGAACGTCCATGCCTGGTGGGATCACAGATGCGTACTGTGATAAGTCATGTCCAAACGTAAGGGAGGGACCTCTTTGTGTGGACGTGCCGATGTGTCCGGGTTGCGATGTTGAGGGATTGACCCCTACCGGACTTAGATTTGTGGGATTTTGGTTATCCCCAGTGTTGTTTTGGTGATCAGTCATGACCGGTTAACCATTGTTTCATCATTGGCGCCCGGACACATCGGCACTACCCCCTTATGCGGTTCAGTCCAAAGAACAACAATGGTTAACCGGTGGGCGCCAATGATGAAACAATGGTTAACCGGGCAGGGTTAACTTACTGGTCTCGTCAAGAAGGGTTAATCCCTTCCTCTCGAGGATCGCTGGCTGGATCACCGGTGGGTTGATCTCCTGCACAAGGAAACAAACCGTGACTCGTAACAAGGAGGATGGGGTGGGGGGTGCTCCTTGTTACCACTCTCCGGCGTGAGAATCAGTAATTTGCTTGGGAAGCAAAGTAAGATAGTAGTAGTAGTGAGAGAGTTGTCAAGAGATACCTCAAACCTGGTTTGGGGTTGGTATTTATAGCCGAGGAGTGAAGGAGGAGGTGGATGGATAGACTGACGGCATGCTGCACCTTTGCAGGCGTGTCAGACATGTCGGCCGGGGAGACGACGCCACGTCAGTCTGTCGCTTACGTAGACCTGACAGGTGACTGCCATTGGTTCCACTTGTACTGTGGTGTCAGTCCCACTTGTTGAGCGTATAGGATGCGGTGCGGGCCGCATCGCTGCAGACGGTAACATCTGATGTTATCGCGTCTCTTGCTTGTGATCAAGAAATACGCGAGATGCGGTGCTGGCCGCATCGTCGCCTGTGGTGACTGTTGCTGTTATCCAGCTTCCTTGTATTGATAGAAGTGTTCACTGGACGCGGTGCGAGGCCGCATCGCTGTGAATACTTCCGTTTTCATACATCAGATGTGATGCTATGTCGCATCACTCTACCGTTCTCATGTTCCAGGTAAGTCCTCCTTTATCACTAGATAGATTGGATTCAACCCTTGTGTCGACGCGTTCTCGCATGGGCACAAGTAGGTTGTTGGCTGGTGGGGGTTTTGATAAGGGTAATGGTCACTCGCGGTCGATGCTGACGCGAGATCTGGGACCATACCCCTTCACACCCGTTATAAATTACAACACACATGGCAACTAATCTTAAACTCCAACTAACTATACTCTAACTAGCTAGTTGGAAACCAACCCAATTACCCCACCCCCCCCCCCCCAAAAAGATTTCGGTCCCATGAGGGGACATACCCTCACACTTTATGATTATTATATTGTTTATGTCCTATATCTAGATGGCATAAAATCCCATGGGCAATTAGGTTAATTGGATTATAAATAATACCAAAGGTTCACCACTTCATTTAACACTTAAGCAAATCACACCACTCTCTCCCTCTTCTCTTGATTCTCGGCCGAGAGCATTCACATACACCCACACATTTTCAAAGTTTGATCTTGCATTTCCAAGTATACTCAAAGGTGAATGATCACGTGTAAGGAAGCTCGGTGCTTACGGATTGCCAAGGACCTCACCATAACGCTATTAACCACCCATTTTTCGTCTAGTTTCTTCCCTAGCCTTGAGCTAGTTGTAAGTGATTCTAAACACCTTCTTAAGCTTGTCTAAAGTGGTTAATAAGAAATTTGTTGGATAAAAATCATGAACACTAGAGATCAAAACTAAAAGTCTACTAAAAATGATGAACATGTTGGTTAAAGAATGAATATTAGTGTAAAACTCTTGGATCTTGTTTTGTTATGGTTCTTTTATGTTGTTGAATGCTAGTAGTAGTTCGAATCGTCATCTAACCCGGCTAGGTCATGTTCATGGAACATGAACTAGTGTATGTTTAAGTGTGAAAATGATTAGATGACGAACACTACTACTTATTAACATGAACTTGTGTAAAAAGAGTTTTTCTTATTAAATGAAGTTCTAAACTAGTAGATCTAAAGATCTACAAGTGGTATTTTCGAAGAACCAAGTGAAAGATGAAACCATGTTTTAAAGCCGGATCTTTCATAAACTAAAGGTGTTTTTGTGAACACACAAGTGTGTAGACACTTGTGTAACGAAAGGTTTTAACAAAGAATTATTTTTGTAATATTTGACTAGAAGTTGTATAAATGCATTTTCTGTAAAAATAAATTTTCGAGAAACCGACTTTATTTATAAAGATAGAAAGATCTACTACAAATATTGGAAGGTTACTACACACTTTTACATAACCCACAAGTTCATGTGTTTACAATTTATGTATATTTTTGACTAGTTTGATGGTTTGAATATTGTTTGATGATGTTGAGAAAATTGTTGATTGAATTTTGAAAAGAAAATGATACGCTTGTAAGCGTGGCCACCTCCAGTTACAGAGGAAACTCTGGCGAAATTTTTCCAGAAAATAACACTTAGAATTATTTTCATGACAAGTGCTTAAAAATATCTTTTTAACTTGTTTTTCCAAATAAATTTCGCCATGATTTTTATTACAAAATAACCAAGTGCCGGAGGTGGGATTTTCACAAATAAAACTTGCTAAATATATATTTAGAATATATATTTTTCATAATAACACTTGTGAGATTTTTATGATTATTTTGTGAACTATACAAATATTATTTTTAGAGTAAAAATAATATAACTCGTATACACTGAAAAGTAACGACTCCAAAATAATACTAATGCCTTCACAATAAATATTTAAGTTACAGTACCGGTATTATTATTACCACCCGAACTTTAACTGTAACTTACGTATTTTCAGAAAATACTCTTAAACGCGTATTTTGATAAAAGCATTATTTTGGGAAAATCATATGGAATAAAATATAATATTTTTGGGAAAAATATATATATTTTGGAGACAGAATTAAAATATATTTTTAAGTGTGACTTAATAATATATTTTTGGAATTACAAGAAAACACATGTATTGAAACTCTCCATCCTTGGGAAGGAATATAACTAATACATAATTACGAAGTGTAAACACGAAATAGTTGTCTAACTATTTCTCAAAAACTTAAACCTTAAGCTAAGGCACGGCCGTTCGTCTAATAGAAGTTAGTACGTGTAGGTCGTCGCACCGCAGGTTGACCGGGAGATTTCTTGTTAGAGACGCACTTCTGTGAGTTTATGTCCCCCCTTTTCTTTTAACTGTTTTCAGTTTCCTAACCTGCTATAGCAAGTTCCGATAATGTAAGAGGCAAAGCTATACAAATCGAACGTCCGCCGCGAAGCGCGAAGAAACTCTACTAGTTATATATTCACATTCCATAATTTTAATATCCCTTTACTTCTACTTCTATCTACTACGTAATATATATGATTATAAATTTGAACGTTCGTTACCACCATACACCTTACAAAATTTTTCCCATTCAAATCCCTGTTTAGAAAAAAAAGATATTATCAAATAACTTATTTAGGAAATATGATATTAAATATCAATTTATTAGTATTTTTATAATATATTTCTTTACACTTAGGGGTTTTTTTTACCGGACTCAAAATTTAACTTTGTTTATCTTTCAATTTGCTACATGTCGATAAGTTGGATTAATTAGTGTTTATTCGGTTTAGTTGTTTTTGTTATGGTCAGTTAGTTCTATTTTGCTGAAGTTGTTTTTATTTCAACTATTAACTAATTTTTGAAAAAGATTAACTATAGAAGATTGTCTAACTTATTTTCCTAATAGTATTCTTCGAATATTTTTATATTTTTTTACAAGAGTCAAAATTTAAATATGTTTATCTCTTAATTTGCCACATGTTAATAAGTTTGATTAATTACTATTTATCGGATTTAATTGTTTTTAATAACCAGTTAATTCTATTTTTCTAAAGTTTTTTTTATTTAACAAAATATGTTGCTTTTATATTGTTACTAGGTTACAACACCGTGTATTACACGGGTTGAATAAAATAAATATAATTAATAATAAAGATTAAAATATTATAAGATAAATTTTGTGATAACATATTGTTGATTTTTTTTTTAATAAAAGTTATAAAATTGAATAATAGGATCTGAAAGAGAGTGAAATAAAAGGGAAAATAAATCTTTGGCTAACTAAATTATAACATATAACACAAAATAATAATAATAATGATAATAAAAACAACAAAAACATTGTAGCAAATTAAAAATAAAACTCGAATAAAAAAAACGTAACCTTAAGAAGATTTATTACATTATAAAATTTGTAAAGTAACAAAACAAATTTAGTGCATGATTATATAACATAGTATAATATATGGAATTTGTGTGAAATATATATAAACAAAATAAAATATTTTTGTGTTACACGGAAATAGGTATTATACAAAATCGTAGCCATCCTTTAGTTTTTGTGTAATATATCTGTAAACACAAATTTTAAATTATGTTAAATTCATTGCATAAGATATCTCACCTATGCAACGCATCCTCTCAGTTTCTGAATATTACAAATTCAATGTCATGATTGTATATCATCATCTTTCTTAAAGCCAAATTTATATGTGAAGAATGCATAAAAAAAAACTTATCTATAATTATATGTAAAGAATGCATAAAAAAACTTATCTATAATTATGATTTATCACTTATCAATTACAAAACATATAAATAATATTTAAACTAAAAAATCCGTAAAACAAAAAATAAAACTTACCTATAATTATGGCTCATTTTGTGGAAAAAAATTACATATTTATTAGAGATAGAAGATCATGAGTAATTTAAGGATATTAACTAAATTAGAGATAAATAAATCAGTGGGAAAACAACTCTAAGGATGCGTAGAAATGCGACACGTGTCCCAAAACAGATTTCTTTTATTAACAATAAATATATTTCAACTATTAATTATTTTCTTGAAAATATTGATTATAGAAGATTTTCTTTTTTTATTTTACTAAGAATTGGTGTCGAAAATTTGGTGTTTTTATAGACTTAGGATAAAGGATGTGGGGGTAGGGTTGTTCACGAGCCGAGCCGAACCGAGCGGACCTTTGCTCGTGCTTGGCTCATTTTCAAACCGAACCGAGCGGAGCGGCTCATTTAAAACCGAGCATCAAATCAAGCGAGCATTTTTCGAGCAGTAAAAATTCCGAGCGAGCGTCGAGCGAAGTTCGAGCGATTTGGAAAACCGTGTTGCCCAAACTAAATTTGCTAAGAGAGATAGTGACAATGTTGGGTCTCAAGTTTTAATGTCTTTAAAAACATGCATATTTCATGGCATAATATTTTTCTTATAAATAACAATGTTGTGGCTGACGAGATGATGATCATATTACATGAATGAAGAAACACTGAACTAATTATGGGGACTAATCAGTTTGGTTTATGTTTCTACCATAATGGTTAATCTTCTTATGAATATTTGAGCTCCGACTTGAGGTTCAATCCTGCAAAACAAAACACCGTTACTCGTTAAGAGGGGAATGTGGGGGTTTCCCTCTTAACCGGGCTCCGGCGTGAGAATAAGCAACTGCTTTGGGAGGATAATCAAGTGTTAAGAGTGAGAGTAGAGGGAATCGAATGTTTAACCTGTGGAATGAGGTCTCTATTTATAGCCGGAGAGGTGTAAGAGGATATGGGCTGATGGGCCTTGGGCAGGAAATGGACAACACAACAGATGTGCTCTTTGTCTCACTAGTGTCGACCGTTTAGTGGCTTCTAGAAGTTCTTCGGTGCTGGCGCACCTTGATTGGAGCCACGTGTCGTTGTTGTCGGCCCTGCTGCTCTTCTGCCATCAGCAGACAAGTGGAGATCGTGGGACAGATGTCTCCGTCCCCTGATTGGTGCCACGTAGGCGTCCTTACGTACTTCTCGTCAGACGATCGTGGCGCACGATTGACCAGAGCCTGCTGGACGCTCATTGGCTCTTTTCACTGCCACTTGTACCTTGTGTACCACTGGAGGCAGCCTTGCGCTGCCTTCCTATGCGGTTCCTGTTGAGCATCTAACTAACCCGCACGGGTTAGTATGCCCATGTGCTCTTTTAGTATGCTAAGTGTTGATATCGGAACTTCTTGTGGGCGAGACCTCGCGCGACGTAGAGCAGAAAGTGGTGTATCTCGCGCGAGACTCTTAGTAGGAAGTTTATTAAGATAAGGAGTATGGTCCCACGCGCAACCTTGATGGAGGTTTGCGCGGCTTTTTGGGACCATACCCCTTCAATGAACAATTACGTTGGAGCAGGAGACGATCGACTTAGGGTAACGACATGAAACATTGAGGCGATGAACAGACTGTCGTTTATCGGTTTAGGGTTTAACTTTTAGTTTTGATTTTAATTTTTTATTGGCGTGGTTGGGCTACTACGTATAAATATAGTTGTAAATTTGTGTATAGTTGTAATTTGTATATAGTTAACCAAAATCTAATAGATTGGTACATATAAAACTATAAATTTAATTTATATTTAAGTATATATGTATAAGTGTGTGTGTATATATATAGGTGTATGTCTGTATATATATGTATAATTTATATTTGTGTATATATATGTGTATATACATGTTTATAGATGTATGTATACATGTATACATGTATATGTATATATATAATAATTAAAATAATAATTCGAGCCGAACCGAGCCGAGCGGACCTTTGCTCATGCTTGGCTCGTTTACAAACCGAACCGAGCAGAGCGGCTCGTTTACAAGCGAGTGTCAAATCGAACGAGCATTTTCCGAGCAATTTCCGAACGAGCGTCGAGCGAGCGACGAGCGGCGAGCGATTTGAACGGCCCTATGTGGGGGTCATGGTTGGGACATGATTCATCACGTAGAAACACGAATGGAAGGCTACACCATCCCTTGCATGATCCACCATGGTTTGCATGGATTAAACCATGACAACCATGGTCCTCTTTCCATTTTTCACGAAATCATTTTCTTTTTCTTTAGACAATGATAAATTAAAATAATAAGGGGATAGTGGTTTGGGTCATGACCACACCCTTAGGGTCTGTTTGGTATGGGGTAATGGAATAGATGAGAGAATGGAATGGACGAGGTAATGGAATGGACAACGGAATGAAATGGATCATTCCATTCCATTGTGATGTTTGGTTACTCATATATGAATAGAATGAATCATTACTTTGTACAATTTGATAAACAAAAAAAATGAAGTAACCAACTGTATTAAAGCGACAAAAATATAATTGACTCAATAATAATAATAATAATAATAATAATAATATATTAAAGATAAAAAATTAATAATAGATTTTTCATATATATTAATATTAGTATGAATATTAATAAATATAAATATAAATACAAATAAAAGTATAATAATAATAATAATAATAATAATAATAACATATTTCTTTCCATTCCTTGAAGGAATGGAAAAAAAACACCTACATACCAAGGAATGGAAATTGTTATATTTGGAAGGAGTTACATTCCCTTGGAATGCTCCATTCCATTACCAATGATAACCAAACATGTTTATTTTCATTCCATCAGAATGATCCATTCCATTCCACCTTTCATTCCTTCATACCAAACGCTACCTTAGGGTATCGCTTTTGGATGGTGGATTTGAGGTTGTTGACATAACACTGACGTAGAGAGTCATGGTGGTCATGAGGGTCATGAACACACTCTATAGCCTTACACTTTTTATATTACTATTGAATATTAATTTCAAATTCAAAATTATGAATATATGAATGATTTTACTAATAGGGTGGGGTTCGGCTACAAAGTCCATTTTTCCTACAAAGTGACAGAGTCATAAAACACTACAATTTCAGCCATAAAACACACTCAAAACCCACAAATACATAGTGAAGATCACTAAAACACAATATCCAAACACTAACAGTCCTTGAAAACTTCAAACACACCATCGTACAACTATGAATATAAAACACAACATGATAATCAATATAGAACACATTAATGTTAGTCATTTGATAATCAAAGCCTTATAATCCAAAACACAGCACACAACCCACAAATATGGTGTTTTAGTTATCTCCACTATGTTATTTGTGGGTTTTGACTTTTGAGTGTGTTTTATGGTTGACATTATGGTGTTTTATGACTTCTTACACTTTGTAGGAAAAATGGACTTTGTAGCCAACTCCCACCCTTTACTAATAATATTACTAAATTAGGTTTAACATAAACCAATTACAACTAATTTTCTGATTTTTTTTATTTAATATCTTTGTTTTAAGAGTAAAGTACAACTTCAATCCCTGGGGTTTAAACCCAATAGCACATATAACCCTCATTTGAAAAAAACAGTCAATCAAGTCCCTGTGGTTGTCAATTGGAATCAATAAAGTCCCTCTATCAAAACGTCTGTTAGATGAACGTTAGGATTTTGGTTAAAAGACCAAAATGCCCTTTAGGGACTGAAATTGCAATACGAATTAGTTATCTCCCTTTTATAGTCTCTTCAACACACAACACACAACACACAACCCACCACCAAAATCTCAGCCACTATTCACCGTCACAACCAACAACCACCTTGTGCTACCGGAAGAATAGTTTTTCAAGTTTCTACAACCAACCATACAAACTTGTCCAGTTTCATCATCATAAATCCCTTCCGCTGATATCCGCATGCTATCTTTATTACTAGAGGATAGATTTAGTGATGAAATCCCGCTTCCAGAAATAGAACTCATGCTCAGTATAAAACTGATCTCAAAGCTGATGTTCACTGGGCCGCTGTCCGTGGTTGTTGAAATATCTGCCTCTTGCCATGACTGAAGTTTGGATTCCTGACCGAACTGCAGGGAACCACAAAGTCAACCCAATCGAGCAATCCCCAACACGAGCATTATCCAGAGGATCTCTCTGGTTCAAGATAAGATAGGCGGTGATGCACAACTCATCTTTTCACCCATTCCAAGTCCCTTCTCCGATTAGTGATATTTCTGGTTGAAAAGCTGATCATATCGAGTAAAACTTTTGTCTTGAAATTTGATTAGAAAATGAAGTTTATAGTCTTCCTTAGAACATTGGATCGCGTATAATAACAATGAAGAAGGCAAGCTACCATGGTCTTGACCAAATAAAGAATATTTTTTGCAATTACCTGGATACTCCAACTTGTAAGTTGTGAATCTTCGTCTGAAAATCAAACATATATCTAGAGACTTCATACAGGCTACTAAATCTTGAATGGTTTTGGTTTTAGTTTTTGTTACATTACACTCTTTATTAGATTCCAATGTATACCTGTATTTTAATGGATCCACTCGTGGGAAACCCAACATTGAAATTGGGTCAAAGTAATCCAAATCTTTAGGAGAAGCTAAGCTCTCCAACATTCCACTTACTAAACTGTTGTTCAAATTTATGAACAATTGAGTTTTGATTTGATATTGGATTTTAGAGAGGATGGAGAAGATGGGAGGAGTGAATGGTTCAATTTGGGGTTTTAAAGGGGATGTAATCCGCCATATTGGGTTATAGACCACGAAACGATGAGATAGCCCTTGAATTTCTAAGTAAAAAGACAACCATACCTCGGTCTACTAACAGTTGGCTAACAGAAAATGTAAAGAGGGACTTGATTGATTCCAATTGACTACCATATGGACTTGATTGGCCTTTTTTTTCAAATGAGGGTTGTATGTGCGATTGAGTGTAAACCTCAGAGACTAAAATTGTACTTTACTCTTGTTTTAATTACTATGACCACAAATTACTTGGTCGTTCATATATTTTCGTATATATGTATATATATATTATTTATAATATATAAATTTATTTAATTAAGTTTAAAATCATTTTTATTTTCAGAAATCGATGTTTATAGGGATTTGATTTTTTAATACCTCTTAAAAATTATTATTCAATCAATTAATTAAAAAAGGTCACAGACAACAATTGCTGTGATTGCTAAAACTTACGAGAAACTTGATCATGCAATTGCATGTTCTTGTGACCGTTAAACTTATGAGAAAGTTGAATATGTAGTTTCTCTAATCGATGGATCAAATGCTTTCATATTTATGAACTTGGTAAATGTTACACATTTTGATCATACACGGCACAAAATTTATTTATTCATTTAAAATACATCTCAAGAGTACTGTTTTATAATTCTTAAACCTTCATTACTAACTATTTGATTTATTTATTTAACCTGTGTAAAACACGGAGGTTAAAACCTAATATATAATACTTAAGCACAACTGTGTATTCAACATTTTAAGAAAATTGACGAATACGAGTTATAGGAGGAAAATCAACTAAATAAAAACTTAAAAGGTTAAATGTATGATGAGATATCGAAGTGGATTACACAACAAAAACTAAACTAAATGTTTTAAACTAATTTAAATTCAAAGAAAAAGTATTACGGTGTGAAAAGCTTAGGATCTATCTAGAAGCAACATCTTTGTGCTCATAACTCTACCAATAACTTTTTGTATCTCTTAGTTTGCCACATGTCGATAAGTTTAATTAATAACTATCTATCCAATTTAGATGTTTTTATTTTAATGGTCAATTAATTTATATTTTTCTATAGTTGTTTTTATTTAACAGTAAATATCTTTCAACCATTAACTATTTTTGAAACAAGATTGATTTTAGAAGATTTTTTAAACTTATTTTATTAATAATTAACGCCAGATATTTAATGTTTGGATATACTTGCAACTTTTATATTATTACTAAATATTAAATTCAAATTCAAAATTATGAATATCAAATGATATAGAATATTTTTATTAATATTTTACTAGATTAGGTTTAATAACTAATTTTCGATTTTTTGTTATTTAATATATTTGTTTTTAATTCTATGATCACAAATTACCTTGTCCGATAATTTATTTTCTTATATATATTTTATATATTTACAATACATCAAATCATTTAATTAAAATTTCAATTGAAAACCAAATTTTTTAGTGATTTAATTCTTCATACCTCGTCAATATATATTAATTAGTCAATTAATAAACATCATAGACAACAGTTGTTTGAATTGCTGAAACTTATGAGAAACTTGATCTTGCGATTTTATGTTCTTGTGACAGCTAAATTTATGAGAAAATTGATGATGTAGTTTCTCTATTCGGTGAATCAAATGCTTTCATGTGTATAAATTAGGTAAACATCACACATTTTGATCATAGATGACACAAAATTTATTTAGAAATTTAAAAAGCGTCTCAAAAATATCGTTTTATAACTAACTATTTGATTTTTTTATTCAGTCTATTTGAATCACGAGATTATAACCACGTATATAATAATTAAGCACAACCGTATTTTGAAAGTTTTAAGAAAATTTAACGAATGTGAGTTACATAAGAAAAGTCAAATTAAATATAAACTTAAAGATTAAATGTATGGTTGTATTTTTAATGTTTTAAGAAAATTTAACCAATGTGAGTTATATAAGGAAAGTCAAATTAAATATAAACCTAAGGTTAAATGTATGGTGAGATACTGAATTGAAGTGACAAGAAAAACTAAACTAATAAATTAATTTAAATTCCTAATTTGATAAAGGTTAAATGTATGGTGAGATACTGAATTGAAGTGTCTAACACAAGAAAAACTCAATAATAAATTAATTTAAATTTCTGATTTGAAAAGGTTAAATGTATGGTGAGATACTGAATTGAAGTGTCTAACACAAGAAAAACTCAACTAATAAATTAATTTAAATTCCTGATTTGATAAAGGTTAAATGTATGATGAGATACTGAATTGAAGTGTCTAACACAAGAAAAACTAAACTAATAAATTAATTTAAATTCCTGATTTGATATTTGTTTTGTATCTCATCTTTTAAATTCCGTTTGAATCAGTTTATACATTATATATGAGCTAAACTATTCCATTTGTGAAATTAATTAACTATCCCATTTGTAAAATTAATTAACTACTCCATTTTTTAAATGCCTGAAGTAAAAGTTTGATTAACCCAGGGCAACCCAATAGCAAAAGATGACCGCATATGGTCGCAGACGGTGATGGGTCGCCCAAGCTCATTATCACTAGTTTCAAAGAAAACCCGTTGTCCAAAGGTTCACTAAGATAAAACTTAATTAGAATCGAATTCAAATTTGAGAACTCTGACCTCAAACCCAATCCTTCAATTCCCCTTCAATGCCAATTAAGCTATAACTTGATGAGAAGCTATCCCATTTGGGTAGTAGTTAAATGAGGGTTTTTTTTTTTTTTTTTTGAATGGCTAAACTTGCACACCATGAGAATTGAACCCATGACCTCATTCTATCCTACACCTTATCTAACTCACCAACACCATTGGGCTATTCTCAATGGATAAGATAATATTCATTACAACCAAAATTTGGGTAATTAATGTGCATGTGTAATTAATGTGCATAGGTGTATATAAGGGGACTTGTAAATTAACATGATCAATTGCACTACAACTATACAAAGGTTCCCTTTGAAATTCTAAAAATCCCCAATCACAAAAGTGAGCTCAAACATCTTGTGCGCTGTGATCATGACCACACTTTCAGAAAATGACCTTTTAACCGATGACCATATCACTCCTATCGACTTTGAATCGATAGACGGGTTCCCAGAATCACATTCATGGCCTCAGTTTGATGAATCTTTGAACAAGATTCAAACTCATGATCTTAAAGATTCATTGATTCCGGTTATTGATCTTGCTAGTCCTAACGCAAAGACTCTTATAAGTCAAGCGTGCGAAACATGGGGCGTGTTCCAAGTTGTTAACCATGGGGTACCCTTTGAGTTGGTCAAAAAGGTTGAGTCTGAGTCACGAAGGCTTTTTGCTCTTACGACTCAGGAAAAGTGCAAGGTTTTGAGATCAGTCGATGGAGCCACGGGATATGGTTCGCCTAAGCTATCACCGTTCTTTGATAAGCGTATGTGGCATGAAGGGTTCACCATCATGGGTTCTTGTGTTGATGATGCCAAGGTTCTTTGGCCACATGAATACCAAAGATTTTGGTAAGTTTTAATTCTTGTAAAATTTCTCAAATACATGTAAATTATAATTACATTCTTAACAAAATAATATTTTCGGGCTTTAGCCAACGGTTTACATGCAAATTCATGCATGTGACGTATGGGTCATAAGACTTGCAATATAGTCAATCGGTGCCATAAATTACAAATACATTCATTAATTATCATGTTTTTTAATAGTTTAAAACTCTCTTGTAATATGCAATAAATAAATAATATATATATATACTAGTTAAATACTGTAAATTATAAATGTTATAGAAAACAGCTATCACAAATCGAAGTTTATGATTGGAAAGTTTTTATCGTAAAACTTGTTTTCGAAAAATATACGCCGTTGCTAGTTTTATGATCTATTTCAAACGATTGTAAAAATGGGCCGTTAAGTTTTGTAAAATATAAATAAATTAGACTTAAATAGGTTGAAAGTTTTGTTAAAGAATGTAAAACATGCAAATCGGTCGTCTTTAATCATTTTTAAATATTGAAAAGGAATTAAACGAAAACTAAAATTAATAGAGTGTTGGATATAAAAATTAAACATATAAGTATTTAATTTGTTCATTTCTATAAATAAACTAATGACGTTGTTTTTGAATTTTGGATATAAATTGAAAAGGATTTAACAAAAATCGATTGTATTTGAATACATTCTTTTAACACATTGAGTATAGTCAATAAATTTATATTTCACATTTGATATATTAATCAGGTTTGTTAAAACACCAATATGGTCATTTATGTCGTATGTGATTTGTTTATTTTTATCGTATGTTAACAAGTATATAATATCAGTCATTTATGTCGTATGCGATTTATTTATTTTTATCATGCATGTGTTAACAAGCATATAATATCAACATTATCAAAACAATGATGTAATACAGAATATTGCATTACATATTATATTACCCTTGGTTTACTTGTATTTTTTTACATATTTACTAATACTATGTTTTTGTGATTCCTTGATAAATATTATTGTAGTGACACAATGGATGCTTACCAAAACCAAATGAAACTACTTATCCACAACCTCTTGCTCATGATCGTTGAACCATTAGATGTCACACAAGAAGAAATGAATTGGGCTATTTCAGCTCATGACTCCCAAAGTGTACTTCAACTTAACTCGTACCCGTCTTGCCCAAACCCTAGCCAAGCGGTTGGTCTTGCATCACACACTGACTCACTTCTTCTAACCATCCTCAACCAATGTGGCATTGATGGGTTAGAGATTTTTGTTGAAGGGTTAGGGTGGAGACGGGTGCCATCCGTTGAGGGTGCATTTGTGGTGAATGTAGGTGATCTATTGCATATATTCTCTAATGCAAAGTTTCCGGCTGTAACTCATCGAGCCATGGTGAATCAATCAGAGCATCGTATATCGGTTGCTTACTTTCATGGACCTTCAGCTGAGTCCAGAGTGGCTCCTTCATCTAAGTTTCAGAAGCCTTGTTTTAAATCTTTGCTTGTGAAAGAGTACTTAAGCTTAAAATATAAGCACTTTTTTGAGGCCCTGTCGTTGATTCGAGCATAAGTGCCTTGTTTCGCTCGTAGGATTTCAATATCTTTTTTTATGTTAAACCCGAAGTTAGTTTTGTAATAATTTGCTATGAAATGAAACAGAAAATGTTGCTAGAGAAATAATTGTTTTATTTTAAATTTAGATTTAGTTGATTATATTTAAAACATGAAGAATTTGAGTGTCCCTGGTTAATTTATCTATTTTTTAATGTGTGAACAATTTGTTTGTACTTTTGTATGTGCAAGTATAATAAACGCGGAGAAGAGCATAAAAAGGCATGACCGTATTTTTTTATAAATATACTTGGATACTTGGATATGGCTCCGTGTGTTACACGGATTGATTAATGAAAACGATATAAATTATTATTTGTAAATACTTATTATTTTTAATCTACTCTTGATTGTTACATGATAAATTCATAAGTTGTCATTAATAACATTGAATTGCATGGGACAAACCTCTAGTAACATTGAATTTCATGGGATAAACCTCCTAAAATTATAAAATAAAAAACAAAGTCATCAAAATTCACACAAACAAAACTCGGGAAACATTGAGTTAAAAAAATAAATATTGGATTTTAATAATCTAACTATTCATCGTTGGTCGCTAACAGTTGCAATTTCAAAAATAACCACCGGTTGTCCCAACTCTGACTAACAGAACCCTTTTTTACCACTTAAAAAATACAAAATAACATGAAAAGTGAGTCCGTTCGACGTTAAGCTTATTTTACTAATAATTAGCGTCAAATATTTAATGTTTTTTATACTTGCAACTTTTATGTTATTATTAAATATAAACATTAAATTTAAATTCAAAATTATGAATATCAAATGATTTAGAATATTTTTATTAATATTTTTACTAAATTAGCTTTAATAAGTCAATTCCAATTAATTTTTTTATTTTTTGTTACTTAATGTATTTGTTTTAATATTATGATCATAAATTACATTGTCCTTAATCTATTTTCTTATATATATTTTATTTATAATACATCAAATCATTTAATTAAGATTTCAATAATTTTTATTTCTGACAACCAATTTTTTAGGGATTTGATTTTTCATACCTTGTCAATATATATTAATTATTAGTCAATTAATAAACATCATAGGCAACAGTTGTTAGAACTGCTGAAACTTATGAGAAAATTGATGATGTAGTTTCTCTAATTGATCTATCAAATGCTTTCATGTGTATAATATGTAAACATCACACATTTTGATCATACACGACACAAAATATATTTATAAATTTAAAAAGTGTCTCAAAAATATCGTTTTATAACTAACTACTTGATTTTTTATTCAACCTATTTGAATCACATCGTTATCGTTATAACCTTATATATAATAATCAAGCACAACCGTGCTTTTAATGTTTTAAGAAAATTTAACGAATGTGAGTTAGATAAGGAAAGTCAAATTGAATATAAACTTGAAGATTAAATGCATGGTGGTGTTTTTAATGTTATAAGGGTGAACGGGGCGCCCTCGGGGTGGCGTGCGGTGAGTGAGTTCACCGCTCGGGAACACCGTCGCCGACCCCTCGGGGACGCTAAGCGGGGACAGGTCTGTGACATTGATTCACCGCACAACTTTTCAAACTTTTTGATTTTTTGAACGTTTGGCAACGACTATTCCTTAAAAAAAATCCAATTTTAACCTATAAATACCCCATTAAATCTAATTTTTTACCACACAAATTTTCAATCTTATTCCTCTAAAATTCTTTCAAATACAACACAAAGCCAAACCGAGCAATGGAGAAACAACCCCGTGCAATTTCTAAAATTTTTATGTAGTTTTGCGATGTAATTTTTATTTTATTAAATGAAATGTAATTTTTTATTTTATGTAAATTATGTTTTACTTTTTATAAAAATATTTTGTTAATTAAAAAAATAAAAAAACAAGTCCCACAAGAGAGGAGTGCCGCCATCAAATTGTGGGTGTGGAGGGAGTTAAGTGGGGAGTTAACGTGGCATCTGCTGATTGGCTGTGGGTAAGAGAGATTACTCCCCACTTAGAGGAGTGCCCTTACACCCTAAAAAAATTTAACCAATGTGAGTTATATAATGAAAGTCAAATTAAATACAAATCTAAAGGTTAAATGTATGGTGAGATGCTGAATTGAAGTGTCCAGAAAAACTAAACTAATAAATTAATTTAAATTCCTGATCTGATAAAGGTTAAATGTATGGTGAGATACTGAATTAAACACAAGAAAAACTAAACTAATAAATTAATTTAAATTCCGTAATAATAGATTTTAGTAATCCTAACTATTAACTGTTGGCCGACAACGGTCTCAACTTCAAAAATAACCAGTGGTGGTCCCACCTTTTCACATATTGTAAATCAAAGGACCTTTAGTAACAGAACCTTAATTTCTTTTTGTCCTCTTTTCATTTTCTTTCAGTAAAGGTACATTGGTTTACAATAGGTAAAAAGGTGGGATTATGATGTGTGGTAAAGTACATATATTTGTCCTATGTAAAGTGTATAATTTTTGTATAGTTTTTATTTTTTTTAGTTTTTAGTGTTGTATTATATTATTTTGTGTTTTGCCAGATCCTGATGCAAATGAAGAGAAAACGAGTAATAAGGAAATAACCAGTTAAACGCCAGTGACCGAATTAAAATTGCCGCTATTTTCTTTGATTGTGCCAAGACCACTATCTCTATTTTATAAGTTAGAAAACGATTTCATATTATTATTATTGTTGGGCCGGTATCCATACGAGCCCATATTGGGACTTCTAATACAATAGGATATTAAAGATTAGTTGGTTTTTTTTTTTTTTTTTTTTTTTTTTTTTTTTTTTTTTTTTTTTTTTAAGAATGATTAGTTGGCTGTATCACTGTATGGCAATAATTTTGGACGGTGGAGAAGGAAAAAAAAGATACACAGAACACATGCGACGAAGAAGGCTACTATGTATATTATTAATATTATTTTAAGAGGGAGATCGAACAGAGGGGCTGCATATATTTATTGTTGGTGGACGAACTAAAAGAAAAAAACAAGCTGCTACATTGTTGTTTTTGGGGGGCGACAACTTGGGGGAGAATAATATATATTTTTGGAGAGGCGGCCAAGTGTGAAAAAAAAGAAAACAGGGTATTATATTGTTGGTGGACGAATTAAAAGAAAAAAAAGAGCTGCCACATTGTTGTTTTTGGGGGCTACAACTTGGGGGAGCATGATATATATTTTTGGAGAGGCGGCCAAGTGTGAAAAAAAAACAAAATATATATATATTTTTTTTGAAAAGTAAACTTCATTAGAAAACACACCTCTGATCTAAACAGGCAAAAGGCCAAACAATAAAATAACACCCCCGACTCAAACGGGCAAAGGGCCACCAATTACAACATATACAACGGGTATTTACACCAATCCCCCTACTAATATATTTACATGAGGTTCTATAATTGGTATTATATATTGTTGAAGAGCTAACAATGGGGTGGTGGTCTATTGACAAAGACAAAAGCCTTTAAACACTTTGGAAGCGGGAGGTCTTAGGTTCAAGTCCCATAAACAGTAGGGAATAAGAAATTTGCCATTCAAAAGAAAATATTGTTTAAGCTACTATTCGCACAGGTCGGAAGATACGAATGATTATTGGCTGAGAATAAAAAGATGAATATAACAAAAAAGTAGAAGATCAAGAAAAAGAAAAAGAATTGGTTCGATATTCAAAGTCGTGATTTAAGATTCGGGTTTGGTTTGCAATTTATTATTTTTTGGTTTTGTTAGACTTTGTGTTTTATAAACTATTAAATATGATTTGCTTATCGTATGAGACTTGTTTCTTTTTAGTGGTTATGTTTCTTGGCTAGTTATTTATACTGCCTAGGTTATGATGAACACCATGTTTGACTAATTATTTTTTATTCGGTCTTGGATATTATTTGTGGATTTAATAATTAAAGTAAAGACTTAGTTTTTATGGTTTGATGTGTATGCATATTTAATCTAGTTCATTGAATGTAATTCACTTCATATGTTTCTTGTTGAATGTCTTTCAATTATACGTTCATGATAGATCAACTACTTTTTGTTTTTGATTAGTTTATGGTTGACTAGCCAAGATACCATAGGAATGATTTTCATAATTTGAATAGGGTTAAGTGTTTTACCAATCTCAATAGTTGTGAGGTGAGAGATTGTCGGTTTGTCTTTAGTGTTAGATTGCTAGGGTTAGATACTTTGTGAGAAGATCCCCATAGTTTCCCTTTCACTATTTGCCTAACGAGTTTGATCAGGAATCCATAGTTACCCTTGACTTTTGTGTTGTGAGGTAGATTGTTGAATAAGGGTACTTTATTATTACAGTTGGAGATATCGTAAGGCTGGAGGGTGTGGTATAAAGCCCCTAGGGGCTTTATCACGCCACGTCAGATCCACCTAGGCCCCACGTCATATGGAGGGCTTTAAAGTCACTCCCTAACTTGCATGTAATGGTTTAAAGTCCCCATCATCATTACCTAATTATTTTTTTATTTAAATTTAAACATTACTTAATTTTGATATATTAATTTAAAACTCATAATTTAAATAAAAAATACAATGCCATAATTTAAAAAAAAAAAAAAATACAATGTCATAATTCAAACAAAAAAAAAAATACAATGTAACTAAAAAAATCACTCGTCGTTTCCGTCATCTCCTTCTTGTTCACAATAAAACCATAAGTGCTCAGTCAGATCAGCTCGAAGGTTATGGTGTGTGTCATTGTCACGTATCCTCGCTCGGATAACTTCTTTTTGAGCGTATGAGAGTAGTGGGTTCGTCGGTTGGTTACCTTCATCATAACTTTCTCCATATAACGCTCTGCCCGAGTCCTCCAATATCATGTTATACAAGATGATGCACGTATACATGATGTTTCTCATTTTACTCTTTTCAAGTATCATCGAAGGCTGGGCAATGATAGACCATCTCTTTTTAATACACCGAAAGCCCGCTCGACATCTTTTCTTGCCAACTTTTGTTTCTTCTTGTAATACACTCTTTTCTCGTCATCTGGATACGAAAGAGTTTTCACAAAGGTCACCCACTCCGGATAAATACCGTCTGTGAGATAGTACCCATACTTATACTCCACGTTGTTTGCATAGAATGAAGTATCAGGTGCGACACCATCTATGACATCGTCGAAAAGATTCGAATATTGTAAAACTGTGATGCCATTGTTCGCACCGGCCACACCAATGTACACATGCCAAAACCAAAAATCTTGAGTCGCGACCACTTGTAATATTAGGGTAGGACCATCGTGGTCACCACCCAATGCATGCAATCAAGACTACCCAACATCCCAGCCGTGTATCCGCTTATGGGCCTCGTATAAAAGTGGAACGTCAGTAGCGGTTGGCATCCTCAAATATCGCCTCCCGTAAAGAAAGTTAATACCTAATATAATAGTGTTAATAAACTATAAATAATAAAAAATAATAATAAATAATAATAATAACAATAATAATAATAGCAATACTAATAATAAAAATACCTTCATAGAAATTTTCAAGACAATCATGACAACTTCTGGCCGACATCCTTAAATATTCATCCCACGCATCACGCGTTGTGTCGTACGCAAGTTGCCGAATTATGGCAGTACAATTTTGTATTACAGATAAACCAATTTTGCAACTAGCACTTTCTCTTTGTGTGAAAAAGGGGAATTCGGCCGCAAGATCGTTAGAAATTCTTAAGAAAAGATGACGACTCATATAAAATCGACGCCTAAACTGTGCATCATCGTACAACGGATTTTCACAAAAAATAATCGTGCATTAAACGTTCATAAGCACCTAACTGATCTCGTTCAAGAGGCGCTTGTCTGGTACGCGTTATAAACGATTGGGCTTCTTCTCGCAAATAATTAATCGCCTCCTGCGTCACAGCGATAAGCATATCGTCGATAACACCGTCAGATGAAGAGCTGGACGAATCGGATGAAGAGTGAGATGACATTTTTAAAAATGTTTGGAGAGAATTTATGTTTTTTTTTTTTTTGTAATTGGTGTGGGTTTTAGTTTGTGATTGGTGTGTGTTTAGGTTTGTATATATATTAGAATTTAAATTTTTTTTTATAAAATTACCGTTGCCAATGGTCTTCTTGATCAAATGCCTCAAAACACAGAAAAATTTGCCCGTTAGTGGGTTGGCGAGTGGGGGGTAGCGCCCCTTCGATAACGTGCACGGGGTGGGGGAGGGCGCAATGGGGCGCTATAATTGGTGATGTGGCGGGGTGGCGCGAGGCTACACCCCCTGGCCTAAGGGAGTCCATTTAAACTGGTAGTTTAACGGCTTATTAGGTTGCCACAAGTGTCTCTGGAGAAGGATCTAGGGTCTGGTTCGGTATTTCTAGTAAGTTAGTATTTTAAGATCCCGGTTTTCACATTAGTTCTATAACCGATAGAATGTGTCAAGCATGTGTAGGATTCTAACCTAGGTAGTGTGTTCCCCATCATTTGAATTCGTCCTCAGTCATAGTTCGTGTCCCCTTCAGCTTTAGTTAATTTAGTTAATTTGAATTAATTTTAATTAATTTAGTTAGGGCTGAGCAGTATACGGTTCAGAACCTCCATAACCGGGGAACCGAACCGGAACCGCTAGATCCAAACTGTATTTTTGTATATAGGGTCCGGTTCCGGTTCTTAAATTTGGGTAAAAACGGGTCCCTGTTAAAACCACGGTTCCGGTTAAAGAACCGCTAGAACCAGTTGGGATTATAAATATTTAAGACCCTATTTTATTAATAGGCTTTTCAACATCATACGACCATCCTAATTCTTATTCCCTCCTCTTATATTCATTCCACAATCTCATCTTTCATCTTCTAATTCTTCTCCATCTCTCAACCCTAACCCTAATTGCTATCATACAAGTTCATCTCCATCAACACCCTGCAAATACAGGTACGCTATTCCAGAGCCGTTCCTACGTTTCGGAGGCCCTAATCGAACTACGAAGTGGTGGCCCTTTTGCAAAATTATCGTTTTCAACATATTTAGTAACAAAACCCTCCTCCTTTATCCGGGCTTGGGACCGGCAATTATAAACTAAAAAAAGTTTATAATTGGCGTAGTTAAATTTTTTTTTTGAAAGTCATATGTTTTCTATAATTATAGTATATGTTTAAATAAAATCTACTTTTCTAGCTTTAACCGAGGTAAATTGTTTGATGAAATTATCGTAATCAAGTTCTTCTAAAAAATCTTTTTCGATTGACATAATAGCTAAACCGTTTAATCTTTCTTGTGACATTGTAGATCTTAAGTAATTTTTTATTAGTTTTAATTTGGAAAAGCTACGTTCTGCAATAGCAACGGTTACAGGAATGGTTAACACAATTCTATAGGCGATATATTTATTTGGAAAAGAATTAAAGTTTTTAATATAAGTTAATATATTGGTGAGTGTGTCAGATTCTACATGTATAATTTCTCTTAACATTTTTAGTTCTTCAAATAAATCTAAACCATCAATATCAATATGATTATCATAGTTCCAAAACTTTTCCGATAAATGCACTTCTCTTTTAAATTTTTTTGATCTAAAGATTTTAACTTTTTTATACTAAACAAAAAACCAAAATTTTGTTCGAACTCTTTAAACTGAGCAAATCTACTTTCGAGTGAAACACTAGCTTGATCTACTATGTATAAAAAGTAATCCGTTCTAAAACAATCAATAGGAGTTTTCAAAGTCTCATTATCAACATTTTCATCAAATCTTCTATTTCTACGAATAACACGTTTTTCACGAAAACTAGGTTCAATGCCGATCTTTAAAGCAAGTTCTTTAGCCTCAATCATAGCATTTTCAAATCCTTCATCCCTAAACTTTTTAAAATAAATAATAAGTCCATCTAGTTGTTTTATAGCAATATCAATACACATATCTTTTGATTGTAAGTTTTTAATAACTACATTAATAGCATGTAAAACCTCATACCAAATAACCATCGCTAATAAAAATTCAAAATTTTCCAACTCATTTTCAACTAAAGATTTAGCCTCACTTTTAACATTAGCCTCGGTACTATCACGATACAAATCCATTAATGCATCTCTTAGTTTTGGAGCTTGAAACCTAATTGCTTTAACACTTTCTAATCGACTTTCCCAACGTGTTTGTGATAATGATTTAAGAGTTAAATATCGTATATTATCTTGTAAAATTTTCCATCTTTTAGTGGATGATGCAAAAATAGAATAAATACGTTGTATGGTTCCAAAAAAATCTTGAACTTTGTCACAAGCGCTAGCCATATCAGAAATAACTAAATTTAAACTATGATAACCACATGGAACATAAAAGGCTCTAGGATTAACTTCTAACAATCGTTTTGGTACTCCTTTATGTTTTCCTTTCATATTTGAACCATTATCATAACCTTGACCTCTAATGTCATCCACATTAAGCCCTATTCTATTAAGTTCCTCAGTAATAGAATTAAAAAGACCTTTACCCGTTGTATCATTCACTATTAAAAATTCTAAAAAGTATTCTTTAAATTCTATTGAAGTTGGCGAAATATCTAAACATCGTAAGATAATGGACATTTGTTCTTTGTGGCTTATATCGGGTGTGCAATCAAGAATAATTGAAAAATATTTAGCTTCTTTAACCTTTTTAATAATTTTTGTTTTGACCTCATTTGATAATAAATGTATTAGTTCATTTTGCATTCTGGGTCCAAGATAATGATTATGAATTTCTTTATTTTGTATGCGTCTAACATGTTCTTGCATTATCGGGTCAAATTCTACAATCATCTCAATACCGGCTAAAAATAAACCATTGTTTTCTTCATACAATTGTTCATTTGTCCTACGAAATGCTAAATTATGTGTACCAAGATTCTTTATAAGGGCAATAATTCTTTTTAGCACATTTCTCCAATGTTCTTTTTCTTTATTTATTTGATTTTGATTTTGTTTATCGATTGTCTTATTTTTTCGCCAATCTTATCTCTAATTCCATCCATGTTCTCATATTGTTAATATGTACTTTACTTTTTTCATGTTCTTTTAATTTACTACTAATATTTTTCCAATCGTTATTACCTTCCTTAGCTAAGCTACTAGTACATTGATTCACGTTAAACAATTTACAACAAAAACAAAACGCTCTATCTAAATATATAGAATAAATCAACCATTTTCTTTCTAGCGTTTCATCATTTGGTAATGTTCGCATATAGTAAGATGTATTAAAGCTTCTTGAGTGTTCATCTTGTGGAAAATCGTAATCATGAATTTTAATCGGACCTTTTTCTACGAGTATATCTCTTAGAACAATACTAATATTATTCCATTGACTTGGATCAACAAAATTTATAGGTATTCCATCGGTTGTAAATTCATCATTTGTAGGTTTTTCATCGTTTGTAGGTTCATTATTTGTAGGTGTATCACTATCGTTTGTAGGTTCATTATTTGTAGGCGTATCAATATCGTTTGTCGGTTGACTTGTTGTAGGTGTATCACTATCGTTTGTAGGTTCGTTATTTGTAGGTGTATCACTATCGTTTGTAGGTTGACTTGTTGTAGGCGTACAAATTTTAGAAGTGCTCCCTTTTGTGATTCAATTAAAGCTTCTTGTTTACGTTTTTTTATCCTTTTTGAATGACCGGATTCAAAAGATCGAATTCGATTTGACATTGCTAAAATATAAATCTATTTAAGAGATGGATAATAAGCCCTAATTCCCTAAATAACAACTTTATTCAGAAAAATAGCAAATTATGAATGAAGAATAAACAGCTAAACAACAAATTGATTCAGGAAAAAAAAATCAGATATCTAACCTGTGCGGTTGTGCCACTGACTTCCGAGTTACAAGAATCTGAGTGTTGAGGCTCTATGCCACTGAGTTCCGAGAACAGATGAACCAAGGGACCACGTCTGCCACAAATCAAGAAGACAAGAACTATCGACGATTCAAATCAAGAAGACAAGGAACTTATATCAATTCAAACCGAGAACTGATCGACGATTCAAATAAAATCGAGAACTGATCGACGATTCAAATAAAATCGGGAACTTATATCAATTCAAATCGAGAACTTATATCAAATAAAAACAAGGACTGATATTAATACCTGTAACCCCAATGGCAATCGAGATTGAGGCGGCGATTGAGGCGAAGACATCGTGATTTCCATTTTCCAACCTGCAAATTCATTGTTTCTTCTCTCTGTGCGACTTTCTGTACGTCAATTGTTTGGGAGACCGAGACAAGCGACCTTTCATTATTTACCTTTATTACTTTGGACCGGCTCTGCCTTTTATTTTTACTTTGGGCCTTTTATTAACGATTCAGGCAGGCTTCTTATTATTGTTTAGTATAAAATAAAGAAAATGGGCCTAGTATACAAAGAACCATCAAAAAATTTTGAGGCCTTTCATTTTTGGTGGCCCTAGGCCTAGGGTTGGAAGCCCATTGGGCCGGCTCTGCGCTATTCTACATGACCTTTTTTTTATGATTGCATATATTTTCTTTCTAGATGTTTGCTTTCTGATACTTATAGTTTTCTGTATGTGAAAATAAAAATTGAACAAAAATAATCAAATCAATGTTGATCAAATTGTAAATGTGTATATAAATAGTGTATCGCTTGGTAAATACAGTAGATGCTAAACTGATCAATCTATTCACGTGAACCAAATACAGTAGATGCATTATTCGTTTATTTTTTTAATTGCTAACACTTGGTTTCATTTGGATGTTTATGGGAAGATTGAGAGGATGAAGATCGAATGAAGTTTGAAGATATTTGTTTTAATTGTTAACACGATGTTTGTAATAGTTTTATTTAGAGTTTGTTTTATGGTTTGAAATTTTTTATTATTGCTTTGCTACATTTATTTTGGTTGGTTTGAATTTTGAATGTTGCAGCTCTTAGTTAATGTTTTAAATGGTTTGATTTGTTTTTACTGAATTGTTAATTTTACGATTTAATTGTCAACCGGTTCCTGCGAGAACCGTTTACATGAGAACCGTTTAACCGGTTCGGAACCGAACCGAAACCGTTTTAATACGGTTCGGTTCCGGTTCTTAAATTTAACAATTAACGGTTCCGGTTCGATTCGGTCCGGTTCTGAACCGTTGCATAGCCCTAAATTTAGTAGTTTGTTAGAAAACCCCCCTTAAGACAAATAAAAACAAGTAAATTAGTTAAATTGGATAAGTTAGTCGAGTCTAGTTAACGTAGTTAGTAGAGTCTCGTGGGTTTGACACTCGGACTTACTTAGGCTATACTACATTGACCGGTACACTTGCCGGTTGTGTGGTCTAGGTTTAGAGAGACTTAGTAATAAATTTAAAACTTAGAGAGTCTAGTTTAGGGTGTGATTTTAGTTAATTTAATTAAACCACTTTTAGCACATCAGACCCCTACTGGTTATTTTTAAGGTTGGGAGCGTTGCCAGCCAATGGCTAATAATTGGGATTATTAAAATCCAATAATTTGATAAAGGTTAAATGTATGGTGAGATACTGAATTGAAGTGTCTAACTCAATAAAAACTAAACTAATAAAAATTAATTTAAATTCCTGATTGGATAAAGGTTAAATGTATGGTGAGATACTGAATTGAAGTGTCTAACACAAGAAAAACTAAGCTAATAAATTACTTTAAATTCTTGATTTGATAAAGATTAAATGTATGACGAGATACTGAATTGAAGTGTCTAACACAAGAAAAACTAAGCTAATAAATTAATTTAAATTCCTGACTTGATCAAGAAAAACTAAACTAATAAATTAATTGAAATTCCTGATTTGATATTAAGAAAAACTAAACTAATAAATTAATTTAAATTCCTGATTTGATAAAGGTTAAATGTATGGTGAGATACTGAAGTGTCTTGCACAAGAAAAACTAAACTAATACATTAATTTAAATTCCTGATTTGATATTTGTTTTGTATCTCATCTTTTAAATATCGTTTAAATCAGTTTACATTATATATGAGCTAGCTATTCCATTTGTGTAATTAATTAACTATCCCATTTGTTGGTATAATATTAATGAGAATAAAATAATATTCATTACAATAAAAAATGTATAATTAATTAACTATCCTATTTATTTTTTATGCCAGGAAAAGCTTGGTAATTCGGGGTAACCCAAAAGCAAAAGATGACTCCATACATCCATTATCACATACGGTGTTGAGCTGCCCACTTGTATATTAGTTAAATTAAATGAGTTTGTTGGTATAATATTAATGAGAATAAAATAATATTCATTACATCCAAAAATTGTGTAATTAATGTGCATGTGTAATTAATGTGCATAGGTATATATAAGGGGACTTGTAAATTAACAAGATCAATAGCACCACAACTATACAAAGGTTCCCTTTGGAATTCTAAAAATCCCCAATCACAAAAGTCACTTCAAACATATTGTGAGTTGTGATCATGACCACACATTCTAAAAATGATCTTTTAACCGATGATCATATCACCCCTATCGACTTTGAATCGATAGACGGGTTCCCGGAATCGCATTCATGGCCTCAGTTTGATGAATCTTTGAACAAGATTCAAACTCATGATCTTAAAGATTCATTGATTCCGGTTATTGATCTTGCTAGTCCTAACGCAAAGACTCTTATAAGTCAAGCGTGCGAAACATGGGGCGTGTTCCAAGTTGTTAACCATGGGGTTCCCTTTGAGTTGGTCAAAAAGGTTGAGTCTGAGTCACGAAGGCTTTTTGCTCTTACGACTCATGAAAAGTGCAAGGTTTTGAGATCAGTCGATGGAGCCACAGGATATGGTTCGCCTAAGCTATCACCTTTCTTTGATAAGCGTATGTGGCATGAAGGGTTCACCATCATGGGTTCTTGTGTTGATGATGCCAAGGTTCTTTGGCCACATGAATACCAAAGATTTTGGTAAGTTTTAATTCTTGTAAAATTTCTCAAATACATGTAAATTATAATTACATTTTTAACAAAATAATATTTTCGGGCTTTAGCCAACGTTTTACATGCAAATTCATGCATGTGACGTATGGGTCATAAGACTTGCAACATAGTCAATCGGTGCGATAAATTACAAATACATACATTAATTATCTTGTTTTTCAATGGTTTAAAACTCTCTTGTAAGGCGACGGTTTACCAATTCCACTGGGTTCCCGCGCAGTCAGCCTTTGGACATAGCTCCGAAAGGGTGAATTTACACGTGGAAAGCAATTTCAAAAAAAAATATGCAATAAATAATATATATACTAGTTAAATACTGTAAATTATAAATGTCACTCTATAGAAAACAACTATCACAGATCGAAGTTTATGACTGGAAAGTTTTATCGTAACACTTGTTTTCGAAAAATATAAGCCGTTGCTAGTTTTATGATCTATTTCAAACGATTGTAAAAATGGGCCGTTAAGTTTTGTAAAAATATAAATAAATTAGACTTTTTTGTTAAAAAATGTAGAACATGCAAATCGGTCGTCTTTAATCATTTTTAAATATTGAAAAGGAAATAAACTAATGACGTTGTTTTTGAATTTTGGATATAAATAAATACGGATTTAACAAAAATCGATTGTATTTGAATACATTCTTTTAACACATTGAGTATAGCTATTAAATTTATGTTTCACATTTGATATATTAATCAGATTTGTTAAAACACCCATATGGTCATTTATGTCGTATGTGATTTGTTTATTTTTATCATGTGTTAACAAGCATATAATATCAACATTGGTCATATTTGATATCAAAATAATGATGTAATACAGAATATTGCATTACATATTATATTATCCTTGGTTTACTTGTATTTTCTTTTACATATTTACTAATTCTATGTTTTTGTGATTCCTTGATAAATATTATTATAGTGACACAATGGATGCTTACCAAAACCAAATGAAACTACTTATCCACAACCTCTTGCTCATGATCCTTGAACCATTAGATGTCACACAAGAAGAAATGAATTGGGCTATTCCAGCTCATGACTCCCAAAGTGTACTTCAACTTAACTCGTACCCGTCTTGCCCAAACCCTAGCCGAGCGGTTGGTCTTGCATCGCACACTGACTCACTTCTTTTAACCATTCTCAACCAATGTGGCATTGATGGGTTAGAGATTTTTGTTGAAGGGTTAGGGTGGAGACGGGTGCCATCCGTTGAGGGTGCATTTGTGGTGAATGCAGGTGACCTATTGCATATATTCTCTAATGCAAAGTTTCCGGCTGTAACTCATCGAGCTATGGTGAACCAATCAGAGCATCGTATATCGGTTGCTTACTTTCATGGACCTTCAGCTGAGTCCAGAGTGGCTCCTTCATCTAAGTTTCAGAAGCCTTGTTTTAAATCTTTGCTTGTGAAAGAGTACTTAAGCTTAAAATATAAGCACTTTTTTGAGGCCCTGTCGTTGATTCGAGCATAAGTGCCTTGTTTCGCTCGTAGGATTTCAATATTTTTTTTATGTTAAACCTGAAGTTCGTTTTGTAATAATTTGCTATGAAATGAAATAGAAAATGATGCTAGAGAAATAATTGTTTTATTTTAAATTTAAATTTAGTTGATTATATTTAAAACATGAAGAATTTGAGTGTCCCTGGTTAATTTATATATTTTTTAATGTGTGAACAATTTGTTTGTACTTGTATGTGCTAGTATAATAAACGCGGAGAAGAGCATAAAAAGGCATGACCGTTTTTTTTTTTATAAATATACTAGGTTATGGCCCGTGTTACACGGATTGATTAATGAAAACGATATAAATTATTATTTGTAAATACTTATTATTTTTAATCTACTCTTGATTGTTACATGATAAATTCATAAGTTGTAATTAAATTGAATTTCATGGGACAAACCTCTAGTAACATTGAATTTCACGGGATAAACCTCCTAAAATTATAAAATAAAAAACAAAGTGATCAAAATTCACACCAACAAAACTTGGGAAACGTTGAATTAAAAAAAGAAATATTGGATTTTGATAATTTAACTATTCGTCGTTGGTCGTTAACAGTTACAATTTCAAAAATAACCACCGGTTGTCCCAACTATTAACATATTGGCTTCCGATGGATGGTGCTAACAGAACCCTCTCTTACCACTTAAAAAATACAAAATAATGAGAAAAGTGAGTCCGTTCGTCGTTAAGCTTATTTTACTGATAATTAGCGTCAAATATTTAATTTTTTTTTATACTTACAACTTTTATATTATTATTAAATATAAACATTAAATTTAAATTCAAAATTATAAATATCAAATGATTTAGAATATTTTTATTAATATTTTTACTAAATTAGCTTTAATATAAGTCAATTCCAACTAATTTTTGATTTTTTGTTACTTAATGTATTTGTTTTAATTCTATGATTATAAATTACATCCTTAATTTATTTTCTTATATATATTCTATTTATAATACATCAAATCATTTAATTAAGATTTCAATAATTTTTATTTCTGAAAACCAACTTCTTTAGGGATTTGATTTTTCATACCTTGTCAATATATATTAATTATTAGTCAATTAATAAACATCATAGGCAACAGTTGTTAGAACTGCTGAAACTTATGAGAAACTTAATCTTGCAATTTTACGTTATTGTGACTGCTAAATTTATGAGAAAATTGATGATGTAGTTTCTCTAATTGATGTATCAATTGCTTTCATGTGTATAAATTATGTAAACACCACACATTTTGATCATACACGACACAAAATTTATTTAGAAATTTAAAAAAGTGTCTCAAAAATATCGTTTTATAACTAACTATTTGATTTTTTTATTCAACCTATTTGAATCACGGGATTATAACCTTGTATCTAATAATTAAGCACAACCGTGTTTTTAATGTTTTAAGAAAGTTTAACAAATGTCAGTTAAATAAGGGAAGTCAAATTAAATATAAACTTAAAGATTAAATGTATGGTGGTGTTTTTAATGTTTTAAGAAAATTTAACCAATGTGAGTTATATAAGGAAAGCCAAATTAAATATAAACCTAAAGGTTAAATGTATGATGAGATACTGAATTGAAGTGTCACAAGAAAAACTAAACTAATAAATTTATTTTAATTCTTGATTTGATAAAGGTTAAATGTATGGTGAGATAATGAATTAAATACAAGAAAAACTAAACTAATAAATTAATTTAAATTCTGGAATAATAGATTTTAATAATCCTATCTATTAATTGTTGGCCGGCAACGGTCTCAACTTAAAAAATAACCAGTGATTGTCCCATTTTTTCACATATTGTAAATCAAAAGACCTTTAGTAACAGAACCTTAACTTTTTTTTTTGTCTTCTTTTCCTTTTCTGTTAGTAAAGGTCCATTAGTTTACAATATGTAAAATTGTGTGACCTGTATGGTAAAATACACATATTTGTCCCGTGTAAAGTGTATAATTTTTATATAGTTTTTATTTGTTTTTTTTAGTTTTTAGTGTTGTATTATATTATTTTGTGTTTTATCAGGTCCTGGTGCAAATGGAGAGAAAACGAGTAATAATGAAATAACCAGCCAGTTGAGTAGAGTAGAACACCAATAACCGAATTAAAATTGCTGTTATTTTTCTTGATTGACCGACACCACTATCTCTATTTTATAAGTTAGAACGCATATTATTTATTATTGTTGGGACGGTATCCATGCGAGCCCATATTGGGCCTTCTAATACAATAGGATGTTAAAGATTAGTGGGCTGTATGGCAATAATCTTGGACGGTGGAGAAGGAAAAAAAATATACACAGAACACATGAGATGAAAAAGGCTACTACGTATATTCTTAATAACCCATGGCATTATAGCCTAGTGGTATTTTGGTGGTGTGATAAGACTTATGACTATTAGGTTATGGGTTCGATTCCCACAAAGGGGATTTTTCTCAGATTTATTGGGTTTTCTTCTAAATTGGTGTATAGGCAAAGGGGCTGCATATATTTATTGTTGGTGGACGAACTAAAAGAAAAAAACAAGCTGCTACATTGTTGTTTTTGGGGGCGACAACTTGGGGGAGAATAATATATATTTTTGGAGAGGCCGAGTGTGAAAAAAAGGAAACAAAATATAATTGGTATTATATTGTTGGTGGACGGATTAAAAGGGAAAAAAAAAAAAAAGCTGCGCCTCATTGATGTTTTTGGGGGCGACAACTTGGGGGAGAATGATATATATTTTTGGAGAGGCGGCCAAGTGTGAAAAAAAGAAAACAAAACATAATTGGCAAAAAAAGTGACCCCCAAGTGCTAGCGAACTTCCGCCCGATTTCGCTTGTTGGCTCGATTTACAAAATATTGGCTAAGGTTCTGGCATCTTGTCTAAAATCTGTTATCAATAATTGTGCTTCCAAGACCCAATCGGCTTTTGTGGGTGGTCGGAACATTTTGGACAGTCCGCTGATTGTGGGGGAAACGGTGGCCTGGGCCAAAAAAGTGAAATAAAAAATTTTAATCTTTAAAGTGGATTTTGAAAAGGCGTATGACACAATTAGTTGGAAGTTTCTATGGAGAATTATGGAGAAGATGAACTTCCCCCAAAAGTGGATCGTTTGGATTAAAGGATGCCTTACTTCGGGGATGGGCTCCATTCTCGTCAACGGCTCTCCTACTATAGAATTCAAATTCAAGAGAGGTTTACGTCAAGGCGATCCTCTCTCCCCATTCCTCTTTGTGATCGCGATGGAGATAGTCACTTTGTTGATGAATAGGGCGTGCAATTTGGGCCTGTTCAAGGGGTGCAAACTTCCTAATGGAGGACCAGTTATTTCTCATCTTTGTTACGCGGATGACGTGCCCTTCATAGGTGAATGGTCGGAAGATAATATCGCTGCTTTAAATCGTCTTCTAAGATGGCTAAGATTAGTTACGGGTCTTAAAGTCAACCGGAGCAAAAGTAAACTATATGGTGTGGGTGTTTCGGCCTCTGAGGTTGATGAGTTTGCGAAGATGGCAAACTGTGAAGCGGGCTCCTTTCCTCTCTTGCACTTAGGCATCCCTATTGGAGTTAATATGAAAAAATCCAGATACTGGAAGCCGATTCTTGAGAAATTGTCGGCAAAGCTATCTAAATGGAAAGCGAGTCAGCTCTCTTTTGCGGGCCGGATGACTCTTGCAAAAGCTGTTCTAGGTAGCCTTCCATCCTATTTCCTTTCATTATTTGCTGCCCCTAAATGTATTATTCAAAAAATGGAAAAAATCAGAAGAGATTTTGTGTGGGGAAAATCGGTGACGGGACATAGTTGAGATGGATCCGTTGGGACTTCATGATGAAATCAAAGAAACTGGGAGGCATGGGTTTAGGGAGGATTCATTCGTTCAACCTAGCTATGCTCTCCAAATGGTGGTGGAGGTTCGCCTCGAATCCGAATGATTTATGGGCTTTGGTCGTGAAGGCGATTCTTGGGGGTAGGAGTGCGGTTTTGCCTCCTTCCATTCCGGTTAAAAAAACTATTCCGGGGTTTTGGAAAGATATTAGCTCGGTCGAATCAGCTTTGGAGAAAATGGGAGTAATGTTAAAAGAAAATCTGGTGGCGGAAGGAGGCTCTTGGAAATGGAGGACGGAACGCAATGGGGCGTTCTCTATTATACAGGTAAGGCTGGATTTGGAGCAGGCAAACTTGGATGCTGAAGACAATTTTGATGTTATTTTTGGTTGGAATAGTTGCCCCCCCCCCCTAAATTCAACTATCTCCTATGGAGAGTGCTTATCGGGAAGATCGCCTCTAGAGTCGGCTTGATTAGAAGGGGTGTCCCTCTCCTGGACTGCTCCTGTCCTCATTGCGGCCTTAATGCGGAAGATCCGGACCACATATTTTGTAACTGTATTTGGTCTCGTAGTGTCTGGTGGAACCTGTTAACCTGGATGAGAATAAATTTTCCAGCCGAGATTTCTAATGTTAAAGATCTGATCGGGTTCATTCAGAATCGGCCGGGTAGCGCTAAGTGGAAACGTGTGGTCTATACTGTAGCTTTGGCGTCTATTTGGAGGATTTGGAAGGCTCGCAACGAGATGGTCTTTGAGGGTCGATTCATCCCGGTCGGTAACATCGTTGAGCAAGCTAAGGAGGACACTTACTTATGGATCTGTAACCGGTCTAATATGAGTATGGCTAGCTGGGAAGATTGGAGGGCTTTTGATATTTCGGTTATGTTGTAATCTGTCTGTTTGGGCTTTGTTTTCGGCTCTCCGTTTTCTTTGTTGTTGTTTTCTTCTGTCTTTTCTTTTTTGTTTGTTCTCAGCTGCTGGCTGGCTGGCTCTTTATATATATATATATATAAAGTGATTTTGCTGTTCAAAAAAAAAATTGGTATTATATATTTTTTTAGAGCTACCAATGGGGTGATGGTTCATTGTCAAAGGTAAAAATCTTTAAACATTTTAGAAGATGGAGATCTTGGTTTCAAGTCCGATAGACAGTAGGAATAAGAAATTTGCCGTTAAAAAAAAGATATTGTTGAAGAGCTACTATTCGTACAGATTGGAAGATACGAATAATTATTGGCTGAGAATAAAAAGATGAACATAACAAAAAAGTAGAAGATCAAGTGAGAAGAAAAAGAATTGGTTCGAGATTCAAAGTCGTGATTTAAGATTCGGGTTTGGTTTGCAATTTATTATTTTTTGGTTTTGTTAGACTTTGTGTTTTACAAACTATTAAATATGATCTGCTTATCGTATGAGACTTGTTTCTTTTTAGTGGTTATGTTTCTTGGCTAGTTCTTTTATACTGCCTAGGTTATAATGAACACCATGTTTGACTAATTATTTTTTATTCGGTTTTGGATATTATTTGTGGATTTAATAATTAAATTAAATACTTAGTTTTTATGGTTTAATGTGTATGCATATTTAATCTACTTTGTGTTTTTGATTAGTTTATGGTTAACTGGCCAAGATACCATAGGAGTGATTTTCATAATTTGAATAGGGTTAAGTGTTTTACCAATCTCGATAGCTGTGATGTGAGAGATTGTCGGTTTGTCTTTAGTGTTAGATTGCTAGGGTTAGATACTTTGTGAGAATATCCTCTAGTTTCCTTTTCACTATTTGCCTATCGAGTTTGATCAGGAATCCATAGTTACCCTTGACTTTTGTACTGTGAGGTAGATTGTTGAATAAGGGAACTTTATTATTATTACAGTTGGAGATACCGTAAGGCTGGAGGGTGTGGTATAAAGCCCCTAGGGCCTTAATCACGCCACCTCAGATCTACCTAGGCGCGACGTCATATGGGGGGCTTTAAAGCCACTCACAATAACTTGCATGCAATGGTTTAAAACCCCATCATCAAAACCTAATTATTTTTTATTTCAATTTAAACATTATTTAATTTTGATATATTAATTTAAAACTCATAATTTAAATAAAAAATACAATGTCATAATTTAGATAAAAAAATACAATGTCATAATTTAAATAAAAAAAATACAATGTCACTAACAAAAATCACTCATCGTCTCCGTCGTCTCCTTCTTGTTCACGATAAAGCCATAAGTGCTCGGTCAGATCAGCTCGAAGGTTATGGTGTGTGTCACTGTTACGTATCCTCGCTCGGATTGTAACACTCCGTGTTTTCGAATGTCAAAGTCAAAGTCAAAGTTTGACTTCTTTGACTATAATTAGTCTATTTTAAATTTTGTATTATGTGGAGTAAGTGTTGTCTAATCAAAGTAATCGAATATTTGATCAATGCGAACCATTTAACGACCTTGAATAACAGGAAGTAACAATGTGATAGAGTTAATCAATCAATAATCAAGCTAATCAAATCATCATCGAACTCGAACTCGAATTATGCGAACTTTGGTGTTGCTATACGTGTGTGTGTGCCTTATGTGTTACTTGTGCGTGTTTACTTTATGTTATGTGTGAGGTGATCAATCGAATCAAATCGAAACCCGAAACTCAATCGAACTCAATCGAAATCGAAACATGAAGTATAGATGCTTATATGTAGATATAGTGGTTGGGACTGAAAGTAATTTGAATAGGAAACTCTATCGTATTCGTATCATCCTCCATCGAAATCGAAATACCCGAAATCGTCGCCCCAAACACTCGAAACAGGCTGCGGATCGAACAGGCTTCAGCCGACCGAACAAGCCCAGCCGATCGGACAGACCGTCCGATCGAACAGGCTGTCCGATCGGGATGCCTGGCCGATCGGCCAGCCCTTTCCTCTTTGGGAAGCCTATAAATAGCCCTGTCATTGTCATTCTTTCCACTTTTGGAAAGCTCTGACCGACCAGCATGTGTTCTTCATCTTTTCTCAGATTTCTCTCAATCCCGGTAAGATTTCACTCTAAATCTTGTACGTTTTTTTATCTATGCACACTCCTACACATTTCTATCTTTCAAATCTTGATTTCTAACCGTGAAATCATCAAGATCTAAGTGTTCTAGGATGATGTCATCATGGTGTTCTTGAAGAACTTCATGTTTTGGCTTCAATCCACCAAGAATCACTTAGATCTAGCCGATTTCCACATTAACAAACAAAGATCTATCTCAGATCTAAACATTTCACGGTGTGAAGGATTAAAAGACGGATTTTCCAACTTTTCTTTCAACCCTTTTACACTCAATGCCTTCAAACCGGTAGAAACGAAGCTTGAGTCAACTCACCAATCATCCTAATGGTTGAGTGATTCCAGATTCGGATTCTAACTACGAGGTTCACCGTTTTCGGGTGAAACGCTAACTACCATTCCGAACAGTTCATCGGCCGGATTTGGGTGATTCCTATCCGAGCAGGTAAATCAAGTAAGAACAGGGGTTCCATGGTTCAACTCACTATCAAAATACCTCGATATAATGTCAAAACAAACGGAACAGCCAAGTGTTAGACGAAAAGCCGACCAGGTCAGGAAGCTGACCGATCGGACGGGCTGTCCGAACGGACAGACCAGCCGATCGGACGTGACAGCCGATCGACCAGGCCAGCCGGTCGGCTAGCATATGGTCCCACACTTTAACGAATTGATGAAGTCTAGTATTGAACGAAGTAATGATTGATCGAACCTTTGTTTGGTAAACAATACTCTTCGGATCATGAGATACTATGCTTCAACACTTAATCGATTTTCAAATCGTTCGACGCATTGGAGTGCCACCCGATCGGACATGCCAATCGACCAGGTGACACCCTGCTAAGGACACTTTATTGAAGTACCTAACCGATCGGTTGAGCTAGCCGATCGAACGACCCATTCGATCGACCGACCTGAAAGGTAAGGATACTTCAATGTTATCAAATACTGTAACTAAAACCTCAAAAGTTCAAATCATCATACACAACACACATCCTACCCAAAGGAAGAAACAATCCACTCGAACAGCCCATCCGATCGAGCCTACCGGCCGATCGAACAGGCTGTCCGAACGGACTGTCCAATCGAACGGTTAGGCTGTCCGATCGAACCTACCGTTCGATCGACCAGGCCATCCGACCCATCAGCACTTGTTTTCATTTTCGCGTTACTCATCGTATTACCATCGAACTATTCAGGCTAACCCTACTCTCAAGCGCTCCCTTCAATCCATCAATCAATCGCTGTGAGTATACTCGAACCCTTTTTGATTTAGCACTTTTGGGTTATACATACGTTACTTATCGAAATCACAACCAAACACACTACTCAATTAATTTATACGCTAACCGATCTGCATATATTACGTGACTAAATGAATGCTTGTTGTTGTGTTTACACGTGGAATGCTGTCTACCTGCCTTAACGACGTAGTACTATAGTTTGGACTCAGCACCCGTTCACACGGGGGTTGTTAAGGACAATTACTTGCATGGATTACAGTGGTAATCATGTATTGCGAACTGTCTCGGACAGTCAACCCGCAGTCATTGGTATCGATAGATCCATGTCGATAATTAACATGCTTCGTTTTCCTCTGTGTACGTGCTGGTTATGCGTAAACTATTTCGAACTCTATATGTTATAACAAACTTGTATGCTCACCTTTACATTATATGTATTGACTTTATTTTAACGTATGTGACAGGTGTTAAGATGCATTGTTTCTAGGGAACCGAGGCTAGAATAAAGCGTCTAGAGCCCCCAACAAATAGTTGTCTGTAGAAGTCAATTTAGGGGTCTTTAGAAGCAAGAACAATATTTATATTTGTTTTAAATCTGAGTTGTCGGAACAGTGTATTTGACTAGATGTTTATCTGTAATAACTTGTTTTATTGTTTGGGACACGGTATGGGACGTGTTAATTAAACTAAATAGTAATGATAGTTGTTGTGGAAACTTCTGGACAATCTGTTTCGCTCAGTGCCATGCCCCGATGATTCCGCCATCGGTTGGGGTGTGACACGGATAACTTCTTTTTGAGCGTATGTGAGTAGTGGGTTTGTCGGTTGGTTACCTTCATCATAACTTTCTCCACAAAACGCTCGACCTGAATCCTCCAATATCATGTTTCTCATTTTACTCTTTTCGAGTATCCTCGACGGCTGGGCAATGGTAGACCATCTTTTTTTAATACACCGAAAGCCCGCTCGACATCTTGGCGACTCTTATTTCTTCTTGTAATACATTATATTCTCGTCATCTAGACACGAAAGAGTTTTCACAAAGGTCGCCCACTCCGGATAAATACCGTCTATGAGATAGTACCCATACTTATACTCCACGTCGTTTGTATAGAATGAAATATCTGGTGCGACCCCATCTATGACATCGTCGAAAAGATTCGAAGATTGTAGAACTGCGATGTCATTGTTCGCACCGGCCATGCCAAATCCATAAATCTTGAGACGCGACCGCTTGTAATATTAGGGTAGGACCATCATGGTCACCACAATGGTTTTTCCCTTTCCAAGTGGTTGGAGATGTCGTCCACTCTCAGTGCGTGCAATCAAGACTACCCAACATCCCAGGAAACCCGTGTATCCGCTGATGGGCCTCGTATAAAAGAGGAACGTCAGTAGCGGTTGGCATCCTCAAATATCGTCTCCCGTAAAGAAAGTTAACACCTAATATAATAGTGTTAATAAACTATAAATAATTAAAAAAATAACAATAATAATAAAAAAAATAATAATAACAATACTAATAAACAAAATACTTTCACATAAATTTTCAAGACAATCATGACAACTTCTGGCCAACATCCTTAAATATTCATCCCACGCATCACTCGTTGTGTCGTACGCAAGTTGCCGAATTACGGCAGTACAATTTTGTATCCAGATAAACCAATTTTGCGATTAGCACTTTCTCTTTGTGTGAAAAAAGGGAATTCGGCCGCAAGATCACTAAAAATTCTTAAGAAAAGACGACAGCTCATATGAAACCGAAGCCTAAACTGTGCATCATCATACAATGGATTTTCACAAAAATAATCGTGCATTAAACGTTCATGAGCACCTAACCGATCTCGTTCAAGAGGCGCTTATCTGGTATTCATTGTAGACGATTGGGCTTCTTCTCGCAAATAATTAGTCGCCTCCTGCGTCACTACGATAAGCATATCGTCGATAACACCGTCAGATGAAGAGCTAGACGAATCAGATGAAGAGTGAGATGCCATTTTTAAAAATCATTGGAGAGAATTTATGTGTTTTTTTTGTTTTTTTGTAATTGGTGTGTGTTTTAGTTTGTGATTAGTGTGTGTTTAGGTTTGTATATATATTAGAATTTAAAATCTTTTTTTTTATAAAATGACCGTTGCCAACGGTCTTCTTGACTAAATGCCTCAAAACACACAAAAATTTGCCCGTTAGTGGGCTGGCGAGAGGGGGGTAGCGCCCCTTCGATAACGTGCATGGGGTGGGGGAGGGCACAATGGTGCGCTATAATTGGTGATGTGGCGGGGTGGCGCGAGGCCACACTCCCTGGCCTAAGGGAGTCCATTTAAACTGGTAGTTTAACAATTTATTAGGTTGCCATAAGTGTCTCCTGGAGAAGGCTCTAGGGTCTGGTTCGGTATTCCTAGTAAGTTAGTATTTTAAGATCCCGGTTTTCACATTAGTTTCATAACCGATAGAACGTGTCAAGCATGTGTAGGATTTTGGCCTAGTTAGTGTGTTCCCCATCATTTGAATTCGTCCTCAGCCATAGTTCGTGTCCCCTTCAGCTTTAGTTAATTTAGTTAACTAGTGTTTTTCAATGACGCGCGTTGCGCGAAACGCATTGGTGTTTTCTACCGACATCATTCTTCAAACAATTCGAGATAAACGATGCATAACCAGCCATATCCGGCATCGTGGAGTGTATTAAAAAGGGAGCAATTGGACGATTGGATGTTGGGCTAGGTGTTTCTTGGAATGCCCACGGATTGTTCGGGTCAAAACCACGATTATGAGGATTCATTTTTCGTATTGTGGTTGGATAAGAATTTTTTTAAAAAATAAGATATGGATGATTATAGAAGAGGTGGAGTAGTTGTGGTAAAAAATGAATAGAAGTGTGAGTATTTATAGTGAACAATTTTTTTTAAACACATAGCCGTTGGCCAACGGCTTGCCCAAACGGCTACTTGTCTTGGCCAATGAGATCCCGCCATGTCATCTTGATAGCCCCGTCCAACGCCCGGGCTGAAACCCCCGCCCAAGGGGCCACGCCGAAACCAAGCCCACCCGGGGTGGTGACTTAGGTGTTTTTACCCAACCCACGCCACAACCCCGCCCAAGAGGCCACACCGAAACCCAAGCCCACCCGGAGTGGTGACTTGAGCGTTTGTACCCAACCCACGCCACAACCCCCGCCTCATACTTCATATTCTAATATACCGTAAATAATTTTATCATATAATGAATGAATTCACTGTTCATTCACTTTGAATTTTAATTAATTTAGTAGTTTGTTAGACCCCCCCCCCCACCTTAAAATAAATAAAAACAAGTAAATTAGTTAGATTAGATAAGTTAGTCGAGTCTAGTTAACGTAGTTAGTAGAGTCTCGTGGGTTTACACTCGAACTTACTTAGGCTATACTACATTGACCGGTACACTTGCCGGTTGTGTGGTCTAGGTTTAGAGAGTTTTAATTATAAATTTAAAACTTAGAAAGTAGTTTAGGGTTTGATTTTAGTTAATTTATTTAGACCACTTTAAGCACATCAGACCTCTACATTTTTAAGGTTGGGACGTTGCCAGCCAATGGCTAATAATTAGGATTATTAAAATCCAATGATTTGATAAAGGTTAAATGTATGGTGAGATATTGAATTGAAGTGTCTAACACAAGAAAAACTAAACTAATAAATTAATTTAAATTCCTGATTTGATAAAGGTTAAATGTATGACGAGATATTGAATTGAGGTGTGTAACCCAAGAAAAACTAAACTAATAAATTAATTTAAATTTCTGATTTGATTAAGGTTAAATGAATGGCGAGATACTGAATTAAAGTGTCTAACCCAAGAAAAACTAAACTAATAAATTAATTTAAATTCCTGATTTGCTCAAGAAAAACTAAACTAATAAATTAATTTAAATTCCTGATTTGATATCAAGAAAAACTAAACTAATAAATTAATCTAAATTCTTAATTTGATAAAGGTTAAATGTATTGTGAGATATTAAAGTGTCTTACACAAGAAAAACTAAAACTAATACATTAATTTAAATTCCTGATTTGATATTTGTTTTGTATCTCATCTTTTAAATTCCGTTTAAATCAGTTTCTTTTAAATATCGTTTAAATCAGTTCACATTATATATGAGCTAACTATTCCATTTGTGTAATTATAATTAACTATCCCATTTGTTGGTATAATATTAATGAGAATAAAATAATATCCATTACGACCAAAAATTGTGCAATTAATTAACAATCCCATGTATTTTTTTAAGCGAACTAAGTAAAAGCTTGGTTATTCGGGGTAACCCAAAAGCAAAAGGTGATCCCATACGTCCGCGATCACATACGGTGTTGGGTTGCCCATGCCCACTATCACTAGTTCAGAAGAAAACTTGTCGCTAAAAGCCCCACTGAGGTAAAACTTGATTAAAATCGAATTCGAATTTGAGAACTCACCTCAAATCCAACCCTTCAATTCCCCTCCATTGCTAATTAATCTATAGGTTATTGACAAACTATCCCACTTGTATATTAGTTAAATTAAATGAGTTTGTTTGTATAATATTAATGAGAATAAAATAATATTCATTACAACCAAAAATTGTGTAATTAATGTGCATAGGTGTATATAAGGGGACTTGTAAATTAACATGATCAATAGCACTACAACTATACAAAGGTTCCCTTTGGAATTCTAAAAATCCCCAATCACAACAGTCACTTCAAACATATTGTGAGTTGCGATCATGACCACAAATTCTAAAAATGACCTTTTAACCGATGATCATATCACCCCTATTGACTTTGAATCGATAGACGGGTTCCCGGAATCGCATTCATGGCCTCAGTTTGATGAATCTTTGAACAAGATTCAAACTCGTGATCTTAAAGATTCATTGATTCCGGTTATTGATCTTGTTAGTCCTAACGCAAAGACTCTTATAAGTCAAGCGTGCGAAACATGGGGCGTGTTCCAAGTTGTTAACCATGGGGTACCCTTTGAGTTGGTAAAAAAGGTTGAGTCTGAGTCACGAAGGCTTTTTGCTCTTACGACTCATGAAAAATGCAAGGTTTTGAGATCAGTCGATGGAGCCACAGGATATGGTTCGCCTAAGCTATCACCTTTCTTTGATAAGCGTATGTGGCATGAAGGATTCACCATCATGGGTTCTTGTGTTGATGATGCCAAGGTTCTTTGGCCACATGAATACCAAAGATTTTGGTAAGTTTTAATTCTTGTAAAATTTCTCAAATACATGTAAATTATAATTACATTTTTAACAAAATAATATTTTCGGGCTTTAACCAACGTTTTACATGCAAATTCATGCATGTGACGTATGGGTCATAAGACTTGCAATATAGTCAATCGGTGCCATAAATTACAAATACATTCATTAATTATCTTGTTTTCAATGGTTTAAAACTATCTTGTAAGGCGACGGTTGTCACACCCCGATTTCCACGTGTCTCACCGGTGGGCCCGGTGGGGGATTACCGTGACGATGTTGGCAACGATATAGTCAAACCACACAATTATATAATGCACAGCGGAAGCATAATTTAAATATATAATTTCAACCTCTGATTGTAATATCAAAATGTATTACAGAAGTTGAATATCCACAGTGGATCGTAAATACAGATAAAGTATTGTTCCATTAGATACTGCAATCAAGCTTGCGAGGCTTATCCCGACGCTAGGGAGCTAATACCAGCCAATTACGTTTAGGTACCTGCACTTAATCTTTTTGGGGAAAATACGTCAGTTTACACTGGTAAATACATTCAACTGACACATTTGAAAATGTTTATTAAAATTGATTTGAATGCACAAGGCACAAACTCTTTTATAACTTGGGAAAATTCATAATGATCTTGTGAACGTTTTACATGTTCTTTTATGCGTTCAGTAGCCCGGGTCGTGCCGGGTTAAAGATTTATAGACACACCACGTTTGCGTAAAACCGTAGTATAAAAACCAACGGCTACGTCTTTTAGTTTTAATGTCGACACTTTATACCGGGTGTACGCCTACACCGGGATGTCGATGGTCGTGGCCATTTCGTAAAATGATGTCGAGGATATCCGGGACAACGGTCATTAAACCCCCCAAAGGCTTATAAGCAACAAAACTGTTTAAATGAGCCAATCATATTTAATCAATTAACCACCTAAGCGATGGAATTATATAATGCTCAATCAAGCGGTATTAATATACCGTAACCCAAGCCCATATAGGGGAAATAAGTCAAAAGTATTTACCTTTGCAAGTATTAATCCTTAATTAAGATCAAGTCACCGATAGCTTTTACTGGGGCTCCTAATCTGGAACGAAGGTTTTAATTAACCTCTTAGAATCCTAACGGTCCTTATATTAGCCGTAGCTTAAACCGGTTGATTCCGATATATATGGATATGGTTAATTCGCACGAAAAGGCGAAAACCGAGAATGGAGTATGATTTGGACCCAACAAGTTCCGAGACTCGTTTTATATGGGTTTATAGTTCATACTCTGGATTTTGGGGTTCAAATAATATAATTTGACCCATATCGGCTATTGCACGAAAACTAGTTCCATGAGCCGTACCGTGTGCGCAAATAGGCGAAACGGTTAACCATAAGAGTCGTACGCTTATTTCCTAAGTCAATATGCCTTAAAAGTATTCTGGTATCAGTAGGATACCTTCCGTAATGCCCGTAACGAGTTTAAGTTAATATTATGCCCCGTAGGGGCTTTTCGGTCATTTTAAAGACTTTAAAAGGGATTTTCGAGTTCTACAGGAAATCTGAGTTTCCCGAACAGTTTATAAAGCTTAAAATACTTTATTTATTATTTAAAACCAGTGGCAATTGGAATCGGGTCAAAAGACCTTGTAGAACTCCCGTTTTGGCCAAAAAGGGCATATTCGGTATTTACCGAACCGTAGCCATAACCGCAGGTTATGAGCAAGGTAAAAATTATTAAAAATCTTTAAAATTCCCAAAATATTATTTTACCACAGTGGGTAAAAGTTTTGGTGACGAAAACTTGGGTTAGATGGGCGTTATGCTAATTGCGCCGTTAAATACAAAACTTTCTTAAAAGTGCGCCTTTTAGCATAACTCTCATTCTAGACCTCGGATTGACGTGAAACTTTAGGGACATGCTTATAATTTAACAAGCAAGGTTTTGGTCCGTTCACGTGTCCGAAATACTCGTTTTAATTTTAAAAGGCCGTTACGGTCAACTTTTAGGCGAATGACGGAAATACGCTAAAGACTCGGATAACTCATGAACCGACCACAGAGGCGTATACCAACATGTGACCTGGTCCTAAGAGAGTCCTAAGGTATATTTATACCTCACTAAAACGGGTCAGAACTGAAGTCAAAGCAAAAGTCAAACTTTTGCGACATTCGGCTCCGAACCGGTTCTATATGGTAAATGATCGATTCAAACGAGCGCAAACATGTTTATATACTTATTATCATGTTTTATGATTGTCAAAACAGGTTCCATAACATATATATCACAGATTATGCTTAAATCGCTAAAATAGCTTTCTGTTGACTTTTTAACCGCACGTTTGACTCGATAATTGACATAGTTAGAGTGGTGATCAGGGGGAACCATTTTAGAGGTTTAATACCCACATAAATACCAACTCATAACCATCTTTGATTCGTCATAAGACTGAATCATTTGCAAGACATTGCAATGACAACCGTTAGTTACGACGGTTGAGTTTTTAGCTAAGAACTAAGCAAAAACTGAAGTATGAATGATCAAAGTAACTTACAGAAGCTAAGGCTTGAATATATAGCAGAGAAGAAGACTTGTATGCCTTAGAAATAATCAGATGAGAGTGTTTGTGTTGTGGTGAACTTATGAACATATGCCTTGCTATTTATAGCCAAAGACCAAGCTCAAGATCACTCCACATCACTCTACAACTGAAATGGGATGAATGGCATGTGTCCTAGGGGTGTATGGGTCGAGTAGGGGGCACCCATGCTGCCATAATTGATCAAATGATCGTTCAAAAGTGCCAAAAGCCAAGTAGTTACAAGGTTTCTGCATCTGGGCACTTTACGCGGCCCGCATGGGAGATCCCATGCTTTTTAACGCGGGTCGCCTAAAGTTAAGAAATCAGGCGAGTTATAAGGGAGGCTCGCGGCCCGCCTCAACTTATGTTGAAACTTCACGCGGGTCGCCTAAGGTTATATTTTCTGAATTTTTAAATCTTTTTGTAATGATTATCAGAATCGGGCCATTAATAACGAAATCTTTCGTAATGATTCGCCTGACCTTTCGGTTTTGAAGGGGTAACTTTGCGGTTTGGCCCTCGGTTATTTACCGATAGGGGCCTCGGGTTAATTATCCGCATTATTAAGTCCCCGGTTATTTATTAATTATATTGGAAAGCCTTAACTTTCACTGTTTACGCTTTTAACCCTTCTTCTACGAATTCGATCGTAACTTTCTCGTTTCATATCGAAACTTCGCGAAATTCATACATATTATTTTAGTGAGGGTATAACACCGTTACAAAGTCTTTGGAACGTTAAAGGGTCACTCAGAGGTATTATTAAACATGTTGACACAGTTAACCCCTGTAGTTTGTAATCTCTCACTTTCTTCCGCGTTTTAGTTTTGTACGATCTATAATTTATTCGTTTGAAGGTTTAAGCATTATTTAGGGATACTATACAGTATATTCACCCTTGTTGACATTTATAACCCTCGAATTTATATACTTTCAAGGTTTGTCAAAATTAGTCCTTTATTTATTATAGATGCCACGTGTAAACAAATGACACGTGTTAACACATCATTGGACACAAAAATTCGAGGTGTTACAACGGTTTACCAATTCCACTGGGTTCCCGCGCAGTCGGCCTTTGGATGTAGCTCCGAAAGGGTGGGTTTACACGTGGAAAGCAATTTTCAAAAAAAAAATATGCAATATATAATATATATATACTAGTTAAATACTGTAAATTAAAAATATAAGCCGTTGCTAGTTTTATGATCTATTTCAAACGATTGTAAAAATGGGCCGTTAAGTTTTGTAAAAATATAAATAAATTAGACTTTTTTGTTAAATGTAAAACATGCAAATCGGTCGTCTTTAATCATTTTTAAATATTGAAAAGGAAATAAACTAATGACGTTGTTTTTGAATTTTGGATATAAATAAATACGGATTTAACAAAAATCGATTGTATTTGAATACATTCTTTTAACACATTGAGTATAGTTATTAAATTTATGTTTCACATTTGATATATTAATCAGATTTGTTAAAACACCCATATGGTCATTTATATCGTATGTGATTTGTTTATTTTTATCATGTGTTAACAAGCATATAATATCAACATTGGTCATATATATTTGATATCAAAATAATGATGTAATACAGAATATTGCATTACATATTATATTACCCTTGGTTTACTTGTATTTTCTTTTACATATTTACTAATACTATGTTTTTTGTGATTCCTTGATAAATATTATTGTAGTGACACAATGGATGCTTACCAAAACCAAATGAAACTACTTATCCACAACCTCTTGCTCATGATCCTTGAACCATTAGATGTCACACAAGAAGAAATGAATTGGGCTATTCCAGCTCATGACTCCCAAAGTGTACTTCAACTTAACTCGTACCCGTCTTGCCCAAACCCTAGCCGAGCGGTTGGTCTTGCATCGCACACTGACTCACTTCTTTTAACCATTCTCAACCAATGTGGCATTGATGGGTTAGAGATTTTTGTTGAAGGGTTAGGGTGGAGACGGGTGCCATCTGTTGAGGGTGCATTTGTGGTGAATGTAGGTGACCTATTGCATATATTCTCTAATGCAAAGTTTCCGGCTGTAACTCATCGAGCTATGGTGAACCAATCAGAGCATCGTATATCGGTTGCTTACTTTCATGGACCTCCAGCTGAGTCTAGGTTGGCTCCTTCATCTAAGTTTCAGAAGCCTTGTTTTAAATCTTTGCTTGTGAAAGAGTACTTAAGCTTAAAATATAAGCACTTTTTTGAGGCCTTGTCGTTGGTTCGAGCATAAATGCCTTGTTTCGCTCGTAGGATTTCAATATCTTTTTTTTTTTATGTTAAACCCGAAGTTAGTTTTGTAATAGTTTGCTATGAAATGAAATAGAAAATGTTGCTAGAGAAATAACGGTTTTATTTAAATTTAGTTGATTATATTTAAAACATGAAGAATTTGAGTGTCCCTGGTTAATTTATATATACTTTTAAGAGTTAATTGCTCGGATGGTCTCTGTGGTTTCAACTTTTTTCACGTTTAGTCCCCACCTTTTGAAAATAGCAGGTATGCTTCCTATGGTTTGTCATTTTGTTACTCGGATAGTCCCTGAGTAGATGTCAGTTAGTTTGAAAATAGCAGGTATGCTCCCTATGGTTTGTCATTTTGTTACTCGGATAGTCCCCATAGTAAATGTTGGGGGACTATCCGAGTAACAAAATGACAAACCATAGGGAGCATACATGCTATTTTCAAAAGGTGGGGACTAAACGTGAAAAAACATGAAACCACAGGGACCATCCGAGCAATTAACTCTATTTCTAATGTGTGAACAATTTGTTAGTACTTGCATGTGCAAGTATAATAAACGCGGAGAAGAGCATAAAAAGGGATGATCGTATTTTTTTTATAAACTTGTTAATGCTCTGCCCACGTTGTGGGGCGATGGCCGAATAATTCTCAATCAATTAAAAAAACACTATTATAGTTTTGTTAGGAAAAAATAAAAATAAAAACTAAAACGATGACAAGACCGTAGTTCTGAGCTCAGGGCAAAACTATAGTTTGTTAGGATTAATAAGCGAGTGTTAGGCAATTCCTTGACATGGAAAAAAATTAAATCCTGTCAACCAATTAAAAAAACATTTTTATAGTTTTGCTAAAAAAACTAAAACCATAGCAATACTATAATTTGAACTGAGTACAAAGTTGTATTTGTTGACCTGGGTAAACTCGTAATTTGTCAAAATTTAAAGTGATGGCAATACTAGAAATTTAAATCAGAGACAAAATCGTAATATAACTTTGCACTAAGGGCAAAATCGTAATTTTAAGTTGGGGACAAAACTATATTTTTAATTTGAACCGCGGCAAAATCAAATTTTGAAATGAGGGCAAAATCGTAATTTTGAATTGGTGGCAAAAACATACTTTTATTTTGAACCGGGCAAAAACATAATTTTAAACTGAAGGCAAAATCATAATTTTTGAAACGGGGCGAAAATGCAAATTCGTCATTTTAAGTTTGGGGCAAAAGCAAAAATTTATTTTGAATTGGGACCAAAATTGTAATTGTAATATAGGGATAAAATCATAATTTTGAACCGAGGGCAAAAACGTAATTTTGACCGCGGGAAGAAAACATAATTTTATTTTGAAGTGGGGAAAAAACGTAATTTTATTTTAAATTAAGGACGAAACCGTAATTTTAAAAGGAGTATAATATAGTAAAATGATTGGTCCAATGGGGGAGTGCCAGACAGCTCCCTGGCACTATTCCCCCATTTGGTAAATGTATGTATAGGAAATATACATGTGGAATACAAAATTTATTGTAGTTATCTTTCTTTAATTTTTAATAAATCATTGCTTATATAGGGTCAGGATTTAGAGAAAACGTCAAAAGTTTGAGAACGGAGAGAACGTTTATGAATCGTCAGATCAAAACAATCTATGGACTAGATGACGCGGTGGCGTTTTCGTAAACAAAATCACTTTTATTAATCTGGCGCGCTTCATTAAGGGTAAAAGGGTCTTTTGACTTAACACAAAACGCCAAACTCACGCTATTAAAATCCCGCCTTAACACACATAGCACACTTCATCATAATATAACGCCATAGATATAAAACGCCAAACTTTGTTTTTAACCAATAAAGCTGAACAAACAGTACTGAAACGACGAAACTTAATTACTAGCATTTACTGTAATAAAACTCGCGTCTAAAATACGCGCCAAAAGCTTCCTATATAAACAAACTCTCCGAACTACTAAAATCTACACCAAAACCCCAAAAACCTATATTTTCCTCTATACCTTTAATCTTATAAATGCCAAAAAATATATATATATATATATATATCAAAGATTCCAATCCATGTTTCTTTGATATAAACTATTTTCTCAATAAACTTTCGCTCTATGTAATGAGCAAGATCCTCAATATAAACGCCAAAACATACAAAAACCACAAAACTTCAAAAACGCCATTTCATGGGGATTCAATTTTTGTTCTAATAAAGTTTAGCTAAACGGGATGGATAACATTATTATACATATTTCTTGACTGGGGATTAACAATGTCATCCATCTCGTTCAGCAAAACATTATTGAGTTTAGTACGACCAAAATTAGAAGTTTATGGTAGTTTTATTTAGTGGCGTTATTGTTTTTTTTTTTGGCGTTTGATTTCCTTGTCCGATCTTATATTGTTTGTTATGTAACTTCGAAGTAGCATGTTATGAAAAAATAGGTAGAAAAAAATGCAAAAAAAATGATGTATCAAAATGATGTAAAACGCCAAATTGAGATCTGTCTGTGTTCTATAGGATTGAAATATACAAAACGCCAAACTACTCCACACTGGCTCTCGAAGACCATCTGTGTGTGTTATGCAAGAATGAAAAATACAAAATGCCAAACTACTCTTCACTGGCTCTCGAAGACCTTGTCGATCTTCTTTTAATTACGGCCTGTTTGCATGTCGATGCGTAGTGTCCGTAGCCTTTGCAGTTCTGACACTGCCTGTTTCCATTTTGCTCCCCGCCTCTAACTCCATCCAAATTGTCTGTCTTTCCATTTTGCTCCCCGTAGGGAACAAAATGGAAAAACCATAGCAAACTATTGGAGGAAAATGGCTATTTTTAAAGGTTTGGGGCAAAACCGTTAAAGTGAACAAACCACAGCGAGCAAAACGGATTAAGTTAGAACTTATTTAAATTAAATAAATCAATAATTGTAAAACATGTTAAGTAAGAATTCAGTTTACTGACTTAAAGTTTCTTCTTTATTATTATTTTAGTTTTTTATGTTTTTAATTTAGGAAAAAGAGATGACATGACATGAAAGACATGAAAGAAAACTTTTCTTCTTAGTAGGTAGAATCTATAGCTTTATAGCTATCATTTTCCTCATTTTATCTTCTACTTCTCAAAAGGCTCTTCAATTATACAATAGCCGGAAAAAATTTGAGCAAACGATTCCCACTTTCTCTCCGCCACTCTACATCAGACAATTAAAGGGGTGCGACTGAAAAATTTTAAGAGGTGCGGTCAAGTTTTTTGCTTAAAAATACACTAAATCTTTTTTTTTTTCAAAGGGTGCGTCCGCCCACCCACCCATAAACGTCGGTCCGCCCCTGGATTTATGTAGTGCTATTCAAAATGGTTATGGCTCGAAGATTGTTTGAAACTCGTTTGGATTTAGTTTGGAAAAAGGTTTTTTGATGGGATTGGTTTGAAACCGACCTTAGCTGACTCAACTCAGTTAGAAAGCGAGCCTAGCTTGACTAGGTTTGGCTCTGATTTTATTACTTTTGATATTATACAATACTATAATGCATGAGTGAGGGACATTTTAAGATACCAAAAAATAAGAATTTTTTACCTCTTAATTTATAAATACACCCCTAAAATAAGGGTAAATTGGTCTTTTAAACAATAATTATATTTTAGCCCTCCATCTTATCTATACTATATTATAATGCATGTGAGAGATGTATTTTAAGATGCCAAAAAAAAAAACTTTTTCTCTCTTAATTCATAAATACACCCCTAACATGAGGGTAAATTGGTCTTTTAAACAATAATTATATTTTAGCCCCCAACTTATTACACTTAAATCCCTGAGTTTTAACATAATTATGGGTAATTAGTTACACTTTTCCCCTTCCACAACAAACTTATAATTCTTTTACGTATTTTGCCATATATCATAAACTATAATGTTTTAAAAAAAATCCAAAAGTACCATGACGGCCTACTCATTTTTTCGATGTTCCGATAGTTGTCTTGGTCAGTATTGACGTGTCGATTAAAATGTACAAATATATGGTGTCTTAGTTTACAAGTGATTAAAGCCCAACGTACTTAGTCATTATCCCATAATGTTAATAACTACAATATGTAAGTGATTAAATACCATTAAGCTAATCATCTCATCTAGATTACACTTTAATCCCTCGTATTTAACAAAGTTATCGATAATCAGTTAGTAGTTACACTTTATCCCCTTATAAAAAATTAACTCCCCCGACAATTTTTAAACAGTCATAACTTTTTGTACGTTAATATATATATATATATATATATATAGAGAGAGAGAGAGAGAGGGAGAGAGAGAGAGTAGGAGTTGGGTGGAAAGTGTATTTTTCCTAGAAAGTCTAGGAAGCAATGAGAATTGGACATGTGGCATTGAGTTATTTTAACTAAAAGGGCAACTATGTAATTTCACATTTTAATTTTATTTTTGGAATTTATTTTTCATTAACTAACATTCCATGATTTTCGGAATTTTTGTTGTTTTCGAATTCAAATCTGGAAGTCAATGTGTTTATCTGGAAAACCATCAGCATGTTCTTGGTGATGTGTTTTTCCAGTCAGAGAGGTTGAAGTCAGTGTGTTTTAACACTCTGAAGTCAATATATAATCAGGTTCTTGGTGATGTGTTTTAATGATTTACCAGTAAGAGAGGTTGAAGTCAGTGTGTTTTAACACTCTGAAGTCAGTGCGTTTTAACACTTAGCATGTTCTTGGTGATGTGTTTTACCAGTCAGAGAGGTTGAAGTCAATGTGTTTTAACACTCTGAAGTCAATATATAATCAGGTTCTTGGTGATGTGTTTTAATGATTTACCAGTAAGAGAGGTTGAAGTCAGTGTGTTTTAACATTCTGAAGTCAGTGTGTTTTAACACTTAGCATGTTCTTGGTGATGTGTTTTACCAGTCAGAGAGGTTGAAGTCAGTGTGTTTTAACACTCTGAAGTCAGTGTGTTAACACCCGTAATCGCTTTGTAAAACATGTAGTACAATGACAGCTTGATCTTACGTATATAGAACAAGGAAAATCTCTTATCTTCATCCATGATTTTAGGTATATTTGGTATGCTTTTGGGGGTTTCCAAATGTGGGTTTTAGAGAAAGAGGGAAATTCGCGTGAAAATAGGAGTTGTGATTGCCTGACAGTTTTTTGATTGATTTAAAATCCGGTCATTGACAAAATTGCCCCTACTCGTTTAAAACAATCAATTAATTAAACTCAAATATTACAAGATTGCCATTGATTTAATCTCAACCCTTAAACACACCCATTGGATGGACCAGATCGCTTCCTAGACTTTCTAGGAAAAATACACTTTCCGCAGGATCCCTACTCTATATATATATATATATATATATATATATATATATATATATATATTATATATATATATATATTAAATTACACCATATAAACGAGTATTTTATCCTCTTTAATTTAAATATAGTATTGCTATAGTTTTTAATTAAAAAAAATTGATATGTTAAGTGATTAACGGTGTATAAGGGTGAGTAATAACTGAACTGTTAACCGAAATCGAACCGAAATCATCCAAAAACCGAGTTAACTTAAAACTGATTAACCGAAACCTAAATTAACCAAAAACGGTTATCGATTTTTTATACCCTCCTTTAACCAAAATTATCTGAATCGAAACATTTATATTTTCATATATTTCAACCTTTTATACCTTCACTCGATGTATTTCATATTTATACCCCCATTTTATGTATCTGTTGTCGCAACCCCCGTCCCCTAACAACCCGGAACGGGCGGCCGCGGCCAGTTTTGGTGGTATCTGGTGTTTGTCTATTTTGGCAGCGGAATTTATATTAGGACCGTAGTTAGGAAATATTTTAGCAGAGTAAAATACCACACTTTCATCATATTAAACACATGGGATAAAACCCAAGTTTTAAGTACACACATTTTCATAGGAATAAATCCTATTTTTATTTTATTTCATGTAACTTTATTGCCACTTTTCCAAGCCTTCAGTGCTGTTCAGCTGGCTTCTATTTGGCTTTCACATTTTGTTACCTGAAAGGCGTTTAAAAACATTTTTTCAGTGGGAAATGTTGGTGAGTGAATCTCAGTTTAATAAAGTTTTAATAAAACCATTGTACAGTATTGAGGGCGGTCTCGCAATTACAGTTGTTTCCAAGTCATATCAATTACCACCCACGGTACTGTGACCCGACTTGTGGAAATATTACCGCTCGCAAGGCAGTAATAAATTTTGTATACAAAACCCCAACATACCGACGATAACTATATCCTTACAAATACTCAATAACTGTTTAATATATAATTAATTAAGTGAGGTTTTGTAAAAACAATTTGCAAAAAGGAGATTACTCACATTGCTGTCTTAGGTTTTCCGTAAGGGTTTCCTGGTGACAATCTATAATTTACACAAATGCACACGCGTTAGTATAATAACCTATTTTAACGACTACGTCGGGCAGAACCACCAGCCGTTACGGAACCCTAGATCAATCGGGCAGCGTATCTAATACGTATCCAGGGGTTATGATACTTACAACGGAGCAGAACTTCGTTATTTAGGGGGGGTATTATACCAGAGTATTGATGGAGAGGGTGAAACCCGAGCTTTAGAGTGTCTAAATATAATGATTTATGTGTATTTGATGTGTTTATTTGCTTGGAATGAAGTGACTACAAGAATTTGGTGTTTTGCAGGTAAAGTACGTAATTCGGTGCATTTACGAGGATTAAAGATGAAATTGTGAGCATTGGATGGGATGTTGCAGTTCAAGAATGAATGACGAAGCTTGTTCGGGTGATACAAAGGCTAACGAGTGAAAGAAATGTGAAAAAAGCAAAGTTCAGGGACTAATTCGGTACTTTATGAAAGTTATGTGGATCTTATATGTGCAAGAGTCAAAGAAGACTAAAAGTACAGGGGCTTAAATGTTAATTGTTGAAAGTTACGCATGAAGAAAAGAGGAGGAGAAGGGTCTCGACCGTAGCTTACGAATGGGTACTCGTAGCTTACGAGTCTTTGGAGTTGTTTGTTGAATTGGATCAGAATTTTCATTCCGTAAGCTACGAGTTTTAATTAGTAGCTTACGAGTTACATATTTCAGCAAAGGAGAGCCATCAGAGGTCGACCGTAGCCTACGAACCATTTTTCGTAGCTTATGGTTTCATGATTAATGTTTGAACAGAATTTTGAATTCGTAGGATATGGTTTTCTTACGTAGCCTACGACACGGGAAGTAAAAAAAAAAGGACGCATGTCACGTGTTCGGTTTTAGGAATTGAGATGTCAAATCATAAAAAGGAGTGGGCCGACATCTGCAGAGAGTCACGTGAGAGAAGGGTTTTTGGTAAAAGATATACAAAAAAAATCATCTGAACATAAAAAAAAAAATCATCATCATAGTGGCGGCTGATTTGGGGGTTTTCGGGAGGCACAGAAGACTTTTGAGAGTGGCACAAGGCAACAAAGTCAATCACATCCCATCATCATCCAACATCGTTTGACATCATCTAACATCATCACAACAACAATAAGGATTCACGTGGATTTGGAGGCTTAGCAAAGTTATTATTACTATTACTATCTTTATTAAATTATAATAAGGATGGTGATTTTAATTATTAGTCAAGCTTTGGAAGATCAGTCAAACCACATGAGCGGCTAGTCGTTTTATGGTTTCCTCCGGATGGAGGGTTTTGTAAGTTAATGAATATTATGTGTTTGATACAATCGTTTTACTTGGTGATCTAAGCATTCGATGCTTTTCACCATTGATTTGATTTCTTGATTGTAAACAGTTACGTTTATTTAAACCTTAATTTCTAAGCATTCAGTTCCCGAGAGTTCTAGTAATTGGGATATATTTGACATGGGGTTAGGGTTTGTAAATTGTAATTGATAATCATTCGATAACCTCCCGTTATGTATTGACCGGAGTACTTAGTCGTTGGTTATCACAATTAATTAATCGAAATTAACACCTATGTCTATGTAGGTAACGATTAAACACACAATTGAAGTTGACTGCAAAACCTGAGATCTGGAGGAACCATCTTTTCTCTCTTTGATTTAAAACACAATTTTTATTCGTTAATTTAGCTATTTCTCAAAATCAAACAAACCGATTTTCTCATTCAGTAATACTTAATCAATCCTTTTCATTACGACACTTTCCACAGTCCTCCCTTGGTTTGATACCCTGCTTATTCTATACTAATAGTTTAAATAGGTTTTTGCATGTCCATAACGACAGACATCAAAATGGCGCCGTTGCCGGGGAGGCGTGCGCAAAGTGCTTAGTGTTAAGTTCTAGTTTAGTTAAATATCAAAAAAATCCAAAAATAGTGTCTTTTTAGTTTGTTCTGTTTTGTTCGGATTTACGCGAGGTTTTCTTGTTTTTGTTTGTGCAGGTGATCTAGTAAGTGTATGCATCATACTCGGAATTCCGGGAAGTCATCACCATTAGTGTTCGACCCAGAGATCGAGAGAACAGTAAAGCATACAAAACGAGTACTACATCGTGAGAACAAGATTCTACAATCACCTATACCAACATCTAAAGCAATGGAGAACTTAGCAACACCGGAGAAACAACCCGAAACTTCACAACCGCAACAATTCTCGCCAACACCTACCCAACCTTCACCAAACACTACCATACCACCACCACCACAATCTACACAACCTACTTCTACATCTCCAGTACCATGTTTCTCAACCTTTTTCCCAAACTTTGATAACAATCAACCAACTTCCACCCAAACAACATCTCTTCAACACCCAACTACAACCCAGACTGTCAATTTACAGCAGTCGTCTCCTTACGTTAGAATCATTCCTGATGACACTCCATCACCGATTCAAACTCAAGCACCTAATGCAACATCAATTCAGCAAGCCACTCGACCGATTATTTCACAGCAAAGTCAGCCAATGCCAAATCTTTATAGATCAACCATCTATGATCAAGGAAATAACTCAAGTGATTTTGATGATGGCTATGAGGAATATGACAACTACATGGGTCAAAACGAGAGACAAGTGGTTAACACGGGTAACTATGAGAGGCAAACAGTCGGATTGGGTGCGGCAGAGAGAGTCAATCAAGGGAACGTAAGGTATCAACAATATGTGCAACCAACGCCTATACAACAGATGCCACAACAATATCATCAACCTGACCCACTCAATCAGCAGCCTGCTCCGAGAAGGCCAGTAGTGGACATTCCATTACCACCACCGGTACCTCAGATGCAGGGTCAGGCAAGACCGCTGCCACGAAACCTACACCGACCGGTGATTTTACCGGAAGGAATTCCACGACGAAATAATCAAGGTCCAGTTCGAGGCATAGAGAGCCACTTCAGGCCTGCTATAGTTAACAACCCATCACCGGTTGTGATCCCGCAACTACAAGGAGGGCGGTCATTCGAAGTACGAACACAATCAATCTCCAGTCTACCTAAGTTTCATGGTCACGCACATGAAGAATTGGTACTTTTCCAATTCACACTTGAAGACAAAGCACAGCAATGGTTTCATTCGCTACCGTCAGCTTCGATATTCACCTGGGGCGAAATGCAGCAACAATTTTTAGATGAGTTCTATACTCATTTGCGTACTAACAATGCAAGGAAAGATATTCGAGCGTTTCGACAACAGCCCGGTGAGTTATTTCACGAAGCATTCAATCGTTTCAAAATGATGCTCAAGAACTGTCCACATCATGAGATATATTTATGGGAGCTGATTAATACATTCCACGAAGGCCTAACAGATGAAGATGCCAGGGATGTAAATTCAATATCCAATGGTACTTTTGGAATGAATTACGAAGAAGATGATTGGGAATATTTGGAGAGAAACGCAAGGGCGTCAAAACGCAAAGCTCAATCCTCTAGAAGTGCACGACATTCGACAGTGAGAGCAGTAGAGAATCCACCGGAGGTAAATGGTCAATACCCGTTGTGCGGTCATTGTGGGGATATAGGGCACATCGCTGATCAGTGCCCTAATATAATTAGTAAGCAGGATGATGTGAATATGCTGCAAAGTAGTGGGAACAGGTATTCGGGTTCCCAAGGCAACAATCAGTATTACCAGCCCCGAAATCAAAATAACTATCAGAGGGAAAATAACGTCGGTTATCAAAGGAACTACCAGCAAGGTAATGGTCAGGTGAATAATGATATGATGGAGATGTTGAAAGCAATTCAACTTGATTTACAAAATCAAAGGCTTGAATTGAAAAATCTTGCTCAAAAGGATGAGATGCGAGATAAAGCCGTTCAGTCATTAACCACACAAATGGCCCAACTTGCAACCGATGTGAAGGAGTTGAAACAGCAAAACCGGAAGCTTCCCAGTGACACTCAAACGAACCCCAAGCACGGGAAGAATATACCAGTCAGCGGGGTAAGTTTCGTTCCTAAAAACAGTTTGAATGATAAATTTTTAACTTCTTCTGTTTCCTATGTGATTGCAGGTTTAAGTGGCGCAAATGAGGATGGAGATGGGTGTGACTCAGGAGAGCCGGTCGTCCCGATTCGAGTGGGAAAGTTCAAAATCCACAAGGCATTGTTGGATTATGGAGCTGGGATGAGTGTTCTTCCCGGTAGCCTTTATGACCAGTACGACTTTGGTCCGTTACACGCAATTGATCAAATGGCCATGTTTGCGGATGCGAGTTTAAAGCAACCTCGAGGGGTTGTAAAGGATATGGTAATTCAGCTCGGCGAGTTCTACTACTCGGTCGATTTTATGGTGGTTGATTATGCAACCGCACCGACCTATGCACAACCGAAGGTAATTTTGGGTCGCCCGTTTCTGTATACAGCAAATGCACAAATCGACTGCAGGAATGGGATGGTAATTTTAAGTTACAAGAATCGTAAGCTGTATTTCAATGTATTTTTAAAATCTATTGCTTACGATCTTCTGAATGATGTGAGTCCCACAGGTGCTACTAATGAGATTGGTTCGAGTGGAGGTAATTTTTGCAGGTCTGAGTTAACGAATGATGGAAGGCAGGTGAACAAGACAGCTGTGAGAGGAAGAGCAATTGCAGGAAAACCACCCGACGGTGGGAGTGAGTGGGGCAACAAGGCTGAGGTTGAACTCAACTGGCGTGGAACTACGAACCTTCCACAAGATTGGACGATGATGTATGGAGAGAAATGGGGAGGCAAGCGTTCAGATGAACCACCCTGAGTACATCAGGTACGGACTGGCTGAAGACCTAAAACTTAGCGCTCTCGGGAGGCAGCCCGAGGATGTAGAGTATTGTATTTTGTTTTGGTTCGTTTGGTGTGTTGTGTTTTGACAGGTTTCTACACATTTATCTTCGCGGAGGCAATGATTCAAGTATGGGGATGTTTTGCAACATCCCCGATGAGACATCATAAAATCCTATATTGAATGCGTATTTTCCGGTCTTGATCGCAGCAGTTACACCGCTACAGACACTCACTTGTTTCTAATCAGGTGCATGTGTTTCGCTATCCTGTTTCGGTTTGTTTTTGTTTTTGTTTTTGGTGGTGTTAAAACTTTAGTGTGTTATGGGAGTGTGTTTAGTTATTTGTTTTAAGAGTTAGCCGTTTGGTTTGTTTGGTTTGTTTTCCCGGGCTTATATTTTAAAAGCACCATACATTGGGGACAATGTATCCCAAGTGTGGGGATGGGGGAGCCCGGGAAGGGATTGTGAATAAAGCTTGAAGAGATTGAGATGTGGTTGAAATCGATGAAAATTGGTAAAAATTGAAAATTTTTAAAATTTTAAAATTTTTCATCGCCTTGAACAAGCTAATTGGATACGAAAACCTAAAGTTTCAATCACTAATAGGCTTCTTACCGGTAGTAGACTAGATTAGTCCCTTGTCATGGTTGTCCCTTTAAGTTTCATGAGAGTAGGTTTGACAAGTGTTCTATAGGAAATGAGTTGAAAAGAGATGTCTATCTAGGGGTAACATGTTTTAATTGCATATGCTACATGTCGTCAACCTTTTTACCTTTTCTTGGTGAGATCTTGAGCCTGTAGACGGATAGGATACATTATATTATGAATTCATTTGTTGAGTGTAGGCTACGTGTTATTCTGTGTTAGAACTTGTATGATTCGATGCATGCTGAGACTGTGGGTTTGATATGTGCGCATAGATGATAAAGGCATTAGGATTTCCCGTTACACCCTTTGTGTTTGTGTTTCTTTTGTGTTATTCACCAAATTTCCCTTAGTAGCCCTGTTGAGCCTAATTACCTTTCGTTTGTTCACCCACTGTCTATTGTGAAAAACCGACCGTGATGATATTGCTATGAAAAAAAAAAGAAAAAGAAAAAAAATGAAGAAAAAGGAAAATAGAAAAATATGTGGAAAATGAAAAAGAAAAAAAAAACAAAAATAGAAATATTGTGAATGTCGTTTATGTTCTTGGGTAGAAACCAACCCAATAGTATAAGCTGTGTTTGAATAAAGTATCACGGTTTGGTTACTGTTTGTGAGCCAAATAGAAAAGAAAAAGAACCTAAGAATGTTTTCCTACCTTTACTCTAAGCCCAAAACCCGAAAGTCCTTTTATTATGTGCCATGTTAGATGATACAGTGGAGGTGTGATTGTCATACAAGCTTATGATTGCAGGATTTCATGTTTGCTTATTGAGTGTTTATATACTAGCACATTACACGCTAGTCCAGATATTAGCCCGAGAGGAGAGTACATTGTGAGGGGTGTGTAGCATGTGTTTAATTTTAAACATGTTAGTTTTAGATAGACAAGTCTTAAGTTTTTGAAATTGCATTAGCTGCTTGTCAAGCTGTCAATCTCGATTGTGTCAGTCTATGGGATGGGTATGACTTTGGACTGAATAGGTTGAATCGGTTAAGAGGTTTAGAGGTGTTGTTGCTATGGTGACTAGTTCTAGTTGGTTTGCTTGGGGACAAGCAAAGGTAAGTGTGGGAATGTGATGGAGAGGGTGAAACCCGAGCTTTAGAGTGTCTAAATATAATGATTTATGTGTATTTGATGTGTTTATTTGCTTGGAATGAAGTGACTACGAGAATTTGGTGTTTTGCAGGTAAAGTACGTAATTCGGTGCATTTACGAGGATTAAAGATGAAATTGTGAGCATTGGATGGGATGTTGCAGTTCAAGAATGAATGACGAAGCTTGTTCGGGTGATACAAAGGCTCACGAGTGAAAGAAATGTGAAAAAAGCAAAGTTCAGGGACTAATTCGGTACTTTATGAAAGTTATGTGGATCTTATATGTGCAAGAGTCAAAGAAGACTAAAAGTACAGGGGCTTAAATGTTAATTGTTGAAAGTTACGCATGAAGAAAAGAGGAGGAGAAGGGTCTCGACCGTAGCTTACGAATGGGTACTCGTAGCTTACGAGTCTTTGGAGTTGTTTGTTGAATTGGATCAGAATTTTCATTCCGTAAGCTACGAGTTTTAACTAGTAGCTTACGAGTTACATATTTCAGCAAAGGAGAGCCATCAGAGGTCGACCGTAGCCTACGAACCATTTTTCGTAGCTTATGGTTTCATGATTAATGTTTGAACAGAATTTTGAATTCGTAGGATATGGTTTTCTTACGTAGCCTACGACACGGGAAGTAAAAAAAAAGGACGCATGTCACGTGTTCGGTTTTAGGAATTGAGATGTCAAATCATAAAAAGGAGTGGGCCGACATCTGCAGAGAGTCACGTGAGAGAAGGGTTTTTGGTAAAAGATATACAAAAAAATCATCTGAACATAAAAAAAAAATCATCATCATAGTGGCGGCTGATTTGGGGGTTTTCGGGAGGCACAGAAGACTTTTGAGAGTGGCACAAGGCAACAAAGTCAATCACATCCCATCATCATCCAACATCCTTTGACATCATCTAACATCATCACAACAACAATAAGGATTCACGTGGATTTGGAGGCTTAGCAAAGTTATTATTACTATTACTATCTTTATTAAATTATAATAAGGATGCTGATTTTAATTATTAGTCAAGCTTTGGAAGATCAGTCAAACCACATGAGCGGCTAGTCGTTTTATGGTTTCCTCCGGATGGAGGGTTTTGTAAGTTAATGAATATTATGTGTTTGATACAATCGTTTTACTTGGTGATCTAAGCATTCGATGCTTTTCACCATTGATTTGATTTCTTGATTGTAAACAGTTACGTTTATTTAAACCTTAATTTCTAAGCATTCAGTTCCCGAGAGTTCTAGTAATTGGGATATATTTGACATGGGGTTAGGGTTTGTAAATTGTAATTGATAATCATTCGATAACCTCCCGTTATGTATTGACCGGAGTACTTAGTCGTTGGTTATCACAATTAATTAATCGAAATTAACACCTATGTCTATGTAGGTAACGATTAAACACACAATTGAAGTTGACTGCAAAACCTGAGATCTGGAGGAACCATCTTTTCTCTCTTTGATTTAAAACACAATTTTTATTCGTTAATTTAGCTATTTCTCAAAATCAAACAAACCGATTTTCTCATTCAGTAATACTTAATCAATCCTTTTCATTACGACACTTTCCACAGTCCTCCCTTGGTTCGATACCCTGCTTATTCTATACTAATAGTTTAAATAGGTTTTTGCATGTCCATAACGACAGACATCAAGTATTATGTCTACTATGTGAAAATTGAGAGAAAGAAAATATCGTGAGTGAATTCGAATGAACTGCCGATGTCTGCCATTTATAGGGCTGCATTTGGGTTTCGTCGCGCCCCGCGTAGCACACAGCCAGGGCCTTCGCGGCCCGCGACGCCAGCTAGGGTAGGCCCTAGCTTGGCTGACTCGGTCACTAGCCTCAACACGCACTCGACACGTGGCGGCTCAGGGTTGCGCCACTTGCCCAGACGCTCGCGGCCCGCGTAGACTTAAGTGAAGTTTGTCGCGGCCCGCGACAGCCCAATAAATTTTATTTTTAATTTATTTTAATAAAAATTAAGGTATTTGGGGTACATTTTCGCGGTGGGGTGTATTTTATGACATATTGGGGTATTTTAATTATTCTTAGGGTGTCGAAAAATATTTCGAGGGTTGTTATATCTGTACATCCATTTCATGTATTTATACCTAAATTTCATGTATTTCTAATCAAAAGTTTTTGCCCAAATTTGGTTTTGGCTATTAGCCGAAATTAAACGAATCAAACAAAAACCGTCAATCTAACTGAATAAACCAAATCGATTAATTGAAAACGGATTGGTTAATATAATAGACTAATCGATGACTTCGGTTTTGGTTGAGGATAATAATCTAACCAACCGAACAATGCATACTGTCACCGCCCCTGACCCCACCTTGGACGGGAGCCGTGAGCAGTTACAGGTGGTACCGGTGTTTATTAAATTTGCAGCGAAAAAATTTTCATCAGGATCGTAGTTAGGAAAATTTCAGAGTTTGTAAAATACCACATTTTTAATGTTAAACAACTGGGATAAAACCCATATTACAAACAAAAGTTTTTATAGGGATAAACCCTATTTTGACAAAACATAATTTCCTTTCTTTAATCTGGCGACATAGCCACTTTATTTTAAGCCTTTAGTGCTTCATATCATGTTCCTTTACTTTCGTAGTAAGTTACCTGAAACGCTTTAAAAGCATTTGATCAGCAGGAAATACTGGTGAATTCATTCGTTGGTATAAAACTCATTGTTTAATAGTAAAGAAACTATTTTTAATAGTATTTGTCACTCGATGGAAATTCCTGTGACTGTGGTCATATCACTCATTGGCTAACCCATTGTCCAATAGTGAAGATTATCAAGTAATGTATACAAAACCCCACATACTGACAGTACTTTCCCAGTAAGAATACAAAGACTTAATCACTGTAATATAAGTAACAATTGGAAAACATTTAGGGTTTTGAAAGCATTTTGATAAAAGAGAATGACTCACTGTGTAGATTTAGGGTTTTAGAATAAAACTTCCTGGTGCTTTTCCTGAGTTCTAATAAAAATACAATGTAACACGTGTCAGTGCATCAACCCAACTCAAACTTAACGATATATCACGAGATCAAAACCCCAACGTAGTTAACAAAGTATAGCCTTATTCAGGCAGCACTTTGACATCCGTTGCTAGGTTTCAGATTGATCGGACAGGGTATCGAATCAGTGATCATGGTTAAAACACTTACAACGGGGCATAGTTTCTCAGATTTAGGGGTATAGTGCAAAGAAACGAAGAACGAGATAGCAGAGTGCGTGAAAATTCGATCGTAAATGTGCAGAAGCTTTAGTCGCACGCTACTGCATTTATAGCCCAAATGGGCATCTCCTGCGCGTCGCGGAAGAATCCCTGACCTTTTCCGCGTGTCGCCGGGAGGGTCGGCCTGACATAGGTCTGCCACGTGTCCTTGGCCGCCTTTCTCGTCCAATCGCATGTTTTTCTCGATTTTCGTGCCGATACTTGTATGCTCGGGTCTTGATCCCAATTGGTTTGGTTTTTAATTGTGAATCTAATGAGGTTACTTTTGTGCGGGTTGGTTCATTAAGTTTTTTTAACCGCTAAGTTGGGTATATAAGTTTCGTCGCGCGCACTTCTGGATTTGATCACGGGTTGTCGTCGGGAATATTTTTGAGGGATGTTACATTTAACTTCTCATTTGTCCAAATTTAGCCCCTTAGGTTTAGGTTAGTATTTTTGGTTTGTTCATAACTCACTTATTCTTTATTAATAAACAACTATATTAACTAGGTTAATGTTTCTAGTTATACACTTCATGTCAATTTTTAATTGAATATGGTAATTCAATTTACCAAGCTCGGAAATGTTACTACCCAACCTAATTAAGTCCCGATAACCCGAGCCTTTTAAAAACTTTATTTTCTAAAGACATTTACTCGCCTTTTATTTAACATTAGATTTAGTTATTACCAAGCTCAGAAATGTTACTACCCAACCTAGATTAAGTCCCGATAACCCGAGTCTTTTATAAACTTTATTTTCTAAAGACATTTACTCGCCTTTTATTTAACATTATATTTATTTATTTAAATCCTAATGTTTATGGGTTAACCTTTTACCATTGAAGGTATTTTACCCGCTCATCCCCGGTTAATTTGAATTAATTTCCAAGTCCTTTTTTTGGAATGTTACACTTAGTGTACAAGTGATTAAAGCCCATCGTACTTAGTCATTATCCCAGAATGTTTAACAGGTAAGTCATTAAACTCTCATCTTTAACAAAATTATAGATAATTAGTTAATAGTTACACTTTATCCCATTATAACAAACAAATCCCCCACACGATTTTTAAACGGTCATAAATTTTTGGTAAGTTAATATTTTTTTTTAAATTACCTCATACAAACGAGTATTTTATTCTCTTTAATTTGAGTATAATATTGCTATAGTTTTTTAATTTAAAAACTGATATGTTACGTGATTAACAATGTCTAAGTGTGAGTAATAACTGAATCGCAAACCAAAACTGAACCGAAATCAACCAAAAGTTGAGGTAACTAAAAATGGATTAACTAAAACCCGAATTAACAAAAAACGGTTATCGATTTTTTTGTATCCTCATTTAACCAAAATTAACTGAACCGAACCATTTATATTTTCATATATTTCTGGCTTTTATACCTTCAGAATCTGTTTGGTATGGGGTAATGGAATGGATAAAGGAATGGAATGGACGAGGTAATGGAATGGATAAAGGAATGGAATGGAATGGACGAGGTAATGGAATGGACGGGGGAATGCAATGGATCATTACTATTCCATGTCTTGTTTGGTTACCATGTGAATGGAATGAATTATTATTGTGTATTGTTCCGTAGGCAAGAAAAACGGAGTAATAAAATCAGCGGTGAGTGGTGGTGGTGGTCGGTGGTAGTGATTGTGGGTGGTTATAGGTGGCGGTGGTGGGTGGCGGCGGCGATGGGTGGTGGTGGTGGCGGCGAGTGGCGGTGTGGCGGTGACGACGAGTGGTGGTGGCGGCAAGGTGGCCGTTGGTGGTGGGTGGCAGCAAAGGTGGCGGTTGGTGGCGGCGGCGGTGGTTGGGGGTGGCGTTGGCAATGGTGGTGGGCGTTGGCGGTTGGTCGCAGCTCTGGGTGATAACGGTGGCGAGTGGGTGGCAGTGGCGGCGGTGTCGACGTGGCGCCGGTGGCTGTCGGGGTGAGGTGGTGGCGGGTGGCGGCGATGGCGTCGGTGGTGGGTGTTGGTGGGTTGTGGCGAAGGTGGTGGGTTGTGTTGTTGTTGATGAATGGTGCAAGAGGGGATGGAATGAAAAAAAAACATGGGGGGTGGAAGGAAAGATTTTGAGGGAATGGAATGCCTTTTGGAATGGGTGATTCCATTCAATTGACCAACCAAACACCCCTTTTTTTATTATCTCGTAATCATCCATTCCATTCCACATCTCATTCCTGCATACCAAACACTACCTCAGTTCATGTATTTCGTATTTATACCCTCATTTTATGTATTTATACCCCTATTTCATGTACCTATACATCCATTTCAGGTATTTATACCTAAATTTCATGTATTTTTAATCAAAAGTTTTAACTCAAGTTTGGTTTTCTCTATTAACCGAAATTAAATGAATCAAACCAATAACCGTCAATCTAATTATATAAACCAAACCGATTAACTGAAAACGGATTGGTTAAAAAAAATAGACTAATTGATGACCTCGATTTCGGTTGAAGATAATAATCTAACCAATAGAACAATGCGCACCGTGACAATGTCTGTGTTTTTCGCCGCATCGCATGCGCACCTATTGGTTATTAACCAACACTGGTTATCGGTGAGCAATAGCTAAATCGTTAACATAAACCAAACCGAAAAGAGACGAAACCAAATCGAAAACAGACGAAACCAAACTAAAATTAACCAAAAACTGAATTAACTGAAAACTGAAAACCGAATTAACCAAAAACCAGTTATCAAATTTTGTATACTCTCGTTTCACCAAAATTAGCTGAACCGAACCGAACCAAATCATTCAGATTTTCATATATTTCTAACTTTTATACCTCTAGTTCATATATTTCATATTTTACATCTCCATTTCATATATTTCGATGGTGGGTGGTGGACGGTGGTGGTGGTGATGGTGGTGGACGGTAGTGGTGGGTGATGGTGCTTAACCTTCTACAGACCTTAGAAGATCTTAGAAGTAGTTGGACCAAGTCTGCACCAAGAAGAGCTCGCGCAAATGTTTTTAATAAAACGTGTTCGAAAAAACAAACACTCTGCAGATTACAATGTCTGCGCGTGGTCTGCACGGCGCAGACAGAAGAAGCTGCACAGATCTTTTTTAGGTGGTGGGTGATGGTGCTTAACCTTCTACAGACCTTAGAAGATCTTAGAAGTAGCTGGACCAAGTCTGCACGAAGAAGAGCTCGCGCAAATGTTTTTAATGAAACGTCTTTGAAAAAACAAACACTCTGCAGATTACAATATCTGTGCGTGGTCTTCGTGGCGCAGATAGAAGAAACTGCACAAATATTTTTTAGAAAAACAAAGAACACCTTACTATTCCTTAAAGCTCATTCTCTTATTTTGCAACTTATGTGATGGATATAATTTTAGAACACTCAAATATGTTGGATATAATTTTAAAAGTAATTTAAGGAAATAGGATGATTATAATCGTAATAGTATTTTAATCAAACCAAACTCTTTCATCTCTTTTAACATGGTAAAAACATACTCGATGTATATAGGTCTTAATTTATTCCAAGGACAACCAAATAAAAGTTTTGCATTTCTTCCATGAAAAAATAACAAAAAATAAAGACAGGTAGACTAACATAGCACGAAAATAATAAAGGAAATGGGATAAACTTTATACATAAGTTTGTGTTCAAGGCAAACTAAACGAAACGTGTCTAACAGGTTGGCGGGTTATATAGAAGTTGTAATAAAGTTGTAAACGAGTTAGCAGACTAAAAAAGGTAAACGTGATGGCCTAATAAACCTACTTCATTGAACGTAAAGGTTCGTTTTTACTTGCCTAAATCCATTGATGTCAAAGTCACATTCAAGCAATAAGTTGTACTCTACATATGTTATTCGACAAATGACAATCCGGCTCTTGGTGTTTCTTTATCTAAAGAACGCAGTCGGTTAGAAATAAAAAAAAAAAAAAAAAATCTTATTTATTTCCTATTGGCATGCTAGCAACATATATAAAATATGTTATTCCCATAAACCAAAATACAACCATGTTGACTGTGTGCATAGTGATAAAGAAAGCCTATTCAAGAACTATATAAAACAAGATCAGTTTCTTCCAAAGAAAGCATGAAAAATAAAAAAAATATCCGAATAAATAAACAAATTCGTGTCATCGAATTTCACTCAGTTAACAAAACAAATATCCGAAGCTCGTCGATCACTTACCCGAACGTTTGCTGGCAGTATGGTGAAGGGGCAAAATCGGTTTTTCACATCCCCCAACTCAAGCTTCTGATGATACAGCATTAGTTTTCCGCAAACCAAACGCCTCTGAGCTATAAACCATTTCACCCAGGAAAAATGAAGTTACAATATTACCCTTTTAACTCGCAACCTCGACAACTTCAGGTTCACCATCACTGTAATCGCCCCAACGCTTAACCGGTTCCTCATCCACCACATTCGTTTCAGCAACGGTTTCAGCCGATTCAACAACATTATCAGCAGAATTTTCTTCTGTAACAGATTGAGTTTGACTTTGACCAGCAGTTTCCGCATTTGACCCGTTGTTTTCGTCTATTTCAGTACCAGTTTCATTAGCAATTGGTGATGGAGATGGAGATTCTACTGAGCTAACTGGTGAAACAACTGAGTCAACCGGGGATGCAGGGTACCCGGTTTGACCAGCTGGGAACCCGTTGATGGCGAGCGGATACCCATTCGGAGAGAGTGGATATCCTTCGGGTGAAACCAGATAACCATTATGAACCCACGGTTGACCAGGAACAAACTCAGCCGCATGCGGGTTCATGATTTTCGGCGGGCTGAGATGACTTCCGGTTCCGTCCACCACATGTTCAAACGTGGGCTTGTTACGAGGGACCCGGTTTGCAGATCGGTTGTACGCACCAGAAAGCCGTGGACCGTATGGAACCCTCGCTGTTGCTGACTGGTGCGGAGAGCGACGGGCTGGGTTGACCGTGACCATTGTCGGTACGCTTACGGGTGGCGGTAGTATTCCTCCATGATCTTTTAATGCTATTGGAAGTGACCCAAAAACCGGAACGTTAGATGGATTGAACGGTGGCGCAGCTGCAGAAAGCTTCTTCGTATTCTCTTTCCCGTTTTCTCCGTCAGTCGGTGATTTTTCCACAGCCACTTCTTTCGGTTCATCTTTTTCATCATTGTCTGCATTCTTCGCGTCATTGGGAATTTCAGTTACCGCTAATTTCAACACTGCCTCAGGTTCCGGACTTTCGGGTAAAGGCGTTTCAGGTACGGGTTTTTCAGGCTCGGGTTCTTCAACAACTTCTGTTTCTTCCTTCTTTTCAGCAATGGTGTTTTTATGATCATCTTCTGAAGCCTGAATGACTTCTTTATCAAGCTTTTCAACGTCTGCGGTTTCAGGTTCTTTTTCGGTCTCAACCACGGTCACAGCAGAAGGGTCTTTTGGTAATTTTTCAGCTACGGCCTTTACGATGGTACCCGGTGCAGCTAACGCAACTTCCTTGTAGGAAAAATGTTTTCCCGCTTCTTTAACGCTGATCGAGCTTAAAACAGGAGAACGCTTCACAACTTGATCGTTTAAACCCGGGCTAGACGGGCTTGACTTTGGGTTTGGCCCGGAAGTTGGATTCGCGTTAGAAGGATTGGTTGGTTTTGGACTGAAGCTTTGACTTTTAACAAACTTCTTCGTAGGTTGCGGTCCGGTGGAAGCAACAGATTCGGTAGCGTTTGTTCTCGGTGATGTGAAATTAGTGGACTTTGGTCGGTATTTTGCCGACTGAGAAACGTTCGTGAAATTTGTATTTATTTTTGCGAGATTTGGCTTTCGGGAACTTGAAGATTTACGGGCCGCTTTAGAAAAAGCTTCTTGCCATCCTTCATCTGAGTTGTCCACGTCAGCAACGTCGGCAAATTGTTCCGTTTGGTTCTGCAGCTCAGGTTGAATCACATCCGGTTTTGTATCAGCTGCGTCGGTTTTGCTTTCGGATTTGATCGGTGGTTCAGATTTGATCTCAGGGACAGGAGGTTCCGGTGATGATACTTCATCCCGTTGAAGCTCTTCGGTTACAAATTCCTCATTTTGTCCTGGCTTTGCTTTAAGCTGGATGATTGAAGACATAAAAATAAGATGTTAAAAACTGACAAATATTAAAGTTAAGAGTAAAGTACACGGATAGTCCCTGTGCTTTTCCAAAACTTTGGATTTGGTCCCTAGTTTTTCAAAAGTACACGGATGGTCCCGGTGGTTTGCACTTTGTAACGCATTTAGTCCCCAACTTTTGCCAAAAATACATGGATGGTCCCTGTGGTTTGCACTTTGTAACGTATTTAGTCCATAACTTGGACCTCCTGAAGCCTTTAGAATTGCTGGCTGAGGACTAAATGCGTCATAAAGTGCAAACCACATGGACCATCTGCGTACTTTTGGAAAGCTAGGGACCAAATCCAAAATTTTGGTAAACCACAGGGACCATCCGTTACTTTACTCTATTAAGATATATGAAAACAAAGTTAGCCGTGACGAGACATGAAAATAGAACAGGCAGAAGAGTACCAGCTTTGCGCGAGCTTGTTTCTTTTGAGCTTCTCGTGCTTTCATATCCGCATCTGGGGCTATATAATCCAACAAATCCGATACACTGATCCAATAATATAAACAAATTACAACTAAAAAACGTCATCTACGAAACATATTTTAACAACGAAAAAACCAAAAGGAGCTCTTCTGCATTATAATATGTTTGAATATGTATCTATTATTAAAAAAAAAAAAAAGAAGTAAACTAAGAATGTACCTCAAATGGCCTTTGCTAGATATAGATGCATCAGGCTTCGGGGTACCATTTCTTGCAGCTTCTTGTTGCTCCAGAGCCTTTGACTCGAAGTATTCAAGCCATGCAGCTGCGTCCTACAATATATCATACATTTCGTATTTAGTAAAACCAGATTTTTACCCGTGCCGCGCATTGCGGCGGCAACATAGTTGTTAAGAGCGAATAGCGACAAATAGTGACAAGGGACCTATATCCTACATAGCGAATAGCGACCACTATTTTATATTATAGCGATACACTAGAAAAAGAATTTTGAAAATTTTTATATTGTATATTATATCAAAATACCTTGGTATATATGCTATTTTACATGTATATTTAACAAAAACCTATAAATCCAACTATTTTATAGCTATATCTAATTGCTATTTACATAAAAAAAAACTAACTGTCGCTATTCACGCTATTGGTCGCTACGACCTAAATAGCGACACTTGGTCGCTTCGCTACATAGCGCGCTATAGCGGTCGCTACTATTGACAACTATGGGCGGCAACATCACTTTGTGACTTCGTTACACGCGTTACGATGATCACATTAACGTGTGGTGCTCACGCGTGACGTGGTGCGTTTTTTACTTTGTTACATATGTTACATTAGTGACATTAACGTGGTTAGGCAGATATAAAAAGAGTATAATGTCTCGCATGATGCGGTGTATAGTCGTAAAAGTAATTTAAACAAAAGAAAACGTATTATATTTTACCAGACTCGTTTCCGAAAAAAATATTATGGCGAAACGTGAATTTATATTGTTTACGTTGAAATATGAATTATACCGACACGTACATTAATAGTCCCCTGGGAAAATACTGTTTTTTTTTTTAATTTGCGTCAAAATGTAGAACAAGTGAAAACGCATTACATTGACCCGACTCGTTTCCGAAGAAGTTACGTTAAAACATGAATTTATACCGACACGTACATAAAAATAACCACGTGAGAAGACAGTTTTTTTTTCTTTTGAGCTAAAGAATGAAAATATGTGGGGGGGGGGGGGGGGGGGGCTTGAAAAGTTAGAACTCAATGGAGTGAAAATGACATTTTATAAAGTTTTTACAAGGAACCAGTGCTAACACGCATAAAACATCAAGAATAAAAGAAAATAATAAAACTAGAATACGAACTACATACTTGGGTACGAAGATCTTCAGGTCCAAGTTTAGCTTGCAATATCTGCAAAGTCGTCTGCTCATGCTGAACACTCAATGAGTACGCTTCCATTAACGACAGAGCAATCGCTATGGCATGATAGCTAGCAGCAGTCTGACAAAAAGATGCGTATTTAAATAAAAAATTCAAAAAAAAAAAAAAAAAAAAACATGATGCAATATATAAACAAACAAAGAGAGATTACTTGTATGTGATCAGCTCCAAGTAGCCTTTGATTACACTTAAGAGCCTCATGAAGGTACCTAAGGGCAACATGGACATTTCCTAACCCTTCTTCCATCATTGCTACGTTGATGTAAGTAGCCGCAGTATTTGGATGAGACGGCCCGCATGTTAAATGCAAAAGATACAGTGCACGATTCACATACCTGAGCAAACACAAATAAACAACCATTAGGTTAGTTTCGTCATTTGGTAAAACCGTAAAACTTTATTGCGCGAATATTAATGTACATACTTCAAAGCTAGTTCTGTGTGTTGGAGACGGTAGTAGAAAACTGCCAGGTCACCATAACTCTTCATTGTATCGGGATGATCAAGTCCCAGTTCTCTCTCGTTAATATCCAAAGCTTTTTGCTGATAAATGGTAGCCTAATAGAGAAAATTTGGGTTATAGTGAAGTACATGTGGTATTTTTGACTCGTTTACTTGCAAATGGGTCAATCGGGCTTACGTTGGATCTCTAACGGAAGCAATACTGTAACATGAGTTTTATATGTGCATGTACCTGATTAAAATCTCCGGTATGATAGAGCACCACAGCCAAAAGACTATACGCTCCAGCTGTCATCCGATGATATGGACCGCAAACAGACACAAGTTTTGAGAGTGCCTGCAGAGGTTAGAAATTTTGTTCAAATCAGTTAGAGATAACTTTAATAACCAATACTAACCCTAAACTTCTTCATCTTAAAACTTTTGCTTTTTTCACTTCACACCCTCAAACTTTTGACATGAAACACTATTGACCCTCATCTTTAACTTGACATCTCATTTTATTTAAATTACCTTTATGACTTTTGATAAATGACATGAAACACTATTAACCCTTTTGCTTTTTTCACTTCACACATTCACTTCTAACTTTTCTAAATTTTGATAAGTGACAACTTTGACCCCCCAACCTTTTCTACTTAATAACTTGACATCTCATTTTATTTAAATTACTTTTACGACTTTACACCGTAACGTTCGGCACATTATTATACTTTTTTTTTATCTAAATTACTTTTACGATGTTACACCGCTGTCTAAATTATTTTTACGACGTTACAGCGCTGTCTAAATTACTTTTACAACTTTACACCGCAATGACCAAGACATACTCGTTTTTTTAATTTATGTCTAACGATGTTAATGTCATGAATGTAACGTGCGTAACAAAGTCAAAAACGCGTAATGTCACGTGCGGGCACCATACGTTCATGTCATCATTGTACACTGTAACCGCAATGCTTGTATAGATTACACTGAGTTAATCGCATACGTCGAAACACGCGTTTTTATATGGTTAATGCATCACATAACGTGCCGCAAGCTATAAACAACTAAGGCTTCGCCGCCGAAACGCTTGGCCAATGGAAACAATCTAGTTATTATATCAAAATTCAAGAGATTATGTTACCTTGGTTCCGTAGTTGACCGCGTCCTCTAGTTTGCCTTTATCCAACGATGTTTTAGACGACTCCAAAAGTGTACGTCCATCGGCCGAGGAGCATGCAACATGCTGCACGAAAATAGTTCCAATACTTTAACATCTGTTGTAAATTCTTAGTTCATGTTAAAATACACGGTTAGCGATAGAAATTAACATATTGACAATATTGTATGTTTGACCTTATATATAGGAACCATGCTAATAATATCCGCCTTTGTGAAAGGAGATGCCGAATCCATATCATAGTCCTTCGGAACAAGCTCAAGACCAACCTGGTGGTATACGCTTTATTAAACTTAATATATCATACTATCAATATATGAAAGTTTAAATTTAATTCACTTAAAACTGTGACATACCTTGTGGCAAAGTCCTCGAAGAATGGAAAACTTACGCAGATCGGTACGACTTTCGTTTTTCAACTGGTATGCGAATCTTTTGGACAAGAAGCATTCAACCCACTTCCATTTTAAGTCATCGTCATTAGCAACGGGTGTTCCTAGCAATAGATTTAAGCATGATGCTATTGATCCAGCTAGATCGGAAACGTTATCGACTGCAGCTACAACTGCTTGCAAGATATGCTTGTAAGATCGAACAACCATTTCGTGTATACATAGTGATTGAACGTGAGGGAGCTTGTCTGCAAGTTCAACCTGGTAAAACAGACACGACAAAACCGATACATGTTTGTAACTTCGTATAGGAATACAATCATGAAAACCAAAGTCAACAGTTTGACCTAACAAATGGTCTTAAAGGAAGATTAGAATTACCACTCGGCCCAAAGAGCACATCTGCAAACCTCGTGTGTGCATGAAATCGGTCAGTGTTCGCCCATCGACAGGTGAAAGTTCAAGAGATCCAAAATCAGCAACCTAACAAAAGAGGAAAACGCAACCATCAGTCCCGCACTTGATGCGAAGAAGAATTCATACACAAGATAATGTCGGTGATTTTAAACAAACTAACCAGCTTCGGGAGTGCGGTATCGTCATAGTACTTATGTGCCATCTCAATCAACTCATCAGGTGTCTGCGAACACACATGAAATTAGAGGTGATTTCAAACAAACTAACCAATTATTTATTTAAAAAGGAGTAAAATGCCATTTTTGTCCCTGAGGTTTGGCCAGTTTTGCGACTTTCGTCCAAAGGTTTGTTTTTTCGTATATGGATCCAAAAGGTTTGAAATCTTGCCATTTTCATCTAGCTCGTTAACTCCATCCATTTTCTCTGTTAAGTCACAGTATTTCCGTCTTTTTGAATACTTGCACATTATGCTAAATGCTTGTACATAAAGAGAAGAAGGCCGAATTGCCCTTTCAGTTAACAAAAAGAACGAAAATACCTCCGACTTAACAGAGAAAAATGGAATATGGCAAGATTTCAAACTTTTAGGATCCAGATGCGAAAAACAAACCTTTGGACGAAAGTGGCAAAACTAGCCAAACCTCAGGGACGAAAATTACATATGACTCTAGAAAATGTTTAAAAAACTATGGTAGAAAGCAAACCTTAAGGTGGAGACCAGTATCTGATTCTTTAAGTTGCGAATACGCTGCTTCAGAAAGCAAACTTCGCCACATTGTTTCCTTTTCTTCATCCAACTCTTTGTTGCCACTATCATCTGATTTATTAACCTCTTGTTCAAGTTTACCGCTTTTATCATCCGACTTTTTCTTAATTTCCTTCAGCAATCCCTTACCGAGACCCTTGACCGCTGGTTCGGACTTAGCTTCGGCTGCGCTTTTAGAATCGGATTTCCCGGAAGCTTGGTTCTGTAAATGTTGCACCCAACATGCTCCAAGCTCCCATCTGATAGATTTCGTGTTTTTAGATTCTTCTTCCTCCATTTTCTGCAAACTTTCCGACAATACTTTGTTGACCAAGACCTTAGCGGAGTGTAAATCATCGGAACCGGATGGTGATGACGTGGATGACTTGTGTAATAGCATTCTCAAACTAATAAATAGTAAGAAAAAAGAATTAGTAAAAAGTGAGAAATCATGATGATAGCAAGTTCCATTTTCATCCTTTTGTCTAGGGCTGTAAACGAATCAAACGAACACAAATTACGCCTTGTTCATATTCGTTCAATAAGGAATGGACATGTTCATCAACGGTTCACGAACGCTTACCGAACGAGATTTCTTGTTCGTGTTCGTTAATTAAGGAAATGAGCGTGTTCATGAACAGTTACCCAACGTAGATGAACGCAAACGAAAACAAACAAATGTTAATGAACATAAATGAAAACAAACGAATGTTATATATAATCATTTAAAAATACAATCTGCATTTTTTATCAGATGATTACGATTACGAAGATTCCACCAAAAATGAATAAATACTACATATAATTAACACAAAATGATCAAATGAGAAATGTTGGCGGTGGTGTATATTATAACTATGAATTCAAATTTTAAAAATTAAAGCCAATAAAATAAAAAATATAACATAAAAAACTTTTAAATGAACGAACACAAATGAACATAAAAGAGCGGACATAAATGAAAGAACCCAACCTCTATTCATGTTCGTTTGTTTAGCTTATCGAACAAGTTTGTTGTTCGTGTTTGTTCATTTATTGAATGAACTTCCACCCAAACGGTTCACGAACTGTTCGCTGAACGTTCAGTTCGTTTACACTCCTACTTTTGTCTAAAAAATAAAGTTCATAATTTGTGACACGTTGGCCTTTTTGACTGACCTGTTGACATTCAAAGCACCCGCACCTCCTTCGGGTTGGTCCTCGATGTCGATATCCTGAGGGATCGGTTTTCCATCCCAGTTTACCTCGGCTTCAACTTTAACAACCGCCGTATAACCACAATGTCTAACAACCACTATACCTAGAGTAGAAGTATCCTGCATGATAGCGCTAGCATTATTCAGAAATAAAAACATATATGCAAAAAAAAGGAAACACAAACAGATAATTTAAAATACTAACATGAACGGTTGCGCTCTCGTCTGCGGTTACACCTTTAAGCAAGTTTCGTTTAGCAAGTTCCTCATGTGACAATCCAAGAACACGACTCCCGTCGTTTTTACCGTCAATCTTCGTGCTTGCATCCGCCACATCTCTCGTAACTCTAATAACCAAATCTCCAACTCTCTCCTCATGTAAAATTGAATCAGCGGAATCAGATGAACAACGGTTGCTACTCTCTGCAAGATTCTTAATGGCGGACACTGCTTTTAAAACCGAAACGTCAACAAACAGGCAGTGAAGTAGAAACGCTTTTCTGTCCCTAATTTGTCGTTCTTCTTGAGTTTTACAAGGCATTGCGGCTAAAATGGCAAACTCTTTTGCCCATGGTCTGTGATCGTGTTTACCGTCTCGTCCTTGTCCACCACCGTTTCCGCCCCAGTTTTCGTCTTCTACGGGAAGTGGTGGAAAAAGAGATGGGTTGTCGGCAACAACTGGCGGTACGGCCCATGTGTTTGCTCGAAAACCGTAAGGAAGGTTTCCAAACTGAGACAAAAAAACATACATTTTGATAAATTTTCACTTCAAATTTGGTGCTAAAGTGATTAGTAACAGAACTTACTTTATTGTGCTCGATGAACGCTTTCATGAGAGCTTTGTATGCCTGCAGTTCAAGACATTTGTAAAACAATTAACAAAACTAATTTTAAAACAGTTGAAATTTGGGATCATGCATACTTACACTATCAAAGGTCCTACTTATCTGCTGCAATAGACCAACTAAAGAATGACTACATAAATTTCGCTTTCCAGCAGGATAAAATCCTTTTCTAGACGCAACAATTGTCATAGGCTTCCCGCTACAAACACGTACCTGCAAATGAAGCAATTAGACATGGATAAAACTCGGTTTAACATGGTTGTAAAAATCCCTAATTATTTATCAGATTGGAATTTTATATGTAATATTTCAAACTCATACACACAATTTCTCAAAATTTTATACATAATTTTTCAGGGGAAGGTTAACGTACTACAGTCGTTAACGTGCGAAGCGTACGCGAGTAAATTAAACATGTTATAAAACTCAAACCTAATCATAATCACGCATGAACAAAAACCATAATCACGCATGTGGTCACCAAAAAAAACAACAAAGTCACGCATGAGTAAACCCTAATCACGCATGTTATATTCATGATGATGCGCATTATGGTTTTACTCGCGTACGCATCGCACGTTAAGGACTATTGTATTTTAAACTTTTTCTAATTTTTCAAACCTGATTGGATTAATAACTTTAATTTTTCAAACACTTCACAAGATTTTGACCAATTTTGACTGATTTTGACCAAAATTAACAACACTGGTTTTTGATAACATGCAAACAAAATACAACGAAATTCTCACATCAATTTGAAAGAAATCATCATCCGTTTTATCTTCAAGGAAAGGACGAGCAGATCTCCTAATATCTGCAACACAAACACACAAACTTACAACCGATTTGACCAAAACTCAACTGTACGGAAAACCTAATTTACAAAACACAAATTCATAACAACATACACTGAATCGGAGGCGTAAGATGAGAGAATGAGAAGAAATCATAAAACTGTCCGAGCCGCGGCGGCGGATAGATCTCCGCCATCGGATCTCCTTTCTCCGACGAATCGGAACCGATAACACCTTCCGTTTTCGACTTCTTCTCTTGACCGGACTCTTCATCGCTCGAACCAGATTTGTTCGCCGCCGGTTTACTGGTGGCGGTGGCCTTTGGAGTGGTGGTTGAACCGCCGAACGCGGTGGTGCAGGCGACGATATCCAGTAACCGCCTGACGTGTGCGACGGCGAGATCGTCGGTGTAATTTTCTGCATTGAAAGTTTGATGTTGTGTTTTGTTTTAGTCCTTTAAGTTTTGAAAGTTGTTAGTTTGGTCCTTGGAAAGTTAAAGTTGGAAGTTTACCTTCGACGACGGTTAAGTGGCACGGTTTTAGAGAGGCGATTTCGACGGTATCTTTTAGCCTTGGTCCACGCACCTGTCATTTGTCAAACAACTTTATGTGTCAAAAATAAAAGATACATTCAATGTTTGTTTTTTGGTGTAATTTAAACAAAAAATAATGTACGGAAAATTCATGACTGTTTTAAAATCGTGTATAAGTTGGTTTAAAAATCAATTATATGTTCTAAAAATTTTATTAGTTAAACTCTTAAAACTGTTTAAAATTATCTAAGTTATCTTCTTTCTATATTATGTATGTATGTATAGGTAGAGGTTCCTGTAAAAAAAAAAAAAGGTTTTTTTATAAGAAAATTAAGAAAGAATCTACACCATTAGATCTTTTATCTAATGATTGAGATCATAATGGTAAAATTGTAAATAATGTTTACTATTAAACATATTAATTTTCTACATTAAGTATATAGTATAGATTTAACATTTTAAATTAAGAAACTAACATTAGTGCACATATAACTTCCCCCGTCTTTTCTAAACATCAATAACTTTTTAAACGTAACTTTTAAAAAAAAAATTACACCATAATAACAAACGTTTTTATCTTTAATATGAGTATCATATTGTTATACTTATATAGAGAAAAAAATATGTTTCGATCAGATGTTTAATCCATGAGTGGTGTTATATACTTACTGAATAATGTTATATACTTACTGAATGATGTTATATACTTGCTGAATGGTATTATATACTTGCTGAATGATGTTATATATTTGCTGAATGGTGTTATATACTTACTGAATGGTGTTATATATATATTTGTTGAATGATATTATATACTTGCTGAATGGTGTTATATACTTACTGAATAGTGTTATATACTTGCTGAATGGTGTTATATACTTGCTGAATGGCGTTTATAGAGATCTTTTAAAAAAATTCAATTCCTACAATTAAGGTGGCGGTTATGGGAAATTTTTAATTAATTGAATTAATGATAAAATTACTTGTTTACCCTTTTGAATTAATTTAGATTTAGAACACATGTCATATCCACAATATTTCTCACATTTCTTACACTTTTAACATTTTTTACAATAACCTTACCCTGTATGTATATATATATATATAGGTAGAGGATCCTGTAAAAAGTGCTCAAAGCGTGAGAAGTGTAAGAAGTGTATTATAACACTATATATAATACTATATAACACCATATAAACACCGTATAACAATATGTAACACCATATAATACCATATAACACTACGTAACACTATATATCATTATATAACAAATATAACACTATAGGGTGTCTGATAGCATATCTATGATAGATGTATAGTGTTATATAATGATATATAGTGTTACATAGTGTTATATGGTATTATATGGTGTTACATATTGTTATACGGTGTTTATATGGTGTTATATAGTATGATATATAGTGTTATAATACACTTCTCACACTTCTCACACTTTAGGCCCTTTTTACACTATCCTTACCCTATATATATATATATTATATAAATTAATAACAATATAGATTATGATAATTTATATATTTTAGTATATATTTTCTGAAAGATTAATCATTGGTATATTTATTAAAATACATATATTCTACCATTATTGGTTTTGATTATAAAAGTGACCGAGATATAGTTATACAGGTGTGCGAATAAGATTTTATAGGATGTGAGGATAAGATGTCCCTTCATAAAGACATATGAATTTAAATAGTTAAGTTGAATCAAATTTAGTGTTCGATTTATCGATTATGTTTGGATATTATCAAACCCGGATCAATTTAAATATTTTAGTATTTTTTTAATTTTAAAAATTTTGCATTAGTGTAAACTAGAAAACTTACAATAGAATGACAAATATACAGACAACAAATTGCGTTATCAACCATCTTTTAAAATAATTATCTTAGACTACAAGGTATGGTGATGGACCATCCTTGGAGGATGATCCGCCACGTAGGCGACACGTCATAGTCCTTCCAAGGATGGATCATCCTCCAAAACTAGAGGGCATAGAAGGATGGTCCTAGTCATAGTCCTCCACCACTTTTATGTTTTTTTATTTTTTTAATCTTCTATTTTTTTATATTTAACATATAAACTAACAAAATATTTTCAGTAATATTAAAAAACATCTTCTTTATCGGTAGAAAATAAAGTAAGAATTGAAGGCTTAGAATTAATTGAAGCCCATTAAAGAAGAACCAAAAGAAAGCCCAGACCCATGTAAAAAACAGGCCTGTACCAAAACACCTCAAATCCATACTCTAAAAAATACCATCATGAATCCTCAACCCACATTTGATTCTAGGGTTTTCAAGCAGCAGTCATCATCACTCAACCGGTCGAATGCACAGCAAAGGGTAATCTTTCTCATTTTCATTATTTTTTCAAGCAGCAGTCATCCTCCCACAAACAAACAAACAAAAGAAATGGGCCCCACTGTTTTGCTCCGTCCTGGACGTCGGAATACCGACGGAGACGACGCGACGTTGAGGGAGGCGGCATGGCTGGATGGTCGGCGACGGATGGGGACGGTCCAAAGCCGATCCCCATACCGTATAGCCTTATACTTGTAAAAGGATTTGAACATATTTTTTTGTGGGGGTGTTTCATTGGATTACTAGGTTAGGTTATAGGATATATGTTTTCAAAGGTAAAGTACATATATTTAACTACATTTATGACCAAGGTTTGTAATTGGTACCAGTTTAAGACAGTTATCGCTTCCAAAATTTTGCAGCATTGAAACCACCAACTATATAGGGTCAAACAAATGTACACTATGGGGACTAACCAATTTTCTTTTACCTAAATTTTTTTATTTATTTTCTTTTGAAAAATGATATGTACTATTGTACTTCCGACGTGTGCATTAATAATAATATGACATGTGTTTTGTCTCATTTAAATAAATAAAAACCAATTTTAACACTACATTCATCGGGACCAATGTTACAAGAAGCATAAGTGTTCTAATCGGGAACAATTTAAACAATTCTATTTCCAAAAGTTGTGGCGGTGATGCTCTAAGAGGATGTGTGGTTCACCCTCATCACTTGCCACTATATTGTTCTTGAAGAATAAGGGTTTTTTTTGTTTTTTTGTTTTTTTTAACAATAGTTTATAAAAAAAGTAGCCGTATTGTCAAAGTTTTAATATTATCAAAAGTTTATAAATATTTTTAACAAAATTAAAATTGTCAAAGGTTTTTAAAATTTTGCTTTTTTAATAGAAAATAATTTATTACAGATTCATACAACTATTTTTTACAAATATAAAAATAATTTAAAACCACATATATTACACATGTTGAATAAATGTAAATTTATATATTAAGTAATAAAAAATATATCTTTAAAACGCATGAATAAAAAAATTATTTGGTTAACAATACAGTCGTCGAAACATTTTTTTGAAAAATGAATTTTACTTTATTTTTTATTTATTATTAAATTAAAAATAAGTGTATTACATGGAATTAGATTAATAAAATATTAAATAGATGATAAAAGAAATATTAAATAGAAGATAGATGGAAAAATAATGGTGATGAGGCGAAACAAAATGACACGTATCTAAAAAAAATTCTTTAATTAGTATAGCAAGAAAGATATTATTATTCTACAAAGGTTAATCTTTTGAGAAAAGTTTGTAAAAATAAACATAATAACATAGTGTTAAAGCTTTAATTAGTGGTCATAAGTTTATAAATATTTTAAAAAAGCTAAAAAAAAATTCTTGTTTTTTAGTTCAAAATAATAAAGAGATAAATCCATTCAACTATAGTTTTAAAATACTACTACTATTATTATTGTTATTATTATTATTATTGTTGTTGTTGTTGCTGCTGCTGCTGCTTATTGTTGTTTTTATGATGATGATTATTCTTATTATAAAAGATTGCTATTTTGTAAAAGAAAAAGAAAAAAATTGGAAAACAAAACTTATAAAAACAAAAAGAAAAAGAGTTTTGGTATCTAAAGTTGTTTGATGGTTTAGTGGACCCACCATTTTCTCCAAGACCTACCACATGGCTCTATCACTTGTTGTAGAATGGTTTCACGAACCCTCACGGCGTAACATGTTTTATGTTAAATTAATCTTTTAAATTAATTTAAAAAATAACGACTTAAATTTCCTGACTTTATATTAAATGATTGTATATTAAATGATTGTACTCCAAATATTACTTGTAAGAAAAAAAAATTCCAGGCCCTGTCACCAAACCCTCTACTTCGAAGCCACACCATGACTTTTTGTAATGCTTCGGCATCGGGACCACTTGATTTCCTGTTTTAGTACTTGATGTTTCTCAATAACTTTAACATATTAAATACGATAATAACGCTACGTCAAAATAAGGATACCATCTTTTTTAAAATTCATCAACATGGTCGGCTTATTTAGCTTTTATATATCGAATATACGAACAAATTGAGTTCATTTAGACGTCTCATTTCTTTAGTTTCTCTTGCAACATTATAACTGTAAGTATTTAGTCGAACTTCTCAATTTTAAAACTAGTTACGTTTATTTTTAACATACCTCGTGTGACAAAGAATAGTTGGTCAAGTGACACGCTTCCACATGGACTGCTAAAAGCTTCCGAACATCTAAGATCTTGTCCGTTGATATTCCCTATCGTCAAACATAAAAAAAGGGTCAAATCATTCACCGTAGCTCAATAGCTTTGCTTGGTATCTTGTTACAAAAGTTTTTTTTGACCCGTCACCAAACTTAGTCCTAATGTCATCACAACCACACACATATAAACACGTCTCCACACATCTACACCGCATAACTTTACAACTCATTTACCTTCAACGTCACTTGAGATTCTTCAGGCGTTTCCACACCAATTTCTATAACCGTCGGTAATACTGTAACAAAAAAATAAAAATCATTTAAAAACATTTTTAGAAATAAAGAAAAAATTCAGTAATCACGCATATCTCACGTGAATAATAGTCGCTACACGTAAATAAAATGTAGGCATGCTTTATGGTCAATATAGTTAATACCAGAACTCACAATTTTAGTATGTATGTCCTAAATTATATTATAATTAATTAATTATAACCGATAATATTAAAAAACAATACATAACGACCACAACTTCAACTTAAATTCTTAATTAATGATGTCACAAATTTTCAATTCGAATACAGTAAAGGGACATCCTAGTAATTGCACATGTTGTACCGTATTTATCCTAGAAAATCCAGTAGCTGTTAAAAAAACACATGTTGTACCGTATGTATTCTAGAAAATCTAGTAGCTTTTAAAAAAAACATCCGCCATTGTTGCTTCATTGATGAGCAAACTTACAAACGGTCACAGCTTTTGAATTCGATTGAATTCGTTTATAATTCGAATGCGAATCGCAATTCAAACGTAGGCGAAGCTTAATTTCGATAAACATACCTTTCTCTTCCTTCTTCTTCTTCTCTCCCTTTGGTTTATGTGGTTTTCCTTTGCTAGCTTTCGGAGCCATCCGAATTACCAATTCAGCGATTCAACGACACCCGACGAATAACCAAGCAATCGAATTAATGGAGTAACGCAACTTAATTGAAGTAGAATTTATTGATGGATGGAATAAAGAGAAGCAGGGGAATAGAATGAATGCAGAAGAGGTAGGAGGAGAAAGAGTGTGTGAGTGAGAGGATGAGATAGATATTATAAGTTATAATAATAATAAGAATAAGAAGAAATGGGGGAGGGAGGATAGGATAAGGTAACGCAGTAGTAGGAGGAGATGAAGACGCATGAAATTAGGAAACAAGGAGGGAGGGGGAAGGAGGATAGGATAAGGTAATTGGCTCTTGCTCCTTCTATAAGATTAGTACACAAGTGTGGCGATTTTAGGCCTCTAGTTTTACTTTCTTTGTTTTTTTTCATGATAAGCAAATAGTTATGGTTTTATATTAGAAATATTGGATTTTAATAATCTTAATTATTAACCGTTAGTCGATAATAGTCTTAAATTCAAAAATAATCACCGGCAGTCCCAACTATTAATATTGGCCATCAATGGACCCTGACTAACAGAATCCTATCGTCGTTAGTCTCCGGTCGTCGGAAAACCGTTTTTGGCCAGAAAAAAGGTTTCTAAAGGTCTGATCTAAGGTTACAAAGAGGTTTAGGACGAAAATGTTGAGTTTTCCGGCAAAAAGTTGAGTTTTCCGGCGAAAAAGGAGTTTTCCGGCGACTTCAATAATTGGGGCTTTTACAAGAAAAAAGGTTCCTAAAGGTCCTTAATAAGGTTACAAAGAGATTTTGGACGAAAATGTTGAGTTTTCCGGTCAAAAACGTTTTTCCGGCAACCGGAGACTAACAGCGTTAGGGTTGTGTTAGTTAGGGTCTATTGGAGGCCAATATGTTAATAGTTGGGACTGTCAGAGGTTATATTTGGGGTTGGAACCGTTGATGGCCAATGACGAATAGTTGGGATTATTAAAATCCAATATTTATTTATAATATAAGTTATTCAATTTAACTAGTTGCGTAACCAGAACTTTTTTTAATAGATGTAGTTAAGGTGCAAGAATGTAACAACATTAGATACGTGTGTTAATAGAAACTTTTGATCATGGTTAACGTGGACTTTGGCGTCAATCATGTAGGGCTGACGGGTTAAATTGGAGAGCTCGAACATGATATATATATATATATATATATATATATATATATATATATATATATATATATATATATATATATATATATATATATTTCTGTGGACACTTCAACTTTGGGCTAAACTTACTTAAAATTGGGAAATTTGAACACTGCTCGTATAAGGCAATTATCTAAACGAGTCAAATGGATTTAGGGATGTAATCAACAACTTATAAAGTGATTAAAGGGTCAAACGTTGTAAATGTGTTATGTTACAGTTATTTTTTTTACTTTCTTATTTATGCTTAAACGGCTTAAAATGTTTACTTAAATGGATTTAACAGGTCAATCAGAATAAGACCCGTGTGGTTAATCTGAGTAAATAGGTCAACCGTGTTGTGTATTTAATAAACGGGCTAGGCATGAAAACCTAAAAGACGAATATTGCTCTAATTAAACAAGTTAACTCGGATACCACATGTTTGTTAAATGAGTTAGACATGAAAACTCAAAAACTTTTTTATTTATTTATTTTGTGTTTTAGATATTAGAGTACAAACAAATAGTTGACCGTTTGAATGTATTTGGAAAGTAGTTTATGCTAGTAAAAACTCTTTAAAAATCTTTGATGTGTTCTTTAAAGCAATCTTACACTATTGAAAACCGAAATTAGATTTAGATGATAAGAAGGATATATCTCTGAAAAAACTCGTATATTGCAAATGTTGAATAAAATTTAATATCATATGTTAACACAAACAATCTTCAAGATTTATCTTCTAAAAATGAACATTGATGTATTATTTACTTATTATAACATTTTACTTTGTTTTTTTTTAATTTTGCATAAATGTAATTTATGTAATCTTTCTATACTAATAAATAAAAATTTTTTTGGACACGTGTCACACTCTGATGCTTTCTCACCATATTTTCCTATTTATCTCTTATATTAAATATTAATAATAACAATTTAAAACAAAAATTAGATAAGAATAAATATTTGTTTTTCTATAAATAATTTTAAACAAATATCTACACTAATAAATAAAAATCTTTTTTGGAAACGTGTCTGATGCTTTCTCACCATATTTTCCTATTTATCTCTTATATTAAATATTATTAATAATAATAATTTAAAAAAAATTAGATAAGAATAAATATTTGTTTTTCTATAAATAATTTTAAACAAATATTTAAATAAAGATAAACGTTTGTTTTTTTTACATAATTATAAAGTTAAGTTTCAAGTATTATGGGTAGATATATATACTTTAGAGTTCGGTGATTGAAATTATGGTAAATTAGGAGTCAAAGGTTTCCGTTTGGTATACACTTAATAATTGTATTAGTGTTTTCTTAATAGAATAAATAATTATTCTAGGTTCGGGGCATATGCTTCTATAAAATTATACGTGATTTTAGATGTATCGCTATAATGGTTTGAACTCACCAATATAGTCGCATAATTCTTTCAAATGTCAAATCTTGACTACTTAGTGTATGTTTGGCATGGAGCTTTTAGGAGCTTCTAGCTTTTAAGAAAAAGCTCCTATTCAATAAAAAGTCGTGTTTGGTTGAAGGAGCTTTAAGCTTTTAGGTTATGAGCTTGAAACTTTTGGTTGAACGCTACTACTAGTAGCGTTTAGAAAGAGCTACAAGCTTTTAGGGAAAAAATGACTATTTTAATCTCTAAAAATAAAGAACTTTTTAATGCACCAACTTTCTAAATTTTTAATTATGTCTATTTTGGTCATTTTATACATTTTATCAAAAGCTTCAGCTACTCTACCAAACACCAAATATATCTAAAAAGCTACAGCTACCAGCTTCCAGCCACCAGCTACCAGCTTCCAGCTTTCAGCTACTAGCCATCAGCTACTTTTGCCAAACATACCCTTAGTTTCACCTTTGAAATATTAGGCATACTTTTATAATTGGTTTAAACCTATCATTTATAGCACATTGTATCAATGTTTAGAAAGAACGCCATTTTTAAATATAACAATTCTATACTCCATTCAAAGAGAATTTAATTCTCGATTTTACGGTATAATTCATAAAAAATGATGAAATATTTAAAAACATAGGGATTGATCTCTACCTTTTTGTACCGTAACTCTCTTGAATACAAATTTGAGACGAGTGTTTTATGAATAAAATTAACAAATAAGCATGAAGGTGTATAAAACTAACTAAAATTATTGTATCTCATAATTGAACGTATAAAAAAAGGATTCAACCCCATATAATAAATGTTTTTTTTTTATCTAAAATAAATAAAAAAATGAACTAAAATGTTATAATACATAAATAGAACACCAAAGTTCATTTTTAAAAGATAAATCTTAACGATTGTATATGTTAACATATGACATTATATTTTATTCACCACGAGTTCTTTTTAAAGATATATCTTTTTTATTATTTATTATATAAAATTATATTTATGCAGCCCGTGTAATACACGGGGTTCAAACCTAGTAAATAATAAGAAAGATATATCTTAAAAAAACTCATATATTAATAAAATATGATGTCATATGTTAACACACACAGTTGTCAAGATTTATCTTTTAAAAATGAACTTTGATTTACTATTTACTTATTATAACAGTTTACTTTGTTTTTTATTTATTATTAGGTTCAAAACACATATGTTACATGGGGTTGGTTCCCGTTTTCATGATACATTCAAATTATGAGATACAATTATTTTAGTTAGTTTTATGCACATTCATGCTTATTTGTTTATTTCATTCATAAAACACTCGTCTCAAATTTGTATTCAAAGAAGTTTACGGTACAAAATGGTGAAGATCTATCCTGATGTTTTTATACATTTCATAAACTTTTTATGAATTATACCATAAAATCATCGAGAATTATATTCTCTTTGAATGGATAGAATTGTTGTATTTAAAAGTGGTGTTCTTTCTATACATTGATGCAATGTGCGATACATGATGGGTTTAAACCAATTATAACAGTATGTCTAACATTACAAAGGTGAAACTAAGTTCTCTAGATTTGACATTTGAAAGAATTGCGCGATTATAATGGTGAGTCGAAGCTATTATAGTGATGCGTCTAAAAACACTTACAATTTGATAGAAGCATATGTCCGACCTAAAATAATTATTTAATTTTAGTAAAAAAAACAATAACACACTTATTAAGTATATACCAAACAGAACCTTTGATTCCTAATTCATCACAATTTTAATCACCGAACTCCAAAGTACATGTATCTACTCATAATAAAAACAAGAGTAAATTGCCATTTTAGTCCCTGAGCTTTGTTTCAAATTGTCATTTTAGTCCAAATAGTTATTTTTTCTCCTCTGGGTCCCTGACTTTTCCATTTTCTCGCCACATTGATAACATTGCCTAACTCAGTCTAAAAATCTGGTTATAACCAGGGGTATTTTTGGCATAACTGTTATGTAGTGATAACCAGGGGTAGTTTACAACACAATTTATAAACCTCATAATAATTTAATGCCAAAAATACCCCTGATTATAACCTGATTTTTAGATTAAATTAGGCAATGTGATCAAAATGGCAAGAAAAAGGAAAAGTCAGGGACCCAAAGGAGAAAAAAAAATTATTTGAACTAAAATGGCAATTTAGACAAAAACTCAGAGACTAAAATGACAATTGACTCTAAAAACAAACGTTTATCCTTATCTAAGTTTTTGTTTAAAATTATTTATAGAAAAGCAAATATTTATTCTTATCTATTTTTGTTTAAAATTATTATTATTATTATTTAATATGATCATAATAAAAACAAACGTTTATCCTTATCAAAATTTTTGTTTTAAATTATACATAGAAAAACAAATATTTATTCTTATCTAATATTTTGTTTAAAATTATTATATTATTATTTTATACGAGAGATAAATAGAAAAATATTGTGAAAAAACACTAGAAAGTAATACGTGTTTAAAACAGATTTTCATTTATTAGTATAGAAAGTTGATAATGAGATACTATAGATTATCATATAAAAATAAATAAGGAGACGTGTTAGGCTTCAGGCCCAAACCATGTGAAAAAGGATCTATTAAAAGGACCCAAACTATTTGAAAATGGACATGACATCAAAAAGTGTCATATAACATATAATTTTTTTGTGTCCAAAGTCTTTTTCATTGGTATAAAAAATATAGTTGCTAAATATACTTTCATTAAAAGAATACATGATTAGTAAAAGTAGTGACATATTTGTAGTATTTCTTAATTTTGTTTTGACAACTAAACAAATACTACCGTATATTTTTTAAGCATTTTTTAAAATTTGTTTTTTGAAGAAATAATATAATATTACTACAAATAGTATTGTAGATGGGCCGCTAATAATTAATGTAGTGGTGGGTTGGGCGAAAAAATCAAAGAAGAATATTTTCGTGTTCAAAGACGACATAGAAAAAGCCTACGACACACTGAACTGGAAATTTCTAATTTCCATTTTAACACACATGGGGTTTCCGTCGAGATGGAGGAATTGGGTCATGGGCATTCTTTTTGTGGGTAGAGGATCGGTTTTGGTAAACGGGTCACCAACCGATGAGTTCCAATACCAAAGAGGATTAATATAGTTGCTAAATATACATTCATTAAAAGAATATATGATTAGTAAAAGTAGTGACATATTTGTAGTATTTCTTAATTTTGTTTTGACAACTAAACAAATACTACCGTATATTTTTTAAGCATTTTTTAAAATTTGTTTTTTGAAGAAATAATATAATATTACTACAAATAGTATTGTAGATGGGCCGCTAATAATTAATGAAGTGGTGGGTTGGGCGAAAAAAATCAAAGAAGAATATTTTCGTGTTCAAAGCCGACTTAGAAAAAGCCTACGACACACTGAACTGGAAATTTCTAATTTTCATTTTAACACACATGGGCTTTCCGTCGAGATGGAGGAATTGGGTCATGGGCATTCTTTTTGTGGGTAGAGGATCGGTTTTGGTAAACGGGTCACCGACCGGTGAGTTCCAATACCAAAGAGGATTAAGACAAGGTGATCCTTTATCACCTTTTCTCTTCATTATAGCGATGGAAGCTTTGCATATTATGATGAAACGGGCAAAAAATACAAATGCTTTCATCGGAGTAAAATTACCAAAGGAAGGACCTTATTTAACCCATATGCTATTCGCGGATGATGCTATTTTTGTGGGTGAATGGGAGGTGAAAATGTAAAAAATCTTAAGAGGATTCTTAGACTGTTTTACTTGATATCGGGATTGAAAGTTAACCCAAGGAAAAGTGAACTATATGGAGTTGGTGTGTCGGATGGGGAAATAAATAGTATGGCATCTACTTTTAATTGTAAAGCTGGAAAGTTCCCGTTCAATTACCTTGGCCTAAAGGTGGGGACACATATGAACAGAATATCCCAATGGAAAGAGGTCATAGATATGTTTAATAAAAGATTATCATCTTGTAAGTCTAGAAACTTATCCTTCGCAGGTAGGGTAATCTTAATCAAAGCAGTACTTGGCAGCCTTCCAAACTATTATCCGTCGCTTTACAAGTGTCATGTGGCCGTCTTAAAGATATTGGAGGGTATACGAAGAAAATTCCTTTGGGGTGGCTGTAATATAAATAACAAAATTCGTTGGGTCAAGTGGGAAAAAGTGGTGGCTGCCAAAGACTTTGGGGGTCTTGGTATCGGTAATATTCGAGACTTAAACTTAGCTCTAATACTAAAATGGTGGTGGAGACTAAAGATGGAGTCGAAGAGTCTATGGGTTAAAGTAGACAAGTCGATTCATCAAAGCCAAAGGAAATTGGATTTTATTCCTATTAAAAAATCACCACCGGGAGTCTGGAAGAATATTGGGAGTATAGATAAGGAATTTAGGAGGTGTAACATCGAAGTCAGTAATAATCTTAAGAGCAAGGTAGGCATGGGAGATAAAACCTTGTTTTGGACGGATTCGTGGCTAGGCATCGGTCCATTAAAATCTCAATTTCCAGCATTGTTTCAGCTCGCAGGCAGGAAGAAAGCATTGGTAAAAGATTGTTATCGGCAAATAAACGGGGGATGCATTTGGGATTGGTCGTGGGTTAGGACTCCGAGTAGTGACATCGAGAAGCAGGAGATGGAAAATCTGAATGGGCTATTGCAAGACAAACAACTTACAGGAACTAGCGATGTATGGTACTGGAAAGATTCGGAGCAAAAGGTTTTTACGGTAAAAGACGTTCGTAAGTCTCTAAGTTCAGGTTTAGATCTCAACGTGACAGCCGACGATTTCGTTTGGAACAGTTGGGCCATGAGTAAAAGCATTATGTTTGTATGGCGGGCAATTTCAGGCAAAATTCCATCAGCGGTGGCGTTAAGGCATAGAGGTGTAAACATACCGAGCGTCACTTGCAAAATCTGTGGTGCAGCGGAAGAAAGAACGGATCATATACTTGTAAGATCTAACTATGCAACAAGAGTCTGGGAGATGGTTGACGGGTGGTCCGTAGGACAACCCTTAAAGCCTTTAAAGAGATCAAAATCCCATACTTTGTAGGTTAATTTCTTGATCTTGGTAACCACTCTATGTTCGATGATGCAGGTGCTAAAGTTTCAAAATGCGGGTTTTAGGAAGCATAGATGGATGCTAGATGTTGGTGGAAACAAGAAGTGTAGATTCCACTTGTAATGGAGCAAACAAAGAAGAGCATAACACACAGCACCGTAACCTACGGCCCTAGCCGTAGGTTACGGCTCCCATCATTAGCCACAAGACACTGCCGTAAGGCAGTACATCCCTGCCGTAAAGAACTGTTGCTTGCCGTAAGCTACGGCAAGCGCCGTAGCTTACGGCGATATGTTGACCCTCGTTGACCCATTGGCCGCCGTAAGCTACGCATTTCGGTTACACACTTGTTGGGGAACGATTTTGGAGAGCACTTTTGGAGACTTGGAGCTTAAAAACAATCTTTGATCATTAGTTTTTGAGGTTGGAATTGTTTTTGAAGATTGAAACTTGTTTGACAATGTTTATTCAATCCATGAGTGGCTAAGTACTTTATGGACATCTTTAATTGAAGGTTTGTGGAGACAATTGTGCTTGATTTCATATTTCTAGAATGGTAAATTGAATTTATGTTTTGTTTATCATGGTGTGTTCTTATTTGCTTGTAAATTGTTGATGCTTATGATTATTCTATTTTAAAACCATACGTTCTTGGTGCCGGTGGCAATCGAGATATCATGGGTAGAACTAGGATTGGGTAAGGGTTAATTGGTCATCGGGTAACAACCTCACGTTCTAGGAATCTGAGTACTTAGTTCCCTTTTATCACAATAAGTAATTGCACATGAACTATGTCTATGTAGTTCTTTCTAGTGAAGGATAGCACAAATGTTGAAGCAAACCGTAAAGATGGTCATTCGTCTCTAATTTGTTTACAACCAAAACTTGTCTTTTGCAATTTAATTAGTTAAATTTAGTTTTAAAACCAATTCAATCAAATCAACTCTTGAATTTTACTTTATTTGCAATTAGTTTAATTTTAGTCAAGTTAGATACACCTTTCAAATAACACATTTTCCACAAACTCCCTGCGTTCGATACCCACTTACCACTAGCTATTAGTAGTATTTAGATTAAATTTGATTGTGACCACGACATCACATCAAATTTTGGCTGTAATTATGCAACAAGAGTCTGGGAGATGGTAACCAACTGGGTCAAAATTCCAAAGGTCAATTCGGATGGGAACGTGAAAGACTTGCTAAAGGAGATGAATGAGATTCACAGAAATGGGAAAACAAAGAAAGTGATTCATGCTATTGCAATACAGACAATGTGGAAATTGTGGAGAGCAAGAAATGATAAGGTTTTTAAAGGAAAACATGGACCTATACAAACAGTGGTGGAGGATATAAAGGAAATTTCTTACCAAAGATTGAAGATGAAATCCAAATTCAGTGTAATATATCAATGTAATTTCATTTGTTTTATACTTGTACTTGTATGATCTCCCCACTTCTGGCTGGGGGTCAGTTTTTTAGTTTGATTAATGAAGCGTTTGCGTTGCCATTCAAAAAAAAAATATAGCTTTTTAGATTGTGCATTGAATCAAACGCATTACATTCAAGGTCCAAAAATCCTAATCAAATATCTATTTCCAAAAAGTGACTCAAAATGACGAGGCTGCCTAAATGTGGACCTATACCCGATAATATGGACTCAAAGAGCTAAATTTGGTTTAGTTTAGGTTTCTCTTGAAAAAACATTAAATATTGCGAGAACCGTGAGAACGAATGAAAAAACCAAACAAAATCATTTTTTAATACAAACCTCATTGTAATTAAAATACAACTTCAAAAAAAGAATTTGCAACATTAAATAATCCATTTTTCTCTCAAAATTACTCTTATTAGGTTTTTTACACATGTGTAAATATAATAAATTTACACATGTGTAAATGACAAACTTACAAATGTGTAAATTTTCTTTATTTTACACATTCACGTAAATTTAAACGTGTAAATTTAATTTCCAACATTGTATTCCAATAATAATGATAAGTGTAAAAAAAATTCGAATTTGAAATGTTTTTGGCCAAGTTCTCGAGGTTTTTTTTTTCATTTGTTCTCACGGTTATCACAATATTTAGAGTTCTAATTTAGACCTTCCCCTATATATAAATATATATATATATATATATATATATATATATAGGATGGGGTTCTAGAGTGAACCTAACCCTTTATTGTAAGAATCGCGAGAACCAGTGTGAATACAACCAAAAATACCTAAAAAAATTAAACACACACAAAAATATATTTTTTTTATAAAAAAATCGCTAAATTTTGTCACTAACAAAAAAAAACTAAAAAAAACTGAACAACAGTACCGATGCACGCATGCACATGTGCAGCGTACTGTTCTTTTTTTAGTGACAAAATTTAGCGATTTTTAATAAAAATAATAAAAAACTGAACAAAAAATACCGTTGCACATATGCATGCGTATGCGTATGCACATGTGCATCGGTACTGTTGTTCAGTTATTTTTAGTGACGAAATTTAGCCTTTTAATAAAAATATAAAAAAACCCTTTTTACATTTAGTTGTGCTGTTTAACTTTATGGTTTAGTTTTTAACGTTTAACTTGTGTAGGGTGGTTGGGGGGTTAGATTTTTTAGGTTTTTGTTGGTGGGAGGTGGGGGAGGGGGGGTTAGGTTTTTTAGGTTTTTTGTGGTGAGGTACGGTGTTTTTTTTTCTTTTTAGGGTGGGGGTGGGTGGGGGGTGTTTAGGATTTTGGGTTGTGGTGGGGTGGGGTAGGTGTTTAGGTTTTGGGTGGTGGTGGGTGGGTTTATTTTGTTGTGTTCACATTGGTTCTCGTGGTTTTCGCAATAAGAGTGGTTCTCAAATGAACCCTACTATATATATAGAGTTAGGTTAACGTACAAGAGCCCTTATCATACATTACATACGCGATCATCTTAGCCGTCAGATCTTCATCCCACATTGAAATCGCATGTTGTTTTTTTGTAACAATTTCGCATATTGTTTTTTTAACATGCGATTCATCAAAATTACCACATGCGAAATTGTTACAAAAAACCAACATGAGATTTCATCAAAATTAATACATGCGAAATTGTTACAAAAAACCAACATGTGATTTCATCAAAATTATCACATGCGATTTCATCCATGTTATTTTATATCATGCGATTTCACATCGCGTACATAGCGTACGTTAAGCCATTTTTTACAATACACTTTTTCTATATATATATATATATATATATATATATAGAAAACCCATTCGAGTTAAGAAAACCCAGGAAACTCTCACATGTGGCTAGGATTGATCCACGTTAGATGTTAGTTTGATAGGAGACAAGGGCATTTTCGTCATTTTCTTTTTACCTTTTTGATTGAATGAAATGTGTAAGTCTTTACGCAGACTTTTCTTCTTCTTGTCATCTTTTTCATTTAATACCATTGTACTTGTTGTATCTCTCACCTCTATCTCATATCTTCTCTTTTGTTTTATGTAGATATCCATATCTCACATCTCATTTATCTTTCTTCTTGTCATCTTTTATTTGAATATCTTTCTTCTTCAAGACACCATTCTTTCTTTCTCTATTAACCAGATCTCTCTTCTTCAGCACACCTTCCACATTTTTTTTTGAAAAACAATTTCCGCAATAAAGAATCAGAGTTGAAGATGTCATATAGAACGATCAAAATCACAAGATACAGATCGAAGAACTGATTGTCCAGATGCACGATGTCTTTCTCTCTCTCTTCACAAGATCCAAATTCAACATCTTGAAGAAAATCGCACATGAATATGAGTCAGATATGGATCTTGTTACTTTTTTTAAATTCTTTTATGTTTTTTTATCTAAAATTACACATTTTTTTGTAAGTGTTTTTAGTTGAATCATGTTTTTAAGGTATAAAATGTGTTATTTATGACTTCCCCCCTCCCTCTCTCTCTTTATATCTTTATCTTCTAATTCATTTCCAGTTCTTGAAGATCTTCATCCGGATCTAAAAGTGACCTGAATCCAAAAGATGATCCATTTCAAAAGATCATCATCCAGATGCTCCAGATCTAGAAGATCATCATCCAGATGTTCGATGTTTGAACATGATATTCCAAATCTTGAAGATCCTCCTCCAGATCAGGTTGAAGATAATCGATGTTGAAGATGATGTGATGGCGGTTCGATATTGAAGATGACCCAAAATATGTTCGATGTTTAAACATGATGTTCCAGATCTAGAAGATCCTCCAGGTCCATAAGTATGTTTGTTTTCAGTTTTTTTTTTTCAGATTTACATTTTTTTTGCGTTTTGTAGTTCTTCATTTTTTTTTGTATTTTGTAGATCTGCAACTTTTTTCTGGATATGTTGTTTTTTTGTTTTTTGTTCAAGAACATGAATGTTTTTAATTTCTTGATTTATCAATTTTTTGTAAAATTTGTTCAAGAAAAAATGCATGTTACATTTTTTCGTGTCAGATAAATAATGTACGTTTACATAAAATAAAGTGCATTGTTACACTTTTTTAGAATATTGTAAAAATAAAGTGTGTTGTTACATGCAACTTTTTTCTGGATATGTTGCTTTTTTTTTGTTTTTTGTTCAAGAAGATGAATGTTTTTAATTTCTTGATTTATCAATTTTTTGTGTAAAATTTGTTCAAGAAAAAATGCATGTTACATTTTTCCGTATCACATAAATAATGTACGTTTACATAAAATAAAGTGCATTGTTACACTTTTCTAGATTATTGTAAAAATAAAGTGTGTTGTCACATGCAACTTTTTTCTGGATATGTTGTTTTTTTTTTTGTTCAAGAAGATGAATGTTTTTAATTTCTTGATTTATCAAATTTTTGTGTAAAATTTGTTCAAGAAAAAATGCATGTTACATTTTTCCGTGTCACATAAATAATGTACGTTTACATAAAATAAAGTGCTTTGTTACACTTTTTTAGATTATTGTAAAAATAAAGTGTGTTGTTACATTTTTTCCAGATTATTATAAAAATAAAGTGACTGTTACAGAAACAAAGTGTGTTGTTACATTTTTTTTTGTTAGAAATGTAACAATCAAAGCAAAAATACATGTTACATTTTTTGTGTTACAGAAATAATGTCCGTTACATAAAATAAAGTGGATTGTTACACTTTTTTAGATTACTGTAAAAATAAAGTGTTTTGTTATTTTTTTTCAGGTTATTGTAAAAATAAAGTGCCTGTTACAGATTAATAGTATGCATTCTACAACATCCTTTTTTTATGTTACAATATGATAATTAGTTTCAGAGTTAAAAAGTCATACATGTGTAACATGTTTTAATGTTTTGATTAATCTTCCATTTTTGTCTTTTTTTTTACAGTTTAGTGGATGTCCGTTTATAAGGTGGGTCGACCAACCCATGTGCCCCCGATTTGCTATGATTATTCAGGGACTATTGAGAACTATTAACATGCTACAAGTTAAGGTTATAGCTCGTGAAGATGATATTAGAAAGAAGACAACCATTACTTGATTTATGATTTTCGTTGTTGTAACTTCCACAATGTTTGTTTGTACTCCTGGATTAATTTCAAAGTTTTTATATTTAATGTGTAACTTTCCTTTGGCCCAGTTTCCTTCATGTTTTACAAAGTACATTGGACCTGCAAATTATGTAACACAATGCAACATCATTCGTAGCATAAAAAAATGAAACATAAAAACAATTCAAAAAGTATAAGTCAGAAACATAAAAAATGAAATAAAAACAATCTAAAAACCATCAGAGAGAGAGAGAGAGAGAACATAAAAAAATGAAAGAAAAGTACATTTGAGTTTCTAGAAAATTGAAGGGTGACATAACTTTACTGCACTTTCTTAATGTTCCAATATTACCCTTTATTACATGAAATATATTAAAAAATGAGTGAATTTCAAGTTTTGTCCTTTATCTTTAGGCTACTTTGCAAGTTTTGTCCATTATGTTTAAATTTGACGAGTTTTGTCCTTTATGTTTAAAAATCAAGCACGTTTTACCCTTTATGTTTAAAAATCAAACACGTTTTGTCCTTTATGTTTAAAAAATCAAGCACGTTTTGTCCTTAAAAATCAAGCATAAAGGACAAAACGTGCTTAATTTTTAAACATAAAGGACAAAACTCGTCAAATTTAAACATAAAGGACAAAACTTGCAAAGTGGCCTAAAGATAAAGGACAAAATTTGAAATTCACTCTTAAAAAATTGAGACAAAAGTACACAAAAGCAACTGATGGGGCAAAAGTGAATCCTAGCCATCCATCAAGTATGATCAATGGTTGTTATTGGGTTTCTAGGGTTTATTCAACTCAAGTGTGTTTTCAATTTATCCTTGCCCTATATATATATATATATATATATATATATATATATATAGGTAAAGAGTACTGTACAATATTGCTTATCGTGCATTACGTACGCTTCAATCTCAGCCGTCAGATCATCTTCCCGCATTTTAAAATCGCATGTTGTTTTTTTATAACAATTTCGCATGTGATAATTTTTGATGAATTCACATGTTTTTTTTGTACCAATTTCGCATGTGATAATTTTGATGAAATAGCATGTTGTTTTTTTTATAACAATTTCGCATGTGATAATTTTTGATGAATTCGCATGTTGTTTTTTGTACCAATTTTGCATGTGATAATTTTGATGAAATAGCATGTTGTTTTTTTGTAACAATTTCGCATGTGGTAATTTTGATGAAATCGCATGTTAAAAAACCAACATGCGAAATTGTTACAAAAAACAACATGCGAATTCAATGCGGGAAGATGATCGAACGTCTGAGATTGTAGCGTACGTAATGTACGATAAGGGCATTTGTACGTTAACCTAACCCTATATATATATATATATATATATATATATATATATATATATAGGTAAAGAGTACTATACAATATTGCTTATCGTACATTACGTACGCTTCAATCTCAGCCGTCAGATCATCTTCCCGCATTTTAAAATCGCATGTTGTTTTTTTATAACAATTTCGCATGTGATAATTTTTGATGAATTTGCATGTTGTTTTTTTTTGTACCAATTCCGCATGTGATAATTTTGATGAAATAACATGTTGTTTTTTTTATAACAATTTCGCATGTGATAATTTTTGATGAATTCGCATCTTGTTTTTTGTACCAATTTCGCATGTGACAATTTTGATGAAATAGCATGTTGTTTTTTTGTAACAATTTCGCATGTGGTAATTTTGATGAAATCGCATGTTAAAAAACCAACATGCGAAATTGTTACAAAAAAAAAACAACATGCGAATTCAATGCGGGAAGATGATCGGACGGCTGAGATTGTAGCGTACGTAATTTACGATAAGGGCATTTGTACGTTAACCTAACCATATATATATAGGGTAGGGATCCTAAGAGAAGTCCACCCTATTTGAAAAACTTGAGAAGTATTCTGGACCACACATTTTCCCTAAGCAAAAAAATGTAAAAAAATGCAAAAAAAAAAAAAAAAAAAATTATTAGAGTTACTTTCATTTTGCTCCCTGTGATTTGGTCATTTTAACGGTTTTGCCCCAGTAGTTTAAAAATAGCCATATTCCTCCCTGATTTTTCTAACTTATCGTCATTTTGCTCCCCACCTCTAACTACATCCAAAAAATCCATTCACTAGAAGGGTCTTTTGCTAATTTTATAGATAAAAGTAAGGGCATGTGAGTCTTTTCACCTATATTAACCTATAACTTGATTATTTACATGTATTTAAGTAATTCTTTTCTGATCCATCATCTTTCCAACCACTCTTTCTACCGGCCACCACCATCCACAACCATCCATCCACCACCACCTGCAACTACCACCTACCGACCACGACTACCGCGATTTTTAACTAAACGTTTTAATTGAGTTAGAGACAAGAGTAAACTACCGAAATACCCCTACTTTTAATTGAACGTTTTAACTGAGTTAGAGGCATGGAGCAAACTGGCGACAAACTCGAAAGATCAGAGAGGAAAATGATTATTTTTAAACTATTGGAGCAAAACCGTTAAAATGACCAAACCACAGGGAGCAAAAAGAAAGTTAACTCTTATTATTATTATTATTATTATTATTATTATTATTATTATTATTATTATTATTATTATTATTATTATTATTTGGAAAAATCTGGAGTTTTTTCTATTTGGTTTTTCAGGGATTTATACACATGTGTATATTGTTAATCTTTAAAGAGTAAATTACAAGTTTTGTCCTTTATGTTTACACCAAATTGCAGGCGCTGTCCTTTTTTCCAAAAGTTTACAGGCGGTGTCCTTAACCCTTCAAACTCTTGCACCTTATATCCTCTAGGCCAAACCCAGTTATATTTTTTTTGTTAAATTTGGTCATGTGCCTTGCACATGAGGGTATTCTTGTCATTTCACCTTCCCAGGGGTTATTTTGTAAAGAACTTTTATTAAAGAGCCATTTTGTACAAACTTAAAAATAAAACACTATATAAACACACACACACACACACACTCTCTCACTCTCTCTAATCTGAAACCCCTCTTTATGTCTCTTCTCTCTCTCTCTAACAACAGATGGTGGCTGAGGTAGCTTTTGTGGGCGATTGAAGGTGGTGTGTAGCGGTGGTGAGTTAGGGGCGGTGGGTTAGGTGCGGTGGTGGAGGTGGAGGTGGTGTTAGGTGCGGTGGTAAAGGTGCGGTGGTGGTGCCTTAGGTACAGGGTGGATTGGCATGGTGGAGGTGGCTGTTGTGTTGTGATTTCAGGTGGTGGTGAGTTAGGGGCGATGAGTTAGGTGTGGCAGTGGGTGAAGGTGCAGCGGTGGTGGAAGGCCAGAAGGGAGAAAATAAAAAAGAAAATGCAATATTTGCAAGATGTGGTTCTAGGGTGCAATAAAATCACCAACAAAGCAATAATCCTTGATGAAATCATTACTTATGTTCAATGCCTACAAAAGAATGTTGAGATAAAAGGGTTTTTATTTTGGGATCAATTTTTTTTTATACAAAGAGAGTAGCTGTTCATAAATGCAACATGTTTTCAGTTTATAACCATGAAACTTGCTGCTTCCACAAATGTAGACTTCAATATGGACAATTCATTGCCTGAAGAGGTAAAGAATACATCTTGTGTCACACCCGGATCAAATAAAATATAAGTATCAAATGTATCACGAATAGTCGAAAAGTATCCACAGGGGATCAAATAAAATATAAGTATTGTTCAACAGACGTAGGCATCTTAAGCTTGCGAGACTCTTTATTGATGCTCAGGAGAAATAGCCAGCCAATTACGCTTAGTACCTGCATTTAATCTTTCTGGGAAAATACGTCAGTTTACACTGGTAAATACATTCAACCGACACTTTTGAAAAATGTTTATTAAAATTGATTTGAATGCACAAGGCACAAACTCTTTTATAACTTGGGAGAATTATTTAAATTTATAATCTTGTGAACGGATTACATGTTCCTTATGCGTTCAGTAGCCCGGATCTTGTCCGGGTTAAAGATTAATAGACACACCACATCAACTATTTATGCACTGACGAGTGTACGCCTACACTCCGTGCTTAGGTCGTGGCCATTTCGTAAAATGCTGCCAGGGATATCCGGGACATGGTCATTAACCCCCCAAAGGCTTTTAAGTAACAAGACTGTTTAAACGAGCCGATCAAATTTATTCAATTACCCACTCAACGGTGGAGAATTTGATGCCCGATCAAGTGGTATGCTATATACCGTAACCCAAGCCCGTATAACAGAAAATAAGTTAAAAGTATTTACCTTTGCAAGTATAATTCCTTAATCGAAAAAATTGCAAATAGCTTTTACTGGTCTCCTATTCTGGAATGAAGGTTTAAAATAACCTATTAGAATCCTAACGGGTCTTTAATTTAGCTGTAGCTTAGACCGGTCAGTTTCAAAGGATAATTACGGTTTAATCGCGTGAAAGGCGAAAACCGGGAATGGAATGTGATTTGGACTCAACAAGTTTGAAGACTTGTTTTATATGGGTATAATAACCACACTCTGGATTTTGGTGTCAAAACAATATGGTTTGACCCGAACCGTGCGTGCAAAAGGTGCAACGGGTAACCGTAAGAGTCCTACACTGGTTTCCTAAGTCAATCTGCTTTAAAGAGGTTGTGGTATCAGTAGGATACCTTCCATAATGCCCGTAACGAGTTTAAATCCATTTTTATGCCCCGTAGGGGTATTTCGGTCTTTTTAAAGATTAATAAAGAGGTTTCTGAGTTCTACAGGAAATCTTAGTTTCCCGAACAGTTTATAAAGTCCAAAATACTTTATTTATTATTTAAAATCAGTAGCAACTGGAATCGGGTCAAAAGACCTTGTAGAACTCAAGTTATGGCCGAAAAGGGTATATTCGGTATTTACCGAACCGATGCCATAACCGCAGGTTATGAGCAGGTTAAAAATAATTAAAAATCTTTAAAAATCCCAAAATATTATTTTACATCAGTGTGTAAAAGGTTTGATGTCGAAATCTGGGTTTAGATAGGCGTCATGCTAATTGCGCTATTTAATTACTAAAGTTTCCGTAATTTGCGTTATTTAGCATAACTCCTATTCTGGATCTCGGATTGACGTGAAATTTTTGGGACATGCTTAGAAATCAGTAACTAAGGTTATGATCCTTTCACATGTCCGAAATTCTCGTTTTAAATTAAAAAGGGCGTTACGGTCAACTTTTAAGCATTTAACGGAAATGTGTAAAAGACTCGGACAAACAACGAACCGGTCACAAAGGGTTATACCATCATGTAACCTGGTCCTAAGAGGGTCCGAAGGCATATCTAAATCATACTTTAACGGGTCAGAACTGAAGTCAAGCAAAAGTCAAAGTTTTGCGACTTTCGGCTCCGAACCGGGTCAAAACAGTAAATGGTCGGATCAAACAAGCTTAGACTAGTTAATATACTTATTATCATGTTTTATGAGTGTTAAAACAGGTTACACATCATCTACATTACTGATTATGCATGAAATCGCAAAATAGCATTTCTGTTGACTTTTTCTAAGCACGTTTGACTCGACATTCGGACTAGTTAGAGTGGGAATCAGAGGGTGCCCTTTTAGGGGTTTAAAGCCCACATGATTACCAACATATAACTACCTTTGATTCGACAAACCACTGGACCATTTGTGATTTATCGTAAAGTCAATCGTTAATTACGACGGATTGACTTTTAAGCTAAACTATGCAAAAACTAAGCCATAAAAGGGTTGGCATACTTACAGAAGCTTGGTGCACGACTAGGGATGTTAGAAGAATGCTTGAGAGCTCCAGAGATGAACTAGAAGACAGGTTTGAGGTGTGTTGAACATTGGTGCAATGCATTGCCTTTTATAGTGAAAATTTTGGCATAGGATCATTACAACTCACTCTACAATGGTTCATGGATGATCAGCAGGTGTCCTATAGTGCTAGGGGACATGTAGAGGGCGCCCATGCTTCAATTAATGCATCAATGAATGTTTACAAGCTCAAACATTGAATCTGTCCAAACTTTCTGCATCTGGGACTCCCACGCGGCCCGCATTAGGATTCAGGCTTGGCTCACGCGGGCCGCCTGGATCCTAATGTCAGTAACCAAATCTGCAGATGGCGCGCGGCCCGCATCAGCTCATGCATATCTTCAACGCGGCCCGCATTAGGCTTGATTTTCAAGATTTTTAAATCTTTTGTAATCATTAACCTGACCTTTCGGTTTCGAAGGGGTAACTTTGCGATTTGGCCCTCGATTATTTACAACTAAGGGCCTCGTGACCTTTACCCGCATTGTTAAGTCCCCGGTTAGTTTAATTACTATCCGAAAAGCCTTAATTTTTATTGTTGATGCTTTTAACCCCTCGCATACAAATTTGATCATAACTTTCTCGTTTTAAAACGGAACTTCACGAAATTTATATCGTATATTCTAGTGAGCGTATTTTACTGTTACAAAGCCTCGGGTTCGTCAAAGGGTCACTCAGATGTATAAATTAAACATGTTGACACAATTAACCCCTGTGGCTTGTAATCTCCCACTTTCTCCCGCATTTCGCCCCGTACGATCCATGATTCATTCGTTTGAAGGTACGAGCATCATTTAGGGTTACTATACAGTATATTTACCCCTCGTTGACATTTTTAACCCTCAAATTTACATACTTTCAAGGTTTGTCAACTTTAGTCCTTTATTTAGTATTTCATACCACGTGTAAACTCATGACACGTGTCAACACATTATTGGACACAAAATTTCGAGGTGTTACATCTTGATCTTAAATCACCTTGGCGGGTGATGTGCGTTAGGTGTGATATAATTTAGGTGTATATTTTAAGCCCTTTTACACTTTTTAGCCAAGTTTTAATTTTATAAAACACGATATTTACTAACACTAAACACACATATGGGCAAGTGCACCCATCGTGGACGTAGTATAGTGTTGGTAAGATACCGAGGTCGTCCAAGGACACAAGAGCTTTTAGTACCGGTTTATCCTCAACGTCTAATCAAATCGAAGAGTTAGAAAAAGGTTTTTAAACTAGAAAATTAAAACTAACTAAAATGCTGAAAAGTAAAATAAAAGTAAAAACAGATAGACAAGATGAATCACTTGGATCCGACTCGTGTGTAGTGTAACCTTTGATTATTTTCGCACTTTTGCACTTGTTTAAGAGATTATCTTAGTTATTGTAGTAGGCCCCTCTTTTGAAGGCGACGTTACCCTCAACCCAGTAGTTTGAGTCAGCAAGGATACAATCCTAAAGGGTCGGATTATTGAAAGATAATTAATTAAGTTATTAATGCATAATGTGGTAGGCCCTCTTTTGAAGGCGACGTTACCCTCGGCTAAGTAGTCTGAGTCAGCAGGGATACAGTCCTAAGTAGCCGTGTTAAAGTTTTAATAGTAGTTTAACTTATGAGGGGGTCAAAGAGTTTGGACCCCCGCCATCCAATACCGTTGGGTATTGAAGGAGGTCCTACTAAATTTGACCCAGGTCCTTTGCAGAATCTATACACTGAACAATGGCAAGACTCTTACCAAATCGTTCCCTTAACCCCCGACCAGGTAGCCAACATACCTCCATATAGACCGTGGAGATATGAATGGTGAAAATCTTTTATTTTATATAGACAGTAAAATAATGCCAAGACACCATGGACAAACGATAAGGAAAAATCACCTTCAACATAAGAAACTAGTTATTAAAGTCATTAGTACAAAACCAAATAAAAAGTGCAAAAGATTAAAAATAAAAAGTATTACACTAAACACTTGTCTTCACCAAGTGATGTAAGAGACTTAGGCAAACATGGCCTTTGATTGTCAAGAACTCTTACGATCAATCTTGGATCCCGAGACGACTCACACACTCTATGATGGACAATGGATGATGGTGGTGGATGATGGTGTTGTGATGGTGGTAGGTGGTGGGTGAAGTGTGAGAGAGATGGTGTGCCAAGGGATGAGGTTCAAGAGCTCCAAGCACTCCTATTTATAGGCTGAACAGAAGCTCGGGCACGACCCCGTGTCCATTGGGCACGGCCCCGTGTCCATCCTCATCTCTTTCTTCATTAAATGCAGTTTGTCTGCATTAGTTGACCACGCCCCCGTGTCCGCTGAGCACGACCCCGCAATTTGGAAGCATATTTGTACTATCAAGATTTGCCTGGATTTCGCGGATCTTATAGTTGACCATGGCCCCGTGTTCGCTGAGCACGACCCCGTGGTGGGCGATGGAAGCTTCTACCACTTTCTTTTTTCTGCTGACACTTGGGCACGCCCCCGTGCTCATTGAGCACGGGGCGTGTTCAGCCCTCTGTTTCCTTGGTTTGCTTGGGAAGATGTTTTCGGGGGGTCGGGCATGCCACGTTTGTTCCTTTTCTTGTATTTGTGCTAGATTTAGTTGCCTTTTTGCTTCTTTTGTTCATTTGAGCTCATTTAATCCTGAAAATACAAAAGGAAGACAAAAGCATACTTTTTCCAACATTAGTACTAAAAAATGTTAGTTTTATGCCACAATTGATGTAATTTATATGTTGCATTTTGTGCACATCAGCTGGCTGTTTAAATTAATGGTACAAAATGGCCCTATAATAAAAGTTCTTTACAAAATAACCCCTGGGAAGTTGAAATGACAAGAATACCCTCATGTGCAAGGCACATGACCAAATTAAACAAAAAAATCTAACTGGGTTTGGCCTAAAGGATATAACGTGCAAGATTTTGAAAGATTAAGGACACCGCCTGTAAACTTTTGGAAAAAGGACAACACCCGCAATTTGGTGTAAACATAAAGGATAAAACTTGTAATTTACTCATCTTTAAACTATACATATGTGTATATTGTCAATCTTATAACTATACATATGTGTATATTGAACAATAACCAAAACTCTCTAAACCCTAAACTCTAACCCCTAAACCCTAAAGCTAAACCTTAATGCTAAACCCTAAAGCTAAACCCTAATGCAAACCCCAAAGCTAAAGCTAAAGCTAAACCCTAAAGCTAAACGTAAACCCTAAAGCTAAACCCTAATGCTAAACCCTAATGCTAAACCCTAAATATAAACCCCAATGCTAAACCCAAAAGCTAAACCATAATGCAAAACCCTAAATACTAATGCTAAACCCTAATGCTACACCTTAAAGCTAAACCCTAAAGCTAAACCCTAAATAGTAATGCTAAACCCAAAAGCAAAACCCTAAATACTAATGCTAAATCCTAAAGTAAAAAGTAAATCATTCACCCCAATCAAAGATTTACAACACTTATTTCTCAATTCTAAACATGTATATACACATATGTATAGTTATAAGATTGACAATATACACATATGTATAGTTTAAAGATTAACAATATGCACATGTTTATAAATCCCTAAAAAATTTGCATTTTTTACATTTTTTTGTATTTTTTTGTTTGGGGAAAATGTGTGGTCCAGAATGCTTCTCAACTTTCTCAATTAGCCTACTACTTCTCACATGATCCTCATCCTATATATATAGGGCAAGTATAGAGGAAAAACCCATGTGAGTTGAGAAAACTCAAGGAACTCTATGGATGGACCACATGTTGCCACGTGTTACAACCTTTTTCAGAATTTTGACATGTAATAGCTTTGTCAGGAGAGATAAAGTTGATATGTTACATTTCTTTTGCCCGTTTACGTAGATGTAACATCACATGTTACACTTTTTTTTTGTTTTTAACAGCAAATTTTGCAAGTTTTACGAAGTGTAACATTTTTCGATCTTAAAAATTTACGAGTTTTCAATGTTTAGTGCATGTAAAAAAATGTTACATGTTTTATAGAAAAAAAATTAGTGTAATAGACAAAACCTATTACATATATAACACTACTGAGCAAAAAATTCGAGGGGGGGGCACTTATCCTGCGCCCCTGTGTCAGATTGCAAAAGTGAAAAAGCAAAAGCTGTTACATGTACTTTTTGTGTTACATAGTCGACAAGTTACTTTATGTAATATTGAATCTCAACCGTAGATTTTTTTTAGTAGATTTTTTTTAATGAATGGTTACGATTGAGTTTTCAAAGTTTTCTAAACTCAATAGGATTTTCTTATTATACTATATATATATATATATATATATAGCGAAAACCCACTTGAGTTGTGTAAACTCAAGAAACCTTTATAAAAACCCTATGTAACTTTTTTTTTGTTCTAAAAAAATAGGAAATGTAATATACATATATTTGAACAATTTTATAAAAGAAACACAAAATAACACTGGGTAGTTTTTTTTAAATGTTAAAAATTTCATGTTACATAATATATATGTCCAAAAAAGTATAACATGCAAATTTTGAACATTTTTTTTAAAAGTAGTAGGCGGTTTCTTTTTCATTTTTTTCAGAAAAATGTTGAAGTACATTTATGTTACATTCCATATTTTTTAGAAAAAAATAAAAATGTTACATAGGGTTTATTTGGGTTTTCTCAACTCACATTGGTTTTCGATTTATCTTTCCCATATATATATATATATATATATATATATATATATATATATATATATATATATATATATATATATATATATAGTGGAGAGTTCAAATGAGAAGAATTACAAATTAAGAACAAAAAGAATAAAGGATACAAAGGTAATTTGAACAAATCATTTAATGAGTCTATTATTTATTTTTGCTATTCAAATTAATGAACTCTAATGATTTAATGAGCCTATTATAGTTGTGCACCTTACACAATAAAAACAATCATGCACATGATATTACATTTTCAACGTTTCCGACACCATTAAAACAGTTTTTTGGTGTAGGATACATAATGTGTAGGACTCAAATACTTTTAAATAATTTTGCGAGTTATAATAAAATATGTGTAGGACACAAAATTTTTAAATAATTTTGTCAATTCTAATAAAATTTGTGTAGGAGCCAATACAATAATGATGGTGAAGGAGGAATTTAAGGTTGCATTAATAATAGTTGAGTAACTCTTTTAAATATTTATTAATATTCTTCTCAAATGAACCTCCCCCCTATATATATATATATATATATATATATATAGGGAGGGGCTCATGCGAGAACCACCCTTATTGTGAGAACCGCGAGAACCAATGTGAACACAACCTAAAATAGCTAAAAAAACCTAACCCCTCCCCCCCAAGCTAAATGCTAAAAACTAAAACCCCCAAAAAACCTAATCCCCCCCAAGCTAAAATACTAAAAACTATACCCCCAAAAAACCTAAAAAAAATCTAAAAAAATCAAAAAAAGAATCTAAATTTTTTGTTTTAATATTTTATGCTCAAATCGCTACTTTTAGTGGCCAAAAAATTTTTTTTTTTGGCTTCGAAAAGTAGCGATTTTTATATAATTTTTTTTTTTTGTGATTTTTAGCTATTTTTAGGCGTTTTTTGTTGTGTTCACATTGGTTCTCGCAATAAGAGGTGGTTCTCGCATGATCTTCTCCCGGGAGGGGCTCATGCGAGAACCACCCTTATTGTGAGAACCGCGAGAACCAATGTGAACACAACCTAAAATAGCTAAAAAAACCTAACCCCCACCCCCCCCCCCCCAAAAAAAACCTAAACCCCCCCACCCTCCCCCCCCCCCAAGCTAAATGCTAAAAACTAAAACCCCTAAAAAACCTAACCCCCCCCCTCCCCAAAAAAAAACCTAAACCCCCTCCCCCACCCTCCAAAAACCTAACCCCCCCCCCCCAAGCTAAAATGCTAAAAACTAAACCCCCAAAATACCTTAAAAAACCTAAAAAAAATCTAAAAAAGCCTAATTTTTTTTAATATTAAAAAAAAAAATTTTTTTTTGGCCACTAAAAGTAGCGATTTTTATATAAAAAATATTAAAAAAAAATTTTGGGTGATTTTTAGCTATTTTTAGGCATTTTTTGTTGTGTTCACATTGGTTCTCGCGGTTCTCGTAATAAGAGGTCGTTCTCGCATGATCTTCTCCCTATATATATATATATATATATATATATATATATATATATATATATATATATATATATATATATAAACAGGCCGGTTAACATACAATACCTCTTATCCTACATTATGTACGCGATGCCCACAACCGTACGATCTTCAATCCATCGAACGCGGGCGAAACTTATTTATATCATTAAATTAATCAAATTAATATACATAAAACCAACCGTGAAGGATAAAATTGATAATTTCTCTATCAAAATCCCGGTAATTTCGTTCGGTACCTTCTTCTTCTCCAACCGGCTCTTCTACAATTCAATATCAACATGCGGAAGTGGTTTACAACATGCAATGTTGGTATTTTTTACAGCATGCAATTTTTGTATTAAAAATAACATGCGAACATTGTTTTTTTTGCAACACATGCGATTCCCATTTTCATTTGTCAACATGCATTTCCCATTTCCTTGAAACATTCAACATCATGCGATTTTTGTCAACATGCATATGTTTGTATGTCCATGCAAAATTAAATCCCATGCACATGCGAATACGTTCAACATGCACATGCGAATCATACAAACATGCACATATGCACATTGAATCATAATTATTTGTCAACATGCGAATGAAAATGGAAATGAGAAATTATCGAACATGCACATGAGAATTTATAATCAAAAAGTAACATACACATGCGAATTTATTATTGTCATGTAAATTAAAAAGTAACATACACATGCGAATTTATTATTATCATGTAAACATGCACATGCGAAATTTTTATTATACACATGCGAATTTTCAATTGTAGATCATAAGGGAATTAAAAAGAACTGAATAACATCATTGTGATACGATTCAATTCCAAATCATTAGGGAATTAAAGGAACTGAGTAACACCGCTTTGATACGAGTCATAATTACCGGGATAGTCGTGTAACGAACTAATCAGGATCTGGAATTGTCTAATTTGCCCTCTGCTGATTGATTGGAAAGTCTGATATACCCTTATATAAGAAAAATGAATCAGGGACACGTGTATGGTTGTTGGCATAGCGTACGTAATGTAGAATTAGGGTTTTTTTATATAGGAAGGCTAACGTACAATACAGCTTAACGTACATCACGTACGACAGGTAATTACGCACGTTCATTTTAAAATCACGCACGTTATAACTCAAAAATCCAAAATCACGCATGTTGAAACACAATAATCATGCACATTGAAAACATTAATCACGCATGTTATAGAACAAATCACGCATGTTGTCGTACGTGAAGTACGTTAAGCCGTAATGTACGATATACTTTCTCTCTCTCTCTCTATATATATATATATTGTGACAACTCGGATTTCCGATGTTCTTCATGAGCGTATCACTTCTATTTTCGTTTCATCGTGTGTTCATTATATGTACTTATGTAAGGTGTTGTCATATTCGATAACGTAATTAAGCGAATAAAAGTTACCCAGTAGTTATGTTTCACGACAATTAACTGCACGCTATATCGGGTCGCACACTCTCACACCGGTCGCACACTTCTCTTACTTTGTGGGTTTTAATGAGCCCAGTTCTCCTCTAGCCCAAGCCGAGCCCAACACACCTTGGTTTCATTACTTACCCACGTTCAGGTTTGTGGCTTCCATACGCTCACAACGTACATGCACGCCTAGGATATCCAAACCCTAATTCTCATTCTTGAACGACAACCCCTCTGGTCTCTTGAAGAACTACCCCTCCCTCGTTCTAGCGTTTCTGATTGCACTCGATTTCAAGGTTAGTAGGATTTATGATTTTCTTGATTTTGTTTTTGGTACTTGACTATGTGTGAATTTACAAACTGTTTCATTACATAATATACGATTTATGTGGTGTGGTAGCAAGGATTGTATGTATCGGCTTTGATGTTAAAGGGTGCCACGAATTTAGAAATTGTTTAAGATGTTAATCGATGATTAGGATTCATGTTAGGGTTGATCGAACATGTTGAAACAATAAGTAATAAAAACTGGCTTTGTGACTTGTCGATGATATAGGGTTGTTCATACATAAAATATTGGTGATTATCATGAGCAGAATTTATGATTATAAATATTAGGATGTTACACGAATGTTAGGGTGAATGAAACTGTTTGAGGAAACTTAATTGGGCCGTGCATGTCAATGGGCCGCATGCTGGTTGCAGCGTCACAAACAGAAACCTAGCCGCACACTTGGAATCCGATCGCACAACATGTCTGGGCCAGGCCACTGCATTGGGCCACTCGCACATCTGTTCGGGCGTGGATTATTGTTGGGCTGATCTACTGCCTAGTCGCACACCTATATGGTCCATGTGATAAAATGTGTTGTCAAATTCACTAAGTAATATTGGTCCAATTAACTTGGGTTGATAAACTAAATAGTGGCGGCCCAAGTTAATACGTTTGATAAAATTGCATGAGCTATTGAGATCAAATTGAAATCAGTTAGTATCAATGGATTGTCGGCTACTATCAAAAATTGAGGTCCACTACATATGAGTTGATAACATTTTAAAAGTTGTTACTTGTAGGTTTGTGCAATTTTACTATGAGTCACACACTCGATTTATAACCGCACACTCACTAACAGGCCGCACAGTATACTGGGGATTATATGTGCACAGATGTAAAATATGCGTTTGTGTGCTATATGCTAAATACATGTATACGGGATACTATCACAGATCCATCACAGGATATTCGAGGATTTCGCAGCTCTAACCTCTTTAGCACAGCAGGGTGCTGTGTATTCGTGGGAGACAAGCAGGAGAACGTCTTTTCAGCTTCTGAAACCCAACTCTACAATGCACTGAGTGTTGTCTTTACTCGAGGGTATGGGTGATCTAGTGGTATACCATGATGATTCGAATCAGAGTCCCAGTTACACACCGATACAACACGAGAAAGTGATGGCTTACGTAATGGAATTTCAAGGAGAGTTGCACGAGTCACGACCTGCGGTGTAAGCCGTAGTCCTTGGATTTAAATTGGAGGCATTACTTGGACGGTACCGAGTGCACCACTTAGACCGATCACAAGGGCCTCCCGTATACCCTTGCTTCAAGAGAGAGCTAAACATGTGACGGCAACGCTGGGTGGAACTTTTGAATGAATACGACCGTGAAACCTGGACGTGCACGAGCTTTGCAACTCGCTATCGACTTTAACATATCTGATCGGACTCGCCTTGCTCAAATTGAAGAACTGAAGAAAGAGAGTTTCCAAGATTGACCTATGTGGGGCATGGGGAAGTAACCTTGGCAGGTCGGATGATATTTGCTACTTCATGGAACGAATATGGATCTCACTACTCAGCAACTTTAGGGAACTGGTGCAGGCAAAGCACACGGGCCTCGATATCCTATTCATCTGAGTTTTGATAGGATGTATTAAAACCTGAAGACCATGTGTCACACCCCAACCGATGGCGGAAACATCGGGATGAGACGAACAAATTGCTCAAAACAACATAACACTAATTGTGACAATACAGATTAAATCATTTTATTAAAACTAAAGAACAATACATTGTTTCAAACATGATTAAAACATAAATCATCTTTCAACCATAGTTTATTTTCTAGGTGAGTTTCTAGTCCACCCTAACTTGATTCTTGAATTCTTCATCTATCAACCTGCAACATGTATTAAAGTACAATCAACAAAAACGTTGGCGAGTATACAAGCTTGATACATAGCATAGTAGAATAAAATGTTTAAATGTGCTCGTATCCAACATGAATAAAATGATACATGTTACTACTATGCCATTCAATATCGTTCAACATCGTTCAATATCGTTCAACATCGTTCAAAAATCGTTCAAATATCGTTCAAATATCGTTCAAATATCGTTCAACATCGCAATACCCCAAGACTCAAGGGCATTGAGATTAACACGTTCAACTTGCATAGCATAAGAGATTAACAAGCATCAAATTATTTCATGTTTAAATCTGGATAGAGTGTGATTAAAAACAAGACTCAAGTGTTGTGTAATTTGAATATGGAATACATGTTGCACCCAAATGTGTTTAAAACGAAAATGGGATCGAGTATACTCACCTTAGATTGCGTTGCGTATTTCTTGTTAGAAGAAGAGAGTGAGTTGGATCCAAGAGAGTTGCAACAAGCGCAAGAGATTTACCCTATTGTGATTGGGAATTCGTTAATTTAGGTTGGTAAAATGTGTGGAATATTAATTCATTGAATGATAATATTTATAATAATATAAATCATAAGATGTGAAATAAAATAATAATCTTAGTAATATTGTAAATAATAAATATGTTATGGTAATAAAAATGATAAATAATCTAACTGATTTATAATATTTGAATTTATCTTGTTATTAATAAAATAAATAGTTTCTAAAATAATTTATTTTATAATAATTGAATTTATATTAAATGTAATGTTAACAATTATAATAATTTCCGAATTTTATCTAAATCTTGGGTAATTATAATTTCTAAATATATACTGATTATATAAGTACTGATTTTAAATATTATTAAAATAATACTAATAATATTATTAAAAATATTTCTGATTATATATAATAACAACAAAATAAAATCAATAAAAATTCTGATTAATATATATTAATAATAATAATTCTGGTTAATATAGATTAATAATAATAATAAATCTGATTAATATATTAATAATAAGTCTGAATATATAATAATAATAATTCTGATAATATATATTAGTAATAATAATAATTCTGATATATATAATAATAATTCTGGTAACTATATACAATTAATAATTCTGATTAATATATAATAATAATAATAATAATAATAATAATAATAATAATAATATATTAAACAGAATACTTAAATTTGATAATACAGAAATATAAAATTTTTTTTAAAAAAATAAGGAAACAGAATCGGAAAACGAGTCGGTACCGGATCGGGTCGTCTTCTCCGGCGACTCCGGCGACTCCGGCGAAGTTCCGGCAAGGCAGTGGGTTGCAGGTTTGTTTCCGGCGGCTGGAGTGTTCTCCGGCGGTCTTCCGGCGACGAAATAGAAAGGGAAATAGTTGTGAAGTGGGTGTGAATCCTTCAGAATGATCCGGTATATATAGGCTGGTTTATGGTCACGTAAATACGGAAACGGAATGTGATTGAACCGAATAAAGGGATGAAATCGGGTATTTTGGGAATGATTGGAACGAGATTTAGACTGCGGGGTATGGTGGGGCGGGGGTTGGGCTTGGGTTGGGGCATTTGTTGACACGTGGCTTGGGTGGCAGACATGGGGCGACCCACATTAAAACAGGGTATGGTGGGGCGGGGGTTGGGGGCGTGGGTTTTAAGATAGCCGTTGGCCAACGGCTAGCCCAACGGCTTCTTTGGTTTGTCCAATTAGAGCCCGCCATGTCAGCTTGCCAGACCGCCCCACGCCCGGCTTGAAACCCATGCCCCAAGGGCCACGCCGAAACCCATGCCCACCCGGGGTGGTGGCTTGGGCGTTTCCCCCTACCCACGCCCAAACTCCCGCCCCATACCCCGCAGTCTTAGTTACCGGGATCAAAACTTTTGCTGAAAAGGAAAGTCAACTCGTCTTGCTGTCGATTTGTTTTGGCGGGATCTTTAAAAATGGAAACTGAGGGATCTTGTATAAGAATTAAACGACGCGGATTATAACCAGCGATGACGGTAGCCCGTCTGGTTGATGCGTGTATTTGTGAAGCGAGTGACCCGAGTTCGAATCTTGTAAGGGCCGGTTCCTTAAAGAGGAACCCCTTTTTTACTTTTTAACTGGCCTTGACGAGACTAACTGAGTTTTCTAACTCAGTTAGTGCTTTTCTTTGAAAAAAAACACTCTAACCTAGTTATTCTTTAACTATGGTTTAAACTAACTCTATTAACATGATTTAACTAGCCCGGTTACCTCTTTTAACAAGATTTAACTAACCTTATTAACTAAACTTTTATAATTCCTTTTTTTATTTAAAACAACTATTTATTTATTTAATTCAATATTAATTTATTTATTAAATATTAATATATATTATATTTATTTGATTTAACCCAAATTTTGGGTATTTTACCGAATTAGCATACGAATTCCCGATTTTTGTATGGTTTAGGGTAATCTCTTGGCAACGCTTGATTCAAGGACTGAGATTAGGATATCTTTCAATTGTTTTTATGTGTTTGACATAGTTTAACGTGCTTTCAGGTGTTTTATCATACATAGAATTTAAACAAGTATATGATCAAAACAATGCATTTTTCATTATGATTCAAGTCTCGAAGTACAATTTGGGAATAAATAGGATACAATGAGAGTACAACTGACTGAAATTGGAAGGTACAACCCATAAAGCTATAAATAGAAAGATCAAAAACGCAGAGTGTTACACCATGTACGGATGACCGGGCCTGAAGGCCCACATAGCCCCGCATGGGAACAAAGCTTGGGATGTGGGAAAGTAAAAGTGGGATATTAGCAACCAGAAACACATGTATGGAAATGAGAATAGACTGCCATGGATCTTATCACTGGTCTACTTACAACTCGAAACGGAAACATTATCACCTGGATGATCGTTGATGGACACACGTTACCAACACACTTTCTTGCAATCATGAAAACTGACGAGTCTTCACAGTTGTGAATGTTCCTCTGAGAGAGGCGGCTTTCAGGCACGAAGTGCCAACTCCTGTTACACAACACTCTTGGCTCACGTCAGGACCAGAGCATTGCTTTTCGCCGGTGGGCAAACGATCAGAGAAAACAAACACTCCTGGCACTCGAAGACATGCTGCGAGCATGTGTGTGACTGGCTTTGGTGCAAATTGGAAGGACTCTTACCTATGGTTGAGTACTACTGCGGCAGTTATCATCTTGGTAACCCGACAACTCTGTTGAGGCATTATATAGACAGTAATGCCAAGCTTCTTGTTAGACTGAGATGGTTGACAACTTAATTACTGGTCCAGGACTGATACTCGAAACTCTTGGGAAGATTGTTTGGATCGGGAGTCGATTGGCGGCAACGCGTGACCGTCAGGAAAGCTGATAAACTCGGGAGACGCTACAATTTTTTTTCCAACTGCCGCAGTAGTACTCATACACATGTGCACTACAAATTTGTGTAAAACTCACACCTATGGTTGAGTACTACTGCCGCAGTAGTACTAACACCTATGGTTGAGTACTACTGCGGCAGTTGTATGTAAAAAAAAATTTTTTTTTCAAAAAAAAATTTGTAGTACACATACACATGTGCACTACAATTTTTTTTTTAAATATAGTTCAAATAGCGAAAATTGGTATATAAAACATTTGGTATGTTTTTAGGCTTTTTTTAGTTAGTTTTCGAGTTTTCGCGTTAATTAATGGTTTTTATTTGAATCTTCACTATATATGTATGTATATTTCTTTTGTGTCAATTTGGCTAATATGTATTTTCTCTCATATTATACTAGGTTGAAAAATAAGAAAGTATAATAAATGAATAAGTGGCAATGGGAAAAAGAATACACTTGATTATCGCTATCACCTCTATTACCACCACCATTACCGTCACTGTGCCAGCTACTAGACGCTTTTTATACCGTCATTGTCACCACCTCTACCGTCACCTACATGTATCGATCGCTTCCACGACTCTCTTAGCAACCTATGTGGCCACTGGCTGGCATCAAACAATTATAGCGGGTGAACTTATATTGAGGTGAACTCATTTGACCTTATTTATCACTTACAAATGGACCTAATTAATACTTAGCAAATATCACTAGAAATTCTATTAATTGTAGTATTAATGTGTCATTTTCTTTTATAGTTTGACCCTTTAAATTATTACGTGTATAGTAGTTGAAGTGAATATAAATATTTTGTTGTGACCCGGTTATAAACTTTTGGTTCCACTATTGCTAATTGACTTATACCGCGAGCTAGATCAACTTTTCTTCGTTCATCTCTAACTCTTAAACAAGGTAGAAGATACCCCTCCATCAATGTCAATTTCATTTCACACCCTCTAACCTCCTTTTGAGCAATTAATCCAATATATATTAAATTAATCCAATATATATTAAATACTTATAAAATAGATACAAGGTAACTAACTACAGAACTTTCAGAACTTCTAATAAATAATCATTTTATATATAAGTTTTTGTATTTAGGATCTTTTTATCATCTATGGGGAAAGTTTAAATGAGAACGCTAAATATTGTGAGAAGCGTGAGAACAAATGAAAAAACCGCAAGCACTTGGTCAAAAACAATTCAAATTCAATTTTTTTTTTCTACACTTATCATTATTATTCGAATACAATCTTATAAATTTAATTTACACATATAAATTTACGTGAATTCGTAAATAAAGAAAATTTACACATGTGTAAGTTTGCCATTTACACATGTGTAAATCTGTTATATTTACACATGTGTAAAAAAATCTAAAAAGAGTGATTTTGAAAGGAGAAATGAATTATCTGATGTTGTAAATTCTTTTTTTGATGTTGTATCTTAATTACATGGAGGTTTGTATTAAAAAATTGGTTTTAATTGGTTTTTTTCATTCGTTCTCACGGTTCTCGCAATATTTAGCGTTCTCAAGATAACCCCCCCTATCATCTATTATATGTAATTCTTTGATTACATACATGTTAAAAGTAGTTTACATATGTTTAATTGCCAACATTATATATATATGTGTCATAACTAATTACATATATGTAAAAAAACTAGTTTACATATGTGTAATTATAAAATTACATATAAAAAATGATAAAATTACTCTTAACATGTATGTAATCATAAAAATACACATAATAAATGATAAAATTATCCTAAACATAAAAATATATAAATAAAAAGATTGTTTATTAGGAGTTCTGCGAGTTCTGTAAATATTTATGGTTTTGAAATGATCCTGGCCCATAGATACTGATCATTAAAAAAATACACTTTAAAATAATTCAAATTAGACCAAAGTTTTTTATGTTACTATTTTTAAAACAAAAACTTTTTTTTGAACTACAAATTATCTACATCAACTCATCACACTTTCCAATTGAAAGCTCGGTCCCACTAAGATCAGAAGGTCGTTCATTACAACAGGGCCCACACTGGCATAGCTCAACTGGATAAAAACTCCTTAACACACCTAGACAGAATAGTGCCCCCACCCAAAGTGTAATGGGTGGGACTTGAACCCGGATGTGAGAGGAAAAACCAGGATGCCTATGTTACCATGGAATCATTGACATTTTCATAACAAAATACAAGTTGTATTTAGAAAGATCAAAATACAAAAACCCTCAAATATAAATTACCACTTGGTTTTGTTTGTGTTTGTTGTTAACAAGACAAATATTAATTAAAACCTAAAAAAACAAAAAGAAATTCACTGTTCATCAACTTTGTAAATGTTATATAGATAATAATAATAATTGTTATATGTGTATATAAAAGGATATGATACATTGAGTTGAATTATTTTAAGGTTCTAATCATGTTTGATGATGTCATCGAACAACTAGTTGTACAAGAAGTGATGAACCTGAATAAGTCCAAGTCAAACTAAAATGTCAAAGAAGAGGAAAAGGCATAAAACTGTGCAGAAAAAAACCACACCTCTCCTTTCTTTCAATGGTCATGACCTTAAATCTTAACTTATCAGGCCCTCACATGAAAAATTCATGAATTGGAGGAGACAAAGAGAGCATTAGTTATAATATTATATTTCACGTTTACAGACTTATATTTGGAGCAACTAGATAAAGGCAAGTGGGCTAGAAAATGACCCAACTTAAAACGGCTCATCCGAAGTATGTGGCCTATAAAATATGAATGAAAACGGGAAAACAGACTTCATGTTGTGATAAACAGCCATAGGTGGTTCGCCCTATTTTAACTTTGGCGGGGTTTACCAATATTAGCGATTTTGATTGTAAACATATGTCACAGTTTATGGCTGCAAAATCTCCACCAAGTAATATGCCTAAAATGAAAAAAATCTCATGGAATGGTTTGATTTTTACCAACCAAAAGATGTATATAAATGTTATTTACAAAAGATAGATATGAATGAAGGAAGCAACAATCAATATATGCCCAAAAGGATCTTACATATATACTAATATACAGTATACAACTTATTTGAAGAACAAAACCCTTCTCTTCTTCTTCTTCTTCTTCCCTAGCTGTTTGTCAACTGCTAGTTTGACAAATAATCTCATTGTTAGAACAATTGTATCTCTTGAACAACAAACGTCGGCTGAATCATAATCTGCACATAAATACTGCTCAACATCACCAGGACCGAGTATTGCAAACTCTAATGGTGCTTCTTCTGGTATACTAATAACCGTCTTTGGTGTATACTTGCTATCAACTACAACACCATTGTTCGGTCCATAGAACTTAATGCTATAACCACTCTTATTAATCTCCAAAACTGCTGGTTCCCATGTGTCAGAAAATCCTTTCCAAACATCCAACTTAAAACTCGCGTGACCTACAGTTAACGTTCTCTCAATCTCACGAATCATATCCGGATGACAAGTGATCTTTTTGTGGTCATTTGCAAAGCATCTTATAACATCACCCTTCCTTTGTTTGTCGTCAAGCGGTTGAACTTCAATAGAAAGATAATAATCTACATCATCTGCTGTAACGGTATACATGGATTGTTTTGCACCTTCTATGTAGATAAATGACCCGTCTTGCGAATGACGAACCCACTCAAACCCACAATGTGTCGTCCCGTTTTTTGAGTACCCACTCGCTTGAATCTCATTTCCCGGAAAAGGCTCCCCTAAAATCTGCAAACCCTCTATCGTAGGAAGCGGCTTATTAGTATTAAAGTCATCATACTCATCATCATCTTCATCTGAATAATCATCTTCTTGATGTGAAAAAGAATGTTCTTGTTCTTGATCTTGTTCATGTTCTTCTTCAAGAATCGACGGTAAATAATGAGAGTTGACTACATCTTCTTCATTCTTCCGTCTCTCAACGCCCATATGAACTGTTTCTGGCGATGGAGAAAAGCTTGCATGTGTCCATTCGCGCTGTGGTGAATCTTTAAACGACACCTCTTTCCTATAAGATTGCAAAATTTGCGGTTGATATTGATAATGGGCATAATCCCTTAGTTTTTCTTCAGCTATATTGAGTCTTTCTTTATTATGCTTAAACAAAATCCTCAAACTACTAACAACTGAAACCGCATCAAGAGCTGCAGGATGAATAGACTGATCCACAAGAAAAGGTACTAAAGATGATACAAATATAGACCTTTCTTCTAGCGCTGCCTGTAGCGCGTATCCAACACGTATATTCTCTTCAATTATATCTTGTCTATACGCAATGGCTTTCGCGGTTGCTTCAACAAGGTCTTGTTCTTCCTGATCAATCGCCTTGTACATTAAACCAATGCGCGTTGCAAGAACACGCTTCTCGTCTTGAATATGAGCCTCTTTGACTGCATATTCAGCCAGGTGTTTTCTCAACTTTATAATCTCTTGTTCTTGTTCTTTAATTTGTTGTAAAACATCTTCTTCTTCAACGAATTCGTTCATGGTTAATGCTGAGAAAGTGTTTAATAAATTCCCTCTGAGATGAAAGTAATCTTCTCCCATTGTTTTCTTCACCAACCCAAAATCTTTCGATTTTGTGATGATTTTATTAAATCAATTACATGTGTATATATATATATATATATATAATATATATATCATAAATGTGATCACCAATTCATCTTTTGGGTGATAAGATATAGAAAAAAAGAGAAGAATTCGCAGATACCTTGTTGTTTTGATCAATTCTTCAGCTGAAAACCATTGACAGAAAGTTGATTATCCTTCTAGAGAAGTCTTTAATGGCCGGTCATATTTGAAAGATGATGTGCTGTAAGGGCTTTGAACTCAATATTATATATGTATTGACGACTTCAAAAAAAGCACCCAATGGGCAATTATTGGTTCCCGGGTTATGGACCAGTTCTTTTTAAGGTTTTTATATTTTTTATAATTAAAGATAAAAAATGTTTGATTTTATAGTATAATTTTTGTAAATAACTAGTATACTGAGAACCCGGTTTGTAATCGTATATGTAATTAAGGTAAACCATATAAATCATCCGTGTTAGTTCTAAAATATAAGTTGAAAATATACATTATATATATAGGGTAGGGTTCATGCGAGAACCACTTTGATTGTGAGAATCACTATAACCAATGTGAACACAACAAAATAAACCTACATCATCAAAAACCTAAAAAAAAAACTAACTCCCTTCCCCCCCCCCCCCCAAACCTAAAAAAACCTAACCTCCCCACCCCCACCCAAGCTGAATGCTAAAAACTAAACCCCAAAAAACCTAAAAAAAATCTAAAAAACATACATTTTTATTAATATTTTTTATGTAAAAATCGCTACTTTTAGTAGCAAAAAAATTATATTTTTTAATAACGAAAAGTAACGATTTTTATATAAAAAATATTAATTTTTTTTGTGTTTTTTTAGATGTTTTTAGATATTTTTGGTTGTGTTTACATTGGTTCTCGCGGTTCTCGCAATAAAGGGTGGTCTTAAATAATCCTTCTCACACACACACACACACACACACACACACATATATATATATATATATATATATATATATATATAGTAGGAGTTGGGTAGAAAACCTTATTTTCCTAGAAAGTCTAGGAAGCAATTAGAACGTGACATGTGGCATTGAAGGATTTTAACTAAAAGGGCAATTGTGTAATTTGACATTTTATTTTAATTTTGGAATTTATATCTCATTAACTAACTATGCACGATTTTATGGTAACTAATTCTCCATGATTTGCGAATTACTACCAGATGTAAATATCAATCAAATTCTCATTCGTTCCTTTCACAATCTTGATCAACTTTATTCGTAAATCATTTTTTACTTGAGAGATAGTTATGGCTTCAAACACAATTCTTGATTGCGGATATGGCAAATACACTTCTTTTTTCTGTTTACTATTATCTGGTCTGTATCAATTTTTAATTATGTCTGGAAACCACCAGAAGGTTCTTGATGTTGTGTTTTAACAGCAAGCAGATTCATACAGTTATGCTTTAGCATTCAGATTCATACAATTGTGTTTTAACAGCAAGCAGATTCATACAGTTGTGTTTTAACATTCAGATTCATACAGTTGTGTTTTAACAGCAAGCAGATTCATACGCTATGTTTTACCATCCATGCTGGTAATGCTGGAGGATTTCTTGACGCTGTGTTTTAACAACAATCAGATTAGCAAGCAGATTAATACGATGTGTTTTCTTGATGTGTTTCTTCATGAAGGATAGAAGGAAGAGAGAGAGAGAGATAGAGAGAGAGAGAAAGGGAGAGAGAGAGAGAAAGAGAGAAAATCGCAAGAAATGTGGGGTGGTTATGGAATGACAAATATTTCCATATTTATAACAAGCTAAATGACATATCTACCCCTGATAAATAATCCTATTTTAAAAAAACACATATTACCAAAATGCCACCAAGATGATCTCAACCATTAAACACACCCGTTGGATGCCCCAGATCGCTTCCTAGACTTTCTAAGAAAAACACACTTTCCGTAGGATCCCCACTCTCTCTCTCTCTCTCTCTCTATATATATATATATATATATATATAGGGGAAGGATGTATAGAAAACCCACTTTAATTTAGAAAACCCGGGAAACTCAAAGCTCCCGATGTTTTTTTGTTTTGAAAAAATGTACACATGTTATATGCATGTTTTTAAGGGTTTTGGGCAAAAAAAATCAAAAAAGCGCCAAGTAGATATTTTTTAAAAAAATAAACAAGTTTTGGTGTAACACATGTTACATTCATCTGACATATTTGTAACATGTGTTACACCAAAACTTGTTTATTTTTTTAAAAAATAACTACTCGGCGCTTTTTTTTTGATTTTTTTTGCCCAAAACCCTTAAAAACATGTATATAACATGTGTAAATTTTTTCAAAAGAAAAAAACATCGGGAGCTTTGAGTTTCCCGGGTTTTCTAAATTAAAGTGGGTTTTCTATAGATACTTACATTATATATATATATATATATATATATATATATAATATAGAGTGGGGTTCCTGACAAAGTGTGTTTTTCCTACAAAGTGTAGGAAGCGATCCTGGCCATTGGATGGGTGTGTTTAATGGCAGAGATCAAGTCTGTGGCATATTTGTAATATTTGTGTGTCATTATTTAATTGTTATAATAGGTTAGGGGTAGTCTGGTCATTTACCGTGTTTTAAATCAATCGAATAACTGCCAAAAATAACACACCCCCTATAATCTCGCACATTTCCTTCTTTCTATCTAAAACCCACTATCGATAACTGTAACAACTAGTAAATTTGTGTCGAGTAATGAACTGACACATGTCCATACTCTCAGTTGTGCCTAAATATTGGACGAGAGGGACTAATTTTGGCAATATATGAAAGTATGAATGTGGAGGGACTAAAGGTGTCAACATGCAAAACTTTTGCTTCTGAGTGACCCTTTACGGATCGTAAGCTTTCATGCTTACGGACCGTAAGCAACTATTTTTTTTTTTTTGTAAATTGGTGACGGATACGAACCGCAAAGGCTAATTCCTTACGGTCTGCATGGGAGATGAAACCTGTGTGCGCCTTGTAGGCTTATGGACCGCAAATCCCGGACGTATACGGTCCGTAAGCCACTGCCAGTGGCAGAATTTTGTTTGGAGCCCAAGTTATCTGCATGAATGCCACCTTTCTCGAAACATGACACTCTCTAGCTGGTCTTGACACATCCTAGAACATCTCCAACACCTGTCATCATCTCAAACCAACTCCTTTAACTATAAATAGCACACTAGTTGCAACCATTTTACTTGCACATTCTTGAAAATCATCTCTTCTCCCTCTCTGGAAGTTCCTGACTTGAAAGGAACATCCCATTGAGTTCAAATCGTTCCTAGGATCACTTGTAAGTTTTCCTTTCCAGTCCTTTTTGTTTTATAGGCTTTTAATAGCCGAAAGTCAAGCAAAATTTACTTTTGCTTTGACTTTCAGTTTAAACCATTATGGTCCAGCTATTGTTCGAATCGAATATGGCTACGTGATTGTAATTAGGTAGGTGTTAATCCCTCAAAAGGGCACATCCTGGAAATCACATTAACTTGGTCAAATGACGGGTCAAAGTTATATTAATTAAAAAGTCAAAGGGCAGATTTTCGTAAACCTTATAAAATGAACTTATAAATGTTATAACCCATGTTTTTGACACTAAATCAGTTGGTAATTAATATTAGAACATGTATGAACATGTTTAGCCCGTCATTTCCAGTTTTAGTTTCGGTTCGCAACCGAAAGTCGAGCAGTTTGACTTCTATTTTGACTTTCAATTCTGACCCGATTTAGCAAAGTTAGCTGCTGAATTTTAGTTGCATTATGATCACATTGTTGTGTAGAATAAGCCTCTGTGGTTATGCTACTTGATCATAATCAGATTCTGAGTTTTTACACAAGTTCTTATAATATGCCCAATTATGACCAAAATACCTTTTTTATGTAAAATCTGGTTTTAAACAATGATTAACTTGCAAATTGAATTACCTACTTATATGTTATTATAAATAACATATTTTAGTATAATAAATTTGTTCATAAACTGAGTTTTGTTACAAGTTTATAAATTATGTTATATATTGACCAAATCTATTACCTACTGATATTATAACATAATTAAAGTATTTTAACATAATGAACTTGTTCATAACTTAGATTTTTATGCAAGTTCTCAAATTATGTCACATTGTGACTAAAATGCCCTTATGGTGCATATTTTGGTCTTAAACCATAATGATCAAACAAACTTGATTACCTACTGATATCATATCATATTTAAAGTACTTTGTCATATGAAATTGTTTATGACTCATCCGGTTATCCGATATCGCTTATATGCATATGGTTGAGCTTATGTAACTAGTTTACGTAAGTTCACCAAAACGGGTCAAATCCTTTCAATTTTATTTCAAATTATAGAATGTATATTGTTTACCCATACTATACAAGTCTTAGTACTTGTTGGGTTTCAACTACATTCTATTCCGGTCATCGCTTAATCAAGCCTGTCGTACCGTTTTAGATAATTTAAGTTAACCGGTCCAAATCTATGAATGGAATTAGACCCGTTACCATTCTAATTGGTTATTTATACCATCATTCCAGACTAAGGCCTTCCGGTAGATTGCAACCAACCTTAGTTAATTGATTACAGTTGCGCTTATTATATTTCTTGCATTTGTAAGACTTGTTTAAGCCATGTAAATACTCTTAACCTATTTTCCCTATACGGGCTTCGGATACGGTAAATTATTACCACTTGGTCGGGTATGAGATCATATGTCAGATGGTGACTACAAAATATTCATAACCCGTTTTAATCTGTTTTGTCTGGTAACTTAAACATTGGGGATTAACGCGACAGTGTCCTGGATACCTCGGCTCATTTAAGTTACTAATGGCCACGACCGAGCACGGGGTGTAGGCATACACCTGACAGATGCTAATGCTATTTTAAAATGTTTTTCTTACCCATATTGGGGATACCCTTTGTGGATTAAAGTGGCGTGTCGGTTAATCATGTTATTCGATTTCTGCACCGGACCCCGTATGTATTGACAGGTATGTAATACTGTATACAAGATCATTTTGAATTCTCCCAATTTATTTATGAAAAATTCATGTGCCTTTTGCACTTAAAACAACTTTGAAATATTTTCAAAATAAGGCGGTTATTTGTATTTACCAGTGTAAAGTGGCGTATTTTCAAAAGACTAAGGCATTGTTTGGTATGCAGGAATTGGAGGTGGAATGGAATGAACTATTGCGAGGGAATGAAAAAAAGTGTGTTTGGTTGGTCAACGTAATGGAATCACCCATTACATAAGTCATTCCATTCCCTCAAATTCATTCCATCCACTCCCCCTGTTTTTTGTTTTTCATTCCATTCCTTCTCTCAGCCTACGTCACAAACACCGCCCATCACCTCCACCATTTGCCACCACCACTACCTGCCGTCACCACCACCCGCCACCAACGTCCGCCGACCACCACCGTCCTCCGCCACCCGTCGCCACCGCCATCGATTACCATCGCTGCCACCTGCCATCGTAAACCACCGCCACCCCGACCACTACCGCCACCCTCCGACGACCACCACCACCATCCTCCGTTGCCACCACCCGCTACCGTCGACCACCACCACCCACCGTCGTCATCGCCACCACCATCGAGCACCATCGCCGCCACCCGCCACCATCGACCACCACCACCCCGACCACTACCGCCATCCTCCGCGGCCACCTCTCGCTACTGTCGACCACCACCACCCACATAAATATATTTATATATATAGTAAAAAGTTGAAAACATAACTTGGTTAATATCTGCTTTAAGAATATTTACTTCTTCGGTCCACATTTACTTACGAATTCAGACCTTTCATTCCACTTTCTATTCCTTTCTATGTTTTGAATCCGTCTCGTGGATTTAAACATCTCATTCATATTCATCACTCCTTCTATGTTTCGAATCCGTCTCGCAGATTCTAGCATATCATTCATACTTTCTCATTCCTTTTGTATTTCGAATGCGTCTCGCGGATTCTAACATATCATTCACACTTTCTCATTCTTTCTATGTTTGGTACTTTCCATTTCTTGAGAGTCTTACATTTTCCATTCACCCTCACGTCCACCTACTCCCTGATTCTAACGGACATACCTGTAACAATTATCACGGTTTCACGAACGTCGTATGTTTCTTGTGTTCTGGCCAGGTACAAAATCCACATACTAGTTTCGTATCTTCGTGTAACCATCACCTTATGTCCGAAGAATTAGTTTTCAGCATGTGTAACATTTTCAAAACTTTATTACTATTCCAGTATTATCATTCATTTAAGATTCTCCTTCCATTGATAGGTTTTACCATTACATGTACTTACATATAATAAATATACGTACCTGGAACCAATTTATCTTACTACGTGCCTTGATGTCGGTCCTAGACCGCACTCGCGGATCATCCTCTCCATCCACTATGCTTATCTTTAGATCTTGATCGAGTCTTGGATTGTACGGGTTCCTTGTCTCAAGAGCACACAGGTTTGAGTTCAAGTATTTGCCTCCTCATACTTGATTTCCCTCAAACCAGGGCTCTGATACCAACTTGTAACGCCCAAATTTCCTAATCCAAAAAAGTAATAGTGTCATACTATTATTTAACAAAATTCGGGCATGACCCGTTCGTATTATGAACAAATCCATGTAAGACGAACTTGTAAGAACTTAAATACGACACAGCGGAAAATATGAGCCCAAAAATTCCGTTCTTAAAAAGTCACATTAATTACATGAAGACTCAATTACAAATAGTAATACGTTCATTAGAGAGGATTCACAATGTTACATTATATCAAGGCTTCATGACCAATTTAAAACAAACTATGTGACCTTTCTTTCCCGTACAATCCTTGCTCTCAACTCGATCTATGTCTGCTTCACTTCGCTAGTGGTAGAGGAAACCCGAGCGATACCTGTGGACACCACGTACAACCCAACCATTAGTCATTCACTTACCTCGAGTGTCAGTCTCGTGTATGCTTCCTCATATCCTTTACGTAGCCTTCCATGTTTCCCCCATCTTGACATGATCCTATACTTTCATGTCATCATGGTTACCATTTCATTAGTATAAACACACATTCTAATATTGCATTAGTTTTACATTCATATCCAACATTATACTTTATTTGTCAAATTCCAATCAACACAAAATATAAGCTTGAAGTCGCATCTTTTCATTCCGCATAATTCTTCATGTTGTTACATTTAGCACATATTGATATAGCATGTATTTAATTCTCTAATATAACACTTGTGACAAAAGCTTAATACACTAATTATGCACAGTTGACTTTCAGAAAGTCGATTGTCCATCTTGTGATTTATCAATTTAACTTCATACGTCCACATTTTTATAGTCGATTATGTTACGAGCATTACATGCATTCCCAACTTACTTAGTAAAACACATACCACCACAAGATCATATATGAACATTCAACATAATCAAATCCTTCCATATTTTTCATCTCATAATCCAACAACTATCAACATAATTTAGGATTGACCAATTTTAACGCTACCCTTGAACCCAACTTTAGCTTGCTAGAAAAATCCACATATCATACAACCACATCACCCAACTACAAAATCAACTAAGTGTATTTGGTGTGCCATAACCTTATGCAGAGAATACAAGCTACTAATGCACGCTTCTAACACATCATACTAACAAATCAAAGTCCCATATGATCTCTACTTAAATCACACTTTTCATCTTAACAATTATGTCATTATCACTTTTCACACATAATTACCCGCAACTTGCATACAATTTCACGTATTTGTTCTCTTAGGCATTTCATCGAACACTTGGCGGGTTTCGCATTTATGAAATATTATGTACAAGCTTTTAAAGCATGATTCTTACTAATTCTTCACATAACTTTCATTTTAATTCAAATTCAAAATCAATAATCTATAACATCCATTGTCATACACCTCAAGCATCATCAAATTAACATAAAATACATCATTATCATCCTACATAAGAACCGCTACAAATGGGTTTTTCATAAATATACCTAACAATCAGAAATCTAAGCATAATTCAAGTTTCATAAAGCGTTTCTTGTAGGAATCCGTTCGTGTAAAATAAATAAAACTTTACAATTAACAGAATTACAATTGAAATAAGGAAAGCTGAAAACTATGCTGTTACAACTGAAATCAAAAGGAAAATACAAGAACTGAATTACAAAAGAAAATCAGGTTCTTGGCCGAGGATCGTGTTAGACTCGGGTCCCTTAAAACAAATTTCGTGTCTCCCAGGAGATCACGTTTTTTTCCAGGATACAACAGCCTAAGCAGTTGCACTGCCGGTCTTGACTCCAACCCGAAAGTGTACCTTGAGCTCTTGAAGAAACATATGAAGATTCAGAGAGAAGGATTGTAGCTGTGTGTTTCGGTGTATCTGATCTGCCATAGGAACCTCCTATTTATACTGCAATCTAAAGTCGAAACTGAAAAAGAATTAAGTGGGAGAATTAAACTGCATTAAACGTCTTCAATGCATTTTAATTCGTCATTCAATTCTCAGTCAAACGCATTAACTTCGTCAGTTTCGAATGCTGAATCATAACTGCACAGCTTTAACTGCTGCTGGAATCTTCTGCGCGCGCGCAAGACACATTGGTGCGTGCGTGCAGGTCTGCACGCTTCATGCGCGGTGCGTCCTTTTGGCTCACTGCCATGCGCGCGTGCGCCTCAGTCCCATGCGCACCTGCGCGCGTGCGCCACGTCACCTGGTAGCCTCTAAGAGCACGCCACACAGTCGCGCCATTTTGGCTCACTAAGGTGCGCAGCGCACATCACCTCAGTGCCCATGCACCATGCACAACCGCGCGCCTCCATGCCATGTGTACTCGCGCACGCATGCGCATGACTGCCACGTCAGTCATGCGCCACATCACCTACCACTACCAGTTGGTCCTTGCAACCCTTGTGCTCCACCACGCGCACGCGGTCAAAAATACAAAGGCGGCTCTCAAGCGTGCGAAGTGCAAAGTGCGCCATCAAAGCGCCACATTGCGCCTCATCGCTCACGCCACGCGCGCGCGCATGGGCGAGTGCGAGTTAGGGTGCTCCGCACCCTTCGCGAGTACACTAGTGAGTGCTTCCATGAAACAATAAGGATGGAGAGTTCCCACTTAAATACCCCTTTAAGTTTCATCTCTCATCCAATGTGGGACAAGGTGCCACTTTCCCACTTATTTCAGCATTCAAGTTTCAAACACCAAACTTTGAGCATCGATATCTCATTCATCTTAGCTCCGTTTTGGACGTGGTTTAATTCGTTGCGAAGTCCTTTGAACGTAGAACACAAACCCACAAATAAATATATAAAACCCGCTCATTTTATTATATTTATTTCTAGTCCAAAATAGGAAAAAAAATCATTTTCCTATATTTGTGAAAAATACTTTTTCCACAAATTTCCAACAATCCCCCACATGAATAGAAATCGATCTATCAAGTGTCAACGATACATGTTCAACAGTTGAGTATTGCAAGATGGTAGGTGTAACCTTTGAACCTACTTTTGTTAAGCATACTTAGCCTCCTAGGGTCTTGTAGACACGGTGTCTTTGAACAATCCCCCATTTATGTAGGCGACAAAATACATTCACACAATATTCTCCCTAGTCGAGTTAAGACCTCATGGTTGTGTCCGTTCATGGTCATGGAACACGTTCCTGGTTCTGCGAGAGCTCTAGGATTTGCGCCTCCCCACAAATCCATTCGAAGCGACCCCACTTCTCTCTAACATATGTGATTCCTCTGAATCATTAAAAGCATCATGGTTAATTTTGGATTTCCTCAAAATCCTTAACCTCAACATGCTTAACCTTTCCTTCATGTCACTGATTGGAATGGACTAGGAAGTATACAACTCCCTTTATTAATTTTGGGGCACCCCCCATAGTGACTCCCTTTGGGTTTATGATTAAGTTTGCCTATTGAACCTAGATCTTGGGATCTCCAGTCAACTAGGTTAGGTTTCCCTCATATTCCCTTCATCTATGGGCTTTAGTCCCATTCCTCTTGACAACCTATACACCTTATCTGTGCTTAAGCCTTTTGTTAACGGGTCCGCAATGTTCTCCTTTGACCTCACATAGTCAACTGAGATAACACCCGTTGAGATAAGTTATCGTACCGTGTTGTGTCTACGTCGAATGTGCCTTGATCTGCCATTGTACATCGCGCTTTGTGCTCTAACAAGCGCTGATTGATTGTCACAATGTATGTAAATCGCCGTCAACGGCTTTGGCCATCTTGGAATATCTTCCACAAATTGACGTAGCCACTCTGCCTCTTCCTCGCTTTTATCTAAGGCGACGAATTCGGATTCCATCGTGGATCTAGCTATAACCGTTTGCTTGGAAGACTTCCAAGCTATAGCTGCGCCAGCAAGTGTAAACACGTAACCACTTGTTGATCTGTGATCCTTTATATCCGATATCCAGTTCGCGTCAGTGTATCCTTCGATTACTGCTGGATCACGGGTATAATGCAAACCATAGTCTCTCGTGTATCTTATGTATCCGAGCACCCTCGTGATAGCTTTCCAATGATCCTCGCTCGGATTACTGGTGTATCTACTTAGCCTGCTTACAGCATATGCTAAGTCGGGTCTAGTACATGTCATTAGATATATGAGACTACCAATGATCCTTGAGTACTCTTACTGAGAAACACTCTCGCCTCTATTCTTCCTTAGGCGTTGGGTATTATCAATTGGAGTTCGAGCTACACTCGTATCTTACGAATTGAATTTCCCAAGGATCTTGTCCACGTAGTGAGATTGACTTAACACAAGACCATTTTGGGTTCTAGTGATTTTAACTCAAGGAATCACATCCGCAAGACCCATGTCTTTCATGTTAAACCTCGCTTTCAACATGTCTTTTGTTGAGTTGATCATGTTATCATCACTCCCAATGATAAGCATATCAACTACATAAAGACATAAAATCACATAACCTCTTAGTGTGTCTTTAAAATAAACACACTTGTCGCACTCATTTATTTTGAAACCATTGTCAATCATGACATGATCAAACTTTTGGTGCCATTGTTTTAGAGCTTGCTTCAAGCCATACAAAGACTTGACCAATTTACATACTTTACCCTTGTTTCCAGGGGCGGAAAAACCCTCAGGTTGTTCCATGCAAATTTCTTCTTCTAAATCGCCATTTAGAAATGCGGTCTTTACATCCATTTGGTGAACTTCCAAATTTCTTAGAGCCGCAATTGCAAGAACCAACAGTATAGAGGTTATTCACGTCACAGGCGAGTAAGTATCAAAGTAGTCTAGACCCTCCTTTTGTCTAAATCCTTTGATTACTAACCTTGCCTTGTATTTATCAATACTTCCGTCGGCTTACATCTTCCTTTTGAATATCCAACGATATCCAAGTGGTTTACAACCAGGTGGAAGATCTACTAACTCCCAAGTATGATTTTGCAATATAGAATCAATTTCATTCTTAATTGCTTCTTGCCATTGAGGTCCTTCTGCGGAGGTAACCGCCTCGCGGTAGGTATTGAACTCACCCTCAACCATATAGCTCATGAAGTCTGGACCAAAGGGTTTTTCAACCCTTTGTCATTTACTTCGTCTAAGCTCACCCTCCTCGACCTTGGGTCGTTCATGAGTTTTATCTAACCTCGTAGACGAACTCGGAGCTGCTTCATCTATCCATGTAGATGAACTTGGACCTGGTTCATCTAACCATGTAGATGAACTTGGACCTGCTTCATCAGCCGCTGTTGATGAAGTCGCATGTGTTTGTCCTAACATAGGATGCACATTTTCAAAATTCGAGACGATGTTAGGATTTGCCTCCATGATAGTGTGTTTATGTACATCGGGATTCTTGGACTCATGTAAAAGAAAACGATGTGCGCTACTTTGATGTGCATATCCAATGAAAATGCAATTAACAGTTTTGGGTCCTATCCTAAGAGTCTTAGGAGGTGGTACAATCACCTTAGCTAGGCACCCCCACACTTTCAAGTATTTGTATGAAGGCTTCCTTTTTCTCCATAACTCGTATGGAGTTTCGTCCCTATTTTTCAAAGGTATCTTGTTCAAAAGATAGTTTGCTGAGAGAATGGCGTCCCCCACATTTCTCGGTTCACTCCCGAGCTTATCAACATGGCGTTCATCATTTCTTTCAATGTGCGGTTCTTTCGTTCCGCAACGCCATTTGATTGTGGAGAATAAGGAGGTGTACACTCATGTACAATGCCACTTTTTGCACATAAATCCTCAAAAGGTGCAATATATTCACCTCCTCGATCGCTTCTCAAAGCTTTTATCTTCTTTTTAAGTTGATTCTCAACTTCATTTTTGTACAAGATAAACTTCTCTATTGCTTCGTCTTTACTCTTAAGTAAATACACATAGCAATATTTAGTACAATCATCAATAAACGTGATGAAGTACTTATTTCCTCCACACGTGGGAACCGCTTTTAAATCACACACATCGGTATGAATTAAATCAAGGGGTTCGGTTATTCGTTCAACTGATTTAAACGATGATCTCGTAAGTTTGGATTCAACACATGTCTCGCATTTGTGATTGGACTCGATATGGAATGTTGGTATCAAGTTTAATTTAATTAAACGTCGTAATGAATTAAAATTTACATGTCCTAGTCTACCATGCCAAACATTAGAAGACTCAACAATGTAAGTAGAAGTAGAAGTTTTATTCATACTTTTGTTTTGGTTCACAACCATTACATTCATTTTAAACATTCCATTAAGGGCATAGCCCTTTCCTACAAATATTCCACGTCTAGACAAGACAAAATTGTCCGATTCAAACACTAGACGAAATCCAAACTTGTTGAGCATCCATCCCGACACGAGATTCTTCCGTATCTCTGGGACATAAAGCACATTTGTCAAGGTAAGCTCCTTGCCCGAAGTCATCTTCAAGACGACCGTGCCTTCCCCCTTGATGCTTGCGGTAGCTTTATTCCCCATATAAAGCTTTTCTTCACCCGACGCTTCCTTGAATGTAGAGAAAAAAGCCTTGTCTCCACAAATATGGCGGGTTGCACTCGTGTCAACGAACCATCCTTTTGGGTTTTCACCCATTGCGTTGACTTCTTCAACCATAGCCGCTTCCTCGGTTATCATTGCAATCAGAGGCATACCATCCTCATCAACCATATGCGCCCGCTCACGCTTAGGTTTCTTGCATTGGTTAGCACGGTGCCCCATCTCATTACAGTTGTAACAAGTACCTTGGAAAGGCGCAAACTTCTTTTTCACAGCCCCCTTTTTAGGTCCAGGGTTGTTAACCTTTGCTTTCCCTTTATTGTCCTTTTTTACCCTTGCCTTTCTTGCCCTTTGAGGACTCCCCAACTTCTACCATGTTTGCTTTAGCCGAAGCTTGCAAAATGGTGCCTTTCTGGGCCACCCTGTTGTCCTCTTCTTTACGAAGACGGACGACAAGTTCCTCAATCGTCATTTCCTTCCGCTTGTGTTTAAGATAATTCTTAAAGTCCAACCAAGCAGGATGTAATTTCTCAATCATGGCTGCCACTTGAAATGTCTCGCTAAGTACCATTCCCTCAGCATGGATGTCGTGTAGTATAATTTGCAACTCTTGGACTTGGTTCATAACAGTCATGTTATCAACCATTTTGAAGTCCAAGAAACAGGCGACAACAAATTTCTTTGTTCCCGCATCCTCCGTTTTATACTTTTTATCCAAGGACTCCCATAATTCTTTGGAAGTCTTGATATTATAGTACACATTATACAAGGCATCCGAGAGACCGTTGAGTACATAGCCTCGACAAATGAAATCCGAGTGCTTCCAAGCCTCTACTGCACTCAGAGCCTGAGCGTCGGTCTCCCTTTCCGCAGGTTTGGGAGCGGTTTCCGTCAAGAACCTCGCAAGGTTCATGGTGGTCAAGTAGAAGAACATCTTCTGTTGCCACCTTTTGAAGTAGAGACCCGAGAACTTCTCGGGTCGTTCAGCATGATTTGCCACTGTGGACGCTCCCACAGTGTTGGCAGGGGTACTGATAACAACGTTGACGTTGGTATTTTCAGTCGACATTCTGAAAAATTCCACAAAACCAAGTTAATAAATTTGTTAGAATAATAAATGTGTTGATTTATTATTTTACTAACAAAATCGATGAGTAACAAAATCAGCCACGTAGCTTCTAAGTCCAACTTTGAAGACTACAAGAGAAGATCTTAGAACCCAAAGACGAAGAAGGAGTAGAAGAACAGAGTTCTGTTTTGACAAAGTCGCTACTTTGAATCAAAACAGAGAAAAAAATATGTTTTTTTAAACACAAATGTATGAATTCAAAACTGGTTCGAATTCACAGCAGAATATGTTTGTGATTCTACACGAACGATGTTTTTAAAAAAAATTGTTTTAAGATTGTAGGAATCCGTTCGTGTAAAATAAATAAAACTTTACAATTAACATAATTACAACTGAAATAAGGAAAGCTGAAAACTATACTGTTACAACTGAAATCAAAAGGAAAATACAAGAACTGAATTACAAAAGAAAAACAGGTTCTTGGCTGAGGATCGTGTTAGACACGGGTCCCTTAAAACACATTTCGTGTCTCCCAGGAGATCACGTTTGTTTCCAGGATACAACAGCCTAAGCAGTTGCACTGCCGGTCTTGACTCCAACCGGAAAGTGTACCTTGAGCTCTTGAAGAAACAGATGAAGATTCAGAGAGAAGGATTGTAGCTGTGTGTTTCGGTGTATCTGATCTGCCATAGGAACCTCCTATTTATACTGCAATCTGAATTCGAAACTGAAAAAGAATTAAGTGGGAGAATTAAACTACATTAAACGTCTTCAATGCATTTTAATTCGTCATTTAATTCTCAGTCAAACGCATTAACTTCGTCAGTTTCGAATGCTGAATCGTAACTGCACAGCTTTAACTGCTGTTGGAAGCTTCTGCGCGCACGCGCGCGCAAGACACACTGGTGCGCGCGTGCAGGTCTGCACGCTTCATGCGCCACATTGCGCCTCATCGCCCACACCACGCGCGCGCGCGTGTGCGAGTTAGGGTGCTCCGCACCTTTCGCGAGTACACTAGTGAGTGCTTCCATGAAACAATAAGGATGGAGAGTTCCCACTTAAATACCCCTTTAAGTTTCATCTCTCATCCGATGTGGGACAAGGTGCCACTTTCCCACTTATTTCAGCATTCTAGTTTCAAACACCAAACTTTGAGCATCGATATCTCATTCATCTTAGCTCCGTTTTGGACGTGGTTTAGTTCGTTGCGAAGTCTTTCCTACGTAGAACACAAACCCACAAATAAATATATAAAACCCGCTCATTTTATTATATTTATTTCTAGTCCAAAATAGGAAAAAATCATTTTCCTATATTTGTGAAAAATACTTTTTCCACAAATTTCCAACATTTCTATCACATATCCATCCTAACTTCACTTAGATTCACGAGTTCATCAACACCCAATTCACCCAACATCACCAAATCATAAAATTTAACTTACTTGATAGTGAAGAACACTTAGGAGATCGATAATCTAGATACATGCATCCTAAAAACCTTCAATTCCCTTTTTGATTTGGAGATTTTCTTGAAATTTAGGGTTTACCCCTTTTTCTTTGGCCTGGTCGATCTCAAACACGCACACAGTATGTGTGTTTTGAACTTTGTTTATTTTAAACACAAGTTCCTTCCATCTTGTCAAGTTTAGTCCCTCTAGATTAGGTGTTTATTTATTTCTAGGCACTTTCCATTCTTAGGCATATATCATAACACATTCTTTAACTAAATAAATTTAAAAATAAATTTCTAACAATTATGCATAATTTATCACTTTTATGGTGTTACAATCTAGAGATGCCACGATCTGGGACGCATATGCACCCCATTGAGATTTCTAGTGGTTCTGTATCTTACGCAGGATCACCTTACCAAGGTCCTAACGAATTGGACCAATATGGAACCGGTTCATATTCGTGAACAAACCCTCCTATCATTCACCGATACTGCTTCCGCCGCCTCCACTAGAGGACGTGCAAATGGAACCGGTGGAGCAACTGCAGCCACTATCAGAACCACTAAGGAGGAAACGTGAAGCACACATGTTTGTGCGTTTGGGATTGCGGTGAAGCCCGCTACCACCTTTACCCCAAATATATCCACCTATTTCTAAGGACCCACAAATGGGTGGATCCTCAAACACCGCACCGGTGGTTGATCCAATTCCTACAACGTTTGTTCAACCATCACCATTGGGTTTTGATAACCCGATTCCTACGTATCCAGATACCACTGGATACAATCGTTTTAACCTATCTACGCCGATGAACTATAACTATCAGGCGCTATTATACGACCCTTATTTCGAAGCGGCCGTACACAATGCTCTCTACCCATCTCCTTTCCCGCCTGCATATCCAGCTACTGGATATCCAAATTATGGATACCAATATCCTGTTCTGCTGTTGGTGCATATTCTTTGACAACAGCTTAATAGTTTAAGTATTTAGTCTTTGGATATTTTGTATTGGGCTTAGCTTATTGGTTAGGGAGTTTATTGTTGTAATGGGCTTGGAAAATGGCCTAGCCCAGTAGGAAGCCCAGTTCACAGACATGTGATTAGGGTTTTAAGGTTAGAGAAGTTAGAGAATTTTAGAGAGAGAAAGTCTAGAGAGAGAGAAGAAGTTCGAATTTAGGGTTTGTAGAGCAAGATCACAAAGAGTGGCTGTAAGGTTGTGAGGTCTTGAATTGATTGTAAAACTTCTAGTTTGGATAATCAATAGAAGACCCGTTTAATTGTGAATTCTGTGTTTCTACTCGTTTCTGTGCTATTCTGGTCTAGTGGATTCCGCACTCTAGGTTAGATATACAATTTTGTGACGATCCGTATGAACCAGGGGACCTACATCTGCCTCAGCCACAACCACTGCCGCCACAATTAAAGGTCACCAATCAGGCATTAGAGAGGGGGAACAAATTCAGCGTAAGGCTGAAAAGGCTGAGAATAAGACAAGTAAGATCTTCAAAAAGCTCAACAAGATGTTTGGCCAGAAGAAGGACGCGTAGAGAAGCTATATCTTTTATTTATTATATTTAAATTTCCAAAAGTGCCTGCGTGGACAAGTTATTTTTCTTTTAGTACCTGCATGGACAAGTTATTTTCTTTTAGTCCCTGCGTGGACAGGTAGTTAAATTTCATTTCAAAAGTCCTGTTTAAGGCAAAGTATTGTAATCTTTTATCTTTTAATGAAAATTTTGGAATTATTTATATTATATGTATTCATTTCATCCCTTTTATAGCGATCGTCTCGATTTTAATTCGCAATTCATCGATCTGCTTAATGATTCTAAAGAGATCTTCTTAATGGTTTTTGACCAGCCATTTGGCAAAGCCAATATTAGTTGGCAATTATAAATGATAGTTAAGGTTGAATAGCCCTTTTATCCAGAGGTGGTAAACTATGTTTAAGCTTCAAAAGCCCTTATGGTCAATTGAGACCATGGCTACATATATTATTGTCAAACCATTAAGACAATTATTATGGATTAACATTCAAGTAATGTTAATACTCCTAGTAAGGTGACCTGAGGAACCACACTAGCCGTCAAGGTGGTGGACTACGTCCAAACCTTATGGCCTATATGATCAAATTAGATCATGGCTAATGTCATCAATACGATGATTATCTATTTTAACATCCTATGTGATGTCAATTGTTTTGCCTACGGGCTATATTATACCGTCAATTATGACAATGACAGATGTGGTCATATGACTCCCTGTCCAAAGGTGGTGAACTATGTTCAAGCCTTATAGCCACTTGATCAAATGAGATCGCGGCTATATATGTAATTATCATCCATTTAAAAATTGTCAATATGACAATGACAGTTGTGACTTTATGATCCACTGTCCCATAAGTGATGGACTATGTCCAAACCTTATAGCCTATATGGTTTAATAATACCATGGCTAATGAAATTTTCAAGTCATCAGATTCAATGATCGATTATTATATTGCAACTGAGCAATTACTTATTTTGGTTTTTAGACCAAGCTTATTGAAATGGCGAATCCACATTCTGATGGAGCCAGTAGCGGGCGCAACAATAATGATAATGCGAATGTTAACCACGACGGCGAGGGAGTTGATCTCCAAGCCATGATAGCCGCTGAAGTCGGCAAGGCTATGAATGCGTTCATAGCAAACTTTAAGGAATCGAGTGCTACCCGTTCCAAATCCCATTCAATCCCGCATTTATCTGCGTGAAAAGAAAGCTCACATCATTCTTCGACTGCGAAGAGTGAGCCCAAGAAAGAAGTGTTTAAGGATAAGTCCTGTTCTTCAAAGGACGGTTGTACCTACAAGTACTTTGTCTCGTGCAAGCCTTAGGATTTAATGGAGAAAAGGGGGCAATAGATGCCATGAGGTGGCTGGACGAGATGGAGACTGTTGTGGATATCAGCGGGTGTGCTGATAAAGATGTTGTAAAGTTCATCTTGCAATCATTCAATGGCGATGCCCTAACTTGGTAGAAATCAATGATATAATCAACAGGGAAGATACCCCTATACAATTTGGAATGGTCCAAGTTTGTGGACCTCATCAAGGAGACGTACTGTCCACCGCATGAGGTGGAAAAGGTGGAGTCAGACTTTCTGACTCTCACCATGAAGAACCTAGTTTGTCGGAAATATGTGACCAACTTTAACTCTCTGTCTAGGTTAGTGCCCTATTTGATTACTCCAGAATCTAAGCGCATTGCGCGATTTATCGATGGTCTAGCACCGGAGATCAAGGGTATGGTAAAGGCTTCCAAGCCTACCTCCTATAGGTCAGCAGTGGACCTAGCCAACTCCTACTATATATATATATATATATATATATATATATATATATATATATATAACAAAGAGTAAATTACAAGTTTTGTCCTTTATGTTTACATCAAATTGCAGGCAGTGTCCATTAGCACAAAAGTTGACAAGTTATTTACTTATTGTTCCAAAATCTTGCATGTTATGTCCTTTAGGCCAAACCCAGTTAGATTTTTTGGTTAAATCTGGTCATGTGCCTTGCACATGAGGGCATTCTTGTCCTTTCACTTCCTTAGGGACTATTTTGCAAAACAACTTATATTAAAGGACTATTGTGTAAATATTGAAAAGTTTATAATAAAAAGAAACTTTTGTACTCTCAATATCTCTCTCTAAACTCCCTTTCTCACTCTCTTCTGATATGGTGGATGGTGGAGACGGTAGGGTGGATGGTGTTGGAAGAGATGGTTACGATTTGTGATATCGGAATTGGTGGTGGATTGTGGATGCTGATGGTGGTTTAGCAGTGGTGGCTGGTAATGGTGGAGACGATAGTGGTTTATGATGGTGGATCTGGTGGCCGTTTATGATGGTGGATTCGGTGGTTGTGGTTTTAGGGCGGCGATGATGGTGGTGACCTGGAATCATTTTTGGCCTGAGCAAACGAGGGTAACTGGACCGCCGAAGGGTTTTCAGAATCGTTACCAGATTCGTTTTTTGGTTGGTTAGTTGTTTTTTTACGGGTTTTGGTGATTTTTGGTCTTGGGTATTTTGGGGTTTTTAGATTGTTGAGTTGATTTGGAAATGGTGGTGGAGGGTGGTGGTGATGGTGGTTGAGGATGATGAAGGGCAGTGGTGGTGTCGGTTGTTCTTGATTTGAGGATGGTGGTGGAGGTGGAGGGTAATGGTGATGGTGGTTGTAGATGATAAAGGGTGGTGGTGGTGGCGGCGACGACAGAAGTAGGTGGTTGGCAGGTGGTGGTGGTGGTGATAATGGTAAAGAGAGAGGAGTAGCAAGAGAGTTATAATAATAATAGTAATAATAACAATAATTGTTTTATTTTTTAAATAATATTAACTAAATAGACAAAAAGACTAAAATACCCTTTTCTAATTTGATTTAATAAAAAAAAACTAACTGGGTTTGGCCTAAATGACATAACGTGCAAGATGTTGGAACATTAAGTACAGAATTTGTCAAATTTTGCGCTAAATAACACTGCTTGCAATTTGGTGAAAACATAAAGGACAAAACTAGTAATTACTCTGTAACAAATATATACATTTTATATACATGTAAGTGCTAAAATGTTATATTATATCAAGTAAGTAACGAAAGGGAAAACATCATCAATTTGTATAGAAATTTAAAATATATCGTAATAATAATGTTTAACGATTGAGATGTTATGTAACCAATTAATCAAAAATCTTAAATAGTATTCTTTGACGTTATAAAATAAATAATGAATATCCTTATAATGAAAAACAAAACAAGGAATGATAAAGAAATAGAAGAAAAATTATACTTAGAAATAAGTAGAAATGAAGAAATGTGGAAGAAGGGAAGAAAACCAATGAATGTCGATAGGTGTAAGTAATTTGAAGTAAACTATTTAAATTTGGTGAATATCATCTTGTATCTTATGTATTAGAAACGGTAAAAATTCGAAGAGTATTTATGTGTCTAAGCAAAAAAGTGGTAATTAATATAGGGTTAATCTCATATAAAAAAGTTATAAATGTTTAAAAAATGTGGGGTAATTTGAAAAAAAATCAACATAAGTGGCAATTCCAAAAGTATCATTACACTAATCTTTTTACTTACACTTTCATATTTAACCATTGATTTGAAAATGAAAGGTTAAAATGTCTTCTTAGCCTACTTAGACAAAATCAACTTTTTATTTAATCATACCTCATATATATATATATATATATATATATATATATATATATATATAGGGTAATGCTAGACAAAAAAAACCCTTAAATTTTTAGAAAACTCTGGAAAAACTCAAATCTCCCCTCATTTTTACCCAACCTCCCGACATTTTTTTTTTAAAAAAAATAACACATGTAATATACATGTTTTAAAGTGTTTTGGGCAAAAAAAAAAAAAAACAAAAAAGCGCCGAAGGGATTTTTTAAAAAAAAATAAACAAATTTCAGCAATGTCCGGTTGCCTAACATGTGTTAGGCACAAAAGACAGAAATTGTTGAATTTTTTTTTAAATCATCCCTTCGGCGCTTTTTTGATTTTTTTTGGCCCAAAACTCTTAAAAACATGTATATTACATGTGTTATTTTTTTCAAAAAAAAAAAAATGTCGGGAGGTTGGGTTTTCTAGGGTTTTTTATATATATAGGGTTTTCTCTATAGCCCTACCCTATATATATATATATATATATATATATATATATATATAGAGGGCTGCTAGAATGAGAACCACTCCGAGTTGTAAGAACCGCGAGAACTACACCCCACGGAGCGCCGTTCGCCATGATTTTTTTTACAAGTTGATGTGTGTATTATAAACACAGCCGTAAAAAATCATGGCGAACGGCGCTCCGTGGGGTGTAGTTTTTTACACCACAAGTTTGGTGTTTTTTAATTTTTTTCTTTTTTCTTTTTTTTTTCACCAAACTTGTGGTGCAAAAAACTACACCCCACGGAGCGCCGTTCGCCATGATTTTTTACGGCTGTGTTTATAATATAGACATCTACTTGTAAAAAAAAAAATCATGGCGAACGGCGCTCCGTGGGGTGTAGTTCTCGCGGTTCTTACAACTCGAGGTGGTTCTCATTCTAGCGGCTCCCTATATATATATATATATATATATATATATATATATATATATATATATATATATATATATATATATATATATATATATATAAAGTATATCGTACATTACGGCTTAACGTACTTCACGTACGACAACGTGCGTGATTTGTTATATCACATGCGTGATTAATGTTTTCAATATGCGTGATTATTGTGTTTCAACATGCGTGATTTTGGATTTTTGAGTTATAACGTACGTGATTTTAAAATGAACGTGCGTAATTACATGTCTTACGTGATGTACGTGCCGTAATGTACGTTAACCTTCCTCTCTCTCTCTCTCTCTATATATATATATATATATATATATATATATATATATATAATATGTTTATGAGAGGGAGGAGCCTACATATGCTTCGTACCTCACCATCGGATGACACTAGCGAACGTCCCCAACATCAATAAGTACTATAAAACATCATTTATTATGTGTAATTGTGATTTGTATTGAAATGTTGTGTGAATGAGATTAGAAGGGGAAGGGTATTTATGGACCTTGCATTTACACAACGCTACCTATAATATTTACATAAGAGTAAATTACAAAAAACAAAAAAAAACAAAAAAAAAAAAAAACGTTCTTTATGTTAACACTAGATTGTAAATTATGTCCTTTATTTTCAAAAAGGACAAAAAACGTACTCGATGTTTGCAAACTCTTGCACGTTGTGTCCTTTAGCTCTAACATAGTTAGTTTTATAGTTACATCTGAACAAGTGAACCCACATAAGGGTATTTTAGTCATTTTAACCTAAATGCTAAAATAAATAAAACTAAACTAAATTCTTATCACCAATTTACAAAGCTAAATCCTTATCCCCAATGTCATCTACACCCACATCCGCCCACCACTTCATCCACCCTATCCACCACTGTCAACAATGCCCTTCACCACCACTTCAGATTCAACCATTAAACCCATACCCTTCACAATACCCTCACACAAACCACAAGAAAAACCCTAGACTAAACCAAAATTGCAAACGAAACATGAAGAAACCGAGAATTAGATTATAGATCTAAGAACGCGTCCAGATCCAACCATCTTGACCGCAGAATGGCGTTAATTACCGTCGATCTAAGGGCGTCAATATCCGACGATTCTGCATCTGAATCGCCGGTGGTGGTGGGGAGGGAGGGTAAGTCTGGTGGCGAAATTTAAGTCTACAACGACTTACGTGGCAGCGAAGATGGAGGGTTCTGCGATTGGGTGCGTCCGACATCTGATCGAGCTGAATACGAGCTCCACCGTGGTATGTGGCGGCGACAGTTGGTTTTCGGGCGAATATTGGGTCATTGAGAGAAGAGGGTTTAGGTGAAGTGGTGGTAGCAGGATGTTACGTGCAAGGGGTAAAAAAGGGGTTTCTATAATTGTTATAATATTTTTAAACAAATGAATAAAAAGACTAAAATACCCTTATGTAATTAAATTTAATGATAAAAGTTAACTGTGTTAGGGTTAAAGAACACAGCATACAAGAGTTTGCAAACATCGAGTACGTTTTTTTGTACTTTTTAAGGATAAAGGACATACTTTACAATCTGGTGTTAACATAAAGGACGACTTTTGTAACTACTCTTTACATAATTAACCTCTAATTATCTATAATTACTATGTTATCTAATATTCCCTGCAAGCTAATGTGACAACTCGTAATTTGGAGGTTAGAACCGTTCACTTCGCTCGATCTCTTTTAATCATTTTCGGTATACATTTTATTATACGTTAGACCAACTACATTTACTTATTTTTTTAAACTGGATTTATTCTAAAACGAAGTTAAAAACGAACACTTGTATAATCGGAACTTGTGGTAAAACACACTCAAATCGCGGCCCATGTTTGTGACTCGAACCAAACCCCAAACCCGACACCCACGGCTTAAGCCACTTGAATACCCAAACCCAACCCGCATTCCCCTTGCTTGCGGCCCTCTTTGTGCGCAGCCCAAACCGAAACAGCCCAATCCTTTCCCTTTATATCTCTCGGCCCGAACGTCTCACCTCCACACCCCTCACCTTCGTCCCAATTTGCCAGCCCACACCCGCAACCCTTTGGAGCTTGCGACCCAATAGACTTAACCATCACCTCTTTTTTCCCTTTACATTTGCGGCCCATGTTATGTACGGCCCAAATGAAGTTAAACTACCCCATCTCTAATTCCTTTATACGTATTACTAGGTTATTGTCCCGTGTAATACACGGGGTGAATCATAATTATAATGTGAAATAAAAAAAATATGTTAATAATATGATCTAAGTATATATAATATAGAGTAATATGCAGACCAAATACGAAATAAATATTGAAGTTTGTATAGCCATTCATAATAATATGACCTGTCATTTGTTTTAGGATTTATCATAGGAACTTAAAATTGTGTACCACTACTAATATTTATTGTGACATTTTCTTGTTCAAATGTAACGTGTCTGATTTTATTTGATAATAGATTATTCTGACGGGTTAATGTTGGCATAATATTATATTTTCTACCATCCAAATATAGTTTCCTCACTTTCGCTATCATTAACATTAGTATAAGGTATGCTCGTATTCAAAGCTATAAACCAATATGAATTGTACGAAATAATTACTTTTATCACAATTAGTAAGGAAACCAATAAAAACTATTGATAATGTAATATGTCCCATACCATTTGAAAGGTTTGAAAAGGGACTTCTAGACAGATAAAAGTAATATAAATGAATAGACAAAAATTGAATCGATAAAACCAATTAACTATAGTTGAGAAAATACTATGTATAGTGTAATACTTTACATGTACAATTGAACCAATGAAACATATATATACGTGAAAAAATAAAAATAAAGACATTAGACACCATACGACAACTAAGTAAATCTAAATTTAAAAAAAAAGTTATGACATTCCGAATGTGAATATACCTTTCACAGATCTCTACATCTTAGTTACAATAGGAAAAAAATATGTATGTTAAGAGTTTACCTTGTTTTAAAACACATATTGTAAGAAGGGTAGAAAGGCTCCAAAAAAACCCACTACACAAAAAAAAAAAAAAAAACCTTAAACATCCACCACCACCCAAAAACCTAACCCCCACCCACCCCCATCACCCACCCCAAATTTTTTTTTTTTTTTCGAGGGGGTGGGGGTTTAGGTTTTTGGGTGGTGGGTGTTTAGTTTTTTTTTAGGTTTTTTTTTTTTTTTTGGAGGGGGGATAGGTTTTTTTAGGTTTTTGGGGATGGGGGGGAGGGGGGGGGTTAGGCTTTTGGGGGTTTACACTTGTCACTCTATAAATCCTTCTTACACTTCTTACAATTAAGAGTTTTTGTAGAATAACTTGACCCAAACTTATCTAAAAATACATGAGTATACTTGATTTGTTCCATTATTTTCAAAAAGAGAGGGAGATTATGGGTGTGTGTTTTAAGGTTTTTGTTTGTGATTTTAAAGGGTTCAGTTGGAAAATATCTATTTGGTTGGAAATAGGGACCGAGTAATATTTTCAACTTTTAATAATTGTTTGTTAGTTAAGATTTTATTACTTAGGACTTTTATATGCAATTATGATTCTATGAAATAACGAATAGTGTGGATGGTAAAAATATATAATAATTATGAATCCATTTATTTAAAATAAATATGTTAATTACAATCAAAATAAAATTCTAATATAATATTTAAATTTTTTTAATTTAAAATTTATCAATAAATTATTGATGCTCTCATTGAATGACATGTGTCCCAAATCAGGTTTCTTTTATTATATAGTATAGATATAGATTATGCATGCATGGGGAAGGTTCATTTGAGAAGAAAATTTTTTTGAGAAGAAAAATAACAAAGGGTATAATTGTAAAACATTAAATAGTTTTTCATTTATCTCATTTATTATCATCTTTGACTAATTAATTAGTCATAAAAACTATCATCCTTCACACTAATGTTTTTTTGACTACACACATGAAAAGTTACCCTACACCTTTCGAAATTTCCCCTACACATGTTGAAATTTATCCTACACAACCTGTAATTTATCATATTACACATTGTAATTTATCCTACACTCTAAATTATTTTATTTTATTTTTTGAAAAAATATATATTTTGAAGATAAGTTACAATTTTTAATGTAGTTAGCTATTAAAAAGTAATACTATTAATTAATGATCTTTATAGGTTTACCATATTACCCTTATAGTAACATTAAATACTTATATTAAATGAAGTAAAATAAAACATTTTTATTGGTTGAAATTTCTTCTTTTTTCTTCTTAAATTTTCTTCTTATTTGAACTCTCCACATGCATGCATATCCCATAACAAAAAAAAAAAAAAAAAAGAAAAAAAGAAAACCCTAACCTACATAAAAACTGCCTACGAGCTCTCTCTCCCCCTGCCCCATTCTGTTTGCTCAAATCAGGAGCTTCAAGGCTGCAGGCAATCAGTTTCTTGGCTAGATCGAATCGGTACGCACGTCTTGCGTTTTAATTTTTGGTTCTATTAGTTCATATATGATCTAGGTTATTCTATTGTTTCGTTATTGGCTGTGCTCCAGATTTAATTGGATGTAACTTGTGTTAAGATGATACACATAGTTCTTTTTTCTAGGAAGCTGTATGTATGGGAAGTTGGGATTGATTGTTGGTTTCGTTTGGGAACTAAGGTTTGAAATCGCATAGCTGCCATGGTTAGATTATAGGTGGATTGTTGAACTTTTGACGTTAAACTGATACTTAATCTACACTGAAACGATAACCTGCTGTTGGTGATGTTAAATGTCGTTGTTTTTCGCTAGGTATGTGTTTATGATCATAAAACTCGTTGTAAGGAGTCGGGATAAAGTCAAAAACATTTTTAACGGGAACATAAGACTACATAATTGCAATTTCAATTCATTTCTATAAATATTTGAATGGTCACCCACGATTTCCATCATGGATTCATGGGTATTTTCTTTGTTTTTCTTAAGTGATTGTTATTTAAGAGCTATAATCATGAGATCAATGGATGTAGTTTTAAAAAGACTTAGTTTTGCTATTCAAAAAGGGGTAGCGGCGCAGCTTGTTGCCCGTTTACCAACTATCTCGATGTAAATTCATAACACGAAAAATAATTGATATGCAATGATGACAAAGAAATTCCACAAATCATGAATAAATGGATAGAAGAAATTTGATGCAAAGTTTATTTCAGTCTCTATTATCTCATAATTTTTCCTTCGGAATCTAACCCGCTCTAAGGGTTGTATTATTACTGTTATCACTTCTTAAACTTCTTGAATTTTGGCCACCAATTTTGATACAAGTTATGTTCATTATGATGTCGGTGGGTTATATGAGGTTAGCGATTTCTAATCAAATCATTATTTGCTAAGATCCTTTCTATCATTGTGTATTTGAATAAGTCAAGGTAAAGTTCATATGATTATGATTTGTCTGATTTGTTAAATGTAGTTTATCCTGCCTAATTTATTGTTTTAATTGTTGCCTTGCATTTCACTTCTAGTTCTTGAGTAGTCAAGATATGCAGGTGTGGTTGCTTTGTACGTTGTATTTTAAACTTAGGTTCTGGTTTGGTTCACATAGTTTCCTACAACCTTGTTAAACAAAGCTTAATAAACAATTCTTCATAATTTGCTTCCTTAAAGTGAACTAAAAGTTTAAAACTATAAAGTTTACCAACTAATGTGTTGCTGAAAGGAAAGGAAGATACTAGCTAAACATAATAAGGATACCCATAGTAGATATCATTATTCATCCTTACATTAAACCAAGATACATATGCGTCGGTAAGTAACCACTAACACACTAGTTGTTTTTTTTAAACGGCAACCACACTATATGTTTATATATAGAGAGCCAGTAAGAAACTGGAGAAACAAAACAAAAGCGAAAGAGAAGAACAACAACACGAACTAACACACTAGTTGTTACATGGGGACTGGAACACAAAACAGGAGTGTAATATATTCCTTAAGAGTCTTTTCTGGAAAAGTTAAACCATCATTGTGCCTGTACGCCACGTCTGTCATGTTTGTAAGACCAATAATCGGAGCAAGCAGATCCAATGAGACCTCTGTTGGCTTTAGACACGCCTCATTTAGATCTTTCCATCCATTTTCAACAAGTTTTTTGAGTATCTTGACAGCTACATTTTCCGACACCCCATAAGTCTTCATATAAGCATCTACACTTGTGGCTGTTGGAGCTCTTTCACGCTCAAACTTCATGTGAACCCCAAATTGGCAAATGTTATTAGACTAGGTGAAACTAAATAAGATTACCTAGTAATTCAGATCTATAGGGGATATTGACAATTTGAAGGAAACAACTCACTGCCGTAAATGCTTCATTTAATAAGCTTATGACACTTGACTTTACTACTAGAAAAGGGGGAAATTTAATTCGGACCACACCCAAAAGCCTTAGAAATTTAATTCGGACAATGTTTAGAAAATTTTCGCGAAAAGTTTCCTGAGTATAGTTTTTTCTCGTAAAATAGGTTTTGTTTCAGAAAGTGTTTGCTACTCGTTTTATACACATTTCTGACAATACTGTTGGAAACGACAAAGTTTTCTTGTGTTGCTTCTTGGGATATCCATTTTGGAATTTTAGAAATTTGTCGTACAAAATTAATTTTTGTTAAACGTGGCATCATAAGTAAGGTTAATTTATTACCTCAACACTGACGACATCATCTTCGAGCCTTCCGATCAACTCTGAAAGTTGTACGATCTTTGGATAGCTTTCGTACCAAGCTAAAGCCTCGCGTGTTACAATGTTGCCCATACCAATCAATGCAGTCTTACTAAGAACATTATGTGCAGAAGTAGTTGTCCCAATTTTCATATACTCTTCAAATGATGGCACCTCTTTAGCATGTCTCCATTCAGACTCTTGATGGTAACTTCTAGCCAAGTCTTGGAACTGCACTCATAACAGACATGATATAAATATGAATGGCCGGGTGAACAATAATGTACATATATATACACTGGAGCCATACAGCTTTTTTTGAAGTCTCAATGACATTTGTTCTTCCATGTTTGTAAAATCCATCATACTCGTTGAGCAAAATTTCATACAATGGTTTCATGTATTCTGGAAGTTGCAACATAGCACTAACTTCCCACCTAAAAAGATAGAAACAACAACTAATATCATACAAAAGGATACCTGATGAGCAGTATTCGGCATTACCATAAGTTGAACGCAAAGGCATCAACTTGATAGAAGAGCATGATTAGCTAATACCTATTTATTGCATGGGTTAGAAGTCGGCTCTCCTCAATAGTAGCATATGCATCATACGTGTCATCTAACACCAATACAAGCAGTACGATTTTGGTCGTTATTATTCGGACTTCAGAGTAATACGGCTCCAAGAAAAACGCCAAAATCCATACATAGAGTTCAGGTACTCTATCTCTTACATATAGTGTTTTCGCCGGTAGGTCCAAGTCTTTCCACCACCTAAATCAGAAGTACAATTCATTATCATATTCAATAATTAATCTCATTCTTAAGGCTTAATGGCAGGTTATGTATGCTACTAGAAATTATTATCCAGTAATAACTTACTTTGATACAGATCGAAGTTCTTCCTTTTGTAGGAGTTGCAAGTAGTTAAAATGCACCTTTGCAAGCATCAATAGGGAATCATACCGTGAAATTTCTTCTTCAAATAGGAACAAATACTTCCTCGCTTCAACCATCTGATGCCCTCGATTAAAAGGTCTCTCCAATACATGTTTGACTTGTTGTGCAAGTGTACCATCAAGTGTTTTTTCTATCGTTTTAAGTTTACTTTCTGCGAATGCACCGGCTTCATCTAGTATAGATTCTCCTCTTATTCTTAGTTGGGCACTCTCATACAAACTTATCATACCCCTCACATCTCTAGTCATGTCTTCCTTGAATTTACCAGAACTGGAGTCCTTGAACTTGTTAAACACATCTGTATAACCACCAATAATATATTATTAAGTGTTTATGGTTATCGTAATGTTTCGTGTATCATTCAAACAAAGCATCCCTATATATAGGGAGAGAATACAAAAGGAGATAAATCAAATACAAATATATGGCGTAACAAGCTCCTACAATTACAGACTATATAGATGGACTATATTTACTTAACATTCACATCTTCTAATAGTCCCCCGCAGTTTGAGTGTGGATGAACTCTCAAACTAAATCGAAACTCTTCGAACAATGTCTGTGGAAGGCCTTTGGTGAAAATATCAGCATATTGTGATGAGGAGGGCACGTGAAGAACCTTGATATGACCGATGTGCACTTTTTCTCTTACAAAATGGATATCCATTTCAACATGCTTTGTTTGCTGATGTTGGACCGGGTTTGCGGATAGATACATGGCAGGCACATTATTACAGTAAACGACGGTGGCTGTCTTGATAGGGACCCGCAGCTCAAGGAGGAGGTTGCGAAGCCAGTTAGTCTTGGAAACTGCATTTGCGACGCCCCGGTATTCGGCTTCAGCGATGGATCGAGAAATTGTTGGTTGGCGCTTTGAAGACCATGAGATGAGGTTGTCGTCCATAAAAATGCAGTACCCAGAAGTGGACCGTCTAGAGTTGGGACAGCCTCCCCAGTCGGCATCAGAGTATGTTGTGAGAGCAGTAAAGGAAGAGGTCGAGATGTGTATGCCAAACCCGAGAGTTCCCTGATGGTAGCGTAGTATACGCTTGAGAAACAAAAAATGTGGCTCACGAGGGGCATGCATAAACAGACAGACCTGCTGAACAACATAAATAATGTCGGGTCTCGTAAATGTTAGATACTGAAGAGCACCGGCGAGACTTCGATATAGAGAGCCGTCCTCAATTAGATCTCCATCGGCTGCGCTTAATTTAGAAGCCGTGTCACAAGGTGTAAACGCATGATTTACACCCGGTCATGTTTGCTCTGTGAAGAATGTCACGGGCATATTGAGACTGAGATAAGAACAAACTGTTAGATTCGTGGGTAACTGAAATGCCCAGAAAAGGGTGAAGAGGGCCCAAGTCACTCATGGTAAACTCTCATGATAACATAGTGATGATAGAGGTCAAGAGAGTATCGTCAGATGCCGTCAAGATGATAGCATCAACGTATAAAAGAAGATACACCATGGAATCGCCCCAGTGATAAATCAAAAGTGACGAATCACAAGGGCTACTACGAAACGCATGTTAAAGTAGGTGGTTTGAAAAACGCGTGTACCATAGCGCGGGGCTTGCTTAAGGCCATACAACGACTTTTTCAACCGACAAACATGTGTGGGAAGTGTGGTGTCAACAAATCCTGGTGGCTGATGTATACAGACTGTTTCCTCCAAGTTACCGTGTAAAAACACATTTTTAACATGGAGTTGGTGAATTGGCCACTTTCTAGATACCGCGAGACTTAAAACGTTGCGGATCGATGCCGGTTTAACCACTGGGCTGAATGTATCATGACAGTCGATGCCGATGGTTTGTGACTTGCCATTGACTACTAACCGGGCTTTGTATCGTTCGAGAGCCCCATCCGCCTTGAACTTGTGGCGAAACAACCACATGCACCGAATGATCGGAACCCCGTCAGGTCTTGGAACTATTTCCCAAGTCTTGTTTTCTTGCAAAGCACTATACTCATTTAACATGGCTTTATGCCAATTTGGATCTAGAAGGGCTTTTTGGTGAGAGGTTGGGAGAGGATAAATAGTAGTGGCAGTAGAAGGGGTGGTGAGATTAAACTTGGGATTGGGCTTGGTGATCCCAACATTGGATCGGGTAAGCATGGGGTGATTGTTTAGTTGGCTGTGGGTAGAGGTGTGGGTCGGTGTAGTAGGTGGGGAGGGCAGTTGTGGTAGCGGGTTAGGAGGGAGGGGGCTGTTCACGGGTGTAGGTGGATTCGGAGTATTGGGCGGGTGGGTCGTAGGAAGAGATGTTGGGATGGTTGGAGGAGGTGTTGGGATGGTGAGAGGTATAGGGGTTGAAGCGGACACTCAGTGAAGGGGTATGGGTCGTCATCCAGGAAGTGATAATCGGATGAATGGAGGATAGTTGGAAAGGGAAAATCGGTCTCGTCAAAGGCGACATGACGTGAGATATGGACGCGACCAGTAGTAGGATCTAGGCAACGATAAGCTCGGAAATTTGACGGGTAGCCTAGAAAGATGCAACGGGCCGAACGGGGATAAAGTTTATGAGGTTGAGTGGCGGAAGCATTTGGGTAGCATGTGCAACCAAAGACGCGTAAGTGGTTGTAGGTGGGGTGGCGATGATAAAGGGCAAAGGTCGGGGTGTGGTGATTCAACTTGGGTGTAGGTAATATATGGTGGAGATATGTGGCGGTGTGGAGTGCTTCAACCCACAAAGCGGGAGGGAGACGAGCGTGTATGAGAAGCGCCCGGATGATGTTGCTTAGGAGTCGTAGCATTCGTTCGACTTTGCCATTTTGGGGAGATGTTTGAGGACAAGAAAACTGAAGAACCATGCCATGTTGGGAAGCAAAATTTTTAAAGTTGTGATTATCAATCTCGCCACCCAAGTCACATTGGAAAGTTTTAATGAGGCAATTAAATTATGTATAAGTTTGTGAAATTTGGCAAAGGTCGAGAAGGTTTCATACTTGAATTTAAGTGGGTATACCCAAACATGTGTAAAGTTGTCAATAAGTACCATAAGTACCATGTAATATTTGTAACCTGTTTTACTCGAAAGTGGAGAAGTCCACAAATCACAGTGAATTATATCAAAGGGGGAAAAAGTAACTGAATTTGAATCATTAAACAGTAAACGTTGACTATTAGCAATTTGACAAGAAGAACAAACAGAAGGACTAGTAGTCTTATTACAATGAATAAAATTATTACTAGACAAGAAATTTAAAATGCTAGCGCCAGGAAGACCGAGACGGTTTTGCCAAGGGGTAGGTTGAGTTGTAGAAGCAAGAGCGAAGGTGGGCGATGTGAGCGGATAGAGGTCCCCCGTGCTGTCATGGCATGAAAGGAAGGTGCCCATCTTGAGGTCCTTCAAAGAAAAACCAAATGGGTCAAATTCAAAGCTAACTTGGTTATCACAGGTAAACTTACGAACAGAAAGTAAATCTTTTATGACGGTGGGTGAGTGTAGGACATTATTTAGGTAATAGGTTTTGGTGGATATGGTGTGGATTGAATTTCCAGATCCGTGAATTGGCAATTTTTTTCCATTGCCAACAAGTATAGTGCTAGAAGAAAAAGACAAAGGAGTTGAAAGTTTACCGGGATTAGCCGTGATGTGTGACGATGCTCCGGTGTCCATATTCCAAGTGGTGTCTTGAGAGTTAATTTGCATCATGGAAAGTGCCGTACCAAGATCCGTAGGACTGAGAGCTTTAAACGCAATCGGGTCATGGAATTGGGTCGGGGCAGGGGCGTTTGGGGTATAGGTGGTAATTGGGCTTGATGATAAGCTAAGTGGGCTTGGTTATATTGGGCTTGTGGGTAAGGAGGGGGTTGTTGGTTTAGAGCCCAGGCTTGTGATGGATAAGGGGTGTGCCAATTATTGTATTGAGCCGATGGGTGTTGAGGGCCGTAGATGGGCTGGTAGGGTTGTGAATTGTGAGGGGGGGGGGGGGGCAAGTATAGTTGGATGGCCACGGCCACGGCCACGACCACCTCGATAACCGCGTCCACGTGGTCTGTTAGGGTCATAGGGATGAGGCGAATAGGTGGGATAGCGATGGGTTCATTGCGTATGGGTGGGTTAGTGTGTGGGTTATTGGGTGGGTGAGAGGAGTCGGTATGTGTAGAGGGTACGGGAGGGGTAACAAGGACAGATTGATTATGGTTTGCCCGGGCTGCTTGTCTTTGTTGTTCCTTTCTGAAGACTAGTGCGAGCATCATCCCAAGATGGGGATGTTTGACTGATGATGGCATCAGTGACGTCATACTCGGACGGTAGACCACAAACAAGTTGCATAACCAGCCGTGGTTCGCTCACCGGGAAACCCACATCACCTAGCTGGTCGGCAATTTCCTTGAGTTTTTGGCAATAATCATCCAATGAAGAGCATGCGGCAAGCGTTAGATTTGTAAAGTTGTGCTCAGTGTAGTAGCACGCGAGCCTTTATTGTTGAGGAATATACTTTCGAGCTTAATCCATGCGGTTCGTGCTGTAGCTTCGGTTTCAGGAATACGAACCAAATATTCGTCGGACAATGTAGCATAAATCCATTGAAGGATGAGGGCATCGATCTCGTGCCAAGAATCATAATTGGAGTCATCCTTACCCGGTGGGTTGGTGTCATCGATATGGTCTAAGACTTTGTAAGCCTTTGCATGCAACTTAAACAACTTTACCCAGGAGGAATACATTACCTTCTTACCATCAAGGGTTCTAACTTTGTTTTGGATGTTGGTCACCGTATACGCAGGATGTAAGGCCGGAGACTTGGAGTCGGAGTTGATCTCCGATTGGGTGGTGGGCTCTTTGTCGATCATGGTGACTGTCGTAACAGGAAGAGGACCGAAAAAAAAAAACGATGAGCGACGACTAGGGTTTTTAGAGCGAAAGCTCTGATACCATAAAAGTATTTATGGTTATCGTAATGTTTCGTTTATCATTCAAACAAAGCATCCCTATATAGGGGGAGAATACAAAAGGAGATAAATCAAATACAAATATATAGCGTAACAAACTCCTACAATTACGTACTATATATATGGACTATATTTACTTAATATTCACATCTTCTAATAATTATTTCAAAAAAATATTCAACTTAATGCACCTAGGAAGAATGACCAACAGTGGCAAAGCTATGATTCTTACCTATTGGGTCACTGTTTATAGGTGGTAAAACAAAAAAACCTTGCTCCTACTCTATATACCAATAATTCTAAATTATTTATCATTACCAAATGAGTTATCCTCACATTGACATATAAATCATGATTCATCATGAGAGACAAAGAACTCTACTAAACAGCTTTAACAAAAGTACAAAACCATTTTAAACAAATTTTAACGAGTGGCTTACCACAAGAAAATCTATAACCAAAGTGTCTAAAAACTTGAAAGTGAATGGATATTGTATAGAGATCTGCTTCGTTGTAACTTTGCAAGTTAAGCTGTTTGAAAAGTTCATCAAGTTGACCATCAATATCTTTTGAGAAATTATACGTCAAACCAAGACGATAGACACAATAAATCAAACCCAATTTCTCATTTGTATCAATAGCAGGGTTTAATATCATTCTTCTAACGTTTTCTTTTGGCTGCTCCATAGCTTTACTGTATGCTTCCAATTGCTAGAAAATGAAAGAACGTATTATTACATATCTAATGTTAAAGAACAACATTGTGCTACAGTAAAGTAAAGCTTCTTAATTTGTGTTTTGACCGTAATATTTTTGTTAAGTTTTTGTTTTATTTATATAAATTATTACAAGTCAGCCAATTTGGCAGTAAACTAATTTTTTCTTATATTATTATTATTATTATTATTATTATTATTATTATTATAATAGTAATAATAATAATTTTTAAAAACAACTTTGTGATAAAGTAAAGTTTATAATTTTGTTTGGCCACAATATTTTTGGTTTTATTTTCTGATTACACGTCAGCTTATTGTAAATATAAATTGTAATCTATTTTTCTTATTACATTATTTTTATCACTTTTAATTTATTATATTTTTATAGCTTTTTTTTATTTTGAAATTATTATTTTATTTAAACATATTCGGCATTTCTGTTAACACACGACATCATATAAAATCTCTTCATAAATGATCTGTTTGCCCCGAATGATTTGGATCAATAAAGAACTCCAGTTTATTGGGCCTTTCGATACAATCAAACAGAAAGCCACAAAGGCGTCATATTTTAGAGCTAACTCACATTTAGCTTCTCTTTTTCTATAAATTGATGTCACTTAGCTTTTTCATTATTCTCACAACATTTGTGTAATGTTTTTTATAGCTCCATATATACCCTTTGGAAAAAAATACACCGTTGGTCCTTGTGGTTTCTGACAAATTTCAGTATAGGACACTAATAGTTTTTTTGTTGCACAATCAGGTATTAACTCTCTAATTTGTCACAATGTTGAGTACTAAGGCCAAACTTTGTTACCTTTTTTGTTAAGTCTTAATAAAATGACTAAAATGCTCTTTAATAGATAGAGAGTCTATTTTTAGTTATTTTTTTTTGACTAAAATAATTTAAAGTTTTATTTATATTTATATTTATATTTATATATTTTGTATTTTTCTGTTTTATTTATATTTTTATAAAATTATATGGATTTAAAGTTTATTACTTATAAACTTTGAGTTTATATATTATATTATTTAGATTAAGTTTAAAAGTTTATTTTACTAGCATATTATTATATATAAACTCAAAGTTTATAAATAATAAACTTCAAATCCATTTAATTTTATAAAAAATATAATTAAAACAGAAAAATATAAAAATATAAATATAAATAAAACTTTAAATTATTTTAGTCAAATATAATTAATTAAAAATAGACTCTCTATTGATTAAAAGGTATTTTAGTCATTTTATTAAGATTTAACAAAAAAAGTTAACAAGGTTTGGTCTTAGTACTCAACATTGTGACAGGATTTGGCCTTAGTACTCAATATTGTAACAAATTAAAACATTAATATCTGATTTTACAACAAAAAACTATTAGTACATGACATTGAAATTTGACAGAAACCACAAGGACTAACGATGTAATTTTTTCTACAGTTTGTGTAACTTGTGTAAGTAATAGATATGGGGGCTTACGGAATTGTCAAGAGAGAATGATAGAAACTGATCACCCCAAATCGAAGGCGGAAAGTTTGCCAGATGACGCACCGGCTCTATGGTGGTTTGTGAGTTAGCTTGCGCCATAGTGTTAGCTTCAGTTGTTGCCATTTGTGGAATGGGAGTTGGTGCAACGAACGCGGCTTATATTTTTAATCAACTATATTATTGCATATATAACATTATTTTGGGAATCATTACTATATGGGTGTGCGTTTGAAGTCAGAATGTGAATGCTAAAAATTAATTATCATCGAGCGTGATGTGAATGCTAAAAATTAATTAAAGCTTTAAGATATTTACACACTCACCCTGTGTATTTAGAAACCTTTGGAATTCTAGACGTCTTGTATAGGTCTATACGGAGCGTCTAGGCACTGAATTCAAGAGGGTCTAAGTGAAATGTCAGGCACAATGTTTGAGGATTCTAGACGCCCTGTATAGGCCTATACGAGACGTCTAGGAGTTGGGTGTTTTTCTAGTTGAAAGAATGGGTGTTTTGGTGGGGTAATTTGATGGTTTTTGTAGGGTGATATTTTTTTGAGTGAAAAAATGTGTGTTTATAAAGAAAGTTTTTATTTTTTGTATAAAAATATTTTACCGTTTTCAAGATTGACCCTTTAAATATATTCGATCATTTAAATATTATATTGTTTTTAACATTTGAATTTTCAAATATTATCGTACCGTTAAAATATTATATCGTTTAAATATTATTTAACATTTTGAAAATTATATTGTTCCCATATTATATTCTCAACATTTATTACGAAATATCAATTTAACACAAACAATCATTAAGTAACCAAATAGCTGAAAATAAACTTAAATATGACATATATAATATAAGTTTGTACATCCATAAGAAAAATAAAAACTACAATTGAACACTAAATACCAAAATATGTACATGCAGCTGGTCTATGCCTCTGGGTACGAGTCTGAATCTGGATCTGGTTGTTGCGGCTGTTGCTGATGATGTGGTGCTCGAGTTAGTGGGAGCAGTATTGCGGGTAACCTCTCTCTCTCGTCTATTTTGAGCCTCTCGAATCAACTAACCCACCAAATCTATAAGCTTGTCAACGTCGGCTCGTAAATGTGGATCTGCTGCAGCTCCCGGGGCATGACCTGGATAAACCTGCCATGGAAATTGGGGCGCCCCGAGAGGTGGCGGTAGCTGTGGCATCGCTGATCCGTCTAAATCCACCGGAGGGTCCTGCACGACCGCTGCAGCAGCATCTGGCGGATGATAGACTAGATCGAACTGCTCCGGTAGGTCCCACGGTTGCCATTAGGGACCTCTCGGGGTATCTATAATCCAGATACCCTTGTTGCGCCGGATAACTTGGTTCATCAGCATGGCATGAGTCATCTACAGGGTATGTTTCATCAACAGGAGGATGCGTGTCCAAATCTAGAAACAGTTTGTTTTGTTTCCTTGTACACTAGACACAACCTCCTCTTGCTCATTAGAATCGGGAACACCAGTCTCCTTCAAAAAACGGTATCATCATTAGTAAATAATTCATTAAAACAGTTAAGCTAATAACTGTTACCGGAACGTTTTTGTGCACCTATGACTCGCTAGAATACGGCCCAAAGACATAGTTGCCGTCCCAGTATGATGACATTTCAGCACCTCACAAGTGATAAAAAAATAAGGCAAAGAAGAAGCTCGGTGTAAGGCAGAACGATGGATGGTTGAAGAATGCTCTGCATGTCACTATTTATTTCAAATATAGACGCCCCATATTACTTTATGTCGCATGCCAGACACATAGTCAAATCAGTCCTCAAGACGCCTCGTCTAGGCCTAGACGAGGTGCCTTGCTCTATTGTATTGCTCCCTCGTATAGGCCTAGACGCCCTGTCTGATGTGATTGATTTGACCTTGTACGAGGTTCAGTGGCTGGTTGGAGACAAAAACCCTAGACGCCTTGTATAGGCCTAGACGAGGCGTCTTAAAGGCCCTAGACACCCCGTCTAGGCCTATACGAGGTGTCTTACAGGGTGTGGAAATAGGCACTAAGGTGTGTGAATATGCACACCCTTAATTAAAGGATATGTCCTCATCGAGGGTGCTCTTTTTTATTGGTGTGCGTTTTTTTTGAAAAGTAAACTTCATTAAAACACAAGCCACCTCAAACCGAGGCAGCCGAAACACACATTACAAATTTACACCAATCTACCCATAAAATAGACGTTCCTTTAGTTCTAGATGTATACCACAAAAAACCCACACTTTTGACCTCACTGATAATACGATCTAGCTTAACCGTGTTGTTGTTGAATCTGGCATGGTTTCTCGCCCTCCAAATGATACAACACACTAACCTGATTATGCCCTTTAGAGCTTTTTTTTTTTCTGACATCTCAAACCAACATGATCATGCACCTCTATAAGGTCTTTAAACGAGAACTTAACCATATTCTGGATCGCCTATATTGAATATGTGAATACTAAAAATTAATTAATAAAGGATATGTCTTCATGGAGGGTGCTCTTTTCTATGGGTGTGTGTTTGAAGTCAATACGTGAATGCTAAAAATTATTTAATAAAGAATATGTCTTTATCGAGGGTGCTCATTTTTATGAGTGTGCGTTTGGTTTAAGTCAATATGTGAAGCCTAAAAATTAATTAATAAAGGATATGTCCTCATCAAGGGTGCTTTTTTTTTTTTTTTTTTTTTTATGGGTGTGTGTTTTTTTCAAAAGTAAACTTCATTTACAAACCCGACCCAAACCAGGCCGACCAAAAAACTACAACCGAAAGACAATCACATATTTACAAAAGAGCATCAATCTCCCCATTCTATCCCTTTATGTTTAGATCTATTCGAGAACTAAAGGAATCCCAAAGCCTTGATCTCGCTAACGATACTATCTATTCTGACGGGTTTATCAGAAAATAACAAATTATTTCTAGCTCTCCACAAGATCCAACACGCTATCCTGATAACGCCTTGAACCGCCATCTTCTTTTTCTCCGACCCGCTAATGGTCATATGAACATCCAGCGGATCCTTTATCGAGAAAGCAAAGATACTAGGGATCTTACAGCACGCGATGAACAGATGATAAACAGATTCTTCGTCCGAACCACACATCCGACACAAGGAATCTCCCACCTGAATATTTCTTTTTCTCAAAGCTTCACCAGTAGCGATTCTATCCAATTCCATTCTCCAATCGTGAATATTAATTTTAGACGGAATCCATTTGCACCATTCCATTTTGTAACCGTTCTCTCGATGAATCCGAATGAAGTAACTTCTTAACCACTTTAACCGAGAAAGAACCAGAAGAATCCGAAGCCCATTTCCATTTGTCGTTGTTATCCGAGAGCTGGATATTGACCAGAAGGGACTGAAGCTGTTGTAAGTTTGCCAACAAGCCCGAATCGAGCAGAGGCATTTTCCAGCTCCACGAAAAAACCTGATCAGCACCAAGATGTATGATCCGATCTGCCACACGACACCTCTTTTCCGTCTCCATCCTAAAAAGACCCGGGAAAAGTTGCTTGAGCGGTTCCGATGAAACCCAATGATCTAACCAGAAAGATATCTCGTTACCGTTGCCGACCTCTCCTACCATAAAATTCCGAAGTGATGATCCTCCAACTTTAGTTTTAATAAAAACTTTCGCAATATTATTCCAAACGCCGTTAAAAGACTTCTTTAAGGGAATGCATTCCCACCCAACCCGGCTATAATTTCTTCTTTCTTTCGTATTTCCTCTTCCTCATTCTCTATTCTCCTGTTTTCCTCAGCTTCAATGATTTTATCAATTTCCAGATTTTCACTTAGAGCCTCTGCCACCACAGTCAACTCTTCCACATTTGCCTCTTCGAACAAATCTCCATACCCCTCTTCAACGATCTCGGCAATAAACGCTTGTGAAACAATATCAGTAGATGTTTCTTCCATTACAATCCCCAGTCGTGTGGCTCACTAATAGCTTGAAGGGGTTGAACAACCGTAGTGTTATGAGGACTAGGAGTAAGGTTATCAGATGAGGTTGTTGTCGAAGTGGTAGAAATTGTATTGGATGGAGCTGGACTGTTGTTGTTGGATCTTGCTGAGCTTCCTTGACCATTGTTGCCTTCTCTATTCTTTGGTTTCCAACATTCTCTTGCATAATGACCATAGATGCCACAATTGTAGCATTTAACTTTGGTCATGTCAATCCCCATACGTGTCTTTGTGTTACCACCAATGAAACTCTTTCCCGTTCGCTGGAGAAATTTCTTCGCTCTTCTTACCAGTAACGCCATACTTAATTGCAGATCGAGCTCTTCCAATTCATCTTGATCAATTTGATCAAGATCTTCATCGAGAGTCGATGGTTTAACTAATTTTCCAAGTGCAAAATTCTCAAATGCCGTCATGAACGATGCAAGAAGTGCCATATTTTCTTCTATGAGCTTTAGACATTGCGAGTCAATTTTAGGAACATTCAAGCTTGGTTCACTTGGTCTAGCACTTGACGATGACGTTCCATGGGATATAGGAATTCCACCAATGGTACTTCCACTATTGGTACCAATGACAAAGGCACTTAGGTTGCAGGATCTCCCTGAAAAGTTTCTTTTGAAATAAAAGCAACACCTAATTTGCTTCCCTTTTCAATTTGCTTTGCACGATACAAAGCCGGATCTTGAAGCTTCTCAAAATCAGAGTCTTGATCTTCTAAGGTCTATGCGTAATCTTTGATCTTCTAGATTGCTTGATCAAGAGTCAATTCTTCATATTGTCGCAGCCCTCGACCCCTACCCCGGGAGCGGGCGCCGCGAGACACACACAGCGGGTGGTATCGGTGTGTATTAATTTGGCAGCGGAAATGAGACATCAGGATCGTAGTTAGGAAATAATTTTAGAGTTTTACAAGACCAAACTTTTATAATAAACAACTGGGATAAAACCCATGTTTCATTCATAATACATTTATAGGGATGATACCACCTTCTGTCGCAGCCCCCGACCACTACCCTGGGAGCGGGCGCCGCGTGGCACACACAGTGGGTGGTATCGATGCTTATTAATTTGGCAGGGGAAATGAGACGCCAGGATCGTAGTTAGGAAATAATTTCAGAGTTTTGATGTCTGTCATTATGGACATGCAAAAACCAACTAAACTATGTAGATAGGATAAGTCGGATATCGAACCAAAGGAGGATTGTGGAAAGTGTGTAATGCTCAGTTTTGATTAACTACTATTGAAAAAGTAAAACTCAGTTGTTGGATTTGATTGATTATCTAAAAATTACGAACTAAAAGTGAGATTTAAATCAATAGAAAGAACAATGGTTCCTCCAGATTTCAGGTTTTACAGCTAGATTCAATTATGTGTTTAATCGAAACACTCACATAGACATAAGTGTTTAACTTAATTCATCAATTGTGATAACCAACGACTAAGTACTCCGGTCAATACATAACGGGAGGTTATCGAATGATTATCAATTACAATTACAAACCCTAACCCCATGTCAAATATATCCCAATTACTAGAACTCTCAGGAACTGAATGCTTAGAAATTAAGGTTTAAATAAATGCAATTGTTTACAACTAATAAATCAAATCAACGTGAAAAGCATCGAATGCTTAGATCACCGAGTTAAACGATTGTCACAAACACATAAAATTATCCAACTTACAAAAAACCCTCCATTAGGAGGAAACCACTAGGAGACTAGCTGTTCATCGCGAAAGATTGATCGTCAAAGGCTCGAATCACGGTTGAAACCCTGTGAGGTAGCTGCCTCCTTCTCTGCCGTCTACTGTCCCCCAATTTGTGATGTTGTTGCTTCCTTATTAAAGTAATATATGTGAATTAATTATGATGATGATGAATATGTTTCTTGTATGTGTTCGAATGATGCTCTCCCCAAAAGTTAATTGATGTGAAATCAATTAATGTTCACCTCCCTTGACTTCACACTATTATATCTCTCGCAACTTCAAGCTAACATTCGGCTCGAAACCAATCCCGAACAACACCATTTAGTGTGTTTATCAACTTCAGCCATTCCGCTTTATCTTTAATCACTTTAACTTCACCGAATTAAGCGTTTAATCTGAAAAATCATAATCTCGCGTAGTTAACATATTCCAAACGTACAATCAAGTAAACGACAATAAATCACACAAATTAAACACGTTAACACTCGAATTTCACAACCTCCATCACATCCCCACACTTGACATTGATTGTCCTCAAGCAACTATTACAAACATTACTCACCTTATTAACAAATCACCATTGAATCCCTCACTAATTTAATCACTTTAAGGTCCCAAGTCATATCCGTCCCATAGACTGACATAATCGAGATTGACAATCTGACAAATAAGTGATACGCATTTAAAACAATTTAAGACTTGCCTAACTAAAATTAACATGCTTATGATACTACACACATGCCACACGCCCCTCACAATAATCACTCCTCTCGGTTTTATCAAGACTAGCGTGTAATGTGCTAGTATATAATTCACTCAAAACCAACTATGTTACATTGCAATCATAAGCTTGTATAGCAATCACACCTCCACTGTATCAAATAACGTAACACATATCCAAAGGACTTTTGGGTTTTGGGTTAAGGGTAAAGGTAGAGATATATTTTTTTTTGTTTTTCTGTTTATATGGTGAACACAACGAATAAACCAAACCATGACAACTTATTCACAATAACACTAACACTTGGGTGATTTTCGACCCATTTATATAATACGAACATAACAATGATTTTTTTTTCTTTTGCTTTCTTTTCTCTTTTTTTTTTTTATTTTTTTTCTTCTTTTTTTGTTTTTTTTTTGTTTTTCATAACAAATACACAATTGTCATTCATGGTTGGTAATTCAAACGTCAAACAAGGTGTAACAAACGAAGGGTAAAAGGCTCAACATGGTTAACTAAGGTGGGTGGATAAACAATCAACATATGAAATAATGAAGGGATCCTAATGCCTTTATCATCTATGCACACGTTAAATCACAGTCTCGGCACGTATCAAACTACACAAGTTCTAACACAAAGAAACATATGGCCTACTCTCAGCAAATGAACATTTATTGCAATTCAACTAATAATCTAGTAGGCTCAAATATCTCACCGAACAAAAGGAATAAGGGTTACCGACACGTAGCATGTGTAATTCCTAAAGCATGTTACCCCTAGTTAGGCATCTCTTCTCAACTATTCTCTAAAAACATGTCAGAAATACTCTCATGAAACTTAAAGGGACAACCATGACTAGGGATCTACGTTAGTTTAATATCAGTAGGAACCTTTAGCTATTGAAAATGTTGGTTTTCATGTAGTTCAAGCGTACTCGAGACAAAAAAATTTCAAAAAATTTTCAATTTTAGCCCAATTTCAACCCTTCAAGCATTTAAGATCAACAATCATACCAACCCTCTCTCGAGTTACCGCATCCCCACACTTGGGATACATTGTCACCAATGTATGGTGCAATTTATAATCTAAACTCGAGAGATACCACCCGCAAACCATGAACGGCTAATACCTAGATGACTCAACACAAAGAAACCACTCCCAACACAAAAATTTCACACCACCAAGTACACAAAAACAAATAAAACACAAGATAGATAAATACATGCACCTGATCAGAAAACAATTGAGTGTTTGTATTGGTGTAGCTGCTGCGATCTAACCGAAACATACGCCCCTTATGGATTCTTTGAGATCTCACCGGGGATGTTGCCAAACATCCCCACATTTGATTCATTGCATCCGTGAAGATAGAATCGTAGGAACCTGTCAAAACACAACACACCAAACGAAACCAAAACAAAGTACAAACTCTACATCCTCGGGCTGCCTCCCGAGAGCGCTAAGTTTAAAGGTCTTCAGCCAGACCGTACCTGCTATGCGCTACGGTGGTCTCAATGCACACTTACCCAAAACATTTCCAACGAATGCCCGGAAATTTACATGCCATCTCCATAGGTTTGTAAGTATAATTGGCATGTTCAGACTGCACCTGCGGGTTTTGCTGATCCACTTCATGCAATATACCCTGATGTCTTGTTGTTTCACCCTTCTCATCTTCTTCCTCGAACCCTCTTCCCCACACTTGTTAATTGGAATGATTGATATGGGAAGAGGTTCGGTACACACATGTATCTCATCAGACTGCTCTGCCTCATCATCCTCACACACCATCTGATCCATCAGTGACTCTTCATCAGATAAAGGACTCATTGGTGTGGTATTATCCTCCACAACCTCCCCCTTCATGTGAGAATAATCTCTAATGTCATCAGGTAATGGTGAGAGACGCTCTTCTATTTCTATCTTCATTTTTAACTTCTGACACTTAGAAACTAGGCAGCTGATTCGATCTTCATCGGAAAGGTTGGGTGCTAATAAATACTGCTCGATTTTGGACAAACTCGCTTCCAACATAGCAAGCTTTTTCTCCTCCTCGGTCTGATAAGCATACACACCCTCGGGCTCAGGATACTCCTCGGGATGATACTGTCGGTATCCCTGATACGGTGTTGAGATGTACGTATCCATCATTTTTTTATTCCAATACTCTGGATTTTCCAAATACACCGTGCACACATCATCATAAACTGAAGTATGATTACGACCGCAACAGAAACATCGTCCATCCGTCCTTGGCTCAAAGTAGACATACTCGTCCCGATCATATCCATCCGAGTAATAATCATCCTCCATCTCCAGGTCATAATCATCAGCGTATGATGGAGGTGGAAGCTGTGAAACATAAGACACCGGTTTTCCATGTGCCCTCCTGTAGTGGGCCTCGTGGCAACTGATACACGGATGACGTGGACCCCCGCACAATATACACGTAGAAAAGCTGGAATCTGTGTAATGCTCTGTCATCCTGCACAACACAACTCAACTACCAAGTGTAAATCACGAACATCAAAGAAAAATCTTTTTGGGATTTTTAAATTTGTTTTTTTATTTTTTATTTATTTAATTATTTTTTTATTATTTTTATTTTTTTTAATTTGTTTTTACTAAAACTTAACAGTAAACACTTTGCGCACGCCTCCCCGGCAACGGCGCCATTTTGATGTCTGTCGTTATGGACATGCAAAAACCAACTAAACTATGTAGATAGGATAAGTCGGATATCGAACCAGAGGAGGATTGTGGAAAGTGTGTAATGCTCAGTTTTGATTAACTACTATTGAAAAAGTAAAACTCAGTTGTTGGATTTGATCGATTATCTAAAAATTACGAACTAAAAGTGAGATATAAATCAATAGAAAGAACAATGGTTCTTCCAAATTTCAGGTTTTACAGCTAGATTCAATTATGTGTTTAATCGAAACACTCACATAGACATAAGTGTTTAACTTAATTCATCAATTGTGATAACCAACGACTAAGTACTCCGGTCAATACATAACGGGAGGTTATCGAATGATTATCAATTACAATTACAAACCCTAACCCCATGTCAAATATATCCCAATTACTAGAACTCTCTGGAACTGAATGCTTAGAAATTAAGGTTTAAATAAATGCAATTGTTTACAACTAATAAATCAAATCAACGTGAAAAGCATCGAATGCTTAGATCACCGAGTTAAACGATTGTCACAAACACATAAAATTATCCAACTTACAAAAAACCCTCCATTAGGAGGAAACCACTAGAAGACTAGCCGTTCATCGTGAAAGATTGATCATCAAAGGCTCGAATCATGGTTGAAACCCTGTGAGGTAGCTGCCTCCTTCTCTGCCGTCTACTGTCCCCCAATTTGTGATGTTGTTGCTTCCTTATTAAAGTAATATATGTGAATTAATTATGATGATGATGAATATGTTTCTTGTATGTGTTCGAATGATGCTCTCCCCAAAAGTCAATTGATGTGAAATCAATTAATGTTCACCTCCCTTGACTTCACACTATTATATCTCTCGCAACTTCAAGCTAACATTCGGCTCGAAATCAATCCCGAACAACACCATTTAGTGTGTTTATCAACTTCAGCCATTCCGCTTTATCTCTAATCACTTTAACTTCACCGAATTAAGCGTTTAATCTGAAAAATCATAATCTCACGTAGTTAACATATTCCAAACGTACAATCAAGTAAACGACAATAAATCACACAAATTAAGCACGTTAACACTCGAATTTCACAACCTCCATCAAGTTTTAAAACACCAAACTTTTATAATAACAAATGGGATAGAACCCATGTTTCATTCATAATACATTTATAGGGATAAACCCTAGTTGCTGAAAACATAAAATTTTATTTAGGTAAATTTTATAGCCACTTCTTTAAGCATTCAGTGCTCCATAGCTGGCTTCTTATAGCTTCACATTAAGTTAACTGAAACGCGTTTTAAAAAGATTTTATCAGCTAGAAATACTGGCGAGTGCATCCTAGTTTAATCAAAATAAGCTTTTATAACTTTTACAGTATTGAGAGCGATTACAATGTTTATATCTACCAATATACTCATTCAGTATTTGTCATGTTGGCAGTTCCATGACTGTGGTAATATTACTCATTGGCTAACTCGTTGTCCAATAGTAACGTATTTATTAGTAGTGTATGCAAAACCCCACATACCGGCAGCAATTGTAGAATACAAAGACTCGATCACTGTAAGTATAACTTAAAATATTTGAGGTTTTGGTAAAATAGTTTGGTAGAAAAAGAGAATGACTCACATTGTAGACTTAGGTAATTCTGCAGCTTCCTGTTGCTTTTCCTAATTATTTTCTATTAAAAGCAAACAATGCACACGTGTTAGTAAGATAACCCAAATCACGTTAGCCATACAACATGAGACAGAACTCCAACGAACTTAGTCAGGCAGAGCCTCGACATGCGTTACGGAGCCCTAGATTAATCGTGTAGGGTAACAAATTAGTGATCGAGGGTTAACGTACTTACAACGAGGCAGAGCTTCGTGTTTTAGGGGTATAATATCGAGCAGCGTTTAGCTATTATAGGGACTTTAGAGAGAAAAGAACTGAACGATAATGACTGAGGTCGAGAGCCTCCTTATATAGGTTGTTCCCGGATTTGCTCGAGCCCCGCGAGTCCCCTTTCTCCTTCTTTCGTGCCCCGCGAGCCAGACCTAGCTACGGCTACGTCTGGTTAGTCACCTATATAGCCTAGCCAAATGTCGTGCCATGTGGCACATTGGTTATCCGTCATGTGACTCTCGGTTGCGCCCCGTGAACCACAGGGACAACCCTGTCGCAGCCCACGAGTCACCCTGGAACTTTGTTTTATTTAGTTTTTGTTACAATTAAGGTTATACGGGTGTAAATTAGCGTATACAGGGTATATTAGGAGCGTTTTATGAGGGTTGTTATATCCTCCCCACCTTGTTTTAAATCTCGTCCTCGAGATTCACTGGAACAGGTGTGGATATTTTTGTTGCATTTCTGACTCGAGTTCCCATGTGTATTCTAGTCCTCTCTTTGAATCCCATTTCACTTTGACCAGAACTAATCTCTTGTGTTTGAGATTCTTAATCTTTCTGTCTTCAATATGAAGTGGTTTCTCTATAAACTTAAGTTTCTCATTTACCTCTATGTCTTGAAGAGGTATGACCAGTGATTCGTCTGCTAAGCATTTCTTGAGATTACATACATGAAACACATCATGTATTCCTGTCATTTCTTCTGGCAATTGCAGCTGATAAGCTACTGGTCCTATTCTTTTGATGATCTCAAAAGGTCCAACATATCTTGGGCTTAGCTTTCCTCTCTTAATGAATCTGACTACTCCTTTCCATGGAGAAACTTTTAACAATACCTTATCTCCAACTTGAAATTCCAATGGTTTTCGTCTGTTATCTGCATAACTCTCTTGACGATCTCGGGCTGCTTTTAGTCTTTCTTTGACTTGAATGATTTTGTCCGTTGTTTCTTGCACTTTCTCTGGTCCAGATAATTGCTTTTCTCCAATCTCTGCCCAATAGACTGGAGTTCGGCATTTTCGTCCTTAGAGTGCTTCAAATGGAGCAACATTGATGCTGGTATGATAACTGTTGTTGTAGGAAAACTCTATGAGGGGTAAATAATCGTCCCAATTTCCTCCGAAATCAATTGCACAGGCTCTAAGCATATCTTCCATTGTCTGAATGGTCCTTTCGCTTTGTCCGTCCGTTTAAGGATGATAAGTTGTGCTTAGATTCAAACTGGTTCCCATTACTTTTTGGAAACTTGTCTAAAAATGAGAAGTAAAACGGTTGTCTCTGTCAGATACAATAGATAAAGGAATTCCATGTAATGAAACTATTTCATTTGCATATAACTTAGCTAATTGTTCAATACTGAAAGTTTCCTTCATTGGTAAGACATGAACATATTTGGTTAATCTGTCTACAATCACCGAGATTGTATCATTACCTTTTCGTGTCTTGGGTAATTTGGTAACAAGGTCCATTGTTATCAATTCCCATTTCCAAATTGGCATCTCTAATTGATGTAATAATCCTGAAGGTTTCTGATGTTCAGCATTAACCTGTGAATAGGTTAGACATTTAGCAACATAATTTGCTATATCCTTTTTCATTCCTGTCCACCAGAAATTCTTTCTTAAGTCTTGATACATCTTATCACTACTGGGATGTATCGTATACATAGACTTATGGGTTTCTTCTAAAATTTGGATCCTGAGGTTTCCTTGAATAGGTATCCAGATCCTTTTCTTATGAAATCTCCAAATTCCATCTGATCCTTCTTCAAGTTCCTTAATCATTCCTTTTAAACTTTCAGCATCGCCCTTGATTGTTGTTTCCTGTATCACTCTAATTTGCTCATTTAAATCTATCTGCAGATTTAGTCTGAGAGAGCGTACTCTTTTTGGCTTTTCATGATACTTTTGGCTTAAAGCATCAGCTACTACATTAGCTTTGTCTGCATGATACTGGATATCACAATCGTAATCACTAAGAATTTCCATCCAGCGTCTCTGTCTCATATTTCATTCCTTTTGCCCAAAAACATATCTTAAACTCTTATGATCTTTAAATACAACGAACTTACTACCATAAAGATAGCGTCTCCAAATCTTAAGGGCAAAAATTATTGCTCCTAATTCTAGATCATGAGTTGTATAATTCTCTTCATGTTTCTTAAGTTGTCTGGAAGCATAAGCTATAACCTTTTGACGTTGCATCAACACGCATCCAAATCCTAACTTAGATGCGTCACAATAGACTACAAATTCTTCAGTTCCTTCTGGCAACGCGAGTATGGGTGTGTTGGTTAACCTTTGCTTCATAATTCTAAATGCTTCCTCCTGTTTTGGTCCCCATTCAAACTTAACAGATTTGTATGTCAGTTTGGTTAATGGAATGGCTAGTCTAGAAAAATCTTGAATAAAACGTCTATAATATCCTGCCAATGCAAGAAAACTTCTTACTTGCGTTGGTGATTCAGGGACTTTCCATTTGGTAATCGCCTTGATCTTTGTGGGATACACATGAATTCCTTCATGATTAACCATATGTCTAAGGAATTGTACTTCATGAATCTAGAATTCACATTTTGAGAATTTAGCATAAAGCTTTTCTTTTCTCAACAATGTCAGAAGTATATGGAAATGCTCTATATGATCTTTCTTGCTCTTAGAGTAAATTAGAATGTCATCTATAATGCCAATTACGAATTTATCCAGGTATGGTTTACATATCCTATTCATCATGTCCATAAATGCAGCTGGGGCATTGGTTAAACCAAATGGCATGATAGTAAATTCATAATGACCGTACCTTGTTCTGAAAGCAGTTTTAGGAATGTCCTCTTCCTGTACTTTCAATTGATCATATCCTGAGCGTAAATCGATCTTAGAAAAGAATCGAGCTCCTTGAAGTTGATCGAACAGGTCATCGATTCTCGGCAGTGGGTGCCGATTTTTAATCGTTACCTTATTCAGTTCTCGGTAATCAATGCACATTCGCATCGATCCATCCTTATTCTTGAACTAGGATGTATAAAAACTTTTTCAAGTAGTTCGTCCAATTGTTTCTTTAGTTCCTGCATCTCCGTCGGTGCTAGTCGATAAGGTGCTTTGGCAATCGGTGATGTCCCTGGTATTAGGTGAATTCTAAATTCAACCTCTCGATCTGGCGGTAATCTAGGTAACTCTTCTGGAAATACGTCTGAGAATTTAGATACTATGGGAATATCTTTTAACTCTTTTCCTTTAGGGTTAATGATTACGAAAATCATATACACCATTCCTCCTTTCCTTGCATAACTTGCAACTTTCATCACAGAGATGAATTTTGTTGACCTGGTTGGTTTGTCTCCTTTAATTGTGATCTTTTCACCATTTGGTGTACTTACTTGTACAGCCTTTTGATCACATAGAATATTGGCATGATTGGCTACCAACCAATCCATTCATAGCACGACACCAAATCCATCTAGATTCATTGGAAAAAGATTAACAATAAAATTTTGGTTTAGAATTTCTATCCTTGCTCCCTGCAGGATTTCGCTTATCTTGATAAAATCTCCATTTTCCGTATCCACCAGACAGTCTTGTGGAAGTTTAGTTAATGGTTGGTTGAGAAGTTTGTAAAAAGAAGTATTGATAAAATTTTGGTTTGCACCAGAGTCAAATAATACTTTAGCAAAAAAATCATTAACTAAAAACGTACCGGCGATCACATCTGGAATCATCTTGGCTTCTTCAGTTGTCAGAACGAATGCTCTAGCATTCTTCTTGGGTCCTTCGGTTGTCTTAGCTTTGCTGGTTGTTGCTAGAGCTAGTTTCGGACAGTTTGGTTTGATATGACCAGCTTCTTCACAATTGTAGCATAATTTATTGCTAACTTTCTTCCAGCAGTCTTCTTCCTTATGTCCAGACATCTTGCAGAAGTTGCAGTATATTGAGCACCTTCCTGAGTGCTTCCTTTTCATGAGGAGGACAGAATTTCCTTTCAACTATCTCCTTAAAGTTGGTCCATTCCATGTTATAAACAATGTCACTTCCTCTAGACTGGAGAATGGTATTCAACCACTCTAATGCTGCATTCTTAAAAGGATTAGAAGCAAACATGATCTTATCTTTATCTGCACATTTACTTATTTTTAAGACTGCTTCTATCTTTTTTATCCAGCGCAAGGCTGAAATGGCTCCTTCATTGCCTGAGAATTCTATTGGTTTGCAGGCCCAGAATTCTTTATAAGAAAAATCATATGAGATGGTTCTTCTTCTTTTTTGGAATTAGAGCTTGAATAGGTGGTCCGTGATTTTCGTTCACACTGTGACTTGGTTCAGTGGGTGCACGTTCACTTCCAATTACAGATTTATTATTTTCTGCCTCTTTAATAGTCTTGATAATATATGGCATAGCATCTATGATTCCTTGTGCTACTATATGTCCGATGGCACTATGATTCACTTGGTTCTCGTTATTATCGTTATTCTGGTTTTCCTGATCCTGATTTACAACTTTTTCCATCTGAATTGTAAACATTTATCAGGTATTAATATCATAGAATAAGATTAACACAAACAATCACTCAAGCAGATTGAATAAAAAACGTCGAGCATTGCGACTTACTCTTTTTTATAATTATAGAGTAAACTGCCATTTTGGTCCCTGTGGTTTGGTCACTTTTGCCACTTTAGTCCAAAACTCAAACTTTTTGCATCTGGGTCCCTGTGGTTTCAGTTTTATTGCCATTTTGGTCCAAAAATGAAATCAGGTCATGTTTGTCTTATAAAATCCTGCTATTTTGTCATTTTCCGCAGGTGCAAAATGATCATTTCTTTTTTTATAAATAAATACCATATTTTATAAGACAAATATGACCTGATTTGCCCATGAGGAAAATGATAAAATTGCAGGATTTTATAAGACAAATATGACCTGGTTTCATTTTTGGACCAAAATGGCAATAAAACTGAAACCACAGGGACCCAGATGCAAAAAGTTTGAGTTTTGGACTAAAGTGGCAAAAGTGACCAAACCACAGGGACCAAAATGTCAGTTTACTCTATAATTATATATGCATCTATTACAAATTACAACTGGAATTTAAATATTAGTAATTATGCATCGAGATATATATTAGTTTATCTAATTTAGTTGATTTTTTTTCCAGGTAACAAAATTTACACACACACACACACACACACACACACACATAGAGTGGGGATCCTACGGAAAGTGTGTTTTTCCTAGAAAGTCTAGGAAGCGATCTGAGCCATCCAATGGGTGTGTTTAATGGTTGAGATCATCTTGGTGGCATTTTGGTAATATGTGTTTCTAAAAAATAGGATTATTTAATTAATCAGGGGTAGATATGTCATTTAGCTTGTTTTAAGTATGGAAATAATTGTCATTCCATAACCACCCCACATTTCATGCGATTTTCTCTCTCTCTCTCTCCCCCTTTCTCTCTCTCTCTCTCTCTTCCTTCTATCCTTCATCAAGAAAACACATCGTATTAATCTGCTTGCTAATCTGCTTGCTGTTAAACACAGCGTCAAGAAATCCTCCAGCATTACAAGTATGGATGGTATAACACAGCGTATGAATCTGCTTGCTGTTAAAACACAACTGTATGAATATTAATGCTAAAACACAACTGTATGAATCTGCTTGCTGTTAAAACACAACTGTATGAATCTGCTTGCTGTTAAAGCACAACTGTATGAATCTGAATGCTAAAACACAACTGTATGAATCTGCTTGCTGCTAAAACACAACTGTATGAATCTGAATGCTAAAACACAACTGTATGAATCTGCTTGCTGTTAAAACACAACTGTATGAATCTGAATGCTAAAACACAACTGTATGAATCTACTTGCGGCTAAAATACAACTGTATTAATTTGCTTGCTGTTAAAACACATCGTCAAGAAAACGGAGATGATACGAACAGTATTTGAATGGTGATGATGAACTCGGAGATGGTGGAGATGGAGAAGTGTTTGATGATGACGAAGACGAAGAAGGAGAAGGTTGCGAAATACAAAAAATCTTGGAGAAACAGTTTCCATAATTATAGGCATTGTTAGTTAATTAGAGATAAATTCCAAAAATAAAATAAAATGTCAAATTACACAAGTGCCCTTTTTGTTAAAATCCCTCCATGCCACATGTCACATTCTTATTGCTTCCTAGACTTTCTAGGAAAAACCCACTTTCTACCCAACTCCTCCTCTATATATATATATATATATATATATATATATATATATATATATATATATATATATATATATATATATATATATATATATATATATATATATATAGGGGAAGGTTCAAATGAAAACCACTAGTTATTGTGAAAACTCGAAAACTAATTAAAAAAAGCCAAAAAAACATACAAAAAATTTTTTTTTTAATTTTTTTTTTGCAATCAAAATTTCGCAGGTTTTTTAATAAAAAAAAAAATTTCAAAAAAAAAAATTTTTTTTTTTTGTGTAGTGCACATGTGTAATACTGCACATATGTATGTGTACTACACATGTGTATTATTACACATGTGCACTACACAAATTTTTTTTTTTTTTTGAAAAAAAGTTTTTTTTTTATATAAAAACTAGCGATTTTTATAAAAAAAATTGAAAAAAAAATTTTTTTTGTGTGTTTTTTAGGCTTTTTTTAGTTAGTTTTCGAGTTTTCACAATAAAAGTGGTTTTCATTTGAACCATCCCCTATATATATATATTAGGTGCTGACTTGTCTAGAAGTGCATTTCACGCTCGTCATACTTTCAGACGAGTTTCTCTCCTATCTGACGGATTTTATTTACTTCTTCAACTAACTCTTCACCATACTGGCGAAGTTCCTCCACATTCTCTTGGTTCATAGGTGGTAGTGGTGCTGGTACTGGTTCAGGGTAACGTGGTATGGGTTCTCCATAAGGGTATGGATTGTCTAGTATATCCTGAATTGACCTGTTGTCATTCCACCATAGGTCTAAAGGGTTCAATGTTGTATACTGCTCTATAGGATTTGGTGCGGGAATTCTAGGGATCTCATTAGGGTCAAATGTTGGGATTGGGAATTGGTTCTCCGGGTTCTGTTCTAGCGCCATGGGTTGGTTAAGGAATAAGGGTAGAAGTTGTGGTTCAGCTGCTTGGTTAAGGTTAGGGTCTGCTGTTGTATTTGCTAACATGTGGAAATCAGCTAATTTCCTACCAAGTTCCTCCTCCCATAATGGTCTAGCTTCCTGGTTTTGGGTATTCCTTTCTCTACTTGCTAGTGCTCGCTGTTGTTGGAGTTTTTTCATTCTTTTCCTCCTTTCATGAGCTCCTCTACTAAACCAGCCTCTCTTTTTAGGGGGAAATGGTTCCTCAGATTGAGCTTTAAATATAAATATTCCTTCCTCAGAATCCGTGGTGTATCCTGAGGTTGGCTGGGATGATCCTTCATTCTTTGGAGAATAAGCTAATTGACGGCTAACGTCAGAGGTTCCCTGATCACTCATACTGTAAACTAGAAATTGTCAAATAACACAAAATAATATAGATATTTACACAGAATCACATAAGTTATTTCCTAACACAATTGGTTAAAATTTAGGTATTAACAGAACACCTAAATGGCTTAAACCAGTGGGATGTCTTTGATACCACCTTCGGTCGTAGCCCCTGACCTCTACCCCGGGAGCGGGCGCCGCGAGACACACAGAGCGGGTGGTATCGGTGTTTATTAATTTGGCAGCGGAAATGAGACATCGGGATCGTAGTTAAGAAATAATTTCAGAGTTTTAAAATACCAAACTTTTATAATAAACAAATGGGATAAAACCCATGTTTCATTCATAATACATTTATAGGGATGATACCACCTTCCGTCGCAGCCCCCGACCCCTACCCTGGGAGTGGGCACCGCGAGACACACAGAGCGGGTGGTATAGGTGTTTATTAATTTGGCAGCGGAAATGAGACGTCAGGATCGTAGTTAGGAAATAATTTCAGAGTTTTAAAACACCAAACTTTTATAATAACGAATAGGATAAAACCCATGTTTCATTCATAATACATTTATAGGGATAAACCCTAGTTGCTGAAAACATAAACTTTTATTTAGGTAACTTTTATAGCCACTTCTCTAAGCCTTCAGTTCTCCATAGCTGGCTTCTTATAGCTTCACATTAAGTTACCTGAAACGCGTTTTAAAAAGATTTTATCAGCAAGAAATACTGGCGAGTGCATCCCAATTTAATCAAAATAAGCTTTTATAACTTTTACAGTATTGAGAGCGATTGCAATGTTTATATCTACCAATATACTCATTCAGTATTTGTCATGTTGGCAGTTCCATGACTGTGGTCATATTACTCATTGGCTAACTCGTTGTCCAATAGTAACGAATTTATCAGTAGTGTATACAAAACCACATATACTGGCAGGAATTGTAGAATACAAAGACTCGATCACTGTAAGTATAACTAAAAATATTTGAGGTTTTGGTAAAACAGTTTGGTAGAAAAAGAGAATGACTCACATTGTAGACTTAGGTAATTCTATAGCTTCGTGTTGTTTTTTCTGATTATTTTCTATTAAAAACAAACAATGTACACGTGTTAGTAAGATAACCCAAATCACATTAGCCATACAACACGAGACAGAACTCCAACGAACTTAGTCAGGCAGAGCCTCGACATGCGTTACGGAGCCCTAGATCAATCGGGTAGGGTAACAAATTAGTGATTGGGGGTTAACGTACTTACAACGAGGAAGAGCTTCGTGTTTTAGGGGTATAATATCGAGCAGTGTTTAGCTATTATAGGGACTTTAGAGAGAAAAGAATTGAATGAGAATGACTGAGGCCGAGAGCCTCCTTATATAGGCTGTTCCCGGGTTCGCTCGCGCCCCGTGAGCCCCCTTTCTCTTTCTTTCGTGCCCCACGAGCAAGACCTAGCTACGGCTAGGTCTGGTTAGTCACCTCTATAGCCTAGCCAAGTTTCGTGCCACCTGGCACATTGGTTATCTGCCAGGTGACTCTTGGTCGCGCCCCGCGAACCACAGGGACAACCCTATCATGGCCCGCGAGTCACCCTGGAACTTTGTTTTATTTAATTTTTGTTAAAATTAAGGTTATACGGGTGTAAATTAGCGTATACAAGGTATATTAGGAGCATTTTATGAGGGTTGTTATACATATTGAGCACTTTATTTGATTAAGGCAGAAAACAAATTCCACTGTTTCGGTAAACAATTTAGAAACTTTTCCACCTTTTCGAATTCGGTATACAATCCCGGTTGGCTTCGATCTAACTCACTCAACAAATGGTAGAATCTGTTTACCAGATCATCTAACGATTCACCTTTCATAGCTTTAAACACTACGAATTGAGTCTTTAGTTTATCGAGTCTCCTTTTCTTGAATAGCTCGTTTCCTTCATACTTGCCGCTCAAACTGTCCCACAATTCCTTTGATGAATTTTTGTTACTGAAAGTGTGTAGGATAGATTGTGGTAACGACATGTAATCAAAGACATGGCCTTCTCTTCGCATTTGTAATACTTTCTTTGATCATCAGTTAAAGTGAGATAACCGGTAATTGTTAAAGCTCGAGCAGTTGTCCGCCAAGACCTGATGTCATACAAATCCACAATTTTACATCTTTCACTTTGATGTACCTTTCAAACTGTATCTTCCATTCAGGATAATCTAACTCGTTCAACAACACAGGAGTTTTATCACTACTTTTGACTTCGTTGTTATGTCTGATACTTTGAATAACAGTGTACCATCTTCACTAGATCTTGGTTTCAAAGATTGTTAAATCTATTCAACCAAACACTTACTGATGAAACTTCAACAACCAACAAATTCGGACCAAGATCACAAATTCTGAGAAGAACACTTAACAAATTCGTACAATGGAAATCAATATGTAACTTGATAAATGCGGACACAATCTTTAACCAAACATGCGCAGACACAAACTTATAAGTGCTGACAAGGTTTGAATAACTGCGGACAAGATTAAGTGCACACAAGTTTAAGTGCGGACACGTCTTAAATGCGCACAAGCTTATGTGCAGATGAATAAGTGCGGACAAGTCTTGGACAAAGTTGTATAAGTGCAGACAAGAAATTATAGGTTAAGTGCGGACAAGAAAATTCCCTAAACCCCTAAACTTTAAATGCGGAAAAGCTTATGTACGCACAAGTTTAAGTGCGGACATAATAAAGTGAGTACGGACTGGGTTGAATAAGTACAGAAAACTTGTAAATTCGGACAAGTTTAAGAATAAGTTCTCTCACTCTAAATGCGGACAAAAAGGATATATTCTCACAAGTTCTGATCAATCTTATAAATTCGGACCAAGATAGGTACTCGCAAACTTATAAATTCGGGCAAGATAGAAAGGGTTGAGTACTGACAACTAAGTTCGGACAAAAGAAGGAATAATTTCTCACAATGTGTAAGTTCGGATAAAGACAAGTCCTGATACTTTCCATAAACCCTGACAATGTATTTTGAACAAATTTGGACAAAACCACAAGTACTGACAAGGGTTATATCCAAATTCAGACAAAACAAGCAGCTTTTGAATTTATTTCCCAAGTGTGACTACACACTAGGTCATCAATAAGTTTAGAAGAACAAATATGGACAAACAACAATCCCAAAATAGATCTGAAAGCAAATGATTGCTTACCTCATCAATCTTCTTCAAAACCCAGAGAATTTGTAGAAAACTTTTAGATCTGACACAATCTGAGCACAATCTCAACAATCAAATCAAGGACAAACACTCAAAACTAAAATCTAATCACCAACCATCATGAAAAATCAAGAAGAAAGTGAAGAATCCATGAAAAACATGAGAAAAGTATGAGAAAACCCTAGAAAACTGAAAACTCTCTAGAATAAACAAATCCGATCAATAAATCTAACCTCCAACACGAAGTCTACAATGGTAAGAGCACTCTCTATACAAAGCCTGCTCTGATACCACTTGAAAGGTCGGGCTACCGCTACTAAAGCACCTCGAACACCCAAACAGGATCACAAACACGAAAACCCACTCACGCAGTGTGCGGAATCCACCAAACGAGGTAAACCGCTGCGAGGAACTCGATGTAGAAGGTGTAGAAGAACATATAATGAGCAACAATCAGTGAATCCACTGAGTATTCACTGATTCACAAGAACACACAGTGTAGGGTTTTGTTTCTCTCTCTAGAACTTACTTGCGCACAAAGTTTTCTCCAGAAAGCATTACTGATTGCATTCCATCACAAAGAATATATACAATCATAGGTACGTACTACATAAGTCCTTACAATAAACACCTAGTCCGAATTAACATATAAATTCGGACAACCTAATAAACATACAAGTTCGGACAAGCTACTTCATAAGTTCTGACAACTATATCCCCCAAATTCGGACCTCTAAGGACTTATAAGTTCTGACAAAACTTTATCATAAATTCGAACACCTTTAAGCTTAAACTATAAGTTTTGACAACTTGAAACCACAAATTCGGACCACTATGAAATATATTCAACATGTCCGAATTTGTTAGTATAATAACAACTTTCAACATATTGCAAAGCAAGTCCTTGAAGTATTAATCCTTGGCAGCATCCAACATTTATCAACCTGAGGTGCATTTACAAGTTGTGTTGAATGTTTGAATGCCGCCAGATAACATAAGTCGGTATAGCATAAGTCAGTCATAAAAATAATGTTCCATCCATACACGAATATGCAATAGCATTCAAAACCAATTTGTGGCGGTTGTGTTGAATCTTTGAGTGCCGCCAGATAACATAAGTCGGTCATAGCATAAGTCAGTCATAGAAATAATGTTCCATCCATACACGAATATGCAATAGCATTCAAAACCAACTTTCACCGAATTATTGTACCCATCCCGCATAAGAGGTTGTTGACCCAATTTTTGTAACTGTTTTGGTAACACACTCTACATAGTAGAACTCTAGTTGTATACTCCAATCTCTAGAACGATGATTGGACTTTAATATAAGTTTGTCGGTTATTTAGACAATATATTATTTCCGAGGGCTCTAAATGGGCATATTTGAAAGTAAAAAAAAAAAAAAACAAAGCACGGGTCTAACATAAACAAAATTGACCACTTTTTTAAAAGGATTTTTCCACATGTACTCAATTTCGCCAAAATCTAGTCTCACATGAACTACAAAAACCTTTACCACACTCTAATATACTGAATCACACATTAAACTCAACAAAACAAACAAAAATGGCATCCTTAGAAATAATCACGTACAAATCTATTAGGTAAAATATAAAATGCCAAAACAGCAAATTACAAACAAACTTCAGGTAAACGGGCAACAAGCTAAGCCGGAAATCCTTTTTGATCCTACTTAAGATGAAGCGACTCTTAAGGGTCGAGATAGTTCTGTTCACGACCCGCTTGACCCTGTTAAGAAATTTCATAGCCTCTGGGGCTAGAGACCCAAATATATCAAAAGCAAATAGAATAAACACGTGTTGATTCTCTAAACAAGCATTCTCGTGTTTAGCGACTTTGTTTGATTCCGCATTCAACGTTGCATGGCCAGCAACAAACCCATTATCCTTTAGCCTAACAAGAGGGGACACCCCTGTAAGGTCCACACAAGCGTGTTTTCCATTGCCCACCCAAACACAAGAATATTAGCTGGCTGAAGAGTAACATCAAGTGGTTTGTCAGAAGGTTCACCGAAGCCTCCACTTTAGTTTAAATCACTGCCCGCTTTAGAACATCACAAAGAATATCCCTAACCAAATCATGTATGTATTTAAACCCAGGTAACTCCTTGTAATTGATCGCATGCTCACCAAAAATATCAAAACAAACCTTGCGACAAACTGGGTAATGGATCATTAGCCCGTACTTAAGAATTTCTCGGTACTCCAAAACCAACATGTGTTGGCCCAATCTTTCAATGAGGATGATTGTAGGAAATCTTGAGCATGAGGAGCCTGGAGACAATCAAACACAACTTTCTAATGAGGGGATAGACCAAACTTCTCTCCCAAACTCTAGGCGGTTTTACTAAATAGGGCACTCACCAAAGCATGTTGTGCTTTAGGGGGGGGGGGTGTTCTTATTAGAGAAACCACCAAGATTAAAATCAGCAAAAGGACATGTGCATGCAATCCAACGCACACACATAATCGGAATCTAACCAAAAATACCACATTCCCAGAGAATGTGGTCCTACAAGTCACACCCCAACCGATGGCGGAAACGTCGCAGTGAGACAAAAAAAGATTGCTCGAGACATTATAACACTAAATGTGACAATATTTAATTAATTCAAATTGCGTAAGTGCTAAATTGAGATACATTGGTAAAAAAAGAAATACATCAAGTTGCAAACAAACATCCTTAAACATAAATACAAGTTCAACTTTAAGGTGTTTATCTAAATCCACCCTAAATAAGTTTCTTCATCAACATCAACTAGCGACCTGCAACATGTATTAAAGTAAAGATCAACAAAAGTTGGCGAGTATACAAGTTTGATAACATAGAATAATAATGAAAAGAGTTTGTTCATATCCAACATGATAAATTGCATATACTGTTACTAACAGGTTAAACAAGTGTAAGCTATATGTCAAACCAGAGTTTAACGCAATCATGATTACCAAATATCATTGCAACGACAATGGTGTAACATAGTTTACTTAACAATACCACTAGAATACTGGGGGGGGGGGGGGGCATTAATCCTATAGAGCTATAATTGTTAAGGTGGGCTAGCAAAGTTAATGAGCATATAGACACCAGTATACATAGCATGCGAGATTAACAAGAATAATACAAGTCTCATGTTAAAGTGGATAGAGTGTGATTGTAACAAGTTTAATTGTGATAGCGTGATTTTGTATAATGTGTACATGTTGCACCCAAAGTGTATAAATTTGAGAATGAAATCGAGTATACTCACAGTTTTGCGAAGCTTTCCACTAAACCGAGAGCCGAATAGTTGAGAGTTGGTACACCGAGGTTACCCTACAATGGGTAACGAAGGTGTGAGTATTCAAATTTGACGAAGGGTTCGGATCAGACTTTAAATACGAAAAAGTATAAACTAATTCAAGTTCACAGGACCCTTCTTGAGACTGGATGTCTGTTCGTGCGAATGGAATACCCATTCGTGCGAGTGGAGTATCCATTCGTGCGGGTGGATCATCCCTTCGTGCCACTAGACCGGTTGTGCGAATGTTCGTGCATGATATTTTAATCGTAAACTAATTTAACGGTATACAGTAATAATAATTGTCATAGAAGGTAAACAATTAATAAAATATCCAAACAGGCAAATAAGAACAACCCAGGCGTGTCATACCTAACATGGCAAATGTTGGCGGCGAGGCGGGGTTAGCTTACTTTGTATCTAGCAAACTATTTGGTGTTCATTTGTATAGTACGCAAATGAGGTGGTGGAACTAGTTTGGAAAGCCAAGTCTTCCTCAGTTCACACTTCTGTCACAACTCAGATTCATCCATATTGAAGATGGTGAATCTGAGATGACTTCAACATTTGAAGTATTAATGAACTTGAATCGAGCAGGTTAAAAATCAGAAATGTAATCGTATGACACAGCCCCTTCGTGCGAGTGGGGTCACTTGGGCGAAGAGGATTCCTTCATGCGAGTGGGTCTGTTCTTGATGAAAACTAACCCTAACACGATTCCACAACTATGAACTGAGTTGTGAGCTCGGTGGGTACAAGATTCCACCAAGTTTCAAATCAAAACGTACTGTCCATTAATTTTAATAAAAATAGAATAATAAAGTGCAAAAACATGAACAAAATCAAAGTTTTAAATCTTTGTTTGGACCTCAAAAGTGGTGAGGTTTCACCATTAGTTTTCCAAGGCAAACTCATGAAAACCATCTAAGAGGTGTTGCCAAAACAAAATGGTTTGAAGAAAACTTAAAGAAATGAAAGGAAATGCAAGAAACTATAGAAAAACGGAGGAAATGATTACTTAGATGCTTCTGCAACAATCTGCTCGAAAATGCAAGTTCAAAGCGTCTGAGAGTGTTGTGCGACTGGGAAAGTGAAATGAGTGGAGGTAGGCATATATTTATAGGGCTAAGAAGAGGTTTGGTGCGACTGGGTGCTTTGTGCGGGTGGGCTTGAGCGATTGGGCCATTTGCACGAAGAGAAAAGTCTCTTCGCGCGAAGGGGGTTGTTCACTCGCTTGGAGGGTCAAGTTTGGTTAAGTTTGCATGTTTTAGCTAGTTTTAGGTGTAACAAGCATAATTGTGTAATGTACAAGTATAAAGCATGTATAACGGTGTTTAAAACATAGATTTTGAGTATGGACATGCAAACAAGTCGAATGTGTAACATAAATTTGTGTAAAATAATCGAATTTCATTATGATCAATAGTCTTGGATTACAAAGTTAAATGGAAGTACGGTGCAATACAATTACAAGTTTCCAAAAATAGAATTACAACAATGCTTTCTGAATAAGGAAAGTACAAGAATGCGAAGTGTTACACTACAAACTCCAAGATTGTGTCCTCGAGGCCACGAAAGTGTATGTAGATACATCCTCAGCTAAACATAAACCTAACCCCCCCCCCTCGCAGACCACAATATCCTCGATCGCTATCCGAAATCCTTTGTAAAAACAGAGACAGCCTCCCCAACAAACGTTGGCTGTTACGTCTTGAGGCCGAACAAAAACTTAGCAACACCCTTGCAAGAGCGCAATAAGAGGAGCTCGCATTGAGGGCCCCGCAGATGTGGAAGATAGCTCATCAAATCCACTTCACGAGATGCCCTTTTCACGGCCAAACTACTGATAAACCCCGCATCCTGACTAATAGCGTTCTCGAGCAGTTTCACACCCAACACCGGCCTTACAATCTCGCTAGGGAACAAACCCTCCTGCTCCTTAACTCCATTGTACGGTGGCTAAAAAACTATGTTTTTCTAGCGTTAAGTTCAAGCCCCAAACTAGACCCCTCAGACCTGATGATTTCTAAAGCTTTAGCCACCTCTTTAGCATCTCCATTAATCGTATTATCATCCAAGTACCAAGCATGGATGAGTAACTTGCATCTATCTCGTATCTGGTGAATAATGGGATGCAAAACAAAGGCAAAGAGAAGAGGCCCCAAGGGGTCCCCTTGCTAAACCCCATCGGTTTGATTTTAAATGCCTGCTTCATCTGTTGAATTGGCTTTTTTGTGGATGTTTGGGGACATAGATGTATGACGTGTGGGTGGGTTTTTCGCTTTGTTCTTCAACTTGATCTTTATCTTTATAATCATCCCACTATTTAGTGTCATTGATCTCTTCTCCTCATCCAAGCCTTCTTCAAGGACAAAGAATACAAGATGAGATATGACTGTCATCAGTATCTTTTCTTGAATATTTGTCCATCTCATGCAGCAAAATCTTACTGAGTTACTCCCCTCAGCTAACCATCCATTCAGTGAAACTTCACGAAGAACAATACTAAATATCCAATAAAGCATTTTAGCCATCTTTCAGTGAGTGGTATTTAGTAGTATTGGCGTTTTTTTTTTGTTTGATCAAATGGAAGTTGCTGAGACGTATTATTTTATAGGATGTCTTTTTGGCGCGTAAGTTAGGCGGTGCATCATTATAATAAAATATTCGTCGTTTCAGTTACTTTCAGTTACTGTTTGTAATTATTGTTTTTGATAAGCTTTATCTCTGAAGTCTGTAACACATCCCATCTTTCAAGTTTGGCGTTTTAGATTCTAATATAATAATTTTTCCCTCTCTTTAGTTTTATTGTTTTGTAGTTACTGTTTCTAGTTACATTTTCAAGTTTGGTTTTTATTTATTTTATTTTATTTTTTGGTTTTTTTTATAATACTTGTCCAAAGTAATTTTATTATGGTTTGGTAGTTTTTGAGGCGTTTTATGGCATGTTGGCATTTTGACAAGCATTTGGCTCTGTGGCATTCTTATTACATATGGCGTTGTTATTATATAACAATCAACTGAAAAAGAAAATTAAAGAAAATATATATTGATCTTCCAAATCTTCACTGTCACCAGTCTCTTTCTTCTTTTGAAACATCTTCACTGGTTGTTTCTACTTTCGTATGATTTTTTTTATTTTTGTTTTTTGAAGTAGTTTTTTTGTCGCCGTGTGGAAGCACAAAGTCTGAAATCAGCCTCTTTTTCTTGAATATTTATCCATCTCATGCAGCAAAATGTTATTGAGTTTACACCCTTCAGCCAACAATCTTTGAATTTCCAATGAATGATGTTTGATTTTTTTAACTTTTTTGGCGTTTTACCGAGAAAAAAAATGCCACTAAATAAAAGCACCTTAAAACTTTAAATTTGATCATGCTAAATCAATAATGTTTTGTTGTATGGTGATGGAAAACATTGTTAATCCTCAGTTAAGAAAGATGTCTGACAATGTTGTCCATCCCATACAGCTAAACTTTATTGACAACAAACATCAATAATGTTTTTGTATATTTTGGCGTTATAAATTGGATGGAAGTTGAGAATAAAGTCAATAAGATTTTACTAAATGAAATGGACAATATCTTCACTTAAGGATTTTTGGTTATTACATTGAGCGAAACCTTACCGACAACCAAACTGAATTTCAAATAAAAGTTTTGGTTTAGAGGATATTTGATGTTTGGGTTTTTTGGCGTTTCTAAGACGAATGGTATATATTAAATATGGCGTTTGGGTTTTTGTGTCTTTTAATGGAAGGTATGAGATGTTGTATATATAGGATGTTTTTTGGCGGGTTTTTTAGGCGGGATTTTATTATAATTAATTTTGGCATTTTATATCTAATGGCGTTTTTCAGATTATGATGGTGTGTGCTATTGCAGGTTAAAGTGGTAATTTAATGGCGTTTTATTTTTCATGTGATGGCGTTTTGTGTAGAGAAGTCAAAAGACCTTTTTAACCTTAATGAAGCGCGCCACAGCAATAAAAGTTATGTTATTTACGAAAACGCCACCGCGTCCTCTAGTCCATAGATTGTTTTAATCGGACGATCCATAACCGTTCTCTCCGTTCTCACACTTTTCACCGTTTTCTCTAAATCCTGACCATATATATATATATATATATATATATATATATATATATGAATATATATATATATATATATATATATATATATATATAGTTTGTTAGTAGTCCAAATGTTAGGTTGGTCATGTATGATATGCATGGGTTGGATGAATCCATTAACCCGAATGTTCACCAATACAAAAATCATCACAAGGATGATTCAGATGGTCATGAAACATAAGAATATAAAATTACTAGATCTAAAACAACCAAGTGAGCTAGATAGATGTGTGCATCCCAAACATGGGGAGTGTTTTGGGACGTGATGTAGCATTGTCCCTTTGTTTGGAATTTTTTTTTTGAAATTTAGTGGTATGAAGATAAGCTAACAAATCAAGCAAGTGAGGTAGTGGAACATAGTTGGAAAGCCAAGGCTTCCATGGTTCACACTTTTACCAAAGCACAAGTCTCACCATATTGAAGATGATGAACTTGGATGGTCTCAACACTTGTAGGTTGCTTGGAACCTTGTTAAAACAGGAAGTTTGGAGGTTCTTGGACCTCTAAACTTTTGTAAATCAACCATACTCAAGTGCCATAACCATAGGTTTGGTTAGAAGCAAGGTTGGTGCAAGATATCCTAAGTTTGATAAGTTTGTCTAACTTGCTTATGAGTGTTGGAACATTCAAGGAGGATTGTTAGTAACACCAGTTATAATCAATGGTTGTTGTAATTACAAGTTTGAAGAGGAAAAACACAGGTTTGGTTGTGGTATCTAATCTTGTCGCGCATTCAGCACCGACATATGTTTTGTGTGCCTCGTGTACAAGACTTTATTTCATAAATACATGTTTTATAATTTTTCATTTTCTAGTAAATGGTTGTACAAAAAATAAAATTTTAGGGGGAGTATTAAAATACTTTCTAGACCATGAAATGTAATTATTACTAAATAATCTAGAACGTATAGGAGAAATGATAGGAACTAACTTGATTATGTCTTCACATGAATAGGATCTGATGGAAGATATGGCTCCAAGTTTACGATATGTCATCCGATTCAGCATTTCAGACAAGTAAAATGCATCTTGGTGACAAAGAAAGATCGTAAGATAATATGGATACCCACCTTGTTGCAGGATTTCACGGACATATTATGTCCAAAGGGGTTGCGAGATTAGATTTAGGTTTTCACAAAAGACATATAAAGTTGTGCGTATATATATATATATATATATATATATATATATATATATGGTAAGGTTCATGCGAGAACCACCTTTATTGCGAGAACCGCGAGAACCAATGTGAACACAACCTAAAATAACTAAAAGAACCTAAAAAACCCTAAAAAAAAAAAAACCTAAAAAAGCCTGAAAAAAAAACCCTAAAAAAACCTAACCCCCACCCCCTCTTCCCAAAAAACCTAAACCCCCCCCCCCCAAGCTAAAATGCTAAAAACTAAAACCCCCAAAAAACCTAAAAAAACCTAACCCCCACCCCCCACCCCAAGCTAAAATGCTAAAAACTAAACCCCCCAAAAACCTAAAAAAATCTAAAAAAAATAAAAAAAAATCTAATTTTTTTTTTATTTTTTTTGGCTACTAAAAGTAGCGATTTTTTTTATAAAAAATATTAAAAAAAATTGTGTGTTTTTTTAGCTATTTTAGGCATTTTTGGTTGTGTTCACATTGGTTCTCGCGGTTCTCGCAATAAAGGGTGGTTTCTAACGGATCTTTGTCCTATATATATATATATTGAAAAGACACTAATGTGTGCATTCATACAGAAATAGCAAAAAGACACGCAATGTTAGTGTCGTGCAATAAGAATAAAAGATACGCCAAAGCGCGTACATATATTAAGTAAATATTTTATTAGCTATGCTCTCTAATCAGATAGTCATCTTCTCTGCTTATGGAAACATAGACCTAAAGCTCTCATCATCTAATTTAAAGTGATCATCTCCTCTGCTTATCGAAACATAGATCTGGAGCTCTCATCACCTAGTATATACTATTTTAGCGTTGTTAAGGTAGTCATCTCAAGAAAAACCATGAGGACAGAAAAGTTTAACCGAACACGTGTGGGGTCCACTAGCTTCATCCTAAGTTTACCCAAAACATGATAATTAATCATCGAATGTATGTTGAAAGAATGATGCATGGATTTAAACGGACAAACATACCAGCAGTCGTTCTTGAGTAGTAGCTATCCTGAAGAAAGTTGAAGTGTGACTGGGCTTTTCAAGTTGGTATGATTTCATATCCGATCTATTATATATCTCAAAGGTTGGAAGTTTAAAAAAAAAATAAAATAAAACTAAAATCCAAAAATATTTTGATTTTTTTCTAAGTCTTCCATATCAAATCGATTGTGTCTCAAACCGCTTGGGATACTCATTTGATTACACACTACAGATGAATACAGTTTTGTCTGTACTTTGAATCAGTCTAAAAGAAAATTTGGAGTTGTGTTTATGTTTGTGAACAGGTTCCTTCGACTACTTGCAGCAATAATGGCCGATCATCTATTAAGAAAGATACCAGAACAAAGCACCTGTTTCCTCAAGATTGCAAAAGATCTTGAGCTAGGAAACTCCCTCCTACGTCTTTTGAATCACTCAAGCTAAAGCGAGTTGGAAAAAGTTCCTTCCTGATTGTCAAAGATTATACATGCAAAAAGTGGGAGTTGTCAGATTAAAGTCTTTAAAGAGAAATATGACAGAAAAGGTTTTCAAAGAAAATTTGGAAACCATCGGTCTAGGAGAAGATTGTTGAATCTAAAATTAAGATTGAAGCTTGCTAAATTGAAGATCACAACAGGATGATACAAGAGTTTGATAACATTACCCTAAGGGGGAGATTGTGGGTCTAAAACGTATAGTCTAATATTATTAACGAATCAAGTCAACAAAGTCAACGCCAACAAGTCAAAGTCGATGCGCAAGTCGACACTAGAAGATCGAAGAAAGAATTGGCATGTGGAAGTTCGACATCTGATAATTATATTGTTTCGGTTAATTAAATATAATTTGTTAAGACAAAATATATTTATTATCTTAGTTAATTTGTTTTCATGTTTAGTGATAGTTTTGGTAAGTTATTATATCTAGGGACCTAAATGTAATTAGCCTAAGTGGTTTAGGCTATAAATAGATAGAGATGATTAGGGTTTAGGTAACACACTTTGGAGAGAGGTTTGGGGGCTAAATTGTATTCATATTTTGCAAATCAATCAAGGGGTTTCAAGTTATATATTTTTGAGTATGTTCATCTTGATTCTTATACAAAATCAGATTTTTAGCTTGATTTGATCCCACACAATGAAAAATACATCTCACCTCAACTTTGTTTTTTAACCGTGAAAAAAATACCCATGGTGTAACCTTTATTTTTAAGTTTTATTTATTTATATAATTTAAATATTATTTTAATGAATAGTGTATAATTAAAACTTGTGAAACTACGGATGGGGGTTCAGCTACAAATTCTAAAACTATAACACCTTGTACATTCGTGTCCGGTAATGTACCGACTCGTGTCCCTATTCCCATACGTGCCTGTTGTTGGCCGGGAGGGACTAATTTTTCCAATTGTGGAAAGTATGAAACTATGCCTCTGAGAGACCCTTTATTGGACCGCAAGCTTGATGCTATACGGTCGTGCCCGGATTCTCATAATGAGCCAAATGTTGGACGAGAAGGGCCATTATTGACAATATATGAAAGTTTGTTAATGGGGGGCTAAATATGGAAATTTAAGAAATTTTTGAGTTTTTAACGTCATATACGGACCGTAGGCTTTAAGCTTCTACTGTCCGCAAAGGACCTGAAATTCTGGTGCGCGCAAGGTCTTACGAACCGCAAGGGAGATCCCTTACGGTCCGTAAAGAGGTGCCAGCGGTGAAAAATTGGCTTGATACCCAAACAAAGCTCCATAAAACCATTAATTCGAAACCATGGGCTATGTGTCTGCTATGCCACGTCCAAGGACACTTGTAGTGATCCTCTAACACTTCCTTACACCTGTGTTGATCCAATGCAAGTCCCTCAGGTATAAATAGAGGTGTTTGCAAACTCTTTTTTTTTTTGCACTATTCTCATGTATCACTTTTATCTCCTCTCTGGAAGTTCCTGGTCCTTAGGAGCATCCAAAACAAATCCTATTTCGTGCAAGGTTCACTTGTAAGTATCCATTCCTTCTGGATTTTCATTGTATAGGCTTTTTAAGCCAAAAGTCAAGCAATTTCGATAATTGCTTTGACTTTCGGTTTAGACCATTATGGTCCAGCCATTGTTCGAGTCGAACATGGCTACGTGATCGTAATTAGGTAGGTGTTAATCTCTCAAAAGGGCACCTCCTAAAAATCACGTTAACTAGGTCAATTGATTGGCCAAAGTTTTATTGTTTAAAAAGTCAAACGGGTCAGTTTTCATAAATGTTATAATCTTATCATATGTATGTTATAAAACATGTTTTGACACTTAAACAAGTTGGTAATAATTATTAGAACATGTATGAACATGTTCGGCTCGTCAATTCTAGTTTTAAGATTGGTTCGCAACTGAAAGTCGAGCAGTTTGACTTCTGCTTTGACTTTCGATTCTGACCCGATTTAGATTAGTTATCTACTGAATTAAGGTTGCATTATGATCGTAAAATGATGTAGTATAACCCTATGAGGTTATATTACATGATCATTATCAGATTCTGAGTTTTCTGCAAGTTTCTATATTATGCCATACTTTGACCAAATTGCCCTTTTTTGCAATAAACAAGGTTTTAATCAACAATAAGCTTGCAAATGATATACCTACTGGCATGTTACTATTATTAACATATTTTGTTGTTATTATTCTGGCCATAAACTGAGTTTTGATATAATATCGCAACTACGCTATATATTGACCAAAACGCCCTTTTGGCGCATAGTATGGTTTTAAACCATAACTATCAATCAAAACTTGATACCTACTAATATTATAACATATTTAAAATGTTTTCAAAGTAGGTTCATGATCATAACTCAGATTTAGAAATAAGTTTTCAAACTATGTATGTAATGACCAAAATGCCCCTATGGTGCATTGTTTGGTCTTAAAACATAAAACTCACATATGTTTGAGTACCTACTGATATTATATCATAAATAAAGTATTTTTACATAATGTATATGTTCATAACATCAGTTTATATGCAAGTTTTTATTATATGTCACATAATGACTAAAATGCCCTTATGAGGCATATTCTGATTTTAAAAACCTTCATGGGCATATAAGTTGATAACCTACTGATGTTACAACTTATTTAAAGTATACTGGCATATAGAACTTGTTCATGACTCATCCGGTTACCTGATATCGCTTATATGCGTAAGATTAAGCTTATGTAACTAGTTTACGTAAGTTTACCAAAACGGGTCAAACCTTATCATTTTTACTTCAAGTTCCAGAATGTATATTGTTTACCATATTATACAAGTCTTAGTACTTGTTAGATTTAAGCTACATTCTATACCGGTCATCGCTTAATCTAGCGTATCTTGTCTATGACTTGAATAGGACCCGTTGACGTTCTAATTGGTTATTTATACCATCATTCCAGACTAGGGCCTTACGGTAAATTGCAACTTACCGTAGTTTTTTATATACGGCTGAGCGATTTATAATTCTTGCATTTATAAGACGAGCTTTAGCCTAGGTAAATACTCTTAACCTATTTTCCCTATACGGACTTCGGATACGGTAAATTATTACCGCTTGGCCTGTATGAGATCATACGTCGGATTGTGACTACAAAATTTTAATAACCCGTTTTAATCTGTTTTGTCTGATAACTTAAACATTGGGGGTTAACGAGATCGTGTCCTGGATATCCTTGGCTCATTTAAGTTACTAATGGCCACAACCGAGCACCGGGTGTAGGCATATACCTGACAGATGCTAATGCTATTATAAAATGTTTTTCCTACCCGTTAATCAGGGATACTCCTCTATGGGTTTATAAGTGGTGTGTCGGTTAATCATGTATAGGTTTTCATACCGGGCCCCATATGTATTGACATGCATCTAAAACTGTATAATAGATCATTTTAAATTGTCCCAAGTTATCAAAAGATTTTCATGTGCCTTGTGCACTTAAATCAATTTTGAAATATTTTCAAAATGTGTCGGTTGATTGTATTTACCTCTGTAAACTGTCGTATTTTCAAAAGACTAAGTTACAGGTGCAAGGATACGTAAATAGGCTGGAAGTTGCTCGGTAATTCTAAAAGAGGAATTTGCAATTCCTTTGCATAAAGCCTAGTAGTTTGTTGATTTCCTTTTGTACATTTTATGATCCGCCTGTGGATTATTATTACAAACCGTCTGTATATATTATTTTGAACATTTGGACACTTGAGTTTATAATAATATTTTAAACTCCAAGACTTCCGTTGTGCTATCTGTGTTTGTGTCTATGATGATACCAATCTTAGATCACGATACTCCCCACCGGGTTTGTGGTTGAAATGTGTGACAAAAACTTCTAAAAAGTGTACAAAGTCATAAAACGTCACAATTTCAGCCATAAAACACATCAAAAACCCACAAATAACAGAGTGAAGATTATTAAAACACCTTACTCAAACCCTAACAATACATAAACTCTTCAAACACACCATCATAGAACTATGAATATAAAACAAAACATGATAATCATAAAAAACACACTAACATTAGTCATTCGATAATCAAAGCCTTATCATCCAAAACACAAAATGAGTGTGCTTTATTGCTGACATTACGGTGTTATATTACTTTTTACATTTTTAGGAATTTTGTACTTTGTAGGCAACTCCTAGCTGTGAAACTGTTACACACTAAAAATGAAAAATGAGTGAGAGCTCATGCCTAAGTGAAAGTAATGTTACCGAAAAATTATGACGTGACAATAAAAATGGGTGAAACCATTACACATGTGTGTGCTCTCACGACGTGAAAGAAATGGACATGGAGAGACTAACAATAGAAGACAAACTTTTGTTTTAATTTTTATTAATTTTAATATCATTTAATTAATTGGGTGATGGATAGATACTTACGCACGAAAGTGATAAAAAGTGAGAGCTCATCATTGTGTGGTAGCAATAGTAACGTGAGTGAAAAAAATGAAAGCTTATCATTTTGTGGTAGTAATAGTAACGTGACAATTATCTTTTGACGTGATAGTAAAAAATTATAAAACCATAATACAGAGTCTTTTTTATCCAATCTTTAACTTTATTTATTTACTTTTTGTTCTTTTATAAAAAAAACATGTGTTATTCACCTTTAGATTTATGTTTTTAAACTTTATACCATGTGTAGTAGGGCTTGAACTTCAAACTCATCCCTTGGGTATTATCTGACATGTGGATCATAATCAGCAAGTGGGTTTGAAGTTAAAAAAGAACGTAGTGGTATAATGCCCCATACAATGATTATATATTGAAATTGAATTAAATAAAAAATAAAGAAAAACTATTAACACATTCCATTAGCCTCTCTGCATCATGCGTTTTAATGCCCACATCTAAGCCCATTTTGACGAAAAAACGCCCCAGAGAGTGGAGGGAGGGTCGTGAAGAGGCATTTTGGAGTACAAAAAGAACAAATTAAACCCCACTACGGTGGGCTTGTTATTTTATAACCGTTAACGATATTATATTATTAGGCTATAGGGTGTGTTCATGACCCTTATGACCACCATGACCCTCCACATAGGTATCATGTCATCCATCTCTAATCCAGCATCCAAAACCACTACCATAAGTGTGTGGTCATGATCCAAATCACTATCCTTCTTATTTTTTTTTTATTTTTTTTTGTCTTAAAGTTTTCAAATGGGAGGGGGGGGGGGGGTTCGTGGTTAACGTGCTTTAATCCACATGAGCCATCATAATTTAATGAGAGGGTGATGTAGTGGATGAATAATGGTCAATAATAACCCAATCATGACCCTCATGCCCCTTAGCTTATAAAGAGAAAAGTGTCTTTTAACTTTCTTTATAGAAGATAAAACCACCTTATAACCGTTAAAGATATAAACAACCTACTTTCTCTCATCATATTAAACCTCCTTCGTCCTTCCTCTCATCATATTAAACTTTTCAAACTTCCGGCCACCGCATCATAACCCTTTGACACAGACACACACACACAAAAGGAAGTGTATATTCGTTGTTTTAATTGAACAAAATCTTCAATACAGGAACATACATAATCACAAAGAAATCTTTCCATAAGTGCAGTTCCAAATAAGGCTCCAACATTAATTAGTTTTTCAGGGTTTATAAGTTGCAAACAGGATGCCGAAGTTGTGCAAACTTGTAACATCGTCTTCTCGTACCCTTAGTCGATGCCCCAAGAAAACAAAACCAACAGCCACTAAAAAATCTAATTTAAGAATGAAGAGAGCAATGAAATCGAAGAGTTTTGATGATCATGTGAGTGATTGGGTTTTGAAGAAGAAGGAGATGGGGGCTCCAGAATCCAAATTGTTTCTCCAGTTTCTTGTCGGCGCACCGAAACCGAAACTGGTAGGATTTTGATCATTTTTGTGTTTGTAATGGTCGTAAATTTGTCAAGAACAAATACGGGTTTTGTTTTGTAGGATATGGGAATCATTTTTGGATTCACTTTTGAAATGTTGATGATAAAATCGTGTGGTTGATAGAAGTTACAAACGGTTGTATTTTGTTATAAAAATTCAAGTTTTATTAATGTTGGAAAATTGAGTTGATGGATTAAAAGCAAAAATTATATATTTTTGAAAGTTGATGCAACTTCTAATAATGTGTTTATGTTTAGTTTGGTTATCGTATTTGATATTCGAAGGATACATACGTTGCAGGCGGAGTGTCGTATATGCGAGAATATAATCTACCCTGAGGAGGAGGCGTGTTGCTCTACGAGCAAATGTAAAGTTTCTTATCACTCAAGATGTGCAAGTGATCGTTTTGGATCATCCGAAGATATCAAATGTCCTCAACATGTATTGTTTCTCATATCTTTACTGTTCTAAATAATCACTTATGTTCAACATTTGTATGAGTGATTTACAACTTTTGTTGAATAGGAATGCTTTCATTGCAAAAAGAAGTCAGCCTTATGGCGGTGTTCAAGATGTGATTTAGCATCACATAAGAAATGTGCACCATTTCCTGAGTATGTGATCCGATCCGATGAGAGACCAGGCGAAATAATTTGTTGGAGGCATTCTACTGATTCGCCACCCAACAAGGTCCATTTCTCCCATCTTCAACATGGTTATTAAACATGCAAATGAACATATGTAATAAGATTTCACTCATAAAAGGGTCCGGGAAGGGTAAGATAAGGGCAAACTTTTCGTCTCTCATGATTACTATAATATTAATATGAATTATTTGATTAGATATTTGCTTTCTTTTCAATATTTTGTGACATTGGCTAGTGTGATCTTTCTTTCCCAAATATGGCATTTAAAGAATGTTTTGGTGATGTTGATGTATTTTTCTATTATCTTCATCTATGTCGTCAATCTCTATATGAGATTCAGACGCTTCGTTATATAGTCACACACTCACACATGTCATTCATGTATCAGACTTGGACACCTTGGACACACTGTTAAGTTGTAATGCTCGACACATTGTTGTAATTGTTTTAAATGCAACCTTGTTAGAGGTTTATGCTCGTTTGTCTATCACAGTGCATCAACAATTAAAAAGAAGACGTTTTTAAAAGTATAAAATTCTTGATTTTATGCTATAACTTTTTCTCGAATGATTTATATTAAAGTTAGTTTATTTTAAGAAAATTTGATGGAACCAGATTTCAATCAGTTTTGGCTTCTTATTATTTACAAAGTTGTCCCTGTCGCAATTTTTAATCAACTGATTTCTTTTGTTGATGTGCAGTGTGCAGTTCCTGCTAGTAGCATACAGGTGAGACTTACAGCAATGTTTAAGCTCTTATTTGTAAATTACCATAATCCAAAAAGCCTAATCTATGTCCTGAACTTTAGCACAATGATCACATTGGATTAACTATCTATCATTATCACAATGTGATGAATTTCTGTCATAATATTATGCCTCAACTAACTCTCTTGACTTCAAATATATCTATACAGGAAGTGTTTGGTCGTCTGACGGTCCCATATGTGGAAAAGGAATTCAAGTTTGATCCCATGTGGAGAGACAGCATGCCGGATCACTTGGAGTTACCTTCATACGTGCAGCCTTCGGTTCCTATAAGTAGCATAGAGGTGAGTATTCTAAAATATCTAACTCTTCTTTGCAAATTACCACAATCTGCAGATATTATCAATTCAATACTTATTATAATCGATTTCTATACGTATTGGAAGTTATGTTAGCCAATCGAATAATGCATGTATGAAAGACAGTTGGAATAGAAATTCGAAGGCCTAAACTAAATATTTTCGGTTTATAATCATAGGAAGTTTTTCGTTTTCTGATGCTATCATGTGTGGAGGAGGAATTCAAGATTGATCCCAAATGGACACACACCAAGGCGAAAAAAATGGAGCCACCTTCCTATGTGCATATTACGCGTAGTATCCTTCACTTGTATTATTTAAAAGGGAGAACTTCATATAATCGTAACAAGTATACAATTGTCTCACTAAAGTCATTTAAAGTTTATATTTGTTCCTCGAAAGTCAGTCAATGAAAGCGTTTCAATCTTGTGAATATTCTTTTATAAATATTTTTTTTTTTAAATCGAGTGACATAAATGGAACATATATGAATCCTAGTTACTATGTGAAGTTTTCCCTATTTAAAATGAAAACTTTTACATCAATTCTGTTTAGCATGTCATAACTTGCTTAACAAAAATAAGATATATACCGTGTAAAAAAGAAGGGTTATGATGTAGATCAAAGCACCGGATGCACTAGTTGCTCTGACATATGCTATGAAGATTGTATATGCAGGTAATTCGTCGGCTATCACGTTCTACATGGTATTCATTGTTAATCGATCACTCAGCTGCCCTACATATAATATTTCAAATGCTTGACGCTGTAGATATCTGCATATTACCTGCACAAGTGCCTGTGAGTGTTCAGAAAACTGCACAAACAGACCATTCCAAGAAGATAAAAAGGTTCAAGTTGTTATGGTAAGTTTCAAGCTAAGAATATGTTCAATCTTTAATTTTGTGATAGTTTTACCCAGTTCAATTTTTGTGAGCAGACTTTTATAACCTCTACTATGATTGACATATTTGTAGACTCCACATTGTGGTTGGGGTGTAGAAGCCGTGGAATTAATCGATGAAGGTGATTACATCATTGAGTATGTTGGAGAAGGTATATAAATAATTCATTGAGTTGTTATTTACTGGCAAATTAGATTTTCATAATCCAAACTATGTCTCATTGGCCGATAATATTGATCACAATTTGACAAATAATTAACACTTGTAGCGTTCACTCTATTTCGCTCATATGGATTATGAGCGAAAGAGAAATTTAGTGGAAATCAAGTTTTATGTCTATGATGATTAAGCGAATGAGATTGCAGTTGGCAATGATGATCAAAGTTAAGAGTGCCACAGCTGGTTAAATCGGCGGTAAGAATAATGATCGACCGGCCATAATTTGGATTATTAAAACTCAATTCGCCTTTATAATTTAGTGACTACCATAGTTTCCGCATAACAATTGGCAAGCTTGAAGTTTGTGACTAAGTGGTTATATTCCATTTTCGCATCCTCTTACAACTTTGTTAGTTTTTGTCTTCAGTAATTAATGATGCTTTATGTGAGAAGAGGTTTTGGGACATGAAGGGAAAAGGTATCACCAAGTTCTATATGGTCGCAGTCCGAAAAGACTTCAACATTGATGCAAGATTCAAGGGGAATGAATCGCGTTTTATAAATCACAGCTGTGATCCTAATTGTACCATGGAAAAATGGTTAGATATATCGCTTTCGTCATTCGCTCTTAAAAGAAATACATTGTATAATCAAATGACAATTGTATTATGGTTTGACACTTTTGTAGGGATGTCAATGGGGAGACTCGTCTTGGTATCTTTGCTGCTAAAACAATCGAACCCAGAGAAGAACTAACATTTGATTATGAGTACGTATAATCATTTACACCTTCTAATCCAGCCACTATAACAAACCGTAGTACAATAAATTAGTATTAATAATCTTTCTGATTTTGGCATTGTAGATACGAGATGTATGGTCCTGATGAAGTAGTGTGCCATTGCGGTGCTACAAATTGTCATGGATATCTTGGTACTAAAAGGTCAGACGCACGCGGGTGATTGTGTCACAAGAGCAGCTACTAATTGAGCAATTGTTGACAATGTCTTCAACCCAACTAAGTTTTTTCAAGGTTACACATGTTATCTACTGGTTTTTACACCATGAATGTGTATGTTACATTGATAAATACTGTAAAATATGATTGACTCACTTGGAAGCTTTTGACTCACTTGCAAACCCAAGTTTCACATATAAATTTTTTTTTCATATGTTACGAAAATAGATTCTTAGGTGCTGTCAAGTGTGTATTGTTGGATATATGTATGTCCGAACTTAATTAAAGTCAACGTAACAAACTCGGTACGATCCGAAGAGTTACACGTTGGTACACGAATTATATATGTTCACGAGTAGGTAGATTATTATTTGTGAAATAATAATAGTTTAAACCCGAGGGACTTAATATTAATTAGATTATTATTAAGAGGATTATAATTGTATAATCTTAAAGGGCCTTAATGTAAGATTGGGTTTTATAAAAGGATGTTTAAGGTGGAAACCCTAGACACACTTTTGTAAAAACACAAAACCCTAGCCACCCTCCTAAGCTTGGCCGCCATCCTCTTGCCGTCGGCCAAGCATCGCCGCCGCCTCCTTCTTGGCCGGTTCTACTCTCGGGTATCTTGTGCTCGGTTGTGAACTTCCTACTAGCGAGGATTCGTTGTAACCCGCGTGTTACAATTCTGGTGTAGTCGTCAAAGGTTGATTACTAAAACCCTCTATGATTGTTTATTCCTTTTATTTGTTTATACGTGTATAACCTTGATCCTGATTAGGAATATTTATTAATCGGATTAATAAATCAAATTTATACAATCGGCTTTTGGTAAATTATATAAATCGCTTCCGCTAATATTTTGATACACTGATTCCCAACAGTGGTATCAGAGCCACGGTTACACGCGTATAGATGGTAAAGTTTCAATTTTGATCTATGTTTTATTTGTCAAAAAATTATTTGTTTTGACAAAAGATCAAAAACTTTTGGTTGTCTATGGATTGTGATGTGAATCGAGCCCTAGGTTATGACCTTTGTCATGGTTGTGTTGGTTATGGTTTTATTTTGATTTGTATTTTTTTTTTCGGATATTGGATCCGATGTAATAGTATTTTTGATTTGTATTTTGTTGCAGATATTGGATCCGATGTAATAGATAGGATTAGAATAGATTTGGTTTTATTGTATTTTCAAATTTATTAATGTAATCCTTCGAGTACAAGATCAAGATAAATGGCGAACATGTACCATGAAGATAGAGATCGCGGGTCAAGTGGGAGCTTTCAAAAATTAGCTTTTGAAACCCTTTTTGACTAGTTCGTTTCGTTTCTGGCTAAAATGAAACGACCAACCTATTAGGGGCTCGATTCGTTTTTTTTATTATGTTTTGTGGTTGTGTTTTATTTATTGTAAATAATCTAGATAACCCAAAATAAATAAAATTTTCACAATCAAGAGAACGGTTTTATTAAAACAAGTTTTATAAAACTGAAAAGTATAATTAATAAAAAGGTTTTTATTAATATTTAAAACAAGATCATTCGCGATAAAACGACCGACATAGTTTAATAGGGTATTTAAAACTATATCGTGCGAGCGTGGAAAGGAGTTTCTATTATCACGAATTATATAAAATTGGATTTTATAAACTATTGTGTAACTCGCCTCATGCTACGAGTTATTCAAAATATTTTTGGGTAAATATTAAAATAAATCCCAAATTTTAAATTGATGTTTTATGCCACCCTTTACGAGTTAACACTTCATTCTAAATCGAACCCAAATGTTAGTGCTATACCCTGCATCTGGGCATCCATCATGAAATAAGGTAATCATCGCGTTTCCTGTGTAACATAGGCCGGTGTTACAGTTAACAGTAAAGGACAAAACATCGCTTGTTCATCAAGTGGGCACAATTGGGGTTAAACATACATCGTTTTAAGCGATAACCCCAAATGGAGAGTTGTGTAGTGGACACAATTAACAATCGTTGTTTACCTACATAACCATACCAGTGGATAGTGCTTAAGCCAATTCACTGTCATATGATGAATCGGGATCTCATCTTAATTAAAATATTGTTTTTGGGTCATAAAATTAAATTAAGATATTAAAAACATAAAATACTAATTAATTAATTTTGAATTTTGTAGATGTCAACTGAAAAAAATTCCTCCCAATTCTCTCTCAAGTCCATCTTAGAGAAGGACAAACTGAACCACTCCAACTTCATGGACTGGCACCGCAACTTGAAAATTGTTCTCAAGGCAGAGAACAAACTGTATGTTCTTGAAACGCCAGTCCCTGATGAACCCATCAATCAGCAAACTGTTGCATATAGAAACTATGCAAAGCACTTTGATGACTCTATGAAAGTCTCATGTTTAATGTTAGCATCCATGATTCCTGAACTTCAAAGGACCATGGATGACAAGATGGCATATGAGATGAATGAGCTCCTGGTTGAAATGTTCCAACAGAAGGCTCGTCATGAGAGGTTTGATGTGATGAGATCACTCATAACCACTCGTATGCAAGAGGGTACATCAGTTAGCGCTCATGTGCTAAAAATGAAGGCATATGTTGATCACTTGGCTCGTCTGGAATCCCCCTTGAGTGATGAATTAGCTGGGGATATCATCCTCAACTCATTGCCTAAGTCATATGATTAGTTCACTATGAACTACAATATGAATGGGATAGAGAAGACACTTGCAGAGCTGCATCAGATGCTCAAAACTGCTGAGGTGAATATACCCAGCAAGACTGCACCAGTGCTGATGATCAAGGAGGGTCATGTTAAGAAACCTAACACCAAGAAAAGGGGCAATCAGGGCAAAGGGAAGGGCAAAGGCAAATTAGTTGCAAACAAGAAGCCTTAGAAGGATGCCAAGTGTTTTCATTGTAATGAAATTGGGCACTGGAAGAGGAACTGTGCTAAGTATTTAGCTGAACTGAAGCAAGCCAAGGCTTCAGGAGGAGAGTCCTCAGGTATATATGTTATTGAAATCTTTTCTTTTTCTAGCAAAACATGGGTGTTTGACACAGGATGTGGTTTTCACATTTGTAATGCTTTGCAGGGACTAAGAAAGATTAAGAAGCTGAAACAAGGCGACTTGGAGGTCCATGTTGGCAATGGACAAAGAGTTGATGTGAAGGCGATTGGAGAATATGTTCTTTTACTTCCTTCTGGTTTAGAACTTGTTTTGAACAATGTTTATTTTATTCCTAGTGTTACTAGAAATATTGTTTCGGTTTCTGCTTTGCATGGACAAGGTTTCAATTATCATTTTAATGGTGAATTTATTTCTGCTTATTTTAATGATGTATTTTACTTTGATGCAAAACCAAACAATGGAATCTATGAGATAGAAATCCAAAACAATAACATATTATGCCACATCTCCCATAAACGTAATAAGTTGGACTTTAACGATATGTATATGTGGCATTGTAGACTTGGTCACATAAGCAAGAACCGTGTTAAACAACTTAAAACCGCAGGAATCTTAGATTCTAAGGGTTCGGAAACGTTTGGCAAATGCGAATCATGCTTAAGTGGAAAGTTAACAAAAGCACCTTTATCAATTGTTGGAGCACGAGCTAATGATCTGTTGGGACTTGTACATACAGATGTATGTGGTCCATTCAGAACAATGTCAATACATGGAGAAAGATACTTTGTTACATTCACTGATTATTTCAGTAGATATGGTTATGTTTATCTTATGAAGCATAAACATGAGACATTTGAAAAGTTCAAGGAGTACCAAAACGAAGTAGATAATCAGCTAAATAGAACTATTAAGATGCTTCGATCAGATCGAGGCGGTGAATATCTTAGTCAGGAGTTCATCGACCATCTAAAGGATTGTGGAATAGTTTCACAGCTCACTCCACCTGGAACGCCACAACATAATGGTGTGTCTGAACGGAGAAATCGAACTCTATTAGATATGGTTCGATCAATGATGTGTCGAACAACCCTCCCATGCTCCTTTTGGAGTTATGCTCTGGAAACTGCCGCAAAACTTGTGAATATAGCTCCAACTAAGAAGGTTGACAAAACGCCTTATGAGATATGGCATGGAAAGAAACCAAAAGTATCCTATCTCAAGGTCTGGGGATGTAACGCTTATGTCACTCTAGAATCTTCGGATAAACTAGATCCCAGAGGCGAAAAGCGATTTTCGTCGGATACGCTAAAAGGATCGGTTACCTTTTCTACCATCCCACTGAAAATAAGATTTTCACTAAACGCAGAGGCAATTTCTTGGAGGAAGAGCTTCACGAGGGATTGGAGAAAACCATGTGGATCTTGAAGAAATTCGAGAATCACAAGTGACTGAACCAGTTGTTCAGACAGAACCAGAAGTAACTGATCTAGTTGTTGAAGTTAAGCCTGAGAGGACTCAAGAAACAACAGAAACACCAAGTATTCGAAGAAGTATTAGGGATCGTCGTGCACCTGAAAGGTATGGCGATATCTTCATGATTAATGAAGCTGAACCTGCTACTTACAAAGCTGCAATGTTGGATTCAGAATCCAAGAAATGGCAAGAAGCCATGAATGCAGAGATGCAATCCATGTATGATAACCAAGTCTGGGATTTGGTTGATCTTCCCACCGAAGGTCGGACTGTAGGAAACAAATGGATCTTCAAGAAGAAGACCGACATGGATGGAAATGTGCAAACCTACAAAGCAAGGCTTGTAGCAAAAGGGTTCACTCAGACTCAAGGAATTGATTATGAGGAAACTTTCTTGCCAGTAGCCATGCTTAAGTCTATTAGAATTCTACTTGCCATTGCTGCATATTATGACTATGAGATATGGCAAATGGATGTCAAGACCGCGTTCCTTAATGGACACTTACTTGAAAATGTCTATATGGTTCAACCTGAAGGTTTTGTCGATCTAAATAATACTAATAAGGTGTGCAAGCAAAATAAATCCATATATGGATTGAAGCAAGCATCTCGCAGCTGGAATCTTCGTTTTGATCAGAAAATTAAAGAGTTTGGCTTCATTAAAAACGAAGATGAACCGTGTGTTTACAAGAAATCTAGTGGGAGCTATATCACTTTTCTAATTCTGTATGTAGATGACATACTAATCATTGGAAACAATATCCCTATGCTAAAGGATGTTAAGGCTTGGTTGGGAAAATGTTTCGCAATGAAAGATCTTGGTGAAGCCGCTTATATTCTAGGAATAAAGATTTATAGAGATAGATCAAAGCGGTTATTAGGTTTAAGTCAAAGTACATATATTGATAAGGTCATACGACGCTTCTCAATGCAAGACTCAAAAAGGGGGCTCTTGCCCATGGCACATGGAACCATTCTTAATGGTGAGCAGTGTGCTTAGACCGAAGAGGAAAAGAAGAAAATGGAAAGAGTTCCATATGCTTCTGCTATAGGTTCCATCATGTACGCCATGTTATGTACTAGACCTGATGTCTCGTATGCTCTTAGCATGACGAGTAGATATCAACAGAATCCAGGAGAGAGTCACTGGGCTGCAGCTGCAGTGAAGAACATTCTTAAGTACTTAAGAAGGACTAAGGACATGTTCTTAATATATGGAGGACTGGATGAGGAGCTGTCAGTTAAGTGTTATACTGATGCAAGTTTCTAGACTGATCGTGACGATTCAAAATCACAGACGGGATATGTTTTCATTCTGAATGGTGGGGCTGTTACTTGGAAGAGCTCGAAGCAAAGTGTGGTTGCTCAATCCACCTGTGAATCAGAATACGATGCTGCATCAGATGCTGCTAAAGAGGCTGCCTGGATGAAGAAGTTCATTACTGATCTCGACGTTGTGCCTAGCATAAAGAAACCAATCGAGATGCTGTGTGACAATACTGGTGCCATTGCTCTTGCAAAGGAACCAAGGTCACATCAAACCACAAGGCATATACTCAGAAAATTCCACTATATTAGAGAGATAATAGAGCGTGGAGACATCGTAATAAGCAAAGTTCATACGGATCTAAATCTGGCTGACCCCTTTACTAAGCCTCTACCTCAAGCTAAACATGAGGAGCATGCTGGAAAAATAGGGCTTAGATTTGCTAGACAGTGGGCATGATCTGTAGTTAGTATTAGTGTTTTAATTTTGAACTAAAACAGTTACATTAAAATAGTTATTTGATTTATTGGTTAAATGCAAGTTTAATTATTTTGTAACTGTGTTCGTTATTTGTATGTTTATATCCTTGAATAAGCGTATTCTAAAATATCCGTAGTCGATCAACTTACATGGGAATGAATTTGAATGTAAGACTATTGTGAATTGAGATGATTGTATTCATGAGATGAATAACTCAAGAGTTTGAGAATCAAAATTCACAGATATCCCTAGGGAATGATATTGGATGTAACTCGCTTCAAAACGATCTCCATGGATTTGAGTCATGAGATGTTTTGATATTGATATGTTCAATCTGTCCTTTTTCCTTAGGCACATATTAAACTACATTGATCAAGGACAATCTTTGATGTTATCTAACACGGTCCTGAAACATGGGTAGTAATCCGGGTAGTGTTGGGAGGAATCCAAGGTCAAGTGGGAGTTGTATGATGCTGATGGAATTCTGTACTTCTATAGGATTAGAAGTTTAGACATTCTGGCGCCCTCGTTAACTCAAACTGGAATAAACGCGTGGCCACGCTCGGACTAAAAGTAGTTCGTTAGACCACTTTGAACTAAAGACGAGAATAGAGAATGGTTGATCACTATATAAGAATGAATGATCCATGTCTTATGATCAACGAATGTTCTATACAGAAGGGACGTATTGATAAAATTATCAGGGCTATAGTATTTGGTTAAGTAAAGTGTTACTTGAACGCAAAGAACTAGTTGACGACTGTAAAGTGTCATGCCGTGTTAAGAGCAGTGCGATGCAGCTAGGCGTCCAACTCTGCACACGTTGACTCGTTTAATTAAAATCGTCCAAGTGGGAGATTATTGGATATATGTATGTCCGACCTTAATTAAAGTCAACGTAACTAACTCGGTACGATCCGAAGAGTTACACGTTGGTACACGAATCGTATATGTTCACGAGTAGGTAGATTATTATTTGTGAAATAATAATAGTTTAAACCCGAGGGACTTAATATTAATTAGATTATTATTAAGAGGATTATAATTGTATAATCTTAAAGGGCCTTAATGTAAGATTGGGTTTTATAAAAGAATGTTTAAGGTGGAAACCCTAGACACACTTTTATAAAAACACAAAACCCTAGCCACCCTCTTAGGCTTGGCCGCCATCCTCTTGCCGTTGACCAAGCATCGCCGCCGCCTCCTTCTTGGCCGGTTCTACTCTCGGGTATCTTGTGCTCGGTTGTGAACTTCCTACTAGCGAGGATTCGTTGTAACCCGCGTGTTACAATTCCGGTGTAGTCGTCAAAGGTTGATTACTAAAACCCTCTATGGTTGTTTATTCCTTTTATTTGTTTATACGCGTATAACCTTGATCCTGATTGGGAATATTTATTAATCGGATTAATAAATCAAATTTATATAATCGGCTTTTGGTAAATTATATAAATCGCTTCCGCTAATATTTTGATACACTGATTCCCAACAGTGTGTATCAAAGATTTTTGGGTTACGCCACTAATGCCAAGTCGGAATGTGTCCTTTTTTTATCTTTGTTTTTACAATCTTCCTTGGTTGATCAGCATGTGAAAACTGAATTCAAATTTACCAGGGAATATGGACTGAAGATATATTTATTTTGTGACACGAGAGAAGACATGATTATTGGAAACTCACAAGAGATCATAATACTAAATTAATAAACTCACAAGACATGATTGGTGAATTTGAATGCATGTGATAATTTTCATATGTACACTATGGACTAGTTAGACTGGAGGGTATGGAGAGGCTCATCCCCAAGGGAATGGGCCGCCACGTCAACACCACGTAAGCGGGGCTTGAAAGGAATGGACCTGGGGTGGGGGAGAGGAGAGGTCTGTCGAAAGCGTCGTGGGAGGACGGAAGGGACGAGCCAGGCCATAGGGGGCGGTGTTCCGGGCCGGCGCCGGGCCTCGCCGTGCCCCATACCCACCGGTCTTACCACTTTTGGAACCAAGGAAAAATATTAGAAAAATAAAAAGAACGTAATCCGATGAAGAAGAAATGTTAATGCACTTTAGGTGATAAGTGCATGTCTCCCAGGTTATAGGGTCTTTACTGTACATCTAGTGAAAATTAGTCCCAAGTTTATCCTAGGGACATTTTGTCCAAGTTTTAGGATGGTTTCTTTAGTCAGAGTTTTTGTATGGACTAAGGTCAGAGTTTGTTTGTGTAGCCTTTTTCTGAGTTTTGTCTAGGCAAAAGGTCTGAGCTTTGTGCTATATGTTTTGTCCGGGCTTTCTAGTTAGTCTTGAAAGTCCGGGCTTTGCCTTGTATATATACTTTTATATGGAATAGACAAGGTAACGATTCTGTGTGAATTTCTGTGCACCTAACCCTAATCATTGTGTATGTTTTGTCTGGCGGCTGCTTTGTGTGAGTGACGTCATTCATATTCATCTTCTTCATCAAGAATACTTAGTGTATTCTTGATTTCTCTCTCAAATCCTTGAATACTAGTGTTTCATCTGCAGTGGTTGATCATCAGGTGGATTCCGCACACCTGTTGGTTGCTTTAGCTGAGTGAGATCTTGGATTAGGAGGCCTTACAAGTGGTATCAGAGCAGTGTGCTCATACTACTGTAGGTGTTCTTAGTTTGAAGGTTTTGGTGAGAAAAGTTCATACTTTGATAGGTTTTAGTGAGAGTTTAGTGAGTTTTTGTGTTTTATTCACGATTCTTCATTCATATCTAGTGATTTGATGATGGATTTGATGATGGATTTTGAGTAGTTTAGTGATTTTTAGTGTTATTCTTCATCTGGGTTTTACAGGGGTGTTTGGTTCTTGTTCATACAGAGTTTTGAAGGTGAAAAAGATTCTGAGTTTGATCTTTGGAAGCTTTGTCTGTGGTTTACATTCTGTGTTTGTGTCTCCGGGGTATTGTTGAACCAGTGTGTAGTTACATTGGGGAGATAGTCCGGAGATTGGTTCCTCTGAGTTTCAAAACTCCAATCTTTGTCCGAAGTTTGTGTGTTAGTTTATTAGTCTGAGTTTTATTAGTGAGTCAATTGTCTGGCCTTTTATGGTTCCTTAGTCCGAACTTTACCTTAGGTATAGTCCGAGCTCTTTTTGACCCTTCCGAGTTTTTCTTGTTTCAATTTGAGTCCAACTTTTTAGCTATGTCTTAGTAGTCTGAGTTTGTCTCTTTTATTAGTCCGACTTTTAAAGTTAGCTTGTGTCCGACTTTTAGTAGGTCCGAATTTTATAGATTTTATTTAGGAGTCCGAGTTTTCTAGGTTAAGAGTCTGTCCGATTTTTATATTAGTAAGTTGAGTCCGAGTATTAAAGTGAGTAGAAGAGTCCGAATTTTTGTCTTTATTTTTAGTGTCTGAGTTTTACTGTTAGTTAAAGGTAGTCCGATTTTTATATAAGTTAGTCCGACTTTTTTGTTTTTGTCCGAATTTTGTTAAGTCCCTAGTGTCCGAATTTTGTTAAGTCCCTAGTGTCCGACTTTTAACTGTAGGTCCGAGTTTCAGGTTTATTAGTATCCGAATTTTTAATATTATTATTGTCCGAATTTTTATAGGTTTTTAGGTGTCCGAAGTTTAAACCCTTTATTAGAAGTCCGAATTTTAAAAGTTTTATTAGGGGAGTCAGTATTTTAACATCATTAGTGTCCGAACTTCATACTCTTAGGGTGTCTGAGTTTAAGTTTCTAACAGTGTAGTCCGAGTTCTCTGTTGTTTGTGTTTTATTTCAGGTTTGTGTGATCTGGGTTTCGCAACTCTGTCTAAAGCTCAGACACTTCACTCCGTGTTTTCTCTCCGAATTTGGACTTAGAAAATCTTTTCTGTAACACAGTTCTTGCTTGGAAGCCCACTGTTGTTTTCTGAAATGGCAAACAACAATCTGACTGCAATGGTGCAAAACCTCAAGCACAATACTGAGGTAGGGAGTAACGACAAACCTCCTTTGTTGATCAACGAGCTTGATTTTCCTGAGTGGAAGGAGCGTTTTGAAAGGTATGTACGAGCAAAAGACATCAAAATCTGGTTGTGTATCGTTAAAGGATGTGGAGCTACTCCAGTACGTACGTTGACGATTGATACGTATTTGGCACTCACTGACGACCAGAAGAAGTTTTATGATTGTGAAGAGAAAGATATGTCAATGATAACGATGGCAATGACACAATCTATACTTCATACTTTCCGTAAGAGAAATAGCTCAAAGGAATTGTGGGATAGTATGATCCAGCGATATGAAGGAAACGAAATGTACAAGAAACGACGTCTCGAACGTTTGAAGACTCAATTCGTTGTGTTCAAGGCTTTGAAGAAAGAATCATTTGATGACACAGTGAACCGATTTTATCATCTGCTGAGCGAACTTGATAGAAGTCAAGAGGGTATCTACACTGAATTTGAGAAGGTTGAGAAGTTTCTGAATTATCTTTCCAGAGAATGGAATATGTACACCGCACTGATTAGAGAGGGTGTTATCTATGAGGAGCTTTCATTGGAAGAAGTTGTTCAAAAACTGAGGGGTTATGCTTGGAATATGGAAGATCAAGCATCTGATTTCGAGAAGATCCAAGATCCTCAGTTATATAAGGCTTCAAAACCAACGGAGAAGGGTAGTAATGGTGGAGTCGGTGTTGCTTTGTATTCGGAGAATGAAGGTTCTGCAAGTGAACACGCCTTTATGAGCAACAATGTTAGTTCAAATGGAACAACTGATGCGTGTGAAGTGTGTTATATTTTTAGATATATATTTAAGCCCTTTTTACACTTTTAGCCAAGTTTTAAATTTATAAAACACGATATTTACTAACACTAAACACACATATGGGCAAGTGCACCCATCGTGGACGTAGTATAGTGTTGGTAAGATACCGAGGTCGTCCAAGGACACAAGAGCTTTTAATACCGGTTTATCCTCAACGTCTAATCAAATCAAAAAGTTAGAAAAATGTTTTAAACTAAGAAAAATAAAAACTAACTAAATGCTGAAAAGTAAAATAAAAGTAAAAACAGATAGACAAGATGAATCACTTGGATCCGACACGTGTATTAGTATAACCTTTGATTATTTTCGCACTTTTGCACTTGTTTAAGAGATTATCTTAGTTATTGTAGTAGGCCCCTTTTTCGGAGGTGACGTTACCCTCAACCCAGTAGTTTGAGTCAGCAAGGATACAATCCTAAAGGGTTGGATTATTGAAAGATAATGAATTAAGTTATTAATGCAAATTATGGTAGGCCCCGCTTTTGGCGGTGACGTTACCCTCGGCTAAGTAGTCTGAGTCAGCAGGGATACAGTCCTAAATAGCCGGGTTATAGTATTAATAGTAGTTAGCTTATGAGGGGGTCAAAGAGTTTGGATCCCCGCCATCCAATACCTATGGGCATTGAAGGAGATCCTACTAAATTTGACCCAGGTCCCAAGCAGGACCTCTAAACGCTGAACAAGGGCAAGACCTTTACCAAACCGTTCCCTTAACCCCCGACCAGGTAGCCAACATACCTCCATATAGACCGTGGAGATATGAATGGTGAAAATCTTTTATTTTATATAGACAGTAAAATAACGCCAAGACACCACGGACAAACGATAAGGAAAGATCACCTTCAACATAAGTAACTAGTTATTAAAGTCATTAATACAAAACCAAATAAAAAGTGCAAAAGATTAAAAATAAAAAGTATTATACTAAACACTTGTCTTCACCAAGTGATGTAAGAGACTTAGGCAAACATGGCCTTGATTGTCAAGAACTCTTACGATCAATCTTGGATCCCGAGACGACTCACACACTCTATGATGGACAATGGATGATGGTGGTGGATGATGGTGTTATGGTGGTGGTGGGTGGTGGATGAAGTGTGAGAGAGGTGGTGTGCCAAGGGATGAGAAAGAATGAAGCCAAGCTCCTCTATTTATAGGCTGAACAGAACGCTGGACACGGCCCCGTGTTCGCTGAACACGGCCCCGTGCCCGTCTGACATTCTCTCTCTTCATTAATTGTAATTGCGAATTACAATTAATGCGCCTGCTGTACTTTCAACACGCCCCCGTGTCCGCTGGGCACGGCCCCGTGGTGAGCAATGGAAGCTTCTACTGGTTTGTCTTTTCTGCTGCTTCCTGGGCACGCCCCCGTGTTCACTGGACACGGGGCGTGTTCAGGCTCTGTTTTCTTCTCTTTGTCTTGGGAGGTGCCGTTGAGGGTCCGGGCAGTTTACTTTTTGTCCCTTTTCTTGTATTTATGGTAGAATTAGTGGTCTTTTTGCTTCTTTTGTGATTTTGAGCTCATTTCATCCTGAAAATACAAAAGGAAGACAAAAACACTCTTTTTCCAACATTAGTACTTAAAAAGGGTTAGTTTTATGCCTTAAATGATGTGTTTTATATGTTGCATTTTACACACATCAAATACCCCCACACTTGAACTTTTGCTTGTCCTCAAGCAAAACTCTTTTAATGTGGCTTACACTCCCAAATGGAATAGGTAGAAGAGAAGTTTTTTTAACTTGTCCTAGAGTGTCGGGAATCCAAGGTTTGTATAGGTTCTATTTTTATTTTATTTACAATCTTATTCGTCATGGTTTATTTTGAACTTTTCATAAGATAAACTACTTAATTTGGCATAGCATGCCTTATTAAAATTCCATTTATATACAAGTTCACATACCTCACGGGAGATCACTCAATCACTCGGCCGAAGGTGTATATTTAAGTGAATCGCTCGAGAGCGGCACGGATTTACATTTTCCATATGCTTGCCAAGCGATCAATCCTCCTCCTTTTTAACTTTTACCTTTGTAAATATCAAGAGGTCTTTTTGGGGTGAAGGCTTGGGTTTAAAGGTGGGTGGTTGGTTAGTGGTTAGTAAAAAGGGCGAAAATCGTAACAAGTGTCGGTTTTCGTGAAATACCTTATTTTTGGTGATATTTATTTTTGAAGTATTTCTCCAAACAAGCTTTTTGTAGCTTATGTTTGTTTTTGACTTCAACAATTTTTTTTTTTTTTTTTTTTTTTTTTTGATCACGTAAAGGTATGTTTATGAAAAACCGAGTTTGTCACTAAAATAAAGGTGAAAAATTGAAAAAGGTTTTTGGTGGGTAGAAAATTGTTTTGGGGGTAATGAAATGAAAGGTTTAGGCTCAAAGGGGTTTTCTAGGGGGATTTTGGGTAGGTAAAAAAAATGAAAAATAATGGTTTTGAAAAAAAAAATAATTAGTCCTAATGCCTCCGTCATTTACTTACTTGGGTTTAAGTTGGTAAGGACCGGGAATGTATCGTCGTGGCAAGTTCTAGATTTGTAAAGACCGAGCGGCTATTCACACAAGAAACGAAAAATGAGCATTTAATCTAAGTATGTGTATTTTTATGCTCAATATAGGCTCAAAACTCACTTTTTGTGGGAATGGGTTTTTAATGTGAACAAGCATATATAATCGAATTTTAGCTAGACTTGTTATACCGTTTCATAATTTTCTTACGTTAGTTCTTTTTATCACGACGCTATCGGTTGTAAGTTTGTAAAAATATAACCCTTTTATATCTTGTTATTCCCAACTTAAACTAGGACAAGTAAATAAATAAAAAAAATGAAAAAGTTTTTGAAAAAAATTTGGGGTGTTTAGCGGTTCCAATAGAGTTTTGTGTAAGGCTTGTTTTAGGATTTTGCAAAAATTTCAAGGTTTTAGCATCCCCCCCACACTTAAATTACACATTGTCCTCAATGTGTCCAAAAATAGAGTTTTTGGTTGATTAGAATATGTAAAAGTGTGTTTAAAAACAAAGATTTGTGTTACTGGCACTCTGGACACGGCCCCGTGTTGACCGGGCACGGCCCCTGTAACAACTGCCACTAAAATCTATAATTAGGATGGTAATTAGCTAGTAAGGAAACCCTAATTGAGAAACCCAAGTAATTCTGCACTAACCCTAAAATTTCCAGAATAATCAGAATCAGGATCAGGGCCCCTAAAACTCAGGGGGGGCAAAACCCTAGTAACAATTATCCTCATAACTATGTGTAAAATTCGAAATTTACGAAACTGTTGACACAGCAAGCCTACATGCACGAAGGGCTACCCTATGAAAATAGGGTGGTCACTCGCGTAGCGCGACGGCTAAGGGGGGTACCCCTCGCGCTACGCGACGGTGTCAAATTTTCAGTATAAATAGCAGGGGTTGGGACTTGAAATCTGGCACTTGAACGACGTTAAAATTCATAATATACGTCGAGTTATAAGCAAAACAGTCCAACACACACACAATTATCGAAACGCTGCCGCAATCAGGGTAATAACTCGATCGCTATTACGATTCAACGTCCGATCGATTATAACTATCCAACGATAGTCCGGGTGCTGCTCAATTGAGCTTGTACTTTGATTATTCGTCGTGATTTCGACTTGAATATTAGAGTGCTGTTCGAATTCGGACTATGCTCTGTTATTCGTTGTGAATCCGATTGAATTATCGAGTATTGCACTGATTAATCGTTGTGAAGGTTTAATCTCGTGAATTGATGTAATTGCTGTATTAGTTACTAACCTGTGTGTGTGCATTGTGTTAAATTAGGTTTAAGCAAGGCTAATCAGTAGGCTTATATCTATTGCTCGTTAATCTACAATGTGAGTCATTCTTCTTTTTAAACTGTTTTCTCACAGTTTGTGAGTAAGTATTACAATACCTCAAATTATTTTCAAAGGTTATAATTACAGGGATTAAGTCTTTGTAATCACCAAATTACAGCTGGTATGTGGGGTATTGTGCACATTACTAAATTTATCACTCTATGTGAGTGAATATTACTCTATGTGAGTTATTATTACTCTGTGTGAGTACACCGTCACTATTTGGTAATGAGACCCAATAGTGGTATGACCACAGTCACAGAAATGAATCGAGTGACAAATACCCATTCTTGATAATTGGTTGATAGAAACATTGTAATCGCTCTTAATACTGTAAATTATAACTAACGGGTCGTTTGAGAAAAACAGAATGATTCACTCAGTATTTCCCTGCTGACAAAACCTTTTTCAAACATGTTTCAGGTGATCTGTGTGATCCAGGAAAAGTGCAGTAAAGCACTATCAAGCTCAGAGAAGTGGCTCAGTGTAAATAAATGAATAAAACGTGTTTTGAAAAATAAAGATTTCTATGTGAAATCCACTTATTGTAAATTATGGGATTTATCCCTTAAACTTTGTGTAATATATTAAACGAGCATATTTCACGGATAAAAGATCCTGTTATAAAAAGACTTCCGTTGCCGCATTAATTAAATACCACGGGAACTGTCACGCGGTCCCCCGACTCCGTCCAGGGTGGGTCGGGGAGCCGTGACAGCGAAGGTGGTATCAGAGCTAATAATTAAATTGAGCCACTGATCGAGCCACTGATTAAGCCTAAATTAAAGCATTTGGACTTAATTTTACTAATTATTATTCTGTGATTATTTGTTTTATTAACTGGCTATTTTTAGTTACAGTATGGGTAAACAAAAGCTGTCTGCTATCTACCACAAACTAGATGTGGCATCTTCTTCTAGAAACCCAGTAAACCTAGAAGAAGGAATCTTTGTCCGCAAGGCAAACTATGAGAATCCACTTTCCCCAGAGAAAAGGGATTCGATACTTAAAAAGAGTCAGGAAACAAAGAAACCCCGAACCAAGAGAGTTAGGTTTAACCCAGAAGTCCAAGAGTTGGGTAATAGTACACCTTGGGAAGATAAAATAGACGGGAAATGGGCAAATCTCTATATGCTAGCTACTGTAGCAGAAAATGCTAATCTTTAAATATCCGATAAGTTGGTCTAGTAAGAGAAATCACAATCCCGTAAATAAATAAAGTCCTAAGTGTGTTTATTTCTGTTGTTCTTCGTATAAATTAGTATGCAATAAAACTTCAGTGTTTTGTTTGTTAAACTTTGTTCCAAAGTTTTAACATTGCATTTTACATATATGCTATGCAGCATGAATGAGATGTCGGAAACATTCCAGAATCTCAACTTATATCCAGTGCCTATCGAAGTCTCTCACGACTTTACTGGTTACATTGCTGACATAGAAGAACCTGTGGAATTCCAAGCTCCACCGCTGGAAAAAGCCAAACCTAAAAAGAAGAGAAGATATGTAGGGTGGAGGAAAGTGCGCCGTAGGAAAACTGCCACTAGGAAACTCCCTAAAATAGAAAATCCTGTGAGTGTGAGCAAGGGAAAGGAAATAGAAACTGGAGAAGGTTCGAAATCACCTGAAAAAGAAATAGAAATAGATCTGAAACAAAAGGGAATAGAGATTGGCGAAAGCTCTAAACAATCTGAGGAATTCACGTTCCAGGACGAAATAGATCGCCTACTTGAGAATTGTGATGTTTTAGAGCCTATCAATGATAATCTCTTTTCTTACCCGGCTACAGTTCAATTCCCACTAAACCTAGGACCAGCTATTCCAGAACCACTAGTTCATACCAGACCATTAGGCCAAATGGAGGAATGGTGGACTAATGATTGGCAATTTCAAAACATAGTTAACAGTCCTTATAGCTTCCTTCCACAATTTGACCCAGAACCACTCCCAAATCCTCCCATGAGTAATGAAAACCTAGCTGAACTCCGTCAGTTCGGTGAAGAACTGATAGGTACAGGTAATAGGATCAGGGAAATGGGGGAGCATCTAACTTGGAAGTACGATGAGAGGGAGCACCGTTACTAGAACCGTCAGTTAAACCACAGAAAGCCGTATTATATGATAGTAACTTAAAATTCTGTAAAATGGGCAATAAAACTCTGTAAAATACGGTGTGTATGGATGCATATACAATATACTAACAAAGTAAAAGTCGAGAAATCGACAATTTTGGTGATACTTGTATATTGTGATAATCTATGTGTATCTATGTAAATTTTGTCATTGATAAGTTAGACACTAATAATTTTACCAATTAGCAGATGGAAAACGCTAATAATGAACCAATTAATGAAGAAAATCAATCTGAGCAAGAACAGGAAGATCAATATATAACTCGACAAGATATCGAGCATTTTATCGCCCAAGGGATAGCTCATGCTATTCCAGAAATTGTAGCTGCTGTTCGAAAACCTGCTGAACCACAATTAATTCCTAGTAAACGTATTCCAGAAGATAACGGCAGTAACAGCATAAATGGAGGCGGTAATCATGACAATCATGATCCGCAACAGGCCCCACTCCCTAAAAGAATGAAAGCTGCAACGCCTGGTTGTACTTACAAAGAATTTCTTGCTTGCAAACCCGCTGAATTTGCAGGTAACGAAGGGGCAACTGCAACACTGCGTTGGTTAGAGAAAACCGAGGCAGTAATTGCAATAAGCAAATGTGCCGATGGAGACCAGGTGATGTATGCATCAAATCTGTTCAAAGAAGGAGCACTCGAATGGTGGAACACGGTCCTCCAGGCAAAAGGAAGAAGGATAGCTTATGCAATGAGTTGGGAAGAATTTAAGAGTCTTGTAGAAAGAAAATTCTGTCCCGAATACGAGAAGGAACAAATGGCAAACAAGTTCCTAAGTCATCGTATGTTAGGCGTAGATTGTCGGGGCTATACTTCGACATTCTTTGAATACGCAAGGGTAGTGCCATCACTGGCTTCGCCAGAACCGGTACTTATCTCTCGTTACATCTGGGGGTTAATTAGTGAAATCCGAAACATCGTTAAAGCTGCGAGACCTCGTACTATTGACGATGCTGTAGAATTAGCTAATACCCTAACCGATGAATTAGTGCGCACAAGAGAGGAAGATCGCAAGAAGGAATTAGCTCACAAGATTACCCAAGGATTTCGTATGGGTAATGTCAAGAAGAGAGGAACCGGACAATCCTCATCATCTCCTTTCTGCAAAGTTTGCAAAAAGAAGCATTATGGACAATGCAATATGGTTTGCAATTTTTGCAAAATGAAAGGACATCGGGAAGAAGACTGCAGGAAGAAAACAAAAGTTTGTTACAATTGCAGAGAGAGGGGACACTTTCAATCTGAATGTCCTAAGTTAGCTAAACCTATAGTTAACCAAGCCAGACCCACGGAAGGAACAACCAAGAAAAATGCTCGTGCATTCCAGCTGACCACTCAAGAGGCCGAACTCATTCCAGATGTGATAGCTGGTACGTTCTTAGTTCACAACGTATTTGCAAAAGTATTATTTGACTCTGGTGCGAACCAAAGTTTTATAAATACTTTATTTTGCCAAGATCTTAAGTTACCTTTAACCCCTCTTAGGCAAATTTTCACAGTTGAAACCGCAGAAGGAAATTCTGTGAACATAGATAAAATCTGGCAAGGAGGAAAAATAGAACTATTAGGCCATAAGTTTTCTGCAAATTTGTTACCAATGAATTTAGCAGGATTCGATGTAGTATTAGGAATGGATTGGTTAATAGCCAACCATGCTCGAATCCTATGTGACAAAAATGCAGTAGAAATTCAAACCCCTACAGGAGAAGTAATTTTAATTACTGGAAATAGACCTCGAAAGCCACTAAAATTCATCTCAGTAATGAAGTTGGCTAGTTATTCGAGAAAACAGGAAATGATGTATATGATTTCAGTAATCATTAATACTAAGGATAAGGAACTTCAGGACATCCCAGTAGTGTCAGAATACCCAGACGTTTTTCCAGAAGAATTACCTGGATTACCACCTGATAGGGAAGTAGAGTTTAAGAATTCATTTAATTCCAGGAACTGCACCAATAGCTAAAGCACCATATAGATTAGCACCTACCGAAATGCTAGAATTGAAAAAGCAATTAGATGAATTATTAAGCAAAGGATTCATACAACCTAGTTCATCCCCTTGGGGTGCACCGGTACTGTTTGTGAAAAAGAAAGATGGATCGATGAGAATGTGTATCGATTATAGAGAATTGAATAAGGTTACAATTAAGAATCGATACCCACTACCTAGGATTGATGATCTTTTTGATCAATTGCAAGGAGCTAGGTATTTCTCTAAGATAGATTTAAGATCCGGATACCATCAGTTGAAAGTACAAGAAGAAGACATACCTAAAACTGCTTTCAGAACTAGGTATGGTCATTATGAGTTTACAGTCATGCCCTTTGGATTAACGAATGCCCCAGCAGCATTCATGGACATGATGAATCGAATCTGTAAACCATACTTGGATAAATTTGTGATCGTTTTCATTGACGATATACTTATTTACTCCAAAAGCCAAAAAGAACATTGTGAACATTTACATGTTCTCTTAACCTTGTTAAGAAACGAAAGGCTTTATGCCAAATTATCAAAATGTGAATTTTGGTTGCAAGAAGTACAATTCTTAGGTCATGTGGTAAATCACGAAGGTATCCATGTAGATCCTGCTAAGATAGACGCAATTACGAAGTGGAAAGTTCCACAAACAGCTATGGAGATAAGAAGTTTTCTAGGCTTAGCTGGATACTATAGACGATTTATCAAAGATTTTTCTAAGATAGCCGTACCATTAACTAAGTTAACCTGTAAAGCTGCTAAGTTTGAATGGGGACCTAGACAAGAAGAAGCCTTTAAGATTTTAAAGCATAGGTTGACAAATGCACCAATCTTAGCTTTACCCGAAGGAACAGAAGATTTTGAAGTATATTGTGATGCTTCAAAATTAGGATACGGATGTGTGTTAATGCAACGCAAGAAGGTAATTGCGTATGCCTCTAGACAATTGAAAAAGCACGAAGAAAATTATACGACTCATGATCTAGAATTAGGAGCCATAATTTTTGCCCTTAAGATATGGAGACATTATCTGTATGGAAGTAAGTTTACTGTCTATACAGATCATAAAAGTTTAAGATATATATTTGGGCAAAAAGAATTAAACATGAGGCAAAGAAGATGGATGGAGATGCTAAGCGATTACGACTGTGATATCCAATATCACGAAGGAAAGGCAAATGTAGTTGCAGATGCCTTAAGTCGTAAGTATCATGAGAAACAGAAACAAGTCCGTGCTCTGAGGTTAAATCTACAAGTAGATTTAATGGCACAAATTAAAGAAGTTCAGAAAACAGCAATCCAAGACGATGCTGAAGGAATGAAAGGTTACCTAAAAGAATTAGAACAAGGAAATGATGGAATTTGGAAATTCCATAAGAAACGAATTTGGGTACCTAAGCAAGGAGAATTAAGAAATAAGATCTTAGAAGAAGCTCATAAATCTAGGTATACTATGCACCCAGGAAACAATAAGATGTACCAAGATTTAAGGAATAATTTCTGGTGGATAGGAATGAAAAAGGATATAGCCGAATACGTATCCAAATGTTTAACCTGTTCACAAGTTAAAGCTGAACACCAGAAACCTTCAGGACTACTACAACAGTTAGAAATGCCTGTATGGAAATGGGAACTTATAACAATGGACTTTGTTACAAAGTTACCCAAAACCAAAAGAGGTAATGATGCGATTTGGGTAATCGTAGACCGATTAACCAAGTCAGCTCATTTCCTACCAATGAAAGAAACCTTTAGTATGGAAAGGTTAGCACAACTCTACGTGGACGAAGTAGTATCCCTACATGGAGTTCCGCTCTCCATTGTATCGGATAGAGATAGTCGATTTACTTCGCATTTCTGGAAAAGTTTTCAGAAAGCAATGGGAACTCGACTAAATCTAAGTACTGCTTATCATCCACAAACAGACGGACAGAGTGAAAGGACAATACAAACGTTAGAAGACATGCTCCGAGCATGTGTAATTGACTTTGGTGGTAATTGGGATAGCCATTTGCCATTAATTGAATTCTCCTATAACAATAGTTATCATTCAAGCATCGAAGCTGCACCATTTGAAGCACTCTATGGACGTAAGTGCAGAACTCCAGTATGTTGGGCAGAAATCGGAGAAAGTCAATTATCAGGTCCTGAAATAGTACAAGAAACTACTGATAAGATAACTCAGATTAAGGAAAGATTAAAAACGGCTCGAGATCGTCAAAAGAGCTATGCAGACAATCGTCGCAAGCCTTTAGAATTTCAAATCGGAGATAAAGTACTTTTAAAAGTTTCTCCTTGGAAAGGAGTAGTACGATTCGGTAAGAAAGGAAAGCTAAGTCCAAGATACGTTGGACCATTCCCCGTGATTCAACGAATAGGACCAGTTGCTTATCGTTTACAACTACCAGAAGAATTAGCTGGAGTACATGATGTATTTCATGTATCCAATCTTAAGAAATGCTTAGCAGACGAATCCCTGGTAGTACCTCTTCAAGATGTAGAGGTGAACGAAAAGTTGAAGTTTATAGAGAAACCACTACAGATCGAAGATAGAAAAATCAAGTTTCTCAAGCACAAACGATTAGTGTTAGTAAAAGTCAAATGGAATTCAAGAAGAGGACCAGAATACACTTGGGAACTGGAATCAGAAATGAAGCAAAAGTACCCTCATCTATTCCAGTAAATCTCGAGGACGAGATTTTTCTTAAGGTGGGGAGGATGTAACAACTGCCACTAAAATCTATAATTAGGATGGTAATTAGCTAGTAAGGAAACCCTAATTGAGAAACCCAAGTAATTCTGCACTAACCCTAAAATTTCCAGAATAATCAGAATCAGGATCAGGGCCCCTAAAACTCAGGGGGGGCAAAACCCTAGTAACAATTATCCTCATAACTATGTGTAAAATTCGAAATTTACGAAACTGTTGACACAGCAAGCCTACATGCACGAAGGGCTACCCTATGAAAATAGGGTGGTCACTCGCGTAGCGCGACGGCTAAGGGGGGTACCCCTCGCGCTACGCGACGGTGTCAAATTTTCAGTATAAATAGCAGGGGTTGGGACTTGAAATCTGGCACTTGAACGACGTTAAAATTCATAATATACGTCGAGTTATAAGCAAAACAGTCCAACACACACACAATTATCGAAACGCTGCCGCAATCAGGGTAATAACTCGATCGCTATTACGATTCAACGTCCGATCGATTATAACTATCCAACGATAGTCCGGGTGCTGCTCAATTGAGCTTGTACTTTGATTATTCGTCGTGATTTCGACTTGAATATTAGAGTGCTGTTCGAATTCGGACTATGCTCTGTTATTCGTTGTGAATCCGATTGAATTATCGAGTATTGCACTGATTAATCGTTGTGAAGGTTTAATCTCGTGAATTGATGTAATTGCTGTATTAGTTACTAACCTGTGTGTGTGCATTGTGTTAAATTAGGTTTAAGCAAGGCTAATCAGTAGGCTTATATCTATTGCTCGTTAATCTACAATGTGAGTCATTCTTCTTTTTAAACTGTTTTCTCACAGTTTGTGAGTAAGTATTACAATACCTCAAATTATTTTCAAAGGTTATAATTACAGGGATTAAGTCTTTGTAATCACCAAATTACAGCTGGTATGTGGGGTATTGTGCACATTACTAAATTTATCACTCTATGTGAGTGAATATTACTCTATGTGAGTTATTATTACTCTGTGTGAGTACACCGTCACTATTTGGTAATGAGACCCAATAGTGGTATGACCACAGTCACAGAAATGAATCGAGTGACAAATACCCATTCTTGATAATTGGTTGATAGAAACATTGTAATCGCTCTTAATACTGTAAATTATAACTAACGGGTCGTTTGAGAAAAACAGAATGATTCACTCAGTATTTCCCTGCTGACAAAACCTTTTTCAAACATGTTTCAGGTGATCTGTGTGATCCAGGAAAAGTGCAGTAAAGCACTATCAAGCTCAGAGAAGTGGCTCAGTGTAAATAAATGAATAAAACGTGTTTTGAAAAATAAAGATTTCTATGTGAAATCCACTTATTGTAAATTATGGGATTTATCCCTTAAACTTTGTGTAATATATTAAACGAGCATATTTCACGGATAAAAGATCCTGTTATAAAAAGACTTCCGTTGCCGCATTAATTAAATACCACGGGAACTGTCACGCGGTCCCCCGACTCCGTCCAGGGTGGGTCGGGGAGCCGTGACAGCCCCGTGGTCAAGTGCCAGTAACAAAAATTATAGAATTGAAACAGAAGCCTGGACACGGGGGCGTGTTCGCTGAACACGGCCCGTGTCCAGTTACCTGAACTGGGTGATTTCCTGCAGGGGGCTCAGCACGGGGCCGTGTTGGTTGGGCACGGCCCGTGTGGAGCCTTCTGTTATGGAGATTTTTGTCGGTTTGTTCTGTTCTTCTGCATGGTTCCATTTTTTTCTCGTTCCCTTTTTCATCCATTACCACCATGAGTCCATAAATCATAAAAACCATCATAACATTGCTAATAGAGAGATAATACATAAAGATAAAAGTTACATAGATAGTAAGCTTATGGAGTTCTAGCCCTATGTTTTATTTTAATTTTAGCAAAATTTCCAAGAATCTACTGATCCTGGTTAGACAAGGCTTTGTAGAGCTCCAACTTTCGGATGCGTTTCTCCTCATATGTCGGCAAGCCACTCCTCTACCTCCCTTGGAAGGAGGAAGGAAGGCTCGTTTGCATTTGTTTGAGGAGTTTCAACTTCCGCCGGGACTTCTTGTGGGATTTCCATAGGAGGTTCCGCGGGGATGTCTCCCCACCCGGTAGGGTTGTTAATACCGAGTGCTAAGTTCCAGTCCTGTTGTGGAAGGACTGGTTCCATAGGAGGTGCCACCAAAATGTTTAACCTTTGGTGCAAAAGGTTAATCTCTTGGAAGCTGCTTTCCAATCCCATCGTAAGATCGTTGATACGGTCAATGAGGACCTCCTCTACGGACGTCATTTCGTCGAGAGCCTCTCTTAGTGCTATCACGTAGTGCACAAGTGTGGCTTCAACGGAGGGTCTCCTTCCCCTTCGGCTGTTTGAGGAATGCACGGATGATGTTTCGCTGTTTTCACTCGCCATTCTACGAAAAATAAACCAAAAATAGTTTATAAGACGAAACAGTTTCTGGACACGGCCCCGTGCTCACTGAGCACGACCCCGTGTTCATCTTTCTGCAGAATTTTGGAGCAAGGAACCTTGGGTTTTCGAGTTATTTTCTGAGTTTGTGCAAGCTTTTTGACAGTAAATAACTCTAAACAATGTTACATAACATGTTTTTACCAAGATTCCATGATCAAAACTCCTTGTTTCCTACCATAAAGATTGAAAATTCAAACTTTTCATGGTGGCTTTTGAAGAAAGATGAAGAAGAAGGAAATGTCTAGAAGAGGAAAGGACAAGATGAGTTGTTGGAAACTTCTTTTAGACTTACCTAGGATTGTTTGAGAGAAGATTCCTTCAAATCTCTGTCCCCAAGTTGGTCCAAATGTGCAGGATTTTTGGCTGCATTTATAGAAAATGACAGCCTGCTGGACACGGCCCCGTGTTCGCTGAACACGGCCCCGTGTGCAGAGAAAATTCTGACACAGTTTGTCCGTATTCTGACGTCATGATCAGAAGGGAATCTTTTGATGGACACGGGGGCGTGTTGGCCGAGCACGGCCCCGTGTCGGAAAGCTGATTTATGAAGTTTGTCTCTATTAAGGAGCTAATTCTTATTGGGTGGCTCCTGACTTGTTGGAACAACCCCATAGTGCCTAAGATACCTTAATTGTCCTATACTAAGGCAAGAACGCAAGAGGTTGTCGGTGAGGGTAATTCCTATTTTCATTCTAGGTGGACAAGTCCAACCCTTTCCCGGGCTCTCGTTAAAGAAGGTGTATGCCGAATCGCTCAGGTCTATGTATGCACCGAACGAGGTCGATGGGGAGTCCTTCACGGCACAATCGGCACAGGGACGACTATCGTCCATGTCTTGTCTAGGAAGAAAGGTATTTTTTTGAGCAACGAGGTTGTCAGAATGCGGTTCCAACATTTCCTCATGGTCATCGTCTTGGGATGGATCTAAGAAATCCTTCCTAAGTTCTTTTGACCAATTTAGAAGTAGTTCTTCTAGTTGAAATAGCTCGTCAAGGAGCATATCTCCTAGAATATCCGGTTGGGCGCATTCGAGGGAGAAATAGTGTTTATTTTTACTTTCGCCCCTCTTAAGGCTACAAGGAATTGGTGGGTCTATATAGTGTGGCCTATAAGTGAGGAAGAAACATTTTAATTCCTCGTGTTCGCCTCCACATATTTGACACCACAAACCATAAGAGTGCCGAAAGTAAAAAGAATCACTATTACTCATGTTTGTATCAGAAGTTACCAACCGCCGGGATCAAACGGTTCTGTTTTCAGCAACTGAATCTTGGGCACGGGGGCGTGTTGAGTGGACACGGCCCCGTGTTCAGCCTACTGTCTGATATAAAACAGGATTGCCAGTTCCAATGATTGGGCACGGGGGCGTGTTCAGCGGGCACGGCCCCGTGCTGAGCTCTGCAGAAGCTGAAAAATCTAAAAAAAATCCTAAAAATTAAAGAAAAATAAAAAGATGATTAGGCCGTTGATTCCTAACTTTCTTAAAATCCTTGTGTCCCCGGCAACGGCGCCAAAAACTTGATGCGTGTGAAGTGTGTTATATTTTTAGATATATATTTAAGCCCTTTTTACACTTTTAGCCAAGTTTTAAATTTATAAAACACGATATTTACTAACACTAAACACACATATGGGCAAGTGCACCCATCGTGGACGTAGTATAGTGTTGGTAAGATACCGAGGTCGTCCAAGGACACAAGAGCTTTTAATACCGGTTTATCCTCAACGTCTAATCAAATCAAAAAGTTAGAAAAATGTTTTAAACTAAGAAAAATAAAAACTAACTAAATGCTGAAAAGTAAAATAAAAGTAAAAACAGATAGACAAGATGAATCACTTGGATCCGACACGTGTATTAGTATAACCTTTGATTATTTTCGCACTTTTGCACTTGTTTAAGAGATTATCTTAGTTATTGTAGTAGGCCCCTTTTTCGGAGGTGACGTTACCCTCAACCCAGTAGTTTGAGTCAGCAAGGATACAATCCTAAAGGGTTGGATTATTGAAAGATAATGAATTAAGTTATTAATGCAAATTATGGTAGGCCCCGCTTTTGGCGGTGACGTTACCCTCGGCTAAGTAGTCTGAGTCAGCAGGGATACAGTCCTAAATAGCCGGGTTATAGTATTAATAGTAGTTAGCTTATGAGGGGGTCAAAGAGTTTGGATCCCCGCCATCCAATACCTATGGGCATTGAAGGAGATCCTACTAAATTTGACCCAGGTCCCAAGCAGGACCTCTAAACGCTGAACAAGGGCAAGACCTTTACCAAACCGTTCCCTTAACCCCCGACCAGGTAGCCAACATACCTCCATATAGACCGTGGAGATATGAATGGTGAAAATCTTTTATTTTATATAGACAGTAAAATAACGCCAAGACACCACGGACAAACGATAAGGAAAGATCACCTTCAACATAAGTAACTAGTTATTAAAGTCATTAATACAAAACCAAATAAAAAGTGCAAAAGATTAAAAATAAAAAGTATTATACTAAACACTTGTCTTCACCAAGTGATGTAAGAGACTTAGGCAAACATGGCCTTGATTGTCAAGAACTCTTACGATCAATCTTGGATCCCGAGACGACTCACACACTCTATGATGGACAATGGATGATGGTGGTGGATGATGGTGTTATGGTGGTGGTGGGTGGTGGATGAAGTGTGAGAGAGGTGGTGTGCCAAGGGATGAGAAAGAATGAAGCCAAGCTCCTCTATTTATAGGCTGAACAGAACGCTGGACACGGCCCCGTGTTCGCTGAACACGGCCCCGTGCCCGTCTGACATTCTCTCTCTTCATTAATTGTAATTGCGAATTACAATTAATGCGCCTGCTGTACTTTCAACACGCCCCCGTGTCCGCTGGGCACGGCCCCGTGGTGAGCAATGGAAGCTTCTACTGGTTTGTCTTTTCTGCTGCTTCCTGGGCACGCCCCCGTGTTCACTGGACACGGGGCGTGTTCAGGCTCTGTTTTCTTCTCTTTGTCTTGGGAGGTGCCGTTGAGGGTCCGGGCAGTTTACTTTTTGTCCCTTTTCTTGTATTTATGGTAGAATTAGTGGTCTTTTTGCTTCTTTTGTGATTTTGAGCTCATTTCATCCTGAAAATACAAAAGGAAGACAAAAACACTCTTTTTCCAACATTAGTACTTAAAAAGGGTTAGTTTTATGCCTTAAATGATGTGTTTTATATGTTGCATTTTACACACATCAACAACCAATTCCAATAAAGGGATGTACTCTTCTAGTGGAGCTCAGAAATCTCAAGGAACAAGCTTGAACATTCCCAAGATAGATGCAAGCTACTTGAAGACGATTGAAGAAAATATGAGTCTGTTGGCGTCCTTCATGACTGCCTACGAGAACTTTGTCTTGGAAAGCTCGTTGAACCATCAAGTCTCGATGAGGACTTTGATCAGATAGATCAAGACGAAATGGAAGAACTTGATCTACAACTCAATATGGCACTGTTAGTCCGAAGAGCAAAGAAGTTTCTATTGAAGACGGGTAGGAAGTTCATAGGAGGTCAGACAAAGACTCGAATGGGAGTCGACATGTCCAAAGTAAAATGTTACAACTGCGGTATCTACGGGCATTTCGCACGTGATTGTCGAAAGCCGAAAATGGAAAGATCTGATAGAGACAACAACTCTCGAGGAAATAATACAAGACCTCACAACAATGCATCAGCTGCTACCTCTAATTCAAGTGCTCGTTCAAGTGGGTCTGAAAATCTTACATCTTTGACAAACAATGCTATGGTGGCTCAACCTCTACAGAGTGTGACTGAGCCTTATGACTGGGGTTGTGCTTTGGAAGACATCTCAGGAGCTATTGTGTCACAAGCATTTATATAGCTGAAATTGTGAACGAAGAAGTGTGTGAGGAGATTGTCGAAGAGACTAGCATTGAGGAACTTGCAGTTGTAGCTGAGGTTATTGGGGAAGAATTGGATTCGGGGAATGTTGCTGAGAATGAAGATTCCTCGATTGAAGAGACCGTTGAAAAGTCTAACAAGACAGAAGATGGAGAACAGGGAGAATGTTTTGAATTCAACATCTCCACAGCTGAAATGCAGCAATTTGCGGATGCAGAAGCTAAAAGATTGGAAGAAAACTCCGCAGAAAACGAGGCTTGTGCATTCATGGCTGGCATTGAGGTAAAATCATCTTCTGTAGATAAGCGATGTGCTGGATGTGTTGAGTTTGTGACTAAGATTGATAGATATGCACTTCATAACACAAACTTAATTGCAGATTTAGAAAAATCCAGAGAACTCATTGCTGTTTTGTCTAATTCGGACAAAGAACACCGAATTAAGATAAAAGCGCTGAAAAATGATATCTCTGAATTTGAGAGACTTGTGGCTCAGGGAAATCTTAAAAATCAGGAATTAAAATCTGAACTTGAAATGAATCAAAATTGTGTTTTGGAAAAGAACAAAATCATTTTGGAAAAAGATAATCTGATTTTAGATTTGCAACGAAAGATTGAAAAGTTCAGGGATTCATCCGAAGTGATGAATTTCTGTATTAACAGCCAAAGTCTCAAAGAATCTGAGGAAGAAATGTTCGGCATTGGTTATACTAAGGTGCCTCCTCCGGTAAACCATAACTATACATCAATGCCAAGTATTGATCCTGAATTGGCAAATTTTGTGCCAAAGACTCCTCTGACGGTTGAACCGCAAAGTGAGTCAGACTCAGATCAGTCGAAGATGAGTGGAGTTTTAAAGAAAAATGAGGTGAATCTCGAAAACATTGAAAATTTGATAAGCAATAAGATTTTGGAAATTTTCAATCAAGTTCAAAATGAGAAGTCAAAACCAAAGTCACGTGGAAAAAAATAAAAAGGCTTTGAAAAATGTCCCTAAAACTGAGTTTGTTAAAGGAGAGGATTTTGTCAAAGAAGAAGTAAAAATCGAAACAGGTTCCAACTCTCAGTTTGTGAACCAAATTTTGAAAAATTCCACCAACGACTCATCATCTTCGACCACTCATGAGGAACGTCCAAAGAATGCTGCAAAAATTCGCAAATGCTATAAGTGTCGTGGGAAAGGACACTTAGCAGCAGACTGTCCAGATGACAGGGGTAAATCTCTTGTTGATCCTGATCAAAAGAAACCTTTTGTTGAAAAGCCACAAAATGAAGCAGTTAATGTTGAAAAGAAAAATGGTAAAAATCAGAAGGTTGAGAAAAACAAATTGATTAAACAAGAAGTAAAACCAGTTGTCAAACCAAATGTTAAATCACAACAAAATCAGGATCAAGAGGAGAAACACGTTGTTATTAACCGTGGGGACAGATCGGAAAATACATCTCAAAGACATGATACTCGTGAGAAAACCCCCCACAGACGATAAAATCATGTCACCTTTCAAGTAGTTGAGAATGACCAACGTTCTGGAGGTTCGAACGACAACTATGTTAGACCTCATGCACAGAACAGATTCGTGAATGATCGAAATGCGTCACCCCCCCGATTTCCAAATCAAAGACCGCATTTGGATAATCATCCACGATCATTCTCAAGACACGAAGATGCTCCTAGATTTGGTAGGAATTTTGAGCCACCCAGGAATCAAAATTACAGTTACCAAAACTATGGAAGCCGAGGGTATGGAAACTCTGGTTATACCAACAGATCGTCAACTCCGTATAGTCCACGATTTGCGGGGACTCATTCCAACAATTTCCGAAATGGAAGTGGTGGACACAGAGGCAATGATGGTTATTTCAAAGAGTTTTCTTATGTTGACGACTCGGGATGACCCAAGACCATCATGGCTTGGGTCCCACACTCTAACTAAATTTTTGTTGGGGAGTGTAGGAGCAGCTGAAGAGGGCTATCTATATTTGGTATATCGATAGTGGCTGTTCCAGACACATGACAGGAAATAAAGAGTTATTGAACAATTTTAAACAAATTCGTGGTGGTTATGTGAATTTTGCCGGTGAAAAGGGTGGTTACATCACCGGTGAAGGATCTATGTCAAATGGAAAAATCACGCTGCATAAAGTGAACTACGTTGAAGAACTGAAGCATAACTTGATGTCGGTTTCTCAAATCTGTGATAACAAGTACACGATGCTTTTCACTGATAAAGCTTGCTTCGTTTTGCGTCCGGGATTTGTTGTTCCTGAAGATTGGATCGTTATGAGGGCTCCAAGGGTGAATAACACATATGTCATGGACATGCGCCCGTTGGTTAACTCGTCTGCTCCAGTGACTTGTCTACTTTCAAAGGCGACTGAAGATCAATCGTATCTCTGGCATAGGAGAATGGGCCACGTGCATCTGCGAAAAATGAACCACTTAGTGAAAAACAACTTAGTGTTGAGGGTTCCTTTACGTAGTTTCAATATGCACAACAAATGTGAATCATGTGAAAAAGGAAAAATCAAAGGAAAGCCTCATAAATCGAAAACAGTTAACTCAATCCAAAAACCACTTGAATTGCTTCACATGGATCTTTTCGGCCCGATCCATGTTGCTAGCATTGGTGGGATGTCTTATTGCTTAGTTGTCACTGACGATTTCTCACGTTACTCATGGGTATTTTTCTTAAAAACAAAGGATCAAACTACTAGTATTTTAAGAGACTTATTCAAACAACTTGAGAAAAATTATTCACTTCCTATTAAGAAAATCCGAAGTGACAACGACACTGAGTTTAAGAATCATTATATGGATGAGTTATGTCGGGAAATGGGAATAGTTCATCAGTTCAGCGCTCCATATGTTCCTCAACAGAACGGAGTTGCAGAACGGAAGAATCGTACCCTGATTGAGGCGGCCCGCACTATGCTTTCTGAATCAAAATTGCCAATTTTCTTCTGGGCCGAGGCGGTAAACACTGCATGTTATGTGTTAAATCATGTGCTTACGGTCAAAAGAGAAGATAAAACATGTTATGAATTGCTTGAAAACAGGAAACCAAACTTATCTGGTTTTCAACCTTTTGGGATTAAGTGTGTTATCAAACGCACCAAAGATACTCCTAAAATGGGGGAAATTGGTGAAGTGGGGTTCTTTTTGGGATATGCCAATGGAACTCCAAACAAACGCGTTTATAACATCAAGAAGCGAATAGTGGAGATTGTGTTTGACATAACTCCTTTGAGTTTTGATCCTCCACCATCCGAATTCGGTCCCAAAAGTGGTTATGATTATGATAAATTATTTGATTCGTTTGATCTTCCTGATGTTTCAGAAGAAGATTCGGAGGTTGTATACACACATCTTGTGAACAAAGATGAAGTGGATGCGAGCTGGAGAGCAAGTATTCCTACTAATGTGTCTTCGAATGTTCTAGTCGCTGATTCTTCGACCGTAAATGATGTTGTTGCTGAGCAGATTCCCAAGGCAGCTGCTCAAACTACAAGTGGAGATCTATACGTTGACTTTTCAGCATATCCAAATGTTGATGCGTCTTCTGGTAATGGTGAAGCTTCTAGTAGTAATGCAAATGCTGAGGGGGAGATTCAACCGAATTTGGGAAACAATCTTCAAGCTCCGACAATCCCAGTTCCAAGAACAAATATTCATCATCCTGTTGATAATATTATTGGGAATCCAAATGCGGGAGTGCAAACGCGAAGGAGTATTTCAGAAATGCAATGTCTGTTCTCTGCTATCAAGAAAGAAGAAATCTACAATCTTAGCCTGCATGAATGTTTTATCTCTCAGATAGAGCCGAAGAACTATCAAATGGCTCTGAAGGATAATTCTTGGTGTGAGGCGACGCAAGAAGAGTTAGCTCAGTTTGACAAGTTAAAAGTGTGGAATTTGGTCGATCTTCCAAAGGGCCAGCATGCAATCAACACGAAATGGGTTTTCAAGTGCAAGAAAGACGATAAGGGTGTCGTTGTCAGAAACAAAGCACGGTTGGTTGTTCAAGGCTTCAATCAAGAGGAAGGGATTGATTATACCGAAGTTTATGCACCGGTGGCAAGACTGGAAGCTATTCGTTTGTTTCTAGCCTTTGCTGCACATATGCGTATCAAAGTCTATCAGTTGGATGTGAAAAGCGCCTTCCTTTACGGGAAATTGCATGAAACTGTGTATGTGTCCCAACCACCGGGTTTCGAAGCTCCAGGGTTAGACAACAAGGTCTATTTGTTGGACAAGGCTCTCTACGGTCTACATCAGGCCCCTCGAGCATGGTACGAGACGTTGTCAAAGCATCTATTGGAGCATGGGTTCTCGCGTGGTGCGATTGACTCCACACTGTTCATTTTGAAGAAAGGGGGAGATTTTCTGATTGTGCAAATTTACGTTGATGACATAATTTTGGTTCTTCAAATGAAGAATTGTGTCGTGAGTTCGAAGCGGTGATGAAGTCAAAATTTGAAATGAGCGCGATGGGCGAGTTATCCTTCTTTTTAGGTCTTCAAGTGAGTCAAGAAAAAACCGGGACGTACGTGCATCAGACAAAGTATGTCCACGAGATTCTCAAAAGATTTGGATTGGAAGATAGCTTACCCTTTGACACGCCTCTACAGACAAATCTCAAGCTTTCACCCGATGATGAGAAAGATCCTGAAGTGGATCCAACTCTATATCGAGCAATGATAGGTTCACTGATGTATCTTACTGCTTCACGACCAGATATTATGTTCTCTGTTTGTTTGTGTGCTAGGTACCAATCAACTCCGAAGGAGTCTCACTTGAAAGCTGTCAAGCGCATTTTCAGATATCTGAAAGGGACGCCTAAGCTTGGATTGTGGTATCCAGCTGAAGGTAGTCTGGATTTGATGGCGTATGCTGACGCAGATTTCGGAGGGTGCCGGATGAATAGAAAGTCAACCTCTGGCGGCGCACAACTTCTTGGAAATCGTCTTGTCTCTTGGCAATGCAAAAAGCAAGTTGCCGTTTCTCTATCCACGTGCGAGGCCGAGTACATTGCTGCTACAAGCTGTTGTGCTCAGGTTTTGTGGATTCAGCAGCAAATGAGGGACTACGGTTTGAATTTTACTCGAACTCCTATCCTTGTTGATAACAACTCTGCCATTTCCATAACAAACAATCCAGTTAATCACTCACGCACAAAGCACATAGATGTTAGGCATCATTTTATTCGCGACTGTGCTGAGAAGGGTTTAATAGAAGTGGTTAGGGTAGACACCTTGGATAATCTTGCCGACCTGTTTACGAAAACATTTGATCGGGCTAGATTTGAAAATCTGGTCCGAATGATTGGCATGATCAACCCAGAGTAAAATGCTTTCTAAACTCGCATAGAAACTTTATTTTATCTTTTCTGTACAGTTCTTACCGCTTTCGAAAAATTGAAAAACTCCAAAAATATTTTACTTAGTTGTAGGATAAAATTTCAGAAAAATACAAAAACATATGAAAAATTTAAAATGAAGTCGTGTTGAGATATAAAGGGAAATGATAGTACATCGGTTAGTCGTATCTGGTGCAGGACTATGGTTATATGCATAAAATTAACCGTTAACTGTGACAGCTTCATTATACGTTGCTTCGGTAGGTTTTACGCGTAAATAAGAACCTGTCTTTGGCATATAAACATAATGAACTGCATAACTTGTGTGGCACATCTCTCGGATATATGGTCTTGGTACCGTAATTTCGTTTGATAGATTGCTGAGGTTCTGAGATACGTGGTCTTTATGCTGTTTATCATCTGGGTATCATGGTTGTTTCTTTTACCGGAAAATAACGGGGACGCAAGTCCAGATCTTCCATGATACCATACATACGTGTAAATATCCTTAATTCATTATGCATTCGACCCAAATAAGTGATAAGCAATCACATGTCCCACAAAATTATGCAGGAGTCAAGTTCCTCCTCAATAAGTGATTCTATCACAAAGGACTTGCTCCTGTGCCCTTTGCATCTGAAATTCAAGTTCCTCCTCAATAAGTGATTCTATCACAAAGGACTTGTTTTCAATTCCAAATAAGTGAGTATCTCACATTAGCTTATACGTCAAAAACAGATGATAAATGGTATACTCACCAGTAAGATGATCTCTCGTGCATACCTTGATACGGGAGTATATTCTGAGGTGGGTAAACATAGTTACTGTCAGCTATTAATACACTTAATTTCATATCTCGAAAACAGTGTTCGAAAGCGTGCTAAAACTTAAGTGGACTACAATATCGTTGAACGTCTTGAACTGTCAATATCATTATTAAAAGATTAAAGCTAAAATGCTATGGTTCTTGTGTTGGGTACTGACAGTAAAACTGATATGATTCCTTTGCTCCGACTTCACAAAAAGATAATTAGTGTAAATATGTTCTTAGGTTTAACCTATTTAATTTAGTTCAAATTGAAAAACCACAAAAAGATTTTGCTTTCTTGTTTCTATGTGCGAGTTATCTTATTAAGAATACTCTAGGGTTGTGAAAATTGTTTAAATAAGTTATTAAATGTTGGTTGTTTAATATTTCAATTGTTTATTCTGGGGTATTGGAATTTATTCTTGGGATCCAGGTTTGGGCCGATGTCTCCGGGGTCAAGTTTCTTAATCCGGGGTTAAGTGTTTTAGGTCTGGATCGTCATCTCAAGATGGAAGATTTGGAGAAGCTGTATGCATCTGGATCGTTCATCACAAGATGGAAGATTTGGAGAAGCTGTGTGCGTCTGGATCGTGCATCTCAAGACTGGGGAAGCAGTGATTTCTGAAAAGAAAGTGACGGTTGAGATTGCTAAAGTGCTGGATCTGATTTGGCTTGCCTGAAGAAGCTTCGGCGTCTGCCTCTAAAATACATTGAAGAAGATCGTGTTCTAGCTGACCAGTTCATCAAGGTGGTTCAGTTCTGTGTGAAGAACAAGGTCTGGGCAGGAAGCAGTTCTCGAAGAAAGGATGAAGATCTCAAGACCAATGAAGACCATGCACTGATCAAGGGGGAGTTTGTTAATGCATCTTAGGTGATAAGTGCATGACTCCCTTGTTACCAATGAAAGGATGAAGATCTAAAGACCAATGAAGACCATGCACTGATCAAGGGGGAGTTTGTTAATGCACTTTAGGTGATAAGTGCATGTCTCCCAAGTTATAGGGTCTTTATTGTACATCTAGTGAAAATTAGTCCCAAGTTTATCCTAGGGACATTTTGTCCAAGTTTTAGGATGGTTTCTTTAGTCAGAGTTTTTGTATGGACTAAGGTCAGAGTTTGTTTGTGTAGCCTTTGTCTGAGTTTTGTCTAGGCAAAAGGTATGAGCTTTGTGCTATATGTTTTGTCCGGGCTTTCTAGTTAGTCTTGAAAGTCCGGGCTTTGCCTTGTATATATACTTTTATATGGAATAGACAAGGTAACGATTCTGTGTGAATTTCTGTGCACCTAACCCTAATCATTGTGTATGTTTTGTCTGGCGGCTGCTTTGTGTGAGTGACGTCATCAGGTGGATTCCGCACACCTGTTGGTTGTGAATCTCTCTCAAATCCTTGAATACTAGTGTTTCATCTGCAGTGGTTGATCATCAGGTGGATTCCGCACACCTGTTGGTTGCTTTAGCTGAGTGAGACCTTGGATTAGGAGGCCTTACAAGAAACAAATGAATTATTGTGTGTAAAATATGGAGAATCGCCATATATACCTTCATTCTCCTTCTACTTCCCTCTCGGTGTGTAAAAAGGCATGCGGTGAACAACACCAACGGCTATAATGTTTATCATACAATAACATTCAGACACATGGATGTAAGTTTACAAGTTCTGACCAATGTCAAATAACATACTTGAACCATTAGGACGAAGTTAAGTACGGACCATATACCTAAATATAGAGTAAATTACAGAACTCGTCCTTTATGTATATATGTTATTGTAAATCATATCCTTTGTCTTCAATAATTACATTAATCATACCTAATGTTCACAAATCCTAACATGTTATATCCTTTAACCCAAACCCAGTTAATTTTAGTCACGTGGGGCCCACACAAGGGCATTAATGTCCTTTCACCTAATGTTCCCTCATTATTCAGTACTCTGTTTTTTTTCTTACAGAAATTGCCTTCAATTGTTTCACCGCCGGAGGAGCTGGTTGCCGCCGACAGCCGTACGCTTTCGCCGAAGATCACCGGCAAGTCTCTAATTAACCGGTTCGTTGGAAACAACTCTGCCAACAATCACAATAATAATAATGATAATATCACCGTTGTTAATAACCGCAACATGCAAGATCTGAATCTGATACCGGTGAACAAGCTTCCAAAACCACTCACCAACACTTCACCAGCTGCAAACCATAGTTCAACGCTACGTGTAGCCTATCAAGGTCTTCCCGGCGCGTACAGTGAAACCGCCGCCGGAAAATCATGAATCAACATAATAATTCAATTTATACCTCGGGCGAGTAATCGACTCGTTCTGGTGAGTATATGCCAACATAACATCATCTCCGATCTGCATCGACACTGTGGCAGAGTTGTTTCCGATGAACCGGTTAATTAGAGACTTGCTGGTGATCTTCGGCGAAGGCGTATGACTGTTGGCGGCAACCAGCTCCTCCGGCGGTGAAACAATTGAGCTGCTGAAAACCCCCAACATCGTAATTATCTTCCAAATTGAAGGCGATTTCTGTAGGTAGAAAACAGAGTACTGAATAATGGGGGGAACAATAGGTGAAAGGACATTAACGCCCTTGTGTGGGCCCCACGTGACTAAATTAACTGAGAAAATTAACTGGGTTTGGGTTAAAGGATATAACATGTTAGGATTTGTGAACATTAGGTATGATTAATGTAATTATTGAAGACAAAGGACATAATTTGCAATAACATACATACCTAAAGGACGAGTTTTGTAATTTACTCCTAAATATAAGTGCGGACATACACTATCATGTGCGTACATCCTTAATTAACAATAACACCCATAAGTGCGGACACCCATATGTGCAGACATCCTTAGGTATCTTATAAATGCGGACAACTTAGGTATCTTATAAGTGCGGACAACTTATTCATCTTATAAGTATGGACAACTTATGCATACACATTAACAAGTGCGGACTCATCATAAACATCACAAGTGCGGACTCATCATAAACATCACAAGTGCGGACCCTCATATATTTTTAACAAGTGTGGACCCTCAAATGTTTTAACAAGTGCAGACCATATAAACTTCAACAAGTGCGGACCCTCATATATTTTAACAAGTGCGGACACCATATTGCTTAACAAATGCAGACACCCCCATTTCTTAACAAATGCAGACACTTCCATTTCTTAACAAATGCGGACATGTTATGTTTAAACAAGTGCAGACCCTTGTGACTTCACAAGGTCTGACAATTATCTACGGATAGGGCTGTAAACGAACCGAACAAACACGAACAAGGCCATGTTCGTGTTCCTTCCTTAAGGAAATTAACGTGTTCGCGAACTGTTCACGAACGCATACCGAACATAATTTTATGTTCGTGTTCGTTCGTTAAGGAAATTCAATTGTTCATGAACAGTTCGTGAACACTGGTCTCGAACACAAACGAACGCAAGCAAATAAAAATGAACGCAAATGAACATTTAACTTGAAAATATAAAAATGACAACATTGTTATCCTTAAACATTGGATATAAGTAGTTAAATATAACCATCAAATGATAAACCAAAAGACAAAAACTCTACCACACCATCAAACGATGAATAAAGTTTAACTAACTTAGACATAATTATCCCCAAAGATGTCTTAGAATGTCCAAATTTTAGCTAACTTAGAAAAAATAGGGCTTCAAGTTTTCAATATGTTTAGATAAAAGGCTTATTATTTATTATTTTTTTAATATAGTCAAACAAACATATTACCGAACGTTCACGAACGCAGTTGAACGAACAAGACCTGTGTTCGTGTTAGTTCGCTAAGCTAACCGAACGAAATTTTTTGTTCGTATTCGTTCATTAAGCTAATTGAACGAACATAAACGAACTTCCCGCCGAACGATTCACGACCTTTTCACTGAACGTTCGGTTCATTTACAGCCCTATGACTATGGACTAACATTTCTTCACAAATCAATAACACAGAGAATATCATAGTTTTCAATAACAATTCTACGACCAGAACCCTAATCATCGTAATCAATCATATTATAAATCAAAGCAATCGTTAACCATTCATATCTTATCAAATAGCATCTAAAATGACTAGTAGCAAATATACAATTCAATCAATCTAGTTATTAACACACATTTATCAGTCATGAAACAAAACACAGATTGTTTGGATGTCTAGGGTTTTGCATGGAATCAAAAGAACGAGATTCACAATCATAAAGCATGAACACTTACCTTAGATTGATATAGAGATTGTTCTAGGAGAATTGGAAAGATCAAGATTGAGGATGGAGAGTTGTGTTGTAAAGCCAAAATGATTAGAGAATGAGTTAAGAAGAGGTCGCCGACGAACTCACGTTGCCGGAATGGTTGCAGGGACAAAGTTAGTAGTATTTGTTTGGCTAGGGGAGGAAATGAACATAAAAGTGTGGGGCCCACTTAAATCTTAAAATTTCTTTTTCATTATCCAATTTTTTAAATAATCTTCAATTTATATATATAGTCCGTCACATAAGAAATGTATGAAATTCCTTATATTTAAAAGTAAAAATTAACAAAGTTAGTGTCAAGGGGTCAAAACAGTTAGAAAATAAAATATCATGGGTTGGTATGTTAAAAGATTCCTTTTTAAGCTAAAATGGTTAAATAGCCCAAACCATAGGGGTCAAAATGGTAATTTACTCATTATTTAAACACAACGATTCATAAACCATTTCTCATAAACCAAACTATTCACAACCAAACAATACAAACCAAACACACAATGGATAAACAAAAAAAGTTGATGCCACCAAAAAAGGTTCTACTAGTCGAGGATACACCACACCCTCGACCTCAAAATTTTTACTCTCAAGCTTCACCACCGACTTTTTACACCCAGCCTCAACCAAATTTTTCACCACAAGTATTTTTACACCAACACGGTCCAACAATGGTCGCACCCGGTCGGTTCAAATGATCCATGGATGCGCAAACCGGATTCGAACCGTTTGCATATAGGAGCCCACCAATTCAATCACCGTGAGAGAATGTCGAACGCCCGCTCCTGATTTATGATGGCACCGACTGGCTGGTAAATAAGTTCGAAGAGTACACAATTAGGAAAGAAGCAAAAACGTTGGAATTGGTGGAAATAAGAAAGAAACAAGAGGAAGATACTATAGTGTTAATTGCGGAACAACGCGAGGCAGTGAGAGAGCTTTTGTATGATCAGGATATGGAGACGTATCATCGGCCACATGACAATGTTCTACTAGAGATGTTGCCATTTATTCTAACTCGAAAAGGCGAGATAGCGAAAAAATATAATTGGCCATGTAATTTCTAATTTTTAGTTATGTTTTATGTTTTTATTTTCCTGATTTTAAATTAAGGTAATGTCTTTTTCTAGTTTAATGTAATTTTATTTACTTTAAAATATGTTTTAATTATTATGCATAATTTTTAGAAGTAAAAAATAAAATAAAATAAAATAAAATAAAATAAAATAAAATAAAATAAAATAAAATAAACTACTACAAGGGTGGAGCACCCTTTATGTTTGAGTGTAAAATGGGGAGTGGAGAGGGGAGTTGACATGACAGAGTAGCATTGGCTGTGGTGGAGAGGGGACTACTCCTATTGGTGGAGCACCCCTTACACCCTTAGGATTTTCACTTGTATCGAAATGCTTGCCATAAAAATCGGTGTGATTAAATGATATTACACTGCCTAGATGTGCATTGTTCGGTTATTATCCTCAAATGAAACCAAAGTAATCTTTAGTCTATTTCACTAACGAATCGGTTTTTGGTTAATCGGTTTGGTTTATTTGGTTAGATTGACAGTTTTTGGTTTGATTCCTAATATCGGTTACTAGTGAAAACATAAAACTGATCAGTGCATTTTAGATACACTTTATTTGATTATAATTATCTATAAAATGCATCGATATTATTATAAATATATTATATTGAGTTGCTTTTGTATTCTATATGTATCAAAAGACTTTGATCTAAAATGATGATTTTATACAAGAAAATAATTGATCATAACTCTTAAATACTAATGATAGATCTTAATATGGGAGTTAAAGATTATTAATTGTAATTTATGGTCATTAAATAATTATTGTTTTGACATGTTTTGTAGGTCTCGAGAATTATGATCATGAGTTAAATGGACTTTACTAATTAATGAATTAACTTATATGGAGCTAGGCCATGTGAAGTAACCATATGATCAAATTTTAAAAGCAAGAAGAAATAATTTGAACATAAGTGGGTCTAGTCATATCTAATGGATTTGAGACACAAAAGGTGAACATTGACTTTAGGGACTTCTGTTTGGCGGTGTAATCAGTGGAACAAAAGAGATTCACGTGACTTGAAGACAAGGCAAATTAATTTCACAATCACTTTTGTTTCATCATTATGGATGAATATTGAGGGAATAATAAAATTAGACATCTTATAATATAACATCACGCGGATTGGTGGGAGCACATAACACAATGTTGGGATTCATGATCCTCTCGAAATTATTGGCAGCCACCATAAGGACTTGTGGCAGCAACCGTCATTAATTGGGCTCCCAAATGGCCCAACATCATCATTCATCATCTCAAAATATTGGCAGCCCATGATCACGATTTATTGGCAACAAAGGCATTAATTTAGTGGGCTCCCATAAATCATCATTAGCACCGAATTGGGCAGGGGATATACACATCCTTTATCTCGTGAATCATATCTTCATCACTCTCACAAGCTGGTGATCGCGTCCACCCAACCATGAGCGGCTAGTCTCTTCGGTTTCACCCCGTTTATGCAGTTGTAGTTGATTCGACTTTGTGACAATTTGTGTTTGATTTTTGAAACCATTGACAATAGTTTACATTTGTTTCGTATTCGTAAATTGTCGAACGATGTTAAAAGTTATGACTTTGCGAAATGGTTATGTGTAATTATGCGTTGTCGTGGTTAGGATTTACTTGTGTTGATTACAAAGTGCATTCTTGTCTGTTCTTTGGGACGTTGATAGTTATTGGCACCTAAGTCACGGTACACTAAATCCGTTAATCGTTATGCAATTGAGTTGAATTAAAACATGTAGGAACCCTAGGTCTTGCAATTATCGAATCGGGTGTGATTCGTATTCTAATTTCTTATTTCAACTTTTTAGTTTAGTTTACAATTTTAGTTAATATTCAACTGATTTTGATAACATCAATTTGTCGGTTCATTCAGATTTATTTAAAAAAAAACCAAACAAATAAAATTAGCAAGCTTCATAATCACTTTGTACATTATTTGTAAATAGTCTAACTAGTCGAACGGGTCGTGCAATACTGACCACATGCTCTTCGTTGATACGATACCCGACTTACCCCAGCTACCTAGCTTTAATTGGGTTTTTTACTGATCGGGACGACACGGTCACGTCAAAAACTTAGGCTAAATATTTGCCTATAAATACATGAAATTAAGGTATAAATACATAAATATGAAATACATGAACCGACGGTATAAAAGTTAGAAATATATGAAGATATGAATGGTTCAGTTCTTTCTTTCGGTTAATTTTTGTTAAACGAGGGCACAAAAAATGATAACTGGTTTTAGGTAATTAGGATTTTGGTTAATCGGTTTTCAGTTAATTCGGTTTTTGGTTGATTTCGGTTTGGTTTCAGTTAAGGATTCTGTTATTGCTCACACTTAGACACTGTTAATCACTTAACATATCAACCTTATTAATTAAAAAACTATAGCAGTACTATATTTAAATTAAAGAGAATAAAATATTCTTTTTTATGGTGTACTTTTTTATAATATTAACGTACAAAAAAATTATGAGTGTTTAAAAATTGTAGGGTAGTTAGTTTTTTTTTATAAGGGATATACCCTATTTTAGGTTGTACCTTATGAATTCAAAGTAAACAAACAGTTCTTAACTTTTGGTATATACCGTGATGAACTAAACCGGTAGCAGCCGAACAACATCGCTATTGGTACGGATATTCATTTTTTTCGGTTTTCAATCGATGTTTATATTCTCTTGTGCTTGCATCTTTCGGTTGCTATTACGAGTGTCAGAACCCTATCAAACAGAACGAAACCCGCTGCGAAGCGCGGGTAATCTCACTAGTACTATAACAAAATGCAACCACATGAACATTGGTTGTTGAATTATTTATTATTTTTAATTATCTGATACGTATATTATTATTATTATTATTATTATTATTATTATTATTATTATTATTATTATTATTATTATTATTAGTATTATTATTATGGTAAAGGATCCTGTATAAAGTCATACTTTTGTAAGAAGTGTGAGAAATAATTTGGTGATGACAAGTGTCCTCTATCTTAATTAATTCAAAAGGGTATATTAGTAATTTCCTTTCTTATCAATTAATTGAGTTTCAAGATAACTGAAAAAAAAAATTGTCGTCCTATTTTTTTGCAAGATCCAATTCGATTTTCACCTACGTATCATTTCTTCATCATCTTAATCGCAACATCTTTTAATCGTATATTGTTCATATCTTCTTTTCATCATCTTTAAATTGCAATACAATGTTTTTTGGATTCCAGATAAAACACCATGACTTGAATCATAGTCAATGTCTCCAGAATGTATCCAGATGTTTTAAAACACCACGCCATGAACAATGTCTACAGAGAAAACACCATGACTTGAATAATACTCATGGTGTTTTAAATTCTGGGAATGTTTTGTATTGATTCTCCAGATGTTAATACACCATGGATGTAATCACAATACAATGTTTTTTGGATTCCAGATAAAACACCATGACTTGAATCATAGTCATGGTGTGTTAAAATTTGGGAATGTTTTGTTTTTGATAAAACACCATGACTTGAATCATAGATGTTTAAAACACCACGCAATGAACAATGTCTCCAAATAAAACACCATGACTTGAATCATAGTCATGGTGTGTTAAAATCTGGGAATGTTTTGTATTGATAAAACACCATGCCTTGAATCGTAGATGTTTAAAACACCACGCCATGAACAATGTTTCCAGATAAAACACCATGACTTGAATCATAGATGTTTAAAACACCACGCCATGAACAATGTCTCCAGATAAAACACCATGACTTGAATCATAGTCATGGTGTTTACGATTTTTATACAATGTCTCCAGATAAAACACCATGACTTGAATCATAGATGTTTAAAACATCACGCCATGAACAATGTCTCCAGATAAAACACCATGACTTGAATCATAGTCAATTTATCCAGTTGTTTTAAAACACCAATCTGATTACAGTTCTCGTTATGATAATGTATGACGAATATGCAACCAAAGACCTCCTACAATTAAGGTGAATCATTAATTCCGATATTTAAGGGAAAAGGAGTAAATGTAGGAGTTTTTTGGTCGTGTATGATATGGTTACCATATTTCAAACATTGAAAAAGACACTATTGCCCTTCAATTTTACATAAAAGGTCCCTCTAATTAAAACACAATTTACATTTTTATACCCTATTGATCTCAACCATTAGATCAAATATCCAATGGTTTAAAACACTTCTTACCCTTCTTACATTTTAAACACTTTTTACCATATTCCTACCCTTATTATTATTATTAGATAAGATGTTTTATTAAGCAACCGTCCAGGATCATTCAATACAACGGTTTCGATTCGTTTGTTGATGAGGCGGCACCCGGATTTGAACTGGTGAAAAAGGATTTGCAGTCCCCCGCCTTACCACTCGGCCATGCCGCCAAAACGATACACAATATTTATTTTTATATACGTCTAGATATAAATTTACTAAAAATTGAGTTGTGAATTTTAATGTACAAGTGATCGATGCACAAACTTGGATGTCATCAAAGCTGCATCACCTTTTATTATTTTATTCTTTATTTTTTTTTTGTATAAAGTGATGTTTACCCTTTTTTCGTTATTTTAGTAATATTCGTAATAGAGTCACGGGTTTTGGTCGATTCCCCGTTGCCTTTGTAAAATGGTTAGGGGACCTGCATTGTAAATTCACCATAGGTTTTGTCGTCAGAAAGTTGATGTGGCGTTCTAACGAGTAGGGTTTAGGTGCGCGACATGGTTTGGGTGTAACAGGAGTGAGCATGATCACCTTCATTGGGGTTCTTTGGGTTTGTATTAGGGATTTTGGTTGGAAAGACATAAAATATCATATCCAGGATGGTATGGTGGTCTAAGGTTTGTAGGTTTCCAACCGTGTATGTCTTGTGGGTCTTGGTATATTACAATTGCATGTAATCTGGACGAGTAATTTTCATTTTACGAAGAAGAAGTGTCTTGGAGAATTATGGCCATTGTTACACATTCCATGGAACTCATGTGAGCCAATGATAAGTATTTAACCAATGTTCAACGATATATTTGGGTTGTCTTTGTTAGTTCTTACATTCGTAAGGGTAGGTCCAAAAGTTGGAGTTTAAGTCGCGGGCTTTGTTTCTTGGGTAGTCGTGTTCGGGCCATTTGGTTTGGGTTGGGTTGGGTTGGGATGGGTTGGTACTATTAGGCCTGGAAATGGTGGACATGCCCTCGTGGGCTGAATCGCGGGCAATTGTGGCCTTCTCGTTTAACGCGCCTTTTAATCCTGGTATTGATTTGGTTGCATGCATGGTTAGGGTCGGTGGGAAGTAATCTTGGCTAGCTGGCTAGGGTTGAAGATTAGAGATGTGAAACTAGCTAGAAGAAGCTTTATATGATTTGCGTTATCTCCTATTTTGCTTAAAATGTTTACTATTATGTTGTGTTGATTTGATTTCTTAGTTTATCTCTTTAGCTAGTATAAATTAGGTTTTGATGGTTGTTTGTTTAGTTTATCATTTTACTTAAAAAATCGAAGCTTTACGTTTTATCGACGAATCATTTAAATATAACCCTTTGCTTGTTAACCTATATAAATACGCTTCGTGTGCATTACTATTTAAGATAAAATCTTTAATAGATCGAATAACGCCAAATTAAACATTAAAGCTTATTTTATCGTTTTATCGACGAATCGTTTGATTCGAATCGTTTAAATATAACCCTTTGCTTGTTAACCTATATAAATACGCTTCGTGTGCATTACTATTTAAGATAAAATCTTTAATAGATCGAATAACGCCAAATTAAACATTAAAGCTTATTTTATGGTTTTATCGACGAATCGTTTGATTCGAATCGTTTAAATATAACCCTTTGCTTGTTAACCTATATAAATACGCTTCGTGTGCATTACTATTTAAGATAAAATCTTTAATAGATCGAATAACGCCAAATTAAACATTAAAGCTTATTTTATTTAGATATAGAATTATCCGATACATATAATGTACACCTGATTTTGTGTTAATGTTTTGCATTATTATTTTCATCATTATACTTATTTTTGTTTTGTAGAAACTAAATTAATAATAAATATATAAAAAAGTATATTTTGTTTGACTGATTTTCGTTTTGTAAAAATTAAATTAAAAACTAATATATCAAAAAAGTATATTTTGTTTGACCGATTGACCGATTTTTGTTTTGTAGAAATTAAATTAGAAATTAATATATCAAAAAAGTATACTTTGTTTGACCCATTTTTTTTAGAAATTAAATTAAAAATTAATATATCAAAAAAGTATAATTTGTTTGACTGATTTTTGTTTTGCAGAAATTAAATTAGAAATTAATATATCAAAAAAGTATATTTTGTTTTGACCAAAAATTATTACACACATACAAATATATTACCGTTAAAGACACTTGGAATGGCAAAATTGCCCTTAAAACTTTCATGCATTTCCTTGGTAATTTTGCTATTTCACAAAATATTAAAAGGCAGTTTAGTAAACAACCTCCTTCTTCATAATTGTGGAATTTTTCAAATTTGGCGCCACATCATTACATAATCGTTATTCTTCAAATCAACAAAATCTTCAAAATAGGAACAAACATAATCACATTGCAATACTTCCATATGGGTAGCTCCAGCATTAAACTTTTTTAGGGTTTATAAGTTGCAAACATGTTGCCGAACTTATGCAAACTAGCTTGTAATATTTTCTTCTTGTAGCCTTTCTAGTCGTTGCTAAAAGTCTTTGTTAAGAATGAATTCAGAACCCAAATTGCTTCTACCGTTTCTTGTGGGGGCACCAACACTAAAATTTGTAGGGTTTTCATTACTTTTGTGCTTTTAATATTAGTAAATTTTTCAAGAACAAATCCGGGTCTTAAAATCTTGATGATAAGATCTTCTGGTTGAGTGACCTGTACCAGGAGGGATCTCAAAAAAACATACTCTTTTGCAGTTTACTGAAGTCATTACTGACTATATTATTAAGAAACTTTGTTTTATTTTAAATTGCACTCTTGTTATTGCATGCCCAAATATTATTTTATGTGTGGTGCTTGCTATACACACCTAAATACGATTTTTGTGGGTTATATATATTAGTAAGTACCTTGGTTTGTTTGTTATGCAATGTTTGAATGATAGTTTAATTGCAGACGTTGTGCCGTGTATGTGAGAGCGTGATTTACCCTGAAGAGGAGGTGTGGTCTTGCTCTATAAAGAACTGTAATGTCTCTTATCACTCAAGATGTGCAAGTGATCGTTTTGGCGTGTCCAGAGATATCAAGTGTCCTCAACATGTATAGTTTCTCCTTTCTTTTTAACTGATGGACATGTTTCTTGTATATATATATATTGTTCTAACAGCGATTATATAACGTATAAAATCACGTATGTTCAACATTTGTATGGGTGATGGATATTATATGTAGTGATTAACAATATTTGTTCAATAGGAATGCTTTCACTGCAAAAAGAAGACATTCTTATGGCGGTGTTCAAGATGTGATTTAGCATCACATGAGAAATGTGCACCATATCCTGAGTATGTGATCCATTCCAAGGAGAGACCAGGAGAAATAATTTGTTGGAGGCATTCTACTGACTCGCCACCGCTCAAGGTCCATCTCTACCATCTTCTGCATTGTTATTTATAATATTCATGTGGATTGTTTTAGTGGATATTAGAGACTAAGTTTCAAAATTTTGGGATAAATTGGTAAACTTTCTGCATCTTTTAAAAACAGCCCAAATTAGAGTGTATTACATAATATTAACCAGGCTGTACATAGAGTAATTTATGTTGTTATGCACTTGCGCAATCAACATGCTTGAATCCATATTTAGGTTTCTTACTTAGTTGATATTCATTTTTAACTGATTAAGTTTAGGACAATACTGATTTTGCTTGTTGCATGTGCAGAGCGCGGTTCCAACTAGAAGCATAAAGGTGAGACTACTAGCAGTATTGTTTAAACTCTTACTTATGAGTAACCATTATTAGAAAGTATTTATAACTCTATGTCATGAACTTTAGTACTTTCAATGTTCACAACATGGCGAATCACCGACTCTCTTGTATTTTATGCATATATAGGAAGTTTTTGGTCATATGCCACTCTCGTATGTGGATAAGGAATTCGAGATTGATCCAAAGTGGAGGGACACCATGGCGGACGAGCCACCTTCCTATGTGCAGCCATCAGATCCTATCAGTACCATAGAGGTGAATCTAATCTATTTTTTTTTGCAAATCACTATGATCCTCATGAAGAGCTTGTCAATTCAATAATCACTATAAATGTGTTTCATATGGTAAATGGTCATGTCTCTATTCGATCTATGCAACTTCTATATATGAGTAAGTTCATTCATCATGACGCAGAGGGAGGCATCGAATATAAAAATATGAGAAAATTAATATAGTAAACGTCATCTTTATATGGAATTCTAAATTCGGCAAGGTATTACCAAATTTTCAAACTGTTAGATAAATCGTAGATGGCTAAATATACCCATAAATTAAGACACTCAATGATTTATGCCTTTTACACTAAAATGAATTTCAAATCAACAAAATGGGGGGGGGGGGGGGTTCTATGTTTCAAAATTTTGGGATAAACCGGTAAACTTTCTGCATCTTTCTATAATAGCCAAATTAGAGTGTGTTACATAATAAACCAGGCAGTACATTGAATAACTTATGTTGTTATGCACTTGAGCAATCAACATTATTCTTGAATCCATTTTTTGGTTTCTTACTTAGTTGATATTCATTTTTAACTGATAAAGTTGACGACGGTACTGAATTCGCTTGTTGCTTGTGCAGAGCGCGGTTCCAACAAGAAGCATAGAGGTGAGACTACTAGCAGTATTGTTTAAACTCTTACTTAAGAATCACGATCATCAGAAAATATTTATAACTCTATGTCAAGAAATTTAGTACTTTCAATGACCACAACGTGACGAATCACCAACTCCTTTAATCATATACAGGAAGTTTTTGGTCATATGCCGCTCTCAAAAGTGGAAAAGGAATTCGAGATTGATCCAAAGTGGAGGGACTCCATGGCGAAGGAGCCACCTTCTTATGTGCAGCCTTCAGATCCTAGAAGTACCATAAAGGTTAATCTAATCTTTTTTTTTTTTTTTTTTTTTTTTTTTTGCAAATCTCTTTGATCTGCATGAAGAGCTTTTCAATTCAATACTTACTATAAATGGTTTTCACATTGTAAATGATCATCTCTCTAATCGATTTATGCAACTTCTATATATGAGTAAGTTCATTTATCATGAATAGTTGCGTCGAACTTGTTAACGTAGAGGGAAGCATTGATCGAATATTAAAATATATGAAGAGAGAAAATTCTCCATGAAAATTAACATAGAAAACGTCATTTCTATATGGAATTCTAAATTCGGCAGGTATCACCAAATATATATAATAGTCTACTAACTCTTGAATCAACTCTGTATCGTTTCTTGTAACTAGAGGGCCTCAACTGAATCTTTCGACTTATAATAATAGGAATGGTTTTGTCTTCTACCGATACCAAACGTGGAAGACGAATTCAAGATTGATCCAACTTGGAAAGGCACCATGGCAGATAACTTGGAGCCACCTTCTTACGTGCATATTATGCGTAGTATCCTTTTCTCATCTTAAGAACTAATTAATTTTCTTAATAACACCACTATATATCATGTAGATATACATTTTCTAAAAGACTGCTTATACAAATGAAAACTTATAATATATTCTACATCATTCTGGCTCACCATGCCATGGTTTCCTCAACTTAAACAAGATATCTACCGGATAAAGAAGAAGAGTGTCAATGTGGATATCAGCATTGGAGATTGCACTTGTAGTGATCCAAACGTATGCGACGAAGCTTGTACATGCAGGTAATTCGCCGACTATCTTGGTATTGATTATCGATCACCTAGCCCAAGATATAATATTTCTAATTTTTTTTGTAGATCTACGTATGTTAGCTGCACAAATACCTGCAACTGTTCGGAAAATTGCACAAACAGGCAATATTTCCAAGAACAGAAAAAAGTTAAAGTTATTAAGGTAAGTTTTAACCTAAGAATAACTTCAATCTTTTATTTTGTGATAAGTTTGTCAAAAAAAAAAAATATTTGTGAGTATACTTGTTCTATAATTACTTATTTGGTTGACATATTTGTAGACTCAACATTGTGGTTGGGGTGTAGAAGCCGTTGAATTCATCAAGAAAGATGATTACATCATTGAGTATGTTGGAGAAGGTATACATATATAATTATTTGATTTTTCATCTTGTAAAATTTAACAATCATCATGGTTTCTTCAAAAACATGGAACTTTTTTAAGTTTTAAGTTTGTAATTAGGTGTTTATGGTAGTTCATTTTTCGAATTATATTAAAACGTTGTTTGTTTTACACTTTTCAGTTATCGATAATGCTTTACGTGAGATGAGGTTTAGGGACATGAAAGCACAAGGTATAACTAAGTTCTACGTGTTTCAAGTCGCATCAAACTTTAACATTGATGCAAAACTCAAGGGGAATGAATCACGATTGATAAATCACAGTTGTGATCCAAATTGTACAGTGGAAAGATGGTTAGATATGAACTTCATACTCAGTTCTATGTCTTAATTTCATTCTTAAATTAAATACATTGAATTATCAGGTGACAACCGTATCACGTTTTTGACACTTTTGCAGGGAGGTAAATGGGGAGACTCGTCTTGGTTTCTTTGCTCTTAGAGCAATCCAACCAGGAGAAGAGTTAACTTTTGATTATGGGGACAGGTAATCATTAATTTGCACCCTCTTATCCATCCACTATAACAAACAAAAATATAATAAATTATATTTTTGATATTGGCATGTAGTTATGAGATGTATGACCGTGATAGAGTAAAGTGCCGTTGTGGTGCTCCAAATTGTCGTGGCTATCTTGGTACAAAAAAGGCCTAGCTAGGTGGGTGATTATGTCTCAGGAGCAGCTATTAAATGAGCAAAAGAGCAATTTATGTTGACAATGTCTTCATATCCAACTAAGCATTTTTAAGGCTATTCTTGTTGTATAATAGTTTTTACACCATGAAAGTCAAAACAAGACCAGAAAAGAGGTTTATGAATATATGTGTTACATTATGGAGACATTGAAGTTTGCTTTTTTACTTTGATATCAATTTTGGATTATTTTGGTCTTACAATAACATACACCAACTTTGCTTCATGTAATATGTATATGCCATGGCCCGGGAGAACTCAATTAGAAAAAAAGAAGACCGAAGAAAAGGGTCTCAAAAAGACATAGCACATCGACATACTATTGATATCTTCTTCCTGTGACACGGTACCAATGACTCGAATGACCAAGTCATATGTAGATTGTTGTAAAACGGGCCAAGCTTCATCCCAGGGACTTATTCTAGTACAACCATTCATGTTTTTATAGATAATGAGTTGGCAATAACCCGTGCGTTGCAGCGGAATGTTGACTATGCATTCTATTTGGAACTTTGTATTTTGTTTTATTAAAACAACGAAACTTCATAGGCTTTTGTGTAAGTTGTTAAAGAAATTATCTTGATTTCTCTTTCATTGCGTCTCTCCGTTCAAACCCAAGAAATCCGGTCAATTGATCTGAGTTTCCAAATCAATTGATTAAGAAACCCACTGCCGGAGGGAACCGTTCAGCCAGTGAATCCACGATGTGAAACTGCGACGTAAAGTGTGTAACAAATAATATTATCAAACCACAACTTATAACACATAAACTACACATTCTGTTTGCATGTTGAAAATGTAACCGTATGAAGCGCGAGAAACTTTAATGACACATGATAAGCCCCAAAGATTAATAGTAAAGAGGGGACATAGATCTACTCACAGTTTTGCGTTAGCTTTGATGTACGAGAATGAGAAACTTCAAGAGATACGAGTTACCCTAAAATATATAGTAACGTAAATATCAACAACCAAACACATAAATATACTATGCAATTGAAGTCCTATGATGTGGGGACTTTTGTATGAAAATTATATTTATTAATATTAAAACCAATAATTAATTAGTAAGTTTTATTATTCGTAAGGTACGTCTTGTTTCAACATGGTTTCCTGGATCTTGAAAGATTCGGATGTGATTAGAGATCACCACCTCTTTGAATGTTTGGAGCTTTCCCGACTATATACCTTTGCTAATATTTATAAGAAAATCCACAATTTTGGATTAATTTTTTAAATTACGAACATATTATCAGAAAGCATGAAATTCATTACAAAATCTCCATATTTAATATATTTCCTAAAAGAAGAACATTTATAAAGTATTATTTTTATGATGTCCACATTTTTATGATATTTTTATTTAATATAGCATGATTAAATTATGTACTAAATTCAAAAGTTGACTAAAATTCTCAAAAATTACAAGATCCATGTTAACATGATTATGAACAGTAAACCACTTTTAATTTCATCAAAACAATGTTCTAATAAGAAAAGCTCTAAATTTTATCATCTAAGAATCATAGAAATAACATAAATTAAATTCGGATTTTGGATGTCCTCTGTCACAGAAATTGACAGAGGGATTTTATAGATCTCGAAAAATTAATTAGAATGGACACAAGAACTACCTCATTTGATGAAGAATTGAAGGAGATATCACGAGTGCAGGTTCCATGCCCTAGAATGTGTTTTTCCTTGAATTCGCGAATCACAGAGAGTGTTTGTGCGATTTGAAGGTGAGGATTCGTAAGAATAATTAAGGTTTATATTATTTGCTTTATCTCTTATTTTGCTTATTGTTAATGCACTTTGGGTGATAAGTGCAAGGTTTCCAACATTTAGGGTCTTTATTGAACAAGTGTCTAAACTTAGTCCCAAGAAGTTCCTAGGGACAATTTGTCCCTAAGAAGTTCCTAGGGACAACTTTGTCCAAGGTTTGGAAGAGTTTTTGTTTAGTCAGAGTTTTGTATAGATTAGACTTTGTCTGAGTTTTGTGGCAAAAGCTCTGTGCTTGCTTTGTGCTATTTGTTTTGTCCGGGCTTTCTAGTTAGTCTTGAAAGTCCGGGTTTCACCTTGTATATATACTTTAATATGGAATAGACAAGGTAACGATTTCTGTGTGAATTTCTGTGCCCTAATCATTGTGTTTTGTCTGGTGGCGCTTTGTGTGAGTGACGTCATTCATCTTCATCAAGAATACTCAGTGTATTCTTGATTTCTCTCTCAAATCCTTGCATTCTTGTGTTTCATCTACAGTGGTTGATCATCAGGTGGATTCCGCACACCTGTTGGTTGCTTTAGTTGAGTGAGATCTTGGATTAGGAGGCCTTACAAGTGGTATCAGAGCAGTGTGCTCATACTACTGTAGGTGTTCTTAGTTTGAAGGTTTTGGTGGGAATAGTTCTTATTTTGATTGGGTTTAGTGAGATTTTAGTGAGTTTTTGTGTTCTATTCATGATTCTTCATTCATATCTAGTGATTTGATGATGGATTTTGAGTAGTTTAGTGAGTTTTTAGTGTTTTCTTCATCTGGGTTTTACAGGGGTTTTTGTTCTTGTTCATACAGAGCTTTGAAGGAGATAAAGATTCTGAGTTTTGATCTTTGGAAGCTTGGTCCGTGGTTTACACTTTGTGTTTGTATCTCCGGGGTATTGTTGAACCAGTGTGTAGTCACATTGGGGAGATACTCCGAGGATTGGTTCCTTCTGAGTTTTGAGACTTGTCTGAGTTTCAAATCATTCAGTCTGAGTTTTCTCCTAGTCTGAGTTTTCCTTTTATAGTTATTAGAGTCTGAGTTTCCTTGTAGCTTTGTCCGAATTTTTCCTCTTTTAGGTAAATTAGTCCGAGTTTGTTAGTAGTCCGTAGAAGTTATCAACTATATTGGTCCGAGTTTTTTAGTTGAGTATTTGCCCGAGTTCTTTGTGTTATTTTACTGTCCGACTTTTATTGTTCCTTGTTAGTCCGAATTTTATCAAGAATATTTGTCCGAGTTTAGTGTCTTTTAAATATATAATCCGAGAGTTTTATTGTCCGACTTTGTTGCTTGATAGTTTAGTCCGAGTTCCTTTTAGGATTGTAGAGCCCGAGTTTTAAAGATATCTTTGAGTCCGAGCTTTAATTATCTAGTCTAAGTCCGAGTTTTATTTTAAAGTCAGAATTTTTTTTTTTTTTTTTTAGTTTTCATTGTGTCCGACTTCTTCTTAAAATTTTCTAGTCAGAGTTTCTTTTTAGGTTGTGAGTCCGAGTATAATATTTTAATCCGAGGTTTAAGTTATTACTTTAGTCCGAGTTTTTAGATTATTCTAGGTCCGAAGTTCTTTAATTTGTGTTAAGTCCGAGTTTCAGTCTTTGGTCCGAATTTCCTTGTGTTTAATTATTTAAGTCCGAGTTTTTCTTTAAAAATTATATAGGCTCCGACTTTTATTGTTCCTTGTTAGGTCCGAACTTAATATATCTATTTAAGTCCGAGTTTTATCCTTATAGATACTCTAGTCCGAGTTTTTTAGTAATACTTTGAGTCCGAGTTATATAGTATATTTAGAGTCCGAGTTTGTTAAGTGATGTATTGAGTCCGAGTTTATTGTCTGAGTTTAGAGTCCGAGTTTTTTAAGATATTAGAGTCCGATTTTTTTGAATTCTTAGTGTCCGAGTTTCTAATATATATATAAGAGTCCGAAGTTTATTTACTTGTGTCTGAACTTTCTTTTCATACAAGTCTAGTCCGAGGTATAAGTGTAGTGTGTCCGAAGTTCTTAGAGTGTCCTTAGTTGGCCTGAGGTTAAATTTCTAACAGTGTTGTGTCCGAGTTCTTTTGTCTGTGTTCTATTTCAGGTTTCTGTGATCCGGGGTTCACACTCTGACTAAAGCTCACTTCACTGCTTGGAAGTTTGGAAGTTCTCTGTTGCTTTCTGAAATGGCAAACAACAATCTGACTACAATGGTGCAAAACCTCAAGCACAATGCTGAGGTAGGAAGTAACGACAAACCTCCTTTGTTAATCAACGAACTTGATTTTCCTGAGTGGAAGGAGCGTTTCGAAAGATATGTTCGAGCAAAAGACATCAAAATCTGGTTGTGCATCGTTAAAGGATGTGGAGCTACTCCAGTACGTACGTTGACGATTGATACGTATTTGGCACTCACTGACGACCAGAAGAAGTTTTATGACTGTGAAGAGAAAGCTATGTCAATGATAACGATGGCAATGACACAATCTATACTTCATACGTTCCGCAAGAGAAATAGCTCAAAGGAATTGTGGGATAGTATGATCCAGCGATATGAAGGAAACGAAATGTACAAGAAACGACGTCTCGAACGTTTGAAGACTCAATTCGTTGTGTTCAAGGCGTTGAAGAATGAATCATTTGATGACACTGTGAATCGATTTTATCATCTGCTGAGCGAACTTGATAGAAGTAAAGAGGGTATCTACACTGAATTCGAGAAGGTTGAGAAGTTTCTGAATTGTCTTTCGAGAGAATGGAATATGTACACCGCTTTGATCAGAGAGGGTGTTCTCTACGAAGAGCTTTCATTGGAAGAAGTTGTTCAGAAGCTGAGAGGTTACGCTTGGAATATGGAAGATCAAGCATCTGATTTCGAGAAGATCCAAGATCCTCAGTTGTATAAGGCTTCGAAACCAACGGATAAGGGTAGTAATGGTGGAGTCGGTGTTGCTTTGTATTCGGAGAATGAAGGTCCTGCAAGTGAACACGCCTTCATAAGCAACACTGTCAGTTCAAGTGGAACAACCAATTCAAATCAAGGGATGTACTCTTCTAGTGGCGCTCAGAAATCTCAAGGAACAAGTGTGAACATTCCTAAGATAGATGCAAGCGGTTTGAAGTTGATTGAAGAAAATATGGGTCTGTTGGCATCCTTCATGACTGCCTACGAGAACTTCTGTCTTGGGAAACTCGTTGAACCGTCAAGTCTCGATGAAGACTTCGATCAGATAGATCAAGACGAGATGGAAGAACTTGATCTACAACTCAATATGGCATTGTTAGTCCGTAGAGCGAAGAAGTTTCTGCTGAAGACGGGTAGGAAGTTCATAGGAGGTCAGACAAAGACTCGAATGGGAGTCGACATGTCAAAAGTAAAGTGTTACAACTGCGGGATCTACGGGCATTTCGCACGTGATTGTCGAAAGCCGAAGATGGAAAGATCTGACAGAGACAACAACTCCCGAGGAAACAATTCAAGACCTCAAAACAATGCATCAAATGCTGCCTCCAACACAAGTGCTCGTTCAAGTGGGTCTGAAAATCTTACACCTTCGACAAACAATGCAATGGTGGCTCAACCTCTACAGAGTGTGACTGAGCCTTATGACTGGGGTTGTGCTTTGGAAGACATCTCAGGAGCTATTGTGTCACAAGCATTTATAGCTGAAATTGTGAACGAAGAAGTGTGTGAAGAGGTTGTCGAAGAGACTAGCATTGAGGAGCTTGCAGTTGTAGCTGAGGTTATTGGGGAAGAATTAGATTCGGGGAATGTTGCCGAGAATGAAAGTCCTTCGATCGAAGAGACTGTTGAGAAGTCTAGCAAGACAGAAGATGGAGAAAAAGGAGAACGCTTTGAATTCAACATCTCCACAGCTGAAATGCAGCAATTTGCGGATGCAGAAGCTAAAAGTTTGGAAGAAAACTCCGTGGAAAACGAGGCTTGTGCATTCATGGCTGGCATTGAGGTAAAATCATCTTCTGTAGATAAGCGATGTGCTATATGTGTTGAGTTTGTGACTAAGATTGATAGATATGCACTTCATAACACAAACTTAATTGCAGATTTAGAAAAATCCAGAGAACTCATTGCTGTTTTATCTAATTCGGATAAAGAACACCGAATTAAGATAAAAGCGCTGAAAAATGATATCTCTGAATTTGAGAGACTAGTGGCTAAGGGAAATCTTAGAAATCAGGAATTAAAATCTGAACTTGAAACGAGTCAAAATTCTGTTTTGGAAAAGAACAAAATCATTCTGGAAAAAGATAATCTGATTTTGGATTTGCAACGAAAAATTGAAAAGTTCAGGGATTCATCTGAAGTGATGAATTTCTGCATTAATAGCCAACGTCTCAAAGAATCTGAGGAAGAAATGTTTGGTGTTGGTTATAATAAGGTGCCTCCACCGGTAAACCATAATTATACATCAATGCCAAGCATTGATCCTGAACTGGCAAACTTTGTGCCAACGACTCCTCTGACGGTTGAACCACAAAGTGAGTCAGAATCTGAGCCAGATGAAGTTACAGACTCAGATCAGTCGAAGAAGAGTGGAATTTCTAAGAAAAATGAGGTGAATTTTGAATACATTGAAAATTTGATAAGCAACAAGATTTTGGAAATTTTCAATCAAGTTCAAAATGAGAAATCAAAACCAAAATCGCGTGGGAAAATAAAAGGGCTTTGAAAAATGTCCCTAAAACCGAGTTTGTTAAAGGGGAGGATTTTATCAAAGAAGAAGTAAAAATTGAAACAGGTTCCAACTCTCAGTTTGTGAACCAAATTTTGAAAAATTCCACCAATGCCTCTTCATCTTCGACCGATCATGAGGAACGTCCGAAGAACGCTGTGAAAATTCGCAAATGCTACAAGTGTCGTGGGAAAGGACACTTAGCAGCAGACTGTCCAGATGACAGGGGTAAATCACTTGTTGATCCTGATCAAAGGAAACCTTTTGTTGACAAACCACAAAATGAATCAGTTAATGTTGAAAAGAAAAATGGTAAAAATCAAAAGGTTGAGAAAACCAAAGTGATTAAACAAGAAGTAAAACCAGTTGTTAAACCAAATGTTAAATCACAACAAAATCAGGATCAAGAGGAGAAACCCGCTGTTATTAACCGTGGGGACAGATCAGAAAATGTACCTCAAAGACATGATACTCGTGAGAAAACCCCTCACAGACGACAAAATCATGTCACCTTTCAAGGAGTTGAGAATGACAAATGTTCTGGAGGTTCGAACAACAACTATGCTAGACCTCATGCACAAAACAGATTCGTGAATGATCGAAATGTGTCACCCCCCCCCCCCCGATTTCCAAATCAAAGACCGCATTCGGATAATCATCCACGATCATTCTCAAGACACGAAGATGCTCCTAGATTTGGTAGGAATTTTGAGCCTCCCAGGAATCAAAATTACAATTACCAAAACTATGGAAGCCGAGGGTATGGAAACTCTAGTTATACCAATAGATCGTCAACACCGTACAATCCACGATTTGCGGGGACTCATTCCAACAATTTCCGACATGGAAATGGTGGACACAGAGGCGATGATGGTTATTTCAAAGAGTTTTCTTATGTTGACGAATCAGGACGACCCAAGACCATCATGGCTTGGGTCCCACACTCTAACTAAATTTTTGTTGGGGAGTGTAGGAGCAGCTGAAGAGGGCTATCTATATTTGGTATATCGATAGTGGCTGTTCCAGACACATGACAGGAAATAAAGAATTATTGAACAACTTTAAACAAATTCGTGGTGGTTATGTGAATTTTGCCGGTGAAAAGGGTGGTTACATCACCGGTGAAGGCTCTGTGTCAAATGGAAAAATCACGCTGCATAAAGTGAACTATGTTGAAGAACTGAAGCATAACTTGATGTCGGTTTCTCAAATCTGTGATAACAAGTACACGATGTTGTTCACTGATAAAGCTTGCTTCGTCTTGCGTCCGGGATTTGTTGTTCCTGAAGATTGGATCGTTATGAGGGCTCCAAGGGTGAATAACACATATGTCATGGATATGCGCCCGTTGGTTAACTCGTCTGCTCCAGTGACTTGTCTACTTTCAAAGGCGACTGAAGATCAATCGTATCTCTGGCATAGGAGAATGGGCCACGTGCATCTGCGAAAAATGAACCACTTAGTGAAAAACAACTTGGTGTTGGGGGTTCCTTTACGTAGTTTCAATATGCACAACAAATGTGAATCATGTGAAAAAGGAAAAATCAAACGAAAGCCTCATAAACCGAAAACAGTTAACTCAATCCAAAAACCACTTGAGTTGCTTCACATGGATCTTTTCGGCCCGATCCGTGTTGCTAGCATTGGTGGGATGTCTTATTGCTTAGTTGTCACTGACGATTTCTCACGTTACTCATGGGTATTTTTCTTAAAAACTAAGGATCAAACCGCTGGTATTTTAAGAGATTTATTCAAACAACTTGAGAAAAATTATTCACTTCCTATTAAGAAAATCCGAAGTGACAACGGCACTGAGTTTAAGAATCAGTATATGGAAGAGTTAGCTCAGTTCGACAAGTTAAAGGTGTGGAATTTGGTCGATCTTCCAAAGGGCCAACATGCAATCAACACGAAATGGGTTTTCAAGTGCAAGAAAGACGATAAGGGTGTCGTTGTCAGAAACAAAGCACGGTTGGTTGTTCAAGGCTTCAATCAGGAGGAAGGGATTGATTATACCGAAGTTTATGCACCGGTGGCAAGACTGGAAGCTATTCGTTTGTTTCTAGCCTTTGCTGCACACATGCGTATCAAGGTCTATCAGTTGGATGTGAAAAGCGCGTTCCTTTACGGGAAATTGCATGAAACTGTGTATGTGTCCCAACCACCGGGTTTCGAAGCTCCAGGGTTAGACAACAAGGTCTATTTGTTGGACAAGGCTCTCTATGGTCTCCATCAGGCTCCTCGAGCATGGTACGAGACGTTGTCAAAGCATCTTTTGGAGCATGGGTTCTCGCGTGGCGCAATCGACTCCACACTGTTCATTTTGAAGAAAGGGGGAGATTTTCTGATCGTGCAAATTTACGTTGATGACATAATCTTTGGTTCTTCAAATGAAGAGTTGTGTCGTGAGTTTGAGACGGTGATGAAGTCAAAGTTTGAAATGAGCGCGATGGGCGAGTTATCATTCTTTTTAGGTCTTCAAGTGAGTCAAGAAAAAACCGGGACGTACGTGCATCAGACAAAGTATGTCCACGAGATTCTCAAAAGATTTGGATTGGAAGATAGCTTACCCTATGACACGCCTCTACCGACAAATCTCAAGCTTTCACCCGATGATGAGAAAGATCCTGAAGTGGTCCGACTCTATATCGAGCAATGATAGGTTCATTGATGTATCTTACTGCTTCACGACCAGATATTATGTTCTCTGTTTGTTTGTGTGCTAGGTACCAATCAACTCCAAAGGAGTCACACTTGAAAGCTGTCAAGCGTATTTTCAGATATTTGAAAGGGACGCCTAAGCTTGGATTGTGGTATCCAGCTGAAGGTGGTTTGGACTTGATGGCGTATGCTGACGCAGATTTCGGAGGGTGCCGGATGAATAGAAAGTCAACCTCTGGCGGCGCACAACTTCTTGGAAACCGTCTTGTCTCTTGGCAATGCAAAAAGCAAGTTGCCGTTTCTCTATCCACGTGCGAGGCCGAGTACATTGCTGCTTCAAGCTGTTGTGCTCAGGTTTTGTGGATTCAGCAGCAAATGAGGGACTACGGTTTGAATTTTACTCGAACTCCTATCCTTGTCGATAATAACTCTGCCATTTCCATAACAAACAATCCGGTAAATCACTCACGCACTAAGCACATAGATGTTAGGCATCACTTTATTCGCGACTGTGCTGAGAAGGGGTTAATAGAAGTGGTTAGGGTAGACACCTTGGATAATCTTGCTGACCTGTTTACGAAAACTTTCGATCGGACAAGATTTGAAAATCTGGTCCGAATGATTGGCATGATCAACCCAGAGTAAAATGCTTTCTAAACTCGCATAGAAACTTTAGTTTATCTTTTCTGTATAGTTCTTACCGCTTTCGAAAAATTGAAAAACTACAAAAATATTTTACTTAGTTGTAGGATAAATTTCAGAAAAATACAAAAACATTTGAAAAATCTAAAATGAAGTCGTGTTGAGATATAAGGGAAATGATAGTACATCGGTTAGTCGTATCTGGTGCAGGACTATGGTTATATGCATAAAATTAACCGTTAACTGTGACAGCTTCATTATACGTTGCTTCGGTAGGTTTTACGCGCAAATAAGAACCTGTCTTTGGTATATAAACATAATGAACTGCGTAACTCGTGTGGCGCATCTCTCGGATATATGGTCTTGGTACCGTAATTTCGTTTGATAGATTGCCGAGGTTCTGAGATACGTGGTCTTTATGCTGTTTATCATCTGGGTATCATGGTTGCTTCTTTTACCGGAAAATAACGGGGACGCAAGTCTAGATCTTCCATGATACCATACATACGTGTAAATATCTTCAAAATATGATGCATCCGACCCAAATAAGTGATAAACAATCACATGTCCAACAAAATCTTGCGGGAGTCAAGTCTATCCTCAATAAGTGATTCTATCACAAATGACTTGCTCCTGTGCCCTTTGCATCTGAAATCCAAATAAGTGAGTATCTCACATTAGCTTACACGTCAAAAACAGATGATAAATGGTATACTCACCAGTAAGATGATCTCTCGCGCATACCTTGATACGGGAGTATATTCTGAGGTGGGTAAACATAGTTACTGTCAGCTTAATACACTTAATTCCATATCTCGAAAACAGTGTTCGAAAGCGTGCTAAAACTTAAGTGGACCACAATACCGTTGAACGTCTTGAACTGTCAACATCATTCTAAAAGATTAAAGCTAAAATGCTATGGTTCTTGTGTTGGGTACTGACAGTAAAACCGATATGATTCCTTTGCTCCGATTTCACAAAAAGAAATTTAGTGTAAATACGTTCTAGGTTTAATTTCCATTTCAGTCAAAAATTGAAGAACAACAAAAAGATTTTGCTTTCTTGTTTCTATGTGCGAGTTATCATATTAAGTATACTCTAGGGTTGTGAAAATTGTTTAAATAAGTTATTAAATATTGATTGTTTAATGTTTCAATTGTTCATTCCGGGGTATTAGAATTTATTTTTGGGATTCAGGTTTGGGCCGATGTCTCCAGGGTCAAGTTTCTTAATTCTGGGTTAAGTGTTTCAGGTCTGGATCGTTCATCTCAAGATGGAAGATTTGGAGAAGCTGTGTGCGTCTGGATCATGCATCTCAAGACTGGGGAAGCAGTGTTTTCTGAAAAGAAAGTGACGGTTGAGATTGCTAAAGAGTTGGATCTGATTTGGCCTGTCTGAAGAAGCTTCGGCGCCTGCCTCTAAAATACATTGAAAAAGATCGTGTTCTAGCTGTCCATTTCATCAAGGTGGTTCAGTTCTGTGTGAAGAACAAGGTCTGGGCAGGAAGCAGTTCTCGAAGAAATGATGAAGATCTCAAGTCCAATGAAGACCATGCACTGATCAAGGGGGAGTTTGTTAATGCACTTTAGGTGATAAGTGCATGACTCCCATGTTACCAATGAAAGGATGAAGATCTCAAGTTCAATGAAGACCATGCACTGATCAAGGGGGAGTTTGTTAATGCACTTTGGGTGATAAGTGCAAGGCTTCCAACATTTAGGGTCTTTATTGAACAAGTGTCTAAACTTAGTCCCAAGAAGTTCCTAGGGACAATTTGTCCCTAAGAAGTTCCTAGGGACAACTTTGTCCAAGGTTTGGAAGAGTTTTTGTTTAGTCAGAGTTTTGTATAGATTAGACTTTGTCTGAGTTTTGTGGCAAAAGCTCTGTGCTTGCTTTGTGCTATTTGTTTTGTCCGGGCTTTCTAGTTAGTCTTGAAAGTCCGGGTTTCACCTTGTATATATACTTTAATATGGAATAGACAAGGTAACGATTTCTGTGTGAATTTCTGTGCCCTAATCATTGTGTTTTGTCTGGCGGCGCTTTGTGTGAGTGACGTCATTCATCTTCATCAAGAATACTCAGTGTATTCTTGATTTCTCTCTTAAATCCTTGCATTCTTGTGTTTCATCTACAGTGGTTGATCATCAGGTGGATTCCGCATACCTGTTGATTGCTTTAGCTGAGTGAGATCTTGGATTAGGAGGCCTTACACTTATAGTGTTTACTATTATGTTGTGTTGATTTAATTTCTTATTTTATCTAAGAATTCCAATAACTAACAAAAAGTACTACAAGCACAGCGCCAAGGCAGCAGAGTGGCAATAACTAAATTATTTAATAACTAGGCATTGTCGAATAACTATACTGCAATCATTTGAAAATAATTATTAAATTTTTCATTTTATATATTTTTTAAATGTAAATGGCATTTAAATAAATAAAATTGCATTACATCAAAATAAAATTAAAAATTGCACTAAAGTTGAAAGACATTTTGCGAAAGCGTTCATGAATTTGTTGTTTCCTTTACTTGAGAAATACTGGATCTTGCTCTGAAAAACCCGGGTGGTCTTTTTGGAGGAAAGCAAGGTCGACCACAATGGTTTTGTCTCCTCTAAACCCGAGTAGCTGGTCAATTTTTTCATCTAAACTTTCAACAACAACAACTTTATCGAGTTTAGTTAGATGTAGTAGTTTTGCAGGATGATGCTCGAGATTTATTGCGTGACGCTTTGCTTTTGTATCTTCCCATTGGATGGACTAGTGATTCCAATTCCGGTTCCGTTTCGTCATCCACATCTAACTCATTGAGATTTATATGCGAACGAGCATCCGACGTGGCTTGGAAGGAATTCGGCTCGGTGGATGATGTAGTTTTTGACCGTTTGGACTTTGGCTTGGGTGGTGTTGTGGTTGCTATTAAATGTCACTTTAACGATTTTCTAACATATCTTTTACATCCAAAAGGGCGCACGGTATTGAGCTTTAAATTGCTCATTAGCCTCTACCATGACGTCCACATCATTTCTTTCACTTCTTCGATTGATTTCGGTTATTAACAAGCCGATTGTGGATCGCATTAAAGTGATTGTCTCTTTGTTTCATTGAGGTCCTTTTTCCCAATATTTTTTCCAATACATGGTACTCTTCTCGTTCCATAACTTTGTGAAACTTCGCACGAACCTTCTTCCAAAAATCTTTAGCCTTTTGACCATCCGCTATTAATAATATATATATATATATATATATATATATATATATAGGCTAGGGTTCTAGAGTGAACACTAGTGTATTTGCGAACTGAGTGAGCAAATCCTGGCCATTGATCTACACACGTGTATGGCCAGGATTAGTTCACTCAGTTCGCAAGCTACAATAGTGTTCACTCTTGAACCTTTTCATATATATATATATATATATATATATATATATATATATATATATGGGGCCGCTAGAATGAGAACCACCTCGAGTTGTAAGAACCGCGAGAACCACACCATCCGGGTCGCCGTTGACCAAGATTTTTTTTTACAACTAGTTGTGTGTATTATAAACACATTCGTAAAAAAAAAAATTTAAACGCCGCGGCCGAGGGGGTAGTTTTTTACACCACAAGTTTGGTGTAAAAAAAACAAAAAAAAATAAAAACACCAAACTTGTGGTGTAAAAAACTACCCCCTCGGCCACGGCGTTTAAATTTTTTTTACGAATGTGTTTATAATACACACATCTAGTTGTAAAAAAAAATCTTGGTCAACGGCGACCCGGATGTGTGGTTCTCGCGGTTCTTACAACTCGAGATGGTTCTCATTCTAGCGGCCCCCTATATATATATATATATATATATATATATATATATATATATATATATATATATATATATATATATATATATATATATATATATAGGGTCAGGATTTGGAGAAAACGGTGAAAAGTGTGAGAACGATTATGGATCGTCCGATCAAAACAATCCATGGACTAGATTGTGCGGTGGCGTTTTCGTAAATAACATCAATATTATTAAGTGGGACGCGCTTCATTAAGGGTAAAAGGGTCTTTTTACCCTCATATTCAAAAGCCATCATATGATAAAACGCCATACAAAAATAAAACGCCACTAAAAACAAAACGCCACAAATTAAAAATAAAACGCGTTGAATATTACAGGAAGATGAAACAACATAAATAACTGAATTTCAGTTATTAACATTTATTAGAAGAAATTCTCTCCTAAATTACGCGCCAAAACATCATTATATAAACAAACGTAAACCATAGCTTCCATAATCACTTCAATCTATCCATTTTCTGCAAAAAAAAAATCGTTAACCAAAAATGACAAAAATGGCAACAATCGTTTCGTGGAGATACACTCCGGGGATCAGGCGATACGTCATCCATTTTGACAACAGAAGGAGGGTGTATGTTAAGACGATCAGGGCTATTCTGAAGATGGAAGAAGAGATACAGAGACAAATCTTATCCATTGGCATCGCTCTAGACAACGAATGCCATGAAACGCATATGCTTATGAAAGCATTAACCAGCAAATTTGGACCAATCAAAGGAAATGTGAAGCCAGACCCTGTCATGACATCATGGTGTTTTGATGATGAAACATACATGGTGACGATTACATACGACAGCGGAGAGCAGCAAGACTACTGGCTAGAGAACATCATGACAAAGCAGCGACTGGGTTTCATGGAAGAATTGCATAACACCACCTATACCAACCCAGAAATAGACTCAAAATTGGAGTTAATGCAAGACATGTTCAGGTGGAGGCTTCAAAATCTTCAGGAACAAGAAGCTGATGAAGATGAATGTGATGACATGGATGAAGATCAAGATGAAGACTCCGAGAAGGAAGAAGATGACACAAGTGATGATACTATTCAGATAAAGTACCTTCTGACGAAGGATTTTATTTTATTTTTTTCCTCTTTTTTTTCTTCTATGTAATCTTCTTTTTTTTAAGACAATTAAATGATATATTACTACCTTTATTAGCAAAACGCCAAAATAATACTAAACATGGTTTACCCTAACAAAACGCCATAAATAACAAAAAAATATTTTCCTCCTTACTATTTTATTTACTCCGTTATTGTATTTTGTCATGATAGTCTGCATAAGGCCATTTACAAAAAAAACGCCAAACTTAGAAGATGAGACATCTATAACCTATAAAACTGATAAAAGCTGATCAACACAGTAAATACAAAATATAGTAACTGAAAAGACAGTTACTTTATAGCTATCATTTATTACAATAAAAAGTCCCGCCTAAACTACGCGCCAAAAAACTCCTATAAGAGAGGGGTCTATACACAATGAAATTAATCACACAGAGAAAAACACAAAAACGCCATATCCTCTAGAAACCACTCCCTTTAAAACGTCACAGATGTCAAAGCTTTCACTGAAATGCATCCTTTTTCTGAGGGGGTTAAATCAATAATATTTTGCTGGATGAGATGGACAAATATTCAAGAAAAAGAGACTGATGATAGTGATATGCCATCATGTGAGCTCTCTTCTTGATGATTATAGGCATGGAAGAAAGGGTTCAACTAAAGTGTAAAATGCAATTTTGGACTCCATTATTACAAATAGCATCAAGCAAGAGTTGATCTTCAATGACATGCCGCCAAACAATAATATCACACCAAAAAAACAGGATGCCACTAAGCAGCTTCTTCTGAAAAAGACGTGGTTTATGTAGGAAAGTTGGCAACTAGCAAAACTATTCAAAAAAGGTTCAAAACGCCAAAACAAATTCAAGAAGATAGAGGCTGATGACAGTGAATATTCGGAAGAGAAATTAGATTACAATTTTTTATTATTTTAGATTTCATTTTATATTGTTTTGATATGAAGTTATATGTTGATTTGTTAACTAGTTCTCTATAAAAAAATAGCATTATTGTATAAAACGCCAAAAACTACAAACACCAAAAAGCTAGAAGTATGGAAACTGGGAGAAAAGCTGCTGGCAAAAAACCTTGTAAAGGTTATTAAACGCCAAAAGATTCACTAAACGCCAAAAAAATTGGTCTTATTGTAATCTTATGCAACTATTAGAGACTCGTAGTGAATTATTATACAAAACGCCATAACGCCAAAAAAAATTAACCAGAAAACTCTATAACGCCAAAAAATTATCTATGTGACACAAAAACAATTAATTCAACGCCAAAAAGTTTAAAAAATACGATTAACGCCAAAATGAGAACCACCTCCAGTTGTAAGAACCATGAGAACTACACCGTACGGGGCGAGTTGGAACAAAATTTTTTTTCATAAACGTAGATGCGTGTATTATAAACACATTTGTAAAAAAAATTCAAAAAAAAAGTCGTGTGTGTAGTTTTGAGCACCACAAGTTTGTGTTTACGGGTACGGTAGATTTTATTAAAATTTAATGTAAAAATAAATATATATAACTCAACATTAAAAATAAACAATGTAATGTAAAAATAAATTAAAGAGTTAATTGCCAAAATCATCCTTGAGGTTTGGGCATGTTTGCCATTTTCATTTAAAATGACTTTTTTGTACCAAATCGTCCCCCACGTTTGTAATTTTTTGTCATTTTCATCCAAATGCCTAACCAGGTTACATTATAAAGTATATAAAAATTCCCCTTCCCAGCCACATACACATTCCGAATTAAATGCAAACTAGAAACAACCTTACACATAGTATCCAATGAACCTACTCCACCTAAATCATCCTGACACGATGCTGACGACGGATGCGGCAGTGACGTGGCTGAGCCGGCAGGCGAGTGGCGACGTAACGGTGGTGGTGTAGTGTTCCATCGATGCTTTGATGCGATCTGTATGGGGTTTAGGTTCAGATGTGTAGTGGCGACGTAATGGTGGTTGTATGGTGGCAGGTGGTGGTGGGTTTGGTTGGGGAAGAAAAGGTTTAGAGAGATAAGAGAGAGAGAGATCTACATCTGTGCTTAAATATGTATATTTTAGTTTTTTATTTTTTTATTAAAGTATATTTAATTAAATTGGTAAAAAAAACCCATCAGACGGCATAATGTAACCTGGTTAGGCATTTGGATGGAAATAGCAAAAAGTTACAAACGTGGGGCGATTTGGTATAAAAAGTCATTTTGGACTAAAATAGCAAACATGTCCAAACCTCAGGGTCGATTTTGACAATTAACTCTAAATTATAAGTAAATAATGTATAAAAATAAAAGAGTTAATTGTCAAAATCACCCTTGAGGTTTAGGTACATTGGCCATTTTCGTCCAAAATGACACTTTTGTACCGTTTTGCCCCCCACGTTTGTAACTTTTTACCATTTTCATCTAAACCACTAACTTAGTTTATTTTTTCTGTTAAGTTAAAGGATATTTGGATGAAAAATATAAACCACAGGGACGAAAATGGCAAATATAAACCACAGGGATGAAAATGACAAATATAAACCACAGGGACGAAAATGGCAAATATGCTCAAACTCTTTTTAATTTATTTTATTTAGTTAATTTTGTCACATATATAATAAAAAAGAATATACATGCAATTTTTATACCAAAAAAATAATAGTTTTGTCACATATTTTTTTTATAAATTTTCATCCATACACTAAGTTAACTTTTTTCTATTAAGGCGAAAGATGTTTTAATTGTATAAATTAATTTTTTGTATCAAGGTTATTATATGTTGTCTTTTGTTCAATAGAACTTTGTTTTCTTTCTCTAAGTAACATGAATATTTCGATTCTGTTTTTGAGAGTTTAACAAGAAAATAGCTCGTCGTGAAAAGTGTTTATCACAAAATATTACATGGCATTATACTTACTATTTGGTGGTTAATTTTAAGGTTTGGTAACGGTACGTTGTTTGATGGCGGCACTGGATTTTGTTTTTCGTAGGAGCGAATTTAAAAGAGTAGAAGATGAATTAAAAACTTGGTACATATGATAATATTTGTTTATTTGACATTTTTCTATAAGGTCACAAGCATTTTAGTTTTTATAAAAATTAGAGGTTGAAGTAGATTTATTTTTATAAAATTGATCTATAAACAATTGGAAATTAATTTCTGTATTAATTTATAAAATTTAAAACATCCTTCGCCTTTATAGAAAAAAATTAACTTAGTGGTTGGATGAAAATTTATAAAAAATATGTGAGAAAACTATTATTTTTTTTCATATAAAAATTGCATGTATATTATTTTTTATTATATATGTGACAAAATTAACTAAATAAAAGAAATTAAAAAGAGTTTGAGCACATTTGTCATTTTCGTCCCTGTGGTTTATAGTTGCCATTTTCATCCAAATATCATTCAACTTAACAGAAAAAATAAACTAAGTTAGTTGTTTGGATGAAAATGGCAAAAAGTTACAAACGTGGGGGGCAAATTGGTACAAAAGTGTCATTTTGGACGAAAATGGCAAATGTGCTCAAACCTCAGGGGCGATTTTGGCAATTAAATCAAAATAAAAAGTAAATATATTATATTACCAGCAATCGGGTTTTCACTAACTTGGAGCCACGCTTGTGCTAACCAATTTGTTTGACTCGCCCACATAATGAGCAATAAACATAGCCCAACCGTTTTTTTTGTTCACTGTGACCGGTTGCAACAAATTCTTATAAACAAATCATCATCAATGTTAGGAATAACCGTCTGCCAAATAGAAAAAAGCTTAACACGTTCTTCGTCTACCATTTAGTCTTTGCGATTTTCCCGTGACCCCTTATTTTTGGCGATTTGTAGGTTTGGAGGTTGGGGTGGGGTTCTTGTCATGGTGATTTACCAAGGACTCCATATTTTTGGGTGTGTTGGGTGTGTGTGTGTTTGGAGGTGTGCAAGTTATGGTGGTGCACAGTGAAGGGGGGGGTAGAGGTGCACGGTGAAGGTGGGGGTGGGTTTCTCGACAGACGGAAGGAAGGGATAGGGGTTGGGCGGAGTGGTTTGGAGGGGTTAGTTATGGTGGGCCCTACTTTACTTTTTTTAATAGGAAATTTGTATGTGAGACTTGAACTCAAGGCCTCCGCCTCCCAAACAAATAGTGTTTAAAGCCTTTTACTTTGGCAATGGACCACCAACCCTAACTCAGGTGTTTAAAGGTTTTGTCTTTGCCAATGTTCTTCTTAAGATCAATGCTAAGTTTGGGTTGTATGCATTGGTACTTACATCCGTAGGGGTAGGTCCATGGGTTGGAGTTTAAGCTACAGGTTTGTTTCTTGGGTATTCGAGTTCGGCCAATTAGGTTTGGATTCGGTACTATTGGGCTTGGAAAGGGTGGACATGCACTCGTGGGCTGAATTTCGGGCAATGTTTAAGACTCGAGGTAGATTCTTCTTCCCACCTAGAAGGTATGATGTTGATCGAGCATACATGGCTTAATTGTGTCCTTGTCAACGGGCCTTTTAATCTGGGAATTGATTTGATGGCATGCATAGTTTGGCTCATAGTGAGAAGTAATCATGGTTAGATGGCTACATGTTGAAGATTAGAGATAATAGAAACTAGCTAGAAGAAACTTTATATGATCAACTTTTTCTATTATTTTGCTTAAAATGTTTACTATTATGCTATGTTGATTTAGTTTCTTTGATTATTTCTTTACTAGTACTTAGGTATTGATGGTTGTTTGTTTAGTTGATCATTTTGATTAAAACATTGAAGCTTTACGTTTTATGGTCGCCATCCCTTGATTTGATTCGAATCGTTTGAATAAAACGGTTTCCTTGTTGAGCTATATATTTATGCTTCTGTGTGCATATATATTTAAGATAAAATCTTTAATAGATAGAAATACGCTAAATTAACATTAAAACTTAGTTTATTTAGAAATCAAATTATTGGATACATATAATGTATACCTGTTTTTGTATTAGTGTTTTGGATTATTGTTTTCATCATTGCACACTTTTTTTAAGAAACTAAATTAAAAATATATCAAAAAAGTATATTTTGTGTAACTGAAATGAGTAGGCCTGTAAACGAACCAAACGTTCATAAACTGTTCGTGAACTTGTTCAGCGGAAAGTTCGTTTATGTTCGTTTATTTGAACGAACACGAAAAAATTTTTTGTTCATTTAGTTAAATGAACGAACATGAACACACCTCGTGTTCGTTCATTAATGTTCGTGAACGTTCGTTTATGTTCGTGAACGTTTGTTTAAATTTTAGTAAATACTTAAATAGTTATATTTAAATGAATATTAGCTTTTCTAACTACTCATAATCTTTTTCTTAGATCGTAACCGATCATTTACTTAATAATTATATAAAAACCTACTTAATTTTAGCAACTATGAACCCAAATTTAGATGTGTTTTCCGATAAACTGTAATATATTAGACTTGTTGTTTGTGTTCACTAATGTTAAATTGTGTTTGTTTATATTTGTTCAAACAGGTTCATTTGTGTTCGTTTATGTTTGTTCAATCATATTAATTTATGTTTGTTTATGTTTGTTTGTGTTCGTGAACTGTTTGTTTAGGCTTTAAACAAACGAACAAAAACGAACATGATCATCCCCAATTTCTTAATGAACAAACATGAACAAAAAAATGTGTTCAATTACATGTTCGTGTTCGGTTAAAGTTAAATAAACGAACACGAACATACCCATTCGGTTCGTTTACTGGCCCAAAAATGAGTACACAGAAACAAATTTATTACCGTTAAAGACGTTAAAGACACTTGGAATGGCAGAATAGCCCTTAAAATTTTCCTGCATTTCTTTGATAATTTTATTATTTCACAAAATATTAAAAGGCAGTTTAGTAAACAACCACCTTCTTCATAATTATATTTTTTTTTTCAAACTTAGCTCCACACCATTACAACCCCCTTCTTCACAATTATAATTTTTTTCAAACTTAGCTCCACACCATTACAATTTACAACCCCTCCGTCACACACACAAACAAGCGCATATTCGTTATTCTTCAAATCAACAAAATCTTCAAAATAGGAACAAACATAATCACATTGCAATACTTCCATATGGGTAGCTCCAGCATTTAATTTATCTAGGCTTTATAAGTTACAAACCTGTTGTTGGAGTTGTGCAAACTTGTAAGATTGTCTTGTTGTACCCCCATTATCAGTTGCAAAAACCTTTTTTATGAATGAATACAGTAGTGAAATCTAAGAGTTTAGAAGATCATTTGAGTGAATGGGTTGCAAAGAATAAGGAGATGGGGATTGTAGAATCCAAATTGCTTCTCCCGTTTCTTGTGGGTGCACCAAAACTAAAACTTGTAGGGTTTTGATTATTTTTGTTTTTATAATATAGTGGTAAATTTGTCTAAGCACAAACATGGGTTTTATCTGGTCGGATGCATGAGCTTGTTTTTGGATTCACCTTTTAAATCTTGATGATAAGATATTGTGTTTGATTGAATTGTACTCTTTTACTAAGGTTGTTATTATCAACAATATATTTACAAGAAAAATGTGATATTATGGCTGGCAGGGAGGGGACAGTGGGCGACCGCCCACGACTCATCTCTCGAAGGCAGTCACCATAAATTTTAAAAATAAATCATCATATATATTTTTAATTTTTTGTACTTTTTAATCTTTTTCTAAATATATTTTTAGAGTAAAAATTTATTTTAGTCTCTGCGGTTTGGGAACTTTTGCCAGTTTAGTTCAAATGTTTCATTTATTGCCTATAGGTCCAAAAAGTTTTTAACGTTTCATATTCATCCAACTGACTTAACCTCATTCATGCGTAGATTGAATTATGCTCATTTCATGTTTACTTTCTACCATTCTTTCCTCGGTCTAGCTACTCCAAATAATAGTCTACTAACTCTTGAATCAGTTTTGTATCACTTCTAGTTCTCATCCGAAAGAATGATAAAGTTTACTTGTAACTTGTAGGTCCGGATTTCGGGATCGATTCCGTGATTTTCATGATTATGTTCAAAGATGGAAGAGATAGAGATGATAAACAAACAACTTTGCATTAATCCGGTAGTAAAACATTACAAGTCGGCCCGATTACATGATAACCGAACTAATACCAAAGAAGTATACATCCGGGGAGAAACCAAGTGGTGATTTCTCTCGGTGAGGTCACAAACCTCCTATCACTCTCTTGCACACACTTGTGCTCTCACTCTTGTGTTGCAAATGACAAGGTGTTGGTATTTATACCAAACACAGGTTGCACGGTCGAAGGATTAAACTGACTGGTCGATAGATCATCTGTCGACCATCCAGCTTTCGAAAGATACACACATACCTCGAAGGATGCCATATCCTTCGAGGTCCATCTTCAACCTTCGATGGATATCTTTCGAGCTCATCGAAGGATACACAATCCTTCGATGCCTTATCCTTCGACACCAACATTAAACAACCATAATTTGTCTTGCAACCACACACGGTCAAACGAATAACCCTCTCGTTTGACCACTTCAAACGAGCGGGTCTATACACGTTCGATAGACCGTTTCACTAACTATTACAAATTCAGCGTAAAATAATAACTAATCTATTCGACAAGCATCGGACACAAAATCTGCATCAACAAAATATGAAGATATCAAGAACTTCAAGAACACAGCTACTGTGTAAAATTTGCAGATTTGATGAAAACACTTGTACACGAATTTTGATGAAGAAAACTTGAACTTTTAGGAGAAAAACATAAAACCCAACACTCGTTTTATCACAGATCTGAATATTCGGGTCCAGATCTGAGTTTTTCTCATTTTCACCATTTTTACATCTTGAACAAAAACCCACAAAAATCACAGATCTAGAGCACATGTGACTTAGTAAACGGTTAGTTTTACTAAATCGGGCACCATGGCTCTGATACCAAATGTAGGTCCGGATTTCGGGATCGATTCCGTGATTTTCATGATTATGTTCAAAGATGGAAGAGATAGAGATGATAAACAAACAACTTTGCATTAATCCGGTAGTAAAACATTACAAGTCGGCCCGATTACATGATAACCGAACTAATACCAAAGAAGTATACATCCGGGGAGAAACCAAGTGGTGATTTCTCCCGGTGAGGTCACAAACCTCCTATCACTCTCTTGCACACACTTGTGCTCTCACTCTTGTGTTGCAAATGACAAGGTGTTGGTATTTATACCAAACACAGGTTGCACGGTCGAAGGATTAAACTGACTGGTCGATAGATCATCTGTCGACCATCCAGCTTTCGAAAGATACACACATACCTCGAAGGATGCCATATCCTTCGAGGTCCATCTTCAACCTTCGATGGATATCTTTCGAGCTCATCGAAGGATACACAATCCTTCGATGCCTTATCCTTCGACACCAACATTAAACAACCATAATTTGTCTTGCAACCACACACGGTCAAACGAATAACCCTCTCGTTTGACCACTTCAAACGAGCGGGTCTATACACGTTCGATAGACCGTTTCACTAACTATTACAAATTTAGCGTAAAATAATAACTAATCTATTCGACAAGCATCGGACACAAAATCTGCATCAACATAACTAGAGGGCCTCAACTGAATCTTTCGACTTCTAATAATAGGAATTGTTTCGTCTTCTACCACTACCAAACGTGGAAGAGGAATTCAAGATTGATCTAACTTGGAAAGGCACCATGGCAGATAACTTGAAGCCACCTTCTTACGTGCATATTATGCGTAGTATCCTTTTTTCATCTTAAGAACTAATTAATTTTCTTATTAACACCACTATATATCATGTAGATATACATTTTCTAAAAGACTGCTTATACAAATGAAAACTAATAATATATTCCACATCATTCTGGCTCACCATGCCATGGTCTCCTCAACTTAAACAAGATATATACCGGATAAAGAAGAGTGTCAATATGGATATCAGCATTGGAGATTGCACTTGTAGTGATCCAAACGTATGCGACGAAGTTTGTACATGCAGGTAATTCGCCGGCTATCTTGGTATTGGTTATCGATCACCTAGCCCAAGATATAATATTTCTAAATTTTTTTGTAGATCTACGTATCTTAGCTGCACAAATACCTGCAACTGTTCGGAAAATTGCACAAACATGCAATATTTCCAAGAACAGAAAAAAGTTAAAGTTATTATGGTAAGTTTTAACCTAAGAATAACTTCAATCTTTTATTTTGTGATAAGTTTGTCAAAAAAAATATTTGTGAGTATCTTGTTCTATAATTACTTATATGGTTGACATATTTGTAGACTCAACATTGTGGTTGGGGTGTAGAAGCCGTTGAATTCATCAAGAAAGATGATTACATCATTAAGTATGTTGGAGAAGTTATACGTATATAATTATTTGATTTGTCATCTTGTAAAATTTTACAATAATCATGGTTTCTTCAAAAACATGGAACTTTTTTAAGTTTAAAGTTTGTAATTAGGTGTTTATGGTAGTTCATTTTTCGAATTCTATTAAAACGTTGTTTGTTTTACACTTTTCAGTTATCGATAATGCTTTACGTGAGATGAGGTTTAGGGACATGAAAGCACAAGGTATAACTAAGTTCTACATGCTTCAAGTCGGATCAAACTTTAACATTGATGCAAAACTCAAGGGGGATGAATCACGTTTGATAGATCACTGTTGTGATCCAAATTGTATAATGGAAAATTGGTTAGATTTGAACTTCATACTCACTTCTATGTCTGTCATTCTTAAATTAAATACATTGCATTATCAAGTTGACAACCGTAGCATGTTTTTGACACTTTTGCAGTGATGTAAATGGGGAGACTCGTCTTGGTATCTTTGCTCTTAGAGCAATCGAACCTGGAGAAGAGTTAACTCTTGATTACCGGGACAAGTAATCGTTAATTTGCACCCTCTTATCCATCCACTATAACAAACAAAAATATAATAAATTATATTTTTGATTTTGGCATTGTAGATATGAGATGTACGACCGTGATAGGGTAAAGTGCCGTTGTGGTGCTCCAAATTGCCGTGGCTATCTTGGTACTAAAAAAGGCCTAGGTGGGTGATTATTTAGCAGGAGCAAAAGAGCAATTCATATTGACAATGCCTTCACATCCAACTAAGCTGTTTCTAAGGTTATTCTTGTTGTATAATAGTTTTTACACCATGAAAGCAGAATCGAAGAAAGTTGATAAGCACGCTAAAGCTTGTGCAGAGAACTAGCATGTTTTTGTTCCTTTTGCCTTTGACACATTTGGCTCCCTAGCGTCAGAAGCTATCCAATTCCTAATCAGGGTCCAACGGGTCATCCACAGCAATTGTTCAGCCCCAGGGAGCAGGGTTTTGTTTTTAGCAGATTAGTGTTTGCAATTCAGAAAGGGGTGGCGGCGCAACTTGTTGCTTATCTACCTTCTTTTTAATGTAACTTTGCAAGTATGAACGAAAATGGTCTTATTAATCTAAGAAAAATGAATATATCTATGGACTTTGGTCTTTGCTAGTGATATCAATGTTGAATTATTTTGGTTTATTGATAACATACACCAACTTTCCCTAAACCCTAAACCCTAAACCCTTTCCATATTGATTTGTTGGATTGTTGAGTTACAAGTTTCATTTTCAGAGACTAGATTACATAAATAAATTTTACTTCAAGAAAAATGTATCACTTAGGCATTTGTTGGGTTGTTGTTGTACAAGTTTCCATTTATATTCCAAAGGAACTTCATGTAGTATTAATAAAACCATGAAAAACACCAAACATTATCACAGAAAATCACAAGATCTTAGAACTAAAACAATTCCAGAAACAAGTTGTACTTTAGCATATGAATGTTTCAAGTCTTGTCCATTTAATAGAAAAGGTACTAATCCAAAACAAAAACCAAGCGCGGGTACGGATTGTCGACAGTTGACTCATAAGTGACGGGGGACGATTCCAAGTGTGGCGGTGGCGCAGTGGTCGCATATTGGTGATGGCTTGGTGTAGGCCGGACCGTGTAGGAGCAGACCGACATAAGATTAGAAAACGGTTTTTCTGTTAGCTCTCCGGGTGATTGCACTTGGGCTTCCACTTCGGTGTATTAAGGAGCCTCTTATAAAATTAAAAGGAGCCTAAAGTGATTTACCTAGAGACCATGTAATTTAACTGGATTTTGATATAATATTAGCCTAGATTTGAGTCTGGGTCAGCCCAAGGGCTTATCACTAAAACAATGGATTTTAGACCGCTAGGTTTAGAATCAAAGAAAGGTCAGTTGGTGGGCCGTGTGGCTACTGACCCGTGAGCATTAGGGATGAAGTGGCCACTGGCTAGTGCTCGACTGCTCGTTACTCTAGTCTAATTTCTAAAATTTGAGGTTGATTATTAGGTGTGGGTTGGGCTGGTACTGTTAGGCCTTGAAAGGGTGGACATGCAATCGTGGGCTGAATCTCGGCAATGTGCAAGACTCGAGGTTGATTCTTCTTTCAACCTAAAAGGCATGATGTTGATCCAACTTGCATGATATTAATTGTAGCCTTGTCGTTTAACGGGCCTTTAATATGGGTATTGATTTGGTTGCATGCATGGCTTGGCTGACGTGGGACGTGTTTGGCTCAATGGGAAGTAATTAGAGATGATAAACTGGCAAGAAGATGTTTATAAGATTTGTTGTATCTCTTATTTTGCTTAAAATGTTTACTATTATGTTGTATTGATTTAATTTCTTAGTTTATCTAACTAAGGATTCCAATAACTAACAAAACGTACTACGACCTCAGCGCCAAGTCAGCAGAGTGGCAATAACTAAATTGTTCAATAACTAGGCGTTGTGTAATAACTACTCTAAAATCATTCAAAAATAATTATTCAAATTTTTATTATATATATTTTTAAAATGTAAATGGCATTTAAATTAATAAAATTGCATTACATTAAAAAAAATTACACTAAAATTAAAAGAGATTCAAAATAAAAGTTACATTAAAATTAAAAATGTCATAAAATAAAACAAACTTAAAAAAACCACTAAAAAGGAATTAAAAGAAGGACTAATTGAAAGACATATACGTTCACGAATTTGTTGTTACCTTTTCTCGAAAAATACTTGATCTTGCTCTGAAAAACCCGGGTAGTCTTTTTGGAGGAAAGCAAGGTCGGCCACAATGGTTTCATCTCCTCTAAGCCCGAGTAGCCGGTCAATTTTTTCATCCAAACTTTCGACAACAACAACTTTATCGAGTTTAATTCGATATAGTACTTTTGGAGGATGATGCTCAAGATTTGTTGCGCACCACTTTGCTTTTGTCTCTTCCCATTGGACGGACTAACGTGGAGCCACGCTTGTGTTAACCAATTTGTTTGAATCACCCAAATAATGAACAATAAACATAGCTCGGGCATTTGTTTTGTTGTTTACTCATGATCGATTGAAACAAAATTGTTATACACAAATCATCATCAATGTTATGAATAACCGTCTGCCAATTAGAAAGAAGCTTAGCCACGTTCTTCGTCTACCATTTAGTATCCTCGGTTTTCCGGCGACCCCTTATTTTCGGTGGTTTGCAGGTTTGAAGGTTTGGGTGGGGTACTTGTAACGACGATTTACCAATGACCCCATATTCCGTGTGTGTGTGTGTGTGTGTGGAGGTTTGCAAGTTATGGTGGTGCATGGAGAAAGTGGGGATAGAGATGCTCGGAGGTGCACGGTGAAGGTGGGGTGGGTTTCTCAGCAGACGACTAAAGAAAGGGATAGGGGTGGGGTGGAGTGGAGGGGTTAGTTATGGTGGGCCCCACTTTACTTTTTTTTTTTTGAACGAAAAATTTCTTTTAATCCATGTTGTTTCTGGGACTTGAACCCATGACCTCCCCATCCCAAACAAATAGTGTTTAACTCCTTTGTTGTTGCCAATAGAGCACCACCCCAAACTCAGGTGTTTAAAGGCTTTGCCTTTGCCAACGATCTTCTTAATATCAACACCAAGTTTGGGGTGTGCATTAGTACTTACATCCGTAGGTGTATGTCCAGAGGTTGGAGTTTAAGCCGCGGGCTTTGTTTCTTGGTTAGTCGAGTAGGGTCAATTAGGTTTGGATTGGACTGGTACTATTGGGCTTGGAAAGGGTGGACATGCACTCATGGGCTGAATCTCGGGCAATGTGTAAGACTCGAGGTAGATTCTTTTTCCCACCTAGAAGGTATGATGTTGATGAGCATACATGGGCTTAATTGTTGCCTTGTCGTTTTACGAGCCTTTTAATCGGGGTATTGATTTGATGGCTTGCATCGTTTGGCTCATGGGGGACGTGTTTGGCTCAATGGGTAGTAATCTTGGCTAGATGGCTACAGGTTGAAGAATATTAGAGTTGAGAAACTAGCTAGAAGAAGCTTTATATGATTTACTTTATCTCTTGTTTTGCTTAAAATGTTTACAATTATGTTGTGTTGATTTAATTTTTTAGATTATTTCTTTAGCTAGTACTCATGTTTTGATGGTTGTTGTTTAGTTGATCATTTTGATTTAAACATTGAAGCTAGTACAATTGTATTAATGTTTTGGATTACTGTATTCATCAGTATACTTATTTTTTGTAGAAACTAAATTATTAATATATCAAAAAAGTAAATACATTACCGTTAAAGACACTTGGAATGGCAAAATTGCCCTTCAAATTTTCCTGCATTTGTTTGGTAATTTTGTTATTTCACAAAAAATTAAAAGGCAGTTTAGTAAACAACCACCTTCTTCAGAATTATATTTTTTTTTTCAAAATTAGCTTCAAATTAACAAAATCTTCAATATTGGAACAAACATAATCACACAAATCAACATAATCTTTAAAATAGGAACAAACATAATCACATTGCAATACTTCCATATGGGTAGCTCCAGCATTTAATTTCTCCAGGCTTTATAAGTTGCAAACATGTTGCTGGACTTGTGCAAACTTGTAAGATTGTCTTGTGTTGTACCCTCATTAGCTTTCTAGGCTTATAAGTTGCAAACATGTTGCTAGACTTGTGCAAACTTGTAAGCTTGTCTTGTTGTACCCTCATTAGCAGTTGCAAAAACTCTTTTTTAAGAATGAATATAGTAGTGAAATCTAAGAGTTTAGAAGAACATTTGAGTGAATGGGTTGCAAAGAAGAAGGAGATGGGGGTTGCAGAATCCAAATTGCTTCTCCCGTTTCTCGTGGGCGCACCAAAACTAAAACTTGTAGAGTTGTGATTACTTTTGTAGTTATAATATAGTCGTATTCAAGAACAGTTTTTGGATTCACCTTTGAAATCTTGATGATAAGATTTTGTGTTTGATTGAATTGTACTCTTTTACTAAGTTTATTATTATCGATTATATATTTACAAAAATATGTGTTTTTAGGGCTGGTTGGATGGGGACAGTGGCGACCGCCCACGACCCATCCTCTCGGAAGCAGAGACCGTAAATTCTAAAAATAAATCATCATATACATTTTTAAATTTTTTGTATTTTTAATCTTTTTTATACAATTTTTTTAATATATTTTAGAGTAAAATTTCATTTTAGTCCCTTCGGTTTGGGAGCTTTTGCCAGTTTAGTCCAAAGGTTTCATTTATCGTCTGTGGGTTCAAAAAAATCTTAACGCTGTCATTTTCATCCAACGGACTTAACCCCATCCACACATAGACCCGGATTTGTTCTTGAAAAATTTACTAATATTAGAAACACAAAAGTACTCAAAACCCTACAAGTTTTAGTGTTGGTGCCCCTACAGGAAATGGCAGAAGCAATTTGGGTTCTGGAACCCCATCTCTTTCTTCTTTGCAACCCAGTCACTCAAATGACCTTCAAAACTATTAGATTTCACTGATGTATTCATTCTTAACAAAGACTTTTTGCAACGACTACTAAGGGTACAAGAAGACAATATTACAAGTTTGTATAAGTTCGGCCACATGTTTGCAACTTATAAACCCTAAAAAAGTTAAATGCTGGAGCTACCCATATGGAAGTATATTTGCAATGTGATTATGTTTGTTCCTATATTGAAGATTTTTTTGATTTGAAGAATAACGAATATGCGCTTGTTTGTGTGTGTGACAGAGGGGTTGTAAATTGTGGTGGGGTGTGGAAGCCTTCTAAAGATATATCCAAATTGTCGTTGACTTACAATATATATACATATATAGAGAGAGAGAGAGAAAGTATAATGTACTTCAAGGCTTAACCTACATTAACATACATGACAAAAAATATAACGTGCGTTATTATCATAGAACGTGCGTGATTATAGTCCCATGCGTAATTATGTGGTCCCATGCGTGATTATACCCCTGATCCAACGGTTACCATTGTCTCCTACGTGATATATGATAAGGCTTTTTGTATGTTAACCTTACTCTACATATATATATGTCGCAAAAGGTATATTTTATCGGTTGAGAATTGAAGGAATTCATATCGAGTATGTGTGACACAAAGGAATTATTTTATGCTTCTGTGAATAAGAGGTTTAATCAAACTTTCAGGAGATATGATCAAGATTTTTGCCTATAAAATACACTAAATTTTTTTTAAAGGGTACGTCCGTCCGTCCACCCAACCCATCACCTAGGTCCGCCCTAGTGACACGTACATTTGTTACTTAAGTACACCTCAATTTTTGTATCATTGTTAATGTTTTCAAGATACTCTTAAACATGTATAAAGCATTAGGGGAGTGGGGGTGGTCCGTTATGGACTGCCCATCACTCGTGAAACTATCACGAACACCGCCACCACCATAGTTTATAACGAGTGATAGTTATAACGCGTGGATTTTATCACGCGTTGAAGAATTGTTGAATGTATGTATATGACTTGTACATTGTGTATTAATACTTTTTACATTGGAGTCCCATCACTAGTGATGACTACCGCCACTAAAGAATGGTTGTGAGTGATAGAATAGTGGTTGCTGACATGGTGGAACATGATTGGATGTTTGTGGGTGATGGAATTTCATCACTAGTGGCCACCCCAACTCCCCTTATGGTAAAATAAATATACTTTTCCCAGGGGTTTATCTTAAAACTCTATGGCTTAAAAAGAAAAAAAAATGAATAGAGTGATCATTGTATAAAAAGTTGATTCCTATTTTTAGATGAATAAATTAGATTTTTTTTTGTATAGGTGGTTTGGGTCAAATTACATATTCGATTCCTAAAATTATAGTTTTTATGAGTATTGATAAGGAGTTTATTGATCTTCTATTTCTCAACGACTTGTTTAGAAGAGGCATAGAAATACTACTTGATTCTGGAAAGACACGTGGATTAGCATGTTTCTGGAAAGACGTGGATTTACAAAAGTGAAGTCTCGGGCACCCAAAATCATAGAGGAGTGTTGTCATGTTTATAGTTTAGACGTTGTTGCTTTCCTTTTGTTTTGTGGTTTTTTATGTTTTTGTTGTAGAGTTTGTTCTCTTTTCTTGTGTCTTAGGCCCAGCTTAGCGCTGGTTCTCTTTGCCTCTTGGGTTTTTAAAGTGTGTTGTACAAAAAAGGCCTTATTTCATTTGGTGACATAATAGTTTTTGATCCCCAAACATATACAAGCATACCTTCAGCCATCAAGAAGAAAATTAAACTAAACAACAACAATCATACCCAGTAAATCCCACAAATACACAGGCTACTTGTAGGGTCTGAGGATGGTGGTATGTAGGAAAATTTTTATCTCTATCCCTATAGATAGAGAGACAGCTTCCAGAGAGACCTTCTGCTCAACAAGAGATAACAGACCAAAACACATACCCAAAAAGTATATAAATAGGAAGTTACCAATATCCAAGGGGGTAATGAGAGAGTAACACACTAAAATTTTAGAACATGTGTTGGACTCTTCCCTAGCCTGATAAAATTGTGTAGTCATTTCATCTTCAGCGGGAATAAATGGATCAAGTTTGAATGCATGAGTAATTAAAGCAAACCGAGAGAAGCAAATTTAGATCGGTAAACTAAAAGATCATCTCTTTTGAGGGTTTGGCGTTGTGAATAAAATTTACAGTTAAAAAAAGACCATCTTTGAAGAAAGCACACTATGTACTTAGTATGTTAAAAATATGAAATGAATACCCTTGAAATTAACTGACCAAATTAAGATCGTTAAACCAAAAGACCACCTTTAAAGAAAGAACAGTGTCAAATGGGAAACCCATAAAAATCATAACTTAGGGATTAAATTCTTTAACCTAAACTTGGGGACTAAATTAGTAAATTGTATATAAATCAACTTCTTTACTTAATTCAAGGTAACTATTAAAGATTCTATAGAAATGATTAAACAGTTAAAAAGTGATCTACTAGCACACAAATAGTATAATAATTTAATAATTTGTCACATAGTAAGCCCGGGTGAAGCTAAAAATGAAAAAAAGCTCGAAAACTAACTTTAAATTAAACGAATCAAACATGAGATAAACCTGAAGTTTCTTGTTTTGTTTACACCTCAATTAATTGCATTTTCATTATCAAATCATAGAGGCGTGTAGTTTTTTTTTCAAGTAACAAATTTTATTTTTACTCCTTTATGAAACTTAAACTCGATCATTCTTAGACCACCCGTAGTGACCCTTGTTTTGGGCGTTTTTTAGCCAAACAACGCCACCCCACGCCCACTTCTCCACCCCCTTGGGCGTTTTTCAACCAAAATTGGGTTGGAGTGTGAAATATTCCACGCCAGAGAGAACTTTCAATTGACCAATCACATGCAGGTTTAAACATAATGCCCTATAAAATATTTTTGATGTTTTTTTATTTAATTTTATTTACACCCCTTTTTAACATAATGCCCCACATCCCCACTACACCCATTTTAGAAAATGTCCCATAATGTCCAATTGCTTACTGTATTGCCACATGACGCAAAACACCCAAGGGCTTTTCACTAAAAGAAACAATTCATTTTAGACCCATGGGTTTAGAATCAAAGAAAGGTCAGTTGGTGGGCAGTGTGGCTACTAACCCGTGAGCATTAGGGATGAAGTGGCCACTGGCGATTGCTCGACTGCTCGTTACTCAAATCTAATTTCTAAAATTTGAGGTTGATTATTAGGTGTGGGTTGGGCTGGTACTGTTGGGCCTTGATAAGGTGGACATGCAATCGTGGGCTGAATCTCGGGCAATGTGCAAGACTCGAGGTCGATTCTTCTTCCAACCTAAAAGGCATAATGTTGATTGAGCATGCATAGGATTAATTGTAGTCTTGGCTCACGTGTGATATGTTTGGCTCAATGGGATGTTTTGTAAGATTTGTTGTATCTCTTATTTTGCTTAAAATGTTTACTATTGTGTTGTGTTAATTTAATTTTTTAGTTTATCTAACTAAGGATTCCAATAACTAATAAAACATACTATGACCTCAGCGCCAAGTCAGCAGAGTGGCAATAACTAATTGTTCAATAACTAGGCGCTGTGTAATAACTACTCTGAAATCATTCAAAAATAATTATTCAAATTTTTATTATATATATTTTTAAAATGTAAATGGCACTTAAATTAATAAAATTGCTTTACATTAAAATAAAATAAAAAATTGCACTAAAATTAAAAGAGACTCAAAATAAAAGTTACATTAAAACTAAAAATGCCATAAAATAAAACAAACTTAAAAAAACGTTAAACAGGAATCTGGTGCCGTCACTAAACACATTCCTTAAATTGTAGCCATTTTTTGAATGTTTATTTTTTGGTGTCTAATCCGCATATATTTCACCATTACTCTTGATTTTCTTAACCGTATATCTCTTAAATATCAACATATACACATGTGATTTAGTTTACGAAGATTTTTCAATGCCGAGAACCTCGATCAGAGAGTAAAAAAAGGCGTAAGGTTCACGATGGTGTAAAACTAAAGTAGGATATACCGGGATAGGATTCGAGTTACAGGAACAAGGGCCAAACCAACCACCCAAGAACGGAATCATCGAGCGAAAACACTTGACAACCTTCTGGAAGCAGCTTTTCTTGCCACCAGACCTTTCTCAATCAATTAGGAATCTGATGCCGTTACTAAACACATTCCTTAAACTGTAGCCATTTTTTTAGTGTTTATTTTTTGGTGTCTAATCCGCATATATATCACCATTGCTGTTGATTTTCTTGACTGTATATCTCTTAAATGTCAACATGTACACTTGTGATTTAGTTTACGAAGATTTTTCAATGCCGAGAACCTCGACCAGAGAGTAAAAAAGGCATAAGGTTCACAATGGTGTAAAACTAAAATGGGATATACCAGGCTAAGGTTCGAGTAACAGGAACAAGGGCAAACCAACCACCCAAGAATGGAATCATCGAGCGAAAACACTTGACAACCTCCTGGAAGTAGCTTTTCTTGCCAACAGACCTTTCTCCATGAATTAGGAATCTGATGCTGTCACTAAACACAATACTTAAATTGTAGCCATTTTTTGAGTGTTTATTTTTTGGTGTCTAATCCGCATATATATCACCATTGCTGTTGATTTTCTTGACTGTATATCTCTTAAATGTCAACATATACACGTGTGATTTAGTTTACGAAGATTTTTCAATGCCGAGAACCTCGATTAGAGAGTAAAAAAAGGCATAAGTGTTGATGCAGATTTTGTGTCCGATGCTTGTCGAATAGATTAGTTTTATTTTATGCTGAATTTGTAATAGTTAGTGAAACGGTCAAACGAACGTGTATAGACCCGCTCGTTTGAAGTGGTCAAACGAGAGGGTTATTCGTTTGACCGTGTGTGTGTTGCTAGACAAAGTATGGTTGTGCTATGATGGGTGTCGAAGGATAAGGCATCGAAGGATTATGAATATCCTTCGATGAGCTCGAAAGATACCCATCGAAGGATGGACCTCGAAGGATATCATTCGAGGTATGTGTGTATCTTTCGAAGACTGTCTGATCGATAGATGATGTTTCGACCAGTAAGTCTGATCCTTCGACCTGCAGCCTGTGTTTTGGTATAAATACCAACACTTTGTCATTTGCAACACAAGAGTGAGAGCACAAGTGTGTGCAAGAGAGTGTGAGGAGGTCTGGGACCTCACCGGGAGAAATCACCACTTGGTTTCTCCCCGGATGTATACTTCTTTGGTATTAGTTCGGTTGTCATGTAACCGGGCCGACTTGTAATGTTTACTACCGGATTAATACAAAGTTTGTTTGTTATCATCTCTCTTATCTCTTCCATCTTTGAACATGAACATGAAAATCACGGTTTCGGTCCCGAAACCTGGACCTACAATAAGGTTCACAATGGTGTAAAACTAAAATGGGATATACCATTCTAGGATTCAAGTTACATGAACAAAGGCGAAACCAACCACCCCAGAATGGAATCGTCGAGCGAAAACACTTGACAACCTCAACCTCCTGGAAGCAGCTTTTCTTGCCACCAGACCTTTCTCCATCAATTAGGAATCTGATGCCATTACAAAACACATTCCTTAAATTGTAGCCATTTTTTGAGTGTTTATTTTTTGGTGTCTAATCCGCATATATATCACCATTGCTCTTGATTTTCTTGACTGTATGTATCTTAAATGTCAACATATACACGTGTGATTTAGTTTACGACGATTTTTCAATGCCGAGAGCGTCGATCAGAGAGTAAAAAAGGCGTAATGTTCACAATGGTGTAAAACGAAAATGGGATATACCGGGCAATGTGAGGTAGATTCTTCTTCCCACCTAGAAGGTATGATGTTGATCGAGCATACATGGGCTTAATCGTGTCCTTGTCAACGGGCCTTTTAATCTGGGTATTGATTTGATGGCATGCACAATTTGGCTCATAGTGAGAAGTAATCATGGGTAGATGGCTATGAGTTGAAGATTAGAGATAAGAGAAACTAGCTAGAACAAGCTTTATATGATCTACTTTATCTATTATTTTGCTTAAAATGTTTACTGTTATTAGTTTCTTTGATTATTTCTTTACTAGTACTTAGGTATTGATGGTTGTTTGTTTAGTTGATCATTTTAATTAAAACATTGAAGGTTTACGTTTTATTGTCGCATCCTTTGATTTGAATCGTTTGAATAAAACGGTTTGCTTGTTGAGCTATATAAATACGCTTCCGTGTGCATCAGTATAGTATTTAAGATAAAATCTTTAATTGATAGAAATACGCTAAATTAACATTAAAACTTAGTTTATTTAGAAATCAAATTATTAGATACATATAATGTATACCTGATTTTGTATTAGTGTTTGGGATTATTGTTTTCATCACTACACTCTTTTTTCTTTTTTTGTAGAAACCAAATTAAAAATATATCAAAAAAGTATATTTTGTTTAATTTAACTGAAAATGAGTCACAGAAACAAATTTATTACCGAGAAACAAATTTATTACCGTTAAAGACACTTGGAATGACAAAGTTGCCCTTAAAATTTTCCTGCAATTCTTTGGTAATTTTGTTATTTCTCAAAATATTAAAAGGCAGATTAGTAAACAACCACCTTCTTCAGAATTATATATATTTTTTTTTCAAACTTAGCTCCACACCGTTACAATTTACAACCCCTCTGTCACACACACAAACAAGCGCACATTCTTTATTCTTCAAATCAAAAAAAATCTTCAATATTGGAACAAACATAATCACACAAATCAACAAAATCTTCAAAATAGGAACAAACATAATCACATTGCAATACTTCCATATGGGTAGCTCCAGCATTTAATTTCTCTAGGCTTTATAAGTTGCAAACATGTTGCTGGACTTGTGCAAACTTGTAAGATTGTCTTGTTGTACCCACATTAGCAGTTGCAAAAACTATTTTTTTATGAATGAATACAGTAGTGAAATCTAAGAGTTTCGAAAATCATTTGAGTGAATGGGTTGCAAAGAAGAAGGAGATGGGGATTGCAGAATCCAAATTGCTTCTCTCGTTTCTCGTGAGTGCACCAAATCTAAAACTTGTAGGGTTTGAATTACTTTTGTTTTTATAATATAGTGGTAAATTTGTCTAAGCACAAATATAGGTTTTATCTAGTCAGATTAAGGAACTAGTTTTTGGATTCACCTTTGAAATCTTGATGATAAGATATTGTGTTTGATTGAATTGTACTCTTTTACTAAGGTTATTATTATCGATTATATATTTACAAAAAAAAAATGTGATTTTATGGCTGAGGGGACAGTGGGCGACCGCCCACGACCCATCCTCTCGAAGGTAGAGACCATAAATTTTAAAAATAAATCATCATATATATTTTTAGTTTTTGTATTTTTCAATCTTTTATACATTTTTTTAAATATATTCTTTTAGAGTAAAATTTCATTTTAGTCCCTATGGTTTGGGAACGTTTCATTTTCATCTAACTGACTTAACCTTCACTCGTAGACTGAATTACGCTCATTTTATGTTTATTTTCAACCATTCTTTCCCAGGTCTAGCTACTCCAAATATAGTCTACTAACTCTTGAATCAGTTTTGTATCACTTCTAGTTCTCATCCGAAGGAATGAGAAAGTTTACTTGTAACTAGAGGGCCTCAACTGAATCTTTCGACTTCTAGTAATAGGAATCGTTTCGTTTTCTACAGATACCAAACGTGGAAGAGGAATTCAAGATTGATCCAACTTGGAAAGGCACCATGGCAGATAACTTGGAGCCACCTTCTTACGTGCATATTATGCGTAGTATCCTTTTTTTCATCTTAAGAACTAATTAATTTTCTTAATAACACCACTATATATCATGTAGATATACATTTTCTAAAAGACTGCTTATACAAATAAAAACATATAATATATTCTACATCATTCTGGTTCACCATGCCATGGTCTCCTCAACTTAAACAAGATATATACCGGATAAAGAAGAAGAGTGTCATTGTGGATATCAGCATTGGAGATTGCACAAGTGATCCAAACGTATGCGACGAAGCTTGTACATGCAGGTAATTCGCCGGCTATCTTGGTATTGATAATCGATCACCTAGCCCAAGATATAATATTTCTAATTTTTTTTGTAGATCTACGTATGTTAGCTGCACAAATACCTGCAACTGTTCGGAAAATTGCACAAACAGGCAATATTTCCAAGAACAGAAAAAAGTTAAAGTTATTATGGTAAGTTTTAACCTAAGAATAACTTCAATCTTTTATTTTGTGATAAGTTATTCAAAAAAAATATTTGTGAGTATACTTGTTCTATAATTACTTATATGGTTGACATATTTGTAGACTCAGCATTGTGGTTGGGGTGTAGAAGCCGTTGAATTCATCAAGAAAGATGATTACATCATTAAGTATGTTGGAGAAGGTATACGTATATAATTATTTTATTTGTCATCTTGTAAAATTTAACAGTCATCATGGTTTCTTCAAAACACAGGGCACCTTTTTAAGTTTAGAGTTTGTAATTTGATGTACATGTTTATGGTATTTCATTTCGAATTCTATTAAAACGTTGTTTGTATTACGCTTTCAGTTATCGATAATGCTTTACGTGAGATGAGGTTTAGGGACATGAAAGCACAAGGTATAACTAAGTTCTACATGGTTCAAGTCGGATCAAACTTTAACATTGATGCAAAACTCAAGGGGGGTGAATCACGGTTGATAGATCACTGTTGTGATCAAAATTGTTCAATGGAAAATTGGTTAGATTTGAACTTCATACTCACTTCTATGCATGTCATTCTTAAATTAAATACATTGCATTATCAAGGTGACAAGCGTAGCATGTTTTTGACACTTTTGCAGGGATGTAAATGGGGAGACTCGTCTTGGTATCTTTGCTCTTAGAGCAATCGAACCTGGAGAAGAGTTAACTCTTGATTACCGGGACAAGTAATCGTTAATTTGCACCCTCTTATCCATCCACTATAACAAACAAAAATATAATAAATTATATTTTTGATTTTGGCATTGTAGATATGAGATGTATGACCGTGATAGAGTAAAGTGCCGTTGTGGTGCTCCAAATTAGCGTGACTATCTTGGTACTAAAAAAGGCCTAGGTGAGTGATTATTTAGCACGAGCAAAAGAGCAATTCATATTGAGAATGCCTTCACATCCAACTAAGCTTTTTCTAAGGCAATTCTTGTTGTATAATAGTTTTTACACCATGAAAGCAGAATCGAAGAAAGTTGATAAGCACGCTAAAGCTTGTGCAAAGAACTAGCATGTTTTTGTTCCTTTTGGCTTTGACACATTTGGCTCCCTAGCGTCAGAAGCTATCCAACTCCTAATCAGGGTTCAACGGGTCATCCACAGCAATTTTTCAGCCCAGGGGGCAGGGTTTTGTTTTTAGCAGATTAGGGTTTGCAATTCAGAAAGGGGTGGCGGCGCAACTTGTTGCCCATCTACCTTCTTTTTTATGTAACTTGGCAAGTATGAATGAAAGTAGTCTTATTAATCTAAAAAAATGAATATATCTGTGGAGTTTGGTCTTTGCTAGTGATATCAATGTTGAATTATTTTGGTTTATTGATAACATACACCAACTTTCCCTAAACCCTAAACCCTAAACCCTATCCATATTGATTTGTTGGATTGTTGAGTTACAAGTTTCATTTTCAGAGACTAGATTACATAAACAAATTTCACTTCAAGGAAAATGTATCACTTTGGCATTTGTTGGGTTTTTGTTGTACAAATTTCCATTTTTAAATTATATTCCAAAGGAACTTCATGTAGTATTAATAAAACCATGAAAAACACCAAACATTATCAAACAAAATCACAAGATCTTAGAACTAAAACAATTCCAGAAACAAGCTGTGTACTGAAGCATATGGATGTTTCAAATCTTGTCCATTTAATAGAAAAGGTACTAATCCAAAACAAAAACCAAGCGCGGGTATGGATTGTCGACAGTTGACTCATCAGTGACGGGGGACGATTGCAAGTGTGGCGGTGGCGCAGTGGTCGCAGATTGGCGATGGCTTGGCGTAGGCCGGACCGTGTAGGGGCAGACCGACATAAGATTAGAAAACGGTTTTTCTGTTGGCTCTCCAGGTGATTGCACTTGGGCTTCCACTTCGTTGTATTAAGGAGCGTCTTATAAAATTAAAAGGAGCCTAAAGTGATTTACCTAGAGACCATGTAATTTAACTGGATTTTGATATAATATTAGCCTAGATATGAGTCAGGGTCTGCCCAAGGGCTGGTACTGTTGGGCCTTGAAAGGGTTGACATGCAATCATGGGCTGAATCTCGGGCAATGTGCAAGACTCGAGGTCGATTCTTCTTCCGACCTAAAAGGCATGATGTTGATCGAGCATGCATGGGGTTAATTGTAGTCTTGGCTAACGTGGGACGTGTTTGGCTCAGTGGGAACTAATTAGAGATGATAAACTGGCTAGAAGATGTTTTATAAGATTTGTTGTATCTCTTATTTTGCTTAAAATGTTTACTATTATGTTGTGTTGATTTAATTTCTTAGTTTATCTTACTAAGGATTCCAATAACTAATAAAACATACTACGACCTCAACGCCAAGTCAGCAGAGTGGCAATAGCTAAATTGTTCAATAACTAGGCGTTGTGTAATAACTACTCTGAAATCATACAAAAATAATTATTCAAATTTTTATTATATATATTTTTAAAATGTAAATGGCATTTAAATTAATAATATTGCATTACATTAAAATAAAATTAAAAATTGCACTAAAATTTAAAGAGACTCAAAATAAAAGTTACATTACAATTAAAAATGCCATGAAATAAAACAAACTTAAAAAAACCACTAAAAAGGAATTAAAAGAAAGACTAATTGAAAGACATTTTGCCAAGACGTTCACGAATTTGTTGTTTCCTTTTCTTGAAAAATACTGGATCTTGCTCAGAAAAACCCGGGTAGTCTTTTTGGAGGAAAGCAAGGTCGGCCACAATGGTTTTGTCTCCTCTAAACCCGAGTAGCCGGTCAACTTTTTCATCCAAACTTTCGACAACAACAACTTTATCGAGTTTAATTCGATATAGTACTTTTGGAGAATGATGCTCAAGATTTATTGCGCACCACTTTGCTTTTGTCTCTTCCCATTGGACGGACTAACGTGGAGCCACGCTTGTGCTGTAACAACCCGCGTTTTTGAAGTCAAAGTCAAAGGAAGAAAAGATTGCTAAATGCGATCTGTCACTCCTTGCTTAATTATTGATTGTACTCCTTGACTTGTTAATCGATACTTTAATTTGTGTTACTTTAGTTGTATAATGTGGAGTAAATGTTAACAATCGCAGTTTAATCGCTATTAATCGCTAATCTATTTATCGTTGATCTCGTCGCTATCGCATCGCAACTTGAATCCCATATCCTGGATATTGTTTTACGTGTGTGTGCTATTATGTGTTACTTGTGCATGTTTATTACATGTTTGAGGTGCTAATCGAAAACGCAATTGCAACTCTATCGCAACGCAATCTCATCGCGAACTGGAAAACGCAAGTTTATTTATGTTGTTATATGTTAGTTGAGATATTTGTGTAGCAATTATTTAATACTATCGCATCGCTTACTCGATACTCGCTTAAACGCATCGCAACGCTTAACGCACGAAACGAAACATTGAAATCCAACTCACTCGAACCATCCGATCGAAGGACCATTCGATCGGATGGTCATCCGATCGGATGGCCATCCGATCGGATTGCCCTCCGATCGCACCACAACACCGCCTTTCTCACCCTCTCACCTATAAATAGCACTTGTCACATCACTGTCCATGTGTTGTGACAGCTCTCGTTCGACCAGCAAGCGTTTGCCCTATTTTCTCTCGATTCCTCGCGATTCTTGTAAGTCTCTACCTCAAATCTTGTACTTTCTCAATCAACACACACTTTCTCATCGATTTCACCCACAAATCTTAACTTTTCACCATGAAATCGGCTGATTTTGGGCTGTTCTAGGATGATGTCATCATGGGTTCTCATGAACTTCAAAATTTGACCTCATTCCACCAAGAACAACTCAGATCTAAGAGATTTCAACATGTTTAAACACTGATTTCACCTAAATCTAAACATTTTCAAACCGATTCAAACTTCTTTCAACTCTTTTACACTCTTGCACTCAAAACCGAAAGAATCTTAGCTCATTCAGGCCCTCTACTCATTTTCTAGTGAAGTGCTTTCTAGTGAAGTGCCGGGCTGGGAACGGGTTTCTATCAAAGAGACAACCGATTCACGGGTTGAACATGAACAACCGTCAAGAACAGTAAACTGGTCGGACGGGGTGATTCGCATCCGGTCGGATGACTTGGACTTGATGGGGTTTCCGTTGTTTAACACGTTGTCGTACCGTCTCGGTCAAACCGTAAACTTTCAAAACTTAATAAATTTTCCAGATTTCAAAACAACGAACAAGTTACCAACGGATTTCCGTCCGATCGGATAGCCATCCGATCGAACGACCATCCGATCGGATGACTTGTGGACTTTCAACACTTAAACAAAATTTCAAAACATAACAGTTTCCAATGAATAGTCATCCGATCGGATGACCATCCGATCGGATGACTATTCTATCAGCAGACTTGAAACTTTGGGAAATATTTCACCTGGAACGGATTTCCATCCGATCGAATGACCATCCATCCAGATGACCGTTCGATCGAACGACCAGAAAGGTAGAGACACTTCTCTCATTTTAAAATCCTACAATGAAAACTTCAAATTCATTATACACAAACACATCCATCCCAACGGATCACCCTCCGACCGAATGGCCATCCGTCCGGAAGTTCATCTGATCGGATGACCCTTCGTCACTCAGTTCACGTGTCACACCCCAACCAATGGCGGAAACATCGGGATGAGACGAAGTGTGAAGATTGCTCGGGACATCATAACGCTAATAATTGTGACAAGTATTTAAATAATCATTTCATTCAATTTCTAAAGGATCAATTACAAGGCTTTTAAAACAATACAACAACATGTATAATAAAATAATACAATATGAATACAATTCCTTTTAAGTGTGTATCTATGCATCCTACTAAATTCCATGCATCGTCGACATCCACCTGTAACATGTTAAAATAAAGTCAATGCAAAAGCAAAGGCGAGTATACAAGTTTGATACATACATAGCAAAAGATAAGTTTTAAACAATTCCTCATAGCAAGCATGTGATTCAAGATAAACATTTAAACATGGTATGTGTCTAACATATCAAACCAAGAAAACGCAATATGCTCATGACATTACCGAAGATAAAGAGGCGAGTCGTTAATCCTATAGCGCTACATATGTCACGGTTTGGCTCGTACGAAGTTAATGATAAATTCAACACATAAGATAAATCCAAGTTTAAAGCATCAAGCCATCACGTATACAAGCATGTTATAGGAATGTTCATGTGTTAAGCAAAATGTTCATGTGTAAGTTTGTTGATAGATAAACATGTTACACCCCAAAAGTGGTAAAAGTAAAAAGGGGGAATACGAGTATACTCACAATATTGCAATTTCTTCCGATTATCCAAGTAGGACGAGTTGATGAGATTAGGAGGATGGAACGCCGAGGTCACCCTACATGGGCAAACGATGGCGCATGGGTAAACGAAATCACGACGGTAGATTTAAAGTGGAAACTAAAGCATAGATAGTCGACGGATAGGTATATATATGTTTTATATAATTTATGCAAAGATTTTAATTTAAGTCTATCGAAAATATTATAGAAGTATTGTCAAAATAAATATACATTTATATCTATTTTATGAAAATTAAACGAATTTGATACGTTTCATGTTATAAATTTAACACTCTTCGTTTTACCGATTTTACGAAAAACGGGCAGAGTTTCCTCTGTTTTTGGACGATCCCAACAACCAAAGTGTCGATTATCATTTCAAAACTCAACAATGACAAAACAATATATAATTATATACATTTCTATGTATTTTTATAAACAAGCTATATATGATGCAGTTTGTGATAACAAAATATAAAACAATATATTTGAAATATTTGTGTCGTTAATATATCACGTCTCGTGTTTAACCCGATGACCCGAACCCGTAACCCGACTGCACCGAGAGCTTGGTTGACCAGCTTTGACCAGATTTGACCCGACAGTTGACTGTTTGACCGGAACATCGAACCGAACCCAATTGGTACATGACCCGAACCTGTTGCATAATAAAAGAAATTAATCGGACTTGAATGGAAGCAACGACCAAGGCTCGAACCAAGACTAACCTGAACCGAAACCGGTTGTAAACTCGAACCGAGATAGGATCCGTAACGAACCCGAATTTCAAACCAAGCCACTGGAATCAAACTGGCCGAAAACAAATCAAAAACCCGAATCTGAGCAGAGCCGACGAGGCACGAGCCAAACAAACACTGAACCATAATGAACCGAATATACGCAAATTCCTAACCTGAATCGTGACTCGAACTGGAACCATGTTGAACTGAAATCGCCACAGCTGACCCGAGTCCGCTGTTATAAACCCTAAAAAAGTTAAATGCTGGAGCTACCCATATGGAAGTATATTTGCAATGTGATTATGTTTGTTCCTATATTGAAGATTTTTTTGATTTGAAGAATAACGAATATGCGCTTGTTTGTGTGTGTGACAGAGGGGTTGTAAATTGTGGTGGGGTGTGGAAGCCTTCTAAAGATATATCCAAATTGTCGTTGACTTACAATATATATACATATATAGAGAGAGAGAGAGAAAGTATAATGTACTTCAAGGCTTAACCTACATTAACATACATGACAAAAAAATATAACGTGCGTTATTATCATAGAACGTGCGTGATTATAGTCCCATGCGTAATTATGTGGTCCCATGCGTGATTATACCCCTGATCCAACGGTTACCATTGTCTCCTACGTGATATATGATAAGGCTTTTTGTATGTTAACCTTACTCTACATATATATATGTCGCAAAAGGTATATTTTATCGGTTGAGAATTGAAGGAATTCATATCGAGTATGTGTGACACAAAGGAATTATTTTATGCTTCTGTGAATAAGAGGTTTAATCAAACTTTCAGGAGATATGATCAAGATTTTTGCCTATAAAATACACTAAATTTTTTTTAAAGGGTACGTCCGTCCGTCCACCCAACCCATCACCTAGGTCCGCCCTAGTGACACGTACATTTGTTACTTAAGTACACCTCAATTTTTGTATCATTGTTAATGTTTTCAAGATACTCTTAAACATGTATAAAGCATTAGGGGAGTGGGGGTGGTCCGTTATGGACTGCCCATCACTCGTGAAACTATCACGAACACCGCCACCACCATAGTTTATAACGAGTGATAGTTATAACGCGTGGATTTTATCACGCGTTGAAGAATTGTTGAATGTATGTATATGACTTGTACATTGTGTATTAATACTTTTTACATTGGAGTCCCATCACTAGTGATGACTACCGCCACTAAAGAATGGTTGTGAGTGATAGAATAGTGGTTGCTGACATGGTGGAACATGATTGGATGTTTGTGGGTGATGGAATTTCATCACTAGTGGCCACCCCAACTCCCCTTATGGTAAAATAAATATACTTTTCCCAGGGGTTTATCTTAAAACTCTATGGCTTAAAAAGAAAAAAAAATGAATAGAGTGATCATTGTATAAAAAGTTGATTCCTATTTTTAGATGAATAAATTAGATTTTTTTTTGTATAGGTGGTTTGGGTCAAATTACATATTCGATTCCTAAAATTATAGTTTTTATGAGTATTGATAAGGAGTTTATTGATCTTCTATTTCTCAACGACTTGTTTAGAAGAGGCATAGAAATACTACTTGATTCTGGAAAGACACGTGGATTAGCATGTTTCTGGAAAGACGTGGATTTACAAAAGTGAAGTCTCGGGCACCCAAAATCATAGAGGAGTGTTGTCATGTTTATAGTTTAGACGTTGTTGCTTTCCTTTTGTTTTGTGGTTTTTTATGTTTTTGTTGTAGAGTTTGTTCTCTTTTCTTGTGTCTTAGGCCCAGCTTAGCGCTGGTTCTCTTTGCCTCTTGGGTTTTTAAAGTGTGTTGTACAAAAAAGGCCTTATTTCATTTGGTGACATAATAGTTTTTGATCCCCAAACATATACAAGCATACCTTCAGCCATCAAGAAGAAAATTAAACTAAACAACAACAATCATACCCAGTAAATCCCACAAATACACAGGCTACTTGTAGGGTCTGAGGATGGTGGTATGTAGGAAAATTTTTATCTCTATCCCTATAGATAGAGAGACAGCTTCCAGAGAGACCTTCTGCTCAACAAGAGATAACAGACCAAAACACATACCCAAAAAGTATATAAATAGGAAGTTACCAATATCCAAGGGGGTAATGAGAGAGTAACACACTAAAATTTTAGAACATGTGTTGGACTCTTCCCTAGCCTGATAAAATTGTGTAGTCATTTCATCTTCAGCGGGAATAAATGGATCAAGTTTGAATGCATGAGTAATTAAAGCAAACCGAGAGAAGCAAATTTAGATCGGTAAACTAAAAGATCATCTCTTTTGAGGGTTTGGCGTTGTGAATAAAATTTACAGTTAAAAAAGACCATCTTTGAAGAAAGCACACTATGTACTTAGTATGTTAAAAATATGAAATGAATACCCTTGAAATTAACTGACCAAATTAAGATCGTTAAACCAAAAGACCACCTTTAAAGAAAGAACAGTGTCAAATGGGAAACCCATAAAAATCATAACTTAGGGATTAAATTCTTTAACCTAAACTTGGGGACTAAATTAGTAAATTGTATATAAATCAACTTCTTTACTTAATTCAAGGTAACTATTAAAGATTCTATAGAAATGATTAAACAGTTAAAAAGTGATCTACTAGCACACAAATAGTATAATAATTTAATAATTTGTCACATAGTAAGCCCGGGTGAAGCTAAAAATGAAAAAAAGCTCGAAAACTAACTTTAAATTAAACGAATCAAACATGAGATAAACCTGAAGTTTCTTGTTTTGTTTACACCTCAATTAATTGCATTTTCATTATCAAATCATAGAGGCGTGTAGTTTTTTTTTCAAGTAACAAATTTTATTTTTACTCCTTTATGAAACTTAAACTCGATCATTCTTAGACCACCCGTAGTGACCCTTGTTTTGGGCGTTTTTTAGCCAAACAACGCCACCCCACGCCCACTTCTCCACCCCCTTGGGCGTTTTTCAACCAAAATTGGGTTGGAGTGTGAAATATTCCACGCCAGAGAGAACTTTCAATTGACCAATCACATGCAGGTTTAAACATAATGCCCTATAAAATATTTTTGATGTTTTTTTATTTAATTTTATTTACACCCCTTTTTAACATAATGCCCCACATCCCCACTACACCCATTTTAGAAAATGTCCCATAATGTCCAATTGCTTACTGTATTGCCACATGACGCAAAACACCCAAGGGCTTTTCACTAAAAGAAACAATTCATTTTAGACCCCTGGGTTTAGAATCAAAGAAAGGTCAGTTGGTGGGCAGTGTGGCTACTAACCCGTGAGCATTAGGGATGAAGTGGCCACTGGCGATTGCTCGACTGCTCGTTACTCAAATCTAATTTCTAAAATTTGAGGTTGATTATTAGGTGTGGGTTGGGCTGGTACTGTTGGGCCTTGATAAGGTGGACATGCAATCGTGGGCTGAATCTCGGGCAATGTGCAAGACTCGAGGTCGATTCTTCTTCCAACCTAAAAGGCATAATGTTGATTGAGCATGCATAGGATTAATTGTAGTCTTGGCTCACGTGTGATATGTTTGGCTCAATGGGATGTTTTGTAAGATTTGTTGTATCTCTTATTTTGCTTAAAATGTTTACTATTGTGTTGTGTTAATTTAATTTTTTAGTTTATCTAACTAAGGATTCCAATAACTAATAAAACATACTATGACCTCAGCGCCAAGTCAGCAGAGTGGCAATAACTAATTGTTCAATAACTAGGCGCTGTGTAATAACTACTCTGAAATCATTCAAAAATAATTATTCAAATTTTTATTATATATATTTTTAAAATGTAAATGGCACTTAAATTAATAAAATTGCTTTACATTAAAATAAAATAAAAAATTGCACTAAAATTAAAAGAGACTCAAAATAAAAGTTACATTAAAACTAAAAATGCCATAAAATAAAACAAACTTAAAAAAACGTTAAACAGGAATCTGGTGCCGTCACTAAACACATTCCTTAAATTGTAGCCATTTTTTGAATGTTTATTTTTTGGTGTCTAATCCGCATATATTTCACCATTACTCTTGATTTTCTTAACCGTATATCTCTTAAATATCAACATATACACATGTGATTTAGTTTACGAAGATTTTTCAATGCCGAGAACCTCGATCAGAGAGTAAAAAAAGGCGTAAGGTTCACGATGGTGTAAAACTAAAGTAGGATATACCGGGATAGGATTCGAGTTACAGGAACAAGGGCCAAACCAACCACCCAAGAACGGAATCATCGAGCGAAAACACTTGACAACCTTCTGGAAGCAGCTTTTCTTGCCACCAGACCTTTCTCAATCAATTAGGAATCTGATGCCGTTACTAAACACATTCCTTAAACTGTAGCCATTTTTTTAGTGTTTATTTTTTGGTGTCTAATCCGCATATATATCACCATTGCTGTTGATTTTCTTGACTGTATATCTCTTAAATGTCAACATGTACACTTGTGATTTAGTTTACGAAGATTTTTCAATGCCGAGAACCTCGACCAGAGAGTAAAAAAGGCATAAGGTTCACAATGGTGTAAAACTAAAATGGGATATACCAGGCTAAGGTTCGAGTAACAGGAACAAGGGCAAACCAACCACCCAAGAATGGAATCATCGAGCGAAAACACTTGACAACCTCCTGGAAGTAGCTTTTCTTGCCAACAGACCTTTCTCCATGAATTAGGAATCTGATGCTGTCACTAAACACAATACTTAAATTGTAGCCATTTTTTGAGTGTTTATTTTTTGGTGTCTAATCCGCATATATATCACCATTGCTGTTGATTTTCTTGACTGTATATCTCTTAAATGTCAACATATACACGTGTGATTTAGTTTACGAAGATTTTTCAATGCCGAGAACCTCGATTAGAGAGTAAAAAAAGGCATAAGTGTTGATGCAGATTTTGTGTCCGATGCTTGTCGAATAGATTAGTTTTATTTTATGCTGAATTTGTAATAGTTAGTGAAACGGTCAAACGAACGTGTATAGACCCGCTCGTTTGAAGTGGTCAAACGAGAGGGTTATTCGTTTGACCGTGTGTGTGTTGCTAGACAAAGTATGGTTGTGCTATGATGGGTGTCGAAGGATAAGGCATCGAAGGATTATGAATATCCTTCGATGAGCTCGAAAGATACCCATCGAAGGATGGACCTCGAAGGATATCATTCGAGGTATGTGTGTATCTTTCGAAGACTGTCTGATCGATAGATGATGTTTCGACCAGTAAGTCTGATCCTTCGACCTGCAGCCTGTGTTTTGGTATAAATACCAACACTTTGTCATTTGCAACACAAGAGTGAGAGCACAAGTGTGTGCAAGAGAGTGTGAGGAGGTCTGGGACCTCACCGGGAGAAATCACCACTTGGTTTCTCCCCGGATGTATACTTCTTTGGTATTAGTTCGGTTGTCATGTAACCGGGCCGACTTGTAATGTTTACTACCGGATTAATACAAAGTTTGTTTGTTATCATCTCTCTTATCTCTTCCATCTTTGAACATGAACATGAAAATCACGGTTTCGGTCCCGAAACCTGGACCTACAATAAGGTTCACAATGGTGTAAAACTAAAATGGGATATACCATTCTAGGATTCAAGTTACATGAACAAAGGCGAAACCAACCACCCCAGAATGGAATCGTCGAGCGAAAACACTTGACAACCTCAACCTCCTGGAAGCAGCTTTTCTTGCCACCAGACCTTTCTCCATCAATTAGGAATCTGATGCCATTACAAAACACATTCCTTAAATTGTAGCCATTTTTTGAGTGTTTATTTTTTGGTGTCTAATCCGCATATATATCACCATTGCTCTTGATTTTCTTGACTGTATGTATCTTAAATGTCAACATATACACGTGTGATTTAGTTTACGACGATTTTTCAATGCCGAGAGCGTCGATCAGAGAGTAAAAAAGGCGTAATGTTCACAATGGTGTAAAACGAAAATGGGATATACCGGGCAATGTGAGGTAGATTCTTCTTCCCACCTAGAAGGTATGATGTTGATCGAGCATACATGGGCTTAATCGTGTCCTTGTCAACGGGCCTTTTAATCTGGGTATTGATTTGATGGCATGCACAATTTGGCTCATAGTGAGAAGTAATCATGGGTAGATGGCTATGAGTTGAAGATTAGAGATAAGAGAAACTAGCTAGAACAAGCTTTATATGATCTACTTTATCTATTATTTTGCTTAAAATGTTTACTGTTATTAGTTTCTTTGATTATTTCTTTACTAGTACTTAGGTATTGATGGTTGTTTGTTTAGTTGATCATTTTAATTAAAACATTGAAGGTTTACGTTTTATTGTCGCATCCTTTGATTTGAATCGTTTGAATAAAACGGTTTGCTTGTTGAGCTATATAAATACGCTTCCGTGTGCATCAGTATAGTATTTAAGATAAAATCTTTAATTGATAGAAATACGCTAAATTAACATTAAAACTTAGTTTATTTAGAAATCAAATTATTAGATACATATAATGTATACCTGATTTTGTATTAGTGTTTGGGATTATTGTTTTCATCACTACACTCTTTTTTCTTTTTTTGTAGAAACCAAATTAAAAATATATCAAAAAAGTATATTTTGTTTAATTTAACTGAAAATGAGTCACAGAAACAAATTTATTACCGAGAAACAAATTTATTACCGTTAAAGACACTTGGAATGACAAAGTTGCCCTTAAAATTTTCCTGCAATTCTTTGGTAATTTTGTTATTTCTCAAAATATTAAAAGGCAGATTAGTAAACAACCACCTTCTTCAGAATTATATATATTTTTTTTTCAAACTTAGCTCCACACCGTTACAATTTACAACCCCTCTGTCACACACACAAACAAGCGCACATTCTTTATTCTTCAAATCAAAAAAAATCTTCAATATTGGAACAAACATAATCACACAAATCAACAAAATCTTCAAAATAGGAACAAACATAATCACATTGCAATACTTCCATATGGGTAGCTCCAGCATTTAATTTCTCTAGGCTTTATAAGTTGCAAACATGTTGCTGGACTTGTGCAAACTTGTAAGATTGTCTTGTTGTACCCACATTAGCAGTTGCAAAAACTATTTTTTTATGAATGAATACAGTAGTGAAATCTAAGAGTTTCGAAAATCATTTGAGTGAATGGGTTGCAAAGAAGAAGGAGATGGGGATTGCAGAATCCAAATTGCTTCTCTCGTTTCTCGTGAGTGCACCAAATCTAAAACTTGTAGGGTTTGAATTACTTTTGTTTTTATAATATAGTGGTAAATTTGTCTAAGCACAAATATAGGTTTTATCTAGTCAGATTAAGGAACTAGTTTTTGGATTCACCTTTGAAATCTTGATGATAAGATATTGTGTTTGATTGAATTGTACTCTTTTACTAAGGTTATTATTATCGATTATATATTTACAAAAAAAAAATGTGATTTTATGGCTGAGGGGACAGTGGGCGACCGCCCACGACCCATCCTCTCGAAGGTAGAGACCATAAATTTTAAAAATAAATCATCATATATATTTTTAGTTTTTGTATTTTTCAATCTTTTATACATTTTTTTAAATATATTCTTTTAGAGTAAAATTTCATTTTAGTCCCTATGGTTTGGGAACGTTTCATTTTCATCTAACTGACTTAACCTTCACTCGTAGACTGAATTACGCTCATTTTATGTTTATTTTCAACCATTCTTTCCCAGGTCTAGCTACTCCAAATATAGTCTACTAACTCTTGAATCAGTTTTGTATCACTTCTAGTTCTCATCCGAAGGAATGAGAAAGTTTACTTGTAACTAGAGGGCCTCAACTGAATCTTTCGACTTCTAGTAATAGGAATCGTTTCGTTTTCTACAGATACCAAACGTGGAAGAGGAATTCAAGATTGATCCAACTTGGAAAGGCACCATGGCAGATAACTTGGAGCCACCTTCTTACGTGCATATTATGCGTAGTATCCTTTTTTTCATCTTAAGAACTAATTAATTTTCTTAATAACACCACTATATATCATGTAGATATACATTTTCTAAAAGACTGCTTATACAAATAAAAACATATAATATATTCTACATCATTCTGGTTCACCATGCCATGGTCTCCTCAACTTAAACAAGATATATACCGGATAAAGAAGAAGAGTGTCATTGTGGATATCAGCATTGGAGATTGCACAAGTGATCCAAACGTATGCGACGAAGCTTGTACATGCAGGTAATTCGCCGGCTATCTTGGTATTGATAATCGATCACCTAGCCCAAGATATAATATTTCTAATTTTTTTTGTAGATCTACGTATGTTAGCTGCACAAATACCTGCAACTGTTCGGAAAATTGCACAAACAGGCAATATTTCCAAGAACAGAAAAAAGTTAAAGTTATTATGGTAAGTTTTAACCTAAGAATAACTTCAATCTTTTATTTTGTGATAAGTTATTCAAAAAAAATATTTGTGAGTATACTTGTTCTATAATTACTTATATGGTTGACATATTTGTAGACTCAGCATTGTGGTTGGGGTGTAGAAGCCGTTGAATTCATCAAGAAAGATGATTACATCATTAAGTATGTTGGAGAAGGTATACGTATATAATTATTTTATTTGTCATCTTGTAAAATTTAACAGTCATCATGGTTTCTTCAAAACACAGGGCACCTTTTTAAGTTTAGAGTTTGTAATTTGATGTACATGTTTATGGTATTTCATTTCGAATTCTATTAAAACGTTGTTTGTATTACGCTTTCAGTTATCGATAATGCTTTACGTGAGATGAGGTTTAGGGACATGAAAGCACAAGGTATAACTAAGTTCTACATGGTTCAAGTCGGATCAAACTTTAACATTGATGCAAAACTCAAGGGGGGTGAATCACGGTTGATAGATCACTGTTGTGATCAAAATTGTTCAATGGAAAATTGGTTAGATTTGAACTTCATACTCACTTCTATGCATGTCATTCTTAAATTAAATACATTGCATTATCAAGGTGACAAGCGTAGCATGTTTTTGACACTTTTGCAGGGATGTAAATGGGGAGACTCGTCTTGGTATCTTTGCTCTTAGAGCAATCGAACCTGGAGAAGAGTTAACTCTTGATTACCGGGACAAGTAATCGTTAATTTGCACCCTCTTATCCATCCACTATAACAAACAAAAATATAATAAATTATATTTTTGATTTTGGCATTGTAGATATGAGATGTATGACCGTGATAGAGTAAAGTGCCGTTGTGGTGCTCCAAATTAGCGTGACTATCTTGGTACTAAAAAAGGCCTAGGTGAGTGATTATTTAGCACGAGCAAAAGAGCAATTCATATTGAGAATGCCTTCACATCCAACTAAGCTTTTTCTAAGGCAATTCTTGTTGTATAATAGTTTTTACACCATGAAAGCAGAATCGAAGAAAGTTGATAAGCACGCTAAAGCTTGTGCAAAGAACTAGCATGTTTTTGTTCCTTTTGGCTTTGACACATTTGGCTCCCTAGCGTCAGAAGCTATCCAACTCCTAATCAGGGTTCAACGGGTCATCCACAGCAATTTTTCAGCCCAGGGGGCAGGGTTTTGTTTTTAGCAGATTAGGGTTTGCAATTCAGAAAGGGGTGGCGGCGCAACTTGTTGCCCATCTACCTTCTTTTTTATGTAACTTGGCAAGTATGAATGAAAGTAGTCTTATTAATCTAAAAAAATGAATATATCTGTGGAGTTTGGTCTTTGCTAGTGATATCAATGTTGAATTATTTTGGTTTATTGATAACATACACCAACTTTCCCTAAACCCTAAACCCTAAACCCTATCCATATTGATTTGTTGGATTGTTGAGTTACAAGTTTCATTTTCAGAGACTAGATTACATAAACAAATTTCACTTCAAGGAAAATGTATCACTTTGGCATTTGTTGGGTTTTTGTTGTACAAATTTCCATTTTTAAATTATATTCCAAAGGAACTTCATGTAGTATTAATAAAACCATGAAAAACACCAAACATTATCAAACAAAATCACAAGATCTTAGAACTAAAACAATTCCAGAAACAAGCTGTGTACTGAAGCATATGGATGTTTCAAATCTTGTCCATTTAATAGAAAAGGTACTAATCCAAAACAAAAACCAAGCGCGGGTATGGATTGTCGACAGTTGACTCATCAGTGACGGGGGACGATTGCAAGTGTGGCGGTGGCGCAGTGGTCGCAGATTGGCGATGGCTTGGCGTAGGCCGGACCGTGTAGGGGCAGACCGACATAAGATTAGAAAACGGTTTTTCTGTTGGCTCTCCAGGTGATTGCACTTGGGCTTCCACTTCGTTGTATTAAGGAGCGTCTTATAAAATTAAAAGGAGCCTAAAGTGATTTACCTAGAGACCATGTAATTTAACTGGATTTTGATATAATATTAGCCTAGATATGAGTCAGGGTCTGCCCAAGGGCTGGTACTGTTGGGCCTTGAAAGGGTTGACATGCAATCATGGGCTGAATCTCGGGCAATGTGCAAGACTCGAGGTCGATTCTTCTTCCGACCTAAAAGGCATGATGTTGATCGAGCATGCATGGGGTTAATTGTAGTCTTGGCTAACGTGGGACGTGTTTGGCTCAGTGGGAACTAATTAGAGATGATAAACTGGCTAGAAGATGTTTTATAAGATTTGTTGTATCTCTTATTTTGCTTAAAATGTTTACTATTATGTTGTGTTGATTTAATTTCTTAGTTTATCTTACTAAGGATTCCAATAACTAATAAAACATACTACGACCTCAACGCCAAGTCAGCAGAGTGGCAATAGCTAAATTGTTCAATAACTAGGCGTTGTGTAATAACTACTCTGAAATCATACAAAAATAATTATTCAAATTTTTATTATATATATTTTTAAAATGTAAATGGCATTTAAATTAATAATATTGCATTACATTAAAATAAAATTAAAAATTGCACTAAAATTTAAAGAGACTCAAAATAAAAGTTACATTACAATTAAAAATGCCATGAAATAAAACAAACTTAAAAAAACCACTAAAAAGGAATTAAAAGAAAGACTAATTGAAAGACATTTTGCCAAGACGTTCACGAATTTGTTGTTTCCTTTTCTTGAAAAATACTGGATCTTGCTCAGAAAAACCCGGGTAGTCTTTTTGGAGGAAAGCAAGGTCGGCCACAATGGTTTTGTCTCCTCTAAACCCGAGTAGCCGGTCAACTTTTTCATCCAAACTTTCGACAACAACAACTTTATCGAGTTTAATTCGATATAGTACTTTTGGAGAATGATGCTCAAGATTTATTGCGCACCACTTTGCTTTTGTCTCTTCCCATTGGACGGACTAACGTGGAGCCACGCTTGTGCTGTAACAACCCGCGTTTTTGAAGTCAAAGTCAAAGGAAGAAAAGATTGCTAAATGCGATCTGTCACTCCTTGCTTAATTATTGATTGTACTCCTTGACTTGTTAATCGATACTTTAATTTGTGTTACTTTAGTTGTATAATGTGGAGTAAATGTTAACAATCGCAGTTTAATCGCTATTAATCGCTAATCTATTTATCGTTGATCTCGTCGCTATCGCATCGCAACTTGAATCCCATATCCTGGATATTGTTTTACGTGTGTGTGCTATTATGTGTTACTTGTGCATGTTTATTACATGTTTGAGGTGCTAATCGAAAACGCAATTGCAACTCTATCGCAACGCAATCTCATCGCGAACTGGAAAACGCAAGTTTATTTATGTTGTTATATGTTAGTTGAGATATTTGTGTAGCAATTATTTAATACTATCGCATCGCTTACTCGATACTCGCTTAAACGCATCGCAACGCTTAACGCACGAAACGAAACATTGAAATCCAACTCACTCGAACCATCCGATCGAAGGACCATTCGATCGGATGGTCATCCGATCGGATGGCCATCCGATCGGATTGCCCTCCGATCGCACCACAACACCGCCTTTCTCACCCTCTCACCTATAAATAGCACTTGTCACATCACTGTCCATGTGTTGTGACAGCTCTCGTTCGACCAGCAAGCGTTTGCCCTATTTTCTCTCGATTCCTCGCGATTCTTGTAAGTCTCTACCTCAAATCTTGTACTTTCTCAATCAACACACACTTTCTCATCGATTTCACCCACAAATCTTAACTTTTCACCATGAAATCGGCTGATTTTGGGCTGTTCTAGGATGATGTCATCATGGGTTCTCATGAACTTCAAAATTTGACCTCATTCCACCAAGAACAACTCAGATCTAAGAGATTTCAACATGTTTAAACACTGATTTCACCTAAATCTAAACATTTTCAAACCGATTCAAACTTCTTTCAACTCTTTTACACTCTTGCACTCAAAACCGAAAGAATCTTAGCTCATTCAGGCCCTCTACTCATTTTCTAGTGAAGTGCTTTCTAGTGAAGTGCCGGGCTGGGAACGGGTTTCTATCAAAGAGACAACCGATTCACGGGTTGAACATGAACAACCGTCAAGAACAGTAAACTGGTCGGACGGGGTGATTCGCATCCGGTCGGATGACTTGGACTTGATGGGGTTTCCGTTGTTTAACACGTTGTCGTACCGTCTCGGTCAAACCGTAAACTTTCAAAACTTAATAAATTTTCCAGATTTCAAAACAACGAACAAGTTACCAACGGATTTCCGTCCGATCGGATAGCCATCCGATCGAACGACCATCCGATCGGATGACTTGTGGACTTTCAACACTTAAACAAAATTTCAAAACATAACAGTTTCCAATGAATAGTCATCCGATCGGATGACCATCCGATCGGATGACTATTCTATCAGCAGACTTGAAACTTTGGGAAATATTTCACCTGGAACGGATTTCCATCCGATCGAATGACCATCCATCCAGATGACCGTTCGATCGAACGACCAGAAAGGTAGAGACACTTCTCTCATTTTAAAATCCTACAATGAAAACTTCAAATTCATTATACACAAACACATCCATCCCAACGGATCACCCTCCGACCGAATGGCCATCCGTCCGGAAGTTCATCTGATCGGATGACCCTTCGTCACTCAGTTCACGTGTCACACCCCAACCAATGGCGGAAACATCGGGATGAGACGAAGTGTGAAGATTGCTCGGGACATCATAACGCTAATAATTGTGACAAGTATTTAAATAATCATTTCATTCAATTTCTAAAGGATCAATTACAAGGCTTTTAAAACAATACAACAACATGTATAATAAAATAATACAATATGAATACAATTCCTTTTAAGTGTGTATCTATGCATCCTACTAAATTCCATGCATCGTCGACATCCACCTGTAACATGTTAAAATAAAGTCAATGCAAAAGCAAAGGCGAGTATACAAGTTTGATACATACATAGCAAAAGATAAGTTTTAAACAATTCCTCATAGCAAGCATGTGATTCAAGATAAACATTTAAACATGGTATGTGTCTAACATATCAAACCAAGAAAACGCAATATGCTCATGACATTACCGAAGATAAAGAGGCGAGTCGTTAATCCTATAGCGCTACATATGTCACGGTTTGGCTCGTACGAAGTTAATGATAAATTCAACACATAAGATAAATCCAAGTTTAAAGCATCAAGCCATCACGTATACAAGCATGTTATAGGAATGTTCATGTGTTAAGCAAAATGTTCATGTGTAAGTTTGTTGATAGATAAACATGTTACACCCCAAAAGTGGTAAAAGTAAAAAGGGGGAATACGAGTATACTCACAATATTGCAATTTCTTCCGATTATCCAAGTAGGACGAGTTGATGAGATTAGGAGGATGGAACGCCGAGGTCACCCTACATGGGCAAACGATGGCGCATGGGTAAACGAAATCACGACGGTAGATTTAAAGTGGAAACTAAAGCATAGATAGTCGACGGATAGGTATATATATGTTTTATATAATTTATGCAAAGATTTTAATTTAAGTCTATCGAAAATATTATAGAAGTATTGTCAAAATAAATATACATTTATATCTATTTTATGAAAATTAAACGAATTTGATACGTTTCATGTTATAAATTTAACACTCTTCGTTTTACCGATTTTACGAAAAACGGGCAGAGTTTCCTCTGTTTTTGGACGATCCCAACAACCAAAGTGTCGATTATCATTTCAAAACTCAACAATGACAAAACAATATATAATTATATACATTTCTATGTATTTTTATAAACAAGCTATATATGATGCAGTTTGTGATAACAAAATATAAAACAATATATTTGAAATATTTGTGTCGTTAATATATCACGTCTCGTGTTTAACCCGATGACCCGAACCCGTAACCCGACTGCACCGAGAGCTTGGTTGACCAGCTTTGACCAGATTTGACCCGACAGTTGACTGTTTGACCGGAACATCGAACCGAACCCAATTGGTACATGACCCGAACCTGTTGCATAATAAAAGAAATTAATCGGACTTGAATGGAAGCAACGACCAAGGCTCGAACCAAGACTAACCTGAACCGAAACCGGTTGTAAACTCGAACCGAGATAGGATCCGTAACGAACCCGAATTTCAAACCAAGCCACTGGAATCAAACTGGCCGAAAACAAATCAAAAACCCGAATCTGAGCAGAGCCGACGAGGCACGAGCCAAACAAACACTGAACCATAATGAACCGAATATACGCAAATTCCTAACCTGAATCGTGACTCGAACTGGAACCATGTTGAACTGAAATCGCCACAGCTGACCCGAGTCCGATCAAAATTCTGACCGTTGACTTGAACCCAACGAGACCCGTAATATCCAAAGCTGAACGCAACAATGAGCACCACCACCATCACCGGGATGACAAGAAGAAAAACAACATTTCTGGTCGGTTATCTTGAGATCAAAAGAAGGTTTTCAAAGAAACGAAAAGAGTGAGAGATATTTACCGGAACTCGTCGGAGCAGAAAGAGAAAACAAGCACCACCGCCGTTGCCGCCGCCGACGGCAGCGCTGCCCTCACTCGTCGCTCTCTTCCTCCCTCGTCCGCATCTCTCTCTCTCTCTCTCTCTCTCTCTCTCTCTCTCTCTCTCTCGGTTTCTGTCTCGTCGTGAGCCGCCACCACCACAGTGGTGGTCGGCCGTTCAGTTGAGCAGAGGGGGGGAAAAGGTTGAGTGGTGAGCCAAGATGAGTCGAGGGGGTGTTGTGGTGTGTAGTTGGAGGAACGTCGCCGGAGTTCCGGTCGGAAACCGGCTCCGGTGACCGGAATTTTGAGAGAAAAGGGGAAGTGAGAAGGGGGGGCTAGGGTTTTGAAATGAAGGAGATGATGGGGTTTAAGAAGTTTAAATAGTTAGGTTAAGTTATGTTAAAAAAATACAAAAAAAAAATAAATAAATAACTTAACAACAAAACTAACCATGTTAACTTGTATTATCTAAACTAACTTAGAAGCTTAACAAGACTAACTAGATTAAAGATAAAAAGAATAAAGCTTTTTTTTTTAAGTTTGTAAATTTAGTTACTTTTATTAATTAGCTAACGAGTAACCATTTCTATAACGAAGTAAATTACGGATAACGATTGTTCAATGATTGTTTGTTTCACGAAGCTTTCGAATTTCGAGGTTAGGATCCGAATTTTAAAACGAGTTGGATTTTGGGAGCCCATTTTAACGGATGTTACATCACGCGACACCGTTTCTCGCACTGTTCATCGCTTATACTATCGTTCTTTAATCAGGCTAACTTTCCAGCGATCCCTTCAATCCAATCCAAGGCTGTGTTATTCATTTAACACAATTTGTGAGTATACGTGAACCCTTTTTGCTTTACACACTTTTGGGTGTTACATATGTTACCTATTTCAAATCACAATCGATACATAATGCAAACATTTTTTTACGTTGACCGTTATTGCATGTTATACATGTTACTCGATGAATGCTTGTATGTAATGTTTACACAGTGATTGTTGCCTGACACCTTAGCAACGATAGTACTATAGTTTGGACTTAGCACCTGTCGTGGACAGGGGTTGTTAAGGGCTTTACTTCACGTGTCACAGTGGTGATATGTGTTGCGCATTCTATAACTCGCAGTCATGTCTGTGCATATTTCATTGTCGATAACCTGCTAGCTTCACTTTTAACATGTTACATGCTGGTTATGCGTAAACCGATTTCGCTATCTATTATACTAATTAAACTTGTATGCTCACATTTACACTATGTGTATTGACCTCTATTTTAACGTATGTGATAGGTGTTTAGGATGTTGATCCTCGCTTGTTGTGATGAATCAAGATTAGGTGGTCTACAAACGTCACATTTTAAATTCTGAGTTGTCGAAACAATTTATTTGCCTTGAGATACTATGTCTGTAATAATTGAATTATTTGATATGTTACGGTATGGAACGTAATGTTAAATATCCGATAATTTTAGTTGTTATGGATTTCTCTTGGACAAACTGTTTCGCTCAGTGCCATGGCCCGATGTTTCCGCCATCGTAGGGGTAGGTCCAGAGGTTGGAGTTTAAGCCGCGGACTTTGTTTCTTGGTTAGTCGAGTAGGGTCAATTAGGTTTGGATTGGGCTGGTACTTTGGGCTTGGAAAGGGTGGACATGCACTCGTGGGCTGAATCTCGGGCAATGTGTAAGACTCGAGGTAGATTCTTTTTCCCACCTAGAAGGTATGATGTTGATGAGCATACATGGGCTTAATTGTGGCCTTGTCGTTTTACGAGCCTTTTAATCTGGGTATTGATTTGATGGCTTGCATCGTTTGGATCACGGGGGACGTGTTTGGCTCAATGGGAAGTAATCTTGGCTAGATGGCTACGGGTTGAAGATTAGAGATGAGAAACTAGCTAGAAGAAGCTTTATATGATTTAGTTTATCTCTTGTTTTGCTTAAAATGTTTACAATTATGTTGTGTTGATTTAATTTTTTAGATTATAGGTTTTGACGCTTGTTGTTTAGTTGATCATTTTGATTTAAACATTGAAGCTTTACGTATTATCGTCGCATCCATTGATTCGAATCTTTTGAATAAAACGGTTTGCTGATTGTTGTGCTATATAAATATGCTTCGTGTGTATCACTATTTAAGATAAAATCGTTAATAGATAGAAAGACACTAAATTAACATTAAAACTTGGTTCATCTAGAAATCGAATTATTTGTTACATATAATGTATACGGTATGCCTGATTTTGTATTAATGTTTTGGATTATTGAGTTCATCTTTATACTTATTTTTTTGTAGAAACTAATTAAAAAATATATCAAAAACGTAAATATTGTTTAACTGAAAATAAGTACACAAAAAGAAATACATTACCGTTAAAGACACTTGGAATGGCAAAATTGCCCTTAAAATTTTCCTGCATTTCTTTGGTAATTTTGTTATTTCACAAAATATTAAAAGGCAGTTTAGTAAACAACCACCGTCTTCAGAATTATAATTTTTTTTTTCAAACTTAGCTCCACACCGTTACAATTTAAAACCCCTACGTCACACACACAAACAAGCGCATATTCATTATTCTTCAAATCAACAAAATCTCCAATATTGGAACAAACATAATCACATTGCAATACTTCCATATGGGTAGCTCCAGCATTTAATTTCTCTAGGCTTTATAAGTTGCAAACATGTTGCTAGACTTGTGCAAACTTGTAAGATTGTCTTGTTGTACTCCCATTAGCAGTTGCAAAAACTCTTTTTTTATGAATGAATACAGTAGTGAAATCTAAGAGTTCAGAAGATCATTTGAGTGAATGGGTTTCAAAGAAGAAGGAGATGGGGATTGCAGAATCCAAATTGCTCCTCCCGTTTCTTGTGGGTGCACCAAAACTAAAACTTGTAGGGTTTTGATTACTTTTGTTTCTATAATATAGTGGTAAATTTGTATAAGCACAAATATGGGTTTTATCCGGTCGGATTCAGGAACTAGTTTTTGGATTCACCTTTGAAATCTTGATGATAAGATATTGTGTTTGATTGAATTGTACTCTTTTACTAAGGTTATTATTATCGATTATAAATTTACAAAAAAAAAAATGTGATTTTACGGCTGGCTGGGAGGGGACAGTGGGCGACGACCCATATCTCCAAGGCAGAGACCATAAATTTTAAAAATAAATCATCATATATATTTTTTTATTTTGGTATTTTTTAATCTTTTTATACATTTTTTTAAATATATTTTTGGAGTAATATTTCATTTTAGGCCCTATGGTTTGGAAACTTTTGTCAGTTTAGGCCAAAGATTTCATTTATCGCCTGTGGGTCCAATAAGTTTTTAACATTTCATTTTCATCGAACTGGCTAAAACTCGTAGACTGAATTATGCTCATTTTATGTTTACTTTCTACCATTCTTTCCTCTGTCTAGCTCCTCCAAATAATAGTCTACTAACTATTGAATCAGTTTTGTATCACTTCAATTCTAGTTCTCATCCGACACAATAATAAATGGTAGGAATGAGAAAGCTTACTTGTAACTAGAGGGCCTCAACTGAATCTTTCGACTTCTAATAATAGGAATCGTTTCGTCTTCTACTGATACCAAACGTGGAAGAGGAATTCAAGATTGATTTAACTTGGAAAGGCACCATGGCAGATAACTTGGAGCCACCTTCTTACGTGCATATTATGCGTAGTATCCTTTTTTCATCTTAAGAACTAATTAATTTTCTTAATAACACCACTATAGATCATATAGATATATTTTCTAAAAGACAGCTTATACAAATGAAAACTTATAACATATTCTACATCATTCTGGCTCACCATGCCATGGTCTCCTCAACTTAAACAAGATATATACCGGATAAAGAAGAAGAGTGTCGATGTGGATATCAGCATTGGAGATTGCACTTGTAGTGATCCAAACGTATGCGACGAAGCTTGTACATGCAGGTAATTCGCCGGCTATCTTGGTATTGATTATCGATCACCTAGCCCTAGATATAATATTTCTAATGTTTTTTTGTAGATGTTAGCTGCACAAATACCTGCAACTGTTCGGAAAATTGCACAAACAGGCAATATTTCCAAGAACAGAAAAAAGTTAAAGTTATTATGGTAAGTTTTTTTTTTTTTTTTTGAACGGCCAACGAATCCTCCAAATGGGTTACTGGCGAAATTCACCACATCGGGATACACCCGCCTTCCGAACCGGGGAAAACCCCCACCTAGGGCCGAAGCCCGTGAACACTCGCCTGAAGGCACGACAGTGCGGTGAGGTAAAACCCGCTCAGTTCAAGGATCGAACTAGCGATCGCCGCCTACTCGCCTAGTCTCCCATCATCACCAGGTGCCGCAGAAACTAAATGCTAGGGGCAGGAATTGAACTTGAGTCACTTGGAACACAAGGTCTCTCCCTTACCACTCCACCACTAGCCCATTGGCTATTATGGTAAGTTTTAACCTAAGAATAACTTCAATCTTTTCCAACTTCATCTTTGATTTGTCATCTTGTAAAATTTAACAACCATCATGGTTTCTTCAAAACACATGGCACTTTTTTAAGTTTAAAGTTTGTAATTTGATGTTTATGGTAGTTCATTTTTCGAATTCTATTAAAACGTTGTTTGTTTTACGCTTTTCAGATAATGCTTTACGTGAGATGAGGTTTAGGGACATGAAAGCACAAGGTATGACTGTTGATGCACTTGTGTCTGTACTTTGTCTGTATTCGGTCACGATGTAAACGATGTCCTGTTTAGTGTTGTAAGTTGACCAAGTCAACCATCCTCCGGTTTGACTTGGACAACAGTTGGTAAATGTTGAAAGATGATGTTCTGTGTCGAAGGATAGCCAATCGAAGGATATTGTAGATCCTTCGATGGCATCGAAAGATAGGCTTCGAATGATAGACCTCGAAAGGTGATCTTTCGAGGTCCATGCTAATCCTTCGATTTCATTGTCATCGATAGATGATCCTTCGGACCATCTATCGGATCCTTCGGACCAGACATCATGAGCTGGGTATAAATACCCATGCAGTGTATGTGTTAGTTCAGTTCTGATAGTTCACACCCGAGAGATAGAGAGATAAGTTGAGAGCATTCTGTCCGGAACTCACACACACACTTTGAGAGTTTACAAGTTAGATTTGTAAACATTGTGCTTGTAACCGAAACCTTCATTTGCATTAATACAAGTTGTGTTAATCGGAGAACCCGTGTGTGTTTGTCTTTCTACTTGTTTCATCCCGGTTTGCTTGCTAGCTTGGATTCCGCACTCGCTAGTGGGTTTGTATAACAAGGTTTAGGTTCGTCATCCTCCGACAAAGGGACCTACAAGTGGTATCAGAGCTAAGGCTCCTTACCTTGTTTAAAACCGGGTTTTATTCAAGTTCTTGGTGTGTTTGAACACTTGGTTTAGCACCCGTTTTTGTTGGTTTTACTGGACTTTTAAACTGAAAAACGAGCTCTAAACCTTCGGGAGTGTTCAAGGTTGGGTTGGGTAACTTAAAAAAAAAAAAAAAAACTTGTTTTTGAGTGTGTTGGTAATTTCCGGCCATATTCCGGTCAATATTCCGGTGACTGGTTTGAAGATAGGGTTTTCCTTTTTGGGTAAATTATCTTTCAAAATCTTAGTTGGTGGGAAAGTTGTCAGCCTGCCATACCCTTTTGCCGAAAGTTGACTTACCAACCCATCACCTTTTCACCAACCTTTCACATCTGTGTCAGTGTGTCAGGAGCTGTCGAAAGATATCTTTCGACCTCGAAAGACCATCTTTCTATCAAGGAAGGCTCGAAAGATTGTCATCCTTCGACCCATCCTTCGAAGTCCGAAACATATCTTTCGACCAAAAGGAATCTATTCGAAAGACAGTGTCCGAAAGATAGGGATTTAACTCGAAAGATAAGGATCTTTCAAAAGGGAATCCTTCGAGTTCTTGAATCTTTCGAAATTATTGTTCGAGATTCAACAGTAATCTTTCGAGTACTGTTGATCCTTCGAACAATAGTTGATCTTTCGATTGTGGTCAGTTTATTGTTAACAAATTTCTGTGATTTCAGATCTTTCGACCAGGATCCTTCGGCTGTGTTATCTTTCGGATTATTCACTTAGCATTTATTTTGCTTTCCAATCATGAATCCGAGTTGGTGGAATCCTGCCCCAGACAGTGGTAAATATACAAGCTCAGGTGTCACTCCTTCATGGTGGGGTACACCGGCGCCAGACAGTGGAAAATACACGTCTACAAGTCTATCGCCTTCATGGGCCGAGTCTCCGGTATCGACATCTTCTCAGGGAAATCAGTGGGCGTTAGTCTCGAATCAAACTCCTAGTATCCAAAGTATCTTACTGAGCGAAAGCGAAACAGGAAGCTTGAATCGACCTCCGAAGCTGATGCATTTAAATGAATATCCGGGTTGGGCTGACAGATTCCGTACATATGTTCTGGGCCAGAATACAGAGCTGTGGATACGTTTCACCACAGATTTTGATCAAGCTATCGAAGTCGCCGCTTCAACAACTGCTAGTTTTGCCGATCTTCCAGAGGATCAGAAGAAAATTTATGATCTGGAGAAGAAAGCCTACGCCATTCTCACTCAGGCGCTAAGCAAAGACATCTATCATCAATTTGTCAGCTTCAAGACTACAAAGAAGCTATGGGACGGTTTGAAAACCAGGGGAGTAGGGAATGAAGCAACACGTCAATTGCGTCATGATCTGCTCAAGAAAGAATTCGACTGTTTCACATGCTTAGATAAGGAGTCTTTGGGAGACATGACAAGTCGGTTTTATCATTTGCTTACTGAGCTGAATAATTTTGGTGTTACAACAACTCAAGCAGAGGTGGTGAAAAAGTTTGCTGATGCTTTGCCTCCCCAATGGAGTAGTTTCTTGGAAATCCTGAAATATAACGGAGTGTTGAAAACTACAAATATCAACGACTTCGTGCAGCTTCTGGAAAACAAGGATCAGGAGGAAACATTAAAGGCGAAGAGAGTTCCATTGCCACAAAATCCTGAAATGTATTGTGGAACTTCCAATACTTCGTCTGCAAGAACAGGTCCACATGCTCCTTTGCAAACAGCGTTTGTCACAACCACTGATATGTATGGCAATCCGGTGCAAGTTCCTGTTAAGCCACCTCCCACCACAGACATGTATGGAAATCCAATAGAACCACCTCCTCCTCCTCCTGCTCAACAACAACGTGCATGTTATGGAGGAACATCATCTGCTGGTCAACAGTCAAAGTCAGGTACCGTACAGCTCGACACGTCAAGCTTCTCTAAAATCAGTGTAGAAGTAGCTAAGGAACACATGGAGCTGCTTAACACTGTAGTGAGCGCATACTGTGGGTTAATAGAAGGTCAGATTGGCAACATTAATCTGACACAAGAAGATTACAGGCAGATTGATAAAGAGGAGATGGACTTGATGGATATCAAGTGGGCCTTTGCAAGTGCTGTGAGAAGAGCAAAGGATTGGATGGAAAGTACTGGAAGAACCAGCTTGGAAAGCAAGAGAGACACCAAGTATGGGTTCGATAAACAAGCTGTTAAGTGCTACAACTGTGGTGAAAGGGGTCACTTTAAGAGGGAATGCACAAAACCAGCTCAGCACGGGAATCAAAACCCCTTCAGAAACCAAGGCAACCAGCAGAACAGAAACAATGAGCGTACATTGGTGCCTGTCAACAACCAAACCAATCGGGCACTTGCAGTTTAGGTGGATGAAGGTTGTGACTGGTCAATCCAGTTGGGTGGTGATGCTCCCGATGGAACAGCATGTTTTGCTCAGGTTGTGAAGAAGCTAGTTCACACCAGTGGTGGAGAATCTTCTGCCAGTGGTGGTGAATCGTCTGAAGATGAAGACTCCTCTGGATACAGCAGGAGTGTTGATGAAGAATCATCCAACTCTGGTGATGATCATGTGGGTGAGACATCTAATCTTTCGGATGATGTTGACTTTGATGAACTTTTGGGGGAAGCTGCAGCAGAAACTCAAAGAAGATCTATTCTGGTGGATCAAGCTGCTTATTCTTCGTCTTCTCTCCATTCAGCCTTTATGGCTAATGTCGACGGTTCATCAAGTCAGGTATGTGTTGATGAACCCACTGCTGTTAATTGTGATGAATGTGCTAGGTTGCATGCTAGGTATGCTGATTTAGAAGGAAATATGTCTGAGTTGCAAGCCAAACATGATGCTTTACAAGCTAGTTTGTTTGACTTGCAAGACAAACATGGTTCCTTGAGTGCTGACTGGTGTGACTTGCAAAGCAAGCATGAGGCTTTGCAAGAGAAATATGATGTGACATTCATCCACAATCAGAAGTTGACTGTGGATCTCTCTAAATGCACAGAAGCCAACATGTTTTATGAAAACCATGAAAAAGAATTTAAGTCAGTAATTGAAACATTAAAGAAAGATAAAATTGAACTGACTAAAATGGTTTCAAGAAAACAAACTGATATTAATTTGTATATATCTCGCCTTGAGATTATGCAAAAAGAGATGGCTTGTGTGAAAACCGAAAGTGATGCGATCCAACTCAAGCTAGACAGTTATTTGAGCTCTAGCTATGTGTTAGATCACATCATTGATGTTCAGAAGGAAAAGAGAGATGTCACATGCATAGGCTACAAGAAGTGTCCACCACCAGTGAGACATAATTATGATGCCATGCCTGATGAAGAGGACAGGGTATTCTTTGAACCTTCTGTGCCTCTAGATGTTAAGGAGTTTGCTGCAGGACTCGGATACCAAAAGGAAGTATCCTCAGATTCAGATGTGTCAGCAGATACATTTGTGAGTGCTGAACAGAATCAAGATCCTCCAGTTGTGATTGAGGATGCTGATTCGTCTGATGATGAATCTGATGATACTGTCCCAGCAAAGTCTGATGCGGTAGTCAAAAATGAGGACATACCTCTTGAGAATCACATTCTATGTGATCCCCCTGTACAACCCGCTAAGACTGTTGCAACTGAGTCCTCAACTGCAGAAGAGCCGGAGAGTGTGAATTTGCTGTACACTCTAGTTGGTGATGATAAAATTTACTCAGACAAAGATTTTCCCATTAAGAATGTTAATCAATCATTAATCTGCAAAGTCTTTGAAAATTCGACAAGTAAGTTTTTGGGAAAGACAGGACCACGTGTTACACTTACACAGTGTCCTCCTATTCCAAAGGCTGAAATTCGAAAACAATTTGGCAACAAGAAATTACCAACAGTGCCAAAACAGCAAAATCACACCAAGACCAAAGGAAAATCACCGGCTCAAGTCCAAAAGAAGCCGAACCAAAAGAAGAAGAAAAATGTTAACTTTGTGAAATCGACGGGAACAGACAAAATTGAAAAGTTTGAAAACCAATCTAACTTAGATTTTGTCAAGAAAACTATTGTCGAGAAAAGAAATGAACCAAGCAGTTCAAAGCCTAGTACCTCGGGTTCACAAAGTTCAACATCATCGGCTAAGCGATCACATGATACTTCGGGGTTTGTAGAACGAAGATCATGTTTTGAATGTGGAACCATTGGACATATTATTCGTAATTGTCCATATCTTCATAAACAAAAAGGAAAGGTTGATGATCCCCGTGGCAAAACTGACCATAAGCCAACTGTTTCCACAAAACAAGATCCCCGACTTGTAAAAGAAAGGGAAAAGAAACAGAAAAGGCAACAGGTCAAGAAAATTGAAAAAGCAATTAAAATCGATGTGGTTCAAAAACAATCTGTTGCTGTAAAACCAGACAATTCTACAACTTCAAACAATCAAGAAGTTAAAGTTTTAAAGAAAGACACTGGTAAAACAAAACAGACATGGAAACCTAAATCGGTTACTGAATCAGGGGGACCATCACAATTCACCAACCATCAAAGACAAGAAGTTATTGTCATTGATGAAAATGGAAGACCCAAGACCACAATGGCTTGGGTCCCCATCTCCAACTAATTCATTTGAGTTCATGTGCAGGGTGCTTCAGGAGGAACTATCAGTAGTCATTGGATTGTTGATAGTGGGGCATCCAGGCACATGACAGGCGACATGAAGCTTCTCTACGACGTTAAATCTATTAGAGGAGGTTATGTTGCTTTTGCTGGAGATAAAGGTGGATATATAACGGGTGAAGGAATGATATCTAACGGGATTGTCAGCTTTGACAAGATCAATTTTGTGCAACAACTTGATCACAATCTTCTCAGTGTTTCTCAAATCTGTGACAAGCAGTTCTCAGTACACTTTGATGCTAATGGATGTTATGTGCTGAAACCCGGCTTCAAAATTCCAAAAGAATGGATTCTCTTGTCGGCTCCAAGGATAAATGATTTGTACGTCCTTGACATGAGCCAAGCTATTACTACGTCTGCACAAGCAACTTGTTTCGTTACCAAAGCCACAGAAAAAGACACTATCTCTTGGCACAGACGAATGGGTCACATTCACTTACGCAAAATGAATCATTTGGTTTCAAATGAATTGGTGAATGGTGTTCCCCTCAAAAATTTCCATCTTCAAGACGTCTGTGTTTCGTGCCAGAAAGGAAAGCAAACGAAGAAGAAGCACCCTACAAAGAAGATCAACACGGTGGCAGTTCCTCTTGAACGCTTGCACATGGATTTGTTCGGTCCTGTCAAGCACAAGAGTATTCGGGGTGATCAATACTGCCTCGTGGTTACTGATGATTATTCAAGATTTTCTTGGGTTGCGTTCATGGCACACAAGAGTGAAACCTTTGGTATTATCAAAAACTTGATCATTCAGATTGAGAATTTGTATAAGTTGAAGGTTAGGCGAATACGTAGCGACAATGGTACTGAATTTAAAAATCATTCCATGACGGAGTTCTGCACTTCAAAAGGTATTCTTCATGAATTTAGTGCAGCTTATACTCCTCAACGGAATGGTGTCGCTGAACGTAAGAACCGCACATTGATCGAGACTGCTAGGACAATGTTGGTAGAGTCGCAGTTGCCCATTCCATTCTGGACTGAAGCTGTGGCCTCTGCATGTTACACATTGAACAGAGTCCTTACAGTCAAAAGGCACAACAAGACCTGCTTTGAGCTTCTTCAAAAACGGAAACCAGATTTGTCTTATCTCGAACCGTTTGGAGCTCCATGCACAATCATCGATCCTAATGGAAAGTTTGGGGCAAAAGCAATTGATGGATACTTTCTTGGGTATGCCACCCCTAACTTACGAGTCTGGAATCTAGAGACTAAAAGGATCGAGGAATGGTCTGAGGTCAGAGTACAACGGCACACCTTGCCAGTCAAAAATCCGGGTCAACCTTGGATGTTCGAGTATGATGACTTCTTCAATTCGATCAACGTTGAAGCCGTTGAAGAAAATGCTGCGGCTAGGATGTTTTTCGAGAGTGACAATGCAACAGTTTCACCGGTGGTTCGTCCAATTCTTGTTAATCAAGAACCATCTTCTTCGGTGAACAATAATACTCTCAACAATGAGGATTTTCATGATGCAAATGAATTGAACGAATCTTCAGAGGATGATGAATTTCTAGATGCAGATCAGGAAGCTCCTACAACAGCAGTTCATGGTACTTCAGAGGGTACTCCTCCAGTGGATGCCCATAGAACAGCTGAGGCTACTGCATCATCCTCTTCGTCAATTCCGGGCCTTGAATTGGTTGTTGATCTTAACCTCAACAACCTGGGTATAAATGTTCCAGTTCCAGATAATCCAGAGACAAGGATTCATAATACCCATCCTCAACAAAACATCATTGGAAATGTGCAAAGTGGCGTTCAAACAAGAAACATGTTGCGAAATAACAACAATGCAGGCTTGTATGCAGCTATTAGAGAATCCGGGCAACAAAACGATTGGTCTTTCGCGTGTTATGTCTCATAGGAAGAACCAAGAACGTGGAAAGAAGCTTTGAAGGATAACGCTTGGGTTGAAGCAATGCAGGAAGAACTGCAACAATTCCAGAAGCTGGGTGTCTGGAAACTCGTAGAGAAACCTGCTGGATACAAGAAGATTGGTACCCGTTGGGTTTTCAAATGCAAAAAGGATGACCGTGGAGTTGTTATCCGAAACAAAGCATGTTTAGTCGTTCAAGGTTTTCGTCAGATTGAAGGGATCGACTACAACGAAGTATATGCACCAGTGGCACGTCTCGAAGCAATTCGAATCTTTCTAGCCTATGCGTCTTTCAAAGGATTCAAGGTTTATCAGATGGACGTGAAAAGTGCATTCTTACATGGTGTGGTTGAAGAAGAGGTATACGTCGAACAGCCTCCAGGTTTTGAAGATCCTATCCATCCCGATCGGGTTTGGTTGCTCAACAAAGCTCTTTATGGTCTTCATCAAGCACCGCGAGCTTGGTATGCAACCTTATCTCACTATCTGCTGGAGAACGGTTTTCGAAGAGGTCTTATCGACTGTACTCTCTTCATCAAAGAACAAGATGGAGATCTTCTTCTGGTACAGGTATACGTTGATGATATTATTTTTGGTTCTACTAATGATGTCTTGTGTAGGGAATTCGAGCGCATTATGCAGGATAAATTCGAGATGAGTGCTATGGGGGAAATGACCTTCTTCTTGGGCCTACAAGTACAACAAACAGAGTCTGGGATATTCATCCATCAGACTAAATATGTTGGTGACATCTTGAGCCGGTTCCAGATGTCTGATGCAACGCCCATTGGTACCCCATTGCCAACAAATCACGGAATTACTCCAGACTTGAAGGGAGAAGCTGTTAGCCCTTCAATCTACCGCGCGATGATTGGATCTCTTATGTACCTCACAGCATCAAGGCCAGACATAATGTACCCAACGTGCCTGCTTGCCAGATATCAAGTTAACCCGAAGGCCTCACATCTTGCTGCTGTCAAAAGGATTTTTCGTTATTTGAAGGCGTACCCTGACACCGGTCTGTGGTACCCTAGGGATAATAACTTTGAATTGGTAGCTTTCAGTGATTCTGATTTTGGCGGATGCAAAATCGACGGCAAATCCACAACGGCTGGATGTCAGTTTTTAGGAAATCGCCTAGTTACATGGCAGTGCAAGAAGCAGACATGCGTCGCTACATCAACATGCGAAGCTGAATACATTGCTGCCTCAAGTTGTTGCTCCCAAGTTCTTTGGATCCAACAACAAATGCGGGACTACGGTTTTGAATTCCTAACTACTCCTATTTACGTTGATAATTCTGCTGCTTTAGATATCACTAGAGATCCTGTGCAGCATTCAAAGACCAAACACATCGAAATCAAATATCACTTCATACGTGATTGCTTTGAGAAAAGGCTAATCGATGTTGTTAAGGTCCACACCGATGACCAACGTGCCGACTTATTTACCAAAGCTTTTGACAAATCTAGATTTGACTTCTTATTATTGGTAAATGGCATTAAGGTCAAGCAAGAGTAAAACCAACATCGGAAAATCATTTTTATAAATATCTTTGTGTGTTTTAAATTTATCTTAGTTTATTGATTTTAGGGGGAGTAAATCCAAAATCTGAAAATCCAAAAACATCGAAAAATTTCAAAAACACAAAAACAATAGAAAATCAAAAATGAGTTTCCTGGCGAGCAAAAGAGAAAATGATAGTACATCAGTGGTTTATCCAAACCTCTTTAAACCTTAAATGAAAAACTATAAGCAGCTCTATATAAGATGTATCGGTAGGCTCACAATCATTTTAAAGTGTGCAGGGTGATATAAACTTAAATCGACTGAAGACCAGGTGGGAACCATTCATTGGCATATGGTCTTAGTACCGAAATTTTGTTTGATAGATTGCCGAGGTTCTGAGATATTCGGTCTTTATGCTGCTTATCATCTGGGTATCATGGTTGTATCTTTTACCGAAAAATAACGGGGACGCAAGTCTAGATCTTCCATGATACTATACATACGTGTACATATTACATACTGCATTCGACCTCAATAAGTGATAAACAATCACATGTCCAAACAAATAAGTGATAAAATATCACATTTATCCGGGTGTCAAGTTCGTCTCTCTGCTGTACGGAAGTACTGACCTGTTCACGGACTTGCACCTGTGCCCTCATGCATACGAAAATCAAGTTCCTCATCAATAAGTGATTATATCACATAGGGCTTGTTTTCAAATCAAAATAAGTGAGTATCTCACAATTTATACGGTCAAACAGATGATAATCGGTATACTCACCGGTAAGATGAACTCTCGTGCATACCTTGATACGGGAATGTGTCGTGATGTGGATGAACACCGGTCGGTAAGTATAAATCATACCTTAACGTATCCCCTCGGCATGATTACATCTGATAAGTTGAGCTTAAGTGGACAACAATACCGATACTTGTTATAGGATGCTTATCTTAATGTTAACTAACTGAACAACAAGAGTGTTTTGGCATGACCGTACACTGATATGATTCTCTTACCCTCGAAACTCGCAAAAAGAATGTTTGTATATATTTATTTATTTACTGCTTAACTTTTATTTTGTTTCTTTTAAACAGTTTCGTCGTTTGGTGCATATCAGCACGACATTAGCGGTGATGTCGTTTGATAACACTCAAAAGACTTTAAATTGTTGTTTTTTTAATTTCAAAAATACCAAAAAGATTTTAGGTGTGTTTTAATATAAACTTTATAAAAGCCAAAAAGATTTTATTTCTACTTTATTTTCGATCGTACGATGTTGGAGCTCGAGTCTTCGATGCCTGAAACCTGAACGAAAACCGAATTGACTAAAATCTTCATAAACGGTCGAAATTTGCATGTTTTGAAAGTTAGAAATTGAAATTGATAAATCTGGAAAACTTTCAAACTGTCGGACGGTGTTTGATTGTGACATGGTCATTCGTGTGTCATTTGGTTATTTTAACTATTCCAAGCAGTTGTTCTCATTACGCGTTTAGATTTCTTGCATGTGCAGATTCTAAAGGCTAGGAGAACATGGTCGATGACAAGCATTGGAATGAAGACACGACGAGAAGGCGCTCAAAAGATGAAGATGATCGAGTTGCCGCTGGCCATCATCAACACCACAAGGATCTCACTTCATAAAGATAAAGTCTTTTCACGAGCATAACTCAAGGGGGAGCTTATGTTAAGGGGGAGTTTGTCAACACACTTCCTACATGATACGGGTAGTTTGTTGATACACTCTCTGCTTTCAAGACGTGAAGACTTTGAAGATCCTCCGACTTTGAAGACTTGAAAGGACATCGAGACGAGTCTACAACTATAGAAGATAAAGACAAAGCTACAGCCAAGGGGGAGTTTGTTGATGCACTTGTGTCTGTACTTTGTCTGTATTCGGTCACGATGTAAACGATGTCCTGTTTAGTGTTGTAAGTTGACCAAGTCAACCATCCTCCGGTTTGACTTGGACAACAGCTGGTAAATGTTGAAAGATGATGTTCTGTGTCGAAGGATAGCCAATCGAAGGATATTGTAGATCCTTCGATGGCATCGAAAGATAGGCTTCGAATGATAGACCTCGAAAGGTGATCTTTCGAGGTCCATGCTAATCCTTCGATTTCATTGTCATCGATAGATGATCCTTCGGACCATCTATCGGATCCTTCGGACCAGACATCATGAGCTGGGTATAAATACCCATGCAGTGTATGTGTTAGTTCAGTTCTGATAGTTCACACCCGAGAGATAGAGAGATAAGTTGAGAGCATTCTGTCCGGAACTCACACACACACTTTGAGAGTTTACAAGTTAGATTTGTAAACATTGTGCTTGTAACCGAAACCTTCATTTGCATTAATACAAGTTGTGTTAATCGGAGAACCCGTGTGTGTTTGTCTTTCTACTTGTTTCATCCCGGTTTGCTTGCTAGCTTGGATTCCGCACTCGCTAGTGGGTTTGTATAACAAGGTTTAGGTTCGTCATCCTCCGACAAAGGGACCTACAATGACTAAGTTCTACGTGGTTCAAGTCAGATCAAACTTTAAAATTGATGCAAAACTCAAGGGGGATGAATCACGTTTGATAAATCACTGTTGTGATCCTTGTATAATGGAAAATTGGTTAGATATGAACTTCATACTCAGTTCTATGTCTGTCATTCTAAAATTAAATACATTGCACTATCAGGTGACAACCGTAGCATGTTTTTGACACTTTTGCAGGGATGTAAATGGGGAGACTCGTCTTGGTATCTTTGCTCTTAGAGCAATCGAACCTGGAGAAGAGTTAACTCTTGATTACCGGGGACAGGTAATCGTTAATTTGCACCCTCTTATCCATCCACTATAACAAGCAAAAATATAATAAATTATATTTTTGATTTTGGCATTGTAGATATAAGATGTATGACCGTGATAGAGTAAAGTGCCGTTGTGGTGCTCCAAATTAGCGTGACTATCTTGGTACTAAAAAAGGCCTAGGTGAGTGATTATTGAGCAGGAGCAAAAGAGCAATTCATATTGAGAATGCCTTCACATCCAACTAAGCTTTTTCTAAGGCTATTCTTGTTGTATAATAGTTTTTACACCATGAAAGCAGAATCGAAGAAAGTTGATAAGCACGCTAAAGCTTGTGCAAAGAACTAGCATGTTTTTGTTCCTTTTGGCTTTGACACATTTGGCTCCCTAGCGGCAGAAGCTATCCAATTCCAAATCAGGGTTTCAACGGGTCATCCACAGCAATTGTTCAGCCCCAGGGGGCAGGGTTTTGTTTTTAGCAGATTAGGGTTTGCAATCAGAAAGGGGTGGCGGCGCAACTTGTTGCCCATCTACCTTTTTTTTATGTATCTTGGCAAGTATGAATGAAAATAGTCTTATTAATCTAAAAAAATGAATATATCTGTGGAGTTTGGTCTTTGCTAGTGATATCAATGTTGAAATATTTTGGTTTATTGATAACATACACCAACTTTCCCTAAACCCTAAACCTTAAACCCTTTCCATATTGATTTGTTGGATTGTTGAGTTACAAGTTTCATTTTCAGAGACTAGATTACATAAACAAATTTTACCTCAAGAAAAATGTATCACTTTGGCATTTGTTGGGTTGTTGTACAAGTTTACATTTTTAAATTATATTCCAAAGGAACTTCATGTAGTATTAATAAAACCATGAAAAACACCAAACATTATCAAACAAAATCACAAGATCTTAGAACTAAAACAATTCCAGAAATAAGTTGTACTTAAGCATATGGATGTTTGAAGTCTTGTCCATTTAATAGAAAAGGACTAATCCAAAACAAAAACCAAGCGCGGGTATGGATTGTCGACAGTTGACTCATCAGTGATGGGGGATGATTGCAAGTGTGGCGGTGGCGCAGTGGTCGCAGATTGGCGATGGCTTGGTGTATGCCGGATCGTGTAGGGGCAGACCGATATAAGATTAGAAAACGGTTTTTCTGTTGGCTCTCCGGGTGATTGCACTTGGGCTTCCACTTCGGTGTATTAAGGAGCCTCTTATAAAATTAAAACGGGCCTAAAGTGATTTACCTAGAGACCATGTAATTTAACTGGATTTTGATATAACATTAGCCCAGATATGAGTCAGGGTCAGCCCAAGGGCTTATCACTAAAACAATGGATTTTAGACCCCTGGGTTTAGAATCAAAGAAAGGTCAGTTGGTGGGCCGTGTGGCTACTAACCCGTGAGCATTAGGGATGAAGTGGCCACTGGCTAGTGCTCGACTGCTCGTTACTCTAGTCTAATTTCTAAAATTTGAGGTTGATTATTAGGTGTGGGTTGGGCTGGTACTGTTGGGCCTTGAAAGGGTGGACATGCAATCATGGGCTGAATCTCGGGCAATGTGCAAGACTTGAGGTCGATTCTTCTTCCAACCTAAAAGGCATGATGTTGATCGAGCATGCATGGGATTAATTGTAGCCTTGGCTGACGTGGGACGTGTTTGGCTCAATGGGAAGTAAGTAGAGATGATAAAGTGGCTAGAAGATGTTTTATAAGATTTGTTGTATCTCTTATTTTGCTTAGAATGTTTACTATTATGATGTGTTGATTTAATTTGTTAGTTTATCTAACTAAGGATTCCAATAACTAACAAAACGTACTACGACCTCAGCGCGAAATCAGCAGAGTGGCAATAACTAAATTGTTCAATAACTAGGCGTTGTGTAATAACTACTCTGAAATCATTTAATAATAATTATTCAAATTTTTATTATATATATTTTTAACATGTAAAAGGCATTTAAATAAATAAATGAGTAAAATGCACGGATAGTCCCTGTGGTTTGGTGAAATTTCACCTTTAGTCCCCAACTTTTCAGAATTACACTCTTAGTCCCTGTGATTTGACTAGTTGTTACTCGAATAGTCCCTAAAGCGGATAAAGGTTACTCGGATAGTCCCTGTGGTTTGACAAGTTGTTACTCAGATAGTCTTTGTCATTTCACACCCAATTAACCAGAAAAACTAACCTCCATCGGCTTTGGGGACTATCCGAGTAACAAATTGTCAAACCACAAGGACTAAGAGTGTAATTTTGAAAAGTTGGGGACTAAAGGTGAAATTCACCAAACCACAGGGACTATCCGTGCATTTTACTCTAAATAAAATTGCATTGCATTAAAAATAAAATTAAAAATTGCACTAAACTTAAAAGGGACTCAAAATAAAAGTTACATTAAAATTAAAAATGCCATAAAATAAAACAAACTTAAAAAACACTAAAAAGGAACTAAAAGAAAGACTAATTGAAAGACATTTTGCCGAGACGTTCATAAATTTTTTGTTTCTTTTTCTCGAAAAATACTTGATCTTGCTCTGAAAACCCCGGGTAATCTTTTTGGAGGAAAGCAAGGTCGGCCACAATGGTTTTGTCTCCTCTAAACTCGAGTATGTAACACCCCGTGTTTTCGAATGTCAAAGTCAAAGTCAAATGTTGACTTTTATTGTAATTAATCTATTTTAATTTTGTATTATGTGGAGTAAGTGTTGTCTAATCAAAATGAATCGAATGTTAATCGAATGCGAACCGTTAATTGACCTTGAATAGTAGGAAGTAACAATGCGATAAAGTTAATCAATCAATAATCAAGCTAATCAAGCAATCATCAAACTCGAAATCTCGAACAATGCGAACTTTGGTGCTTTATACGTGTGTGTGCCTTATGTGTTACCTGTGCGTGTTTACCTTATGTTGTTATGTGTGGTGAATCAATCAAATCGAATCGAAACTCGAAAAGCAATCGAACTCAATCGAAATCGAGCCGAATTTGGGAATAAGGATGCTTATATGTTAGATATAGTAGTTGGGATTAAAAGTAATTTGATTAGGAACTCTATCATACTCAAATCATCGTTCATCGAAAGCGAAATGTCAAAAATCGTCGCAAAACGCTCAAAAGGTTGTGCCAATCGAACAGGACATCCTGATCGAACAGGCCAACCGATCGAACACGCTGTTCGATCGGCCAGCCCATTCGATCAGTGAGCCCTGGCCGATCGGTTACACCTTTCCTCTTTTGGAAGCCTATAAATAGGGCTGTCATTGTCTTCATTTCCACTTTTGGAAAGTTCTGACCGACCAGCTCCTATTTTTCACTATTTCTCAGATTTCTCTTCGATCCGGTAAGTTTTCACTCTAAATCTTGTACGTTTTTGTTCATTACGTGATCCTATACCTTTCTATCTTTCAAAACTTGGATTCTAACCATGAAATCACCAAGATCTAGGTGTTCTTGGGTGATGTCATCATTGTGTTCTTCAAGAACATCAAGTTTTGGCATCATTCGACCATGAATAGATTAGATCTAGCCGATTTCCACATAAACAAACTAAAATCTGTTATAGATCTAGACATTTCACGATGTGAAGTGTTGAAAGAGGGATCTTCCGACATTCTTTCAACTCTTTTACACTCAACACACTGAAAAACCGGTAGAAACGGAGCTTGAACCAGCTCACAACTCATTCTAATTATCACATGGTTCAAGGTTCGGATTCTAACTACGAGGTTCACCGATTTCGGGTTAAACGTTAAAGTGCCATTCCGAACAGTTTACTGGCCGGACTTGGGTGCTTCCTGCCCGAACCAGTGAAACAAGTAAGAACCTAAGTTCTATGGTTCAACTCGTCATCAAAATACCTCAAAACCATAACAAGTAACCAAAACAGCCAAGTGTTAGACGATAGGCCAACCAGGTTAGAAATGCTGGCCGAATGGTTAGACTGTTCGAACGAACAGCCCAACCGAACGGACTTCCCAGCCGATCGGCTAACACCTGGTCCCACATCTATTCAATTTCATGAAGTGTAGTATTGACGAAGTGATGTTCGATCGAACCTAGCACTCGATTGGTAAACATTACTCTTCGGATCATGAGATACTATGCTTCAACCCTAAACCATTTTTCAATTCGTTCAAAGCATTGGAGTGCCACCCGATCGAGCATGCCACCCGATCGAGTGACACCTTGCCAAGGGACTATATTGAGTGACTAACCGATCGGTTGGGCTAACCGATCGAACGGACCGTTCGATCGACCGACCTGAAAGGTAAGGATACTTCAATATGTAATGTTGCAAAAACCTCATAAGTTCAAACCATCATACACAAACACATCCTTCCCTAAAGAAAGAAACAATCCACTTGAAAGGACCAGCCGATCGAGCCTACCGGCGAATGGGACTGTTCAAACGGACTTTCAAACCGAACGAACAGCCCGTTCGATCGAACCTGTTGTCCGATCGACCGGACCAATCGACCCAATAACACTCGTTTGTATTTCCGCGTTACTTATCGTTATGATATCGAACTATTCAGGCTAACCTACTCTCAGCGCTCCCTTCAATCCATAATCAATCACTGTGAGTATACTCGATCCCTTTTTGATTTTAGCACTTTTGGGTGTTACATACGTTATCTATCAAATCACAATCAATCACAAACTATTTGAACGCTAACCGATTGCATGTGCTACTTGACTAAATGAATGTTGTTTATTATGTTTACACGTGGAGTGCTATCTACCTGCCTTAGCAACATAGTACTATAGTTTGGACTCAGCACCCGTTCACACGGGGGTTGTTAAGGACAATTACTTGCATGGATTACGGTGGTATTCATGTATTGCGAACTGTCTCGGACAGTCAATCCGCAGTCGTTGGTACCGATGGTCCCATGTCGATAATTAACATGCATCGTTTTCCTCTGTGTACGTGCCTGGTTATGCGTAAACTATTCGAACTCTATATGCTATTATCAAACTTGTGTGCTCACCTTTACATTAAATGTATTGACTTTATTTTAACGTATGTGACAGGTGTCTAAGGTGTTAGCTTGCTAGGAAAGCGAGGCAATAATAAAGCTTTAGAGCCCAACAAATAGTTGTAGGTAGTGGTCTACCTAGGGGTCTCTAAAAGCAAATAAACAACTGCCATGGAGCCGTTGGAGTTGTCTGATCAGGAGACTATGGCATTAGTTGTCTGTAGATCTTGTCCAGACGAGTCTTAATGACTCTAGAACAGTACTTATAACATTTGGTTTGTAATAAATTAAATCTGAGTTGTTGAAACAGTATTATTTGTTTAGTTGTTATCTATGATAACTTGTTTATTTATTTGGGATACGGTATGGGACGTATCATTTAACTGAATTTGTAATAATAGTTGTTGTGGAAACTTTTGGACAATCTGTTTCGCTCAATGTCGCGCCCCAATGATTCCGCCATCGGTTGGGGTGTGACAGAGTAGCCGGTCAATTTTTTCATCCAAACTTTCGACAACAACAACTTTATCGAGTTTAATTCGATATAGTACTTTTGGAGGATGATGCTCGAGATTTATTGCGCACTACTTTGCTTTTGTCTCTTCCCATTGGACGGACTAACATGGAGCCACGCTTGTGCTAACCAATTTGTTTGAATCACCCAATTAATGAACAATTAACATAGCTCGGGCATTTGTTTTGTTGTTCACCTGTGGCCGACTCAAACAAAATTCTTAGAAACAAATCATCATCAATGTTATGAATAACCATCTGCCAATTAGAAACAAGCTTAGCCAGTTCTTCATCTACCATTTAGTATCCTCGGTTTTCCGGGGACCCCTTATTTTCGACGGTTTGCAGGTTTGGAGGTTTGGGTGGGGTACTTGTAATGGCAATTTACCAAGGACCCCATATTTCTTGTGTGTGTGTGTGTGTGTGTGTATGTGTGTGTGTGTTTGGAGGTTTGCAAGTTATGGTGGTGCAAGGAGAAAGTGGGGGTAGAGATGCTAGGAGGTGCACGGTGAAGGTGGGGGTGGGTTTCTCAGCAGACGATGAAAGGAAGGGATAGGGGTGGGGTCGAGTGGAGGGGTTAGTTATGGTGGGCCCCACTTTACTTTTTTTTTAACGACAAATTTCTTTTAATCCATGTCGTTTCTGGGACTTGAACCCATGACCTCCCCCTCCCAAACAAATAGTGTTTAAATCCTTTGCCTTTGCCAATGGAGCACCACCCCGAACTCAGGTGTTTAAAAGCTTTACCTTTGCCAACGATCTTCTTAAGATCAACACTAAGTTTGGGTTATGTGCATTAGTACTTACATTCGTAGGAGTTTAAGCCGTGGGCTTTGTTTCTTGGTTAGTCGAGTAGGGTCAGTTAGGTTTGGATTGGGCTGGTACTATTGGACTTGGAAAGGATGGACATGCACTCGTGGGCTGAATCTCGGGCTATGTGTAGGGTTGTAAACGAACCGAACGAACACGAACGAGGCCTTGTTCGTGTTCGTTCGTTAAGGAAATAAATGTGTTCACGAACGGTTCATGAACACTTACCGAACGAGATTTTATGTTCGTGTTCGTTCATTAAGGAAATGAGCGTGTTCACGAACGGTTCACGAACACAAGCGAACACATATAAATTTGGCGAACGCAATGAAGGATAAAGGTGGATGACCCAGAGAATAGCACTAGAACTTGAATCCCTTATTGTGGAACGAAGGTAGATCATATTCATCGATGTAAATAATGAGAAAAGAAAGGGAAATGGTGCATAAACAAGGTGAAAGAGAGTTTCCTAGTTTAATTGTTAGGGTAATGATATAAATAAAAGTTTAATAGAATAAAAAGTATAGACAAAATATATGAAAGTATAAAATGTTAATTAAAACACGAACATACGAATATAAACGAACGCAAATGAACGAATGTTCACGAACACCTTACCGAACGTTCACGAACACAATTGAACGAACGAGACCTTTGTTCATGTTCGTTCATTTAACTAATCGAACGGAATTTCTTGTTCATGTTCGTTCGTTTATTAAACGAACGAACATAAACGAACTTCCCGTCAAACGGTTCACGAACTGTTCGCTGAACGTTCGATTCGTTTACAGCCCTAGCTATGTGTAAGACTCGAGGTAGATTCTTTTTCCCACCTAGAAGGTATGATGTTGATGAGCATACATGGGCTTAATTGTGGCCTTGTCGTTTTACGAGCCTTTTAATCTGGGTATTGATTTGATGGCTTGCATCGTTTGGCTCACGGGGGACGTGTTTGGCTCAGTGGGAAGTAATCTTGGCTAGAGGGCTAGGGTTGAAGATTAGAGATGAGAAACGAGCTAGAAGAAACTTTATATGATTTACGTTATCTCTTGTTTTGCTTAAAATGTTTACAATTATGGTTGTGTTGCTTTAGTTTTTTAGATTATTTCTTTAGCTAGTACTCATGTTTTGATGCTTGTTGTTTAGTTGATCAATTTGAATTAAACATTGAAGCTTTACGTTTTATCATCGCATCCTTTGTTTCGAATCGTTTGAATAAAACGGTTTGCTGGTTGCGCTATATAAATATGCTTCCGTGTGCATCACTATTTAAGATAAAATCGTTAATAGATAGAAAGACACTAAATTAACATTAAAACTCAGTTTATTTAGAAATCGAATTATTTGTTACATATAATGTATACCTGATTGTATTAATGTTTTGGATTACTGTGTTCATCAGTATACTTATTTTTTGTAGAAACAAAATTAAAAATATATCAAAAAAGTAAATACATTACCGTTAAAGACACTTGAAATGGCAAAATTGCCCTTAAATTTTCCTGCATTTCCTTGGTAATTTTGTTATTTCACAAAATATTAAAAGGCAGTTTAGTAAACAACCACCTTCTTCAGAATTATATATTTTTTTCCAAACTTAGCTTCAAATAAACAAAATCTTCAATATTGGAACAAACATAATCACATTGCAATACTTTCATATGGGTAGCTCCAGCATTTAATTTCTCCAGGCTTTATAAGTTGCAAACATGTTGCTGGACTTGTGCAAACTTGTAAGATTGTTTTGTGTTGTACCCTCATTAGCTTTCTAGGCTTATAAGTTGCAAACATGTTGCTAGACTTGTGCAAACTTGTAAGATTGTCTTGTTGTACCCTCATTAGCAGTTGCAAAAACTCTTTTTTAAGAATGAATATAGTAGTGAAATCTAAGAGTTTAGAAGATCATTTGAGTGAATGGGTTGCAAAGAAGAAGGAGATGGGGGTTGCAGAATCCAAATTGCTTCTCCCATTTCTCGTGGGCGCACAAAAACTAAAACTTGTAGAGTTTTGATTACTTTTGTCATTATAATATAGTCGTGTTCAAGAACAGTTTTTGGATTCACCTTTGAAATCTTGATGATAAGATTTTGTGTTTGCTTGAATTGTACTCTTTTACTAAGTTTATTATTATCGATTATATATTTACAAAAATATGTGTTTTTAGGGCTGGTTGGATGGGGACAGTGGCGACCGCCCACGACCCATCCTCTCGAAGGCAGAGACCGTAAATTTTAAAAATAAATCGTCATATACATTTTTAATTTTTTGTATTTTTAATCTTTTTTATACAATTTTTTTAATATTTTAGAGTAAAATTTCATTTTAGTCCATTCGGTTTGGGAGCTTTTGCCAGTTTAATCCAAACGTTTCATTTATCGTTTGTCAGTTCAAAAAGAATTTGACGTTATCGTTTTCATCCAACGGGCTTAACCCCATCCACTCATAGACCCGGATTTGCTCTTGAAAAATTTACTAATATTAGAAACACAAAAGTACTCAAAACCCTACAAGTTTTAGTGTTGGTGCCCCTACAGGAAATGGCAGAAGCAATTTGGGTTCTGGAACCCCATCTCTTTCTTCTTTGCAACCCAGTCACTCAAATGACCTTCAAAGCTATTAGATTTCACTGATGTATTCATTCTTAACAAAGACTTTTTGCAACGACTACTAAGAGTACAAGAAGACAATATTACAAGTTTGTATAAGTTCGGCCACATGTTTGCAACTTATAAACCCTAAAAAAGTTAAATGCTGGAGCTACCCATATGGAAGTATATTTGCAATGTGATTATGTTTGTTCCTATATTGAAGATTTTTTTTATTTGAAGAATAACGAATATGCACTTGTTTATGTGTGTGACAGATGGGTTGTAAATTGTGGTGGGGTGTGGAAGCCTTCTAAAGATATATCCAAATTGTCGTTGACTTACAATATATATATATGTCGCAAAAAGTATATTTTATCGGTTGAAGAATTGAAGGAATTCATATCGATTATGTGTGACACGAAGGAATTATTTTATGCTGGTGTGAATAAGAGGTTTAATCAAACTTTCAGGAGATATATGATCAAGATTTTTTTCCTATAAAATACACTAAATTTTTTTAAAGGGTATGTCCGTCCGTCCACCTAACCCATCACCTAGGTTCGCCCTAGTGACACGTAAATTTGTTACTTAAGTACACCTCAATTTTTGTACCATTGTTAATGTTTTCAAGATACTCTTAAAAATGTATAAAGCATTAGGGGAGTGGGGGTGGTCCGTTATGGACTGCCCATCACTCGTGAAACTATCACGAACACCGCCACCACCATAGTTTATAACGAGTGATAATTATAACGCGTGGATTTTATCACGCGTTGAAGAATTGTTGAATGTATGTATATGACTTGTACATTGTGTATTAATACTTTTTACATTGGAATCCCATCACTACTAGTGATGACTACCGCCACTAAAGAATGGTTGTGAGTGATAGAATAGTGGTTGCTGACATGACGGAACATAATTGGATGTTTGTGAGTGATGGAATTTCATCACTAGTGGCCACCCCCACTCCCCTTATGGTAAAATAAATATACTTTTCCCAGGGTTTATCTTAAAACTCTGGCTTATAAAGAAAAAAAATGAATAGAGTGATCATTGTATAAAAAGTTGATTCCTTTTTAGATGAATAAATTAGATTTTTTTTTTTTTTTTTTTTTTTTTTTTTTGTATAGGTGGTTTGGGTCAAATTTGTTAGATCATAGTTTTAATAGTATTGATAAGGAGTTTATTGATCTTCTTCTATTTCTCAACGACCTGTTTAGAAGAGGCATAGAAATACTACTTGATTCTGGAAAGACACGTGGATTAGCATGTTTCTGGAAAGACGTGGATTTACAAAAGTGAAGTCTCAGGCACCCAAAATCATAGAGGAGTGTTGTCAGGTTTATAGTTTAGACGTTGTTGCTTTCCTTTTGTTTTGTGGTTTTTTATGTTTTTGTTGTAGCCTTTGTTCTCTTTTCTTGTGTCTTAGGCCCAGCTTAGCGCTGGTTCTCTTTGCCTCTTGGGTCTTTAAAGTGTGTTGTACAAAAAAGGCCTTATTTCATTTGGTGACATAATAGTTTTTGATCCCCAAACATATACAAGCATACCTTCAGCCATCAAGAAGAAAATTAAACTAAACAACAACAACCATACCCAGTAAATCCCACAAATAGACAGACTACTTGTAGGGTCCGAGGATGGTGGGATGTAGGCAAATTTTATCTCTATCCCTACAGATAGAGAGACTGCTCCAGAGAGACCTTCTGCTCAACAAGAGATAACAGACCAAAACACATACCCAACAAGTATATAAATAGGAAGTTACCAATATCCAAGAAGGTAATGAGAGAGTAACACACTAAAATTTTAGAACATGTGTTGGACTCTTCCCAAGCCTGATAAAATTGTGTAGTCATTTCATCTTCAGCGGGAATAAATGGATCAAGTTTGAATGCATGAGTAATTAAAGCAAACCGAGAGAAGCAAATTAAGATCGGTAAACCAAAAGATCATCTCTGTTGAAGGTTTGGCGTTGTGAATAAAATTTACAGTTAAAAAAGACCATCTTTGAAGAAAGAACAGTGTGTACTTAGTATGTTAAAAATATGAAATGAACACCCTTGAAATTAACTGACCAAATTAAGATCGTTAAACCAAAAGACCACCTTTAAAGAAAGAACAGTGTCAAATGGGAAACCCATAAAAATCATAACTTAGGCATTAAATTCTTTAACCTAAACTTGGGGACTAAATTAGTAAATTGTATATAAATCAACTTCTTTACTTAATTCAAGGTAAATATTAAAGATTTTATAGAAATGATTAAACAGTTAAAAAGTGATCTACTAGCACACAAATAGTATAATAATTTAATAATTTGTCACATAGTAAGCCCGGGTGAAGCTAAAATAGAAAAAAGCTCGAAAACGAACTATAAATTAAACGAATCAAACATGAGATAAACTTGAAGTTTCTTGTTTTCTTTACACCTCAATTAATTTCATTTTCATTATCAAATCATAGAGGCGTGTAGTTTTTTTTTTCAAGTAACAAATTTTATTTTTACTCCTTATGAAACTTAAACTCAATCGTTCTTAGACCACCCGTAGTGGCCCTTGTTTTGGGCGTTTTTTAGCCAAACAACGCCACCCCACGCCCACTTCTCCGTCCTCTTTGGGCGTTTTTCAACCAAAATTGGGTTAGAGCGTGAAATATTCCACGCCAGAGAGAACTTTCAATTGACCAATCACATGCAGGTTTAAACATAATGCCCAATAAAATATTTTTGATGTTTTTATTTAATTTTATTTACACCCCTTTTAACATAATGCCCCACATCCCCAACTACACCCATTTTAGAAAACGTCCCATAATGTCCAATTGCTTACTGTATTGCCACATGGCGCAAAACGTCCAAGGGCTTGTCACTAAAACAATGGATTTTAGACCCCTGAGTTTAGGATCAATAAAGGTCAGTTGGTGGGCCGTGTGGCTACTAACCCGTGAGCATTAGGGATGAAGTGGCCGCTGGCTAGTGCTCGACTGCTCGTTACTCAAGTCTAATTTCTAAAATTTGAGGCTGATTATTAGGTGTGGATTGGGCCAGTACTGTTGGGCCTTGATAGGGTGGACATGCAATCGTGGGCTGAATCTCAGGCAATGTGCAAGACTCGAGGTCGATTAATTGTAGTCTTGGCTGACGTGGGACACGTTTGGCTCAATGGGATGTTTTATAAGATTTGTTGTATCTCTTATTTTGCTTAAAATGCTTACTATTATGTTGTGTTAATTTAATTTCTTAGCTTATCTAACTAAGGATTCCAATAACTAATAAAACATACTACGACCTCAGCGCCAAGTCAGCAGAGTGGCAATAACTAAATTGTTCAATAACTAGGCGTTGTGTAATAACTACTCTCAAATCATTCAAAAATAATTATTCAAAATTTTATTATATATATTTTTAAAATGTAAATGGCACTTAAATTAATAAAATTGCATTACATTAAAATAAAATTAAAAATTGCACTAAAATTAAAAGAGACTCAAAATAAAAGTTACATTAAAATTAAAAATGCCATAAAATAAAACGAACTTAAAAAAAACATTAAAGAGGAATCTAATGTCGTCACTAAACACATTCCTTAAATTGTAGCCATTTTTGAGTGTTTATTTTTTGGTGTCTAATCCGCATATATATCACCATTGCTCTTGATTTTTTTGACTGTATATCTCTTAAGTGTCAACATATACACATGTGATTTAGTTTACGAAGATTTTTCAATGCCGAGAACCTCAATCAGAGAGTAAAAAGGCGTAAGGTTCACAATGGTGTAAAACTAAAATGGGATATACCGGGTTAGGATTCGAGTCATAGGAACAAGGGCCAAACCAACCACCCAAGAATGGAATCATCGAGCGAAAACACTTGACAACCTCCTGCAAGCAGCTTTTCTTGCCACCAGACCTTTCTCAATCAATTAGCAATCTGATGCTGTCACTAAACACATTCTTTAAAGTCTAGCCATTTTTTGAGTGTTTATTTTTTTGTGTTTAATCCGCATATATATCACCATTGCTCTTGATTTTCATGACTGTATATCTCTTAAATGTCAACATATACACATGTGATTTAGTTTACGAAGATTTTTTCAATGCCGACAACCTCGATCAGAGAGTAAAAAAGGCGTAAGGTTCATAATGGTGAAAAACTAAAATGGGATATAACGGGCTAGGATTCGAGTTACATGAACAAGGGCTAAACCAACCACCCAAGAATGGAATCATCGAGCGAAAACACTTGACAACCTCATGGAAGCAGCTTTTTTTTGCCACCAGACATTTCTCCATCAATTAGGAATCTGATGTTGTCACTAAACACATTCCTTAAATTGTAGCCATTTTTTGAGTGTTTATTTTTTGGTGTCTAATCCGCATATATATCACAACTGCTGTTGATTTTCTTGACTGTATATCTCTTAAATGTCAACATATACACGTGTGATTTAGTTTACGAAGATTTTTGAATGCCAAGAACCTCAATCAGAGAGTAAAAAAGGCGTAAGGTTCGCAATGGTGTAAAACTAAAATCGGATATACCGTTCTAAGATTCGAGTTACATGAACAAGGGCCAAACCAACCACCCCAGAATGCAATCGTCGAGCGAAAACACTTGACAACCTCCTGGAAGCAGTTTTTCTTGGCACCAGACCTTTCTCCATCAATTAGGAATCTGATGCCGTCACAAAACACATTCCTTAAATTGTAGCCATTTTTGAGTGTTTATTTTTTGGTGTCTAATCCGCATATATATCACCATTGCTCTTGATTTTCTTGACTGTATATATCTTAAATGTCAACATATACACGTGTGATTCAGTTTACGACGATTTTTCAAAGACGAGAACCTTGATCAAGGAGTAAAAAAAAAGGCGTAAGGTTCACAATGGTGTAAAATGAAAATGGGATATACCGGGCAATGTGAGGTAGATTCTTCTTCCCACCTAAAAGGTATGATGTTGATCGAGCATACATGGGCTTAATCGTGTCCTTGTCAACGGGCCTTTTAATCTGGGTATTGATTTGATGGCATGCACAATTTGGCTCATAGTGAGAAGTAATCATGGGTAGATGGCTACCAGTTGAAGATTAGAGATAAGAGAAACTAGCTAGAAGAAGCTTTATATGATCTACTTTATCTATTATTTTGCTTAAAATGTTTACTATTATTAGTTTCTTTGATTATTTCTTTACTAGTACTTAGGTATTGATGGTTGTTTGTTTAGTTGATCATTTTATTAAAACATTGAAGGTTTACGTTTTATTGTCGCATCCTTTGATTTGAATAGTTTGAATAAAACGGTTTGCTTGTTGAGCTATATAAATACGCTTCCGTGTGCATCAGTATAGTATTTAAGATAAAATCTTTAATTGATAGAAATACGCTAAATTAACATTAAAACTTAGTTTATTTAGAAATCCAATTATTCGATACATATAATGTATACCTGATTTTGTATTAGTGTTTGGGATTATTGTTTTCATCACTGCACTCTTTTTTTTTTTTTTTTTTTTGTAGAAACCAAATTAAAAATATATCAAAAAAGTATATTTTGTTTAACTGAAAATGAGTCACAGAAACAAATTTATTACCGTTAAAGACACTTGGAATGACAAAGTTGCCCTTAAAATTTTCCTGCAATTCTTTGGTAATTTTGTTATTTCTCAAAATATTAAAAGGCGGTTTAGTAAACAACCACCTTCTTTAGAATTATATATTTTTTTTCAAACTTAGCTCCACACCGTTACAATTTACAACCCCTCTGTCACACACACAAACAAGCGCATATTCGTTATTCTTCAAATCAAAAAAATCTTCAATATTGGAACAAACATAATCACAAATCAACAAAATCTTCAAAATAGGAACAAACATAATCACATTGCAATACTTCCATATGGGTAGCTCCAGCATTTAATTTCTCTAGGCTTTATAAGTTGCAAACATGTTGCTGGACTTGTGCAAACTTGTAAGATTGTCTTGTTGTACCCACATTAGCAGTTGCAAAAACTATTTTTTATGAATGAATACAGTAGTGAAATCTAAGAGTTTAGAAGATCATTTGAGTGAATGGGTTGCAAAGAAGAAGGAGATGGGGATTGCAGAATCCAAATTGCTTCTCTCGTTTCTCGTGAGTGCACCAAATCTAAAACTTGTAGGGTTTGAATTACTTTTGTTTTTATAATATAGTGATAAATTTGTCTAAGCACGAATATGGGTTTTATCTGGTCGGATTCAGGAACTAGTTTTTGGATTCACCTTTGAAATCTTGATGATAAGATATTGTGTTTGATTGAATTGTACTCTTTTACTAAGGTTATTATTATCGATTATATATTTACAAAAAAAATGTGATTTTACGGCTGAGGGGACAGTTGGCGACCGCCCACGACCCATCCTCTCGAAGGTAGAGACCATAAATTTTAAAAATAAATCATCATATATATTTTTAGTTTTTGTATTTTTCAATCTTTTATACATTTTTTTAAATATATTCTTTTAGAGTAAAATTTCATTTTAGTCCCTATGGTTTGGGAACGTTTCATTTTCATCTAACTGACTTAACCTTCACGCGTAGACTGAATTATGCTCATTTTATGTTAATTTTCAACCATTCTTACCTAGGTCTAGCTACTCCAAATATAGTCTACTAACTCTTGAATCAGTTTTGTATCACTTCTAGTTCTCATCCGAAGGAATGAGAAAGTTTACTTGTTACTAGAGGGCCTCAACTGAATCTTTCGACTTCTAATAATAGGAATCGTTTCGTCTTCTACCGATACCAAACGTGGAAGAGGAATTCAAGATTGATCCAACTTGGAAAGGCACCATGGCAGATAACTTGGAGCCACCTTCTTACGTGCATATTATGCGTAGTATCCTTTTTTCATCTTAAGAACTAATTAATTTTCTTAATAACACCACTATATATCATGTAGATATACATTTTCTAAAAGACTGCCTATACAAATGAAAACTTATAATATATTCTACATCATTCTGGCTCACCATGCCATAGTCTCCTCAACTTAAACAAGATATATACCGCATAAAGAAGAAGAGTGTCAATGTGGATATCAGCATTGGAGATTGCACTTGTAGTGATCCAAACGTATGCGACGAAGCTTGTACATGCAGGTAATTCGCCGGCTATCTTGGTATTGATTATCGATCACCTAGCCCAAGATATAATATTTCTAATTTTTTTTGTAGATCTACGTATGTTAGCTGCACAAATACCTGCAACTGTTCGGAAAATTGCACAAACAGGCAATATTTCCAAGAACAGAAAAAAGTTAAAGTTATTATGGTAAGTTTTAACCTAAGAATAACTTCAATCTTTTATTTTGTGATAAGTTTGTCAAAAAAATATTTGTGAGTATACTTGTTCTATAATTACTTATATGGTTGACATATTTGTAGACTCAACATTGTGGTTGGGGTGTAGAAGCCGTTGAATTCATCAAGAATGATGATTACATCATTGAGTATGTTGGAGAAGGTATACGTATATAATTATTTGATTTGTCATCTTGTAAAATTTAACAATCATCATGGTTTCTTCAAAACACATGGCACTTTATTGAGTTTAAAGTTTGTAAATTGTAATTAAGTGTTTATGGTAGTTCATTTTTCGAATTCTATTAAAACGTTGTTTGTTTTACACTTTTCAGTTATCGATAATGCTTTACGTGAGATGAGGTTTAGGGACATGAAAGCACAAGGTATAACTAAGTTCTACGTGGTTCAAGTCGCATCAAACTTTAACATCCATGCAAAACTCAAGGGGAATGAATCACGTTTGATAAATCACAGTTGTGATCCAAATTGTATAATGGAAAATTGGTTAGATATGAACTTCATACTCAGGTCTATGTCTTAATTTCATTCTTAAATTAAATACATTGCATTATCAGGTGACAACCGTATCACGTTTTTGACACTTTTGCAGGGAGGTAAATGGGGAGACTCGTCTTGGTTTCTTTGCTCTTAGAGCAATCAAACCAGGAGAAGAGTTAACTTTTGATTATGGGGACAGGTAATCATTAATTTGCACCCTCTTATCCATCCACTATAACAAACAAAAATATAATAAATTATATTTTTGATTTTGGCATTGTAGATATGAGATGTATGACCGTGATAGAGTAAAGTGCCGATGTGGTGCTCCAAATTGTCGTGGCTATCTTGGTACAAAAAAGGCCTAGCGTTCATGAAGTTTGCTTTTTACTGTGATATCAATTTTGAATTATTTTGGTTTTACAATAACATACACCAACTTTGCTTCATGTAATACGTGCATGCCATGGCCTGGGAGAACTCAAATAGAAAAAAGAAGAGTGAAGAAAAGGGTCCACCCTCAAAAGACATAGCACATCGACATACTATTGATATCTTCTTCCTGTGACACGGTACCGATGACTCGAATGACCAAGTCATATGTAGATTGTTGTAAAACGGGCCATAAGCTTCATCCCAGGGACTTATTCTGGTACAACCATTCATGTTTTTATAAATAATGAGTTGTCAATAACCCGTGCGTTGCAGCAGAATGTTTATTATGCATTCTATTTGGAACTTTGTATTTTGTTTTATTAAAACAACGAAACTTCATAGGCTTTTGTGTAAGTTGTTAAAGAAATTATCTTGATTTCTCTTTCTTTGCGTGTCTCCATTCAAACCCAAGAAATCCGGTCAATTGATCTGAGTTTCCAAATCAATTGATTAAGAAACCCATGGCCGTAGGGAACCGGTCAGCCAGTGAATCCACGATGTGAAACTGCGACATAAAACGAGTAAGCAATAATATTATCAAACCACAACAAATAACACATAAACTACACATTTTGTTTGCATGTTGAAAATGTATATGCGCGAGAAACTTTAATGACAAATGATAGGCCCTAATGGTTAATTGTAAAGAGGGGACATAGATCTACTCACAGTTTTGTGTTAGCTTTGATGTACGAGAATTAGAAACTTCAAGAGATACGAGTTACCCTAAAATATATAGTAACGAAAATATCAACAACCGAACACATAAATATACTATGCAATTGAAGTCCTATGATGTGGGGACTTTTGTATGAAAATTATATTTATTAATATTAAAACCACTAATTAATTAGTAAGTTCTATTATTCGTAAGGTACATCTTGTTTTAACATGGTTTCCTGGATCTTGAAAGATTCGGATGTGATTCGAGATCATCACCTCTTTGAATGTTTGGAGCTTTTCCGACTATATACCTTTGCAAATATCTTCAAGAAAATCCACAATTTTGGATTAATTTTTTAAATTACAAACATATTATCAGAAAGCAGCGTGAAATTCATTACAAAATCTCCATATTTAATATATTTCCTGGAAAAAAAAAGAATAATATTTATGAAGTATTATTTTTATGATGTCCACATTTTTATGATATTTTTATTTAATATAGCATGATTAAATTATGTACTAAATTCAAAAGTTGACTAAAATTCTCAAAAATTACAAGATCCATGTTAACATGATTATGAAGAGTAAACCACTTTTAATTTCATCAAAACAATGTTCTAATAAGAAAAGTTCTAATTTTATCATCTAAGCACCATAGAAATAACATAAATTAAATTCGGATTTTGGATGTCCTCTATCACAAAAATTGGTAGAGGGTTTTATAGATCTCGAAAAATTAATTAGAATGGACACAAGAACTACCTCGTTTTATAAAGAATTGGAGGAGATATCACGAGTGCAAGTTCCGTGCCCTAGAATGTGTTCTTCCTTGAATTCGCGAATCACAGAGAGTGTTTGTGCGATTTGAAGGTGAGAATTCGTAAGAATAAGGTTTATATGATTTGCTTTATCTCTTATTTTGCTTATAATGTTTACTATTTTGTGTTGTGTTGATTTAATTTCTTAATTTATCTAAGAATTCCAATAACTAACAAAAAGTACTGCGAGCACAACGCCAAGTCAGCAGAGTGGTAATAACTAAATTATTTAATAACTAGGCGTTGTCGAATAACTATACTGCAATCATTTGAAAATAATTATTAAATTTTTCATTTTATATATTTTTTTAAATGTAAATGGCATTTAAATAAATAAAATTGCATTACATCAAAATAAAATAAAAAATTGCACAAAAATTAAAAGACATTTTGTGAAAGCGTTCATGAATTTGTTGTTTCCTTTACTCGAAAAATACTGGATCTTGCTCGAAAAACCCGGGTAGTCTTTTTGGAGGAAAGCAAGGTCGGCCACAATGGTTTTGTCTCCTCTAAACCCGAGTAGCTGGTCAATTTTTTCATCTAAACTAAACCCGGGTAGTTTAATTAGATGTAGTACTTTTGCAGGATGACGCTCCAGATTTACTGCGTGCCACTTTGCTTTTGTATCTTCCCATTGGATGGACTAGTTATTCCAATTCTGGTTCCGTTTCGTCATCCACATCTAACTCATTGAGATTTATATGCGAACGAGCATCCGAGGTGGCTTGGAAGGAATTCGGCTCGGTGGATGATGTAGCTTTTGACCGTTTGGACTTTGGCTTGGGTGGTGCTCCAAATATATTAGATGTAGTACTTTTGCAGGATGATGCTCCAAATATATTTTGTTTAACTGAAAATGAGTACACAGAAACAAATTTATTACCGTTAAAGACATTTGGAATGACAAAGTTGCCCTTAAAATTTTCCTGCAATTCTTTGGTAATTTTGTTATTTAACAAAGTTGCGCTTGTTTTCAGAATTATATTTTTTTTTCAAACTTAGCTCCACACCGTTACAATTTACAACCCTCTGTCACACACATAAACAAGCGCATATTCGTTATTCTTCAAATCAAAAAAATCTTCAATATAGGAACAAACATAATCACATTGCAATACTTCCATATGGATAGCTCCAGCATTTAATTTCTCTAGGCTTTATAAGTTGCAAACATGTTGCTGGACTTGTGCAAACTTGTAAGATTGTCTTGTTGTACCCCCATTAGCAGTTGCAAAAACTCTTTTTTTATGAATGAATACAGTAGTGAAATCTAAGAGTTTAGAAGATCATTTGAGTGAATGGGTTGCAAAGAAGGAGATGGGGATTGCAGAATCCAAATTGCTTCTCCCGTTTCTTGTGGGTGCACCAAAACTAAAACTTGTAGGGTTTTGATTACTTTTGTTTTTATAATATAGTGATAAATTTGTATAAGCACAAATATGGGTTTTATCAAGTCGGATTCAGGAACAAGTTTTTGGATTCACCTTTGAAATCTTGATGATAAGATATTGTGTTTGATTGAATTGTACTCTTTTACTAAGGTTATTATTATCGATTATATATTTAAAAAAAAATGTGATTTTACGGCTGAGGGGACAGTGGGCGACTGCCCACGACCCATCCTCTCGAAGGTAGAGACCATAAATTTTAAAAATAAATCATCATATATATTTGAGTAAATTACTTTTTGAGTCTCTGTGTTTTAGTGGTTTTAACCACTTGAGTCCAAAATCAAAAAGTTTAACGCCCTGAGTCCCTAGCCATTTATTTTATAAGGTTTTGAGTCCAATTTTGTTCATTTTATAACGATTTTAGTCCAAAAAATTGGATTCAAAAGGTTAAAATTTGGACCCAAAAGGACTCAAATGGTTAATGAAAATGCTTATAGGGACTCAGGTCGTTAAACTTTTTGCTTTTGGACTCAACTAGTAAAAACCACTAAAACACAGGGACTCAAAAAGTAATTTACCCTATATATTTTTAGTTTTTGTATTTTTCAATCTTTTTATACATTTTTTTAAATAAATTCTTTTAGAGTAAAATTTCATTTTAGTCGTCGTCCTTGTGGTTTGGGAATTTTGCCAGTTTAGTCTAAAGGTTTCGTTTATCACCTGTGGGTCCAAAATGTTTTTAACGTTTCATTTTCATCGAATTGACTTAACCTTCACGTGTAGACTGAATTATGCTCATTTTATGTTTATTTTCTACCATTCTTTCCTAGGTCTAGCTACTCCAAATATAGTCTACTAACTCTTGAATGAGTTTTGTATCACTTCTAGTTCTCATCCAACACAATAATAAATGAAAGGAATGAGAAAGTTTACTTGTAACTAGAGGGCCTCAACTGAATCTTTCGACTTCTAATAATAGGAATCGTTTCGTCTTCTACCGGTACCAAACGTGGAAGAGGAATTCAAGATTGATCTAACTTGGAAAGGCACCATGGCAGATAACTTGGAGCCACCTTCTTACGTGCATATTATGCGTAGTATCCTTTTTTCATCTTAAGAACTAATTAATTTTCTTATTAACACCACTATATATCATGTAGATATACATTTTCTAAGAGACTGCTTATACAAATGAAAACTTATAATATATTCCACATCATTCTGGCTCACCATGACATAGTCTCCTCAACTTAAACAAGATATATACCGGATAAAGAAGAAGAGTCGCAATGTGGATATAAGCATTGGAGATTGCACTTGTTGTGATCCAAACGTATGCGACGAAGCTTGTACATGCAGGTAATTCGCCGGCTATCTTGGTATTGATTATCGATCACCTAGCCCAAGATATAATATTTCTAATTTTTTTTTTTTTTTTTGTAGATCTACGTATGTTAGCTGCACAAATGCCTGCAAGTGTTCGGAAAATTGCACAAACAGGCAATATTTCCAAGAACAGAAAAAAGTTAAAGTTATTATGGTAAGTTTTAACCTAAGAATAACTTCAATCTTTTATTTTGTTATAAGTTTGTCATAAGAAATATTTGTGAGTATACTTGTTCTATAATCACTTATATGGTTGACAATTTTTGTAGACTCAACATTGTGGTTGGGGTGTAGAAGCCGTTGAATTCATTGATAAAGATGATTACATCATTGAGTATGTTGGAAAAGGTATACATATATAATTCTTTGATTTGTCATCTTGTAAAATTTAACAATCATCATGGTTTCTTCAAAAACATGGCTCTTTTTTAAGTTTAAAGTTTGTAATTTGATGTTTATGGTAGTTCATTTTTCGAATTCTATTAAAACGTTGTTTGTTTTACACTTTTCAGTTATCGATAATGCTTTACGTGAGATGAGGTTTAGGGACAAGAAAGCACAAGGTATAACTAAGTTCTACGTGGTTCAAGTCGGATCAAACTTTAACATTGATGCAAAACTCAAGGGGAATGAATCACGTTTGATAAATCAGTGTTGTGATCCAAATTGTATAATGAAAACTTGGTTAGATATGAACTTCATACTCACTTATATGTCTTTCATTCTTAAATTAAACACATTGCATTATCAGGTGACAACCGTAGCACGTTTTTGACACGTTTGCAGGGAGGTAAATGGGGAGACTTGTCTTGGTATCTTTGCTCTTAGAGCAATCGAACCTGGAGAAGAGTTAACTCTTGATTACGGGGACAGGTAATCATTAATTTGCACCCTCTTATCCATCCATATAACAAACAAATATATAATAAATTATACTTTTGATTTTGGCATTGTAGATATGAGATGTATGACCGTGATAGAGTAAACTGCCGTTGTGGTGCTCCAAATTGTCGTGGCTATCTTGGTACTAAAAAAGGCCTAGGTCGGTGATTATTTAGCAGGAGCAAAAGAGCAATTCATGTTGACAATGCCTTCACATCCAACTAAGCTTTCTCTAAGGTTATTCTTGTTGTATAATAGTTTTTAGACCATGAAAGCAGAATCGAAGAAAGTTGATAAGCACGCTAAAGCTTGTGCAGAGAACCAGCATGTTTTTGTCCTTTTTGCCTTTGACACATTTGGCTCCCTAGCGCCAGAAGCTTTCCAATTCCTAACCAGGGTCCAACGGGTTATCCATAGCAATTGTTCAGCCCTAGGGGGAAGGGTTTTGTCTTTAGTAGATTAAGGTTTGCAATTCAGAAAGGGGTGGCGGCGCAGCTTGTTGCCCGTCTACCTTCTGTTTTGATGTAACTTTGGCATTTGTTGGGTTGTTGTTGTACAAGTTTCCATTTTTAAATTATATTCCAAAGGAACTTCATGTAGTATTAATAAAACCATGAAAAACACCAAACATATTATCAAACAAAATCACAACATCTTAGAACTAAAACAATTCCAGGAACAAGCTGTACTTAAGCATATGGATCTTTCAATTCTTGTCCATTTAATAGAAAATGTACTAATCCAAAACAAAAACCAAGCGCAGGTATGGATTGTCGACAGTTGATTCATCAGTGACGGGGGACGATTGCAAGTGTGACGGTGGTGCAGTGGTCGCAGATTGGCGATGGCTTGATGTAGGCCGGACCGTGTAGGGGCAAACCGACATAAGATTAGAAAACGGTTTTTTGTTGGCTCTCCGGGTGATTGCACTTGGGCTTCCACTTCGGTGTATTAAGGAGCCTCTTATAAAATTAAAAGGAGCCTAAAGTGATTTATTTACCCAGAGAACATGTAATTTAACTAGATTTTGATATAATATTAGCCTAGATATGAGTCAGGGTTAACCCAATGGGCTTGTCACTAAAACAATGGATTTTAGACCCCTGGGTTTAGAATCAAAGAAAGGTCAGTTGGTGGACCGTGTGGCTACTAACCCGTGAGCATTAGGGATGAAGTGGCCACTGGCTAGTGCTCGACTGCTCGTTACTCTAGTCTAATTTCTAAAATTTGAGGTTGATTATTAGGTCTGGATTGGGCTGGTACTGTTGGGCCTGGAAAGGGTGGACATGCAATCGTGGGCTGAATCTCGGGCAATGTGCAAGACTCGAGGTCGATTCTTCTTCCAACCTAAAAGGCATGATGTTGATCGAGCATGCATGGGATTAAGTCTTGGCTGACGTGGGATGTGTTTGGCTGAATGGGAAGTGATTAGAGATGATAAACTGGCTAGAAGATGTTTTATTATTTTGCTTAAAATGTTTACTATTATGTTGTGTTGATTTAATTTCTTAGTTCATCTAACTAAGGATTCCAATAACTAATAAAATGTACTACGACCTTAGCTCCAAGTAGAGTGGCAATAATTAAATTGTTCAATAACTAGGCGTTGTGTAACAACTACTCTGAAATCATTTAAAAATGATTATTCAAATTTTTATTATATATATTTTTAAAATGTAAATGGCATTTAAATTAATAAAATTACATTAGATAAATTAAAATTAAAAGAGACTCAAAATAAAAGTTACATTAAAATTAAAATGCCATAAAATAAAACAAACTTAAAAAAACCACTAAAAAGGAATTAAAAGAAAGACTAATTGAAAGACATTTTGCCGAGACCTTCACGAATTTGTTGTTTCCTTTTCTCGAAAAATACTTGATCTTGCTCTGAAAACCCGGGTAGTCTTTTTGGAGGAAAGCAAGGTCGGCAACAATGGTTTCGTCTCCTCTAAACCTGAGTAGCCGGTCAATTTTTTCATCCAAACTTTCGACAACAACAACTTTATCGAGTTTAATTCGATATAGTACTTTTGGAGAATGATGCTCAAGATTTATTGCCCACCACTTTGCTTTTGTCTCTTCCCATTGGACGGACTAACGTGGAGCCACGCTTGTTCTGTAACAACCCGCGTTTTTGAAGTCAAAGTCAAAGACAAAGGAAGAAAAGATTGCTAAATGTGATCTGTCACTCCTTGCTTAATTATTGATTGTACTCCTTGACTTGTTAATCGATACTTTAATTTGTGTTACTTTAGTTGTATAATGTGGAGTAAATGCTAATAATCGCAGTTTAATCGCTAATCTATTTATCGTTGATCTCGTCGCTATCGCATCGCAACTTGAATCGCATGTCCTGGATATTGTTTTACGTGTGTGTGCTATTATGTGTTACTTGTGCATGTTTATTATATGTTTGAGGTGTTAATCGAAAAAGCAATCGCAACTCTATCGCAACGCAATCTCATCGCGAACTGGAAAACACAAGTTTATTTATGTTGTTATATGTTAGTTGAGATATTTGTGTAGCTATTATTTAATACTATCGCATCGCTTACTCGACACTCGCTTAAACGCATCGCAACGCTCAACGCACGAAACGAAACATCGAAATCCAACTCACTCGAACCATCCGATCGAAGGACCATCCAATCGGATGGCCATCCGATCAGATTGCCCTCCGATCGCACCACAACACTGCCTTTCTCACCATCTCACCTAGGAATAACATATGTCACATCACTATTCATGTGATGTGGCAGCTCTCGTTCGACCAGCATGCTTTTGGCCTATTTTCTCTCGATTCCTCGCGATTCTTGTAAGTTTCTACCTCAAATCTTATACTTTCTCAATCAGCACACACTTTCTCATCGATTTCACCCACAAATCTTAACTTTTCAATATGAAATCGGCTGATTTGGGTTGTTCTAGGATGATGTCATCATGGGTTCTCATGAACTTCAAAATGTGACCTCATTCCACCAAGAACAACTTAGATCTAAGAGATTTCAACATGTTTAAACACTGATTTCACCTAAATCTAAACATTTTCAAACCGATTTAAACTTCTTTCAACTCTTTTACACTCTTGCACTAAGAACCGATAGAATCTGAGCTCATTCAGGCCCTTTACTCATTTTCTAGTGAAGTGCCTGGCTGGGAACGGGTTTCTATCAAAGAGACAACCGATTCACGGGTTGAACATGAACAACCGTCAAGAACAGTAAACTGATCGGACGGGGTGATTCCCATCCGGTCGGATGACTTGGACTTGATGGGGTTTCCGTTGTTTAACACGTTGTCATACCATCTCGGTCAAACCGTAAACTTTCTAAACTTAATAAATTTTCTAGATTTCAAAACGAACAAGTTACCAACGGATTGTCGTCCGATCGGATAGCCATCCGATCGAACGACCATCCGATCGGATGACTTGTGGACTTTCAACACTTAAACAAAATTTCAAAACATAACAGTTTCCAACGAATAGTCATCTGATCGGATGACCATCCGATCGAATGACTATTCTATCAGGAGACTTGAAACTTTGGGAAATATTTCACCTGGAACGGATTGCCATCCGATCGAACGACCATCCGTCCGGATGAACGTTCGATCGAACGACCTGAAAGTTAGAGATATTTCTCTCATTTTAAAATGCTACAACGAAAACTTTCAAAGTCATCATATACAAACACATCCATCCCAATGGATCACCCTCCGACCGAATGGCCATCTGTCCGGATAACCATCCGTCCAGAAGGTCATCCGATCGGATGACCCTTCGTCACTCAGTTCACGCGACACCGTTTCTCACACTGTTCATCGCTTATACTATCGTTCTGTAATCAGGCTAACTTTCCAGCGCTCCCTTCAATCCAATCCAAGGTTGTGTTATTCATTTAACACAATTTGTGAGTATACTCGAACCCTTTTTGCTTTACGCACTTTTGGGTGTTACATATGTTACCTATTTCAAATCACAATCGACACACAACGCAAACATTTTTATACGCTGACCGTTATTGCATGTTATACGTGTTACTCGATGAATGCTTGTATGTTATGTTTACATAGTGATTGTTGCCTGACACCTTAGCAACAATAGTACTATAGTTTGGACTCAGCACCTGTCGTGGACAGGGGTTGTTAAGGGCTTTACTTCACGTGTCACAGTGGTGATATGTGTTGCGCATTCTACAACTCGCAGTCATGTCTGTGCATATTTCATTGTCGATAACCTGCTAGCTTCACTTTCAACATGTTACATGTTGGTTATGCGTAAACCGATTTCGCTATCTATTATACTAAGTAAACTGGTATGCTCACCTTTACACTATGTGTATTGACCTTTATTTTAACGTATGTGATAGGTGTTTAGGATGTTGTTCCTCGCTTGCTGTGATGAATCAAGACTAGGTGGTCTAGAAACGTCACATTTTAAATTCTGAGTTGTCGAAACAATTTATTTGCCTTGAGATACTATGTCTGTAATAATTGAATTATTTGATATGTTACGGTATGGGACGTAATGTTAAATATCCGATAATTTTAGTTGTTATGGATTTCTCTTGGACAATCTGTTTCGCTCAGTGCCATGCCCGATGTTTCCGCCATCGTAGGAGTATGTCCAGAGGTTGGAGTTTAAGCCGCGGGCTTTGTTTCTTGGTTAGTCGAGTAGGGTCAATCAGGTTTGGATTGGGCTGGTACTTTGGGCTTGGAAAGGGTGGACATGCACTCGTGGGCTGAATCTCGGGCAATGTGTAAGACTCGAGGTAGATTCTTTTTCCCACCTAGAAGGTATGATGTTGATGAGCATACATGGGCTTAATTGTGGCCTTGTCGTTTTACGAGCCTTTTAATCTGGGTATTGATTTGATGGCTTGCATCATTTGGCTCACAGGGGACGTGTTAGGCTCAGTGGGAAGTAATCTTGGCTAGATGGCTACGGGTTGAAGATTAGAGATGAGAAACTAGGTAGAAGAAGCTTTATATGATTTAGTTTATCTCTTGTTTTGCTTAAAATGTTTACAATTATGTTGTGTTGATTTAATCTTTTAGATTATTTCTTTAGCTAGTACACATGTTTTGATGCTTGTTGTTTAGTTGATCATTTTGATTTAAACATTGAAGCTTTATGTATTATCGTCGCATCCTTTGATTCGAATCTTTTGAATAAAACGGTTTGCTTGTTGTGCTATATAAATATGCTTCCGTATGTATCACTATTTAAGATAAAATCGTTAATAGATAGAAAGACACTAAATTAACATTAAAACTTAGTTCATCTAGAAATCGAATTATTTGTTACATATAATGTATACGGTATGCCTGCTTTTGTATTAATGTTTTGGATTATTGAGTTCATCATTATACTTATTTTTTTGTAGAAACTAATTAAAAAATATATCAAAAACGTAAATATTGTTTAACTGAAAATGAGTACACAAAAAGAAATACATTACCGTTAAAGACACTTGGAATGGCAAAATTGCCCTTAAAATTTTCCTGCATTTCTTTGGTAATTTTGTTATTTCACAAAATATTAAAAGGCAGTTTAGTAAACAACCATCTTTTTCAGAATTATAATTTTTTTTCAAACTTAGCTCCACACCGTTACAATTTACAACCCCTTACGTCACACACACAAACAAGCGCATATTTGTTGATTTGAAGAATAACGATTATGCGCTTGCTTACAAAACTGCCTTTTAATAATGCTTCTATGTCTTTCATTCTTAAAATAAATAAATACATTGCATTATCATGTGACAACTGTATCATATTTTTGACACTTTTGCAGGGAGGTAAATAGGGAGACTCGTCTTGGTATCTTTGCTCTTAGATCAATCGAACCTGGAGAAGAGTTAACTCTTGATTACGGGGAGAGGTAATCATTTACACCCTCTTATCCATCCAAAATAACAAACAAAAATATAATAAATTATTTTTTGATTTTAGCATTGTAGATAAGAGATGTATGACCCTGATAGAGTAAAGGTGCCGTTGTGGTGGGGTGTGGAAGCGTTCTAAAGACATATCCAAATTGTCGTTGACTTACAAGGTATATATGTCGCAAAAAGTATTCATATTGAGTATGTGTGACACGAAGGAATTATTTTCTGCGGGTGTGAATAAGAGGTTAATCAAACTTTTAAGAGATATACGATCAAGATTTTTGCCTATAAAATACACTAAATTTTTTTAAAGGGTACGTTCGTCCACCCAACCCATCACCTAGGTCCGCCCCTAGTGACACGTACATTTGATACTTAAGTACACCTCAATTTTTGTATCATTGTTAATGTTTTCAAGATACTCTTAAAAATGTATAAAGCATTACGGTAAAAGAAATATACTTTTCCCAGGGGTTTATTTTAAAACTCTATGGCTTAGAAAGAAAAAAAAATGAATAGAGTGATCATTGTATAAAAAGTTGATTCCTATTTTTAGATGAGTAATTAGATTTTTTTTGTCTAGGTGGTTTGGATCAAATTACATATTTGATTCTTAGATTATGTTTAGTATTGATATGGAGTTTATTGATCTACGTCTATGTCTCAACAACCTGTTTAGAAGATTGTTGAGGCATAGAAATTACTACCTAATTCTGAGAAGACACGTGGATTTGCATGTTTCTGGAAAGACGTGGATTTACAAAAGTGAAGTCTCAGGCGCCCAAAATCATAAAGGAGCGTTGTCATATTTATAGTTTAGACGTTGTTGCTTTCCTTTTGTTTCGTGGTTTCTTATGTTCTTGTTGTAGCGTTTGTTCTCTTTTCTTGTTGCTTAGGCCCAGCTTAGCGCTGGTTCTCTTTGCCTCTTGGGTCTTTAAAGTGTGTTGTACAAAAAAAAGGCATTATTTCATTTGGTGACATAATAGTTTGGATCCCCAAACATATAAAAGTGATCTACTAGCACACAAATAGTATAATAATCTAATAATTTGTCACACAGTAAGCACGGGTGAAGCTAAAAATGAAAAAAAAGCTCGAAAACGAACTTTTAAATTAAACGAATCAAACATGAGATAAACTTGAAGTTTCTTGTTTTGTTTACACCTCAATTAATTGCATTTTCATTATCAAATCATAGAGCCGTGTAGTTTTTTTTTTTTTTTTCAAGTAACAAATTTTATTTTTACTTCTTATGACATTGGACCACCAACCCAATGAAGAGTGTGTACTTTCTACTTTCTAGAATTTCACTAGTTAAAATAGGAACAAAACTTTGTTTCCTTTGTGGATTCGAGACCAAATTTAATCAGGCCTCTAGCCCTAACTTACAATGGGCATTAACTACTATATAAATTCCATTTAGCTTCATGTATCTACTTCTCTTGGCTCTAAAGCTAGGACCCTTACCTTTTAACTTGATGGTTAGTATGTATAGAGTGAATTATGCATAAATTTTTCACTTATCATGCATATAATATCAATATCAATATCAATATCAATGACTCGCATTCGTGAACTACTTGTAACTAACTCTGTAAAAGTTCAAATTGAATGGAGCTTGAACGAGCTAGAGCCTCCACCTAAGCTCATATACGAGCATGAGCCCGATTAGACGCGTGAGTCTGAAGAAACCGGCTATTATATATATTTAGTTTCATATATATAAATATATGTTCACACAATAACTTTTTATTCATAAAATTATGATAAAAATACGTAAATAATTGATCGAGTAAAGTGTCATTCTCGTCCATGTAGTTTGATTATTTTTGCTAGTTTCATCCAAAAAAAATCCGCATTTGAGTCCTTGTGATTTTCAAATAAATCTTGTAGTTGTCATCCATCCACTTAACTAATCCCATCCCTTTTCTTTGGTCATTTTTTAGCATTAAAGTTTTCGTTGATAATAAAAAAAATTACATAATATTAAAAAAACTAAACTACATCCCTTGAAGCTAAAAAGAATACAAGATAAAATCCGTGTTTGGCTATGGCATCATCAATTTCTTCTAAGTTCTCATCAATATCATCTTATCATCTTTATCATAGTGACAAATTGCAAGACCTATATCTTCAAAAAAATATGCTGCAATATATTATGGTCCTTCCAAAGACTCAACGTAGGCCGAAGGCATGCATTGTTGATGTTCATGTATCTTTTGCATCAAGATTTTTTTCGAAGAAAAATACACAAGATAATCTCTTTAGACAAGATGAAATTCATTTTTAATCCCTATGTTTCTGAAATTACTCCTTTGGTACTTATGGTTCAATGGATTTGGACACATAGCTACACCAATCAGGTGGATAATATGTGCAAATTGATTAAGACCAAATCTCTTTAAAAAGATATGAAACCGAATCAATAAACAAAAAGTTCTAAATTGGTTCGTTGTCATTTGAAATTCCTTCTTTGCTTTCATTTCTTATTACGTTGAAAATTCAGAATATTTAATGAAATGTACACGATGAGAGCACTATCAATAACCTTTTTCTTCATAATTGAACCCAAACTGTGTTACATATTATTTAATCCAATTATTTTTTTATTTATGAAAAACAAAATTCGCTACATATAATTGCGGTGACAATTTTTATAAATCGAAACACAATACGAAAATAATCGTGTTTTATCTTATCATTTCAAACTAGGATTTTCCCATCACGTGTTGCAGTGGGGAATTCGCCTATGAACTAAATGGTATTTGGTATTGGTCACCAAATTATATAGACCGATATGAAGCTGCAAACTATGAATGTGTAAATCGAGGAAAAATTGGTGATGTAGTACCTATGACGTGGTGTTGTGACCTAACACGTTGGAGCCTACCAACCCACAACAGCCACCACCGTCACCAGACCTAAAAAATAATGAACGGTAAGAAAAATAAAATTATTAGGTTAAAGGCGTATATTATTTATAGTGTAAGGGGTTAGCTTGAAACTTCAAAAAGTATTTAAAAACACATTGTAGCACTTTAATGACTATAGTAATTTTGTGATATGTTTTAATATTAGTTATAATTTGTTTAATATAAATGGCGTATTCAAATTCACAAGTTTAACCAGATTAATTAAATGGGTGTTTGCCTATCGATTGCTTCTTGGTGCGGTGTGCCTAATTTGTTAGCTTTCTCATGTTGTTACAATGCACAATTCGGTGGGATTCAAAGGCATTAAGAAGGTGGCATTTCACGGGATCATGTATAGCTGTTTGGAGTCTTTGGCGAGCTAGGAACGACCGTATATTTTCGGACAAAAAGCTATAGGTGATGGAGGTGATCGCGGAGATAAAAAGTTTAAGTTTTCTTTGGTTTAGATGTAAATATAATAAGGGTTCGATCGATTGGAATTCATGGTGTAAATTTGACGTGATGTAATTTGGTTGTGCCGTCCTTTTGTCTCTTCCTTGAAGATATAGGGCGGTTGCTGTTTTAATAAAGTTTACCTTTCAAAAAAAATTAAATGAGATGTTCTAATTAACCTATTTAATTAAACCGATCAAGTTCAACACGGTTTAAAATTAAAATGTATAGTTTCTAAAACATATATAGTTTTTTTAAGGAAACTCATTTACAACTAGCAATCTATTTTTTAACGATAAATTTGGATCACTGACGGACCATTCGAGTATCATCATGCGAACCACCCGATCATATCCATCTCCACTAGAAAATAATGTCTAAACACCAATTCAGAAAGAAACCCAATAAACCATCACTAGTGCTCTAGTGGTGGCCACGGGTATTTGAGTTCACTTATGGTGGGCCAGAGTGAGTTTTCCCCTGCAGGTCTCAAGTTCGAGTCTGGTTGATAGGGGTTTAAATTGGGGATCTATTGTGCGAGGGGGCTCTCTAGCGCGGACCCGGTTAAGACAACGTATGCTAGACATCCCGACAATCGCGAATAATTCACACATTTAAAAAAAACCCCAATAAATTTGGGGAAACCCCCCTTTGTAGGCTTCGAACCCAGGACCTAAGACTGTGGGGTGTGGGCGGACCCTCCCTCAACATCCACATCACTACCTTTACCTCCATATCACCACCTCCCCCTCTAATTCCATCAAGGGAAATGGTTCCCTTTCACCGCCTTTTGATTTTGCTCCAATCAACAAACAATAACAATAACAGCAAAAACAAAAACAAGCAAAAATGATCTGGGGGATCGGGGGGAATTCCCCGCCTGCATTGAAGAAGGGTCGGGAGGGGCGGTGTTCCCCGACGGGATAACCTGCCACCTCACCTCCCCGAGTCCTTTCTCGAGCCCACACTCATCCGCCTGATGGTCCCTAGCCTTATCCTACCCCCAAATGCCACTAGCCTATTATGCCATGGGCAACTAACAATCTATTTATAAACGCCATTTAACTCATTTACAACCTACAACCCATTTAAAACTTGCTAACCCGTTTACAACTTTTTTGACTCACTTAGTTGAATGGGTTACTCATATGTATTCGTATCGTATAATAAATATGAGCGAGTATGAACTTAAATATTTAACATTAATAAAAGTGTAAGTCGTGTTGGAGCTAATTAATTCATACGTAGGGTGCAAACGAGCTCAAGCTCGGCTCGTAAAAAAATATCGAATTGAGCTTGTTTAGTAAAAGAGTCTGAACTTTGCTTATCAAGCTTGCAGCAACTCATGAGCCCAGTGTGTGTGTATATATATCTAAATAATTTGTTTATTAATATTAAACTAGTATTTTGCCCGCCGCGCGTTGCGGCGACGCGCGACGGGTGGAAACATATAGTAAGACAAAACACGATTCGTAAAACGCAGTGCGTAAAAACAATTACAAAAAAAAGTGTAAAACACAAATGTAGACACAAAGTATAAAAGACAATGCCTAAGACATTTCGTAAAACACAATGCATTGGCATTTGGAAAAGTAGGAGTTGTAGTCTATGGGTTACAATTGCAATTTTTTTTAAGTTGGGCGGGTGTAAAAATGGAGTAATAGTGCAAGGGGTAAAAAAGCAAAGTGTAAAAATGACAGTGTAAAAGTATAGGGGTGGTGGCGAAAAATGTGTAAAAGATGAGTGGGTGTTGGTGGAAATATAAAAGAAGAGGGTTGGTGCCTGGTGGCGTAACTGTGTAAGAGCTAAAGGGGTGATGGTGGAAAACCAAAGTAGAGGGTTGGTGCTGACAAAGTTTGAAAGATGAGGTTGTGGTTTTGGAAATTCAAAGTAGAAGGTTAAATTTGCCATTTTATGAAACTTTAAAAGTATCAAAATCAAAAGGGTAAAATTGCAATATCATTAAAGTATAGGGGTTTGAAGGCAAAGCCGGTGGAAAATCCACCGACTTTGCCTTTTAAGATTATATACAATATATTTTTAAATAATGTTAAATAATACTAAGATAAGTATAAAAATTAACTAAACTTATATGTAAGTAATAATTATAATTAATATAAATTATTAAATAAATAAAAAAAACAAGCTGAACTTGAGCTTGAAAAACTATCTACGAATCAAGCTTGATCTTTTAAAACAAAACTCTAATTGAGCCAAGTTCGAGCTTTCATAAGCTAAACGAGCTCAAGCCTTTTCAAGCTCAAGCTCAAACTCAACTCTTTTGTACCCTTACTTTTCATCAAACCGTTAAAAAATTAACCGTCATGATTTATATATTAACGTAATGATATTGACGAATATACCCCTGAATATAACAAAAATTGACCTAAAAATGAAAATTGTAAAGGGAAATGAGCATGGTGGAAGAGAGAATGTGTGCAGGCATGGGTGGTACCTTTTGCTTTTAAAAGGGGACCGTTGGTAACCCCATTTTAGCTTTATGCCCACTTTGCCCTTTTAGCCTTTGCCCTCAATCTTTAAAATTGAATTAGGCATGGAAGAATAACACGCACACCAACAATGATTTTGATGCCCCCAATACCTCACCACACTTGATCATTAATCAAATGTTAATTTTTCTTTAACTTATCAAATTATAAGTTTACAAGCACAATAATTAGAATTGATAGTGTCACACCAAAACATAAGCCAATGGCAAATCATGCAAACCGGATAATTAAAATTCTTAAAAGAGATTTTACTTTTATTAAAATAACGATATAAACTATCGAGAAATTACATCAAAATAAAAAGTAAACGGACAACAAGCTTTACTGCTACCTCTTTTAAAATTCTCTTTTTTTTTAAAGATAAACTTCATTAACGACAAGCCGACCTAAACCGGGCCGACCAAACACAAAAGCTACCCTTTTAAAATTCTCTAATCTTCCATATGCTTTTCTAACTTCTAGAAAGCATATGTAGTAGATATCTAATATGGTTGAACAATGGCTTATGAAGCATGCGATATGGTTGGGTTGGTTTCGGGTTATTGGGTTTATTCGAATTTTAAAGTTTTAAAATTTTTAAATTGAATTTGAATTATATGCAATAGCTACTGATTTGAATATGTTTATTTAAATGTGGTTCGGATTCGGGTCTATATGGATAAACCGTATTACTAAACAAATTATGATATTTGGTTCAAAAACCGAAGTTGACATCGGTTTTGGTAATTTATAAATTTGGGTTAGATTAAAAAACCCAATTCAATATTCGGCCTGAATAAGGACCTGATTCAAGTATCTGAAATTCGAAGTTCGATTTGAGTTTCAGGTTTTTTAGTACGATTTGATTAGTGTATAACCATAGTAGGTGATGCAAGAAACATCCAAGACCATCCACTATTGTTTCACATTTTTTTCATTCAATTACGAAGGCCACGAAAATGCTACTGTGATAGCCAGAGTCGCACTCTAACTTTGTGCATCATCCTTCATACTTTACTAGTATCTATTATCTATCCTAGCATCAGTTCGTATTTTTTTCATTCGATATTTTATTATCTCTAAACTAGTCAAATGCTCATCTTTCGCATTCCTAGCATCCCTCAACATTTTTTTTTCAAATTAAACATTTAAAACATATAAAATTATTTAAAAACATATAAGAAAACCATATTTCGTAATAAAATATTACAAGGCTAAAGGTAAAAAATTCCATACATAAAAATTATGTTTCGCTAACTTAAATTGGGATGACCTTAAACTACTTCCATGTCGTGATATGAGCAACCGGCGTGCCATTTATTAAAATAGTATTGGTGATTAGCCATATTCAAAAAATCGACTTCACTTGTACAACTTCTTCTTTGATTGTAGAGATTGTTGTAGATGACATTAAACTTTGTAAATCCAATCTTAAATCCCTCCACTTCAAGTTAACCTGATGATGTATACGATATACTTTGCGGTGTGAAGACTATCCGAAACGTGACTCAAAAGACTCTAGGAAATTCACGAGTTACCTAACGATAATAAAACATTACATAAAAGATATTTTTATTTTGAAAATGACTCGGTTTTCAAGAAAATTTATTGCCGAATGCCGACAAAAAAAGTTACACAAAAGGTATATTCATATTTTAAAAAAGTTAAATATTCCAAGTTATTAAAGAAAAAATAAAATGTTTGTTATATAATTAACTTTATAAATAACTAAAATAACAAACAAACCGTCTCACCCCTCGGCATATGTGTATTACAAACGGCCTTGTTAGCACACTGTAAGCCGTAAGGGGGTAGGGTAGTGTTCCTGCGAGGCACCACAGTGCCACATCATCCCAGTCGTCTCGCATCGAGGCCACTCCCTTCATTCTCACTATGTCTAAAACTACATTCATGTGGAAGAAAAAGAGTTAAATGCTTGGTTGGTCCCTGTGGTTTTCAAAAATTGCAGACTTGGTCCCAGTGGTTTACTAATTACACGCGTGGTCCCCAAACTTGTCAAAAATGCACTCGGTTGGTCCCCAGCCCTAAAATCAGTTAAATTTCTCAGTTAAGTCCATGTCAAATTACCAAACTACCCTTATTTATTAACTCTCTTTATAATTTTTGTTTAGTTTTAGTTTTGACTTGGTTAAACCCATCATCTTCTTCATCAGTAGAACTAGACCAAGTCATCTTCATCACCATCATCTTCATCACCATCATCATCACAAACCCACACCCCAGTTCTTCAAGAACAAATTTCAAATAAAACCCAGATCCTTATCAAGAACCTTCATCATAACACCATCTACATATCCCCATCATCTCTAGCCATCATCAACAATAAAACCACTTCTCACTTTCACTCCATCTTCAAACAACAAACAGAAAATCAAGAAAATGATAATAGTAATAATAATAATTTTGTCGACAGTAGGTTCCCTTGTTTAGCATATTATCAAACACTATTTAGAGACCCACTGTCACAACTCTCCACATCACTGCTGTGGTTGTTGATAACCACCGTAACCGCCACCATTGACCACCGTAACCGCCGCCATTGACCACCATAGAACACCACCACAACCGTCAGCCAACACTGCCAGATCCGCCGCCCTTAATCACCTCTGTTACCGACCGTCTTCACCACTAAACGAACCGAACCCCAGCGTGATTTTTCCGTCATCACAACACCAATAAACCTCCACCGTTGACCGTTCCCATCATCGTCTCCGGCGAACGGATACACCTGCACATCTTCATCTCCACTCGTTCTTTTCGCTCTTATCTCTTACGCAATACCCGCTCTCTTTCCTTCAATTTCTCCATGAGTATCGAGGATCATCAAATCACTGTTGGTGACCTTTGATTGCAGTCGCTGCTCATTCTTTTTCTTCAGTAAGTGTTGATGATTTGTGTTGTTAGAAAAGAGTAGAAGTTTGATTTTTTTTTTTTTTTTGTTTGTTTCTGAGATTGTAGAGATCTGGAAAGAGTTTGGGGAAAATTATTAGGGAAGCTTGGTTGAAGAAGATAAGTTTAAGAAGTGAACAAGGAGTGACGGCTGATACAACTTTTAGGGTTTTATATAAATAAGGGTAGTTTGGTAATTTGACATGGACTTAACTGAGAAACTTAACTGATGTTAGAGCTGGGGACCAACCGAGTGCATTTTTGACAAGTTTGGGGACCACGCGTGTAATTAGTAAACCACTAGGACCAAGTCTGCAATTTTTGAAAACCACAGGGACCAACCAAGCATTTAACTCGAAGAAAAACATCATTGTCTCTCACAACCATCTCATCATCTCACTTCTTTATTTCAATGTCCTCATCCTAAACAACATCATCGCCTCTTACCGTCATCTTATAGTCTCACTCCTTTATTTCACTGTCCTTCTCATCCAAAAAATCCTAAAACCATACCATTGTAAGTGGCTTAATAAGTTTTAAATTAAAGAAGGTAATGTATTTTGAAAATGATTTCATATGATATGATTGTTTCTAGTTGGACCTAACACGCACATAAATGAAAAGGTTCATCATATCCTATGTTTATATTTCCCAATTACATGAGTTGCATCACTTTTCTTTTATATTCAATTACTTTATTTCACATAAATCTTTACAAGTTATCGAGATGATTAAGATTATCTCGCCCTTTTAGATCTAATAAAAAATAAATTACATAATTTGGTTTAAAGTTTTAAAAGATAGTTTAATTTATATTGACGTAAAAGCATAATTAAATAGTTGATACTTCTTTTTGTAGAAACATACAAATGAAAATATTACGGACACTCGATAACTTTTATCGGATTTCACTGAAGTTTATAGAGACTAGATATAAAAGTCACTTAAAGTAGAAGGGTCAATATGTAATAATGCATGAAGATGGGGACATAAATTAAAAAAGTTTACACACATGTTTCTAAGAAAGACAAAAGGTGTTTTAGAATGTTAGAGAAAGCTTCTTCATTGGTTTCTTTTGATTGTTGTTTGCTTTTACTTTATTAAATAAATATTATTTTAAATCAAACCTTATCAAACATGATGTTTCTTTAAGGTTAAAGTAAACAACGAATCTAATGTACCTAACTTTTTTTATGTTACATCTATACTTGATTACAAGTTATCTTAAGTAGTTCAACTTATATAAGTTAGCAAAACCCATTGGATTTTTACATGATTTCATACACGTAAATGTAAATTTTGGGATTTAAACGAGTCGAGCGAGCCTGACCTTGACAAAATCAAGCTTAACTCGTTTAATTAATTAGACGATAAGATATCTTTACTTGGTGTTGTATGTCTAGTACTAGAGCTTCACTCGTGCGTATTTTACATGTTCAAACTTAATTCTTTTATTATTTGTTAATTATTTAATTATCCGTGTGTATTTACTTGGTACTATATATGTAATAATAATAATAATAATAATAATAATAATAATAATAATAATATAATAATACATATTGTTTAACTGCTTTTATCACAATTATTCTATATAATAAGATTACTGAAGGAGTTTAAGCTCAAGATCGGGCGTATAAATAAGATTACATATTTATAGATATGTGGTTAACTTAAGCTCGCAAGCTAACTCAAGCAAGATTCTGAATGAATTTTAAGCTCAAGATCGAGCGTGAGCTCTTTATGCATGACTCATTCTTGAGTAGCTTAGAAGCAACTCAACTCGTTTGATACCTGTAATCCTGTATAAACTTTGCATCCATAAATTTAAGCTTTTTAATGGACAAATACCATAAATCTATTAGCTTAAAAAGGAGTTCAATGTCAACTACTATTATAAAATAGGGTCAACTATATGTTTAAATTTTTTTTTGACAAAAAGTAAAAAAAAAAAAAAACATAAATCATTTGTCATTTGATAGAGACTTGAGTAACAAGTTAAACCTGAGAACATTAAACTTCTACTCTTAATATATAAACACTAAATATTTTAAAAAACTTACGTAATATATGTTTTCTTTAAAAAGCACTTTATAAAATAACATGCTTTCAGTTTTTTCTCGTGAAAATCATTTAACAAATATTATGCACATAAAAATGCTTTCAGTTTCTTGCGAAAATCATTTAACAAATATTATGCACATAAAAATCAACATGTTCTATGTTATCTTATCATAAAAGTCCCATAATTGAAAAAAAAAAAAAAAAAAAAAAAAAAAAAAAAAAAAAAAAACACCTTTTTGTTTATGATTGGATGGAATCATGAAAAATATTATTTGACAAATTACATTAAAATATTGATAAATATCATTTGTTTATATTGTTTTTAAGATTTTTAAATTTATATAAACCATTTAATATGTTATTAGTTTTTCTATTTTATTATAAGTTACGGCATCCGGTGTATTTTATAATATTGTTTATGAAAGATTAGATATTATTATCTTTTATTATGTTGTTTTTGAAAGATTAGATATTATTATCTACTTATCGAATTAGCAAACATGAAAAAAGGAAAGGCTGAATAGACTTTACATTGACATGTGCCCCCATTTAGAACATTAATTCATCCCAATTCCTTGAGAAAAAATCACAAATTTGTTCAAATCTTCTATACTATATAATAAAAGAAACCACTTTTAGACACTTGTCATCATATTAGGTCATCTTTTATAGATAATTATTATTTTAGTTTAATCTATTCTAATTAATTAATTATAGATAACTCTTCTATTAAATATTATTTAGTTTAATATGAATAATTATTATTTAGTTTAATAAACTAAATATTCTTTGTCAACATATTATCAAAACTTCAATATTTACCTGCTATCTAATTTACACGGGCTTTAAAATATACATTTACTAGGTTAATGCCCGCGCGATGCGCGGCTTCATCCAAAACCATATTATTTACTTTGAAATATAATATTTTGTACAAACGCATAAAAACCTATTAAAATCCATATATAATCTCATATTGTATAACACGTCTGTAAAGTTTAGTAATACGTAGTCTTGTACTATTGCATAAAAAAATCACGCTGGATCAATATACACCGGTCGAGTAAAAAAGAAATTATCAAAATATGAACCAAATGTTAAAAATGTGAATGTATTATATGGATAAAGATAAAGAACATTAGATAAAAAAAAAGAATATCATCCAAACACTTGCTAGTTGCTTGAACATCTTGACAATTTGACAATTTGAGATCATTCGGCTTCTTCTTTGTACCTAATATGAACAAAATAAACCTCACACATAATGAATCTAGTGATATAAAAGAATTGAATTTATAATTCTAAAAAATCTATGAAATGAAAGGTAAATGAATAAAAAAATTAAATGTTGCAAGAACTTACATATCATTTTCCCAAAAATGGCAGCTGAAACCTACATGTCAATTAAGATGGCTACACAACTGAATTCATCCTGAAAGTTAAAAGAAATAATAAAACGAAAAACTTTGATGTTCAAAAGAAGGTAATCAATTCAAAAGAACAATAAATCAAACCTGAAACTTGCAGCGTAATATAACCAACGCGACCGAGCCCGACCCAGGTGACCACTTGTACACACCAACCGTCAATTTGAATGATCCAATCATATGCCCGAGCCGACCCAAATGACCAGTTGTCCTCATCAACCATCAACCCGAAAGATCCAGCGTGATATATAACCAACCCGACCAGGATAACCAGTTGTATCCATTAAGCATCAAAAAGTAAATCTTGCCCGTTTAGTACAAACATTTTTTAACAGAATAATCCAAACATAAAAACATATAAAAAAGATAACAAAAATAATATACCTTCTTTAATCTTTTTGTAAGGCTATAAAATTTAGCAAATCATGTGAATTAGTCAAAGTATAAAATAAAGCATCTAAGGTGATCAAAACTGAACCGATCAATTTTCAAAATCAAAACATATAATAGATCATCAAATACTCTAATTAGAGATTACCGGATATGTTTTGGATTCATTTATTACATATTTAAATCAAGAAACAAACAAACATGGATACTAAATAAAATAATAACGGTTGATTATAACATAAAATTTGCCAAAATATAAACCATCAAAAACCTTGACAGGACTTAGATATACAGATTGACACCTAAAGGTCAACAAACTAGAGAAAACATCACCGTTATAACTAACCGCCTAAACATCTAGCACTCCTAATTTAGCACTAACAAAACTGAACATTACATACACTCCATCATTAACTAATTGATACAAAAAACAGTAACATGTGGACAATATACTTAGTAACATATATCTATCGAACCTAAAAATCAAAATCGACTATTACAGACCCTATAAAAGAAAATGTACCACGGAATTAAGCAAAGAATTTAAAATCAACAAATCACAATACATGAACAAAGAATTTAAAACCCTAAAACACAAAAAAAAACACCAAACATCAAAATCAACTATTAGAGACCATGAAAAAGAAACTGTACAAATGAATTAAAACCCTAATCGGCTACGAACATCAGTAAAAACAACAACAGCCAATAAATTAGACACCATGAAAAAGAAACTCTACAAATGAATTTAAACCCTAATCGGATATGAACATCAGTAACATCAACAACTCACAATAAACGGACATCGAATTTAAAACCCTAAAACACAAAAAAATAAAAAAAAAATTCTTCAACATAAACCGCCTACGCTACTCTAACAAACGAACAATGTAACAAAAACATTGAATCTGAATATCGATTAAAAAAAAAAGAAATCGTATGTCAAAGATGGGGTTATGATAATAATCAAGCATGAATACAGTAGATGAACACTATTATCTAATGAAGATTGGTTATACCTCTTCACTAAATCACCGATTTGATCCGGACCGAGTTGATTTCCTGCAAAATTAGACATATTCAAACATATAATCGATCATGAAAAAGTCTAATTACAGAGCACCGTATATGTTTTGTCTTCAAATCCGTTGAATCTTGATCAATAATCCTCGATCAAGTAGAATCGCCGTGTTCTTCAGAGAAGAAAAGATAGAGAAATCGATTAGGGTTATGAGAGGAGAGAGAGTATGTGAGCGAATAAAATATCCTTGCTTTTTGTCACACCCCGACCACGTAGAACATACAAAACGTGGCGGAATGTCGGGGAGTGTTGTAACAGAATCAATTGTTTCAAATCCATGGCAATTGAAGTTTCGTTTTATTAATCACACATGAATGTTTACATTGTTTAAACCAGAATCAAAGTGTACATAACATAAATTAACTAGTTCTTGTCTCGTTTTAAGTTACTAAGGCACAGGTCCGCCTAAGTATGTCTTGATAAGTCCTATGCATCATCTCCTGAAAACACATGTGAAAATAGGTACGTCAGCATAAAAATGCCTGTGAGATACATTGGTTTTGTGAAAACGGAATTCATGACTTGAGTTTGAGAAAATTTTTAGTCATGAACCTCGTATTTTGCTTTGTCTTATAAATCATTTGAAAAACGGTAAGATCAAATGATATGTATAAATAAGAGAACAATGCATGGTTAACTGAATAACCATGTAAAAAAAGAGTTTGTATAAGATTTGTTGTTTGTAAATCAATGTCTTGTGAAAAGCGTGTTATTTGTATAAAATGTTCTATGTTTCAAATTGAAACGATTCAAATAACGCTACGATATGTAATACCATACAAACACTTATATATAGGAAGTACCAGCGGCGAATCCACCATGCTTGTATCATATTACACATGCCTCGTTACTTAAATCACTTACTCAAACCAAACCATCAAGATGAAATGTTTAACAACGGTAGAAATGTTCATGTATAGTCAAATGTCTATTGTCAAATGTAATCCATGTCAACGGATACAACTGGTTTACACGGTTCAATGGTTACAGATGGTTCATGAAATCAAAGGGGTAAGACCGTTCACATAGTCAAATGGTTACAACGGTTCAAAATGTAGTGTAATCATATGCTGGATGAGCATATGCAACAGAAATGCAATGTGAAACAATGTACTACGTATGCACACAATGGGCGTACGTAGCATGAAATGTATTGTAGAGTACAACGGTTCAAAATGTAGTATACTGTGTTCATACGCTGGATGAGCATATGCAACAGATATGCAATGTGAAACAATGTACTATGTATGCACACAATGGGCGTACGTAGCATGAAATGTATTGTTTCAAAATGTAGTATATTGTGTTCATATGCTGGATGAGCATATGCAACAGATATGCAATGTGAAACAATGTACTACGTATGCACACAATGGGCGTACGTAGCATGAAATGTATTGTAGAGTACAACGGTTCAAAATGTAGAATAATGTGTTCATATGCTGGATGAGCATATGTAACAGATATGCAATGTGAAACAATGTACTACGTATGCACACAATGGGCGTACGTAGCATGAAATGTGATGTAAAGCAATGTACTAAGTACGCACACAATGGGCATACATAGCATAAACACAATGAAATCATGTACTATATATGTACTATCGAACATAGCAGTATATGATGTGAAAACCGGAAAGCATGAAAGTAGCAAGTAGGCACATGTGTTTCACCCCAAAACAGTTTGGAAAACAGTAAAAGAGGGGTTCAATGTACTCACATTGACTCCTCGAAAACATGTAAAAGATGGGGTTCAATGTACTCACCTGAGATTGCTTTGAGTTCTTGTATAATAACAAAACAAATGCTAGATCACGGAATATCAAACGGCACCTAATAGGTAGCTATGTTAATATACCGGACCAAATCGGAAGGATCGGATAGTACGCGGGTTCGTAAACCAAACGAGTATGGAGACTCGTGTAATATGGTTTATCAAAGCCTACATACTAAAATGAAACCTAACCTAAGTGGTTGCGACCCATTACGACCCGTTTAGGTAGCTTATGCTACCTTACGCGTCGTTCGCGTAGAACGCGTCTGGAACGCCTAACATCGCGACCACAAGGTATAACCTCGGAAGGTTATAGCTATGGTCACCTAATGTGTTAGGTCGGATCCCAATGATCGACCAAATGGGTCGGGTTCGAAAGTATAAGCGATGGTTTAGATCGCTTACCTTACGACCCTATATAAGCACTAAACTAAAAGTGACGAGCTAAGCATGTTAGAACATGCTTAACTAAGTTTAGAAAACAGGTTTGGCATCAAAACAAACGGCTTTGATGCTCACGAGTAGTTTGGTTACAAAATACGCAAGAATGCGCATTTTGGCCAAAACTACGACTCGTCACTAAGCCTAGATAACGTGGTAATCAGTAGGTATGGTCACTACGGACCATAACCATTGTGATCACGCTCACGTTATGAAGTTCCATGAACTTCGCATCGACCATAAGCTGGTCAATGCAGAAAGTCAACAAAACGTTGACTTTCGGACTCGAAAAGCGAATAAAAGAGCGAAAGAAGACTTACGGAGGGTCCCCGAGTGCTAATCTATATCAAATAGCTCAGGTATGAAACAATGGTTCCAACTTAGAGCCTTAAGATCAGATTGTGTGGGTTTTTGGAACAAAGGGGGGGGTATTTATAGGAAAAGTGGAACCGTTAGGATCGTTTATCGAATATCGTGCCGCGATCTCGAGCGTACACTTGTCAAAATATTGTGGTAAGTCAGATATTGGCTCTTGGCTCCTGATTGGGTGAAAGGGCATTGCCCCTTGATCGAACGAAAGGCCAAACTGCATTAAATGCAATATATTTTCTGTCTGACAGTCTCACGCGCCCCGCGTAAGGATTTGGTAAATCCTTACACGCCCCGCCTAAGGTTCCCAGATCAGAATTTACAATTTTGGTCCCTACACTTCAGAAACACGTATTTTGGCCCATTTTTGGCACGTTTAAGCCCCGTTAACCTCATTTCAAGGCTCTAAGACGAAGTTAAAGTGTAGGGGACATGAAATATGCTCAAAAATATTCCGGATGTCGGTTCGTTTGGCCGTACGATTGCGATGTTCGCTTAATTACGACGGAATGCGCATAAGCGCGAAAGACGATCCAAATGACGCGACGAATGGATTTTTCTCATGCCCAACACTAAGGCATAATATAAGGATGCTTACATAAATTTTTGGATGTCCGGATGCATTCAGAACGTAAGTTATGCGCGAAAGTGCAAACTTGTGCACTTTTTGACACTTTTAGTCCCTGAATGATCCAAAAGTTTGTTTTAGCATACCAAACACCTCAAAGCCTATTTCTAAGCTATGTAGAGGATATTTAGGGTATGTTTAACTTTTGAAAATGTTCCGGAATGTTCGTTACAGTTCAAATTGGCATACTTTCGCAGTTTGTCAAGTTTAGTCCCTGTAAGCGAATTAACTTGTTTTTGCTATACCCAAGCCTTCAAAACTTATTTCTAAGTTATGTAAAGGTTATTTAAGGTATGTTGAGTATATGTTGATGTTCCGGAGTATTTGTCGCATTAAACTGAGTACGTTTACGCACCAGTTTGCGTATAATGCTCTAGAAAGCAATGTAGAGTTTGAAATTGAACAATAATTGATATGTGCAAAACATACACATATTTATGCAAGATCCCAAGTTTGAAATACACTATTTCATTGGCTTGGTATTTGTTTGATGGTCGCGGTGACACATGTGTCACAGTCTCCCCTACTTTAGGAAATTTCGTCCCGAAATTTATTCGTATGAGTCTATTTGTGACTTTGCCAAATACCCACCAGCGATATGCAAGGCAATATCCTGTCATTTCCTTAACGGTCATTCTTCAGAAACGAAAATGAACAGACGGAGTCATTTTCCTCAACGAGTATTCTTCAGAAATGGAAATGAAGGATTATATAACGGATATTCATTTCCCCAACGGATAAATCATCAGAAACGAAAATGAACTAACAGAGTCATTTTCAACGGTTGCTTCATCAGAGTTGGAAATGAAGGATTTCACAACGGATATTCATTTCCCCAACGGATAAATCGTCAGAAACGAAAATGAACTAACGGAGTCATTTTCAACGGTTGCTTCATCAGAGTTGGAAATGAAGGATTACACAACGGATATTCATCTCCTCAACGGATAAATCTTCAGAAACGAAAATGAACTAAACAGAATCATTTTCAACGGTTGTTTCATCAGAGTTGGAAATGAAGGATTACACAACGGATATTCATCTCCTCAACGGATAAATCTTCAGAAACGAAAATGAACTAAACGGAATCATTTTCAACGGTTGTTTCATCAGAGTTGGAAATGAAGGATTACACAACGGATATTCATTCCCTCAACGGATAAATCTTCAGAAACGAAAATGAACTAAACGGAATCATTTTCAACGGTTGTTTCATCGGAGTTGGAAATAAATAGGGTTAACTCTAGACACATGACAGAACTTGCTGTGATTTCTGTGCACTAAATTCCATAATTATGTATGCATCCATAATTACGTAATCCCTTGCACAGTCCGCACAGTTTGTTTTGTAATGTTTTGGGGAAGGATATCAAACTTGTGATGAGGGTGACTAGACTTCCATCGGTTCCTTTTAATTAGATCGACAGGGGATCTTCTTAGTTAGGCCACCAAGGAGTCCTTTCAGCTATATCATCACATGATCTCCTTATCCAGCTTTTTGGATGAATCTGTTTAGCTAGACCACTCAAGGGTCTAATTATGAAGTAGTACTTTATAATCCAAAGGACTTAACTATAACATAGAAGTCCATTGAGGATTTTAAGTAATACTTTTGGGTATCCTACTATGAATCTCTTGTATAAGGATATGTAAGATTCTACGAGGATCTGGATAACATAATTTGGATCTCACAACAACACATAAGGGAACACATAAGCACAAAGTCACATACTTGTTTAACTTGATCATAATTTGTTTTTAACTTGTTATTGATTGAATACGGATATGGAAACCAATCGACGGGTCTCAATGTTCACTGGAATCTATCTGAGAAGATAGGAAGATCTCCCAAAATTTGATTTTTGATTACAAGGAATCACCACATTCGAATTAAGGTATACAACGATTAAGGACTTACGGGAAATCCTTAGGTACCCTATTAAGGATTTGTAGTGGTACTTTGGGTATTCGTTATGTGTTGTAACCTGCGCCTTGTACTTCGTTTCCTTAGAATAAACGGGTACTTAGGAATTCCATGGAAGACGCAAGCGATTATAGAATGGGAGAATTTTGGGGGTAGTTTGTTCTTCAAGGAATACGGTTAATTGATTGTCGGTATTGCAAGGGATATGTCGTTTATACATGCAACCATCGAAATACATTGCAATGTAAATGAAAGATTTATTTATAAACAACGATATCAACTGTTCCTTGGATCTTGACAACAAAAGAAACTTAATACATAAGACATGATTATTTCTAAACGATGTTGTCTTCTAGTCAGTCGGGTGATCATCCTTGTGCTGGATTTGCATTAGCAAGCTTTGGGCAATTTCTTCGGAAATGACCCATCTCGCCACAGTTGAAACAAGAACCTGGTAGGAAACGACCTTGAGCGGGATTGTTGCCAGCTTGGTTTGGTGCAGCTGCAGCTGGGCAGATTCTTGTTGTATGGCCTATGAGTCCACAAGTTTGGCATTTGCGGCACTGTACATTGGCGTGATGATGGAGGCTACATTGGTTGCACAAGGGTGCAGTTCCATTGTATGGTTTTCTAGCAGGGGGTTGAGCTGGTTGGTTGGGGACGGCTTGACCATTGTGAGCGACCACGGCGAAGTTCTGAGAAGCCTTTCGCTTCCTTGACTTCTTAGGAGATTCAGTCTGTTCATCCATGGTCTTTGATTCCTCGATTGGGTTCGATTCCCCGGCTGATTTCTTGTCACCTTTTCGAAAAAGTTTATGCTTTCTGATCTGCGATTCAGTCAAGGTTGCAGATAGCTCAATGGCCTGACGGAGTGTGGTAGGGTTGCTACCAGTGACAATGTCTTGTACCGAGTCAGGCAGGCCGTCGATGTACCTTTCGATAGCCTTGTCGAGTGGGGCGACCATAGTCGGGCAAAGTAGACTCAACTCCTCAAACCTATCAGTATATGCCCTGTGTTCGCCACTATCTTGTTTCAAATCATCAAACTCCTTCTCCAACGCTCGTTGTTCATGACGAGGACAAAACTCTCTCATCATAAGTGCTCTCAGTTCAGCCCATGTTTGTGCTAGAGCAACATCTGCACCACGGTCTCTCATTACCCCGTTCCACCATGTAAGAGCCCTCTTCTGAAACACACTCGAAGAAAACTCGACCTTGCGATTTTCCGGACACTGCACGTGGCGAAAGGTATTCTCGATGCTCTCGAACCATTGGAGAAGCCCAGTTGCTCCCTCAGAACCACTAAACTTGAGTGGTTTAGCCAAGTTAAAGTTCTTGAAATTGCATGTACCATTGTTGTTGTTGTTGGCTTGGTTCCATTGAGCAAAGAGATTTGGGAATTGAGCAGCCATCTGCTGCGCAATAATTTCTGCCAGCTCGGCAGTTGCTATCTGGTGTTCGTGTCGAGGAGGCATTCTAAAAGAGGAAAACATGAAAGGAAACAAATAAAATGGTATTGGGTAAGAATAGGATGTTACAATCACTGACCATAATCACGGTTGATGGTCACTTGTTTGAATCATGAAGCAAACAAACAACACCAGGGCTGAATCAAAGCAAATAGATCCTCATAGTGTATCGCGAAGACATGCTCGCCTATAAGTGGACACTCACCCCAAGAGTTCCCAGGTAAGAGTGACTGGTCCGATTATGCGGATTTGTACGAACACTCTAACCTTAGACAGAAAACCCAGGGTACAGGCATTCACCCTTCCAGTTCGCACGTGTTCACACTATTTAGGACCCAAAACTTTGACGGGAGTTTTGAAAATTCAAAGGGGTTCAAAACCTTATAACAAAGGGTTCAAAACCTTACAATAGAGGGTTCAAAACCTAGTAATCAATCATCCTAGAACAGATGATTAGCTTTCAAGGCGGTTTTGAAATTTATGTTCTTGTTGTGGTCGTCGCCTAAGGGTAGGTGACGGTATTGTTTTGTGACTAAACGCAAGTAAACTCGCGTTAGGTTCCTAGGAAGGTTATAGACTAGGTCAAAGCATTACTAATAACCTAATTCCCTATAACCATTGGCTCTGATACCATCTTTTCTGTCACACCCCGACCACGTAGAACATACAAAACGTGGCGGAATGTCGGGGAGTGTTGTAACAGAATCAATTGTTTCAAATCCATGGCAATTGAAGTTTCGTTTTATTAATCACACATGAATGTTTACATTGTTTAAACCAGAATCAAAGTGTACATAACATAAATTAACTAGTTCTTGTCTCGTTTTAAGTTACTAAGGCACAGGTCCGCCTAAGTATGTCTTGATAAGTCCTATGCATCATCTCCTGAAAACACATGTGAAAATAGGTACGTCAGCATAAAAATGCCTGTGAGATACATTGGTTTTGTGAAAACGGAATTCATGACTTGAGTTTGAGAAAATGTTTAGTCATGAACCTCGTATTTTGCTTTGTCTTGTAAATCATTTGAAAAACGGTAAGATCAAATGATATGTATAAATAAGAGAACAATGCATGGTTAACTGAATAACCATGTAAAAAAAGAGTTTGTATAAGATTTGTTGTTTGTAAATCAATGTCTTGTGAAAAGCGTGTTATTTGTATAAAATGTTCTATGTTTCAAATTGAAACGATTCAAATAACGCTACGATATGTAATAACATACAAACACTTATATATAGGAAGTACCAGCGGCGAATCCACCATGCTTGTATCATATTACACATGCCTCGTTACTTAAATCACTTACTCAAACCAAACCATCAAGATGAAATGTTTAACAACGGTAGAAATGTTCATGTATAGTCAAATGTCTATTGTCAAATGTAATCCATGTCAACGGATACAACTGGTTTACACGGTTCAATGGTTACAGATGGTTCATGAAATCAAAGGGGTAAGACCGTTCACATAGTCAAATGGTTACAACGGTTCAAAATGTAGTGTAATCATATGCTGGATGAGCATATGCAACAGAAATGCAATGTGAAACAATGTACTACGTATGCACACAATGGGCGTACGTAGCATGAAATGTATTGTAGAGTACAACGGTTCAAAATGTAGTATACTGTGTTCATACGCTGGATGAGCATATGCAACAGATATGCAATGTGAAACAATGTACTATGTATGCACACAATGGGCGTACGTAGCATGAAATGTATTGTTTCAAAATGTAGTATATTGTGTTCATATGCTGGATGAGCATATGCAACAGATATGCAATGTGAAACAATGTACTACGTATGCACACAATGGGCGTACGTAGCATGAAATGTATTGTAGAGTACAACGGTTCAAAATGTAGAATAATGTGTTCATATGCTGGATGAGCATATGTAACAGATATGCAATGTGAAACAATGTACTACGTATGCACACAATGGGCGTACGTAGCATGAAATGTGATGTAAAGCAATGTACTAAGTACGCACACAATGGGCATACATAGCATAAACACAATGAAATCATGTACTATATATGTACTATCGAACATAGCAGTATATGATGTGAAAAACGGAAAGCATGAAAGTAGCAAGTAGGCACATGTGTTTCACCCCAAAACAGTTTGGAAAACAGTAAAAGAGGGGTTCAATGTACTCACATTGACTCCTCGAAAACATGTAAAAGATGGGGTTCAATGTACTCACCTGAGATTACTTTGAGTTCTTGTATAATAACAAAACAAATGCTAGATCACGGAATATCAAACGGCACCTAATAGGTAGCTATGTTAATATACTGGACCAAATCGGAAGGATCGGATAGTACGCGGGTTCGTAAACCAAACGAGTATGGAGACTCGTGTAATATGGTTTATCAAAGCCTACATACTAAAATGAAACCTAACCTAAGTGGTTGCGACCCATTACGACCCGTTTAGGTAGCTTATGCTACCTTACGCGTCGTTCGCGTAGAACGCGTCTGGAACGCCTAACATCGCGACCACAAGGTATAACCTCGGAAGGTTATAGCTATGGTCACCTAATGTGTTAGGTCGGATCCCAATGATCGACCAAATGGGTCGGGTTCGAAAGTATAAGCGATGGTTTAGATCGCTTACCTTACGACCCTATATAAGCACTAAACTAAAAGTGACGAGCTAAGCATGTTAGAACATGCTTAACTAAGTTTAGAAAACAGGTTTGGCATCAAAACAAACGGCTTTGATGCTCACGAGTAGTTTGGTTACAAAATACGCAAGAATGCGCATTTTGGCCAAAACTACGACTCGTCACTGAGCCTAGATAACGTGGTAATCAGTAGGTATGGTCACTACGGACCATAACCATTGTGATCACGCTCACGTTATGAAGTTCCATGAACTTCGCATCGACCATAAGCTGGTCAATGCAGAAAGTCAACAAAACGTTGACTTTCGGACTCGAAAAGCGAATAAAAGAGCGAAAGAAGACTTACGGAGGGTCCCCGAGTGCTAATCTAGATCAAATAGCTCAGGTATGAAACAATGGTTCCAACTTAGAGCCTTAAGATCAGATTGTGTGGGTTTTTGGAACAAGGGGGGGTATTTATAGGAAAAGTGGAACCGTTAGGATCGTTTATCGAATATCGTGCCGCGATCTCGAGCGTACACTTGTCAAAATATTGTGGTAAGTCAGATATTGGCTCTTGGCTCCTGATTGGGTGAAAGGGCATTGCCCCTTGATCGAACGAAAGGCCAAACTGCATTAAATGCAATATATTTTCTGTCTGACAGTCTCACGCGCCCCGCGTAAGGAATTGGTAAATCCTTACGCGCCCCGCCTAAGGTTCCCAGATCAGAATTTACAATTTTGGTCCCTGCACTTCAGAAACACGTATTTTGGCCCATTTTTGGCACGTTTAAGCCCCGTTAACCTCATTTCAAGGCTCTAAGATGAAGTTAAAGTGTAGGGGACATGAAATATGCTCAAAAATATTCCGGATGTCGGTTCGTTTGGCCGTACGATTGCGATGTTCGCTTAATTACGACGGAATGCGCATAAGCGCGAAAGACGATCCAAATGACGTGACGAATGGATTTTTCTCATGCCCAACACTAAGGCATAATATAAGGATGCTTACATAAATTTTTGGATGTTCGGATGTATTCAGAACGTAAGTTATGCGCGAAAGTGCAAACTTGTGCACTTTTTGACACTTTTAGTCCCTGAATGATCCAAAAGTTTGTTTTAGCATACCAAACACCTCAAAGCCTATTTCTAAGCTATGTAGAGGATATTTAGGGTATGTTTAACTTATGAACATGTTCCGGAATGTTCGTTACAGTTCAAATTGGCATACTTTCGCAGTTTGTCAAGTTTAGTCCCTGTAAGCGAATTAACTTGTTTTTGCTATACCCAAGCCTTCAAAACTTATTTCTAAGTTATGTAAAGGTTATTTAAGGTATGTTGAGTATATGTTGATGTTCCGGAGTATTTGTCGCATTAAACTGAGTACGTTTACGCACCAGTTTGCGTATAATGCTCTAGAAAGCAATGTAGAGTTTGAAATTGAACAATAATTGATATGTGCAAAACATACACATATTTATGCAAGATCCCAAGTTTGAAATACACTATTTCATTGGCTTGGTATTTGTTTGATGGTCGCGGTGACACAGGTGTCACACTTTTCAATCCTCAACTATTAGGTGTGCCACATGGATGATGACATGGCTGCTTATTTGGCTTGCACCATTGGGTGACATGTGTCCCCCAATGGTTTGCTTTATTAGATATATATAGATTACACTTTATGTACATTTATATTTAACCCCGTATTTTAATATCTTACGGGTTAAATGTTATGATTTTGTTGATATTATAAATAATATTTATGATGAAAATGTAACTTTATATTTTAAGGAATTTAATTTTAATAAACTATTTTGTATAAATTTTTTTATTATTAACTATACAAAGTCACATTTATATAATCTGTGTAATATACGAAGTTTTTAAAGATATAACTTTTTTATCATTTGCTATGTAAAATTAGATTTATTCAACACGTATAATACATGAGGTTTTTTAAGGATATAAGTTTTTTATTATTTGGTAGATTTTTCAACCCGACTATACACGGGTTTTTTTTAAAGATACGACGTTTTTAGTATTTAATATACAAAATTACATTTATTTAATCTGTGTAATATACATGGTTTTTAAAGATATAACTCTTTTTTAGATCTATTCAACACGTATAATATAGGGGGTTTTTAAGGATGTAATTTTTTATTATTTGGTAGATTTACACGGGTTTTTTAAAGATATGACGTTTTTAGTATTTAGTATACAAAATTACATTTATTTAATCTGTGTAATACACATGGTTTTTAAATATATAACTTTTTTTTATTTGATATATAAAATTATATTTATTTAACCCGTACAATAATAAAGATATAAATTTTTATTATTTAATATATAAAATTATATTTATTCAATCCGTGTAATACACGGAGTTCTAACCTAGTTGAATATCTATAGGGATATTTATGTGCGTGTTAAGAGATTTCTACGGAAAAAAATAAAGTACGTTGTTTTTTATGTTTAAAAAATTGTAGAGGGATTTTTTTTTAAAAAAAATACAGAAAATGTGTTGATTTTTATAGTTGAACATCCTCTCTAAATACCTAATCCCAAAACTCTACGACCGTGTTTATTGACCGGAATAGTTATCGATTAAACTTATTTAAACTAAGTATTTATTCGATCAAAACTTAGTGGTTTAGTGGTAAAAGTGTTGTGTATTTAGGTTCTTGCAAGTATAAAGTTGTGGTTTAGTGGTAAAAGACTAAAAGTGTTGTGTATTGAAGTTCTTGCAAGTATAATGTAAATAGTTATTAAACAAATCGTTGTTTTTTCTTTAGAAACTAAAATATGTATAAGAAGATTTGTATGAACAAGTTCCAAAATATATGATATTATTATACGATAACCTCAATAATTTTTAGAGTAAAAAAAGAACAAAGATGCTGACTTAAGGCATATAAATTCTTATCAGATATTATTAAAAAATAAATAAAATATAAACTTTTGTTTTTTCTTTCTTCAGTTTTATTGTTTCCGTTTTATAATATTATAATATAATTAATTAAAAAATATGTAGTGAAAAATGGTTTACTTTGGTTGTTTAGTGGACTGAAATGGCACAAGAAGAAAGCAAAGTAGAGTTGCAGCCTACAGGGAAATAATGATCTGGAGGTAGTAGGCTAGTGTACTCTTACCCATCCACATGATCTTATATCACATCTTCAATCACATTCTTAGGGGGTCGGGGTGCACACCGAAAACCCCATCGGGGAGGTGTTTCGCCGAGCGGGTATACACCGCCAACCATGCGGTGACCAAGAGAGAGGTGAGAGAACCGGTGGCGGCTCACCGAAGAGAGAGGGAGGAGAGAGAGAGGCCTTGTCCAATCAATGTTTTTTTTTTAAAAAAAAAAAAAAACCAATTCACCTAAGAGGGGAGTGCCGCCATCAATTTAGGGTGTTAGGGGAGTTTAAGAGGAGAGTTGACGTGGCACACGAGGATTGGTTAGGCGTAAGAGAGGGGACTCACCTCTTAGGTGAGCACCCCTTACACCCTTAGGCAGGTTATACGGTATGCTAATCATCCGTTACGTAGACGCCACATCATAGTTTCATAAAAGATGATCCGTCATGTTAAAACATTGGAAATGGAAGGATGATCCTACCCACCAAGTTTACTTTTTTTTTTTTAATTCATCTACTTTTTTTAACATTTATTAAATAAGATAGAAAAATAAATTCATTAATATTAAAAAACAAAACATTACATAAGTTAAAAAAAAACATAAACTTAATTTTCTTTTTCCTAAGTTTCATATTTTTTCATGATTTTCTCTTCCATTTTCTTTAAAATAGTGCGTTTTTGTTCGGGATAACTATCAGCATCGGTCGTCATTATGTCCCATTCTTTGAGTTCGTTTTTTTCTTTGTCGACCCGAACCTTTTCTTCGGCCACGCGTACATTTTCTCCCGCCACTCGTGCCTTTTCTCCCGCCACGCGTACCCTTTCTTAGACCGCCCGTTCCTTCGCCTTCGCCTTTTGACCACCGTGGTAGCGGGGCTTGCCGTCGGGATAACGAGGGAGGATTTTATAGGAACTAGGTTCACCTTTTAATAAAATATATTACAAAATATATAATAACGAAACTCTCGTTATTTGTGAGAAATTCTTCTAGTACAATACCGGTTACATAAACAAAATAAATAAATGTAATATACAATTTAATTGTACCAATCTTGATTCAAGTCGATGTCTTTGGAAACTTCAACTGCACCCAATGTTTTAAAAACCGGTTTAAACCGGCCGGTTGAACCGGTTAAACCGGATACCGGATGTTTGGCCGGCACGAATCATACCGGTAAACTAAGGAAACGGCAAAGAAGTTGTACCGCCGGTAAATTGGGTTATACCGGTTTAAACCAGTATACCGGTACTGTTTTGTACCAGGACAAAGATCAAAATTTTGAACTTTTAATTTTTAGGTGCCTAATAAAGGTGATTATTTACTTTCTTAGTTAAAGTGTAAAACTTAGCGTCCACAATTGACAATCCATGTCGATCAAACTTCTTCCTCACTCAAAGATAAAAAATCATTGGGTTTTTCAAATTAAGTTATTCAACAGATCATCTAGTTTACCTTCTTTTGACTTTTATTCAATCATTCATGTTGTTAATTGTTATAGTCCTTGCTAATTGCTATATAATGGGTATTTAATCATAAACTTCTAGATAATTTTTTTATTATGGATTAACTTTTGGAATATTTTTTTTTTTATTATGGACTGATGTAGTTTAGGATTATTTTTTGAGTTGTAACTATATTTTATGGATTTATATAGTTAAATAGTCAACACGGTTGAACCGTCCGGTACAACCCGGTTCAACCGGTTGAACCGTTTCTGATTCTAACCCGGTACGATTAAAATACCGGTTTTTAAAACATTGACTGCACCTACGAGATCGAAACTCCGCTGCAAGACAAGCAAAATTATTGACGGTTTTGGTTGAGACACGTGTTCAACACGCTTCCCTTAAAACAGATTCCGCGCCTCCTCTCAGGCGGTTCTGTCTCCCAGCGTACAACAACCGGAACAGTATGTGTACTGCCGGAGATGACTCTCATGCCCGAGATAGCACCGGGTATAATTTGGTGTTCTTAAAGTAGAAAAAATAAGTTGTGTAAAACAATTTAGAGAATGCTCTTCTCTAAATTTTCATGGAACAAAGATGAACCTTTTTGTGTATCTTTTTTTTCTTCCTCAAATGAATAAACTATATTCAGTTTATAATGAGATACATCAAAACTCATTCAACCCTCTTAATTTTGTCATAAACATGATTATTAATCTTGTAATTAACAAGATATTAATGTTTGTCATAAACAAGATCATTAATCTTGTAATTAACAAGATAATTAATCTTGTAATAAAAAGGGTTAAACTCTTACTTAATGGATATTAAGTGGTAAAAAGAAACTGCCATTCAACTTATGGCACTAGTGAAACCGTCTACCATTAACTCTCTAGTAAGTAGACTGGTTTGATCGGTCGAGCGCGCATGCAGGCGCGCCTTAGTTGAACCTGCACTACGCTTCTGCGGAGATACACCTTCTCGCGCCACGCGCTAATTGGATGCCACTACGCATACCAGGACGCCTCCTGGTCATGCGCCATCCATACTCGCGCGCCACACGGATGCTACTTTGCATACTTCGCCATAGCCAATGATGTGCGTCATGTGCCTAAGGAGCTCGCGCCGCATCGACATGTTCCATGCCATGGCATCCGCCTACGCCACCCAAAGGTGCGCCATACGCGGACCCGCCATGTATCTGACCACGCGCTCATTGGCAAAAATACAAAGGCGGTGTGCGAAGTTCAAAGTGCACCACATTGGGCCTATAGCCATGTCACGCGTGCATATGTGCGGGTGCGATGCACCCTTTGGTCCCCACTAGTGTTTGCCTTTAAGGAGTGCTCCTCCTTGTATACCACTTTAAGTTTTGTCATTCCACCTATGTGGGACAATGTGACAAATCTCAATCCATTTTTCTCATCTTCGTTTGGTCCAAACATACAACTTCAAGCTTCGATATCTCATTCATCTTAGCTCTATTTGGACATAGTTTGAACACAAACCCATAAATAATTATTTATACAACACATATATAAATATTATTGATGTCAAAATATTTAGTAAAAAACACATTTTTACTAAATTTCCTAACATATTTTGCCACCTTACCTGCAGAGGAATTTGAATATAGTGGTGGTGGAATCATGTGTGTTAAGAGCATTCTCATTCAATCCATCAAAACTTGTGAGGGTGAGTTTTTATATTGTAAAGGGTATAAAAGTGGTTGTGAGTGGAGGAGAGAGAAAATGTTACTGCTCATCTGTATATTTGGGGGGACACTGTTCACTCAGTATACTGAAAGTGGTTGTGAGTGAAAGAAAGAGAAAAATGTGATGATAATATTATTTAATTGAAAAGAAGAGAGAAAAATATTTGTTTTTAGTGGAAATATATTGATATAGGAGTTGTTTTTTAGTGGAATGTATGTATAATTTGATGGATTGGATGAGAATGCTCTAAGTGCAGGTGCTAGGTGCTGCCATGGTGATTTAAAAGAGAAGTAGAAGGTTAAAGAAGAAAGGTGTGTATCGTGTGTGCTTCTTCTTCTTCAAGCCTAAGCATGGTGCCATTATCCATACATACATAAATATATGTATATATTTATACATATATCAGTATTTATAAAAATTGTCCTTTATATGTATAAAGACTAAACTACCCTTATGTGACTTGCACATGACCAGATTTAACAAGAAAATCTAACTAGGTTAAAGTCAAAGGACAAAATGTGCAACAAAATTCCCTATAAATGGCAAAAGTTGTTAAAATTCGTTGAAAAGGACATCGCCTGAAATATGGTATCAAGATAAAGGACAAAACTTGTAATTTTTCCTTAAGTCTATATATTTCCCTGAAACTCCTCTACTTTCTAAATTGTCCCAAATCAATCTATGAGGGACACTGTCATATGCCTTCTCAAGCAGGGCCGACAAACCTGTGTCGTCGCTCGAGACCCAAATTTTAAAAGGGCCCAAAAGATTTTTATAAGCTTTGATATATAAAATAAATTACATATTTAATATATGCATCCATTCATTATGTAAATAAGTGTTGATGGTAGAGTGGAAAAACCATGTCAAAATAATATGGTCTCAAGTTTAAGTCTTACCTCCACCACCAAGGCTTTATACTTTAATTTATTTCCTTATGACCATAGTTTTGGACCCAATTTTTTTTTTTTTCGCCAAAAACCTAATTTTTTTTAAGAGTAATCAGGGACGTCTCTGTTCTCAAGATCAATGAAGACCATATGGACTATTAGTTTACGATAATCCTAGTTTCTCTTCTAAGTCTAATCTCAATTATCCTTTTCTATAATATTATAGTATGTCGTAACAACTTTATCCCTCATGGACTATTACACTACTCTTCCAGGCATCCTTCTAGATTTGAAAATTAGATTGAACAGAAAAAGAAAAAAATAATATACAACATTTTTTTCTCTTCTTTGCTGAGCTTCATCTACGTAAAGCCATCAGACCCACAACAGTGAAAAGAAATTTAAACAAAGAAAAAGAATAAGCGCAAGTTAACCACACCCGCGCACGTTAACCATTAAAGCATCTTGAAGAAAGAAAGTCCCATAATTTACACTTGACACCCCTCACTCACTGTCACTGACACCACAATATCATCCCCACCTGATTCTCCCTCTCTCTCTCTCTCTTACTTTCTCTCTCTATACAAATAACATTTGCAATTGCATATGTTGTGACTTACCCAAAATCACAGACCAAATTGCCCCACAATTCCCACACAAAATCAAACCTTTTACTCATATAACTTCATTTACTCCGTGTTATTTCATGTTATTTCTTCACATTTCTTCAAAATTTAATGGTGAAAACTGGCATTGAATAATAATAATAATAATGATGCTGCAAAGTTTCAGAATATTTGTCCTCTGTTTTCTTCCTCTGTTTTTCTCTGTTTCTCTGTCATATGAAGCTCGGAATCCTGAAGGTTTTGGTCAACCTTTTTGAAATTCCTTTCTGGGTTTTGTTGTGTAGTTAATAATCTTGATGGGTTTTTGATTTCTTGATGTGAAATTGTGTGTGCAGTTGTGGCTTTGATTTCTTTTAGAAATGGTTTGAATGATCCTCATGGAGCTTTTAGCAATTGGGATGAGGATTCTGTTGATCCTTGTAGCTGGGCTATGATTACTTGTTCTCCTGATAATCTTGTTACTGGCCTGTATGTTGTTTTTTTCACATATATGTACAAAACATTTATATTTATATATATATATATATGTGTTGTTTACTGTTTGATTCATTACAGTGGAGCTCCAAGCCAGGGGTTATCAGGAACATTACCAGGGGTTATTGCTAATCTCACAAACCTTCGCCAAGTGTAAGTTTTTGAAAACATGTGTTTTCTTCAGGGTGTACATGAGCCGGGCCGAGCTGAGTTTTCCTTGGCTCGGGCTTGCTCATTTAACTTATTGTTGCTCGAGCTTGACTCGTTTCTAGCTCTCTTTCTGAACTCGACTTGTGAGTAGTTTTTTAACTCGAGTTCGGCTTATTTATTATTTATTATCAATTAAATTCTATACTTTTGTAATAATTTTTATATATTTATAGTTATAAATTTTATATAACATAATATATGTTATTTAGATATATTTAGTTATTTTATTAAGATAATTATCGTATAACTATATGCTTACTTGCTTAGTGTATTAAATAAAAGTTATATACACAACATGCTCTTGAAGCTCGCCAGCTAGCTCGAGCTTGATAAGTGAAGCTTGGGCTTGAGTTCGTTTAGGCCTTTGAGCCGACCTGAGCTCGATAAGTGAAGTTTGGGCTAGAGCTCGTTTAGGCTAGCTAGCTCGATAAGTGAAGCTTGGGTCCGTGCCTGCTCAAGTTGGGATTGATTCTAGCCTTTAGCGAGCCAATCTTGCGTAGCTTGCGAGTGGTCTTTACGACCCTAATTTTCTTGTAACCAATTTCTTGATGATCACAACAGGTTGTTGCAGAATAACAACATCTCCGGCCGAATTCCGGCCGGGATAGGCCACCTTCCAAAGCTACAAACACTAGATCTCTCAAACAACAAGCTAACTAGTCATGTGCCTGAGTCACTTAGTCATTTGAGCAACCTGCAATACCTGTGAGTAATCCACTTTCTCTCTCTAAAACTCCTTATTTGAAACATGATCTTTGATGGGTCAATTTTATTAGTTTAAGTTGACCATTGAAATTGTTTGATTTTGTCATGTAATGTTATGAGTAGAAGGTTGAATAACAACACCTTGTCTGGAGCCATTCCTTTGTCTTTAGCCTCACTCCCTCAACTAGCACTCTTGTGAGTTTACTTATTTTATTAATTAATTACTTATTTTTTATTTATTTATTTATTTATTTTTGCTTGTATGGTCTTTGTCAAAGGTTTGCAATAATTTAATCATTGACAAAATTTGTTTCATTTCAGAGATTTGTCAAACAACAATCTCAGTGGTCCTCTTCCCAAGTTTTCAACAAGAACATTCAAGTATGTATGTGTGAATCTTGTAGAAAATATTTGTATTTTACCGGCTAGCATCCAGTTACTCGCTGATTAATCGCTAGCTGGAGGTTTACCGAGTAATTTTCCTCTAATCGGCAATTAATCACTAGACGGTTAACAACAGTCCTAGGCAGTCCTAATCGGCCAAAAATCGGCAGTTCCGGCCAAATTCCGGTGATAAATCTTGTATACTTAAAAAAAATGAGTCGATGAGAGGTTAAAACTAGGGGTGCAAACGAGCCGAGCCCGAGCTCGACCAGGCTCGAGCCCGAGCTCGACCAGGCTCAAGCTCGAGCTCGTTTAACATATGAAAGCTCGAGCTCGAGCTCGGCTTGATTCGAGCTCTATTTCTAAAGCTCGAAGGTAAATTTTCAAGCTCGAGCTCGGCTCGGGCTTGACTCGTTTAGTATTTATTAATTAATTTATATTAATTATAATTATTATTATACATATAGTTAAGTTATTTTTTTATATTTATATAAATGGTAATTATTATTATATTTATATGTTTAATATATTAAAAAAAATATATTAACAGAAAGCTCGTTTAGGCTCGCGAGCCGGCTCGAGCTCGATAAGCGAAGCTCGGGTTTGGGTTCGTTTACTAAACGAGCTTGTTTTTTAGGCTCAGGCTCGAGCTCGTTTAAGCTCGGCTCGTTCAAGCTTTTTTTCGAGCCGAGCTCGAGTAGCTCGCGAGTAGCTCGGCTCGTTTGCACCCCTAGTTAAAACTTGTCTTGCTAAAAAAATACACATAAATATGTGGGCGTATATATATAAAACTGAAGATTACATATAAAAATCCCAACACTGGTTATGTTATGTTCTTTTCTTGTTATAAAGATTTATAATGCAATCTTTATCCATTTCTTGAACAGTATTGTCGGTAATCCTATGATTTGCGGGAGCCATGCTAATGAAGGTTGTTACGGGTCAACTTTACCCGAGCCTCTTTCTTTTAATCTTAATCCATCATCAGGTATGAACTTTTGAAGCGTTTGATTATCTCTCGCTCTCTCTAAACCAAGTTTCTCTTTCTAATAATTGCAATTTTTCAGGAAAAAATAAGTCGAAAAAAGTAGTGGTCGCTCTTGGAATCAGTCTCGGTTGCCTTGTGCTTCTCCTCGCCTCACTTGGAGTTCTCTTGTGGAAACGAGGCCGAAACCAGAAGCAAAGCGTTCTTGATATTAATGGTATTGTTATATTCCTTTTGTTTGATTTGACTTTCAAGGTCAAAGGATCGCGTTCTTGGTTACATATTTGAGATGATATTTATATGCTTTAATGACAATTAACGTACGGACATGAACACCATTTTTGTTCATTTAATTAAACAAACGAACATGAACACCGGTTTTTGTTCATTTAATTAAACGAACGAACATGAACACACATTTTGTCCGTTCCTTTATGTTTGTGAACGTTCATTTATGTTTCTTTGTTTATGTCCGTTTTAATTTAAATATACGTAAGTAGTTATATTTATAAAAAATATTCAACATAAAAGGAACTGTCTAACTACTTATTTATAAAAAATATTCAACATAAAAGGAACTGTCTAACTACTTATTTATAAAAAATATTCAACATAAAAGGAACTGTCTAACTACTTATATAAACTAATTGGTGACCGTTCATTTAGGTTTTAAACGAACAAACATAAACGAACACGAACATGCCCATTTTTTTCTTAATAAACGAACATGAGCAAAAAACTGTGTTCGGTTATATGTTCATGTTCGGTTAAAGTTATATGAACGAATACGGACATACCTCTGTTCGTGTTCGTTTGGTTTATTCATAGGCCTATGCTTTGATGCTAAATATCTAAAGTGTGCATACCAAATTTTAAGCTAGAAAAATGCCGGTTGACCGAAAAAGTCAAACATACTAAGAATTCGAACTTAGGCAACTTAACTTTGCTAAACTAATGGTGACAGATATACCGGAAGAGGGTCTAATGAACTTAGGCAACTTACGAAGCTTCACATTCAAAGAACTCCAATACGCAACCGACAATTTCAACTCGAAAAACATCCTCGGCGCCGGAGGATTCGGTAACGTGTACAAAGGAAAACTAGGGGACGGGACAATGATCGCAGTCAAACGTTTAAAAGACGTCAACGGGACCGCCGGAGAATCACAATTCCGGACAGAATTGGAGCTCATTAGCCTCGCGGTTCACCGGAATTTGCTCCGGTTGATCGGGTACTGTGCCGCCCCTGTTGAAAGACTACTGGTTTACCCTTTCATGGCTAATGGCAGTGTAGCTTCAAGGCTTAGAGGTTGGTACTTTTTAACCTTATTATCCAAAAGTCAACATAAGTCCAACGTTGACTTTCTAGAAAAGGAAACTTCATGACATGTGTGGGTGAGTGGGTCCCAATTGACAATTTCAAAAATAAATGTTGGATGAGTTATGGGTACTAATGTACTATGCTAAAGTTGTTAAGAGTTGGTACATTATTTTGGTGTTTTTTGTTTATTGTGTCCTTCAAGAAAATCTTTTTAATTATTAAATGTTTAATTTTCAGGTAAACCGCCGTTGGATTGGAATGCGCGAAAAAGAATTGCAATTGGAGCCGCGCGCGGTTTATTATATCTACACGAGCAATGTGACCCGAAAATTATCCACCGAGACGTGAAGGCGGCAAATGTTCTGTTAGACGAGTTCAATGAGGCGGTGGTGGGTGACTTTGGGCTGGCTAAACTTCTTGACCATGCTGACTCGCATGTCACTACTGAGGTTCGTGGTACCGTGGGCCACATTGCACCGGAATATCTGTCTACTGGTCAATCGTCAGAGAAGACTGATGTTTTCGGTTTTGGGATTTTGTTGTTGGAACTGATAACGGGGATGAGAGCGTTTGAGTTTGGGAAAACGGCTAATCAGAAAGGCGCGATGCTCGAATGGGTATGTTCTTTAAGCATTAGAAACTTGTTATTTTGTGTACGCATTACCTAGTTGGACTATTCGTAGACATGCATTGGTAACCAGGGGTGGATATACCTTAGAACAGGGGCGGTAGTGTAATTTTTTTGAAAATTTGACGTTTTTTCAATTTTGTTGCCCCTATAAATTTTTTTTGAAACTTTGCCCCTATAATTATTTTCTACATCCGTCACTGTTGGTAACTTGTACATTTGAACGCTAATTCGTCTTCATGCATTACCTACTTGTACTCTTTGGCCTAGTAGTTAGAAAGAGTTGGTACAACAAGCCCTTGACATGTATGACTACTTACTATGTGATATTTTTAAAATGTATCACCTAATGTACCATATGGGCACATGGCTTACACATGCATTAAAAACTTGTACAATTGGAAGGTACAAGTCTTTGATGCACAATGTACAAGTCTAATAACATTGATCAACTTTTACACTTGAAACTTTGTACCAAAGTGTTTCATACTTTCATATGCATCAATATTGGGCACCTTACAAGTCGCCAATGCACAATGTACAAGTGCGCTAAGCATCGGAATATTATGCGCCTTAAAGCCGTCAATGCACAATGTACAAGTGTACTAACACGTTTCGTTTCAGGTGAAAAAAGCACACCAAGAGAAGAAGGTAGAACTTTTAACCGACAAGGAGCTCGGAACAAACTATGATCAGATCGACGTGCGCGAAATGCTACAAGTGGCGTTACTTTGTACGCAGTACACCCCGGCCCACAGACCACGGATGTCGGAGGTGGTTAGGATGCTAGAGGGGGACGGTCTAGCCGAAAAATGGGCCGCGACGCATAACAATGTAAATCCCAACACCATGAGAAAAAATGGGATGGTCCAAAAACTTGATGACAATGATGATGACTATACATCAAGCATGCTTGGAGTGATGTTGATGGATGATGACCATGATCCCCATGCCATGGAACTCTCGGGTCCAAGATGATTATCAAATGTTACATACCCAAATAGGAATCTTGAGAAAAAAAAGTGTTTTGTTTGGTTATTTTTTAGTGTTTAAAGGGTTATGGAAAAAAATTGGATGTATATTTGGTAAATAGGTTTGATTTTTTTTTTAATTTTATTATGTCTAGATGTTAGGGTCTAATTTATTTTTCAAAATATTACGTGTAGGAAAAGTTACTAGTGAAGTTTGTTCATTTAAAGTTCTAGTAGCATAGCATAGAATGCATATCTTTTGGATTGTAATGTGAAACTTTCGTTGAACCAGCGAGTCGTGCACAATAATTTCTCGACACTGAGTAACCAGAGTTTTGTATTTAGTAGGATTGGATTTGATATTCAAAAGGGGGTTGTGGCGTAGCTTTTGCTCGTTTACCTGTTATTTTTATGTAATTTTTCTATTGTTTAAAAAAGAACGAACTAAAACATAAAAAAATCATGCTTTATTGTATTATTAATTTTTTGTGTGTGTTTTTTTTAAAAAAAGAGTTAGGATTTGATATTTTAACTAAAATAAATAAATAAAATGTTAAACAATAATGTTTGTTTATTTTTATATGTTTCTTTTAGTGGGGAAACGTTAGAAATAATGATGTGTATTGTGTGGTGCCCCAAAGCAGGCGAGAAGTATTGACCAAAAGTTGGTCGAGACAAGGTTTTCCAGTCATGCTCATCTTGTTCTCACCACTTTTCATTTTTACTTTTTTTTTTCTTTCAAGAATACCAAATATTTTTTATATTTTTAAAATAATGTATTATAAAGATAATAATTTATCATCATCATGCTCAGTAAATCCCACCAATAGCAAAGTTAAGGTAAGGTAAGGTCTGAGAAATGTAAGATGTAGACAACCTTACCTTTACTCGTAGGAATAGAGAGACTGCTTCCAGTGAGACTCCCGGCTCGATAGTAGTTTTACATCAAGCCTTAGACACAAGACACATAACACTCAGCAATTGAGACAAAAGCCGATTAGTCTTTCGGCTATCAACGCCAACACATGATACATGATTAACCGTCCCTCGTTTTTAACGTTATTTTTACGAAATTAGTAAAATAACATTAAAATTAGTGCACTTTCACTTTTGCACCCCGAGGTCCACACATATATACATTATATGCGCATACTATATAAAAATAATTTTTATGTCCGTTAAATTGTAATTTGATTTATATGATATTTATTTAATACTGTGTAATTGTAATTTGATTTATATGATATTTCTTTAATACTGTTTACATATTTAAAAGAAAATTTCAAAGGATTGCTTTTCAAGATGGATTTTAAACAATAAAAATTGATTAAATTACATTTTATTTTTAAAGGCTTTTTACAACTTTATTCTCACAATGCCATTGAAATAAATAAATATATAACTTTATTCTCACAACTCCCATACCACTTTCACCAACGAAACCAAACTAAAGTAAAAGATGGAATAATTATATTATAATTGGCAAAATATTCTCATTCTATCTTCATCCTCCAAAATAATGATAGGTTAAAAAGTTAGTTTTATCCAAGGTTGGAGAACTCGCTAGTCGCTAGCGGGTCGGTGAGGTAGGGACTAGCGACTACTCGGGATTACTCAGGATTAATCGGATCGGACTTTTTATGTGTAATTTTAAGTTTTTATACATATATACATATATTTTTATACGTAATTTTTTTAAGTGGACAAGTTTTGACCGGAATCTGGGAGGTTTTGGCCGGAATATGTGTTTTTTTCCGATTTTTTCTGATTTTTTCCGATTTTTTCTGATTTTTTCCGATTTTTTTTTTGTTTTTTCCCGATTTTTTCCGATTTTCCCGACCGACTAGTCGCGATTAGGGCCGACTAGGGCCGATTAGGGCCGACTAGGCCGACTAGCGATTTTTTTACTGATTAGCTGAAAATTACTTAGTTGATGGGCGACTAGCAACTAGTCAGCGATTAATCGCCGGCTAGTCGCGATTTTTGCAACCATGGTTTTATCTACAAAATATTTAACTTGTGGTGTCTGAGTCATACAGGATTAGGATGCCTCACCGATTTAAGTAGGGTTTAACTTTTCTTTAACTATATCAAAAAATAAAACATGTTACCGGTCTATTGATAAAAGGTAAATCATTTTAACGCCTAGGTTTAGGAAGGGAAGATCTTGAATTCAAGTCCTAGAGACGAGATAAGGATTAAAAGAATTTGCCGTTCAAAAAGTATTAGATTCACAACACCTAAAACAACTATAAAATAACAATTACTTTTTGAATGTATACTACTATATTAAATATCATCCCTAGGGTTGTAAATGAACCGAACGTTTGGCGAACAGTTTGTGAACCATTCGGCGGAAAGTTTGCTCACGTTCGTTCGTTTATTGAATGAATGAATGAACATTAACAAGAATTCCGTTCGATTATTCAAATGAACAAACATGAACATAGGTCTCGTTTGTTTAATTGTGTTCGTGAACGTTCGGTAACATATCCGTGAATGTTCGTTCATCTTCGTTTGTTTATGTTAATGAGATTTTTATACTTTTATTTAATTTATATAAACTTTTATATTCTTCGGTAGCAAGTGGAGTGTTTTGCACCCTTATCAAACAAAACAAAAAGGTCTGGTGTTCGATCCTTGGGCTTGACACCATTCATCGCCTTGCCGCTAAGTGAGTCTAATTTACTTCTCACGTGGTGGGCCTAGGGTGGTCAGGCGTGAGCCTGTTAGCATGTTCGGACTTCAGAACAACACGTTGCACACTTACCCAAAACGTGTTTAACAAGAACTAATTATCTTATTCTGATTATTTAATGTCACATATTTTAAAAACTTGAAAGGGATGAGCATCGAAGCAACGGTAAGGTTCTTGCATCATGTTCAAGTCGTGGAAACAAAATCTTGCAGAATTGCATCCCACACATGTTGAAGCCTCGTTCACCAGGTTTGCCCTTTTTTATGTTTTAAAAACTTGTATCCGTGCATCTCAATGCACTGAATACAAAACTTGTATTACCCCTAGTAGTCGCACCGGGTTATCAATACACCCGTCTAGTCTTAAATAGTCCGTACTTAAAAAGTTAAATCACACACGAAAATAGAACAACCTCATATAGATCCATGTGAATAGTAGGCTAATCACGTTTTAATACTTGTTTCATGAAGTTAAGACGGTTAATCCCAAATTTAAAAGCCATTAGTAAAATTCTAGTCCATTTTAATCGAACTAAGTACTCGAACAACGGGTAAAAAAGTTTAACAAATTTAAAACTATCGACCTTTTGCTTTAACAAATTTTCCTCTTGAGGCTTTCTTCTCCATCTTCTCTCTTTTCTTTCGCGTCTTTTCATTCTCTTCAACTCCTTGTAAATCGGGATAAAATTATAAACCAATGAAAATCATTCACGTCAAGCGACCGTTAGAGATGAAACGAAACTCGAATCCACCGGTTCATAAGTATATTGGGTCAAGTGAAAGAAGTACCTCTGAACCCTGAGGGAGAAACCCCTTAATCAAATGCAAATGTGGGGGCATCTAAAAAAAAACACAAACAAAAAATCATTACTTTTCTAGCAGTTCATGCTACAAACACAATATTCTACCATGTTGCGATAAAGTAGCATAAAAAAGACGTAAAAACAATGATCTTACCACAGCATATATCCACCAAAACTTCCCGGATATGATAGACGTGAGTTGCACAAAGCACGTGACGTAATGTAGATAACATCATAAAGGTATTGTAGATAACATCATAAAGGTATCTGCACACAAAAACATAGAATAATATATATACTGATTTTATGTATAAAACATAATATGCAATAATACCATATCAAATCCATCATCTAAAAGGTCCCCATCATCAGTATACGTAGGTTTTGCCATTGAGGCTAGTTGATTATAGCATAGATATATAGTATGCACTAGAAGTAATTATTAGGCTAAGCCAATGCAGCTATGTAAAATTGTAATACAATAGATAAATGACCTACATAGCATCAGAAGAAAAATATTATAAGCAAAAAAAAGCACCACAACATTATAGAATACCTCATATAAGTAAGTTACAATTTAACATCGTTTCCAAACATCGTTTTCAAATGGTTCTCTTGAAATATTTCAAGGGTCATTGGAGCCTCATTAAGCTAGCTAAAGCATGATAAAAAAAATGTTAATACAAAATGCAAGGCACACAGCTCAATTTTCTTTCTGGACATCCTCCGACCACGGACGTCGTCTCCGTTTCCTTCTCTTGGGTTCTTGACCTTTGGACATTTCCGCGCCCAAATTGGTAGCTGCCACTTGTGCACCAGAATGAGATACCGAGCTGGACATGATCCATTCCACCAAAGTGGGTATAGCAAATCCGGTCGCTGTTTTTTTCTTATCATCCCAAACTGGACCAGACATGTCAATGTGCAACCATTGTATTTCCTCTTTAACAAACTACAAAATGCAAAGAGCCATTGATTTGAACCAATAGTCAAACATCTCAACTCTAAAACCTTTATTGTATTTACAAAACAAGGGAGCTTGATTAGTACAACCACGGTTCTTTGTAATGATCATGGTGGGTCAAGACGTAAATTTATCAAGTTATAACATTAGATTGTTAGTATTGAGGTTAAAATCTGATGACCAACACAAGTCAACAATGTTTAATGATGAATTCAAGTGAAGTCAACATAATAAAGTCAAAGGTCAACAGTGGTTGAAGAGTTTGTTTAACTTTGGGTAGAAAATGTAAAGTTACTGAAAGTATAGTGTTTTTGTCTGAAAACAGAAATAAGTAATAAGTAGAAGGGCTAGTTGTGAACAGTTGATACATTTGACTGTTACAGTTTGTTATAAGCTGGTTAGGGCTTTGATTTTAGGCATTCTCTTTGTAATTAGTTTCAGTTCAATTCCTTTTAGATTTATGTAATCATCAGTGCGATGTTCTTGATTCTGTATTGAATTGATCAATAAGAACTTGTTGACGAATTGTTTCTTTTGATCAGTATTCTTTCATTTAGTTTCTATAATTCCGCTTTAAAGTTAACAATTGGTATCAGAGCCATTGTTGGCTCGATCTTGAAAGAGTTTTCTGTGCAAATCGGTTGGAGAAACGATTGGAGAAACAAGAATGGTGACAAGCGCTAAGTTTGATATTGAAAACTTCCATGGTAAGAATGATTTCAGTCTGGAGGTTGAAGATGAGGGCACTGTTAGTACATCACAGAGTTGTTGATGCTTTGAAGGGTGAAGAAGAGTTACCTGAAGGGTTTACAGATAAAGAAAAGAAAGAAGTGATGGAGAAGGCTCATAGTACGATTATTCTTAGTCTCGGTGATAGAGTTCTGAGGGAGGTTTTCAAAGAAACAACAGCTGCTGGTGTTTGGTCGAAATTGGAAGGTCTGTATATGACAAAGTCATTAGCCAACATATTATATCTCAAGAAACGATTTTATATGTTTCAGATGACACCTTGTAAGTCTTTAGAAGACCACATTGATGAGTTTAACTAGATCATTCTTGATCTTGAGAACATTGAAGTGGAAATTGAGAAGACCACATTGATGAGTTTAACTAGATCATTCTTGATCTTGAGAACATTGAAGTGGAAATTGATGATGAAGATAGGGCTATTATCTTCTTATCATCTTTACCAGTGTCATATGAACACTTTGTAGATACTGTGATGTTTGGAAGGGAGAGTTTGACCATGGAAGAAGTTGTTTCTGCTATGAATTCTAAAGAATAACAGAAGAAAGGAGAATTAAAGGATGATGGATCTGATGGGTTATACATTAGATGAAGACCTGAACAAAGGGGTAGCAAGAACAAGGGTTCTTTAAACAGGTCTATAAATCAGAGGGGAAGAGAAGGTGTTTTGTCTGCAATTCTGAGAAGCATTTTAAAAGAGATTGTCCAGATGAAAAAAGAAGAAATCAGAGTTCAATCAAAACAAGAAACATGTAACTGGATCACGAGAAGGTTCTTGTGAAAGTTGTGAGAGTGCAGATGTTCTTATGGTTACAAAGATGGAGTCTATTCAGTTATGGGTACTACATTCAGGCTGTTCTTACCACATGACACCTCATAAAGAGTTCTTCAAAGAGTTGAAGATGGAGTCACAGGGCTATGTTCAATTAGGTGATGATCATCCATGTCAGATCAAAGGTATTGGAACTATCTCATTCAAGTTAAACAATGGAACAATGATTGAACTTACCAATGTTAGATATATTCCTGAATTAAAAAGAAACCTGATACCCTTGGGAACATTTGAAAGAAAAGGGTATGTAGTGGTTCTAAGAGATGGTAAGGCTAAGATAGTAAAGGGTTCATTGGTTGTGTTAACTGGTTCAAGAAGAGATAATAATACTTATGTTTTAGATGAAAAACTAGAAGTTGGTACAGTTTCTGTGGCTGAGGGTAAAACAGCAAGTAATGCAATGAAATGGCATAAAAGACTTGGGCATATGAGTAATCAAGGGTTAATGGAGTTAAAGAAACAGGAAGTTATTGAAGATCTAAATAATTGTGACTATGGTGATTGTGAGAACTGTTTGCTGGAAAAGGCAAAGAGAGTTAAGTTTTCAAAGGGTATACATAGAACAAAGGGGGTCTTAGATTATGTTCATGCTGATCTTTGGGGGCCTACAAAGAATTTATCTCCAGGTGGAGCTTCTTATTCAAGAAGAGTCTGGGTCTATATTCTGAAGCATAAGAATGAAGCATTTTAAAAGTTCAAAGAATGGAAGGTTCTGGTTGAAAATCAAGCTGAGAGAAAGATAAAGAAGCTGGGAACTGATAATGGGCTAGAGTTTTGCAATAATGAGTTCAACTTTTACTACAAGAAACATGGTATTGCAAGGCATTTAACAATACCATGGACTCCTCAACAGAATGGGTTAGTTGAAAGGATGAATAGGACTCTATTGGATAAAAGCCTATAATATATACTGTTCAATAAGTAGATAGTAGATTAATATTCTGTTTTAACAGGACATTTGAAAATGGAAGATATTGCAATTATCATGAGACAAACAGAACAAGCAAAATACCTGCTTCAAGAAAAGAGCTGCGGTAATAGGTCCGTCGTGAGGAACGCCAGTGATGACCGTATCAGCCACCTCAAATTTCATAAATTCACAGTATCCTTCCTCCATTGGCAACTTATAAAGTCTTTCTCCAGTGACTTTAGCGGTAGCATCCACCTCCTTATACAATTCATCACTAGTTGTGAAGACGCCTGTTATGATTTTTACCAAAGCATGAAAATTGAAATAGTGGAGTATGAACAAGAAATGTACGTTTAAAAACTCCTAATAATACCAATGTACCAAATGCGCATGTTTGGAGTTATATTACTGAGATCGGTTTATATCTTGAATAGACAAATAATATATAGACAGGTAGATTCAAAAAACCCTATTATATATAGGATGAGAACAGAACTACCAAATAATTTAAGTATTTTAAGCTAGATTTCTTAACAAACAATCATCTTTTTTTATTTATTTTATATGATAAATATTAACATTATTTGAGGGTAGTATTGTTATTTATTATATGTAGTTGTAATCTGGTTATTACACATTAAAAATTATCTATAATCCTCGAATAGTATTAAATATATTAAATAAATAAATAAAATGATTGGCCGTTAAGATATATATATAACTAATCAATAAGATGCGTTGAGTTTTCGAATTTTGATAAAGATGGCGGTACATCACAGCATAAAAACTCCAATTGACATTTGAAAATTTCGGTTTTAAAAATATACAGTCTTTGTCAAAAAATTCAGATATGATAAATAGCTAAGTCTTGATTAATACTTTAAATAGTAACACACATTAAGTTGAATCCTTACATAAAACTGAAAATAGCGGACTACCCCAATACTAACATTATCTGCTTTAAAAAAGAAAAAACGGAGGGAAATACTTTTGTGAAAGTCATTTTTTAATTAAAACGCTGCAGTATTGATTGGTTTTTGCATCATCCCCACTTACCAGCAATTGACGGCCCAAGCGCAATTGGACAAGCTCCACTCAAAGCTGCCACATCAACTATCTGTAGATAATATCAAATTTGGAACAAGACCAACTCTTCAACATGCGATGAAAAATAATAAGTGGACCTGCAGCTTAATAGGGTGTACCTACTGGCACACCAATATGCTTATATACACACCAAAAAGTGTTTTTTTTGTCCTATATGCACACCCTGCAGTGTCGAGCTGTGGCCAAAGCGTGACGTTTTGGTCCGGTTAACCAGACAAAGACTGACGGGCGTTTGACGAGTCTGTTGATCGGACCAAAACGCCTAGCTTTGGCCGCGTTTTGGTCCTGTCAACCAGACAAAAGACTGACCGGGTGTCTGGTTGACAGGACTAAAACGCGGCCAAAGCTCGGTGTTTTGGTCCGATCAACAGACCCGTTAGACAACCCATCAGTCTTTGTCTGGTTGACCGGACCAAAACGTCGTGCTTTGGCCACAGCTCGCTACTGCAGGGTGTGCATATAGGACAAAAAAAAACATTTTTTTGGGTGGCTATCTACACACTTGGTGTGGAGATAGTTTGAGCCGCTTAATATTACCTTGTCAAGACGTTGATTGCACGCATACACTAAAGCTTTTGAGTCTTTGATGCTAAATCTATAAAGTGTGCATACCAAATTTTTAGCTAGAAAAATGCAGGATTGACCTCAAAAGTCAAACATGCAATGAATTGACTCTTAACATTGATAGCTCTATAAGTAAACTGTAATCTTCATATGATCTTTATTAACTTTGCTCAACTAATGGTAGCAGATATACCAGAAGAGGGTCTAATGAACTTAGGCAACTTACGAAGCTTCACATTCAAAGAACTCCAATACGCAACCGACAATTTCAACTCGAAAAACATCCTCGGCACCGGAGGATTCGGTAACGTGTACAAAGGAAAACTAGGGGACGGGACAATGGTCGCAGTCAAACGTTTAAAAGACATCAACGGGACCGCCGGAGAATCACAATTCCGGACAGAATTGGAGCTTATTAGCCTCGCGGTTCACCGGAATTTGCTCCGGTTGATCGGGTACTGTGCCGCCCCTGTTGAAAGACTACTGGTTTACCCTTTCATGGCTAATGGCAGTGTAGCTTCAAGGCTTAGAGGTTGGTACTTTTTAACCTTATTATCCAAAAGTCAACATAAGTCCAACGTTGACTTTCTAGAAAAGGAAACTTCATGACATGTGTGGGTCCCAATTGACAATTTCAAAAATAAATGTTGGATGAGTTATGGGTACTAATGTACTATGCTAAAGTTGTTAAGAGTTGGTACATTATTTTGGTGTTTTTTGTTTATTGTGTCCTTCCAGAAAATCTTTTTAATCATTAAATGTTTAATTTTCAGGTAAACCGCCGTTGGATTGGAATGCGCGAAAAAGAATTGCAATTGGAGCCGCACGCGGTTTATTATATCTACACGAACAATGTGACCCGAAAATTATCCACCGAGACGTGAAGGCGGCAAATGTCCTGTTAGACGAGTTTAATGAGGCGGTAGTGGGTGACTTTGGGCTGGCTAAACTTCTTGACCATGCTGACTCGCATGTCACTACTGAGGTTCGTGGTACCGTAGGCCACATTGCACCGGAATATCTGTCTACTGGTCAATCGTCAGAGAAGACTGATGTTTTCGGTTTTGGGATTTTGTTGTTGGAACTGATAACGGGGATGAGAGCGTTTGAGTTTGGGAAGACGGCTAACCAGAAAGGCGCGATGCTCGAATGGGTATGTTCTTTAAGCATTAGAAACTTGTTATTTTGTGTACGCGTTACCTAGTTGGACTATTCGTAGACATGCATTGGTAACCAGGGGTGGATATACCTTAGAACAGGGGCGGTAGTGTAATTTTTTTGAAAATTTGACGTTTTTTCAATTTTGCTGCCCTATAGATTTTTTTTTTGAAACTTTGCCCCTATAATTATTTTCTAGATCTGACACTGTTGGTAACTTGTACATTTGAACGCTAATTCGTCTTCATGCATTACCTACTTGTACTCTTTGGCCTAGTAGTTAGAAAGAGTTGGTACAACAAGCCCTTGACATGCATGACTACTTACTATGTGATATTTTTAAAATGTATCACCTAATGTACCATATGGGCACATGGCTTACACATGCATTAAAAACTTGTACAATTGGAAGGTACAAGCCTTTGATGCACAATGTACAAGTCTAAAAACATTGATCAACTTTTACACTTGGAATTTTGTACCAAAGTGTTTCATACTTTCATATGCATCAATATTGGGCACCTTACAAGTCGCCAATGCACAATGTACAAGTGCGCTAAGCATCGGAATACTACGCGCCTTAAAGCCGTCAATGCACAATGTACAAGTGTACTAACACGTTTCGTTTCAGGTGAAAAAAGCACACCAAGAGAAGAAGGTAGAACTTTTAACCGACAAGGAGCTCGGAACCAACTATGATCAAATCGACGTGCGTGAAATGCTACAAGTGGCGTTACTTTGTACGCAGTACACCCCGGCCCACAGACCACGGATGTCGGAGGTGGTTAGGATGCTAGAGGGGGACGGTCTAGCCGAAAAATGGGCCGCGACACATAACAATATAAATCCCAACACCATGAGAAAAAATGGGATGGTCCAAAAACTTGATGACAATGATGATGACTATACATCAAGCATGCTTGGAGTGATGTTGATGGATGATGACCATGATCCCCATGCCATGGAACTCTCGGGTCCAAGATGATTATCAAATGTTACATACCCAAATAGTGTTTTGTTTGGTTATTTTTTTAGTGTTTAAAGGGTTATGGAAAAAAAATTGGATGTATATTTGGTAAATAGGTTTGATTTTTTTTAATTTTATTATGTCTAGATGTTAGGGTCTAATTTATTTTTCAAAATATTACGTGTAGGAAAAGTTACTAGTGAAGTTTGTTTATTTAAAGTTCTAGTAGCATAGTATGGCATGCATATCTTTTGGATTGTAACGTGAAACTTTTGTTGAACCGGAGAGTCGTGCACAACAATTTCTCGACGTCGAGTAACCAGAATTTTGTATGTAGCAGGATTGGATTTGATATTCAAAAGGGGGTTGTGGCGTAGCTTTTGCTCGTTTACCTGTTATTTTTATGTAATTTTTCTATTGTTTAAAAAAGAACGAACTAAAACATAAAAAAAATCATGCTTTATTGTATTATTAATTTTTTGTGTGTGTTTTTTTAAAAAAAGAGTTAGGAATTGATATTTTAACTAAAATAAATAAATAAAATGTTAAACAATAATGTTTGTTTATTTTTGTATGTTTCTTTTAGTGGGGAAACGTTAGAAATAATGATGTGTGGTGCCCCAAAGCAGGCGAGAAGTATTGACCAAAAGTTGGTCGAGACAAGGTTTCCTTTTCCAGTCATGCCCATCTTGTTCTCACTACTTTTCATTTTACTTTTTTTTTTCTTTCAAGAATACCAAATATTTTTTTATATATTTTAAAATAATGTATTATAAAAATAATAATTCATCATCATCATCATCATCATACGTAAATTCCATCAATAGCAAAGCTAAGGTAAAGTCTAAGAAGTGTAAGATGTAGACAACCTTACCTTTACCCAGTGGCAGATCTTGCCCATTAAACGTGCCAGGGCCGAAAGACACGGGCACTTAAAAAACCTCGGGCAAGCCCGGGCCAAACATAGTATATATAAAAAATTTCGATCGAAATTACGGCCGAAAAACTTGCCCGGGCCGTGACCCTGCCAGTGGCCTTCTAAGAACCGCCCCTGCCTTTACCTGTAGAAATAGAGAGACTACTTCGAGTGAGACCCCCAGCTCGATAGTAGTTTTGCATCAAGCCTTAATAAGGCACATAACACTCAACAATTGAGACAAAAGCCGATTAGTGCATGTACCCATTTGTCTTTCAGCTATCAACTCCACCACATGATGCATGATTAACCGTCCCTCGGGTTTTAACGTTATTTTCACGAAAATGGAAATAACGTTAACATTAGTGCACTTTTGCTTTTGCACCCCGAGGGCCCACACATATCTTTCTATACTAATAAACAAAAATCCTTTTTGCACACGTGTCATTCTCTGGTAATTTATCACCCTTATTTTTTATTTATCTTATTATTAAATAATAATAATAATAATAATAATAATAATAATAATAATAATAATAAACATCAATTTAACTAAATCTATTTATCTCTTTTGTTTTCATAATCTGAAATTAATTTCTTTTTTAACTCTAAAGTTTCAATCTTTGGCAATTTAAGTCTAAAGTTTCAATCTTTGGTATTTTAACCCCTTTGATTAATTTGATTTTTCACTTCTAATTCAAAAGTTTTCATCTTTTGAAATTTAACCCCTTTAATTTTTTTTACTTTTAATCCAAAGCTTTTCATCTTTTACAATTTAATCTCAACATTCTTTTTACTATCAATTTTAGTCTCTTATATACTTTTCATCTTTCATAAGTTCTCCGTTTAACGTGTCGTTCTAAATTTCCGAGTTAACATGCCACAACGTGCGTGTGGGGTTCAACGTTTTTTGATTTTTTTTTCCTGTTTGACATGTCCGTTGCATCGCGTCTATTTTCCCCGTTTGATAGGTCTGTCACAACGTGCGAGTCAGAGATCGACTTAGTTATTTTTGCTCGGTTTTACACACAGGCTCGTGGTCATGTGAGATACATTTGCCTTTCATCTAACATGATATATAACTAATGAATCCGACGCATTACGGGTGGTAATTCTAGTATACATTATATGCGCATACTGTATAAAAATAATAATTATGTCCGTTAAATTGTAAATTTGATTTATATGATATTTCTTTAATACTGTGTAATTGTAATTTGATTTATATGATATCTAATACTAATAAAAAAGTATACATAATGCCACATGGCATTCTTATACTAAAACAAGAGCTTACTTAATGTCATATGGCATTATCTACTTCAATTCACTATTATTATTATTATTATTATTATTATTAATTAATACAAAACAATAAAAAATTCCTTAACAACTTAATACTAATAAATATTTTATTGTTTACTTATATATTGATTATATTTATTTTTGGCTTACCTAAACTATATATTTATTTATGAGTAATAATTCTACTTATAATAAACAATTTCAAATAATGACAATGTGACAAAACCTTCTTATTCTTTAAAAGGATTTTTTACTATATGTTTAAAAATCTATTAAATAAATTATTATTTTATATTATAATAATAAAAAAGATAAAGAATAGGTTAATCAGATATTTGAAAACTGGTTTACTTCCATGTTTTGAAAACACTTTTAATGTTATTAGACCCGTGTAATAAACGAGTTTAAGGATAAAATATCTTCATAATAATATTTTGATGCAAGTCTATGCTCACCGGATATCCTAAATGGAGTTATATTTTTAGGCTTGCGAAATGACATTATAAAAAAAAATATTGATTGGAAGAATGGTTTAAGTAATGGAACTCGACGACAGGTCCTATCACTGTGTGATCAGGTTATTGAGGCACTCATATTATCCGGAAGTAATACTAGCACTTGAACGTTTACCCCTAGATTTCGCTTAATACCGCCAAATAAAAGGATTCCGTTTATATTGAAAAGAGACAGTTTCCTCTCGCCCTATGTTTTGCATAAATAAAAGTATAGGACAAGTTCTGTGTAAAGTTAGTTTGTTTCTAAAAGAATTGGGTTTTACACATGACCAACTGTTGCATCATCTATGGTCAAAAATTCACTTATATAAATTTATGAAGAGAATATAAAATTTAAAAAATTTACAAATTTATATCCTTAAACCCGTGTAGTACACGGGTCTAATAATCTAGTTTCTTGTACATATTTAAAGAAAATTTCCAGGTATTGCTTTTCAAGACATGGATTTTAAACAATAAAAATTGATTAAATTACATTTTATTTTTAAAGGCTTTTTACAACTTTATTCTCACACTGCCATTGAAATAAATAAATAAATAAATAAATAAATATATAACTTTATTCTCACAACTCCCATACCACTTTCACCAACGAAACCAAACTAAAGTAAATGATGGAATAATTATATAATTGGCAAAATATTCTCATTCTATCTTCATCCTCCAAAATAATGATTGGTTAAAATATTTAACTTGAGATGTCTGAGTCATAAAGGTTGCCTCACCGATTTAAGTAGGGTTTAACTTTTTTTTTTTTGATGGAATAATTATATCAAAAAAAAAAAACAAAAAAACAAATTATCGGTCTATTGGTAAAGGTAAATCATTTAAACGTCTAGATGTAGAAGTGGAAGATCTTGAATTCAAGTCCCGCAGACGAGACATAGATTAAAAAAATTTTGCCGTTCAAAAAATATTAGATTCACAACACCTAAAACAACTATAAAATAACAATTAATTTTTGATTGTATATTACTATATTAAACATTATCCTTAGAGTTGTAAAAAAACCGAACGTTTAGCGAACAGTTGTGAACCATTTTGCGGGAAGTTCCCTTACGTTTGTTCGTTTACTAAATGAATGAACATTAACAAGAATTTCGTTCGATTATTCAAATGAACAAACATGAACATATGTCTCGTTTGTTTAATTGTGTTCGTGAACGTTCAGTAACGTATTCGTGAACGTTCGTTCATCTTCATTTGTTTAAGTTGTTCATGAGATTTTTGTACTTTTATTTAATTTATATAAACTTTTTATATTCTTTAACTTTTATCTATTTTATTATCCGAAACAAAAAAAATAGAAAACACTATTTTCACCTTGTTTATGCATCGTTCTCGTTTCCTTCCTCAATATTCACATCGATGAACACTATTGACCTCTATTCTTCAATTACGACTTCAAGTTCTAGCTGCTCCTCCGTCATCCACCTCTAGCCTCCGTCACTCTCGCCGATTTTTTTTGTGCTCGTGAACACGTTTATTTCTTTAACAAACGAACACGAACACGAACATAAAATTTAAGTGTTCATGATTTTTTTTGCATAATTAGGGGGTTTGAACAAGGAAAGAGTGCCTTTAGGTGGGCTTGGAAAACATTTTCAACTCTAGGTAGTTCGTTGTTTGAAACAACAAACTTCTACTAATATTCTGAAAAAGTTCTGTGAAAATCTGAAAAAAGTTTTGCCAACTTCAAGTTTGTTGTTTGATTTAAAGAACTTAAATAAGTTCGCTGTTTCAGTTAGATAACTATGGAAGTTTGCTGTTTGAATTATATAACTGATGGAAGGTCGCTGTTTGATTTAGCAAACTTAAACAAGTTTGTTGTTTCATTTAAACTTGAGTGACTTTAGAATGGGTTTATAGGGACGACATGTCGTCTCTATATGCGAATAGCTTTTTTTGTATTTTTAATTATTTATTAATCAAAACTAAAAAACAGAACAAAATTATTTTCCATATATCGTCTCTATATGTTAGACTTTTTTTTTCGGAACAAATTTGGAATGGTGGAAAATTTTGCCGCCTAAATTAAAATTATTTTTGACTAGTCAAACGTTTTACAGACGACATATCGTCTCTATAAGTTAAACTTTATTTTTTAGTTTTCATACATATTGATCATTAATAATATAAAATGAAAAGAAAAATATTTAAAGTTATAGAGACAACATGTCATCTCTATAAGTTAAAATGTTTTTTTTTTAAGTTTCTAATTCAACAAACTAGAGAATAAAAAAAAGCAAAAAAAAATATATAAATTTTCACCTTATACAGAGAATATGTCGTCCCTATAAGGTAACCCATCTTAAAAGGCACGAAAACCCTATAGAAATGACATGTCGTCTCTGTAGGGTAATTTATAGAGAGGACCTGTGTTGTCTATATAGGTGTCGTCCATATAGAGATTTTTCTTGTAGTGAAAGGCTAGTGCATGTGGTTGAAATCTACCGCATATGGCCAGAGAGAAATTTGATAAGCTATGTTTATAAAACAGCAACGGAACGAGTGCAAGTTAAACTATGTGGCTGTTGATAAAAATATGTGTTATGTGTAGAATTGTAGATGAGGCTTTGCTGCGAATACATTTCTACATTCAAATTATCTATAGATTAAGCATTATAACACCTATTTTTGCTCGTATATGTTCTGTCTGAGCATAAAATGTACATGGGTCATCATCAGATCATATATGTCGGGTATAAACTGTTGGTGTCTGCTATGTAGGTGGTCAAACCATGCTCTACATTTAGGTTAAAGTTTACATGAAGAGATCTTGAAGGGTGTTATTACATAAAGAAATATTGGTGAATTTGTTACATCGACTGCAAAGGCTTCACAAGCAAACAATATTGTCGTTGCACTTGCATCTTCAGATGGCTTAACTCCATAGTTATTGAAGGCGCTAGGCACACTCAAGGTGCATAGGGTGATAGAAACAGAATGGACCATGGGTGTCGGTGACACGTAGACGTGCGGCCAGACTATGTTAACGTGCAGGTTGTTGACGAATATGGCCGATTATGCGGGGACGAAAACATTGTTTTGCCACCTTTTTGTGAACGTGAGCTTGAAAAAGGCCCATGTCTCCCTTATAATAACGACAAAACATGGATATAAAGTTGAGGACATCTGGTGCACTGTGTTGCCTTCCAATGTCAGGAAATGTTTGTACCATAAAAGAAAGACATGCAATTAGGGGTTGTAACGTGTGGAGCATGTATTGTATATTTGCTTTGCAAATTACACTTTTTAAAAGGCTGCCACACTTTTACAGGCTGCCATACCTTTTTTTTCTTTTTGAATAATAAATGAACTTAATGCTTTTGAATGTGTACGTATGATATGTATATAATTTTACCCCAAATTTTATTCAACAAAAATATGTTTTGAGAATAATGCAGTTGCTGCTTAATTACATCAGGTAATTGAAAAAACGCAGAGAGGTGGTAAATAATTTCTGGTTTTGGATTTTCATACCGATAAAAGTGGTTTAACCGAAAGAAAACCTAGATTTCTAGCTTTTAACTGGATTTTTTGTGCAAAATCAAATCTGAAAGTTCTCAACTCTTTTAGAGTCTGGATGAGCACACTAATGGAGTTCTTGATCCTAAAATTAAGAGTGGGACTCCAAGAACACAGATCTGAAGATTGACAAGAAGGAAAAACGAGTTGTGATTCTTAGATTTAGATTTCGATACGGTTGGCGCCAATGAAGAAACACGGAATCACCACCGGGATGATTGGACCGCTTTCTCTGAGAGGGTGGAGAATCACACCTTGTTCTTCCTCTTGAACCTGGATCTGCAATGGAGAAGAGAAGAAAGTGGAGCTGTAGAGATGACTGGTAGGGGAAAGAATCCCCTGTTTCCAGTAACAAAAATGTGGCGGCTCCATATCCTCTCCCTAATAATGAGGTGAACATCTCTTTATATAGGAGATATGGGCCTCCCCTAACCTCAATGGGCCAGGCCCAGTTAGGGGTTATCTCTACAAGTCCCCAGCCCAAAGTAGTGTAAACTACATCGCGTTGGCCTCGCGGTTGGGTTAGTAAGCAACAATAATAGATAATTAATATAAAAGCAACAAGTAACGGGAATGTCCGACCGCTCGGATCGGGTCTAATACCATACCCCATCAGAAATAAGTGCCAAAAATTAGGAGGGAAGCCTAATAAATATATGGAGGTATGCGGTAGGGATGAGCAAATGGTACCAAGTACCAGTACCGAGTCGAGCTTTGGGTTTTACTCGTGAGCCAAGCTCGGGCTCAAATAAGTAGGCTCGAACCGAGCCGAGCTCGAGCTTCATGAAAATATAACGAGCAAAGCTCGAGCCTCATCGGGCTCGGGCTCGGCCCGACTCGTTTACACCCCTATTCTATATTCACATTTAGCATACTAACTATTTATTTACCTTTCCATGTTATCTAGCTTTGAATACATGTTGTATTAGCCTTTCCAGTTCCGAACAGCTTGGGTGGTTTTCATGTACTAGTAATAAATAAAACCGCACACTATGATTATTTATAAAAACAAGGACAAAAGAAAATGTGTAAGGCAAAATATACAACAAAAAGAGGTAAACAATTGATGCATTTTTTTTGAAACAACGACCTACTATCAATGTATAGAGAAGAATGAGAGAATGGGAGATGGATTTCTTATTGATGTGTCTCATACAAAATACATGAGCCACTATATATAGGCTATAACATTAATACAAATATAAATGTGACATGGGAGTTAGAAATGTGGATAGTCACTAATAATGGATGCATTCATAACACTCCCCCTTGACTATCCACACGATGATATACTATCTTTAATACGCTTGGTGAGGTTGTCTCGTTAAAAACCTTGCTAGGAAAAACCCAGTGGGACAAAACCTTAGCTAAGGGAAAAAGAGTGCATCGCGTATTATCTCCCCCTAATACTTCTGGATCAGGTATCTTGCCTCATTAAAAACCTTACTAAGAAAACCCAATGGGACAAAACTTAGTCAAGGGAAAAAAGAGTGCAACTTGAATAAGTCTCCCCCTCATTTTAACATGTATCCTTTATGTGACGTGTGTCCATCTTCCTTGAAAGTCGAATAAAGCCTTTGTAGCGAATGATTTGTCGCTTGATCCCTTAATGTGCAATCCTTAATGTTGAGCAATGTTGTATAATCTTCTAACGAGACTTTAGGTGCCTCTTTCCAAACATTATCATATGTCCACGACTGTGTTTCGTTACATTCCTGCATCTACAAGACTAACCAAACTTGTTTTGAAGGGTTAGTAAAATATAATCAAATATCGTTTATACCTTAAATGTTTCTTTGAACTCATTCCAATATCTCTTCGCTTGACAAAGGTTATATGTCACACCCCTATTTTCCATGTGTCACCGGTGGGCCCGGTGGGGGAGTATCGTGACGTAGTTGATATCATCATAGTCAAACAACACAAATTTAAAATGCACAGCGGAAGCAAAAGATAGATTTATTTCAACCGAATAATTATTGTAATATTAAGTATCACAAACAGTTGAAATAGATCCACAGGCGGATCAAAAGAAAAAGGAAACATGTTCAACAGATTTATTGCATCCAAGCTTGCGAGACTCTAAGTGATGCTAAGGAGAGGCCAGCCTATTACGCGTAGTACCTGCACTTAATCTTTTTGGGAAAATACGTCAGTTTACACTGGTAAATACAATTTAACTGACTCATTTTGAAAAGGTTTGAAATTTGATTTGAATGCACGTGGCACAAAAGATTTTTTATAACTTGGGATAATTATTTGAATATAATATTTGTAAAGAATTACATGTTTATTTTGCGTCTAGTGGCCCGGTTCATGTCGGGTTAAAGATTAATAGACACACCACATAGTATAGTCCCGCGGCTGGAAGCTAGCGGTTATACCTTAATAAATGTAAATGCACAAACGGGTGTACGCCTACACCCGTGTGCTAAGGTCGTAGCCATTCTTTGAATGATGCCAAGGATATCCGGGACATGGTCATTAAACTCCCAGAGGCGTTTAACAAACAAAACCAATTTTTAAACGGGTCATCTTGATAATACTTAACCACCAATCGATTAAGGTCAAATGCCCGACCAAGCGGTATTTTATATACCGTACCCCAAGCCCGTATAAGGGAAAAAAGTTAAAAGTATTTACCTGAGCAAGTACAGTCACAATAATCAAGTGCAAATAGCTTTTACTGGATCTCCTATTCTGGAACGAAGGTTTATAATAACCTATTAGAATCCTAACGGGTCTTTAATTTAGCCTAAGCTTAGACCGGTTAGTTTTAAAGAAAGAATACAGTTCAATCGCATGGAAGGCGAAGATCGGTTTTGAATGTGGTTTTGACCCGACAAGCTTGCATGCTTGTTTAATATGGGTAACATAATCACATTCTGGATTTTGAGACAAAAAGGATATGGTTTGACCCGATTCGGCTAAAATGTGTAAACTAGTTACATAAGCTGATCCGAACGCGAAGGTGCGTAACGGGTAACCATAAGAATCATATACAAGTTCCCTGAGTTAATATGCACTAAATATGTTGTGATATCAGTAAGATATCTTCTATTATGCCCGAAATGATTTTAAACACAAACTATGCCTCAAAAGGGCATTTTGGTCATTTTAAAGGGTATAAAAGAGTTTAATTTGTAATCTGAGTTACAGGTCTGATTTATTTAATAAATATACTTAATTTAATAAGTTATAACAGTAGGGTATCATATATATGTGAAATTTATCAATTATAACCATATTATGCACCGTAGGGGCATTTTGGTAATTTCACATACATTTAAAAGGTCAAAACTGGAAACCTGAGTTTAAAACTTTTGTTTACTGTTATAATATAAAAATTTACTGAATAAATCAGTAGGTATCAAACCTTATATATATAAACTAGTTTTGATACATACTATGTCGTAAAAATGCCTAAAAAAGGCGATTTGGAGCCATTTCCAGGTTTTGTATAGAAAGCTGATATTTTTAAAATTCCAGAAGGCTGAAAATAATTTATTTATCATAACAAATCAGTAGACTAAGGTTTGAGGTCAAAAGGATTTATAAAACTCATTTTATAGCCCAAAAGGGCAAAACCGACAATAACCGAATTAAGCCTAAAACTCCATGTTATGCTCAGCCTAAAAATAAATAAAAATCTCCAAAAATCCCAAAATATTATTTTATATCAGTAGGTAATAAGTTTTGTATAAAAAATTGGGTTTAGATAGGCTATATGCTAATTACGCCAATTAATTACTAAGAATGCTTCTAATTACGCTAATGAGCATAACTCTTAATCTAGACCTCAAACTGATGTCAAATTTTAGTTACAAGTTTATAAATCAGTAACTAAGGTGTCTACTCTTTTATATTTCCAAAAATCACATTTTAAGGAGAAGAGGGCATAATAGTCAACATATAAGCGATTAACGGAAACATGCATAAGAATTAGATGTCTAATGAACCAAGTTGTATAATCACAGAGGGTTATACTAACATGCAAATAGGTCCAAAAGAAACTCTAAGGCAATCCTAAACTTGGATTAAACGGGTCAGAATTGAAAGTCAAAGCATAAGTCAAACTATGCGACTTTCGGTTCCAAATCGAGCCTAATCTGAAAATTGTCGAGTTGAACATGTTTAGACCTGTTCTTACATTAATTACCAAGTTATAATAATGATCAAACAGGTTGCATGTACCCTACATTGCTACTTATGCATTAATTTGGAAATAAGCATTCTGTTGACTTTTTAAAGTAAGCTTTGACGCGACAATTAACATAGTTAGAGTGGGAATCTGAAAATACCCTTTTAAGGGTTTATTACCCACATAATTACCTACTTATAGGTATTTTTAATTTGAGATTTGACTGAGTAATTTATGAGTAATCTCAAAGTCAAACTTTAATTACGACGGTTTGACTTTTAGCTAATTAACTAAGCTAAAACGAATTAAGAGAGGTTAAGGGTACTTACAATAGTCCTAAGGGTGATTAGGGATCACTAAGAAGTTGGCTTGATGTCCAGAGAGCTCCAGAGATAAAGTTGTGAACTTTTGCAAATGAATGAACAACATGGTCACAACTAGAGATCCTTATATATTAGTTTTGATCATCTAAGATCATGCCAAAGGGGTCTACAATTGTTACCAGATCAAGACAAGTGCCCCTACTGCATGTAAAATCATTGGAGAGGCTTCTGGTATAAGAAAACAACTGATTTAAGTCGGTTACAGCCCTGTAACCGGCACCTGCAGGTTTTCTTTCGCTGTGTCTCTCTCGCGGGCCGCGTAAGTCCATAAGGGACTCTTACGCGGGCCGCCTGGCCTGTCAGAACCAGCCAAACAAGTTTTGAACTTTGCACTTTTGGTCCCTGGTCCTTTGTTACGTGGTTTTGACTCTTGTTCTTGCATTTTTGCCCTTTTAAACTTATTTTTAAGGGTTCCAAAACATGTATAAACATGGGCAAGTCCTTGATCAACTTGTAATCACCCGAAAAGTCATAAATTTCAATGTTGGCGCTTTTAACCCCTCGTACACGAATTTGATTATAACTTTCTCATACGATAACGAAACTTTAGGAAATTTTTACCACATATTCTAGTGAGTATAATTTACCGTTACAAAGCTTTGGGTCTGCTAAAAGGTCACTCAGAGGTATACTTTACACATGTTGACATATTTAGCCCCTGTGGTTTGTAATTCCTCACTTTCTTTCATATTTAGCTTCGTATGATCCATGATTTATTCGTTTGAAGGTATAAATATCTTGTAGGGCTATTTTTGAATATATTTATCCATTGTTGACACTTTGGACCCTTATATTCACATAGTTTCCTTGTTTGTCAACTTTAACCCTTCTAAAGTATTCTTTCACACGTTCAAAGCTTACGGCACGTGTCAATACATTATTGGACATGAATTTTCAAGGTGTTACATCCTCACCCCCTTAAAAGAAATCTCGACCTTGAGATTTGCTAGAACAAATGAGGGTATTTCTCCTTCATGGTGAACTCTAACTCCCACGTATATTCGGGACCTCTGCGGGCATCCCATTTTACCTTGACAATAGGCACATGCTTCCTTCGAAGCTTCTTTACCTGTCGATCCTCAATCGACACAGGTTTTTCCACAAATTTCAAGCTCTCATCTATGTGCACATCTGTGTGTGGTATGACTAGTGATTCATCAGCTAGACATTTCTTCAGATTGCAGATGTGGAATACGTTGTGAATACCACTGAGCTCTTCTGGTAAGTTCAACTTATAAGCCACTGACCCTACACATTCGATGATCTCGAATGGTCCTATATATCTCGGGCTTAACTTACCTTTCTTACCAAATTGCATCACTCCCTTCCAGGGTGATACTTTAAGCAGAACTTTATCACCAACCTCAAACTTGAGAGGTTTTCGCTTTTTATCCGCATAGCTTTTCTGTCTATCTCGGGCAGCTTTTAGGCGGTCGCGAATCTGGACAATCTTGTCCGTTGTCTCGAAGACTATATCAGGACCTGATAATTGAGTGTCTCCTACTTCTGCCCAACAGATGGGCGTTCTGCACTTCCTACCATATAGTGCCTCAAAAGGTGCAGCCTGAATGTTGGTATGGTAGCTATTGTTGTAGGAGAACTCGACCAAAGGTAGGTGCTTATCCCAGCTACCTCCTAAATCGATCACACATGCACGAAGCATGTCTTCCAAAGTTTGAATGGTACGCTCACTCTGCCCATCCGTCTGAGGATGGTAAGCCGTACTGAAGTTTAAGCGCGTGCCCAAAGACTGTTGGAAACTTTTCCAAAAGTGTGACGTATATCTGGTATCTCTGTCAGAGATAATAGCCACTGGTACTCCATGTAGAGACACTATCTTATCAACGTACAATTGGGCTAACATGTCAGAAGTGTAAGTTTCCTTAATGGGTAGGAAATGTGCTGACTTAGTCAGTCTATCTACTATCACCCATATAGTATCATTTTCTTTCTTTGTCTTTGGCAATTTGGTGATGAAATCCATCGTCACCATTTCCCATTTCCAAGTGGGAATTTCAGGCTGTTGTAGCAAACCTGACGGCTTTTGATGTTTAGCTTTGACTTGCGCGCACGTCTAACATTTAGCTACATAGGCAGTTATAGACTTCTTCAAGCCTATCCACCAATAGTTTGCCTTCAAATCCTGGTACATCTTATCAGCTCCAGGATGAACATAATATTTTGAACTGTGGGCTTCCTGAAGGATGACGTCCCGAAGTCCTCCATAAACAGGAACCCATATTCTTCCATTTAGTCTTAGGATTCCGTCCTTGTCATAGGATAACTGTTCTTCAGTCACTCCTAGCTTTTTATCAGGATAGTTAGCTTCTAACACAGCCTCCTTCTGTGCAGCTAACAACCTTTCATTCAAACTGTTCTTGATCTCAATGCTCTTGGAATTGATTCTTATTGGCTTCACTCTTTCCTTTCTACTCAAGGCATCTGCGACTACATTGGCATTTCCTGGATGGTATCTTATTTCACAGTCATAATCAATCAAAGTTTCCATCCAACGTCGCTGTCTCATGTTTAAATCCTTCTGGTTGAACAGATGCTGAAGGCTTTTGTGATCAGAATAGATCACCCACTTTGTTCCATATAGATAATGCCTCCATAGTTTTAGTGCGAATACAACGACACCCAACTCCAAATCATGGGTGGTGTAATTCTTTTCATGCACTTTTAACTGGTGTGAAACGTAGGCAATGACTTTGCCTTTCTGCATATGCACACATCCCATACCGGTGTGTGATGCATCACAATAAACCACAAACTCATCAATTCCTTCAGGTAACGTCAACACTGGAGCGTTACTCAACTTCTGCTTCAAAATTTCGAAAGATTCTTGCTGCTTAGGCCCCCAATCGAACTTGCTATTCTTGCGAGTGAGAAGAGTCAGGGGTGCTGCAATTCTTGAAAAGTTCTCGATAAAGCGTCTGTAGTATCCTGCCAATCCTAAGAAACTACGAATCTCCGTAGGTGTCTTCGGCTCTTGCCAGTTTATGATGGCTTCAATCTTAGCGGGATCTACTTGGATACCATGCTCACTAACAACATGTCCAAGGAATTGGACTTCACGAAGCCAGAACTCACACTTAGAAAATTTGGCATAGAGCTTTTCTTGATGAAGCAGTTTCAGAATGCAACGGAGGTGCTTCTTGTGGTCAGCTTGGCTCTTCGAGTATATGAGAATGTCGTCGATAAAGACGATGGTAAATTTATCCAGATAAGGCTTGCAGATGCGATTCATGAGATCCATGAATGCGGAAGGTGCATTAGTGAGCCCAAAAGGCATCACTAGGAACTCGTAATGACCATAACGAGTCCTAAAGGCAGTCTTGTGAACATCTTCGTCTTTGACCTTTAACTGATGATAGCCTGACCTCAGGTCAATCTTGGAAAAGTAGCTTGCTCCTTGAAGCTGATCAAATAGATCAGCGATCCTGGGCAAAGGATACCTATTCTTGATAGTGACCTTATTAAGCTCACGGTAATCGATGCACAAAGGCATCGACCCATCTTTCTTCTTGACAAACAAGAATGGTGCTCCCCATGGAGACGAGCTAGGTCTGATGAAAACTTTGGCTAGCAAATCATTTAACTGCGTCCTCAATTCCTTCATCTCTGTTGGTGCGAACCTATAAAGTGCTCTAGCAACAGGCGCTGCTCCTGGAATTATGTCGATTCTGAACTCTACTTGTCTATCTGGTGGCAAACCAGGTAGTTCTTGCGGGAAAACTTCGGGGTATTCAGAAATGACTGGAATATCTTCAATCTTGGGCTTCTGCTCATCAATAGTTACTTGTTCCATGTAAATGACACAACCCTTCTTTAAGCATTTAGATGCTTTGAGCATAGACACTTGCTCGGGTAACCCGTACCGGGTGTCTCCTTGAATGGTAAGCGACTCACCAGACGGAGTCTTGATCACCACTTGCTTTTTATTGCAAACTATCTGAGCTTGGTTATGCGATAACCAATCCATGCCTATCACTATATCGAAACCAACTAACTTAAATGAAAAGCTGAGTCCAAGGTACATAGGACCATTTCCAGTGATTCAACGAATAGGACCAGTTGCTTATCGTTTACAACTACCAGAAGAATTAGCTGGAATACATGATGTGTTTCATGTATCCAACCTCAAGAAATGTTTATCTGACGAATCCCTGGTAGTACCTCTTCAAGATATAGAGGTAAATGAAAAGCTGAAATTTGTGGAGAAACCATTGCAAATAGAAGATAGAAAGATCAAGTTTCTTAAGCACAAACGACTAGTGTTAGTCAAAATCAAGTGGAATTCAAAGAGAGGACCAGAATACACTTGGGAGCTGGAATCAGAAATGAAGCGAAAATATCCTCATCTATTCCAGTAAATCTTGAGGACGAGATTTTTATTAAGGTGGGGAGGATGTAACAACTCTCACTATAATTATTATTCATTATATTAATTTTCCAATAGGAAACCCTAATTGAGAAACCCAAGTAATCCTGCATAAACCCTAAAATTTTCAGAACAATCAGAATCAGGATCAGGGCCCCTAAAACTCAAGGGGGGTAAACCCTAATTAACGATTATCTTCACAATTCGTTGTAGAATGAGAAATTCGTCGATTCGCTGACTCACCAAGGATACAAACACACGAAGCAACCCTATGCTAGAAGTGCACCCGTTGCGACACGCGACAGGATCAGGTATCCCTGTCGCGACACGCGAGGGAGACCATTTTCCAGCTATAAATAGAGGGGGTTGGCACTTGAATGTTGGTGTTCGTTCGACGTTCAAATTCCAATTCTACGCTGAGATATAGTCCAAATACTACAAACACACACGAATCACTAAACGCTGCCGCAATAAACAGGGTAATAACTCGATCGCTATTACGATTCAACGTCCGATCGATTGAAACTATCCAACGAATGTTTAAGTGCTGCTCAAATTGGGTTTATACTTTGTCATTCGTCGTTAATTCGATGGATGTTTAAGTATCGCACTTTGTCATTTGTTGTGAGGGTTTAATCTCGTGAATTGTCGTAAATGTTGTATTAGTTACTAACCTAGTTCGTGTGCATTGTTATTTAAATTAGGTTAAACAGGCTAATCAGTAGATTAAACTCCGCCCGCATAAATCTGCAATGTGAGTCATTCTCTTTTTATCAAATTATTTCCAAAACCCTATTTATTTCAAAGTTATAATTACAGGGATTAAGTCTTTGTAATCACCAAGTTACAGCCGGTATGTGGGGTTTTGTATACATTACTTGATAACCGTCACCATTGGACAACGGGTTAGCCAAGGGGTGATATGACCATAGTCACAGACACCACTGGACTCAGAGGTTACCGATGGATTGTCGAGTGACAAATACTGTGGGTAGTTGGTTGATAAACAGAAACATTGTAATCGCTCTTAATACTGTAAATTATAACAAAATGCCGTTTTAACCAAAAGAATGATTCACTCAGTATTTCCCGCTGACAAAACCTTTTTTAAACATGTTTCAGGTGATCTGATGTGATCCAGGAAAAGTGCCGTGAAGCACTACAAGCTTAAGGAAGTGGCTCAATATAAATAAATAAAGAAACATGTTTTGTAAAATAAAGATTTCCTAGTGAAATCACTTTATTGTAAATTACAGGGTTTTATCCCTAAATTATGTAATAAAGTAAACGGGCATTTTACGTTTTAAAAGATCCTGTTTAAAGACTTCCGCTGTCGCCTAAATTAAATAGCACGGGGTTCCTGTCCCGCGTCTCTGGACCGGGTCAAACCGGGGCTAGGGCCGTGACAGGAAAAGGTGGTATCAGAGCCACTAATTTAAGCTAATTAATTACTCAGTAAAATACTTAATTTTACTGATTGCCATTCTATGATTATGCGTTTTATTAACTGACTATTTGTTAGTTACAATATGGGTAAACAAAGACTTTCGGCTATCTATCATAAATTAGATACTTCACCTAAAGAAAAAGGAACTTCCTCAAAATACCCTGCAGATATGGATGAAGGAATATTTGTCCGTAAAGCACAGTTTGAAAAGCCACTATCTCCCAGTAAAAGAAGTTTGATTATTAGGAAAAGTCAGGAAAAAGGAAAGAAATCCCAACCAAAGAAAGTGAGGTTTAATTCGGAAACCCAGGAAATAGGCAATAATCCACCATGGGAAGATAAATTAGATGAAAAATGGGCAGATCTTTATATGTTAGCAACAGTAGCAGTAAATACCAACTTTTAAAACTATCAGTACCCTGAACCAGTATTAGCACCTATATTACCTACAAGCCAGAAGTTCTAAAGGAAAAAGTTACCCAGTAAATAAATAAGTTACGATAAATCTTAGTGTGTTTAAATTTCAGTTGTCCTTTGTATTAAATTAATAACACAGTATGCAATAATACTTAAATGTTTATTTGTGAAATTTTTTTATAAAACTTTAACTTAGCATTTTTGTGCATTTTGCATATATGCTAAACAGCATGAATGAGTTTTAAAAATTTGTGTGCTTATGTGCAATTATTTTGTTATATTTAATTATCGATTATTTGACACTAATAATACCTATAATAATTACCAGACGGAAAACGTTGGTAATGAACCAGTTAATGAAGTGAATCAATCTGAGCAAAATCAGGAAAATCAATTTATGACTAGACAAGATATCGAGAATATCATTGCTCAAGGGATAGCCAATGCTATTCCAGCAATTCTGGTTGCTGCCCAGAAACCTGCTGAACCTCAACAAATCATTCCTAGTAAACGTACTCAATAAGATAACTTCAGTAATAGCGTAAACGGAGGCGGCAATCCTGATAATCGCAACAATGATCCACGGCAGGCCCCATTCCCTAAGAAAATAAAAGCTGCAACGCCTGGTTGCACTTATAAAGAATTTCTTGCTTGTAAACCAGCTGAATTTGCAGGCAATGAAGGGGCAACTACGACACTGCGTTGGTTAGAGAAAACCGAAGCAACACTTTTGATAAGTAAATGTACTGAAGAAGACAAAGTTATGTATGCTTCGCATCTTTTTAAAGAAGGCGCACTAGAATGGTGGAATACGGTACTTCAAGCCAAAGGAAGAAATATGGCCTACGCCATGAAACTGGGAAAAATTTAAGCAGCTAATGGAAAGAAAATTCTGTCCCGAGTATGAAAAAGAACAAATGGCAAATAAATTCCTAACCCATAGGATGGTAGGTATAGACTGTCGAGGATATACTTCAACATTCTTCGAATATGCGAGAGTGGTACCAACCCTGGCTTCGCCACAACCGGTGCTTATTTCCCGTTATATTTAGGGATTAATTGAAGAGATCCGTAATATCGTTAAAGCAGCGAGACCACGCACTATTGACGATGCGGTAGAATTAGCTAACACCCTAACTGATGAACTGGTACGCAGAAGGGAAGAATATCGGAAGAAAGAGTTAGCTCAGAAAATTACCCAAGGATTTCGTATGGGTAATAATAGCAATGCTAAGAAAAGAGGAACGGGGCAATCCTCAAATCCGCCTTTTTGCAGGAATTGCAGAAAGAAACTTTTTGGAAGATGCAATGTAACCTGCAACTTTTGCAAAGTTATAGGACATCGTGAAGAAGACTGCAGAAAGAAAACAAGGATCTGTTATAACTGTGGAGAAACTGGACATTTAAAATCAGAATGCCCTAAGTTAACCAAACCAGCAGACAATAAAGCCAAGACGGCCGACGGAGCTACTAAAAAGAATGCCAGAGCATTCCAGCTGACCACTCAAGAAGCAGAACTCATTCCAGATGTGACAGCTGGTACGTTTCTGGTTCACAATGTGTATGCAAAAGTATTATTTGACTCTGGTGCAAACCAAAGTTTTATCAATACTTCATTCTGCCAAGCTCTTAATTTACCATTGACCAATCTTAGGCAGATTTTTACGGTCGAAACGGCAGATGGAAATTCGGTTAACATAGATAAAGTTTTGCAAGAAGGAAAGATAGAACTTTTAGGCCATAAATTTTCTGCAAACCTGTTACCTATGAAATTAGCCGGATTCGATGTAGTATTAGGAATGGATTGGTTAGTAGCCAACCATGCTCGAATCCTTTGTGATAAGAATTCCGTAGAAATTCGTACCCCCACAGGAAAAGTAATTTTAATTACAGGAGATAGACCTCGAAAGCCACTGAAATTCATTTCAGTAATGAAGTTGGCTAGTTATTCAAGAAAACAAGGAATGGTATATATGATTTCCGTAATCATTAACACTAAGAGTAAGGAACTTCAGGAAATCCCAGTAGTCTCAGAATACTTCGATGTATTCCCAGAAGAATTATCTGGATTACCACCCGACAGGGAAGTAGAATTTAGGATTCATCTAATTCCTGGAACTACACCGATTGCTAAAGCACCTTATCGGTTAGCACCACTGAAATGCTAGAATTGAAAAAGCAGTTAGATGAATTACTAAGCAAAGGATTTATACAACCTAGTTCATCCCCTTGGGGAGCACCAGTGTTGTTTGTGAAGAAGAAAGATGGATCGATGAGAATGTGTATTGATTATAGGGAATTGAATAAGGTTACAATTAAGAATCAATATCCATTACCTAGGATTGACGATCTTTTTGACCAACTTCAGGGAGCTAGGTATTTTTCTAAAATAGACTTACGATCCGGATATCACCAAATGAAGGTACAAGAAGAAGACATACCTAAAACTGCTTTCAGAACTAGGTATGGTCATTATGAGTTTACAGTTATGCCCTTCGGACTAACGAATGCACCTGCAGCATTCATGGACATGATGAATAGAATCTGTAAACCATACTTGGATAAATTCGTAATTGTCTTTATTGACGATATACTTATCTATTCCAAAAGTCAGGAAGAACATTGTGAGCACTTGCATGCACTTTTAACTTTGTTAAGAAAGGAAAAGCTCTATGCCAAATTCTCGAAGTGTGAATATGGCTGCAAGAAGTGCAATTTTTAGGTCATATGGTGAATCACGAAGGTATTCATGTAGATCCTTCTAAAATAGAAGCAATCACCAAATGGAAGGTTCCACAAACAGCTATGGAAATCAGAAGCTTTCTAGGTTTAGCTGGATACTATAGACGATTTATTAAGGATTTTTCTAAGATAGTTGTACCCTTGACTAAGCTAACCTGTAAAGCAATTAAGTTTGAATGGGGACCTAGACAAGAAGAAGCTTTTAAGATTTTAAAGCAAAGGTTGACAAATGCTCCAATTTTAGCCTTACTAGAAGGAACTGAAGATTTTGAAGTATATTGTGATGCTTCAAAACTAGGATTAGGATGTGTGCTAATGCAACGCAAGAAAGTAATTGCGTATGCCTCCAGGCAATTGAAGAAACACGAGGAAAATTATACAACTCATGACTTAGAATTAGGAGCTATAATTTTTGCCCTTAAGATCTGGAGACATTATCTGTATGGAAGTAAGTTTAGTGTTTATACAGATCATAAAACTCTAAGATATATATTTGGACAAAAAGAGTTGAATATGAGGCAAAGAAGATGGATGGAAATCCTGAGTGACTATGACTGTGATATCCAATATCACGAAGGGAAAGCAAACATAGTCGCTGATGCTTTAAGTCGTAATTATCATGAAAAGCAAAAGCAAGTCCATGCTCTTAGATTAAATATGCAATTTGATTTAATGGAACAATTAAAGAAAATTCAAGAAACAACAATCGAAGACGATGCTGAAGGAATGAAAGGGCGAATAAAAGAGTTAGAGCAAGGAAATGATGGAATTTGGAGATTCCACAAGAAAAGAATTTGGGTACCTAAGCAAGGAGAATTAAGAAATAAGATTCTAGATGAAGCCCATAAATCTAGGTATACCATGCACCCAGGTAACAATAAGATGTACCAAGATTTAAGGAATAATTTCTGGTGGATAGGTATGAAAAAGGACATAGCTAGATACGTGTCTAAGTGTCTTACTTGGTCGCAAGTTAAGGCAGAACACTAGAAACCTTCAGGACTACTACAACAATTAGAAAATGCCTGTGTGGAAATGGGAACTCATAACAATGGATTTTGTTACTAAGTTACCTAAAACCAGAAAAGGTAATGATGCGATTTGGGTAATTGTGGATCGATTAACCAAATCAGCTCATTTTCTACCTATGAAAGAAACCTTTAGCATGGAAATGTTAGCAAAGTTATACGTAGACGAAGTAGTATCCTTACATGGAGTTCCACTCTCCATTGTATCAGATAGGAATAGTCGTTTCACTTCCCATTTCTGGACTAGTTTTCAGGAAGCAATGGGAACCCGACTAAATTTAAGTACTGCATATCATCCACAAACAGACGGACGAAGTGAAAGGACGATACAAACTCTAGAAGACATGCGCCGAGCATGTGTAATTGATTTTGGTGGTAACTGGGATAACCACTAACCCTTAATTGAATTCTCCTATAACAATAGTTATCATTCAAGCATTGAAGCTGCCCCATTTGAAGCATTGTATGGACGTAAGTGTAGAACTCCAGTTTGTTGGGCAGAAATAGGAGAAAGTCAATTATCAGGTCCTGAAATTGTGCAAGAAACTACTGACAAGATAACTCAAATCAAAGAAAGACTGAAAACAACTCAAGATCGTCAGAAAAGTTATGCAGACAATCGCCGCAAGCCGCTAGAGTTTCAAATCGGAGACAAAGTACCTTTGAAAGTTTCTCCTTGGAAAGGAGTCGTACGATTCGGTAAGAAAGGAAAGCTGAGTCCAAGGTACGTAGGACCATTTCCAGTGATTCAACGAATAGGACCAGTTGCTTATCGTTTACAACTACCAGAAGAATTAGCTGGAATACATGATGTGTTTCATGTATCCAACCTCAAGAAATGTTTATCTGACGAATCCCTGGTAGTACCTCTTCAAGATATAAAGGTAAATGAAAAGCTGAAATTTGTGGAGAAACCATTGCAAATAGAAGATAGAAAGATCAAGTTTCTTAAGCACAAACGACTAGTGTTAGTCAAAATCAAGTGGAATTCAAAGAGAGGACCAGAATACACTTGGGAGCTGGAATTAGAAATGAAGCGAAAATATCCTCGTCTATTCCAGTAAATCTCGAGGACGAGATTTTTATTAAGGTGGGGAGGATGTAACAACTCTCACTATAATTATTTATTCATTATATTAATTTTCCAATAGGAAACCCTAATTGAGAAACCCAAGTAATCCTGCATAAACCCTAAAATTTCAGAACAATCAGAATCAGGATCAGGGCCCCTAAAACTCAAGGGGGGTAAACCCTAATTAACGATTATCTTCACAATTCGTTGTAGAATGAGAAATTCGTCGATTCGCTAACTCACCAAGGCTACAAACACACGAAGCAACCCTATGCTAGAAGTGCACCCGTTGCGACACGCGACAGGATCAGGTGTCCCTGTCGCGACACGCGGGGGAGACCATTTTCCAGCTATAAATAGAGGGGGTTGGCACTTGAATGTTGGTGTTCGTTCGACGTTCAAATTCTAATTCTACGCTGAGATATAGTCCAAATACTACAAACACACACGAATCACTAAACGTTGCCGCGATAAACAGGGTAATAACTCAATCGCTATTACGATTCAACGTCCGATCGATTGAAACTATCCAACAAATGTTTAAGTGCTGCTCAAATTGGGTTTATACTTTGTCATTCGTCGTTAATTCGATGGATGTTTAAGTATCGCACTTTGTCATTTGTTGTGAGGGTTTAATCTCGTGAATTGTCGTAAATGTTGTATTAGTTACTAACCTAGTTCGTGTGCATTGTTATTTAAATTAGGTTAAACAGGCTAATCAGTAGATTAAACTCCGCCCGCATAAATCTGCAATGTGAGTCATTCTCTTTTTATCAAATTATTTCCAAAACCCTATTTATTTCAAAGTTATAATTACAGGGATTAAGTCTTTGTAATCACCAAGTTACAGCCGGTATGTGGGGTTTTGTATACATTACTTGATAACCGTCACCATTGGACAACGGGTTAGCCAAGGGGTGATATGACCATAGTCACAGACACCACTGGACTCAGAGGTTACCGATGGATTGTCGAGTGACAAATACTGTGGGTAGTTGGTTGATAAACAGAAACATTGTAATCGCTCTTAATACTGTAAATTATAACAAATGCCGTTTTAACCAAAAGAATGATTCACTCAGTATTTCCCGCTGACAAAACCTTTTTCAAACATGTTTCAGGTGATCTGATGTGATCCAGGAAAAGTGCTATGAAGCCCTACAAGCTTAAGGAAGTGGCTCAATATAAATAAATAAAGAAACATCTTTTGTAAAATAAAGATTTCCTAGTGAAATCACTTTATTGTAAATTACAGGGTTTTATCCCTAAATTATGTAATAAAGTAAACGGGCATTTTACGTTTTAAAAGATCCTGTTTAAAGACTTCCGATGTCGCCTAAATTAAATAGCACGGGGTTCCTGTCCCGCGGCTCTGGACCGGGTCAAACCGGGGCTAGGGCCGTGACACTAAACCCCCTATGAAACGAGCTATCCTTTTGGGTTCCGGGGTCACAAGGTAAGGAACCAACCTTGACATAGTATTAAAGCTCGTGAGGTAAGCTTGGCAATCCAGGTTCTTCATCACCAATGATAGAAAATCAGACTCGATCTTTTCCACCTCATGCTGAGGGCAGTAGTTTTCCTTGATCAGTGCCACGAACTGTTCCCAAGACATGTTGTACAATGGGATTTTTCCCGTAGCTTGGATCAGGGATCTCCACCAGGCTAGGGCTTCACCCTTAAACGACTGAGACACAAACTTCACAATATCTCTTCTAGCACACCCACTAATATCAACCACAGTGTCCATCTCATCCAACCAAGTCATGCAATCCACAGCCCCTTTCTCCCCTGTAAAATCTCGGGCTTGCATGAAACAAAGTACTTGTATGTGAAACCTTTAGCACGAGGCTTATCATCAAATACAATCTTTTTGGATGGAATATTGTTTTCGTTTGAGGAATGTCGATCATCATCTTTCTTTGATTCCTCTTTCTTAGGCTTAGGCTAGATAGAGGGTGGCTTGCTGTGAGCCTCAGAATGTGTCTTGGGTTTAAAATGTGGTGTAGACAGGGTCCTACTTCGAGTCCCATAAGACTCACTGTTTTGCCTATCCAAAGCCCTTGTAACAGCATTATCGACTAGTGCTTGCAGCTCTGCACCAGTCAGCTGTATCCTAGTATTATTGTGGTTTTCTACCGTATGACTATTCGCTTCATCCGACCCAGCCATGTAGCTTCGATTGCTACATACAAAAGATAATAGGCAGGGTTTTATTTAGAAGTTTTTACAATATTTTTATTAACCATGGTTTTAATAGCCACTTTTGGTTAATTTGTTAATTAATTATATGCTCAGGACTTTTATAACGATCCTATATTTTAATTTAATATCAGCAGAAAAGGGCATATTCATATAGAGACAAATTTAATCTATATAACAAGACTTTTACAGAGTCAGGGTATTAAGGCTTTAATCAAAGTTTATTGCCTTATTCTAGACAGGGAGATACAAGCTACTACTGTCTTTAGTCCCAAGGACATTATTCTTTAGCCCGTAGGCACTTCATCCTTAAGGGATGATTATATAATTAAGGGAATTTAAATAACCCAATTAAAAGATGACCTATGTGATTTTTATCGCATCACAGTTTGTCATAAATGTTAACATTCTTTCAGATGTTAGCAGGAAATTGGAATCCTTTGCATAGGTTCTACCATCTTGGCCATGTCTGCAATGACACATAGGCTAGGTTTTATCTTTAAGATTCTTTTATTAATTAACGCAGAACTGTCCTATGTTGAGATGTTAGTATGGATCTGAATCTAATTATGGGACTACCATCTTGGCCTTGTCTTATGATGACACATGGCTAGGTCTTGTCCTTTTTAGATTTTGCCATTTTAATATAATGGTAGATCTTTTAATTATAAAATTATTTTCATTTGTTTTATGTTTCATGCACATAATAAATAACAAGTAAAATGAAAATTTAAATTTAACATCTCAATAAAAAATTAAACAAGTACATTCTTGCCCTAAACGGGACTTTTACCAAATAACATGCCCACACAGGGGCGAAACAAACAACAAACCCACGCAGGGGTTAACAAAAGACATGCCCACGCAGGGGCAGAGTACAAAAAGACAAGCCCACGCAGGGGCTGAGTACTGAAACAAAAGTCCATGCAGGGACTTGATTACAACTAAATAAATTAAATAACAAAAGGTCTTCAATGACCCCTTCTCTTGGACTTCCCTTTGATCAGGTCTGACAACCCCTTTAAGAAGCCTCGAGTGTTACTGCGCTCCGTTTGAATTTCCCGTTCACATCGGTCCAATCTTTCAAGGACCTCTTGTTGACGCTCCGGCGGGATCAGTTGCGGCTGTGGCGGCTGATACAGAGGTTGAGGAGGTGGCGGACGCTCGTACCCATTATTTGGGTAACCAGTAGTCCAAAGACCACCATAGGGTCCCTCTGGGTGACGAGCATTGTAGTCCCATGCCTCCTGGTATGGGTCCACATTGGCATAGTCGTAATGGGTATGAGCCGGCTGCTCAAAAGGGTTATACGCCGCTGAACCGGCGTAGGCAGGGATTGGGTTATCAAAACCCGATGGTGGTGCCATAGGCGCAGAGTTGATCTCTGGGATGGGGTTTGATGGACCCCCCATCTGCGGGTCTTCTTCTTCTTGGAGTGGCGGATAATGACTGCCACTTGAGGGCTGAGGAGTGCTGATACGGACTCCTCCTCGCACGGACATCTGTGCGTTTGACCTTCTCCGCCTCGGTGGCTCCGGAGGCGGTTGCTGTTCCACTGGTGGTGGTGGTGGTGGTGGCGGAGTGACTGCCACAAATCAAGAATCCTCGGAAGGATCCTGCTCAAATACATTTTCATCAATGAGTGTCAGCCGACAAACCTGCGTATATAAAATGAGTTTCTGTCAGCTACTATCAAAAAACAATATGACCATAAGAAAAAAAATTCCCTTATGCTAAAAACATACTTCAATCTGACTACAATGCTTGGACTTGGAGTCCTTCAGAAAAGGAGCAAAATTTTTGTCAGAATAATTATAAGCTTTTGGACTGCAGCAAAACGGATAAAAAAATACATTATTTTATAAAAAGTAAAATAAAATACTCAGTGGTATTATTGAGCTTACATTTTGTTTGATCTAGCAAGTTTAAGAAAGTCGAGTGTCAAAAGCTGAACACATAGATCAGTGTCACCTTCACGTAGGCCAGGAAACGCACGTTTAGTCATATTATGTAACATCCCATTTTTTGAATGAGATTAAAATACATTTTAATGTAAATAATTAATCTCTAAAATAAGTTTATATTGGCAAGATAGTATTTTCATAAAAAATACTATGATGTAGTTTTATAAAACAAAAAAAAGAAAATAAAAATATAGAGGATTTACTTACAAGGGTGAAATGTACTAAAATTTCAATGTATCTGTAGGGGTTTAACTTGATTAAACCAATAATTTTGGTGATAATAGAAAATACCTATTTTAAATGGGAAATTAACACAAATAAAAAAAAGAAGAAAAAGAACATGACCAGAGGTCACCCCTCTGTGGGACGCGAGGATAAGGAAAGCAAGGGAAGGAGGCCAATTTCACCATGGAAATAACGAAATTGGAAGTGCTAAGATCTTGATTCTACCATCCTTGTTCGATTCCCAGGGATTTGGTAAGTGAATTCTTATGTTTATGTTAAGAAACTTGAGATTTAGGGTTCTTCAGGGTTGTTGTTTAAACCCACGAATTTAGGGGTAATAGTGCGTGATTTTGGTGTTGAGCAACCATAGTCTTTATTCTAGAATGATTGATTGTAGCTTTTGAGTTATGGATTCATGTTGCATGTTATGATTTGGGGTCAAATTTATGATTTGGTGATTAGGGTGGGGATGTATGAAAACCATGTGGGAAGTTTCTAACCAAATCTGAGGGTGAGAGGGGCACTCCCCTCTTAGGGGAGTCCCCTCTCTTACGCACGGCCAATCAGCACGTGTCACGTCAACTCCCCTCTTAAATTCCCCTCACACCCTCAATTTGATGGTGGCACTCCTCTCTTAGGGGACTTGCTTTTTTCTTTTTTTTTTGTTTTTTTATTTGTTGTAATTATGCATGTTTATAAATTAAAAAATATTAATAAAAATTAAATAAAATTTAATAAAAGACATTTCAAACTAGAAAATAAAAATAAAAGTTACATTCAAACTAGAAAATAAAAATTACATTCAAACTAGAAAATAAAAATTACATTCAAACTAGAAAATAAAAATTTTAGAAATTACACGGCCACCCGTACTTGTTAGCGATGTCGCGCTTTCGGGTGAGGATGAACGACAACATTTTCGGCGGAGCATCGTCGTGCGGCTTGAGGAATGTTTTCATATCTCGATCGTACGCGTAGTTTCTCATCGTCTCGCGTTGTTCCGTTATGAGCTCGCGAGCCTCCGACTCTCTTTTCTTCCTCAATTCAATCGCGTGCTCGGTTTGGCTTTGTGTTGTATTTGATAGATTTTTAGAATGAGGTTGAGAATGGGTGTGGTAAAAAATTAGATTAAGTTAGTTATATATATTGGTTAAAATTGATTTTTTTTTTTAAAATTCGACCGTTGCCCAACGTATACATCTCGATCCTTGCAATTCTTCCGCGGTGAACCCTCCCCGATCCCCCTCCCCGCGGTGATGGCGACGGTGTTCCCGCTCAGGGACTTGGGTCACTGCCCCACTCCCCGCATGGTGCCCGTATACCCTGAGTAGAATTTGACGATCTTAAAAACAATGGCTATTTTATTTAAAAATATGAAAAATGGTACTATTGGGTATTATAAAGAAAGTAACATCTTTGAAGATAAAATGGTGATTTGGGGAGTTCGAATGGGCATGTTAATGGTGAATTTTAATCATGCTCACAATGTGTTCGATGAAATGCCTAAACTATATAAATAGTGGAAATTTAGGGATTTTATAATGTTTACTTGATTTAAAATGATTTGCTAAAAATCAGTTGGTGTTTAGTAAACATAAAGCTTCGATGAATAGAATGGTGAATGTGACTAAATAAAGTAGATATGTAAATGTTATTTTTACTTAATCACCAAAACGAGTTGAATGGATATGTGAGATTAACTTGGTTTGGTTTATAACCAAAGGACCATGACTTGTTGTTTAATGGGTATGTTGGATTGGTAAATTTGACCCGTAGTTATGATTAAACATAAATGAGTGATAACGGGTCAAATGAGTGGTAATAAATCAATTACAAGTTTGGGGGTAAAAGAATGATTTAGAACGCATGATTAATGATGGGTGAATAAATACTTAGGTATTATGAGATGAATACCCATGTTATGTGTTCTAATGATTTGCAGGTTTGATTTCTTGTCAAGATAGATGAGGTAACGTTTGGATGACAACGGGTCAAACGAATGATAAAGCAACAACACTCCTACGGGCGAAGGTGAGTGACTCGAATGTGTTTGGATTGTATTGTATTGTATTGAATTAAATTAAATAATATTCTTGTTGACTTGAAATTTTATAGTTAAGATGGACGGTTTAATACAAATTATTGAATAGGGTTTGATTCAACAATAGCGTATTGTTTTTGTGATGTTTTTGGGGGTTTAAACCCATTGAGAAATTATGCAAATTGTTGATGGGTCGAGAGACCCAAGTGCTGAAAATTCAGCTTATTTCCACATTTTTGCTAATCTTTAAAAATTCGTAGTAAATCAACCGAATGTCCGTTCGGGGCGTATTTTATATCCACGGAAAGGTCTTTGAGACGTCGTCACTAAGAATTTTAGGTTGAACCGAAATACTCTCTCTAAAGAGGGGAATATACTGAATTGCTACAGCTGCGCAAAGCTGAGTGAAAAACATAAATTTTATAACACTTGCATAATTTTGGGGATTTTATAAAGACCCCTCCGGAAGTGATTTTATTATTATTGTAATCCTCAACATAATTGTATATATTTACATGAGTTGAAGTGAGTGATTCCATGAATATGGGATGTGTATGCTAAACTAAAAAGTCATGGGCGTTGTGACCCGTATGTGCAAATGCATGTGTTCATTGTGTAGTGCTTATGAATGAATGACACTTGTGTTGTTAAAATTATATAACCTAATTGAGTAGGTTATGAATGCATATATGAATTACTAGGTTATCACCCGGGTGCTACCCGAGTTGGAGAAAACTATTAAGATAAATATCAAGTGTACAAATAAAATAAAATACAAAGTCTCATGTTACATAAATTAGTGATACAGTGGATACACAATTTAAAGATAGTCGAGTCCCTTTGAAGATGCATATCCTTCGAGTTACTAAAACCTTTCCCTTAGTAAATTGAGTTCCCTCTAGAAAAAAAAGAACCAAATTATAAGTGTTTAAGTATATAATATAAACTTTAGTGTCGATACTATATAATATAAACTTTGGTGTCGATACTAAGCTTGCCTAAGTAGTATTGCCTAGGTACTGTACCTTTTAAGTCAGTCTTGTACTTTGTCTCATATTTGTCGTCTTTTAAAATGTAAGGCATTTCATCTGTATATTAAGAGACCAAAAGATGTTGTAAACTATTTAAATAATATGTACATAAAATATGCCAAAAAGCCACATGACTCACCCACAAAATTGACTGGTCAAAACTCGCAAGCAGCCACAATCGGTCTTCTCAACTCCTGCACAAAAAGAACTTGTTTTGGACTTGATTTAGATCATGCCGATTCAGGTTAAACTAATGTTGACTGAAACTTATGGTATTACCGATTACACACCTTTGGTTATGTAAAAATATTAAAAACATTGCACAAACGGGCCGGTGGTCAGAGAACCGTGACTCCCACCGAGTATATGACTTCTGATGGATCCCCTCCCCATACCACAGTATTCTATCACACCTGCAATTTTAGATTCTCAATCAATGAACAACTTGGTTTATGTTTTGTCTTTAACGGGTCAAATAAGAATTATGGCTAGAAAGCAAACATTTGATATATAAAATTTTGGGACATCCGTTGCGACCCGTAAAAAGTAGAAAAAAAAGCTGATTACCATGCTGGCGTTCGCCTTTTGCTCTTCGATTTTGTGGTATCACCAGTATACAAATCTGAATTCGAGTTCGAATCAGAATTCGAGTTCGAATCAGAATTCGAGTTCGAATCAGAATTCGAATTCATGTTCAAATTTCTATTTTTTAGTTTGACACATCATTTTGACCCTAACAAACTCTTTAACTTATGATTCATTATTTCGAACAGGTTCCAAACCTTCTTCATCATATGCAAATTCTTCTTGACGATGTTCGACTTTCTTATAAGTCTTTTATATGCATCTTCATATTATGGTCTTGATTTGTAGCAACTTTATTACCTACATTTATATATGTAAATAGGAGAATACATATAACAATAATAATAAAAGAATAATATGTTGTATATTTGGTCTAGAACAAATAATTTTAAAGAAAGTAACAAACCTGGAACCCGAATTGGTAGTGGATTGTTGGTGGTATATGGGCATATACTGCAAGACCCGTGCTAAAGAGGAATACATCCTAGTAGCTTAATTCAGTTCCTTGATTAAAACCAAATATGAAGGAGTAGTTGATTCTGCAGTGCTTCCAGAAGTATATATTTGCGGCATACATAAGCATATATAGGATTATATACGCATACAAACTGTACATAAAAAATGTTAATCAAGAGTTCAATAAAACATAAGCGGCCCAGGGGAATCATTTCTATTTCTTTTAAATAATACATCACCTGTAAAGAGGGAAAACATTGTCTATATACATGGAATGCTCCTTTCAAGTAGTTACTTTCCTTGCTTGTATAAGTAATATGATAACAATCGGTAGTGATATTGAGCAACCAGAAAAGAATCCTAAAAAAGTGGAACAAAATAACATTATACATATATGTCCCACACATTTTCTATACCAGCATATAAAGAAAACAATTAAATTTTTCGCAAACCTCATCAGAGCTCCCAATGTAAGAATCGTCCACAGTTTTCATATATGACATCGCTGCCCGTCTTAATGCAATCTGCATTGCACCAGACCATTTACTAAAGAATGTAAAATCTACCATTGAAGGATTCACCTCTTGACTTTTACCCGCTCCATTTACTAAATAGGGTTTGATTCAACAATAGCGTATTGTTTTTGTGATGTTTTTGGGGGTTTAAACCCATTGAGAAATTATGCAAATTGTTGATGGGTCGAGATACCCAAGTGCTGAAAATTCAGCTTATTTCCACATATTTGCTAATTTTTAAAAATTCGTAGTAAATCAACCGAATGTCCGTTCGGGGCGTATTTTATATCCACGGAAAGGTCTTTGAGACGTCGTCACTAAGAATTTTAGGTTGAACCGAAATACTCTCTCTAAAGAGGGGAATATACTGAATTGCTACAGCTGCGCAAAGCTGAGTGAAAAACATAAATTTTATAACACTTGCATAATTTTGGGGATTTTATAAAGAACCCTCCGGAAGTGATTTTATTATTATTGTAATCCTCAACATAATTGTATATATTTACATGAGTTGAAGTGAGTGATTCCATGAATATGGGATGTGTATGCTAAACTAAAAAGTCATGGGCGTTGTGACCCGTATGTGCAAATGCATGTGTTCATTGTGTAGTGCTTATGAATGAATGACACTTGTGTTGTTAAAATTATATAACCTAATTGAGTAGGTTATGAATGCATATATGAATTATTATGAGTATGTTAAGTAATAACGGTTGTTGATAATCATATATGTTGCTTAATAAATTACAACATAGTTATGTGGCGGTTTAGCATGTTATTTGTATTGGCAGAATTGCTTTAATAATGGTTTACTTTGAAGTGTCCTTGACTCTCTATTAGCAGGGATATACCTGAGACTTGGAAAAAAGGGGCTCCTGGATTAAAATGGAAAAAGTCACAAAATGCATGACTCGAGAAATGAAGTAGTGGCCCGATGTTGTTTCATTGGGTGTCATGAGCGTTGAAAACTCCTTTATTTTTTATACTAAAAAAATAATATTATGAGTCCTCACTTAGCAAAAGCTAATTTTTGTGGTGTCTTCAATGTAGGTGATATGTTTGAGAACAATGAACGGATAGATAAGTCATGAGAAACAATGGGGTGGCTTGAACCGGTAACATGGAAGAAGAAAAGAACTCACAAGTCGTTCATCAATAATCCGGTTCACTCAATATATTTGTCATTGTTATGTTTACCGTAGGAATATATATATATATATATATATATATATATATATATATATATATATATATATATATATATATATATATATATATATATATATATATATATAATTTCTCGGCCGAGGCTAATGATATGATAATGTTATATGGCAGATTCGGGTAGTAGAAAGGCGAAAGTGATCAAGTCTTGAAAGCAGGTCAACTACGGAAAGATTTAGTGGTGTTTTGTTCACTAAGTATAAGGGCTTTCTTATTGGGTCAAATTGACCTAGTTATTTACATTTTGGAGTTTAACTTCAATGTTTGTTTTAGCTAAAGCCCTAGTATGTCAATGTAGTAGTTGGTTATGTTTGTTTTATAAAAACTTTGGTTATTAAACAGGTTTTGTTTTCGTAAGGAATTGTCGTTTTGCAAACTGGTCATGGTGAAATTTTTTATATGTTTTATTGATCCGAATATATGGATTAATATATTTATGGAATGATAAACTTTATTAAGTAAAAAAAATCTGGGCCTTTTTCCGCAAAGTATTTTAATATTGTTTTTAACAAGTTGGGCGTTACATATTAATAGCTTTTTTTCCTTGACCTTTTGATACACACTCTAGAATTTCTGGAAAAACAAACATAATACATTTAAATGAGATGATTAGACTTGCAATAGAAAGGAAACTTTATCAAAAGCACCCTTACTTGTTCTGGCACTCATTTCCCTAAGCTCGTTATCAGATAGATGTATGCTATCTAAAGGATTAATTGATTTCAGAACGTTTGTTAAGCAACCATGTGAGAATCATACAATAATTATTAATAAAATCTAAGAAATAAAAGAACATTTAAAGGAAAAAACACCAAAAGAAAATAAGCATTTGTCTACAGAGATTTTATATACAGACACTTAATTGTCGCTCTCAATTTGTCTGCAACAAGCTTTTGGTACTCCAACGTAAGTAGAAAAGGTTGTGGATGTATCTGATTAGGATCTTCATGTCCAAATAAAATCATGTATTCCTGCATAAAAAAGAAGTTGCCTTAAACAACCGCACATATACATATATGTATACCTATACACACACATATACAACTTACCTTAATCATAGTTTCGTGGGCTCCCAACTCTTGAAAAGGTGCGAAGTGTTTCTGAGCAAACTCAAGTGCTTCGTTGATGCCACCAATTGAACCAGAAAAGCAATACAGAATAAATACAACAAAAACTCTAACTTGGTGAACCTTTCAATTTCCAACTATTTCAATTTTGAGTTCTATAAAAAACATTACAATAACTCGTGCTCACCGGCTTTTTGTTAAAATCTTAACAAACTCATCGCTCAGCAGATAAAAAAGCAAACCAGTCTTGCTATTTAGTACGGCAGGTAATGACTCTTTGAGCAGAAAAATAACATCCATCCACTTTTCCCCATCGGCAAGTTCTAAACATCTTGAAAATTTGTTTAAAAATAAAGGAGTGCAAATTTTGATGAAAAAATTAAATTAAATTAAAACCATTACTTTCTGTGATTTCTTTTGCAGAATGATCTGATTGATCAAAAGCTTTCGGTGTGTCTTCATAACTTTCATGTATAAGGTATCCTGGAATTAGATCGTCGCTGTCCATTTCGATGTCTGTATAGATTGTCAGCATTCACTTGTTAGTCTATAGAGATTGAAATAACAAAGGTGCAAAACATCTGAACTTAATAAGAGAACAGAAAACGCATATAAAAGTAGGTGTAGGGATGTTTATGGGTTCAGATATCAGTTTATTTGATTTGTTCAGTTCTGTTATTGTATGTTTGTGATGCAAGAAAAGAAGTAGAAAGGTTGAAATAACAAAGATGCAAAACATCACTTGATGGTTCCATATGGTAAATAATCCTTGTCACAATCTTGGGTGTCTATATAGATAAATAAAAATTAATGTCAAGTAATAATCAATAACAACACCAGCGTTGGTGAACTCGTTGCATCTCATGTCTCGTGGGTGGGTCCCATATACAAACTAAAAGATTATTGTTTTTCTCAAATTTTGAAAATAAAAAAATAATTAATTTTTTATTGTTTTTCTAATTAGTAAACGTAATTCTGGTCATTTTATATGAACTTAACAAAGTAATGGTCATCCACTCAAGGGACTATCCAAGTAACAACTGAACAAACCATAGGAAATATGAATATAATTTTTAAAAGTTTGAAACTAAAGGTGAAATATTGTCAAATCACATGGACTACCTTTAAAAAACTTGATTCTAAACTGGGTGGATTGTTGTCCGAAGTATGTGAAGAGGAAGCTTTCATTGGAATGGCCGGACAGTCTATTGTTATTAGAGTTTCGGGTTTTGGGGCCAAACGGGCCAGTTTAATCGGGCTTGGGAAGTGTCCCACAGACCCGTCTAGTTATCGTGTTCTTGGTGAATTTGTTACATCGACTGCAAAGGCTTCACAAGCAAGATGGCTTAACTCCATAGTTATTAAAGGCGCTAGGCGCACTCAAGGCGCATAGGTCTCGCCTGGGGCCTAGGCGCAAAGCGCAAAAAAAGCGAGGACCTGAGAAAAATAAAGCGCATAATGAAAAAAATTAAAAATATATTATGTATTAGAAAAAGAATACTATTTTTCAAATAAAATAAAGTAACACTTTATATCATCTAATTAGTACCTAAGTATTAGGGTAGAAAAGTAGGTTTCCTTGAATAAAAAGTAGAAATTTGGCTAGAATCTTGTCAGAATTTAGAGAATTTGGCCGGAAGCTCTCTAGAATCTAGGAATCTCGCCGGAATGTGCGTCTGAACCATCACCTGGAGAATTAAAGCGCAATTTCCTCGACTTAAAGTGCAACTGCCTGGCCTCGCCTCGCCTGACCTGAAAAATAGGCCTAGGTGCAATAGGCGATTGCTTTTAACAACTACGCCTAATGGTAGTAATAACAATCACATCTAGAGAGCTTTCTATTCTAATATTATAGAATCCACCTTCCAATACTTGTTTTGGGTTTTTTTGTACCACCTTTACTAATTGAGCGGTGAATGTTGATAAAAAAAGGTAAACTTTATATGATAAACTAAATATCATAAGTTGAAGAAAATCACACCCGTTTTAAACCCCGAAAGAATAAGCTTAAAATTGAAAATTCAAGTCTGCACACACACACACTACAGGATTTGAATCTACAATCTTTTAGTTGTGGAGTACACCACTTAACCAACATTTTAAATCAGTATAATCATAGGTTTAGAACACGAACTGTCTCGTCTGCTGCTGAAGTTAGGTGCTAAGGCCGGAGGGCATGGGAGGGCGCCTCCCCGCCACCTCACCACCGATTGAAGCAACTGGAAGGAGGAGGCAAAAAGAACCTTGGGGTGATCATATTGGCCATGAGTGGTCTTGGGAGCCATACGGCTGTTTGTTTCACGGAGAACAAACAAACAAGGAGGGGTTGTGATTGAAATTGAAGCAATACCCACAAAGGATATTAGGTGAAAACTGAGAGGAGAGTTGGTGGTGAGAATGGAGGTTTTTCCTATATATAGTGTAGAATAAAACTTCACCTACTATGGTGTTCAAGAATACTTTTATTAAAATCCAAGGTACCCTATTTATACCAAATAACCTTTGTTGAACAAGTAACATACTTGTATAAGTAACCGTACAAGTGCTAAAAAACTAAATAAAAATAAAATGGTACCAGAGCAGGTACCGTACCGAAGTACCCGTACCAATACACATGCTATGTGTCAGATCTTTATTTGTTTTTTTTTTCTTTACTACCTTATTAGTAGTGTTTATATACAATTTATTCTCAACTTTTTATATGTTCTTGGATTTGGTAAATTGGGTGGGTGTCTGATTGTATGTGGTTCTGGCGCCGGTTTGATTCTTGACCTTTTTTTTAGTTTTTACCCCTTTTTCTCGGTTAGTGTTGCATGAGGATGGATTGTGTTTGTTGGTTGGTTTGTTTCTCTATTCCCTTTTTTTGGTATTTTAGGGTTTTCAAATTTGGGGTTTTTAGATCCGGTGGTCACCCGATGACGGTGAGGTTATACTCATCTCGGAGGTGTTGGTTACTATTGTCAATGGCATTTAATTAACCCCTTCGGGTTTCCATATGATTGTTGGTTCAACGATGATTGTGATTGCTGACAATGGCGGATCTAGGATTCCGACCAAGCGGGAACGTTTTATAAATAGGCGGTAATGAAATCGAAAAAACGTCAAATTTTTCCAAAATTTACACTAAAAACGTCAAAAATTTTCCGACCAAGCGGTAGCGGAGGCTACCCCTTGATCCTCTATATGTCCGCCCCTGATTGCTGAACCAGTGTGTTTCTGTTTCTGGGCCACTGGTTCTCTCGTCTATCACATCAATATGGTGCATGCAAATGGTAAATAATTGGGTTATAGATGTTTCATATTTTTTTTATAACGGTAAATTTCTAAAAAAGGATAAAACTATATTTTTGGATAGAGTTAGTGGGTTAGGCAAAATGACAAAAAAATACAAACCTTAAAGACACGAGAGGAAAAAAACAATTTTGACTGAACTGATATTTTTGACAAAACCACATACATTAAAATGATAATTTACTCATAAGTGAATGTTTGTTAAATGTAAATCATATTCGATATTTTACTTTACTTTACTTTTTGTATATTATTTTTTTTCTGTTTTAATGATCTTTTACTTTACTTTTTGTAAAAAAAAGTATATTCTTTTTTCTGTTTTAATAGAGTAAATTGCCATTTTAATCCTTGAGGTTTGTTCAAATTTGTCATTTTAGTCCAAATAGTTTTTTTTTCTCCTCTGGGGATGACTTTTCCCTTTTGTTGCTATTTTGATCACATTGCCTAACTCCATCCAAATAACCCATTTTTAACCAGGGTTATTTGAGGAATTTTCAATTTCAATCTTTCAAATTGCCATTTTGATCCATTCACGTCTCACACCTCATCATCAAGAACAATTTCCATCACCGTCTTCCACATCTCAAATTTCCACATAAATCTCCCCAAATATGCACAATATCTACAGTTGTATGCGAAGAAGATGACCGAAAACATAATTCAACCAACAGTTAAATCTTCAAATACTACATCTCACACCTCATCATCAAGAACAACTTCTAGATCCAATCAATTTCACTGTGAATTATCATCCGTATCATCATCGGTACCGGCATCCGTTTCAACTAACGGCAACAGTTACAACAAGGACTCATGGAAATCATCGGTTTCAAGCCATAACTCACTCTCCAGTCTCCGTGATTTTCTACCGAAAAATCCTCACGTTTAGCATTTCAAAGAGATCTTTACCGCCACAAATGGTTTTCTATCAACAAAATACTTATCATCGTCTCCCAACGGAAGTTCAGACGTTCGATTGATGAACAAGAGCTTCTTCAACGACTTCTCGTGATATGTAAAGTCAATACTCGAGTTTGATTAAGCTTCGATTTCTGGTAGTTACATATGTCTTTTATTTTTTTAATATAAAAAAGAATGGATCAAAATGGCAATTTAAAAGATTTAAATTGAAAAATACCGCTTGTTAAAAATGGGGTTTTCAGATAGAGTTAGGCAATGTGATTAAAATGGCAACAAAAGGGAAAAGTCAGGGACCCAGAGGAGAAAAAAACTATTTGGACTAAAAATGAAAATTTTGAACAAACCTCAGGGACTAAAATGGCAATTTACTCATTTTAATAATTACGAGTTTTTTCTTTAATATTTTATGCATAGCTTAAAGAACATATATATAAATATTGATACCTAGATAGAAGACATTCATTTTTAAAATTTGATTTTTGAATGGCAAAACTTCTATAAAAATATAAAAAAGGGTAAAACGGGCCAGCAAGAAACTAAGACCCAACTACAAGATAATGTCACGGACATTGAAATCGCACCACCTGTCCCATTCAAGATTACAAAATTTAGATCTACACCTTATCCATAAGTAAGAATTCTCTTTAATTTGTTCCACCATTCTTGTAACGGGGATGGACCAGTTGTTGAAGATCTTCTCATTTCTTGATTTCCATATGTCCCACATGGACGTCATAACCACTACCCCTATGATCTTTTTCCATTTCTTCGAGCCTTTCGCATCTTTCACCGCGTTGAGCATCCCTTGGATAGACAGACCATCCTCAGGGAACAGAATTTTTAGCCACCTACAAATTTGCCACCAAATGCCCCTCACAAACAAGCAGCGAGCAAGCACATGGTTTGCGTCTTCCTCCACGATACCGCACCTACTGCAGGTCTGGTCAAGAATAGGATCCCCATGGCCCGCCAACGCTAGCTTTGTGGGGATTTTGTTGAGTGCAACTCTCCAGCAAAAAGAGGTTTACTTTTGGCAAGACATAATTTAATCACATAGGATCTAACTTTTAAATTAATAGAAAGTATTGTAATACTATACTAAAATTAAAGATAATATAAGGCTCGTTTTGTTTGGTGAATTAAAAAAATAGACTAAAGTGCAATTTTACCCCCTGGGGTTAGAGCCAATTGGCACTCTGACCCCTTGCATGGAAAATTTTGCTCTCTGACCCCCCGACTAATGGAAAACTCTGCAATATTACCCCCTGCTGTCAAATAACTTAACAGGTATGTTAAATGGTATGTTAAATGACTATATTACCCCCTATGCTTTATTGTAAGCAGACGTATTACCCCCGGTGTTAAATGACTGTATTATCCTTTCTTATTACCTCCTATGCTTTGATGTAAGAAACAGTTTTACCCCCCACCCTCTCTCTATCTTCCCCACTTACCAGTTACCACCATCATCAACCTCCCACCCACCCCACACCACCAGATCCACCACCCACTCCACACAACCATCCACCGCAACAAACTTGTCGGAGAAGTGGTTATCCTCTACTATCAACATTTGTTGCAATGGATGGTGGTGTTGAGTGGGTGGTGGATGTGGTGGTGTGGGGTGGGGTGGTGTGGGGTGGGTTGTTGATGATGGTGGTAACTGGTAAGTGGGGGAGATAGAGAAAGGGTGGGGGGTAATATTGTTTCTTACAAGAAAGCATAGGGGGTAATAAGAAAGGATAATATAGTCATTTAACACCGGGGGATAATACGTTTGCTTACAACAAAGCATAGAGGGTAATAGGAAAGGGTAATATAGTCATTTAACATACCATTTAACATACATGTTAAGTTATTTGACAGTAGGGAGTAATATTACAGAGTTTTCCATTAGTAGGGGGTAATATTACAGAGTTTTCCAATAGTAGAGAGGTAATATTACAGAGTTTTCCATTAGTCAAGAGGCCAGTGAGCAAAATTTTCCTGGTAGAGGATCAGAGTGCCAATTGGCTCTAACCCCAGAGGGTAAAATTACAGTTTACTCAAAAAAATATTAACGTATGAAAAAATTATAACCGTTTAAAAATCGCAAGGGTAGTTGGTTTAAAAGTAAACAATATGTGCAGACATTTTCTAGCGGTGCGATCGAAGGGTTTTACCATATTTTTAAGAGATGCGATCAAGATTTTTTCAAAAATAATACACTAAAAAATAATTCAGGGTGGGCGCCCGCCACGCCACGGACAACAATAAGTCAGCCCTTAACACAAGCAACACATCATATCAAAGGCAACCTGCTGCAAGCAATACTAAAAAGCAACACTAGGTAAGAACAGTCAATAACACAAGATTTTCATTTCTCCAGGCAGATGTGTCAAAAGCTAAACAGGCACTTGCAATATAAATTTCAAATAATATAAAAAGTCTGCTAGAACAAAAATATGAATAGTAGCTGCAACCCTGCAACAAACTGCTTAAAAAAGTGAAGTTCCCTTGCCCTTCTTGTCTCCACCAATTTCAAAATGCTTGCATCTCTGCACAACAAAAAAAAAAAAAAAAAAAAAAAAAAAAAAAAAAACACACACCATCAAACAAACCATAAGTAACCATAACAATCAGACAAACATCAAGAAAACGTAAATATCCGAAAATTCAGGGCTCTAACCTTAATTGGGTGCTGAGAAACATGCTTGCAACCTTGGCATTGCAACCTTAGCACAATCTTCTTTGTAGTTTTTGCCTATATCATACCATAATCATGAATTAAGTTATTATTTCTTGAAGACTACACGATAATCTACTAAAATAAAAGCAATCTGAACGAAAATAAATGAATGAAAATAATTTAACCTTCTTGTGAAAGACGGGTTTGGTTTGACCACCATAACCGGATTGTTTCCTGTCATAACGACGCTTTCCTTGTGCAGCCAAACTATCTTTTCCCTTCTTGTATTGGGTCACCTTATGCAAGGTATGCTTTCTGCATTCCTTGTTCTTGCAGTAAGTCTTCTTCGTCTTGGGAACGTTCACCTGGAAATAAATAACAAAATCTAATTACACAATGATTTCGTATTTAAAAAACACTATGATCATGAAGACGTCCAAAATAACAAATCAAAATCATCTGTAGGTGAAATGCATCTTAAACAAATGTGCTAATAACTATGCAGTTAATGTGGTAAAATATCAGATATCGGTCAAGGACCAGTATTTGAGATATCAGTTGTCGCGGTGGGATATCGGTGATTTTAATATCATGCTAAATTTATATATATAGCAATTTAACACTAAGAATTCAGTAAACTCTCCTACCATTAACGAATTAACCTTTTGCAACTTGCAAAACACTAACAACTGTAGCAAGTAGGAACTGATTAAGGCTTACAACTAACAATTAAGACTTAAAACACTAATAGCAACAATAAGAAGAAAGATGAATGGTAGAACTAAGAAGAAAGGTACTAATATTGGGAAATCGGTGATACGTAGATCAAGAGTTAAGTGCCATTTACGTCCCTGTGGTTTGTCCACTTTTGCCATTTCAGGCAAAATTTCAAGACTGTACCAATTTCCTCCCTGACATTCTCCAGACGTGCCATTTCAATCCAAAAATCTAACCCCAGTTAAAAAACTCAGTTAGCTCAAGGGTAAAATGGTCATTTTGCATAGTGGTTTGGAGGTTTTAGACACCCTCCACCGTGCACCAACCTCCAAACCACTTTGTAAAATGACCATTTTACCCTGAGCTAATTGAGTTTTTTTTAACTGGAGTTAGTGTTTTGGACTTAAATGGCACGTTTCGAGAATGTCAGGGAGGAAAATGGTACAGTTTTGAAATTTGGCTTGAAGTGGCAAAAGTAGACAAACCACAGGGACCTAAATGGCACTTAACTCGTCGATCAAATATCAGTCCAGTGTCAATCAAATATCGGCCGATAATGCTGATACTATCCCTACCAATTCTCTGACCGATATTTTACACCGACATCTTGGCAGTCACATATAACCGATATATCATAATATTTACTACATCATCTTCAAATAAATAAACTCAATAGAAAAACTTCAATTAGATTAATATATCACCCCATAAACTGTTTTCCCTAATGTTTCCTTGCAGCTCTAAGTTAAAAAAAAAAAAAAAAAAAAAAAAAAAAAACCCATCACATTTACTAGAATCTTAACACATATAACTGAACCAAATCATAAACAATGCAACAAAAACACAAACATCTAACATCACAAACAATTAACCACAGTTCAAAGCGTCAAATTCAAACAAAAAAACCGTTAATTTACAGATCCAAAGGCACCAAACAAGATTATAACGAAAGATTATATTTTCAACAGCTAGAAAATGTGAAAGAAGAGAGATTGGATTAGATACCATGGCTGAAGAGCTACTGAAATTTGACCGAGAGGATGAGATGAAGAGCCGCCGTAGGGTTCTGCCACAAGTGTTTGCTTTAAGACTACTGAGAGAGTTAGGGTTTCATTTCTATTGATTTGAGCCCATTTTTTTTTTCTAAACTGGACCCAACCCAATAAGAAACCGACCCGATTTGTTTCTTCTTTTTGGCCCAAACTCAGAGTTTATTTTTACCAATACAAATATTTTTATGCGTATGGGGTATGTGTAAGGTCTCTGAAGTCCGAACCAGGCACCATACAATCGGGTCACATCACAATTTACTATTTAAAAAGTAAGTTTTTTCTAAAAAACGTGCAGCGGAATTTAAATTAAAAACAATATATGATTTTATAAAAAATCAAACTATTATTAAATCAAAATAATACGAAAGCTTTACACCACAATCATCAGTAATCCCATCCACTAGCCAAGAGCATTACTGTACATGTGAAAGTTGGTTACGTTGACCGGGTTCTAACAATTTAGTTTAAAGTATTAATGATACGTCAAAACACGTTATTATATTTAAAACTCAGTATTGTAGCTCACGATGTATAGAATGTATCCGATATGGTGATCATGACAATGTAGCTTGGGTTATTCGTGTGGCACACATCATTCTACCTCGCTCAAATTCACATTGTACTCAAGGTGAACTGAAGTGGAAAAGACTTGGCGTCACTCCTTGGTGATCGCCACTCGGTTCATGTAGGGTTGTCCAAACGAATCTTAGTAATGCACGACGGGGGTCTCCACTCGTTTCCCCAGGTCACATCTTTGACCGGTGATGCCATACTATTAGGTAATCTGTTTAATACATTGGCGTCTATGAGCACTCGTTGTGGCTGATAGTTGCACCAATCATTTTTTTCCCAACTAGAACTCTATGGTTGTCTAATACTTTCGTAAAAGGATTCATGTGCTTACACTTCTCACCATAAGATAAAATCACACCATCAACAGTAACATTGTGTTTTGGTGGAGATACGGTTTTTTGTCGTTGGTTTCACAGCTATTGTCGCGGGACGCGGGTAATGTTAATGAACGACAGGGGGTGGTTGTGGGATATGGGTTTGGGGGGGCTTCCCACGAGGTTCAGATCGTTCGGAACGCATTGAAGATGGTTTGGAACTCAGACTCAAGTCTTGCAAATGATTCATTCACCATTGACGAAACTCGGTTTTAGATAGAGTTTGAGCAGCCATGGGTTACTGGGATCACGACGACTCTAATACCACTGATGTGGTTCCAACAATTAATCGTTGGCCAAAAGGAAAATATGGAGAAAACTAGAAAGCAATTTAGAAAGGGAATGTTGGATTTAATACATTTCATTCATAAAATAACATAACAAAGAAATCAAACAGGCTTTTTACATGCTTAACAAACTAAGAGAAATTGACAAATACCACTAATCCACTACTTCAAAAGTTAACTATCCACTCTAAGCCCTAACGTAGTGGGGCGCTCTCACAGGGAAAAAATGGGCATAGCGCCCCATAGCACCCCTGAAAACCATTACAGGGGACGCTATGGGGTCTCAAATTGTTGGGGGCGGTATGTTGATAACGGCGTGAAGGAGGAGAGTTCCAAAATTTTGACCAATCAAAAAAATTTTAGTGTTTTTTTAATTAATTAATAAAAATGAAAATTAATATAGGTAATGATGGTAGGGTTTTATGACTACGCTCTCTAGTAATATAACGCCCCCATAAAACACCTGTATGACGTGGCGCACCACTTATCGCATAACGCCCCCAAAAGGGCTTTATGACATGGCCTAAGAATTAAAGGAAATACAAAGAAAATGAGTACTACATGGGTCAACGGGAACGTGTGCATGAGTTTTCGAAAATGTGGGGAGTGGCTTTGGAATTGGCACATATCATTCCCCACCGCTCAAATGCCCTGTGTCCACAATCAGAGATTGGGAGAGACTCGAGTAAACGTCCCAACGACCAACGAAAATAAAGATAAAACTTGATAGAAATTTAGAGAGATATATTGAGACTTAAATACTAAGACTTGTTCTTTTTCATAATGTTTCATAAGCTAGCATGGCCTTTATATAGGCTTACGTAATACTAAGAAATTAATTAATAAACACAAGAAAATGCATGAAGTAAATAAATTGTAGCCCTCAATGTATATAATGTATCCAATATGGAGATCATGGAAACATGGCTTGGGTCATTCCTGTGGCATACATCATTCAACCCCGCTCAAATTCACCTTGTCCTTAAGGTGAACTAGAAAAGACTTGGCGTCGCTCCATGCAGGGGCGGACCCACATTGGTGCCATCGGGGTCCCCGGACCCCAATCTTTTAAAAAAAAATAGTAGATTCGGTATATTAAATTGTATATGGACCCGATAAATACAATTAGGTGGACACCATTGAAATAAAAAGAAAGCTGGTGTAGTGGTAAACCTCCCTCTTTTCCACCAAGAGGTCATGGGTTCAATCCTTGATAAGCTCGTTTTTCTTATTTTTTAAAAAAAATCTAGTTCAAACCTCACTTTAACTCGACCCGAACGAGGACCGACCCGAAAATGGACCCCATTGAAATAAAATCCTGGGTCCGCCACTGGCTCCATGATGGTTGCCACCCTCATTTCCGTCTGCCTATTCGATTGGTGCATGAACTCCATCAAAAATATATCTTGAATCTTGAGACTCTTTCGGTGCCCCACTTCCATAACAACTAATTATGTTGAAAGTTGCCTTTTAATATAATTATGTCCTCCCAAGAGTTGGGCTAAAGAGTTTCAACCAACGTGGATTATTGTGAGAATTAAAGACAGAGAGAATTGTGGAGGATGTGATGCCACACGAATGACCTTAGCCATGTGGCACACATCAAATTTTTGTCCTTGGCATCCATAGAACGAGAAAGTGAAACATGGATGAGTATAACATTCATTGGTGACCACAACGGTCTTTGATCAAGAACGCTAATGTGCTCACATCTACTTTTCTTTCACAAATTTTTTTTTAATAACAATTACTGGATTTTGTACGATAAAATACACCATAACTTGCACCAAGATTTACAGTGTTCTCGAGTTAAGTTAAGGAGATAAAAGAAATAATTCTTTCATTTTCTTTTCTTTCTAAATTGGAAAGATTACTTTTAGGTAAAAAAAATCTTATTTTCTCTTCTTTTCTCCCCTTTAATAAAACTCTGGAACACAAGTACACAACTAAAAATGATTTCTTTTTAAATCTTTTCTTTTCTCTCATTTAATGAAACTCAAGAACTAAGCGTTAAACTCCTAACATTTTGGTTGTGGAGACGTGGAGTACATCAGTTATCGCCATGAAGGTCCCTAGAGGACTCTTTCACATGAGTAAGGGGCTGTTTGGCTAAGCTTATTTTAGTGATTTATTTACTTATTTACTTTTTGAAAAGTTAAAAGGTGTTTGGGTTAGCTTATTATGTGAGAGAGATAAGTAAATAAGTCATTCCATTATGACTTATTTGTTTTTCAAATAAAAAAATAAGTAAATAAGTCATTCCAATAAGCTTAGCCAAACAACCCCTAAATAGATCAAATTGAAGTCAATCCTCAAATCGTACCGAAAGCAACTCAAAATCAATTGCAAAAAGAAGTGGATGCGTGTAGTATCAAATGTTTTTAAAACCAAACCAAATAACGAACTTGACTTATTATTGGTCCAATGATCGAACCGTATTCAAGAACTAAATGATATTACTATATTATTAATCCATAATATACTCAAGACAAAACCCTGTCCCCATGAGGCTGAGTGGATGACCCGTTGGACCCTTGTCAGCAATTGCATAGCTTCTGGCGCTAGAGAGCCATAACTTGCACCAAGATTTAAACTCCTAACATTTTGGTTGTGGAGTACATCAGCTATCGTCATGAAGGTCCCTAGAGGACTCTTTCACATGAGTAAATAGATGAAATTGAAGTCAATCCTCAAATTGTACCGAAAGCAACTCAAAATCAATTGTAAAGAAGTGGATGCGTGTATTGGTAGAGGATCCTGTACATTAATCCAGAAGTGTGAGAAGTGTATTATAACACTATATAACACCATATAAACACCGTATAACACTATGTAACACCATATAACACCATATAACACCACATAACACTATGTAACACTATATAACACTATAGTTTGTCTGATAGCATGTCTATAATAGATGTATAGTGTTATATAGTGTCATAAAATGTTACATAGTGTTATACGGTGTTTATATGGTGTTATATATAGTGTTATAATACACTTCTCACACTTTTCACACTTCTTAATTAATGTACACTATCCCTACCCTGCGTATATTATCAAATGTTTTTAAAACCAAACCAAATAACGAACTTGACGTATTATTGGTCCAATAATATACTCAGGAATATTATTGTTTTGGTTTCTTAATTTTATCAGTATACTTTTCAAACCACTTCACTTTTTCACTTTGACAATCTGATATCTTATTTATCTAAACAATGGTTATTTTTTTGTTTATTTATTTCTTTTGACTTTTTATAATTAAACAATATATTTTCTTCAAGTTATATAATTACTAGTGCTTAGTTTTTTTTTTTTTTTTACGTTTTGATATGTTTTTGGGTTTTCACTTCCGTTCGTTATAATGAGTGCACCAAATTAACCGAGTTTCAGCCCGTCGATAATTTATTTTATAACTGTAACAAACCATATCTATATTGTTCGAACAACTCCGCTAGTGATACCAATATACGTTTTACATGCTTCCGGTATAAACTTCGTTGAAAACGGAATTGTATTTAAAATAGAGTAGCTTTCCTTTTGTTCTAAACATAACATTGTCACATAAAACACGTGTTATCTTTTTTGCATATTGATTATAGCAAATGTTTGTACCATAATGAACTAAACTACTACTGACCAAACTCTTGCCACGAAGCGGCGAAATCGCACTAGTTCTAATCAATCTAAAAATATAGTAAATAAAAACTTTATAAAATACACATTTTTCCTATAAAACTAATACATCTTTAACAAATTTTAAGTGTTAAAAGAACAATGTTCATTTGATATATTTAACTATATTTATATGATCTTAAAATGAATGGTCGGTAATGTTTTCTACCAACCATTCTAACCCCTAAACTTTTGACAAATGATAATTTCAACCCTACACTTCTAATTCATTTTAAAACTTTTGGTTTTTTCACTTCACATCCTTAAACTTTTAACTTGAAACACTATTAGCCCTCATCTTTAAGAAAGTTACACACTCATTTCTAACTTTTGGTTATCGACAACTTTGACCAGCCAACCTTTCATTTATTACTATACTAGGTTAGAACCCCGTGTATTACACGGGTTGAATAAATGTAATTTTATATATTAAATAATAAAAAATTATATCTTTATAAACCCCGTATATTGTACGGGTTAAATAAATGTAATTTTATATATCAAATAGTAAAAAAGTTATATCTTTGAAAACCATGTGTATTACACAGATTAAATAAATGTAAATTTGTATACTAAATACTAAAAACGTCGTATCTTTAAAAAACCTGTGTATAATCGGGTTGAATAAATCTACCAAATAATAAAAATTACATCCTTAAAAACCCCGTATATTACACGTGTTGAATAGATCTAAAAAAGAGTTATATCTTTAAAAACCATGTCTATACACAGATTAAATAAATGTAATTTTGTATATTAAATAATAAAAACGTCATATATTTAAAAAACCCATGTATAGTCGGGTTGAAAAATCTACCAAATAATAAAAAAAAATTATATTCTTAAAAACCATATGTATTACACGTGTTGAATAAATCTAATTTTACATAGCAGATGATAAAAAATTATATCTTTAAAAACTTTGTGTATTACACGGGTTATATAAATGTAACTTTATATAGTAAATAATAAACAAATTTATATTTATAGCAAATAATAAAAAAAAATATATTTTAAAAAACCCCGCATTTAACACGAGTTGAATAAATATAATTTTGTATACCAAATAATTAAAAAATATTTTTTTAATAAATTAGGATAACATTTAATATTAATTTATTATTTATATATTTAATATAAGATAAACAGGAAAGAGATGTATTTGTTTTAAAAATATATTAAATTAACAATTTAGATTTCAGAATAATATTTTATTAAAGTACGATAAGATTTAAGTTTAATTTATTATTTATTTATTTAATTAATATAAATTAAGTATAGATGCGATTTTAAACCATTATGATAACATTGAATACAATTCCATACTATACAATAATATATGTTACGATTGATCAAAATTAGTTAAAATCTAAGTTCTAAGTTGGTCAGCTTGGTTAGGTTCTTATAAGTCAGAATTAGTTAAAAAAAAAAAAAAAGCATGACCCTAAAGATAAACATTAACTAAAATAAGACAAAATTGGAAGTCAAACCCACCAATTTAATAACCTAAAGATCAAAAATAACTAAAATCTAATAACCAAAATTAACTAAAATATAAGTTCCAAGCTAGTCATCGAATTTGCCACGTAAATAATTATGATTTTTTTAGAAGAGATTAAATTAGCATTAAACTAAATAATAATTATCTATAAGAGATTAAACTAAATAATATTTAATATGGGATCAAATCCGAAGATGGGTCAAGATGATAGAACCATCGAAAGCAGAAACGTTAAAAGAAGTGATAGAAGGCATAAATGGGTACCAATGGACAAAGGTGAAGAAAAAGGTTGTATACGCAATTTTTACATTAACGGTATGGTGTATATGGAAAAACCGGAACGCAAAGATCTTTAAAGATAGGAGTGAAGCTGTATACAAGATAATCGAAGAAATAAAGGAGGATTCATATCAATGGATGAAGCAAAGAACAAGGGTGCAAATAACAAACTGGGAGGAGTTGAAAATGTTCTCATGGTATAGCTAATATCTTTTTCTTGTGATACTTTAATAGGAGTGAGTTCAACAAGGGATTGTAAAAAATTACAGAACTGGATAACCACTGAGTTTATATGTAAAAAATAATTAAAAAGTCAATTCCGAATTATTTATTCAGAACTTTTTTATATAAATACATGTAAAAGCTGTTCAAAAAAAGATTAATTTATGTAGAAGTTTTTTATTTTTACTTTTTTGAACTGTTTTCTAAACATTTTTTTTTATTAAAACGACATTCTACATGTGTTTATATAAAAGCTTCAAAAAAATTTAGCTAAAAATAATTTTTTAAATGTAAAATTGAAATATACCTTTCAGGGTAAAAATATAATAGGAATATTGTTTTTGTAGGAATGTTAGAATGCAACTCTATCCATTAAATGGATGGAATTAAATGGATGGAATTAAACCAAGAGGCGCAAAGGTTTCTTTTAAGGGTATTTTAGTCTAACCAAGGCAATAGTTTATCTCTCGTACAATTTCCTTCGGTTTTTAAAACGTGAATAACTATTCTATACGACATTATTTTTTTTATAAAAATTGCACCATAAAAACGAGTGTTCTTTTATCTTTAAAACGACCATACTATTGCTATATTTTGAAAAAGAAGTTCGGAAACCCACATGCGTTTTTTTCTAAAACGCAATGGACAAAAATATAAAAAACGTCTTTTTTCTAAAACGCAATAAACTAAAAACACAAAAGAAAGTTTCTTTTCCAAAACGGAATGTACTAAAAACACAAAAGAATGTGTCTTTTCAAAAACGCAATGGACTAAAAACACAAAAGAAAGTGTTCTTTTAAAACGCAATTGAAAAAAAAAACACAAAAGAAAGTGTTTTTTTTTTAAACGCAATGGAATTTCGAAAACCCAGATCGTAAAACACAATGGACAAAAACACAAAAAAATGACTTTTTTTTTTTCTAAAACGCAATGGACAAAAAACACAAAAGAATGATTTTATTCTAAAACGTAATGGACTAAAAACACAAAAGAAAATGTCTTTTCTAAAACGCAATAAACTAAAAACACAAAAGAAATTTTTGTTTTAAAATGCAATGGACTAAAAACAAAAAAAAATGTTCTTTCTAAAACACAATGGACAAGAAAGTATTTTTTTTTTTAAACGCAATAGAGTAAAAACACAAAAGAATTTGTTATTTCTAAAACGCAATCGACTAAAAACACAAAATAAATTGTTATTTATAAAACGTAATAGACTAAAAACACAAAATAAAAGTGTTTTTCTAAAACGCAATGGATTAAAAAAAAAATAATAAGTTTTTCTAAAACGTAATTCGAAAACCCAGATCGCAAAACGCAATGATTGACAAATTTTTTTAGATTTCTTACATAGATCGAAGCCGATTCTTCAACGATTGACGGAATTTGAATGCTAGAAACACTGATTAACGATCGAATCGAACAGATCGAGTGATTCACTTCAAAATCACGAGAGAAAAATATGAAAAATTGTAAACAGAGTTTCTTAAAAAAAAATTGAAGAATATGTGGGTTGAGTGTTTGAATGATTGGTTGATGAAGAAAATCGTAATATGATGTAGTGATTATAGAGAGAGAAAATAAAAAAAAAATTGAAGATAATGAGTTTTGAATGGTAGGTTTTAAAAATGCATGAAATAAAAAAGAGAAAATGAAATGAGATTGACTAAAACCAAACTTTTATTGTTTTCTATACTTCATACTCAAACCAAACTTTTTATTTGATCATCTTTCTAGATATTACAACATAGAATTACAAAATAAATTTACTTCTTTTTGTGGGCATCCCACATCGCTCTTGAGTAGAAACCAAAGTATCCAAACCTAAGCTTATTAACGGGGAGACATGCTATAGCTAAAGGAGGATGTATATTTCCTTACCTTTTGGCTGATGATTACTTAGTCACTTTTCAGTTTAGCTTTTTTCTATTTGTACATGTTAAATATACTTTTACATGTTTTTAACCGGTTTTTTTTTTTTTTTTTTTTTTCAATTTTAAAATGGTTTTGCGGGTTTTCAACTTTTCATCTAACTATCGAGTTTAAACATGTTTGGTCTACATACACCTAACCAAACCGGTGATACCAACAGTTTTTGGTTCAACCAGTTGAACCAAAAAATCTTGTCTAGTCATAAAAACGTTGCAAGGATCTATTGTAGCCGAAGCGTGCAACCATAGGTCGTCCATAGCTACCTTTGAACAATAAACAACAGTTTTTGGTTCAATTGGCCGTTTTAGCAACCTTTTAACAAAGAAAAAACGACCAACTTGATAAGGTTCAATTTATAAATGATTTGATGTTTAATTTAAAAATATTTGATGTATACATTAGAGATGGTACAAATGATTTTTTATTGGTACATTTCGAATTTGAATTATCTAGATTCAAAAGCGAACCCATAAAAGTTTTGAAAATGACACGTTACATATTTGACCAATCATGAAAATGGATAAAACTTTTACTATAGGTGTTTAAAGGATTAATACACATATATGACATGACATGTGACATATATACCGGTAAAGTTGATGAGGGATGGTTCACCCATATATGATGAAAATCATTTGATAAGTTTTGAAATGACATGAAACAGTGAGGGTAATGTTTGGAATATGCATCACATATAAGAGTACTGTAGCTTCATCCCTGTGAGGTTGAACAATGTATACTGCCCCTGGTCACATCAGACTCGTTAATGCCCTTTAGCGCTCCCACCCCATCCCCTCCGCGCTAAAGGGGGGGCACCATTGATCTCTCGCCAGCTCAGTACGAGCGTTTTAGCTCCCTATGTGACATGATGCTGGTGTGGATCTGACGTGACACTATAAGCCTCTATAGACTTTAAACCACACACTCCTAGCCTAAGAGATCGTCCCAAATGTGATGTTCACCCATATATGAAAAAAAGCATTTGATCTGTTTTAGACACAAATATTTAGAACTTCGTTTTGTTTTTCATATAGAAGAACATCATCGCTCTTTGTAGAAACTTAGTGTATTATCTGATTATTGATTGATTTCGTATACACACGATTTAGAAAACTTTTAGGTCAATATTCTAGCAATACGAAACTTACAATATCTCTATACGTTTATGCATTTATGAGAACCGAAAGAATGTTTTTGCGTTATGTTGGTTTTTATCAAGTCTTCGGAGAATGACTAGAAGGATAATTATGAGTGTTTGATACTAAAGTAATCATGTGACAGATTACCTCATAATGATGTTTGGAAAACACAAGTAACCAAACTGTATAGCAATTTATGATAAGATAAAAATTAAAGAAAACATGATTATTTGTATTCTGATAAATACCATCTTACAACCATAATAATGTGTTTTAAAGCATAAAATATGTGTTACAAACAATTACATTAACTACCAATTTTTTTAGATAACATTATATAATAGAAAAGATTGCATAAAAACACCATCTTACAAACATAATAATGAGTTTTAAAGCATAAAATATGTGTTACAAACAATTACATTAACTACCAATTTTTTGAGATAACATTATATAATAGAAAAGATTGCATGATTAGCAAATTATTTGAGGATAATACACTAATCATGAGGGCCAAAGAGAGCATAAACATTTTGGAGAAGCTTTACACGAGATTCAAGTAGACATATATAAACTGCAATTCTCTGGAACAAGGCATCTGTGTCCACAACCTGTCCGGCAGCTCCTGCGCTGCCCGGAATCATATTCTGCAGTCGCCGGAGCTTCCTTTCGATGGACCTACCATGGCGGTTCTCAGTTGACATAATCATCTTCTTCACCCTCTTCCTTCCACATGTTCTTCCAACCACCACACCTCTTCTCCATATTCCCATTCTCTCTCTATCTATTATTTTTCTTGTGTTATTAGGTGTTTTATAAAGTGGGTATTTATAAAGGAAAATAATTGAGAAACGTACAAGTTTTTTTCATGTGCATGATTGTTTGGTTGCATGAAGGAAAATGATAGGAGGATAGGAAAACAAATGTTACAAATTTGGATTTATATCATTGATAGTTCATTGACTTGTTAATTAAAGAGGTATGGAATATAATTTTAAAATATTTAAGAAAATTTCACACAATCTAGATGTATGCTTATAAATTGTACGGATCATAATATTTATGAGTAATTTCAATGCAATTTTCAACTAATCATGTCTCTTTAAATCTATATCTAAATTTTGTGTAACTTCTCACATCGCATTCTCCATCTCTTCGTCTATATTTTTTTGTGTCTTCAATGTTTGAGGTATATGCCAAAATGTTTAAGGAACAATTTTTAAATTTTGGAGATGTGAATAGTGATTAGTGAATCTCTCTCTAGCAAAACCGTTCATATTTTTAGAGATGGAGATGGATATTGGGATGTAGAAGAAAAATATGAGAAATCTCTGAAACTTATAGATTGAGAAGGAGATAAAGACTCTAAAGTGAGTGTTCTAGAGCATGAGTTGGTTTTGGACCAAAATCTAAGTGGTGTGAGCATGAATCGGTTTTGAACCAAAATCATTATCATCATCATTATCATACTCAGTAAATCTCACCAATAGCAAAGCTAAGGTAGAGTCTAAGGAGGGTAGGATGTAGACATCCTTACATCTACCCCGTAGGAATAAAGAGGCTGCTTCCAGTGAGACCCCGGCTCGATAGTAGTTTTGCATCAAGCCTTGGACATAAGGCACATAACACTCAACAATTAAGACAAAGTTTGATTAGTGCATGTACTCCCTTGTCTTTTGGCTATCAAAGCCACCACATGATGCATGATTAACCACCCCCTCTTTTAATGTTATTTTCAAGAAATTAGTAAAATAACGTTAAAATTAGCGCACTTTCACTTCCCCCCTCCCCCCCAAGCGCCTACACATATATACATTATATGCACATACCACAAGCGGAACGTTCTTGAACCAAAATCAACATACCCAAAATCAAATACCCATTGAGATTGCATTGGTTTGTAAGCCTTACAAGGATGTAAGAAATTTTAGCAAAGTCTCTCTAAAAGAACATCCCCCAAACACATCCCAAAAAGAAGAAAAGGAAAGAATGAAATATGATCCTCTTATCGTAGTCGACATGCGACAATGAATAACCCCCCTCAACATCAGCGTCCCAACTCCCTTTGTTTTGTTTTTAAAGTATTTTTTACCTTGTTAATCACCAAAGTTAATACTATTATGTTTTACACAACAAAATTGAGATGACTCTATTTGAAGTTTAACTGGTTAGAATGATTTTTTTATTTACTTTTGCCAACCTCTACTATGTGTGTATATACATACATAGGGAGAGAAGGGGGGGGGGGGGGGATGGGATGGTAACTGACTTCCTATGAAAAATGGAAATTGCTTATGAAGGATCTATGTTAGGGTAAGGATATAAGGGTATGTTTGGTACGAGGTAATAGAATGGAATGGTCGAGGTAATGGAATGGACAAAGGAATGAAATGGATCATTCCATTCCATTCCAAACACCTTGTAGTGTTCGGTGGGCAGGAAAAGAAGAAGGAATAAAATTGGCGATGGGTGGCGGTAGTTGATGGAGGCGGTGGGTGACGGCGGCGGTAGGTTGTGGCGACAGTGATGCTGGTGTTCGGTGGCGGAGGGTGGCAATGGTCGGAAGTGGTGCTGATGTTGTGGCGAAGGGTGGCGGCGGCGGGTGGCGGTGTTAGTGGTGGTGGCCAGTTGTGGCACCGGTGTTCGGTGACGGAGGGTGGCGACGGTGGTGGGTTGTGGTGGCGGTGGTCGATGGTGTTTGGTGGCGGAAAGGGTGGTTGCGGTGACGGGTGGTGACGGTGACGTCGGTGTTCGGTGGCGGTCGGCGGTGGCACGACGGGTGGCGACGATGGCGGCGTAAAGTGGCGGCGGCGGGTGGTGGTGGCATTTGTGGGTGGCTAGTGGGGGAGGTGGTGGGAGGTGTTGGTGATGAAGGTGGGAAAGATAATGGAATGGAAAAAAAACAAGGGGTATGGGTGGAATGAATTTGAGGGAAGTGAATGCCATATGTAATGGGTGATTCCATTACCTTGATCAACCAAACACATTTTTTTCCATTCCCTCGTAATAGTCCATTCCATTCCCTCTCTCATTCCTACATACCAAACACTACCTAAATGTTTGTCAAATTACAAGTGGTTTAGACACACCTTTGTGGTTTCAACGCACAATCATAGTCAATTTGTTCATGCATCAGACCTATGTGATGGAAATCAGAAAAAATGTGTTTGGTTGGTCAATTGAACGTAATCACCTATTACATAAGGAATCTCAACCTTTAAACAATTGGCGTCCTTTTGGTATGGGGTAAAGAAATAGACGAAGGAATGGAATGAGCAATGTAACAGAATAGATAAAGGAATGAAAGCTCTTTATCATTCCATTTTCTTGTTTGGTTGCTATGTGGAAATGAAATGAATCATTAATTTGTGTTGTTTGGTAGGCAGAAAGAGACAAAGGAATAAAATCAATGGTTAGTGGCAGTGGTGGTTGTGGGTGGCAATAGTGGTGGTGGGTGGTCGTGGTGGTGGGTAGTAGTGGATGGTGGTGGCGGTGGCAATGGTTGGTGGGTGGCAATGGTGGTGGACTGGTAGGTGGCAATGGTTGGTGGGTGGCAGTGGTAGTGGTGATAGACTGGTAGGTGGCAGTGGCAGGTGGCGGCAGCAGCTCTGGTAGTGGTGGTAGCGTGTGGCAGTGGTGGGTGGTGACATTGGTGGGTGGTGGGAGAGTGGTTGTGGTGATGAAGGTGAAAGAGGGAACGGAATGGAAAAAAGCAAAGGGGGTTGGATTGAATGAATTTGAGGTGTTTAGAGGGAATGTGAATCCTTATGTAATAGATTATTCCATTCCATTAACCAAACACCAATTTTTTCATTTCCTCACAGTGGTCCATACCTTTCCTTTCTGCCTCCCATTCCTGCATACCAAACACTACCCAAATTCATTCCATCTATCACCCATGATTTTTTTCATTTCATCCCCATTTTCACCCTTCATCACCACCACCTACCACCACCGCCGCCATCACCCAAGTGTCACCACCACCCAAGCGTCATTTCTACTACTACCACCCCCATCGCTACCACCACCACCCACCGCCAACGCCACCCACCACTATCACATCCACTCCCTGTCACGCGCTGTGGTCAACACTGCTGCCGCCACCCACACCACCAATGCCACTCACCATCGATTTTATTCCTTATTTTTCTTGCTTACCAAACAACACAAAGTAATGATTCATACCATTCCCACATAGTAACAGAGGCGAAGTATTGTGGGTGCCCGAGGGTGCACCCGCCCACCCCAATATTTCGGTTAGAAGTGTACAAGTTCCGATTTTTCGTCCGAAAATTTTAGAATTATATAGGATCGCCCCCCGATTATTTTTCCTAAATTGTATATCCTAAATATTTATAAACTTTGTATATAAATGATGGGTAGTTTGGTAAATATACACTTTGTTTTATTTGGAACTATTATTATTTGACCCGATCTGAATCGAATAGCCAACCCGACCCGACTCGACTCGAAACATAACGATAGGAAAAAAAATTTGGGTTCCGTCACTTTACGCCCCCTCGAAACTTTTGGTCAAGCTCCGCCACTGCATAGTAACAAATCAAGACAATAAAATAGTAATGATCCATTTTATTACACCATACTAAACATAACTGATATGTTACAAAACGATCGGTTTATGCAAAATGAACGTTTGTTCCCATTCGAAGGCTTCATTACCACTAAATGTGGTGACATTTCATGAATATGTTTAATCTGTAGACCATTAATATTAAGAAAATAGTTTACAATTTAGAGTTCCATTCAAAACTTGTGGTCAACGTATCAGTACTCAGGTCCACCTAAAAGTGCTAAAAGTGTAAATGATTTGAGCCGAGCCTGACCTCGACTTGTTTTATTTATGCGTGCTCGAGCTCAAGTTATTTCAAGCTCTATTTTAACAACTCGATTTTGGATTGAGAATAGTTTTACAAGCTTAAGCTCGGGCCCAACTCGTATATTATTTATAATTTATTGTAAATATAGTTTAACTATATTTCTTATACATACATACATACATACATACATACATACATACATACATACATACATACATACATACATACATACATACATACATACATACATACATACATACATACATACATACATACATACATACATACATACATACATACATACATACATACATACATACATACATACATACATACATACATACATACATACATAACATGATTTTATTATTTAGTTATTTTATCATGAATTTATGTTTAATTAGATATAATGGAAGGGATGAGGTGAGTACTACAAAGTTACTTGAGAATCACCGAAATTAAAAAAAAAGTATATGTAGATCGACGAGCTATATACATGTAGCTCGTGAACCACACACATACACGAGCTATATACATGTAGCACGTGAACCACACACATACACGTGCGTGCACACACACATATATATATGTCGTATCCGCAGTATATATGTAGTTCATCAATCTACATATAGTTCTTATTTTTACAATAATAACCTTTAATACAAGAGTTAGTGATTCTCTCGAGTGTTTAGTGGTTCTCTTGTGATCCTCACCTTATAAATGTTCCTCACCCTAAAAATGTATGACTAAAATTCAGTTTATTGAGTTTACATGGGAAGTGGTTTGCAATTGATCCATATATCTGTATATATAAGGAAATAAACTATAATAAAAACCCAGTTAGAATGAGGAAACTTTGAAAACTTGCACTAAACCTTGTGTTACACTATATAAAACAACATATTTTTTATAAAAATATTAGGACATATAATATACATGTTTTTAGCAAGCAAAAAAAAAAAAAAATTCAAAAGAACGTCGAGTGGGTATTAAAAAAATAAAAAAAGTTTCATATGTTTCATGTGTAACAAACTTGTTGTTTATAAAGATGATGTTACACACCTTAAATTTAACAAATTTAAAAGAATTCCATTCGAGGCCTTTTGTTTTTTATTCAAAACGCTTGGAAATATGTATATTACGTTCAATAAATTTTTCATAAAAAATACATTGTTTTAGATAATGTATGACAATGTTTTCACGGTTTTCTTAACTAATGTGGGTTTTCATTCAAACCCTTCCATATATATAAGGGAATGTTATTGTACAATAGCCTCTTAACGTGCGAAGATACGAAATACATTATGGATGTTCATTTTTAAAATACGCACGTTACAAAATTCAAATCCAGCATGTCATCAAACATGAAAACTAAGCATGGTTTAAACTCAAATTACGCATAGGTTGGGTTAACCCTAATTACGCATGTTATAATACATAATTAGGCACGTTTTTACTCACTTCGTAAGTTAAAACCCATTTATATTTAAAACTTTCAATATATATATGGTTAGGTTCATTAGTGAACAACTCCCTTGATGTTGAACACTAGTGAACTAATCCTAGCCCTTGATTATCAATACATAAGTGTAAATCAATGGCTAGATTTGATGATGAAATACACTAATGTATTTTACGATTTGATGATGTAAATCAATAGTCAGGGTTTGTTCCTCAGTTCACAAATAACTAGTGTTCACTTTAGAACCCACCTAATATATATATATATATATATATATATATATATATATATATATATATATATATATATATATATATATAAGGTCAGGATTTAGAGAAAACGCTCAAAAGTGTGAGAACGGAGAGAACGCTTATGCATCGTCCGATCAAAACAATCTATGGACTAGATTGGCACGGTGGCATTTTAGTAAATAACACCAATTTTATTACATGGACGCGCGTCATTAAGGGTAAAAAAGTAAAAAACTCTTCCTCACATAAAACGCCATTGAAAATAAAACGCCAAATAAATACAAAATGCCAAATTTATCACTGGGTGCTTCTTTTCTGTGTTTTTATTTAAGCTCTCTGGTTACAAAAAACGGCATAACAAAGGAAACGCCATTATATATAACGCCAAACTTTACATCCGAATAAATGTTATTTACATTTTGTCCATCTCATCCCGCCTAACCTACGCGCCAAAAAAATTCTATAAATAGAAACGCCTCACCACCATCCGTTTATCACACAAAAAAAAACACACAGTGGTTGCTAAAAAAATTTACAACTCAATGTAAAACGCCAAAAAATACGACAGTAAAAACATCTTTTTCTTTGATCCTCAGTAAAGTTCTACATGAAGCTTCATTTAATGATTTTATACGCGAGTGAAGAAAAGATTTTGTTGCATGAGATGGACAAAATTGAAAAAAGAGGGACTAATAACACCCATATGTCATACTGTCATCTTTGTTCCTGAAGAAGGTTTCTATGATAAGAAGAGACCTATATCAGTGGCAGATAGCATCCACCCACACGAGGTCGCTCTATGAATCAAACATCAACAAAGACAATTCAACACATGAACAAAGAAAATAAACAACGCCAAACCCAAAACGCCATTTATTTGTCACATTTCTTGTAGTTTAAAAAGAAAAAAGAGACTGATGACACTGAAGATTTAAAATAAGAAATTGCTTCTACTTTGTTTTTTTTTATTTTTTTTTACTTTTTTTTTAATTTTCTTTGACTATTGTTTGATTTGTAATGTCAGTTAATAAAACGCCAAAATTAGCAAATACGTTTAAAACGCCATAATGCCATACAAAAGGCCCAAAAATAAACTACCAAACTATAATAAAATTAATTTGAACAACTAATATTATAAAAAAAAAGAGTGAAAAAATGTGCAAAAGAATATAAAACAAAAGAAATCCAATAGTTATCTAACCGCCATTGGAAAACAAAACGCCATAATTACAGCCGTCAAATGATTTGACGTGTTACACCATTAAAACAACTGAGTCTTAAAACAAAACACGGTAAACTGTAAAAAACAGTAAAATGAAACGACGGAAAACATAATTACTAACATTTATTATATTAAATTTATTATCTTTTTCAAAGCGCCATAATTACCTGACATACGCGGGAAAAAAAGTCAATATAAAAGAACCATCAGAACCCAAGTTCAAAAACACCAAAAAAACTAAAACGCCACATATTCTCCAAAACGCCAAAAAGTTTAAAAAATGGCTAAGGTTATTGCATGGAGATTTGTAAGGAAAGAAAAAAGATTATCATAAAGTTCGCTGACAGGAGAAGGGTTAAGGTAAGAACAATAAAAGCCATGATGGGAATGAATAAAAATATTCAAAAGGATATCCTTGCCCTTGGGGTTCCAAGAGACAATGATTGTAAAAGAACAAGAACTGTAATAAGAATACTGGAGAGAAAGTTTCCAGGAGAAGATAATGAAGATGATGATGATATTGAAGATACAAAAATACCAAAACTTAGGAGTTGGGTATTGCATGAGGAAGAAGGAACACTTGAAGTAACTTATGAAAGCGGGGTGCAATATTCAAAACCAATGGAAGAAATTTTGAAGACAGTGTTGCTATCTATCATTGAACAACTCTGTGATTTAACACCTCCAAACGATCCAAAATCCAATGATGCAGTAATATTCTTGAATAGGCTACAGCAAAGAAGAGACGAGCTAATGGCGTTATACGCAAAAATGAAATTTGATGATGAAGAATCTGAAGAAAGTGAAGAACAAAGCGATGGGTACATCTCCGATGTAATACCACCTTAAGGAAGACTATTAGATTATTTTGATTTTCTACTTATTGTAATTTTTTGAAATATTAATCTATGGTAATGAATAATTAACAAAAAGATACAAAACACCAAAAAAACATGGAAAAAGCCATAACGCCAAAAATATTAACTATGTGACACAAAAAGAATTACCTCAAAAAGAAGAAATCTGAGAAAGAACAATAAACGCCAAATAATTAATAAATCTACAAAACGCCAAAATTATCTTGCACGCAAAAAATAAAGAAGCTTCTCAAACGCGAAAACCGTGAAAGGAGAAGAATACTAAAAAGACAAAAAACCCCCTCGGTTCCTGATCAAGCCCCACGCCACGTGTTCGGTCAGGATGCGTTCTCACCATTCTCACACTTTTTGCCATTTTCTCCTGATCCCGTCTCTCTCTCTCTCTCTCTCTCTCTATATATATATATATATATATATATATATATATATATATATATATATATATATATAGAGGCCGGTTAACGTACAATACCTCTTATCCTACATTATGTACGCGATGCCCTCAGCCGTACCATCTTCAATCGATTAAACGCGAGCGAAACTAATTAAAATGATTAAATTAATCATTTTAATATATCTAAATCATACCAGGAAGGTTAAACGTCATTGCGAGGTCATAAATCTCTGTAATTGACCGATGATAGTTCAAAATCAAACCCTAAATCAAATTCAAAAACCTGAAAATCTTCTTCCCCAACCTCCATTCGTTCCTTTTAGTGCGATAAATAAGAACTACTAATTTGGGAGTTGTAAGGGTCAAACGGAAGAAGACTGACAATGATCGACCAACAATCGAAGAAGATGAACAGTAACACACACAGATTTTTCACATGCGATATTCAATTTTCCACATGCGTTTCTACACACCCCATGCCATGTCTCACATTACCCCATGCTAGCCATTTTTTCACATCCACATGCGATTCTACACACCCCATGCCATTTTTCACATTACCCCATGCCATTTTTTCACATGCGATATTCAATTTTCCACATGCGATTCTACACACCCCATGCCATTTTTCACATTACCCCATGCCATTTTTTCACACGCGATATTCAATTTTCCACATGCGATTCTACACACCCCATGCTATTTTTCACATTACCCCATGCTAGCCATTTTTTCACATGCGATATTCAATCTTCCACATGCGATTCTACACACCCCATGCCATTTTTCACATTACTCCATGCCATTTTTTCACATGCGATATTCAAATCTTCCACATGCGATTTTGTCCATCTACACACCCCATGCCATTTTTCACACTACCCCATGCTAACCATTTTTTCACATGCGATATGTATTGAATTCGCACCAGATCTGCACCTGATCGAACGGCTGGGATGATCGCGTACATATCGTACGATAAGCGCATTTGTATTTTACTCTTTACCTATATATATATATATATATATATATATATGGAGAATTTAAATCAAGAGCCACACCCTTTATGCAAGAACTAAAGAACCAATAACAACCAACCATTGTTTGACACATCATTAATCCATTATGCTCGTACATTCAGGTTTGCATCTTCAATTTCAACTTTCAATTTTTGTGTTAAAAACTTTCTATAAAATTCCTCCATTCTTATCTCAAGATTATATGAATACGAAAGTTGCTTAATTGGATATGAACTTATACAATGCAGTTAGTTATTTGGCTCATGAGTATTTTACGCACGGAAAAGTTACGGAGAAAAGGAATGGCTGGTATGTTTAATTTGCAAAGTTTCCCATTTTTTCTTCCAAAATTACAGTTTCAAGTTTCAACTATTGGTGGCAATCATGACCTGTAGTTTCGAGTTTCGACTATTGGTGGCAATCATGACCCGCTCTTCAAGAAATGGGTTGATTTGAGCAAACAAAAAAAATGCATATGGGTTCATTTGAGTTAACTGAAATAATACATAGGGTCAATTTGTATTCACTTAAATTATATAACGGAGTCGTATACTGTTTTTTAGTCAGGTTATTGATTTGTTTTGTCGGGTTTTCAGGTTGCGCGTCGGCTTTGGGGTCGAAGATGATGATGATTAAGAAAAGAAGAAAAGTTGAACATTGTTTGTTACTACATAAATTTTATGTTTTTTACTGTAATTTTGTATCAATCTATAACATAAATTGATGTTTTACACACATGTGAATGACTGTTTCTGTAATTTTGTATCAATCTAAAACATAAATTGATGTTTTACACACATGTAAATGATTATCTTTGCAATTTTTTCATATATGTTTTGTGTTTTTTAAGCCAATGCACGTTGTATTAACACCATCGTAAAAAGACGAGAAGAGAGAGAGAGTGATGTTTTTCGTACTTTGTGCCACTGACAAAAGTGGGGGATGTGATGTATCTAAATTTTCCAGCTTTGTCAAAATTACTTAAATACCCTTTTGACTTCTTTATGATATTTTTCCAATTAAAAAATACACTAAAATACAAACACATCTCAACATTCAATCTTAACCCTTGATCACCTTCGATCAATGGACCGCATTTGATTCTCTAGTTCTTGCATGAAGATTTAGTTTCTATTTTAACCATTTCCTATATATATATATATATATATATATATATATATATATATATATATATATATATATATATATATATATATATATATATATATATATATATAGGGTCAGGATTTAGAGAGAACGGTGAAAAGTGTGAGAACGGTGAGAACGATTTTGGTGGTGACATGTGGCATTGATGCTAAATTACACTAAGGGGTAATATTGTCAAAAAACCCACTCACATGAACTGAGTGTTCAAATAAAATGCCATAAAAACACCCAATTCAGGAAAACGTCATGAAAATACCTAGTTAAAACGCCATAAAACACCCAATTCAGAAAAACGCCATGAAAAAACTCAGTAGAAAACGCCATAAAACACTCAGTTTAGAAAAACGCTATGAAAATACCTAGTTAAAACGCCATAAAAACACCTAGTTCAGAAAAAAACACCATGAAAATACCTAGTCTAAAACGCCATAAAACACCTAGTTCAGAAAACGCCATAAACCGAGTTAATTTTTTTTCGAAAAGTATATCAATAGTATACTCGCTGGAACGATAAAAAAACGCTGAGTTTTATGGTGTAATTTTTTTCGAAAAATAATCACGTATAGAAAAAGTTATTGTCGTTTAAATATGATGAGGGAAAGTGGCATGTGATTAGCATGTGCACCTTTGTTTGGATCTTCCTATTTTACACTCCTAGTAGTTCCAAGGTCCCTATTATTTACAAAAATGCCACCGCATCAATCTCAGCCACAAACCACTAAGATCTTGTGGTTGAGAAACGTTCTCACCGTTCTCACACTTTGAAGCGTTCTCTCCTAATCCTGTTCCTATATATATATATATATATATATATATATATATGGTGGGGTTCTAGAGTGAACACTATGGGCAGGATTTAGTGAAAGCGCCTATAAGTGTGAAAATGGTGAGAACGCTCCTCATCTGTTGGATCAAAAGAATCTATGGATTAGATTGGCACGATGGCGTTTTCATAAATAACATCAACTTTCGAAGGTGGACGCGCTACATTAATGGCAAAAAGGTAAATGTGCATCTACAAAACCCATCAAAACGGGACGAAACATATATACTTCCAAGAGAAACCTCCCCAATTCCAACGAAAAACACGAAAACCCTAGAAAACACGAAACCACAATATTATGGCGTCAAATGATTAAACAAGATCCGGAGGCACAAAACAGTGTGAGTTAACTTCGATTTACATTATGCCAGTTTTGTGATGTTTTTGGCGTTTTAATTTTATCAATAAATGTGCAGTTTCTATCGATGTGGAATTCGGAGAGTCACCTGCTCCAAAACGCCAAAGAACCACCGAGCAACGAAAGAAGACAACAACAAAACATGGTACAAAAGGTTACTTTTTATGATGTTCGTTTGTAAAACTCCATATATCATGTAATATACTTTGATAGTTTGTTACTAAACGCGAATGCATGTATCGTGTGTATATTACTGTTTGACTGTATGAGAACGCCATTTTACACATATCATTTGTGTTATTAAACGCCATTTATCATTTGTGATTGTCTTATTGAATGACATATATCATTTGTGTTATTAAACGCCATGTATCATTTTTGTTATTAAACATACATATCATTTTTGTTGCTAGTTGTGAGTTTGTGAATGTGTTAAATGCATGTAAAAGTTATGTGTGGAAAATGTTTGTGCGAATGCCCTGAAAAATTAAAATGCCATGGAAATTAATCTTGTTTTATAGGTAAAGAGGGGTTTAGAGTAACAACAAATGTGCACACCGGGAAGGCCCAAAACGCCAATAAGAGGAAGACCTTAAGTCATGTAACACCTCGAAAATTTATGTCCAATAATGTATCGACACGTGTCATGAGCTTTAAACGTGTAAAAGATTACTTTAAAAGGACTAAAGTTGACAAATAAAGAAACTATGTGAACAAAAGGGTTCAAAGTGTCAACTATGGATAAATGCACCTTTAAATAACCCTACATGATGTTTATACCCTTAAACGAATAAATCATGGATCATACGAAGCTAATTGTGAAAGAAAGTGAGGAATTACAAACTACAGGGGTTAAATGTGTCAACATGTTTAAAGTATACCTCTGAGTGATCTTTTAGAAAACCCTAAGCTTTGTAATGATTAATTATACTCACGAGAATAAGTGATAAAAATTTCACAAGGTTTCGATAAAGTATGAGAAAGTTATGGCAATATTCGTATACGAGGGGTTAATAGCGTCAACGTTGAAATTTAAGGCCTTACGGGTGATCACAAAGTTAACCAAGGACATAACAGAGTTTGGTTAAGTCATAAGACCCTTAAAAGTAAGGTTAGAGGGCCAAAAATGCAAGAACAAGACTTAAAACCACGTTTAAAAGGACCAGGGGCTGAAATGTAAATAACTGAAACTTGTTTGGCTGGTTCTGGAAGGCCAGGCGGCCCGCGTAAGAGTAGCCTATGGGCTTACGCGGCCCGCTTGAGCAGTACAGCGACAGAAAACACCTGCAGCTGCCAGTTCAGGTCTGTTAACCGACTTAACTCGCTTGTTTTGCATACCAGGGGCTTCCCCAATGGTTTTTCATGCACTAGGGGCACTTGTCTTGATCTGGGAACATCAGTAGACCTCCTTGGCATGATCTTGTTGCATCAATTTAGCTATATAAGCTTCCTCTTATTGCAACACTTTGTTCATTCATTTGCAAAGTTCACAAGACTCATTTCTGGAGCTCCTCTGATCAGCAACAAGATTCCTTAGGCTTCCTAATCGTGCATAGGACCCTTGTAAGTGTCCTTAACCCTTCCTAATTGAGGTTAGCTTCGTTAATTAGCTTAAAGTCAAACCGTCGTAATTAAGGTTTGAGTTCGAGATTAATCAATAATTGTCCAGTCAAATCTCGAATTAAAAATACCTATGAGTTGGTAATTATGTGGGTAATAAACCCTTAAAAGGGCACCCTCTGATTCTTACTCTAACTAGGTCAATTGTCGGGTCAAAGTTAATCTTAAAAAGTCAACAGAGCAATGTAGGAGCCATGCAACCTGTTTTATCATTAATATAACTTGGTAATTAACGTAAGAAGATGTCTAAACATGTTCACCCCGACAATTTTCAGTTTAGGCTCGGTTCGGGACCGAAAGTCGCATAGTTTGACTTCTGCTTTGACTTTTGGTTCTGACCCGTTTAAGCATAGTTTAGAAATTCCTTAGAGCCTTATTAGGACCAGGTTTCATATAAGTATAACCCTCTGTGATTATGCAACTTGGTTCATTAGATATCCGATTCATATGCATGTTTCCGTTAATTGCTTAAATGTTGACTATTATGCCCTTTTCACCTTAAAATGTGATTTTTGAAAAAGTAAAAGAGTAGAAACCTTCATTACTAATTTATAAACTTGTCCCTAAAATTTGACATCAGTTTGAGGTCTAGATTAGGAGTTATGCTCATTAGCGTAAATGAATAGCTTTTAGTAATTAAACGACATAATTAGCATATAGCCTATCTAAACCCAATTTTTGATACCAAACTTTTTACCTACTGATATAAAATAATATTTTGTGATTTTTGGAGATTTTTATTTATTTTTAGGCCGAGCATAACTTAGGGTTCTAAGCTTGATTCGGTGATTGCCGATTTTGCCCTTTTTGGGTTATAAAATGAGTTTTACAAATTCTTTTGATACCAAACCTTTTTATACTGATCTAATATGATAGATAAAATGTTTTGAGCCTTCTGGAATAATAAAAAAATATCATCTTTCCTTTGAAAACCCGGAAATGGCTCCAAATCGCCTTTTTAAGCGTTTTTAACGCATAGTATGTATTAAAATTTAAAACTATTTTAAGCATATAAGGTTTGATGCCTACTGATATTTTCAGTAAATTTTTATATTTTAACAGTAAACAAAAGTTTTAAACTCAGATTTCCAGTTTTGACCTTTTAGGCTTATGTGAAATTACCAAAATGCCCCTACGGTGCATAGTATGGTTATAATTAATAAATTTCACATATATATGATACCCTACTGTTATAACTTATTAAATTAAGTATATTTACTTATTAAATCAGACCTGTAATTCAGATTACTATTTTAACTCTTTTATAACCTTTAAAATGACCAAAGTGCCCTTACGGGGCATAGTTTGAGTTTAAAATCATTTTGAGCATAATAGAAGATATCTTACTGATGTCACAACATATAAGGCATATTAACTTAGGAAACCTGTATATGACTATTATGGTTACCCGTTACGCATTATTCGCGTGCGGTTCGGTTTATGTAACTAGTTTGCGTAAATTAGCCGAAACGGGTCAAACCTTATATTTTTGTCTCAAAATCCAGAATGTGTTTAGTTTACCCATATTATACAAGTCCTCAACTTGTCGGGTCTAAATCACATTCTATTCCGGTCATCGCTTATTCATGCGTTTGAACCGTATCTATCTTTAAAACTAACCGGTCTAAGCTTAGGCTAAATTAAAGACCCGTTAGGAATCTAATAGGTTATTATAAACCTTCGTTCCAGAATAGGAGACCCGGTAAAAGCTACGTGCACTTGCATATTGTGATTATTACTTGCAAAGGTAAAATACTTTTAACTTATTTTCCCTTATACGGGCTTGGGGTACGATATATAAAATACCGCTTGGTCGGGCATTGAATCTTTAATCGTATGATGGTTAATTTATTGAAATGACCCGTTTAAATTGTTTTGTTTGCTTAAAACCTTTGGGGGGTTGATGACCATGTCCTGGATATCCTTGGCATCATTCATAGAAATGGCCACGACCTTAGCACACGCGGGTGTAGGCGTACACCCGCCAGTGCATTTATAAATAATAAGGTATAACCGCCGGTTTCGGGAATAACCCGCCGCGAGACTATACCATGTGGTGTGTCAATTAATCTTTAACCCGGTGTTCAACCCGGGCTACTGAACGTATAAGAAACATGTAATTCTTTTACAAGTTTATATACAAATAATTATCCCAAGTTATAAAATCTTTTGTGCCATGTGCATTCAAATCAATTTTAAACCTTTTCAAAATGAGTCAGTTAAATTGTATTTACCAGTGCGAACTGACGTATTTTCCAAAAAGGCTAAGTGCAGGTACTAAACGGAATAGGCTGGTCTCTCCTAGCATCAAATAGAAGTCTTGCAAGCTTAGATGCCTAAAGTCTGTGAACAAGTTTCCTTTTTATTCGATCCGCCTGTGGATCTGTTTCAACTATCTTGTGATACTTAATATTACAATTTATTTAGTTGACATAAATCTATCTTTTGCTTCCGCTGTGCATTTAAATTTGTGTTGTTTGACTATGATGATATCAACTACGTCACGATACTCCCCACCGGGACCACCGGTAATACGTGGAAATATCGGGGTGTGACAGGTTGGTATTAGAGCCAACACTGAGTGAATTAAATACTAGCCTTTTGTGTTTAATCTCAGTTACACAAATTGCACATTCCTCGATCCTCGAGTCTAGACAAATAACATAGTTCAAACTCTGTTTTGTTTTATTTTTGTCTTTTTATATATATTCTTGTTGTTATCTTTGTTTATGTTGACAGGTTTAACAATGCCGCCACGATTCAGAAGAGGCAGAGGCAAGGCCCCAGTGACGGGCCATGATCACGAGGCCGGACCTTCCCACCGGCGCACGCCATCCATCACCATGAGCACCAGTCCCCAAGAACCTTGGAGGACTTACATTGAACCGGGGAGGCGATCCGTCTCCCTAAGCTCCTTACCATATTACCTTCATTCCTTTGGGCCACAATCAGAAAATGATCCCAACAACCCCCAACCTTCATTCATACCTCTTCAGCGATCGAATTCGCACCACTCTTTTGGTGACCCCACTCCTGTTTTTCAGAGCCGGTTCAACCCGGCTAACTACATTCAAGAACCCGTGGGCTTTAACCCATTGGGACTAGAGGACCATTTCTCCGGCGATCACGCCATGGATATGGACGAGGACACGGATCCCGTCGAGCCTGCAACCGGGACCCCAAACCACCCCATCGAGATCTTTGATGGGTCCTCGTTTCATGGATCGCCTTACCGTGGTCCGGATAGCTATCAGGCGAGGTTCAACCAGTTTGAATGGTATTTTACCCCCTCTGAGCACTCGTCTCCGTACCTCCACCAGCAGCAGTAGCAGGATCCTTTTGAGGATTCTCGCTTTGTGGCAGTCACTCCACCGCCACCACCACCTGTACAGCAGCCGCCTCCGGAGCCACCGAGGCGACGAAGATCAAACGCACGAATGTCCGTGCGAGGAGGAGTGCGAATCAGCACCCCTCAACCATCAAGTGGAAGTCACTACCCGCCACTCCAAGAAGAACCGCAGATGGGGGGGACCATCAAACCCCGTCTCAGAAGCAGACTCTGCGCCTGTAGCGCCACCGTTGGGTTTTGGTAATCCAATCCCTGCATACGCTGGTTCAGCGGCGTATAACCCATTTGAGCAGCCGGCCCACACCAACTATAACTATGCGGAGGTCGATCCATATCAAGCAGTGTGGGACTACAACACTCTTCATCCTGAAGGGCCCTATAGTGGTCCTTGGACCACTGGGTACCCACCTTATGTGTACCAGCACCCGCCACCTCCTCAACCTCTGCATCAGCAGCCGCCGCAGCCGCAACTGATCCCGCTAGAACGCCAATAAGAGGTTCTCGATAGATTGGACCGAGTTGAGCGGGAGGTTCAAACAGAGCGCAGAAACAACCGAGGCTTCTTCAAGGGGTTATCAGACCTGATCAAGGGGAAGTCCAAGAGAAGGGATTATTGAAGATCCTTGTTTATTTATTTATTTATGTTGTAATCAAGTCCCTGCGTGGACTTTTGTTTCTGTACTCAGCCCCTGCGTGGGCTTGTCTTTTTGTATTATGCCCCTGTGTGGGCGTGTCTTTCTGTTGATCCTTGCGTGGGTATGTTGTTTGTTTAAGCCCTGCGTGGGCATGTTATTTCAGTAGAAGTCCTGTTTAGGGCAAAATTTGTACTTGTTTGAATTAGTAATGGAATGGTTTAATTTAAATTTTCATAATTGTTGTTAATTATATGCATAAACATAAAACATGAAATAAATGAAAATAACATTCCTATTAAAAGATCTACCATTATGATAAAATGGCAAAATCTAAAAAGGACAAGACCTAGCCATGTGTCATCTTAAGACAGGTCCAAGATGGTAGTTCCATAATTAGATTCAGATCCATATAAACATCTCAATTTAGGATTGTTCTGCGATAAATATTAAAAGAATTTTAAAGGTAAAACCTAGTCTATATGTCGTTGCAGACATGGCCAAGATGGTAAAACCTACACAAAAGATTCCAATTCTTGTTAACATCTGAAAGCATGTTAGCATTTTTGGCAAACTGTGATTCGATAAAATCACATAGGTCATCTTTAAATTGGGATATTTCAATCTCCCTTATTTATATAACTATCCCTTAAGGATGAAGTGCCTACGGGCTATAATTAATGTCCTTTGGGACAAAAGACAGTAGTAGCCTACAACTCCCTGTCTAAAAAAAAGGTGATGAACTTTGATTCAAATCTTAATACCTCGATTCTATAAAATCCTGATTTATAAATTAAATCTGTCTGTGTGACTAGGCTTTTTGTGCTATTATTAAATTGTAATAAAGGATCGTAATAAAGGTCCTGAATATATAAATAATTAACAAATTAACCAAAATGGTTATTAAAACCATGGTTAATAAATTATAAAATACTGTAAAAGCTTCTGAATAAACCTTGTCCATTATTTCTTTTATGTAGCAATTAAAGCTACATGACTAGGTCAGAAGAGGTAAAGAGTCATCCGGTGGAAAACCATGAAAGCACTAAGATACATGTGACCGGAGCAGAACTTCAAGCATTAATAGATAATTCTGTTACAAAAGATATGGAGCGACAGTATAGTGAATCTAGTGGGACTCGAAGTAGGACCCTATCCAATCCGCATTCCAAGCCTAAGACTCATTCAGAGGCTCACATCAAACCACCCTCTATCCAACCTAAGCCCAAGAAAGAGGATGTTCAACATTCCTCAAACCAGCACAACGTCCCATCTAAGAGAATTGTGCTAAATCAGGAACCACGTGCTAAAGGTTGCACTTATAATTTATAAATACTTTGTTTCTTGCAAACCCCGGGATTTCACGGGGGAAAAAAGGGCAGTGGATTGTATGACATGGTTGGATGAGATGGACACTGTGGTAGATATCAGCGGTTGTGCTGAAAGGGATATTGTAAAGTTTGTATCTCAGTCTTTCAAGGGTGAGGCCCTAGCCTGGTGGAGGTCGTTGATTCAAGCTACCGGGAAGATTCCATTGTACAATCTGACATGGGATCAATTTGTTACTCTCATCAAGGAGAACTACTGCCCTCAGCATGAGGTTGAAAAGATCGAGTCTGATTTCTTATCATTGGTTATGAAAAACCTAGACTGCCAAGCCTACCTTACAAGCTTCAACACAATGTCAAGGTTAGTTCCATACCTTGTGACACCAGAACCCAAAAGAATACTCAGTTCATTGGGGGATTAGCCCCAAAGATTAAGGCAAGCGTGAAGGCCTCTCGACCAGCTACTTTCAGATCTGCAGCTGATATATCTTTTTCCCTCACACTGGACGCGGTCAGGCAGAGATCGCTGAGGAACACTGATGCTGAGAAAAGGAAGCGTGAGGATGACAACTCACGACGGTCAGATAAGAAGCGAAAGGGAAGCAATGACCACAAAAAGGGTTCTGGATCTAAGAAGGAGGGTCAGCAGACGGGTGATAAGCCCAAGTGTAAAATCTGCAAGAAGCATCATTTTGGAAAATGCAGATATGAGCCGAAATCCCAGTCACAGCCAAGGGCATGTGGGATTTGCAAATCTTCGGAACACAAGACTCTCGATTACAAAAAGATAAAAGATGCAACGTGCTACAGTTGCAACGAGAAGGGGCACATTAAGTCTAATTGCCCAAAGTTTGCGAAGAAAGTTGAGGAAGGAAAGAAGACCAATGCTAGGGTCTTCCAGATGAACGCACAGGAGGCGATCCGAAACGACAATGTGATAACAGGTACCTTCCTCATAAATGATGTTTATGCAAGAGTGTTGTTTGATTCTGGTGCTGATAAGTCATTCGTAGACAAAGTTTTGTGAATTGTTGAAATTGCCTGTTAGAACCTAAAGTGTGAAGTATGAGGTTGAATTAGCCGATGGAACCATAGAAACCGCATCAACTGTGTTAGATAGATGTGTTATATCCATTAGGAACCACTCTTTTCCATTATCCCTACTTCCTTTGAAGTTAGCCGGTTTTGACATAGTTTTAGGCATGGATTGGTTATCTAATAACCACGCCCAGATCGTCTACAACAAGAAGCAAGTAGTGATCAAGACTCCGTCTGGTGAGCCACTTACCATTCAGGGAGATACCCAGTATGGACTGCCCAAGCAAGTGTCTATGCTCAAGGCATCCAGATGTCTGAAGAAGGGTTGTGTCATTTATACGGCACAGGTAACCATTGACGAACAGAAGCCCAAAATTGAAGATATTCCAGTCATTTCTGAATACCCTGAAGTCTTTCCTGAAGAACTACCTGGTTTACCACCAGATAGGCAAGTAAAATTCAAAATTGACATCATCCCTGGAGCAGCACCTGTTGCAAGAGCGCCTTATAGGCTGTCACCAACAGAGATGAAGGAATTGAGGACACAACTAGATGAATTTCTAGCTAAAGGTTTCATTAGACCTAGTTCATCCCCATGGGGAGCACCAATCTTGTTTGTCAAGAAGAAGGATGGATCAATGCGTCTATGCATTGATTACCGTGAGCTTAATAAGGTTACTATCAATAATAGGTATCCTTTGCCTAGGATAGACGATCTGTTCGATCAGTTACAAGGGGTAAGCTACTTTTCTAAGATTGATTTGAGGTCAGGCTATCATCAATTGAAGGTCAAAGATGAAGATATTCACAAGACTGCGTTTAGGACTTGCTATGGTCATTATGAGTTCTTAGTGATGCCTTTTGGGCTCACTAACGCACCTGCCGCATTCATGGATCTCATGAATCGCGTCTGCAAGCCTTACTTGGATAAATTTGTCATCGTCTTCATCGATGACATTGTCATTTACTCAAAAAGCCAAGCTGACCACGAGAAACATCTTCGTTGCATTCTGAAGCTGCTTCAACAGGAAAAACTCTACGCCAAATTTTCGAAGTGTGAATTCTGGCTTCGAGAAGTCCAACTCCTTGGACATGTTGTGAGTGAGCATGGTATCCAAGTAGATCCCACTAAGATTGAAGCTATTATGAACTGGCAAGAGCCGAAGACGCCTACGGAGATTCGCAGCTTCCTAGGACTGGCAGGATACTACAGGCGATTTATCGAAAACTTCTCAAGAATTGAAGCACCCCTGACTCTTCTCACCCGCAAGAATAGCAAGTTTGATTGGGGGCCTAAGCAGCAAGAATCTTTCGATATTATGAAGCAGAAGTTAAGCAACGCCCCTGTGTTGACGTTGCCTGATGGAATTGATGAGTTTGTAGTATATTGTGATGCATCACACACCAGGATGGGATGTGTGCATATGCAAAAAGGCAAGGTTATTGCCTATGCTTCACGTTAGTTAAAAGTGCATGAAAAGAACTACACCACCCATGATTTGGAGTTGGGTGCCGTTGTATTCGCACTAAACCTATGGAGGCATTACTTGTATGGAACAAAGTGTGTGATCTATTCTGATCATAAGAGCCTTCAACATCTGTTCAATCAGAAGGACTTGAACATGAGGCAGCGACGCTGGATGGAAACTTTGAATGATTATTACTGTGAGATAAGATACCATCTTGGCAAGGCGAATGTAGTCACCGATGCCTTAAGTCGAAAGGAAAGAGTGAAGCCTATAAGAATCAATGCCAAGAGCATTGAGATAAAGAATAGTTTGAATGGAAGGTTATTAGCTGCGCAGAAGGAAGCTGTACTAGAAGCTAACTATCCTGATGAAAAGCTAGGAGTAACTGAAGAACAGTTATCCTATGGCAAGGACGGAATTCTAAGGTTAAATGGATGAATATGGGTTCCAGTTTATGGAGGACTTCGGGATGTTATCCTCCAGGAAGCCCACAGTTCCAAATACTCCGTTCATCCTGGAGCTGATAAGATGTACCAGGATCTGAAGGTGAATTATTGGTGGATAGGCTTGAAGAAATTTATAGCTGCCTATGTAGCTAAATGTTTGACATGCGCGCAAGTCAAAGCTGAACATCAAAAGCCGTCAGTATTGCTACAACAGCCTGAAATTCCCACCTAGAAATGGGAAATGGTGACAATAGATTTCATCACCAAGTTGCCAAAGACCAAGAAAGGAAATGATACTATTTGGGTGAAAGTTGATAGACTGACTAAGTCAGCACATTTCCTACCCATTAAGGAGACTTACAGCTCCGACATGTTAGCCCAATTGTACGTAGATAAGATTGTATCGCTTCATGGCGTACCAGTATCTATTATCTCTGACAGAGATACTAGATACACATCTCATTTTTGGAAAAGTTTCCAACAGTCTTTGGGCACGCGGTTAAATTTTAGTACGGCTTACCATCCTCAGACGGATGGGCAGAGTGAGCGTACAATCCAAAATTTGGAAGACATGCTTCGTGCATGTGTAATTGATTTAGGTGGTAGTTGGGATAAACACCTGCCATTGATCGAGATCTCCTATAACAATAGCTACCATACAAGCATTCAGGCTGCGCCTTTTGAGGCATTATATGGTAGGAAATGCAGAACACCTACTTGTTGGGCAGAAGTAGGAGAAGCTCAATCATCAGGTCCTGACATAGTCTTTGAAACGACGGACAAGATTTTCCAGATTCGTGACCGCCTGAAAGCTGCCAAGGATAGGCAGAAAAGTTATGCTGATAAAAGGCGAAAACCTCTAAAGTTTGAGGTTGGTGATAAAGTCTTGCTTAAAGTATCACCCTGGAAGGGGGTGATGCGATTTGGTAAGAAAGGTAAGTTAAGCCCAAGGTATATAGGACCATTCAAGATCATCGAATGTGTAGGAACAGTGGCTTATAGGTTAAACTTACCTGAAGAGCTCAGCGGTATTCACAATGTATTCCACATCTGCAATCTGAAGAAATGTCTAGCTGATGAATCGCTAGTCATACCACATACAGATGTGCACATAGATGTGAGCTTGAAATTTGTGGAAAAACCTTTGTCGATTGAGGATCGACGGGTTAAGAAGCTTCGAAGGAAGCATGTGCCTATTGTAAAGGTTAAATGGGATGCTCGCAGAGGTCCCGAGTACACGTGGGAGGTAGAGTCCACAATGAAAGAAAAATACCCTTATTTATTTCAGTAAATCTCGAGGTCGAGATTTATTTTAAGGGGGTGAGGATGTAACACCTCAAAAATTTATGTCCAATAATGTATCGACACGTGTCATGAGCTTTAAACGTGTAAAAGATTACTTTAAAAGGACTAAAGTTGACAAATGAAGAAACTATGTGAATAAAAGGGTTCAAAGTGTCAACTATGGATAAATGCACCTTTAAATAACCCTACATGATGTTTATACCCTTAAACGAATAAATCATGGATCATACGAAGCTAATTGTGAAAGAAAGTGAGGAATTACAAACTACAGGGGTTAAATGTGTCAACATGTTTAAAGTATACCTCTGAGTGACCTTTTAGCAAACCCGAAGCTTTGTAATGATTAATTATACTCACGAGAATAAGTGATAAAAATTTCACAAGGTTTCGATAAAGTATGAGAAAGTTATGGCAATATTCGTATACGAGGGGTTAAAAGCGTCAACGTTGAAATTTAAGGCCTTACGGGTGATCACAAAGTTAACCAAGGACATAACGGAGTTTGGTTAAGTCTTAAGACCCTTAAAAGTAAGGTTAGAGGGCCAAAAATGCAAGAACAAGACTTAAAACCACGTTTAAAAGGACCAGGGGCTGAAATGTAAATAGCTGAAACTTGTTTGGCTGGTTGTGGAAGGCCAGGCGGCCCGCGTAAGAGTAGCCTATGGGCTTACACGGCCCGCGTGAGCAGTACAGCGACAGAAAACACCTGCAGCTGCCAGTTCAGGTCTGTTAACCGACTTAACTCGCTTGTTTTGCATACCAGGGGCTGCCCCAATGGTTTTTCATGCACTAGGGGCACTTGTCTTGATCTGGGAACATCAGTAGACCTCCTTGGCATGATCTTGTTGCATCAATTTAGCTATATAAGCTTCCTCTTGTTGCAACACTTTGTTCATTCAATTGCAAAGTTCACAAGACTCATTTTTGGAGCTCCTCTGATCAGCAACAAGATTCCTTTGGCTTCCTAATCGTGCATAGGACCCTTGTAAGTGTCCTTAACTGTCACGGCCCCCGTACCCGGTTTGACCCGGTCTAGGAGCCGCGGGACAGAAAACGCGTGGTATTCATGTTTACAGCGGAAGTCTTAACAGGATCGTTTTAAATTTGAAAATATGCCCGAGTATTATTTATTTACACTTTGGGATAAACCCCGTAAATATCATAATTTCATTATTTTACAAACATGTTTATTTATTTGTTTTGAGCCACCACTTCAAGCTCGATAGTGCTCCGTAGCACATGTACTTAATTCAGTAGGTCACCTGAAACATGTTGTAAAAAGGTTTTGTCAGTGGGGAAATACTGAGTGAATCATTCATTTTGATAAAATGACACATAGTTATAAATTACAGCATAAGAGCGATTACTATGGCAGTATCTTAATTAATATCTGGTCTTGCCACCCGTGTGACGATGGTCATACCACTATTGGGTCCAGTCACCCAATTAGTGACGTTTTGTCACTGTTAGGTCTTATTAGCCTAACCCCTGTTAGGGCTTATTGCCTAACCGTGAGAAATTAGTAATGTGCACAATACCCCACTAACCAGCGGTCAAGATAACCACGACTTAATCCCTGTAATTATAACATTTTGAAAATAACTTGAGGTATTGTAAAACAGTTGATAAAAAGAGAATGACTCACATTGCAGATTTAACGGGCAAGGTATAAGCCTACTGATTAGCCTTGATTTAACCTAATATAGTAATAATGCACACACAATAGGTTAGTAACTAATTCAGCAGTTACGTCAATTCACGAGATCAAACCCTCACAATGATTAACAAGTGCAATACTTAATAGTTCAATCGGATTCACAACGAATAACAGAGCATAGTCCAAATTCGAACAGCACTCAACTATTCAAGTCGAAATCACGACGAATAATCAAAGTATTAGCTCAATTTGAGCAGCACTTAGACAATCGTTGGATAGTTATAATCGATCGGACGTTGAATCGTAATAGCGATCGAGTTATTACCCTGATTGCGGCAGCACTTCGTGAATTGTGTGTGTTGTTGAACTGATTGTGATATAACTCTTAGTACACAACGAATTTCTTCGTCGAAACAAGAACAGAAGGCAAGTCCCGATGTCTGCTATTTATACTAATTTTTGGGACTCGCTTACGGATCGTATGCCTGATCCCCTTACGGTCCGTAAGCTAAGCAGTCTAATTATAGGCTGCCTAGGCTCGGGACTAGGCTTGCTGGATCAAAATTTCAGCCAATCAAATGCTAGCAACGAGTTATTTTGGATAACTATCAACTAGGGTTTGCCCCCTTTGAGTTTTTAGGGGCCCTGATCCTGATCCTGATTCTGATTGTTCTGAAAATTTTAGGGCTAACGCAGAATTATTTGGGTGTCTTAGTTAGGGTTTTCTTATTGACTAATTATCGTCCTAATTATTGATTTTAGTGACAGTTGTTACATTAACCCTTCCTAATTGAGGTTAGCTTCGTTAATTAGCTTAAAGTCAAACCGTCGTAATTAATGTTTGACTTCGAGATTAATCAATAATTGTCCAGTCAATCTCGAATTAAAATTACCTATGAGTTGGTAATTATGTGGGTAATAAACCCTTAAAAGGGCACCCTCTGATTCTTACTCTAACTAGGTCAATTGTCGGGTCAAAGTTAATCTTAAAAAGTCAACAAAAAGCTTATTTTCAAATTAATGCATAATTAGCAATGTAGGAGCCATGCAACCTGTTTTATCATTAATATAACTTGGTAATTAATGTAAGAACATGTCTAAACATGTTCACCCCGACAATTTTCAGTTTAGGCTCGGTTCGGGACCGAAAGTCGCATAGTTTGACTTCTGCTTTGACTTTTGGTTCTGACCCGTTTAAGCATAGTTTAGAAATGCCTTAGAGCCTTATTAGGACCAGGTTTCATATAAGTATAACCCTCTGTGATTATACAACTTGGTTCATTAGATATCCGATTCATATGCATGTTTCCGTTAATTGCTTAAATGTTGACGATTATGCCCTTTTCACCTTAAAATGTGATTTTTGAAAAAGTAAAAGAGTAGAAACCTGCATTACTAATATATAAACTTGTCCCTAAAATTTGACATCAGTTTGAGGTCTAGATTAGTAGTTATGCTCATTAGCGTAAATGAAAAGCTTTTTGTAACTAAACGACATAGTTAGCATATAGCCTATCTAAACCCAATTTTTGATACCAAACTTTTTACCTACTGATATAAAATAATATTTTGGGATTTTTTGAGATTTTTATTTTATTTTTAGGTTGAGCATAACTTAGGGTTCTAAGCTTGATTCGGTAATTGCCGGTTTTGCCCTTTTTGGGCTATAAAATAAGTTTTACAAATTCTTTTGATACCAAACCATTTTCTACTAATCTAATATGATAGATAAAGTGTTTTGAGCCTTCTGGAATAATAAAAAAATATCAGTTTTCCTTTGAAAAACCGGAAATGGCTCCAAATCGCCTTTTTAAGCGTTTTTAACGCATAGTATGTATTAAAACTATTTTAAACATATAAGGTTTGATGCCTACTGATATTTTCAGTAAATTTTTATATTTTAATAGTAAACAAAAGTTTTAAACTCAGATTTCCAATTTTGACCTTTTAGGCTTATGTGAAATTACCAAAATGCCCCTACGGTGCATAGTATGGTTTATAATTAATAAATTTCACATATATATGATACCCTACTGTTATAACTTATTAAATTAAGTATATTTACTGATAAAGCAGACCTGTAATTCAGATTACTATTTAAACTCTTTTATAACCTTTAAAATGACCAAAATGCCCTTACGGGGCATAGTTTGAGTTTAAAATCATTTTGAGCATAATAGAAGATATCTTACTAATGTCACACCATATTTAAGGCATATTAACTTAGGAAACCTGTATATGACTATTATGGTTACCCGTTACGCATTATTCGCGTTCGGTTCGGTTTTTGTAACTAGTTTGCGTAAATTAGCCGAAACGGGTCAAACCTTATCATTTTTGTCTCAAAATCCATAATGTGTTTAGTTTTCCCATATTATACAAGTCCTCAACTTGTCGGGTCTAAATCACATTCTATTCCGGTCATCGCTTATTCATGCGTTTGAACCGTATCTATCTTTAAAACTAACCGGTCTAAGCTTAGGCTAAATTAAAGACCCGTTAGGAATCTAATAGGTTATTATAAACCTTCGTTCCAGAATAGGAGACCCGGTAAAAGCTACATGCATTGCTTATTGTGATTATTACTTGCAAAGGTAAATACTTTTAACCTATTTTCCCTTATACGGGCTTGGGGTACGGTATATAAAATACCGCTTGGTCGGGCATTGAATCTTTAATCGTATGATGGTTAATTTATTGAAATGACCCGTTTAAATTGTTTTGTTTGCTTAAAATCTTTGGGGGGTTAATGACCATGTCCCGGATATCCTTGGCATCATTCATAGAAATGGCCACGACCTTAGCACACGCGGGTGTAGGCGTACACCCGCCAGTGCATTTATAAATAATAAGGTATAACCGCCGGTTTCGGGAATAACCCGCCGCGGGACTATACCATGTGGTGTGTCAATTAATCTTTAACCCGGTGTTCAACCCGGGCTACTGAACGTATAAGAAACATGTAATTCTTTTACAAATTTATATATAAATAATTATCCCAAGTTATAAAATCTTTTGTGCCATGTGCATTCAAATCAATTTTAAACCTTTTCAAAATGAGTCAATTAAATTGTATTTACCAGTGCAAACTGACGTATTTTCCAAAAAGGCTAAGTGCAGGTACTAAACGGAATAGGCCGGTCTCTCCTAGCATCAAATAGAAGTCTCGCAAGCTTAGATGCCTAAAGTCTGTGAACAAGTTTCCTTTTTATTCGATCCGCCTGTGGATCTGTTTCAACTATCTTGTGATACTTAATATTACAATTTATTCAGTTGAAATAAATCTATCTTTTGCTTCCGCTGTGCATTTAAATTTGTGTTGTTTGACTATGATGATATCAACTACGTCACGATACTCCCTACCGGGCTCACCGGTAATACGTGGAAATATCGGGGTGTGACAAGTCAGGATGTTGAGGTTCAGGAAGAACCATTTTTTCAGTTCAATGTGGCTAGAGTTTTGTCAAGAGTAAAACCTACCAACTTGACTTCTTGGTTTACAAATCTGAATCAAAATCAAAGACAGGTAGTACACGACATGCGGTTTGGTACTGCCCTCAAGATGAAAATAGACAGCATACACACAATGCTTGGGTACTAGTTGGTTGAAAATTATAATGAAAGAACAAACAATCTAAATGTTGGCAACCATACAATACATATCAATGAAGAATTAATAAACTCTTTAACGGGTATACCGAATGGAGACATGGTCGTGAAGGAAAAAATAGGTCAACAACTAATGACAAAGTAGTGGCTGAGTGGAGAGCACATTTCAAAGGGACTGACTAGATTAACAGACCAAGTGTGAAGCTCTACATTAATAACATCTTGCCTGAGATGGATAGCTTCGGGAGAAACTTCTGCCTAATTTCCTTGTAGCATTCTTCACTATAATTGGGCATGCAAGTGATAATGCGGTCGTCAACCAACAGTTCTTGCACAACATTAAACGAAACGTTCAAATAAACCAACTGAACTGTTGTGGTTATCTCATCCAATGCTTGCAACACGCCAAAACCACATGGTCTCCAAAAAACATTTCACAAGGACCTTGATTGTACTTTTGGTAAGAAAACAATTTCCATATATAATAGTTTGCACAAAATAACAATTTAAAAATTAAAAATGTCTTGTGTTACAGCCTGCCTTGGTGAATGATGCTTGCAATAGAAAAAAAGTTGCAACGACAAGAAGGATACCCGATTGAGTGGGTTAGAACAAGAACTCTTGACATGTTTGAGAGTATACTAGTTAAAAGGAAATATGGTCGAGAGCCAAAACGCTATGATGGCAAATAACTTAAATAGAAAACTGTTAAGAAGGCTAAGGAAACAGAGTTTTAAACAGTTGTTCAAGAACAAGCCACACCCAAGACAGCAGACAAAATGCAAGGTGTTGATGAAGAAGATGCTAATAGTGATGATGTTGACAGTGAAGATGAAGTTGATGTTGACAATGTTGATGAGCATGCTGATAATGGTCATGATAAGGTTGATGATGATGATGGTTTTGGTAATGATGATCATTATGATTATGCTGAACTCGACCCTGAAGTTCAAAATGCCATGGAAAATCAATGATGAGAATGAAGAGGCTTTCTATCGAAGGGTTATAGATGAAGATGTAGAAAGCCAGAACAGGATGTTTGAAGTTTCTGCATCAGAGAACAATGCTCTAGTCAGAGTACTAACACAATATGAAGACCATGGTGCTGGTGAGAAAATACAAAACAATGAAGCCGAGGAGGTATGTTGTTCGGATAATAAGTTTAACAAAAAACACAAAACTCCATAATTAATAATTCCTTTTTTTATTTAACAGGCAATGGCTAAGAAGTTGGATGAGGCATACAAAGAATTAGAAGACTTTTATAATAAAATAAGGACATTGTTAAATCAGTCAAAGATTGAACATCCAAATAGCCTCTTAGTATATATAAAATACTCACAATGTCTAACATTGTTAAAGAACATGTCAACATTTGTTGATAAAAATGCCAATGAAGTAGCAGATGAGAGAGAAGAAGGTGAAAACGAAGATGAGGTTGAAAGGGAAGCTGAAGGTGAAAGGGAAGTGGCAGGAGAAGGGGATGGGGAAGGGGAGGGGGAGGGAGAGATGGCTGGAGAACAGAATGCCAAGGAAGTGCAAACATTTTTTTATGAAAACGTCAAGGGAGTGGCTAATGAGAGAAAAGAAGGTGAAAATGAATATGAGGCTGAAAGGAAAGTTGAAGGTGAAAGGGAAGGGGAAGGGGAAGGAGAAGGGGAAGATGAAGGGAAAAGGGAGATGGCTGGAGATCAAAACGCCAAACCCTCAACTATTACGCCAAACCCCATAAATGATGATGCTTAACATGAAGATGAAAGGGAGACTGAGGGTGGTGATGAGTATATTATATTTTCAGCTGAAGAAAGTACAGATGAAGATATAAACGAAAATGATATTAAAAGCTAGGATTGTGAGTTCAAAACACTTGAATATCACATTTTCAGATATAATGGGGAAAAGATAATTAAAGGAATATTGCTGAGGTTTTGGAACTGCCGGGACAAGACTAGAACAAATGATTGAACTAAAAGAAGGTTTAGATTGTCCAAAGATGGTGGAAGAGATGCTTAAAGCTATAAAAAACCACCTGCACCCTGCTGAGGAGACCCCAAAAATGCCTGTATTTGATGCAATGCATAAAATCCTCCCAACAGAAACACAATACAGTCAGGGGCTCATCACTAAACTAGAAAAAACAATTGAGGCAGTCTGTGAAAAAACACAAAACTCACCTGTGACAGAGACACAATTCAATGATGCCTTCGTTTCTCAACTAGAAAAAACTGAAGGGGAGATGGAGAACAAAAGTGTTGACTGTCACACCCCAACCGATGGTGGAATCATCGGGGCGCGACACTGAGCGAAACAGATTGTCCAGAAGTTTCCACAACAACTATAATATAAATTCAGTTAAATGACACGTCCCATACCGTGTCCCAAATAAATAACAAGTTATCACAGAAAGCAACAAGACAAGTAATTCCGTTCCGACAACTCAGATTTAATTATTACAGACAAGGGTTTATTGTTTCTAGACTCCCTAGCCTTGATTTCATCACCATGCACCTAAGCATCCTAGCAACTTAAGCACCTGTCACATACGTTAAAATAAAGTCAATACATATAATGTAAAGGTGAGCATACAAGTTTGATAGTAGCATATAGAGTTCGAATATTTTACGCATAACCAGCACGCACACAGAGAGCAAGGATGCATGTAAATTATCGACATGGACCTATCAATACCAATGACTGCGGGTTGACTGTCCAAGACAGTTCGCACTACATGATCACCACCGTAAATCATGCAAGTTAATTGTCCTTAACAACCCCCGTGTGAACGGGTGCTGAGTCCAAACTATAGTACCACGTTGCTAAGGCAGGTAGACAGCTTTCCACGTGTAAACATAATAACAAGCATACATTTATTCATGTAATACATGCAATCGGTTAGCGTTCAAATAGTTTGTATAGTGTGTTCGATGTGATTTTGATAAGTAACGTATGTAACACCCAAAAGTGCTAAAGCAAAAAGGGTTCGAGTACACTCACAATGATTGATTATGGATTGAAGGGAGCGCTGAGAGTAAGATTAGCCTAAGTAGTTCGATAACACAACAATGAGTAACGTGGAAAGTAAACAAGTGTGAATGGATCGAATAGGCTGGTCGATCGAACGGCAGGTTCGATCGGACGGCCTGTTCGATCGGCTGGTATATCCGATTGGACAGTCCCGTTCGATCGGCCGGTTGGCTCGATCGGCCGATTGGCTCGATCGGCTGGACCATTCGAGTGGATTTTTTCTTCCCCTGGTGTGTTTGTGTTTGAGGATTTGAACTTTTGAAGTTTTCGTTGCAGCATTTGAGAACACTGAAGTGTTCCTACCCTTCAAGTCGATCGATCGAGCGGTTCGCTTGATCGGCTAGCTCACTCGATCGGCTAGGAATTTCAGAAGTGGTCCTCAACTGAATGTCACTCGATCGAACAGTCTGTTCGATCGGCTGGCATTCCCTACTACAAACGAGTTGTGAAAACGATTAAGTGTTGAAGCATAGTATCTCATGATCCGAACAGTAATGTTTACCAATCGAGTGGCATGTTTGATCGAACACTACTTCGTCAATACTATACCTCATAAGATTTTGAAAGTGTGGGACCATGTGCTAGCCGATCGGCTGGCCCGGTCGATCGGCTGGCACGTCAGATCGGCTGGGCTGTTCGAACAGCCTAGCCGTTCGGCCAGCATTTCTGACCTGGTCGGCCTTTCGTCTAACACTTGGCTGTTTGTTTATTTGTCATTCTTTCAAGGTATCTTGACAACGTGTTGAACTATGATAACTTTCGTTCCTACCTGTTCCCTTGGCTAGAACAGGAATCACCCAAATCCGGCCGGTGAACGGTTCGGAATGTCGGTTTAGAGTTGAACCCGAAATCGGTGAACCTTGTTCATAGAACCCAAATCTTGAACCTTGTAACTATTTGAATGATTAGTTAGCCGGTTCAAGCTCCGTTCCTATTGATGGGAGGCATTGAGTGTAAAAGAGTTGAAAGAAAGTTGGAAACCCTTCCTTCAATCCCTCACACCATGAAAATGTTTAGATCTATGATAGATCTTAACTTGTTTATGTGGAAATCGGTTGGATCTAAGCTATTCATGGTTGAATGATGTCAAAGTTTGATGTTCTTCAAGAACACCATGATGACATCACCCAAGAACACTTAGATCTTGGTGATTTCACGGTTAGAATCCAAGTTTTGAAAGATAGAAAGGTGTAGAATCAAGTAATGATAAAAAACGTACAAGATATAGAGTGAAAACTTACCGGGATTGAGAGAAATCTGAGAAAAGGTGAAGAAGATAGCTGGTACGGTCAGAGCTTTCCAAAAGTGGAAAGTATGACAATGACAGCCCTATTTATAGGCTTCCAAAAGAGGAAAGTGGCAGCCGATCGGCTGGGAGTTCCGATCGAGTGGGCTGCTCGATCGGCTGGCAAGGTGCTAGCCGATCGGCTGGCCTGTTCGATCAGGATGCTTCCTGTTCGATCCGCCACGCACTTCGAGTATTTTGCGACGATTTTCAACGTTTCGATTTCGATGGACGATGATAGGGATTCGATAGAGTTCCTAGTCAAATTACTTTTAATCCCAACTACTATACCTAACATACAATCTCCTATAAGTCACGTTTTGATGTCGGTTTCAATTGAGTTCGATTGCTTTTCGAGTGTCGATTCGATTTTCGATTGATTTGTTTGAATACCACACCAAACATAAAGTAAACACGCACAAGTAACACCTAAGGCACACACACACGTATAACAATACCACAATTCGCATAATTCGAGTCTCGAGTTCGATTGATTGTTAGACCGGTTTGATTACTGATTAGGTTAACTTTATCACATTGTTACTTCCTATCATTCACAGTCGTAGATCGGTTCGCATTAAAACACATTCGATTACTTCGATTCTTGCTGATTACAACACTTACTCCACATAATACAACTAAACTATAAAATCGACTATCTACAGTCAAAGAAAGTCAAAGTTGACTTGGACTTTGACTTTGACTTTGACATTCGAAAACACGGGGTGTTACAGCCTCCCCTTGTTTAGGGAATTTCGTCCCGAAATTAGGCTCGAAGGCTACACAACACCGTGATTTACCAATTTGATGCTTCAGATCTATTCATTTAAACAACTGTGGGTCCTTGGCCTTCATGTCGCTTTCGAGTTCCCAAGTGAACTCCGCGCCTCGTTTGCCTTCCCATCGGACCTTCACGATCGGGATGCGAGAGCGCCTGAGTTGCTTGGTTTGGCGATCCATGATCTCGACAGGCTTTTCCACGAAGTGCAACGTTTCGTTGACCTGAAGATCGTCGAGTGGTAAGATTAGATCATGATCAGCAAGGCATTTTCGGAGGTTAGAGACGTGGAAAGTCGGGTGGACGTTACTAAGTTCCTCCGGTAATTCGAGTCTGTAGGCGACTTTTCCGATTCTTTCCAGAATCCTAAAAGGTCCAACATATCGAGGCGCGAGTTTCCCTTTCTTTCCGAATGGTACTACACCCTTCCAAGGTGATACCTTTAGGAGTACGTAGTCACCAACTTCGAATTCAAGGGGCTTGCGTCTTTTATCGGCGTAACTTTTCTGTCTGTTCCGAGCTTTCACCAAGTTGTCTCTAATCTGGTGGATTTTGTCAGTCGTTTCTTGTAGAATCTCGGGACCGGTTAATTGTGAGTGACCGATCTCGTGCCACACAATAGGCGATCAACATCTTCTACCATACAAACCCTCGAAAGGTGCCATTTGAATGCTGGCATGATAGCTGTTATTGTACGAGAATTCGACCAATGGCAAGTGTTTGTTCCAGCTACCGCCAAAGTCTATAACACACGCTCGGAGCATGTCTTCAAGAGTACGGATCGTTCTTTCAGTCTGTCCGTCGGTATGAGGATGGAATGCAGTACTTAGATTAAGCGACATACCAAGAGCCGCTTGAAACGTTTCCCACAATCGCGAAGTGAACCGAGCGTCACGATCTGAAATGATATCACGAGGCGTACCATGATTACGAATGATCTCGTCGGTGTAGATTTGGGCTAGTCGTTCCACCTTGTAGTCTTCTCGTATCGGCAAAAAGTGGGCTGATTTCGTTAGACGATCGACTATGACCCAAATACTGTCGTGACCTGATGGCGTGGGCGGGAGCTTTGTTATGAAATCCATAGCTATGCTCTCCCACTTCCATATAGGTATCGGCGGTTGTTCGAGTAAGCCGGAAGGTCTTTGATGTTCAGCCTTTACTCTTGCACAAGTTAAACAGCTTCCAACGTATAGAGCGATATCCCGTTTCATACCCGGCCACCAGTACTTATAACGAAGATCCTAGTACATCTTGTCCGCACCGGGATGAATGGAGTATCGGGACTTGTGGGCTTCGTTCATGATAATCTTTCGCAAATCGGTCCGCTTAGGGATCCAAATTCGGTCCAGATAATAGAATATCCCATCTGGTTTACTTAGTAACTGAGCTCCATCGTGATAGATCCTTTCTTTCTTCAAAGTACGCTCGTTAAAGCAAGCATGTTGGGCTTCGCGGATAAGGGTTTCGAGGTTGTGCTGGGCTTGGGTGTTTCGGGTACTGAGCACGTAACTCTTTCTGCTGAGAGCGTCAGCAACCACATTCGCCTTGCCTGGGTGATAACGAATCTCACAGTCGTAATCGTTGAGAAGTTCTACCCATCGGCGTTGACGCATATTAAGCTCTCTCTGATTAAAGATGTGTTGTAAACTCCTGTGATCAGTGTAAATCGTACACTTAGTGCCATACAGGTAGTGTCGCCAAATCTTCAATGCAAAGACAACCGTGCCTAGCTCGAGGTCATGGGTTGTATAGTTCTTCTCGTGGATCTTGAGCTGACGAGATGCATAGGCTATAACCTTGTCTCGCTGCATGAGAACACAGCCGAGGCCAAGGTTAGAAGCATCACAGTAGACAATGAAGTTGTCGCTTCCGTCGGGCGGTGTAAGAATCGGTGCGTTGCACAGCATATGCTTGAGGGTTTGAAAGGCAGTCTCTTGTGCGTTTCCCCACACAAAAGGATTGTCCTTCTGCGTAAGAGCAGTAAGCAGCACAGCGATCTTGGAGAATCCTTCAATGAATCGTCGATAATAGCCCGCTAGTCCGAGAAAAGAACGAACTTCTGACGGGTTCTTAGGCGTAATCCAGCTTTTGACAGCTTTAATCTTCGCAGGATCGACATGGATACCCCGACTATTCACTATGTGACCCAGAAATTGATCCTCCTCCAACCAGAATTCGCACTTGGAGAACTTGGCATAGAGTTGGTTACCCTGGAGTAACTCGAGAACCAAACGTAGATGTTGCGTGTGTTCGGATTTCGACTTGGAATAAATCAAGACATCGTCGATGAACACGATGACGAAACGGTCAAGGTATGGCTTACACACGCGATTCATCAGATCCATGAAAACCGCGGGTGCGTTGGTTAAACCAAAGGGCATAACAACAAATTCGTAATGGCCATAACGGGTTCGAAAAGCGGTTTTAGGAATGTCTTCCTCCTGAATCCGTAGCTGATGATATCCTGAACGTAGATCGATCTTAGAGAAGCATGCTGCACCTTGTAGTTGATCAAACAAATCATCAATTCGGGGCAAGGGGTATCGGTTCTTGATGGTTAGCTTATTCAATTACCGATAGTCGATGCACATCCGGAACGACCCATCCTTCTTTTTGACGAAAAGGACTGGCGCGCCCCAAGGAGAGGTGCTTGGGTGAATAAAGCCTTTTTCGAGTAATTCCCGGAGTTGGTTCGAGAGTTCCCGCATTTCGGATGGTGCGAGTCGATAAGGGGCTTTGGCAACGGGGTTAGCTCCAGGAATGAGGTCGATATGAAAGTCGATATCACGACTTGGTGGTAGTCTGGGAAGATCATCAGGGAACACCTGAGGAAATTCACGAACCACTGGAACATCCTTGACTTCAACTTTCTTTTTCTTTCCCTTCTCCGCTACTACAATGTTGGCTAGGAAGGCTCGGTATTCCTTGCGGAGATACTTGCTGGCTTGAATGCACGACATAAGCTTGAGGCCTTTCGACGTTGTTTCACCGTATACACATAGGAGATCACCATTCGCGAGCGAGAATCGAATCATCTTTTCAAAGCACACAACTTCAGCATGGTTTTCACGAAGAAAGTCCATGCCGATTATGACATCAAAACTTCCGAGTTGCATCGGAATAAGGTCGATTGGGAAGATGTGATTGTTGAGTTCGAGAGTACAATCACGGAGTACTGAATTGACGGCAATAGTTCTCCCTGTAGCAACTTCGACTTCGAATGATGAGGATAGATAAGAGCGCTTACGACTAAGGAGCTTCTCGAATTCAAATGACACAAAGCAGTTATCGGCTCCAGTATCAAACAAACATGATGCATAAATACCATTCACAAGGAACGTACCATTAACCACGTTGTTATCCGCCTGAGCCTGGCGGGCATTGATGTTGAAGGTTCGGGCATGGGCTGCTTGCTGCTGTTGCTGAGGCTGCTGTTGTTGCTGTTGCTGCTGGGGCTCTTGCTTGACTACCCTGTTCGGGCATCTGTTGGAAAAGTGGTTAGGGTTACCACATGCAAAGCAGACTCGAGCATTAACTGCAGGTGCTTGAGCTGCTTGTTGGCCTTGAGGGGCAGGGAGTAGAGCTTGGTTGGCAGTAGCTTGAGCTGGGGCTTGACGGGGACCATAACGGCAGTTCGCAATGAAATGACCGTACAGGTTGCAGTGAGTGAAAAAACGGCAAGCTAGGCCCACTGGATAATGATATGAACATGTCAGGCAGAGTGGGTGAGGGCCTGTGTATGCACGCTTTGCTGGCGGTGCATTGATCACTGGAGCTGAGCGCTGGTGCTGCTGCTGTTGAGCTGGTACAGATTGTAGGGGAGCAGCGGTGGTTGCGGCAGCACAACTCTTGTTGCTGGAGCTGTTGTTGTTGTTCTTCTTCTTCCTTCTTGAAGACTTGGAGGATTGAGCAGATGAGTCAGTGGGTGCTACAGTGGCTTGATGCAGAGACTTAGTTTGCCTATCCCAGAAACCAGACTTGACTCGCTTATCATTGATCTCAGTGGCGAGTAGGTAGGTTTCTTCGATCGTTGCTGGCTTGGCGGCGTGAACAAAGTCGGCTACACAATCAGGTAGGGCTCGGATGTACTTCTTGATGGCTTGATCGGAGGTTTTGACTTGATCAGGGCAGATAATGCTAAGCTGTTTGAAGCGAGCAGTGAGAGCAGCGTTGTCTCCATCCTTCTGCTTGATTCCCCAGAACTCGTCCTCCAGCTTTTGGCGTTCATGAGGAGGGCAGAATTCTTCGATCATAATCGCTTTCAATTCCTTCCATGATAGCCCATAAGCTGCATCGTTTCCGCGCTTGTTTCGTTCGGCAGTCCACCAGTCTAAAGCACGGGACTGGAAGACGCCTGTTGCATTGAGTGTGCGGAGATGCTTGGGACATCCGCTCTGGCGCAGAGTGACTTCGACCGAGTCGAACCAGTGAAACATGGCTGTCGGACCATCTTCGCCAGTAAACTCTTTTGGTCCGCATGCTTTGAACTGCTTGAAGCTGAAAGCAGCCTTGCTGGAATCCTTAGGGATTTCGGCTCGGGATTCTTCTGACGACTTGCTAGCATTCTCATACACCTCACTCACAGCTTTCGCCACAGTTTTGTAGATGATAGCAGCGAGACGTCTGTCCCTCTTTTCCTGGCGGGTAAGTGGGGCTCGAGGTCGGGATCCAGACGATGACATGGTCTGCAACAGACATCGTCACGAGTCTCAACACAACGAAATCGAATCTCACCTCACACGTCTACTACTCTCTAAAGCTTAGAATCACGTCGAAATACGTATCACATAAACATATAAGCACATAACCACAGATACACATAGGCACAGAAGCACCTAGAACACAGAAGCACAAAACACAGACACACGTAAATTACCTAGGCATTTAATCACTGAGGTAGTCAGAAAACAGAAACCTATCCTTCAAAGTTCGCGCGTCGTTCGAATATCGTATCGAATAGCATCGTATAGTATATCCTAACTTAGTTGTATAGCACAGTATAGTATGATATCGTCTTAGAGTTGCGATAACTGGATGTCGAATTGAGATAGAACAGCAATTGCGAGTCGTGTGTGTCGATAGCGAAATCGAATAATATCCCAAAACATAAGCGTAAAACAAGAAAGCACACATAAACATATAAAATCATCAAGTCATCAGAGTACACAGTTACGGTTCTCAGAATCGAAACACATAGAATCGAGAGTTAGATTGTCTGCGGCTACTAGACATCGACTATCCAGGGTAACTCGACTATTCACAGTAGACTTGTCGTCACTTTCGACTCTAGAGGTCGTGTTTCTGCCTCGATTCTTGGGCATTCCACACGCGTTCCCTAGGTCATACTTGTGGGTTCAGGTCGATGGATTCCGTCGTATCCTTGGTGAGATAAATAAAATCCAGAACAAACTACCAAGGTCAGGGTTTCACCCCTTGGCTTAGCAATTTCTTCCTTGTTTTCAATAAAATAAAGGAGGTTATTCGTCAAAATATGGATTTCACTCCTGATTTGGCATAACCTCCTTGGTTTGTTGGTGAAAATAATGAGATAAGCATGAATAAACGAATAAAGTCAGCATAAGTCAGGCAGTTTAGTCAGGAGTTTGCGGCTTTCACACCTATTCCCAATTAAACCTACCGACTTTTATTTGAAAACTCGAGTGCAGTGGTAGGGAAGGATCGCAGAATTAAGCACATAAACAAGGTCTGATGGTTCCTAACTATAGTCTAGGTTTCTAAGACAGCGACCCGGACTAGGTCGTGTCTGCCTAATTCCCTATAGTTATGGCTCTGATACCAATCTGTCACACCCCAACCGATGGCGGAATCATCGGGGCGCGGCACTGAGCGAAACAGATTGTCCAGAAGTTTCCACAACAACTATAATATAAATTCAGTTTAAATGACACGTCCCATACCGTGTCCCAAATAAATAACAAGTTATCAACAGAAAGCAACAAGACAAGTAATTCCGTTCCAACAACTCAGATTTAATTATTACAGACAAGGGTTTATTGTTTCTAGACTCCCTAGCCTTGATTTCATCACCATGCACCTAAGCATCCTAGCAACTTAAGCACCTGTCACATACGTTAAAATAAAGTCAATACATATAATGTAAAGGTGAGCATACAAGTTTGATAGTAGCATATAGAGTTCGAATATTTTACGCATAACCAGCACGGACACAGAGAGCAATGATGCATGTAAATTATCGACATGGACCTATCAATACCAATGACTGCGGGTTGACTGTCCGAGACAGTTCGCACTACATGATCACCACCGTAAATCATGCAAGTTGATTGTCCTTAACAACCCCCGTGTGAACGGGTGCTGAGTCCAAACTATAGTACCACGTTGCTAAGGCAGGTAGACAGCTTTCCACGTGTAAACATAATAACAAGCATACATTTATTCATGTAATACATGCAATCGGTTAGCGTTCAAATAGTTTGTATAGTGTGTTCGATGTGATTTTGATAAGTAACGTATGTAACACCCAAAAGTGCTAAAGCAAAAAGGGTTCGAGTACACTCACAGTGATTGATTATGGATTGAAGGGAGCGCTGAGAGTAAGATTAGCCTGAGTAGTTCGATAACACAACAATGAGTAACGTGGAAAGTAAACAAGTGTGAATGGATCAAATAGGCTGGTCGATCGAATGGCAGGTTCGATCGGATGGCCTGTTCGATCGGCTGGTATATCCGATTGGACAGTCCCGTTCGATCGGCCGATTGGCTCGATCGGCCGGTTGGCTCGATCGGCTGGACCATTCGAGTGGATTGTTTCTTCCTCTGGTGTGTTTGTGTTTGAGGATTTGAACTTTTGAAGTTTTCATTGCAGCATTTGAGAACACTAAAGTGTTCCTACCCTTCAAGTCTATCGATCGAGCGGTTCGCTCGATCGGCTAGCTCACTCGATCGGCTAGGAATTTCAGAAGTGGTCCTCAACTGAATGTCACTCGATCGAACAGTCTGTTCGATCGGCTGGCATTCCCTACTACAAACGACTTGTGAAAACGATTAAGTGTTGAAGCATAGTATCTCATGATTCGAACAGTAATGTTTACCAATCGAGTGGCATCTTCGATCGAACACTACTTCGTCAATACTATACCTCATAAGATTTTGAAAGTGTGGGACCATGTGCTAGCCGATCGGCTGGCCCGGTCGATCGGCTGGCACGTCAGATCGGCTGGGCTGTTCGTGTCACACCCCCAAAATCCACCCGCGGATAACACCCGCTTCGAGGGCGTGACTGACCAGGATCCAGCCACCAATTATACTGACTAATTAGATTGATAACGAAAAGTAATACTTGCCGACCATGAGATTAGCAAATACCAAGTTCAGAGTTTAAGGTTTCAAGTTTAAACAGTAATAGATAGCGGAAGCATAAATAAATAGTTTTAAACAGTGTTCATAAGGTAATCATGATAAATGCCCAACACACGGGCAGACGACCACTACACATCCCAAGCAGCCGCTCCAGTCACTGGCCACCTGCAAAGCATGCAGTAAGGGGGTCAACAATAATGCTGAGTGAGTTCACTAGTTGTCCAGTTTTAATTACCAAAAACTCGTTTCACCAGTTAATTTATCCGTTTATACATGCCATGGGGAGCTACCCCAAAAGTTAGCGACTAAACTGTTTTTCCAATACCGAACACTAGGTAACCGTTTGCGTTTCCGCAGGATGCCCCGATGTCAATGTTCTATCATCATTGACGGATGCCTGAGTACATTAGTTCACGACCGATCCCATACCATGGCACGGTGTGAGGCTGGTAAGACCTAAATAGCGCTATCAACTAATAACCCGTTCGCCTGGCACCGGCGACTAATCGGTATTATGTAGTAGGGACTTGAGTGATAGAGTTGCGTTTAGTGCCGATGGTTGCATTCCGTATAAACAGTAATTAACTAAAAAGGGTTTCCCAATACAAGGGAAGATAAAGTAAGTTTGTTCCCAATAACTAGGGAAGGAATGTAGACGGTATCCCCTTTACAAGGGGATAGGGTTGTTTTAGTCTCGTGTCCCAAACCACCGGGACGCATGCTTTTAAGTTGTGAACTCACCTTGGGTTGCTCGGTATGATACGTTACTTGGTTAAGTATGTTGGTCACCACATCCTAGCATGGTTACCAAGTAGGGGTCAAGTTGGGTACAAGTAAACACGTATAAAACACACTTAACATAAATGCAAACAACCACAGTAGCAGGTATACATGCAGCCCAGTCAACAGAAAGTCCAACATACAACAGTGGGGTTATTGGGCCTAAACAGTAACAGATACTAAAGCAGTCCAGTTAACAGATAATCCAACAAGTTCTTTGGCCCAATAACAGCCCAGTCGAGACAAGAGTGACTCGCAACCAAGGTTGCGACTCGCAACCGAGGTCTCGGTTCGTCACGCTTTGGTTACGACTCGCAATCGGAGATTCCGACTCGCAACCGGCGGTTCCGACAAAGCAGTTGTGGTTACGACTCACAATCGGATCGATACGCGTTGATTACGACTCGCAACCGGGAGGTCTCGACAAATCCTGCTGTGGTTTCGAGTCGCAACCAAGGGTTCCGACTCGCAACCATGATTACGTGCACATGAAGGCCTTCTAGAACCTGCAAACTGTACTAACCAATAGAATTGCATTTTCATGAAATCGGTGTACTATGCCACTAAAACATGTTTTCTTGTCTAACCCTTGTCTAAAATGGATCAAACAAGCAGAATTTCAAATATTCATCATGTTCATAACATATTCAAATTGTTCATCAAAGCATTCATGATATTCATCCTTTAAGCACAAAACTATAAGTTCAAAGAACACACACATTTAACACAACCTGTTTTAACACAAATGAGCCTAATCGGCATTATTATTCTTGGTTCCTAGTCTAGCATGATTTATCATAAATCACAACCCGTGAGATCAAGCAAAACATACATATTATTCGGCCAAAATCATTCAAACAAGCATCTAACCTTATCCGAATAACAGAACCATTTATCACAAAATCGGATCATTTCCATTAAGGCACAAAATTCATTTCAAACAACCACTTTTATCACCAAACAAGCATTTCATAACTACAACATCAACAATCAAGCACTAACCAATAACCATGCTATCTAACATACCACTAATAATAATCAAGAACCATATAAATCAACAAAACACTAACCGGTAGAGATTCAAGGTGTGTGGGTATGATGGATCGATGAATGAGCTTCCGGTTGGTGGTTCCGAGCTAAAGCCGAGTATGTTCTTGATGTTGGTTGAACCCGAGAAGAAGAAGAGGGATTGTAGTGTTGTGCTAGGGTTTTAGGGTTTAGTGAAGAAGAGAGTGAATGAGGGAGAGTGTGATGAGTGTTGTAAAAATGGTTAAGGGAGGGGTGGGTTGGTTTTTATAATGTTCCGAGTTGGGCTAGGGGGATTCCGGATTGGGTTTCTCGGTCACAAGGCCCAAACCGGCCTAAGTCTCGAGTCGGGTCTCGGGTTTGGTTGTGGTTTCGGCTCGCTAACATAACACACGTATATATATATATATATGTACACATATATATCACAAATACATATACACGCATAACATGTAACACAATAGTTCAGATTTTCATTCAATAACATATATACACGTAAGTTACATCACAAAAGGTTTCCCGGGAAAATCCGAAGTGTCACATTATCCCCAAGTTTTAGGAACTTTCGTCCCGAAAGTTAAGGCAGCCACTGTCAAGCTAGTGTAAGTGAAAGCGTTTCAACGGGGTGTCACATCATCCCCCCGTTAGTTTGGAATTTCGTCCCGAAATTCGTTCGTAGCTTCAGTGCTGGGGTTTTCGTTTGGGAACAACTGGGGATACTTGTGCTTCATCTGGTCTTCCCGCTCCCAGGTATACTCTGGGCCACGTCGCGAGTTCCAACGGACTCGTACGAGAGGTATCTGGCTACGTTTGAGGATTTTGATCTCTCGATCCGTGATCTCAATCGGTTCCTCAGTAAAGTGTAGCTGTTCATCAATCGTTAGTTCCTTAAAAGGAATCACAAGTGTTTCATCCGACAAACACTTCTTCAGGTTGGATACGTGAAAAACGTTGTGTACCGCACTCAGTTCCTCAGGCAGGTTTAATCTATAAGCAACCTTACCGATCTTCTCGGTAATTTCGAATGGTCCGATATAACGCGGATTAAGCTTGCCCCGTTTACCAAAGCGAACCACACCCTTCCAGGGTGAGACTTTAAGTAGAACCCGGTCGCCGACCTGGAATTCCAATGGTTTCCTACGCTTATCAGCGTAGCTCTTCTGACGGTCACGAGCTGCCGCCATGCGTTGTCTGATCTGGGCAATCTTTTCCGTTGTATCTACCACCATCTCTGGGCCCGTGATTTGACTATCACCGATTTCCGCCCAGCAGAGAGGTGACCGACATTTACGACCGTACAATGCCTCAAAAGGTGCTGCCTGAATACTAGTGTGGTAGCTGTTGTTGTAAGAGAACTCTACTAGCGGTAGATGCTTCTCCCAATTCTTGCCAAAATCGATTACACACGCTCTAAGCATGTCTTCTAGGGTTTGGATGGTGCGTTCGGACTGTCCATCCGTTTGTGGGTGATAAGCAGTGCTCATGTCCAAACGTGAGCCAAAGCATTTGTGCATAGCTTGCCACAATTCCGAAGTAAATCGAGCGTCTCGGTCTGAAATAATTGAGGTTGGCACTCCATGCCTCGAAACTACTTCCTTTAAGTAAATCTCTGCCAAGGTAGAAAACTTGTCTGTTTCCTTAATAGCCAGAAAGTGCGCGGACTTGGTCAATCGATCTACGATTACCCAAATAGTATCATTTCCGCGTTGAGACCTAGGTAGCCCTGTAACAAAATCCATGGAAATTTGCTCCCATTTCCATTTCGGGATATCTGGTTGTTGGAGTAGGCCTGCCGGCTTCTGGTATTCTGTCTTGACTCTCGCGCAAGTCAAGCATTTGCTGACGTATGTTGCTATGTGGGCCTTCATACCAGGCCACCAGTATGTAGTCTTCAAATCATGGTACATCTTGTCCGAACCAGGGTGTACCGAGTAGCGGGACTTGTGGGCTTCGTCCATCACGAGTTCACGTAAACCTCCAAAGAGAGGAACCCAAATGCGCCCTGTTACATAGTAAGCACCATCTTCTTTCTGTTCTAGTTGCTGTCTCGACCCTCGCAGAGATTCAGCCCTGATGTTTCCCGGCTTCAATGCTTCAACTTGAGCATTTCGAATCTGGGTAGGGAGGTTAGACTGGATGGTAAGTTGCAGTGCTCGCACGCGCTTCGGTACAGTGTCCTTTCGGCTGAGGGCGTCTGCCACGACATTGGCCTTGCCCGGGTGGTACTTGATGGCGCATTCGTAGTCATTTAAGAGTTCGACCCATCGACGTTGTCGCATGTTTAATTCCTTTTGCCTAAAGATATGCTCGAGACTCCTGTGATCGGTGTAAATAGTGCACTTGGTACCGTACAGGTAATGTCTCCATATCTTAAGAGCAAAGATCACTGCTCCCAGTTCCAAATCATGCGTCGTGTAGTTCTTTTCGTGCGTCTTGAGTTGTCGAGAGGCGTAGGCAATAACTTTCTCGCGTTGCATTAGCACGCAACCGAGCCCATGAATAGACGCATCGCAGTAAACCACAAAGTCGTCAGTACCTTCAGGTAGCGAGAGAATAGGAGCGCTACAGAGGTTATCCTTAAGCCTCTGAAAAGCAGATTCCTGTGCTGCATTCCACTTGTAGGCGACGCCTTTATGAGTAAGAGTCGTGAGGGGTTGTGCAATCTTTGAGAATCCCTGAATGAATCTGCGGTAGTAGCCCGCCAAACCCAAGAATTGGCGAACTTCAGTGGGAGTCTTAGGCGTAGGCCAGTTCTTTATCGATTCGATCTTAGCTGGGTCGACATGAATTCCGTTCTTATTAACTACATGGCCGAGGAAATGGACTTCTCGAAGCCAGAAGTCACATTTAGAGAATTTGGCGTACAGTTGCTCGTTGCGAAGAAGTTCGAGGATAAGGCGTAGGTGCTGTTCATGCTCCTCTTGACTTTTCGAATAAATCAGAATGTCATCGATAAACACGATCACGAATTTGTCGAGGTAAGGCTTACATACGCGGTTCATAAGATCCATGAACACTGCCGGTGCGTTGGTCATTCCGAAAGGCATAACGAGGAATTCATAGTGACCATAGCGGGTCCTAAACGCAGTCTTGGAAATATCTTCGTCACGTACTCTCAACTGATGATAACCTGACCGTAGGTCGATCTTAGAATAGTAGCTCGATCCTTGCAGCTGATCGAATAGGTCGTCGATGCGCGGGAGAGGGTAACGATTCTTGATGGTAACCTTGTTCAACTCACGATAGTCGATGCACATTCGGAACGTGCCATCCTTCTTCTTGACAAAGAGTACTGGTGCTCCCCAGGGTGATGAACTAGGACGGATAAATCCTTTATCCAATAATTCTTGTAGTTGCGTCGAGAGTTCCTTCAGTTCTGCAGGGGCTAAACGGTACGGTGCACGAGCTATGGGTGCTGCTCCGGGAGCTAGCTCGATTTGGAATTCGACCTGACGGTGGGGAGGGAGTCCAGGTAGTTCCTCAGGAAATACCTCGGGATAATCGCGTACTACAGGAAAATCTTCAATTCTCTTTTCCTTTTCGTGGGTGTTGGTGACAAGTGCTAAGATAGCGGTGTGCCCTTTCTGCAAACACTTCTGGGCTTTTAAAAGCGAGATAATGCCTGTGACTTCTCCACCTTTGTTGCCTTGAACGATGAGGGGTTGACCAGAACGACGAGGTATACGAACTGCTTTCTCTTGACAGAGGATCTCAGCGTGATGTTTGGATAACCAATCCATACCAATGACGACGTCGAAGCTTCCAAGTTTGACAGGGAAAAGATCGATACTAAACGTATGGCCAGACAATTCTAGGGTGCAGTCGTGGATCACATGCGTGGCCTCGATGTTCTTACCATTAGCTATCTCGACGATGTGCTTAGAACTTAATAATGCGGGCGAGTGCTTAAGTTTCTTACTAATGCGAAGGGATACATAACTGGCATCGGCACCGGAATCAAATAACACAGAAACATAACGATCATCAAGTAGGAACTTACCCGCCACGACGTTGGGATCGTTCCTTGCCTCTCCAGCTCCAATCACGAAAGCTCTGCCCCTTGCATTTCCAGCATTGTTGTTTTGCTCATTGTTCCCAGCTCCCTGATTGTTGTTGCGATTCTGATTCAGTTCAGGGCAATCCTTTCGCATGTGCCCTGTTGCCCCGCATTTAAAACATGCTCTGTTGTTTCCCTGCTGCTGTTGCTGTTGAGGTTGTTGCTGATTCTGCCTTGCTGGGAACTGACTCCTACAATCCTTGGCTTCGTGCCCCATCTTGTGGCATCGCTGACACTGACCCTTGTTGCATGCCCCATTGTGGTGCCTGTTACACTTGTTGCACTTAGGGTAGTTTCCCCGGTAGCCACCCTGTTGCTGAGTGCCTTTGTTGTTGTCAGTTTTCCTTTGCTGTGCTGGGGCTTGAGTAGGGTTAGCATCCTTGCCCTGATTTCCATCCCACTTTCGTTTACCATCACTAGAACTTCCTTCCGGAACACTGATCCTCTTGGGCAACCTGCCCTCTTCCACAGCCTGATCAGTGAGTTTGTGAGCAAGTCGAACGATCGGCTGAATGGTAGTGTGGTTGGCTGAAGTTACATGGCTTCGAATTTCTGGAGCCAGACCCTTGATGTACAGTTCGATTCTTCGATACATAGGTCGAGACATGTTTGGACAAAGAGCAACATAGTCGTTGGACAGTTTGGTGTAGGTCTCAATCTCTGACCCAACCATCTTGAGTTCATAGTACTCATTTTCCAGCTTGTGGATGTCATCCCTGTGACAGTACTCTTCTTTGATCATATCCTTGAAATCTTCCCACGCAGTAGCGTTTGCAGTCTCCAAACCAAGCATTTGAATTTGCGCCTTTCACCATGAAAGTGTGCTTCCCTCAAGAGTACCAGTAGCAAACTTCACCCAATTAGCAGGGGGACACTCGCAGACAGCGAAGACAGCTTCGACCTTCTCGATCCAGTGTAAAAGACCTATGGCACCCTCAGTGCCACTGAACGGAAGAGGCTTGCAATCCATGAAGGTCTTGAAGGTACAAACACGTGGTTGCACAGGTGCAGGCTGACCTGTTGTGAGGAGTGAAGCGAAATAGGTTTAGAGGTGAAAGGACGATGTGGCGGTAGGATCTAAACATCCTAAAACATCGAGTTTACCTATAGGGTGAGCTGCGAAAGCTGCAGCCACAGTGTTGAGCAGGTTAGTGAACTGAGCCTGAGTCATGTTGACGTTTCCTCGTCCGCGTCCACTCATTGTCTTCATAACCAGAAAACATAGCATGAGTGTGTGATAGCGAGAATAAGATAGAAGAGAGAAGATGTATCTATCTAATCAGGCAAACTAGTACGTATTGTAAAGCAGAAAGCATAAAACAATTAAGCAAGTAACTATGGGTCCGAGCTATGAGGTCAGATATGTCGAGCCTTGTACTTGGAGTGTAGTGTCGTCACGAGTCACGGGTTATAGTCTGGTTTTTCTCAAAAAGATTTTTCCCCTTTTTAAAACCAAGTTCACTATAACCAATGGCTCTGATACCAATCTGTCACACCCCCAAAATCCACCCGCGGATAACACCCGCTTCGAGGGCGTGACTGACCAGGATCCAGCCACCAATTATACTGACTAATTAGATTGATAACGAAAAGTAATACTTGCCGACCATGAGATTAGCAAATACCAAGTTCAGAGTTTAAGGTTTCAAGTTTAAACAGTAATAGATAGCGGAAGCATAAATAAATAGTTTTAAACAGTGTTCATAAGGTAATCATGATAAATGCCCAACACACGGGCAGACGACCACTACACATCCCAAGCAGCCGCTCCAGTCACTGGCCACCTGCAAAGCATGCAGTAAGGGGGTCAACAATAATGCTGAGTGAGTTCACTAGTTGTCCAGTTTTAATTACCAAAAACTCGTTTCACCAGTTAATTTATCCGTTAATACATGCCATGGGGAGCTACCCCAAAAGTTAGCGACTAAACTGTTTTTCCAATACCGAACACTAGGTAACCGTTTGCGTTTCCGCAGGATGCCCCGATGTCAATGTTCTATCATCATTGACGGATGCCTGAGTACATTAGTTCACGACCGATCCCATACCATGGCACGGTGTGAGGCTGGTAAGACCTAAATAGCGCTATCAACTAATAACCCGTTCGCCTGGCACCGGCGACTAATCGGTATTATGTAGTAGGGACTTGAGTGATAGAGTTGCGTTTAGTGCCGATGGTTGCATTCCGTATAAACAGTAATTAACTAAAAAGGGTTTCCCAATACAAGGGAAGATAAAGTAAGTTTGTTCCCAATAACTAGGGAAGGAATGTAGACGGTATCCCCTTTACAAGGGGATAGGGTTGTTTTAGTCTCGTGTCCCAAACCACCGGGACGCATGCTTTTAAGTTGTGAACTCACCTTGGGTTGCTCGGTATGATACGTTACTTGGTTAAGTATGTTGGTCACCACGTCCTAGCATGGTTACCAAGTAGGGGTCAAGTTGGGTACAAGTAAACACGTATAAAACACACTTAACATAAATGCAAACAACCACAGTAGCAGGTATACATGCAGCCCAGTCAACAGAAAGTCCAACATACAACAGTGGGGTTATTGGGCCTAAACAGTAACAGATACTAAAGCAGTCCAGTTAACAGATAATCCAACAAGTTCTTTGGCCCAATAACAGCCCAGTCGAGACAAGAGTGACTCGCAACCAAGGTTGCGACTCGCAACCGAGGTCTCGGTTCGTCACGCTTTGGTTACGACTCGCAATCGGAGATTCCGACTCGCAACCGGCGGTTCCGACAAAGCAGTTGTGGTTACGACTCGCAATCGGATCGATACGCGTTGATTACGACTCGCAACCGGGAGGTCTCGACAAATCCTGCTGTGGTTTCGAGTCGCAACCAAGGGTTCCGACTCGCAACCGTGATTACGTGCACATGAAGGCCTTCTAGAACCTGCAAACTGTACTAACCAATAGAATTGCATTTTCATGAAATCGGTGTACTATGCCACTAAAACATGTTTTCTTGTCTAACCCTTGTCTAAAATGGATCAAACAAGCAGAATTTCAAATATTCATCATGTTCATAACATATTCAAATTGTTCATCAAAGCATTCATGATATTCATCCTTTAAGCACAAAACTATAAGTTCAAAGAACACACACATTTAACACAACCTGTTTTAACACAAATGAGCCTAATCGGCATTATTATTCTTGGTTCCTAGTCTAGCATGATTTATCATAAATCACAACCCGTGAGATCAAGCAAAACATACATATTATTCGGCCAAAATCATTCAAACAAGCATCTAACCTTATCCGAATAACAGAACCATTTATCACAAAATCGGATCATTTCCATTAAGGCACAAAATTCATTTCAAACAACCACTTTTATCACCAAACAAGCATTTCATAACTACAACATCAACAATCAAGCACTAACCAATAACCATGCTATCTAACATACCACTAATAATAATCAAGAACCATATAAATCAACAAAACACTAACCGGTAGAGATTCAAGGTGTGTGGGTATGATGGATCGATGAATGAGCTTCCGGTTGGTGGTTCCGAGCTAAAGCCGAGTATGTTCTTGATGTTGGTTGAACCCGAGAAGAAGAAGAGGGATTGTAGTGTTGTGCTAGGGTTTTAGGGTTTAGTGAAGAAGAGAGTGAATGAGGGAGAGTGTGATGAGTGTTGTAAAAATGGTTAAGGGAGGGGTGGGTTGGTTTTTATAATGTTCCGAGTTGGGCTAGGGGGATTCCGGATTGGGTTTCTCGGTCACAAGGCCCAAACCGGCCTAAGTCTCGAGTCGGGTCTCGGGTTTGGTTGTGGTTTCGGCTCGCTAACATAACACACGTATATATATATATATATGTACACATATATATCACAAATACATATACACGCATAACATGTAACACAATAGTTCAGATTTTCATTCAATAACATATATACACGTAAGTTACATCACAAAAGGTTTCCCGGGAAAATCCGAAGTGTCACAGTTCGAATAGCCTAGCCGTTCGGCCAGCATTTCTGACCTGGTCGGCCTTTCGTCTAACACTTGGCTGTTTGTTTATTTGTCATTCTTTCAAGGTATCTTGACAACGTGTTGAACTATGATAACTTTCGTTCCTACCTGTTCCCTTGGCTTGAACATGAATCACCCAAATCCGGCCGGTGAACGGTTCGAAATGTCGGTTTAGAGTTGAACCCGAAATCGGTGAACCTTGTTCATAGAACCCAAATCTTGAACCTTGTAACTATTTGAATGATTAGTTAGCCGGTTCAAGCTCCGTTCCTATTGATGGGAGGCATTGAGTGTAAAAGAGTTGAAAGAAAGTTGGAAACCCTTCCTTCAATCCCTCACACCATGAAAATGTTTTGATCTATGATAGATCTTAACTTGTTTATGTGGAAATCGGTTGGATCTAAGCTATTCATGGTTGAATGATGTCAAAGTTTGATGTTCTTCAAGAACACCATGATGACATCACCCAAGAACACTTAGATCTTGGTGATTTCACGGTTAGAATCCAAGTTTTGAAAGATAGAAAGGTGTAGAATCAAGTAATGATAAAAAACGTACAAGATTTAGAGTGAAAACTTACCGAGATTGAGAGAAATCTGAGAAAAGGTGAAGAAGATAGCTGGTTCGGTCAGAGCTTTCCAAAAGCGGAAAGTATGACAATGACAGCCCTATTTATAGGCTTCCAAAAGAGGAAAGTGGCAGCCGATCGGCTGGGAGTTCCGATCGAGTGGGCTGCTCGATCGGCTGGCAAGGTGCTAGCCGATCGGCTGGCCTGTTCGATCAGGATGCTTCATGTTCGATCCGCCACGCACTTCGAGTATTTTGCGACGATTTTCAACGTTTCGATTTCGATGGACGATGATAGGGATTCGATAGAGTTCCTAGTCAAATTACTTTTAATCCCAACTACAATACCTAACATACAATCTCCTATAAGTCACGTTTCGATGTCGGTTTCGATTGAGTTCGATTGCTTTTCGAGTTTCGATTCGATCTTCGATTGATTTGTTTGAATACCACACCAAACATAAAGTAAACACGCACAAGTAACACCTAAGGCACACACACACGTATAACAATACCACAATTCGCATAATTCGAGTCTCGAGTTCGATTGATTGTTAGACCGGTTTGATTACTGATTACGTTAACTTTATCGCATTGTTACTTCCTATCATTCACAGTCGTAGATCGGTTCGCATTAAAACACATTCGATTACTTCGATTCTTGCTGATTACAACGCTTACTCCACATAATACAACTAAACTATAAAATCGACTATCTACAGTCAAAGAAAGTCAAAGTTGACTTGGACTTTGACTTTGACTTTGACATTCGAAAACACGGGGTGTTACATGACCAACAAGGTGTAGTGGTTGATAAAACACGATGTCAGCAGGCACTAACTGGAGGTTGGAAGAACCTCATGCAAACTTTTAAAGAAGAAAAGACACCCCAGAAACCCCAAGATGAAAACGCCACTAACACGTCACCAACCAAAACACCAAACATGGCAGATGTGCAGGAGAAGGGTGATGAGGACAAAATGCCAGACATCACAAAGTTGACGCAAGATAACACCATTTTAAACCCAAAAAAGCTGCCTGGTGATGAAGAAGATGATTAAAATGAAGAAAATAAAAAGGAAAAGACTGTGGAAAAAAAAGGAGAAGAGAGAGTTAAAGAAGAGTAGGGCATGTTTGTCACCTTATGTCAGGAGGCAAGTGGTTATACATGCAGCAAGGGCGACACAAGAAAACAACATTTCCACATATATATTCATTGGATGTATGTACATTTCTTTCTCATAAAATGCCAAACTTTGCATTTGTTACATTAAAAATATACATGCATATGCATGTAAACACCCAAAATGCCATGTCTTATATTAAAATGAGTTTGCATAACTAAAATGCCATATGCTGTTTTTTCCAGGAGTACCGTGTTCATGATTGAAGGAGGGTCAGAACTCTCAAGGGTGATTTCTGAGAGCATGAGACCAGGATTCTATGCACACGTCAACATTATTCAAAGTTGGGGCCATATCCTGAAATATGAAGAAAGATACAAGGACCCAAAATCACCCTCAAGATTATTTTGCACACAAATAATCCTGGTAACTCTTTTGCTATTTTTAATTGATACAATTATAGTATGACTTTGTTTTATTCTTAAAAATATGGTTCCTTAACATTACAGAATACGTCGGCGTATATAAAGACAGCGAGTTATCGATACAAAGAATTCAACAACAACATGGAATTGGTTTTAGAACTCGCCCGTTTCAAAGAAGACCAGAAAGATAGAAAGATAAGTGAATATGATCTGGTCTTCGTGAGAATAATATGGCAAAAACATTTCTATGTTGTCTGCTTCAATCTAAAACACAACAGAGTTGATGTATTGGATAACAACGCTGGAAGGGATACACTCAGCATCAAGAAAAAGTATAATGGATGGGTGGAAGTAAGTATCTTAAAAACTTTGTATGTAGAAACTATGTTGACAAAACGCCATACTAATATACGCAAAACTGTGAAACTGCAGCAAGATGCTTTTGCAAACTACTTGCTTATTCAAATATACCCAATGGCTAAGATCATGAAGTCGGCACCTATTGTCATACAAAAGATGGATTGGAGGACAGAATCTAACGGGATCGACTGTGGGATTTTTGCAATGAGGCATATGGAAACGTATATGGGGCAGTTGGCTGGTTGGGAATATGGTCTGGCAAAAGAAGATGTCCCGAATGACCTACAACAAAAACAACTAAATGACCTCAAGATCAAATACATTGCAAAAATCCTGCTGCGTAGCCAAAATGAAAACAGAAGAAAACTGGTCAAATCTTTAAATAAATTCTTAGAATTAGGGGCAGCAAGAATTACTGAATTGTATAAAACAGGGTACAGGAGAATAGAACAAAGGATGGAGGAATATGTAGATTAGCTTAAACGCGATGAATTGCTTTCATTTTTAATTTTCATGTTGACTAATATATTTGGTTTAGACTATTGCATCTACTTGTTTCTTAATATAACATATTAATGAAAACGCCATGCTGAATACTCCATAATGAAAACGCCATTAATTGAATAATAAACAATAAGAAGAACTGATGTTACTGTCTTCGTAAAACATGTTAATGAAAACACCATAAGTTGAATAATTAACAAATAGTAAGAACTGTTGTTTACAAATTAACGCCAATATTCATAACTAATCAGATATACCTAACAAGGTGTAAAACGCCATTGATCGTAAACAATAAGCATGTATTAGAACCCAAATGACAATTAACATTAATAATGAAAACACCAAATATTGAATATAGGAATAACGCCATTGAAACATAAACGCCATTTTCAAAATATTACTTAAAAAAACGCCATTGAAACAAGCATAAAGAACAAAACACCATATCTGTTGGAATTTTGGTTGAAACGGAATTATAACGCCATTTATTTAGGAACGTGGACAATGACAATCGTGCCCCTGCGTATCATTTAAAACCCCCTGCCATGCGTTCGACCTGGATCCGTTCTCACCGTTCTCATACTTCTAACCGTTTTCTCGTGATCCCATTTATATATATATATATATATATATATATATATATACACTCAAGGACTTGCCCTTAAAAGAGGGGGATGGGGTTCGGGGGAGGGGGAGATGAAATCTCACCACTCCAACCGGGAAATCCCTCCGAAAACAAAAAAACAAAAAGACAACGCTCCATACAATTTTTCAGGGTATGGAGCCACGTCGGTCGTTTGGCAAGGCTGTCTCTTGGGGGCACTACTCCCCAAGGAGCCGAGTGGGAAGGAGTGGCCTCAGCTTCGTCCTATAGCGCGGAGTCCTTTAGTTCTCACGCTCCCATCTCAATCATAGCCGTCTTGTCTGTAGCTGCGGAGTTTCGCTGTTTCCGAACTTGGGGGAAGACTCCCTAACCCCTGGGGAGCTCGGAATGCTAGTTCTTAAGCTACAGTTTCTATGATCACTTAAGAGATTTCTCATTTGAACCTTTTTAGGTGCTCTCTCTCTTCTGTCATGAGCTCTCTCTCTTCTGTCATGTTATTTTGGGATTGAAACTAAAAGTAAAAACTGATCGATGTGCTATCTCTCTTCTGTAAGGTGCTCTCTCTCTTCTGTAATAAGTAAAAAGCGGTCGATGTGCTATCTCTCTTCTGTAAGGTGCTCTCTCTCTTCTGTAATAATTAAAAAAACGGTCGATCTTTTTTTTAGGGAAGGGAGACGTACCCTCGACTGCAGTCGAGGCTCATGATGGAAACGAGGGGTGGCGGAGCACCCCGATAATGATAGATGCAGTTTTGAGTTCTCAAAACAACAAGATCGACCTTTTGAGATTAAAAAGCAATGTTGTAGCATTTCTTTTTTATGTCTCAAAACCGCCTTTCTTTGTCTTTTATGTTTTCTTTCCTTGTGATTAGTTGCTTGTTGAGGGAACAAAAGAATTCTATGACCATCTTGACTTAAGACAGAATGATTTCTTTCAAGATCAATATAGGGTACCATTTGAGACCAGTGAACAACTGCTTTAAAAGGCCGTAAATCATCAATAAGAAAGGAGTTACATCATAACGAAATACCGAACCCGGACCACAAAACCATGCTCTCGTTGAGCGAGGGCCTGCACTCACTCCGTTCACCTCCCCTGAAGGTATAGAGCGTTGTCTTTTTTTGTTATTTTGTTTTTATGCCTTCAGGGGAAGAAGGGAAGGTGTAGCCAGGCGAGGGAAGCCCCGAAAGGCTTCTTCGTCGGGCGGCTAACAACAGCAGGTAAAGGTCTAGAGATTTCATCTCTCTCTGCCGGTTGTAGCCAGGGGAATGAAGTTCGGGTGATCTTCATTCTCCGGGCGGCTAACCTCTAGTGACTTTGTATTAAAGCCGGCTGAAACAGAGGGCTTGCTTGTATCCCAAAAAGAGGAAAGCAAGTCCTCATGCCTGAAAGCCGGCTAAAGAGGAAAAGTCACAGAGAAAGCCTAGCCTCGAGTCCGCAATTCGTTTACGAATTGAGTAAGGACTCGCCCTTAAAAGAGGGGGAGGGGGTTCGGGGGAGGGGGAGATGAAATCTCACCACTCCAACCGGGAAATCCCTCCGAAAACAAAAAAACAAAAAAACAAAAAGACAACGCTCCATACAATTTTTCAGGGTATGGAGCCACGTCGGTCGTTTGGCAAGGCTGTCTCTTGGGGGCACTACTCCCCAAGGAGCCGAGTGGGAAGGAGTGGCCTCAGCTTCGTCCTATAGCGCGGAGTCCTTTAGTTCTCACGCTCCCATCTCAATCATAGCCGTCTTGTCTGTAGCTGCGGAGTTTCGCTGTTTCCGAACTTGGGGGAAGACTCCCTAACCCCTGGGGAGCTCGGAATGCTAGTTCTTAAGCTACAGTTTCTATGATCACTTAAGAGATTTCTCATTTGAACCTTTTTAGGTGCTCTCTCTCTTCTGTCATGAGCTCTCTCTCTCTTCTGTCATGTTATTTTGAGATTGAAACTAAAAGTAAAAACTGATCGATGTGCTATCTCTCTTCTGTAAGGTGCTCGCTCTCTTCTGTAATAAGTAAAAAACGGTCGATGTGTTATCTCTCTTCTGTAAGGTGCTCTCTCTCTTCTGTAATAAGTAAAAAAACGGTCGATCTTTTTTTAGGGAAGGGAGACGTACCCTCGACTGCAGTCGAGGCTCATGATGGAAACGAGGGGTGGCGGAGCACCCCGATAATGATAGCTGCAGTTTTGAGTTCTCAAAACAACAAGATCGACCTTTTGAGATTAAAAAGCAATGTTGTAGCATTTCTTTTTTATGTCTCAAAACCGCCTTTCTTTGTCTTTTGTGTTTTCTTTCCTTGTGATTAGTTGCTTGTTGAGGGAACAAAAGAATTCTATGACCATCTTGACTTAAGACAGAATGATTTCTTTCAAGATCAATATAGGGTATATATATATATATATATATATATATATATATATATATATATATATATATATATAGGGAGAGGATCATGAGAAAACTAGATATAAATGAGAAAACTAGAAAACTAACTAAAATCCACTAAAAAGGAGGGGGAGGGAGACTTTTAATGAAGGAGGGGGGATTTTTAATGAAGGAGGGGTAAAATTGGAAAAAAAAATATATAACTTTTCAAACATTTCCCATTTCTCCATACGTTATCATTTTAAAACAAAAATAGCACCATAAGATCACAAATTTTCTTATCTTTCATTCAAGTATATTCGAGCATATTTTTTATGACATAAAAAAAAATTTATGGTGTCGTCTTGTTTTCAACACTATTATTATAGTAGTGCACATGTGCAATATAACATGTACTACAATTGCATTACATGCTTAAAATTAGCTTTTTGAGTCTAGTTTAGCTTTTAGGGTTAACTTTTTGGAGTTTTTTTTTAGTCTAGTTTAGCTTTTAGGGTTAGCTTTTGGGTGTGGGGGGAGGGGGGTTTAGGTTTTTTTTTGGGGGGGGGGGGTGGGTGGGGGGTTTAGTTTTTTTTCGGGTTTAGTTTTAGGTTTTTGGGGGTGGGGGGGTTTAGGTTTTTTTTGGGGGGGGGGGGGTTAGGCTTTTGGTGGGAGGGTGAATTTAGGTTTTTGGGGGTTTGGGGTGGGGGGGGGGGTTTAGGTTTTTGGGGGGTGTCTGTGGGGGGTGGGTTAAGTGGTTTAGGCTTTCCGTATTAGTGCACATGTGCAGTACAACAAGAATTTTTTTTTTGAAAATTTTTTTCCATACATAAAAAGTAGCGATTTTTCTTTAAAAAATTGTAAAAAAAAATTTGTATTTTTTTAGGTTTTTTTAGTTAGTTTTTTGGTTTTCTCATTTAAACTAGTTTTCTCATGATCCATCCCCTATATATATATATATAGTAGGAGTTGGGTGGAAAGTCTATTTTTCCTAAAAAGTCTAGGAAGAATAAGAATTGGACATGTGTCATTGAGGGATTTTAAGTAGAAGGGCTATCATGTAATTTCACATTTTAATTTTATTTTTAGAATGTATCTTCATTAACTAAAATTCCATGATTTTCGGAATTTTTATTATTTTCAAATTCAAATCTGGAAGTCAATGTGTTCATTAACTAAAATTCCATGTCACATTACATCGCATATTCCATTGTTCAGAAGATTACTGGAATTTATCAGCATGTTCTTGGTGCTGTGTTTTAACAGTTTACATGGCTAAAGTCAATTTTTTTATAGATCCCACAATATAAAGATGGTAGAACACAGGGTATGAATCTGATTGCTGTTAAAACACAACTGTATGAATCTGAATGCTAAAACACAAGTGTATGAATCTGCTTGCTGTTAAAACACAACTGTATGAATCTGTTTGCTGTTAAAACACAACTGTATGAATCTGAATGCTAAGACATAGCTGTATGAATCTGCTTGCTGTTAAAACACATCTGTATGAATCTGGATGTTAAAACACATCTGTATGAATCTGCTTGTTGTTAAAACACATCTGTATGAATCTGCTTGCTGTTAAAACACATCTGTATGAATCTGGATGTTAAAACACATCTGTATGAATCTGCTTGCTGTTAAAACACAACTGTATGAATCCGCTTGCTGTTAAAACACATCTGTATGAATCTGGATGTTAAAACACATCTGTATGAATCTGCTTGCTGTTAAAACACATCTGTATGAATCTGCTTGCTGTTAAAACACATCTGTATGAATCTGTTTGCTGTTAAAACACATCTGTATGAATCTGAATGCTAAAACACAACTGTAAGAATCTGCTTGCTGTTAAAACACATATGTATGAATCTGGATGCTAAACCACAACTGTATGAATCTGCTTGCTGCTAAAATACAATTGTATTAATTTGCTTGCTGTTAAAACAAACCGTCAAGAAAACGAAGATGATAAGAACAATATTTGAATGGTGATGATGAACTCGGAGATGGTGGAGATGGAGAAGTGTTTTAATTTGATCCGGTGCTCTCCATCGTTTCTAAAGTTATCTTCTTCCATGATTGTAGTTATTTTTGATAGGGATTGGGGTTTCCAAGATGGGTTTGGAGAGAGAGAAAGAGAGGGAAAATGTTGAATTTAGGAACTGGGCGGTTATCTAATTGATTTAAAACACGGCTATTGACAAAATTGCCCCTACTCATTTAAAACAATCAATTAATTAAACTCAAATATTACAAGATTGCCATTGATTTAATCTCAACCCTTAAACACACCAATCGGATGGACCAGATCGCTTCCTAGACTTTCTAGGAAAAACACACTTTCCGTGCGAATCCTACTCTATATATATATTGTAACACCTCGAAAAATTTCGTCCAATAATGTCTTGACACGTGTCATAAGGTTCCGGTATGTGAAAACATACTTTATAGGGACTAAATGTGACAAACAGTGAAAACTATGGAACGTAAGGGTCCAAAGTGTCAATAATGGATAAATAGACTCTAAGATAACCCAACGTAATGTTTATAACCTTAAACGGATGGTTCATGGGTCATACGACGCGGAAATTGCACAAAAGTGAAGTATTGTAAACTATAGGGGCCAAAAGTGTCAACATGTTCAATTTATACCTCTGAGTGAACTTTTGGCAGACCCGAAGCTTTGTAAAGCTAAAATATACTCACTAGAATATGTGGTAAAAATTTCATGAAGTTTCGTTAACGTATGAGAAAGTTATGGCCAAAACCGTACTTAAGGGACTAAAAGCGTCAACGTCGAATTTCATGGCTTTTCGGTTGAGCGCAAAGTTATCCGAGGACATTACCATGTTGGTAAATGTCCTAAGGTTCTTAAAAACCAAGTTTGGGGGTTTACGAGTCAAAATAAGCAGCCGAAACATCGCATGCAAGTTCAGGGACCAAAGCTGCCAAGTTTGAAACATTTTTTGGGCCTGCAGACCCCAGGCGACCCGCCTGGGAATCCTTAGGCGGGCCGCGTGAACCCCCCAGCATCAGAATTTCGCGAAAATTGCATTTTTGGCCCGAATTTGATGTGCATAACAGCTCATTCCACCTCCACAAGCTCCAATAAAACCCCATGCATGCCTAGTGCAATAGTAACCTATCCTCAACCTCTGATTTCATCTTTAAATCAGATCAAAACCCCATTTCTTGGCATTTCCTTTTGTGATCAAGAACACTCTCAACTTGCAAAACTCTCTCAAGCATTTCTGGAGCATTTCTGATCATCAAGGCAACATCCTAGTGTTATCTAAGCACCTATAGGACCTTTGTAAGCTTCCAATTCGTTCTCAAATCCGTTCTTGCTTTGATTATTGCTAAAAGTCAAACTGTTTGTTCATAAGCTTTGACTTTCTGATTAAACGGATTTCTTTCAGTCATTTCTCGAATTGAAACCTGATATATGTTGGTAATTATGTGGGGAACAAACCCTCAAAAGGGTGTTATCTGATTCCCACTAAATGCATGTTAATTGTCGAGTCAAACATGTTTCTAAAAAGTCAACAGAAGTGATTTTTGCAAAAATAAGCTTGAATATTAATATATTAGACATGCAATCTGATTGATCATCATAAATAACTTGTAATACATATAAGAATGTGTTTTATCATCATCAACTCGACAATTTATAGTATAGACACGAATCGGAACCGAAAGTCTTGTAAAACGATTATTTCGTAGACTATCGATTCAGATTCGTACATGCATGTTCGAGATCTGTATTGGAAAGTTTTTGAACCATTTTTATTTTGGTAAAACTTTCTGGAATTTTGTTGATTGAGTCTATACTTAGCCGATTCAAATGCATGTTTCCGATTTATACATAAAGTTGACTATTTTGCCCTTTTTGAGATAAAACGTGATTTTTGGAAAAGTAAAAGAGTAGAAATCTTTATTTCTAATATATAAACTTGCACCAAAAATTTCGGATCAGTTGGTGGTCCAGATTTTGAGTTATGGCCATTAGCGTAAAACTATATCTTAAAGTTACATAAACGGCCCTTTTCGCGTATAACCCACTTCTGGCCACGTTTTGATATAAAACTTTTTGCCCACTGATGTATTATAATATTTTGGGATTTTTGATGATTTTTAATTAATTTTTGGCTGAACGTATCTTAGATCGCTTAGTCGATTCGATTTATGTCGGTTTTGACCGTTAAAGCCATAAAATGAGTTTTATACCTTCTTTTGACCCGAAACCTTTTCCTACTGTTTTTATTTGTTGAATAAAGTATTTTAAGTATTCTGGAAATATAAAAATCTCAGCTTTTCTTTGAAAACCCGAAAACGCCCTTAAATCGCATTTTTAGCGTTTTAAGCGCATAGTAAGCGTTATACTCGTTTTAAACATATAAGACTTATACCTACTGATGTAATTAGTATATTTTCATATAATAACAGTAAGTATAAGTATATGAACTCAGATTTCCAGTTTTGGCATTTTTAGCCCTTGTGAAATTACTAAAATACTCCTACGGTGCATAGTTTGATTTTAAATGTTAAGTTTGGTATATGGGTCATACCCTACTGTTATAACATGTTAAATTAAGTATATTTTCTGTATAAACCAGACCCGAAACTCAGATTTCTAATTTGACTCTTTTATAAACTTTTAAATGACCAAAATGCCCTTCTAAGGCATAAATTGGGTTTAAATTTATTCGGGGCATAATAGAACACAACTTACTGATATTATGTCATATTTAAAGCGTATTATCTCAGGGAACTTGCATATGACTCTTTTTGCCTACCCGTAACGCTCTTTTAGCGCTCGGTTCGGTTTATGTAACTAGTTTGCATAAATTGACCGAATCGTGCCAAACGTTATCATTTTTGTCTCAAAATCCAGAATGTATTTAGTATACCCATATTATACAAGTATTCAAACTTGTCGGGTCTAAATCACGTTCTATCCGGTCTTCGCTTAATCGTGCGCTTGAACCGTATATTTCCTTAAAACTAACCGGTCTAAGCTTAGGCTTAATTAAAGACCCGTTAGTATTCTAATTGGTTATTTATGTGACAACTCGAGTGTTTGACTTTCACTTTCGCATTTATTGCGCGTTGACTTTGACTTTGACTGTTTAGTTGTTGGATTGTGGACTTGAATTATACGAGTTGTGTGTTAATGAAAATATATATATATATACGTTTTGATTGTTTGATCGTGCATAGTTGTTTGTTACATTGTGAAACTTGTAAACTAGTTAGCATGAAACACATTACATTACACAAACAACCTTCGAAGGATGTCCACGAAACATGGTGCATGAATCGAAGGATGACGAAACACATCCTTCGATCCGGAAGATCATCCTTCGGATTGATAAGTCTCGAAACATATCATTCGGGCCATGAAGGAATCCTTCGACATCCTTCGGCCCAGTCATTCAGATGGGCTTGGCCCATTTCTGTAATACGTATATATACGTATAAGCACATAACCGGCTGTCATTTCTGTCATTTTTCAACCCTAAGAGCCATTTCACTGTGACGGCAGACTAGAAACCACCGGAACCCTTTTTGCGTGACCAAACCCTCATCTCGGTTAGTAAATCTATTTGATTTGTTTTGATCGTTCGCTCCTCTGCGTATGTGCTCATGTGTCGTGTGTTTTGGTTGTTGAAGTAATCTGAAATTGATGCATGATTAAATATTAGGATTCTTGTTACGATATTGATGATATAGTTTTCATATAGGATTGTTGTTGACGGATATGTATATGATTCTATGTGAAACTCGTTACGATTGAATACTGATTTCTGGGTGGCGTTAATCTGGATTTAGTCATTATTTCTGATAGGGTTTGATAATGTATTACTGTGTGTTAACCGGTTTCGGGATACGCATAAACTAGGGATCACGATGGGTATTAGAATTATGATGATTGCATGATGATTAGATGATGATCCTATGATTACTGCATGATTGTTGTTTGATCGATAATGTTGATTGACGGCTGTTAGCATGCTTAGGGTTTCTGAAATTGTAACTGTTGTTAACGTAACTGATTGTATCGAACGATACTTGTCTACTCGAAACATAGTTATTGTCGAAAGATAATGTATATGCCGAAAGATAATAGTAGTGACCGAAAGATAGTTTGACCGAACCATAATTTGACCGAAGGATAGATTTGATCGAAGGATAGCATGCTTCGAAACATGACAAAACTGTTGGTCGAAAGATGAATTATGAATCGAAAGATATTAGGGTTTTGATAATGCTTTGAACAGTAGAACATATGTTGAATTAATTGTTATGCCATGCTTGGTGATGAACATATTCGTGTAATACTACGTGTTGTGCCGATATGCAAACTGACTGTTATGTGAACATTAAATTGCATGCGTATCGTTGTGAACATGAACTGATTTGTTATACGTGCATACGATAGGACGTGAATGAATTACTTGTGAGTGCATAACCTAGCATACCGAGCAAACCAAGGTGAGTTCACACAGCCAAGGCATGGGTTCCCAGGGTGGGAATGGGTTGGATGATTACTTGTGCATACTTTGATACTGTAACGAACGACTAAACTGTTGATGCTTACGAACTACTCAACTGCCTTCGCACCCACCCTGGTCGGTAAAGACTATGGTCGCGAACGAACTGATAAATTGCCTTCGCACACACCCTGGTCGGTAAAGACTATGGTCGCGAACTAACGAACATAATCTTCGCACACATGCCGGTGAGGCCGCGATGGAACTGATACGATACGAAACTTAATTGAACAAACGCACTATTACTCAAACTAAACTATAAACTGTGAACTCGCTCAACTAGTTTGTTGATTATCTGCTGCATGCCTTGCAGGACCTTAGGTACTTATGGAGCTTGCACTGGAGGAGCGGGACGTTGTGGGCAGTGGGTTAAGAACGCTATGTTTAAACATTTCGAATAATTGAACTTATGGTTTACTTGGGTTATTTACTTATGCTTCCGCTACTGATACTATGATTGTTTTGAAACGTCAATTGTATTGAACGGGGTTTTACGAATTACTTTATTTATATTATGCTATGTTCAATATGATTGATGGCTTGATCCTGGTCAGTCACGCTCCCAAGCGGTGATACTCCGCAGGTGGATTTTGGGGGTGTGACAGATTGGTATCAGAGCCATTGGTTATAGAGAACTTGGTTTTAATATGGGAAAACGTTTTATTAAAACCAGACTATAACCAGAACAGTGCTCTCAACGATCCACAACGACGCTTCGCTCCACGTGCAAGACTCAACTTCCTAGGTAATAAGGTTTATGTTTATTGCCTACATGCTAGAATTTGCATAGAACTTTGCTCGTAGTATGCTTACATTACCTTGCTCACAACTTGACATTGCATGAGAATACTTATGTGCTTACACTCTTCTGTCATCGCACTACTCGCGAACCTTTCTCACTTATGTTGCCTTTGATGTGAAGATCAATGGCCGCACGAATTACCATGACTCAAGCCCAGCTAGAGGCTCTCGTTGCTGCGGCAGTTGCAGCCGCCCAAGCAGGTAGTGAACCCTGCAGTATAGACACTAGGATCTTTAGATCCTACATTAATTCTCGTACTTAACTTTGCCCTATTCGTACACAATAGGTCAACCCGCTCAGCAACAACCTGCGTGTACCTTCAAGAATTTCATGGATTGTCGTCCTAGCTCGTTCAGTGGCACGGAGGGAGCAGTTGGACTCCTCCACTGGTTTGAAAAGCTCGAGTCAGTTTTCGAGATGTGTGAATGCCCTGAGGCTCGCAGGGTGAAATTCGCCACTGGCACACTTGAAGGGATTGCGCTCACTTGGTGGAACGCACAAGTGCAGATTTTAGGGTTGGCAGCTGCTAACGCCACACCCTGGAATGAATTCAAAGAACTGATCAAGAGGGAATACTGCACTAGAGAAGACATTCACAAGTTGGAGGACGAGTTGTATAACTTGAAAATGGTTGGTTCGGAAATTGAAGCTTACACCAAGAGATCAAATGAGTTGGCTGTGTTATGTCCAACTATGGTGGACCCTCCTTACAAGCGTATCGAGTTGTATCTTAAAGGTTTGGTGCCAGAAATACAGAGCCACGTTACCTCGGCTAACCTCAACAATATCCAGGAAATACAGCGTCTCGCTCACCGCATCACCGATCAGGCAGTGGATCAGAATAAACTGCCGAAGCGTGTCGGCGCTACTGCTACAGCTGTTACTACAGTCACTCCCACTGCTGCTACTTCTGCCACACCCAGCGAGAATAAAAGAAAGTGGGACGGGGATTCCAGCAGGGGATCAGCGTCTGTTCAGTCCCAAACTCAGCAACGTCGCACCAACGATTACCAGAGTCCGAGTCAGCAGTCATCGGGCAGTCAGGGACATAGTGGTTATAAGGGAAATCACCCGTGGTGTAACAGGTGCAACAAACACCACAGTGGAAGATGTCGCAGGAGTCAATGTCAAAGGTGCCACAAGATGGGCCATGAGGCCAAAGATTGTAGAAGCGCGCGACCAGTGAATCAGAACCAGCAACTTCCACCGCCAGCTCCACAGAATCAGCAGCAGCAGCCACAGCGTGGAAACCGGGGGTGTTTCCAGTGTGGGGCTGAAGGTCACTACAAACGCGATTGTCCCCAGTTGAACCAGAATCGCAATAACAACAACCAGGGCAACGGGAATAACAACAATCAGGGTAATGGTAACAACAACAATGGGGGAAACAACAACAACAACGGCAATGAAGCTCGTGGTCGTGCTTTTGTGTTGGGTCGAGGAGATGCAGTGAATGATCCCAATGTGGTTATGGGTAAGTTTCTTCTCGACGATATTTACGTTACTGTCTTATTTGATTCGGGTGCTGATACAAGTTATATGTCATTGAAAATGAGTAAATTATTAAAACGTACACCAACACCTCTAGACACCAAACACGTCGTAGAACTAGCAAATGGTAAAAGTGTAGAAGCCGCACAGGTAGTCAAGGGTTGTAGTATTGTTCTAGCGGGTCAGACTTTCTCGATTGATCTCATACCCATAGTTTTGGGTAGTTTCGACGTCGTCATCGGTATGGATTGGTTATCCCAACATCATGCGGAGATCTTATGCAAAGAAAAAGTTATTCGTATTCCTCGCTCCAGTCAAGAACCTCTCGAAGTACAAGGTGACAAGAGTGGTGCAGTGGTTGGCATCATCTCATTCCTAAAGGCGCAGAAATGTTTACGAAAGGGACATACTGCCATTCTGGCACTTGTCACTGACGCATCAACAAAGAAAAAGAAGCTGGAGGATATACCAGTTGTGCGTGATTTTCCTCAAGTGTTTCCTGAAGATTTACCTGGTTTACCTCCTCATCGTCAAGTCGAGTTTCAGATTGAGTTAGCTCCTGGAGCAGCACCAATAGCCCGCGCACCGTATCGTTTAGCTCCAACCGAACTGGAAGAACTGTCGAAGCAGCTACAAGAGCTCTTGGAAAAGGGCTTTATTCGTCCAAGCTCTTCGCCTTGGGGAGCTCCAGTGTTATTTGTGAAGAAGAAAGACGGTACGTTCAGGATGTGTATCGACTACCGTGAACTCAACAAGGTGACGGTGAAGAACCGTTATCCTCTTCCACGCATAGATGACTTATTCGACCAGTTGCAAGGGTCGTGTTACTATTCCAAGATCGATTTGAGGTCAGGGTATCATCAGCTGAGAGTCCGGGATGAGGACGTCTCCAAAACTGCTTTCAGAACTCGCTACGGTCACTACGAGTTTCTGGTCATGCCATTCGGGCTTACAAACGCACCTGCAGTCTTCATGGATCTCATGAACAGGGTGTGCAAACCGTATCTCGACAAGTTCGTCATCGTTTTCATCGACGACATTTTGATTTACTCCAAGAGTCAGGAGGAGCATGAGCAGCATCTACGTATTATCTTGGAACTTCTTCGAAAAGAGCAACTGTACGCAAAGTTTTCAAAATGCGACTTCTGGCTTCGTGAAGTCCACTTCTTAGGCCATGTGGTGAACAAGGATGGGATTCATGTCGATCCATCCAAGGTTGATTCGATCAGAAACTGGCCAGCACCACGTACACCGACGGAAATACGCCAATTCTTGGGTTTGGCGGGTTACTACAGGCGATTTATTAAAGACTTCTCCAAGATCGCGCAACCACTTACTATGCTAACACAGAAAGGTGTCGTTTACAGATGGGGTAATACGCAAGAGATCGCTTTCCAGTACTTAAAGGATAGGCTTTGCAGCGCACCTATTCTTTCATTGCCAGAGGGCACGGATGACTTCGTGGTCTATTGTGACGCATCGATACAGGGGCTTGGTTGTGTATTGATGCAACGTGATAAAGTGATAGCCTACGCTTCTCGGCAACTCAAGGTTCATGAACGGAACTACACGACGCACGATTTAGAGCTGGGAGCTGTTGTTTTCGCGCTTAAGATATGGCGACACTACCTGTACGGTACCAGGTGCACGATTTACACCGATCACAGGAGTCTCGAGCATATCCTTAAGCAAAAAGATTTGAATATGCGTCAACGAAGATGGGTTGAACTACTGAACGACTACGAATGTGCCATCAAGTATCATCCAGGGAAGGCCAATGTTGTGGCTGATGCCCTCAGTCGGAAAGACACTCTACCTAAGCGCGTGCGAGCGCTACAGCTTACCATTCAGTCCAGTCTTCCTGCACAGATACGAGCTGCTCAGATTGAAGCACTAAAACCCGAAAACGTCAAGGCTGAAGCCTTGCGCGGTTCAAGGCAACAAATGGAACAAAAGGAAGACGGCGCCTACTATGTAACGGGGCGTATTTGGGTCCCACTTTATGGCGGTTTACGCGAACTTGTGATGGATGAAGCGCACAAGTCTCGCTACTCGGTACATCCAGGGTCGGATAAAATGTACCACGATATCAGAACAACTTATTGGTGGCCAAACATGAAAGCTCTTATCGCAACTTACGTCGGCAAGTGTTTAACTTGTGCAAGGGTTAAAATCGAGTACCAGAAACCAGCCGGTCTACTTCAGCAGCCCAAGATACCGCAGTGGAAATGGGAAGAAATTTCCATGGATTTCGTTACGGGCTTACCTAGATCCCAGCGTGGGAATGACACTATTTGGGTAATCGTTGATCGACTCACAAAGTCTGCTCACTTTTTGGCTATCAAAGAAACGGATAAGTTTTCTACTTTAGCAGACATTTACTTGAAGGAAGTTGTTTCGAGGCACGGAGTGCCCACCTCTATTATTTCGGATCGCGATGCACGATTCACGTCAGAGCTTTGGCAAGCAATGCACAAATCCTTCGGCTCACGATTAGACATGAGCACAGCATATCATCCTCAGACGGATGGGCAGTCTGAGCGAACTATTCAAACTCTAGAAGACATGCTTCGAGCGTGTGTCATCGATTTCGGCAACGGCTGGGAAAAGCACCTCCCTTTGGTGGAGTTCTCGTATAATAACAGTTACCATACCAGCATTCAAGCCGCTCCATTCGAGGCATTGTACGGACGTAAATGCCGGTCACCTCTCTGTTGGGCAGAGGTGGGGGATAGTCAGATTACGGGTCCAGATATTGTTGTGGACGCCACAGAAAAGATAGCACAGATACGACAACGCATGGCGGCAGCACGCGACCGTCAGAAAGCCTACGCGGACAAGCGTAGAAAGCCATTGGAATTTGAGGTCGGGGACCGGGTTTTATTGAAAGTTTCACCCTGGAAGGGTGTGGTACGTTTTGGTAAACGGGGCAAACTCAATCCGCGGTACGTCGGACCGTTCGAAATCTTAGGAAAGATTGGCAAAGTAGCCTACAGATTAAACCTACCTCCTGAACTCGGTGCAGTTCACAATGTATTTCACGTGTCCAATCTGAAGAAATGCCTATCAGATGAGACCCTTATAGTTCCTTTTAAGGAACTCACTATCGACGAGCGGTTGCAGTTCGTCGAGGAACCAGTTGAAATCACGGACCGGGATGTTAAGGTCCTCAAACACAAGAGAATCCCTCTTGTTCGAGTTCGTTGGAACTCCCAGCGTGGCCCGGAGTATACATGGGAACGCGAAGACCAGATGAAAGAAAAGTACCCCCAGTTATTCGAAACCAATGCATCCACTTCTGAGGCTGAAGCTACTACTACTGAATTTCGGGACGAAATTCCAAACCAACGGGGGGATGATGTGACACCCCAGGAAAACCAGTGAACGATACCTAGCTTCCTCAGTAAGTGCGTACTAAATTTCGGGACGAAATTTCTTTTAAGTTGGGGATAATGTGACAACTCGAGTGTTTGACTTTCACTTTCGCATTTATTGCGCGTTGACTTTGACTTTGACTGTTTAGTTGTTGGATTGTGGACTTGAATTATACGAGTTGTGTGTTAATGAAAATATATATATATACGTTTTGATTGTTTGATCGTGCATAGTTGTTTGTTACATTGTGAAACTTGTAAACTAGTTAGCATGAAACACATTACATTACACAAACAACCTTCGAAGGATGTCCACGAAACATGGTGCATGAATCGAAGGATGACGAAACACATCCTTCGATCCGGAAGATCATCCTTCGGATTGATAAGTCTCGAAACATATCATTCGGGCCATGAAGGAATCCTTCGACATCCTTCGGCCCAGTCATTCAGATGGGCTTGGCCCATTTCTGTAATACGTATATATACGTATAAGCACATAACCGGCTGTCATTTCTGTCATTTTTCAACCCTAAGAGCCATTTCACTGTGACGGCAGACTAGAAACCACCGGAACCCTTTTTGCGTGACCAAACCCTCATCTCGGTTAGTAAATCTATTTGATTTGTTTTGATCGTTCGCTCCTCTGCGTATGTGCTCATGTGTCGTGTGTTTTGGTTGTTGAAGTAATCTGAAATTGATGCATGATTAAATATTAGGATTCTTGTTACGATATTGATGATATAGTTTTCATATAGGATTGTTGTTGACGGATATGTATATGATTCTATGTGAAACTCGTTACGATTGAATACTGATTTCTGGGTGGCGTTAATCTGGATTTAGTCATTATTTCTGATAGGGTTTGATAATGTATTACTGTGTGTTAACCGGTTTCGGGATACGCATAAACTAGGGATCACGATGGGTATTAGAATTATGATGATTGCATGATGATTAGATGATGATCCTATGATTACTGCATGATTGTTGTTTGATCGATAATGTTGATTGACGGCTGTTAGCATGCTTAGGGTTTCTGAAATTGTAACTGTTGTTAACGTAACTGATTGTATCGAACGATACTTGTCTACTCGAAACATAGTTATTGTCGAAAGATAATGTATATGCCGAAAGATAATAGTAGTGACCGAAAGATAGTTTGACCGAACCATAATTTGACCGAAGGATAGATTTGATCGAAGGATAGCATGCTTCGAAACATGACAAAACTGTTGGTCGAAAGATGAATTATGAATCGAAAGATATTAGGGTTTTGATAATGCTTTGAACAGTAGAACATATGTTGAATTAATTGTTATGCCATGCTTGGTGATGAACATATTCGTGTAATACTACGTGTTGTGCCGATATGCAAACTGACTGTTATGTGAACATTAAATTGCATGCGTATCGTTGTGAACATGAACTGATTTGTTATACGTGCATACGATAGGACGTGAATGAATTACTTGTGAGTGCATAACCTAGCATACCGAGCAAACCAAGGTGAGTTCACACAGCCAAGGCATGGGTTCCCAGGGTGGGAATGGGTTGGATGATTACTTGTGCATACTTTGATACTGTAACGAACGACTAAACTGTTGATGCTTACGAACTACTCAACTGCCTTCGCACCCACCCTGGTCGGTAAAGACTATGGTCGCGAACGAACTGATAAATTGCCTTCGCACACACCCTGGTCGGTAAAGACTATGGTCGCGAACTAACGAACATAATCTTCGCACACATGCCGGTGAGGCCGCGATGGAACTGATACGATACGAAACTTAATTGAACAAACGCACTATTACTCAAACTAAACTATAAACTGTGAACTCGCTCAACTAGTTTGTTGATTATCTGCTGCATGCCTTGCAGGACCTTAGGTACTTATGGAGCTTGCACTGGAGGAGCGGGACGTTGTGGGCAGTGGGTTAAGAACGCTATGTTTAAACATTTCGAATAATTGAACTTATGGTTTACTTGGGTTATTTACTTATGCTTCCGCTACTGATACTATGATTGTTTTGAAACGTCAATTGTATTGAACGGGGTTTTACGAATTACTTTATTTATATTATGCTATGTTCAATATGATTGATGGCTTGATCCTGGTCAGTCACGCTCCCAAGCGGTGATACTCCGCAGGTGGATTTTGGGGGTGTGACAATTTATACCATCGTTCCAGACTAGAGCTTTCCGGTAAAATTGTACCTACGCTTACTTAGGAATACGGCTGAGTTATTATTCTTGCTATTTAAGACAGGAGCTAGCTCAGGTAAATACTTTTAACTTATTTTCCCTTATGCGGGCTTGGGATACGGTATTATAAAAATACCGCTTGGTCGGGTGTAGAAACTGTTTAATCGGAGATGATTAAATTGCATAATCCCGTTTTAATCTGTGTTGATTGATAACAAATAACATTGGGGGTTAATGACCGTGTCCTGGATATCCTTGGCTCATTTTAAAAAGTGAATGGCCACGACGTAAGCACAAGGTGTAGGCAGAACACCTCCTGTTGCATATGTATAACGTATACTCACTCGTGAGATTATCTTCTTGTGAGATTATATTTGTGGTGTGTCGATTAATCTTGTCCGGCTTGTATTGTATAATCACCGGCCCTAAATGTTGGACAACCATGTAAATCGGATACAAGATTTTTATTAACAAAATTGTCCCAAGTATAAAGATTAATTTTGCCTCTGTGCATTTTAATCAATGTGTCAAGATATTTTGTGCCGTTTGCACTCAAATTACTTTTCAAACTCTTTTTCCAAAATGAGTCAGTTAATTGTATTTACCAGTGTAAACTGACGTATTTTTCCAAAAGGTTAAGTGACAGGTACTATGCGTAATTGGCTGGGAGCTCGGGGCGTCACTAGGGAATCTTGCAAGTCCTAGATGCCTAAAGTCTATTGAACAGTTATCTTTTATTGATCCGCCTGTGGATCCTTTACCTTCCGTTGTAATACTTTGACATTACTTATATTCGGAATGTAATATATTTATCTTTTGCTTCCGCTGTGCATTTATATATTGTGTTGTTTGTCTATGATGACGCCAACTACGTCACTATGCTCCCCACCGGGCCCACCGGTGACACGTGGAAAATTGGGGTGTGACAGGTTGGTATCAGAGCCAACATTGAGTGAATTAAACACTAGCTTTTGTGTTTAATCTCAATGACACAATTGCACATTACTAAATCTTCTGAGTCTAGACTTAACATAGGAATACTCCCGATTCTAATGTGGAATTTACTGCTTCCGATTGTTTTTATATTGGATACGTCGCCAAGCGAAGAAGCCGTAATAGGAGTTCTCCACACCGGAGCCCGAGATGCTGAGTCTCGTACCGCGGCTAAAATGGAACGAACATCCAAGGAGAAAGCATTCAGAAATAAGATGAAGAAGAAACTCCTTTTACTGAAAATCGTTTTCCTTATTAGTCCTTATAAGGACATAATTATCTTTTAATGCCTACGGGCCAAACTTATTTAAAACATCCATTAGTGATGTAGTGCCTACGGGCCAAACTTATTAAACATCCAATAGTGATGTAGCGCCTACGGGCCATACTAATTGTCATATAAGACAGAAGACAGTGGTGGTCTATGACTCCCTGTCAAGAAAAGGTAATGAACTTTGATTCACACCTAAATGCCTTGATCCCAGACGATCATGGCTTATAAATTAAACTTGTCCGCGTGACTAAGCCTTTTGTGCTATTACTAAATGCCTTGATCCCAGACGATCATGGCTTATAAATTAAACTTGTCCGCGTGACTAAGCCTTTTGTGCTATTACTAAATGCCTCGATCCCAGACGATCATGGCTTATAAATTAAACTTGTCTACGCGACTAGGCCATTTGTGCTATTATAAACTTATAAATTAGGATTTATGATAAAATCCTGAATAAAATAAATGTCCTTCCTTCCCTGCCAGTAGGCATTTTTAAAAAAGAATCTTAAAGGTGAAATCTAGCCTACGCGGCCAAGATGGTGAAACCTACCCAAGGGATTCAGATCCTTGTTAACACCTAAGAACGTGTTAGCACTCCTGACAAATGTGATTCGATAAATCACAACAATCAAACTTATATTGGATTCTTCCAATTTTCTTATCTAGCCTAGTGATTTAGAAATCATGGCTTGTGTCATCCTATAAGATGATCGCATTATAAACATCCGATAGTGATGAAGTGCCTCCGGGCTAAACTTGTTGTCCGATAAGACAACGACGGTGGTGGTCTTTGACCTCCTGTCTAAAAGTGTTGGACCAGGTCCAAGCATAATAGTCGGTAGGATCCATACGATCTCGACTAATAGCATCTGAGAAGATGATCATATTATAACCATCCCTCAAGAGGGGAACGCCCACGGGCTATGCCTATTGTCCTAAAGGACAAAAGACAGTTGAAGTCTACAACTCCCTGTCAATAGAAGGTAATGAATGTGATTCGAACCTTAAATGCCTCGATTCTCTGAAATCATGGCTTACAAAAAATTTTAGAACTGTCCTTGTGACTAGGCCTTATGCGCCACTTTAATATCCTTAATGTTTTATAACTAGGATAAATTATAATGGAAAATACTAGTTAAATATAACTAACAAGTTAACCAATATGGTTTATATTACCATGGTTGATAAATCGTCAAAGATGATGATTCCATAATAATCTCTGAATAAATCATTGTTAATAATTATGTAGCAATCAAGCTACATGGCTGGATTAGATGAAGTTAACAGTCGTTTGAAGGAAAGCAATGATACTACCAGAATTAGTGTAACTGGAGCAGAACTGCAGGCAATGATAGATTATGCTGTTACTCGAGCTCTTGATCGACAGAATGATGAATCAAATGATACCCACTCCAAGACTCTATCTATGGCTCGTAGTGAGCCCCCTCCCGAAACACATGAGTCAAGGAAGGACGATGACCATAACTTGTCAAATCAAAGGAGTGTTCCGTCTAGACAAGTTGTGTTTCATCAAGAGGCACCAGTTAAGACCTGTTCATATAAATATTTTGTCTCCTGCAAGCCCAGAGACTTTACAGGAGAAAATGGGGCCATCGATTGCATGACATGGCTCGATGAAATGGACGCCGTTGTTGACATCAGCGGTTGTGCGGAGCAAGATGTTGTGAAATTTGTTTCACAATCATTTAAAGGAGAAGCGTTGGCATGGTGGAGATCATTGCTCCAAGCCACGGGGAAAGTTCTACTCTACAACTTATCTTGGGGTCAATTTGTTGCTTTAGTCAAGGAAAACTATTGCCCTCAGCATGAAGTAGAAAAGATAGAATCAGACTTCTTGACTTTGGTCATGGAGAATTTGAATTGTCAGGCATATGTGACAAGTTTCAACACTATGTCCCGCCTAGTTCCTTATCTAGTCACCCCTGAACCTAAACGCATAGCGCGATTCATTGGAGGCCTAGCACCAGAGATAAAAGGAAATGTTAAAGCATCTAGGCCAACCACATATAGGTCCGCGGTGGACTTATCCTTATCTCTCACCTTAGATGCAATCAGACTTAAGTCTGTTAAGGCTTCTGGCGAGAGAAGAAGAGAAAGAGAGGAGGAGAACTCTCATCAAACTAACAAGAAAAAGAAGGGAAGCTCGGAGCATGGGAAAGATTCCGAGTTGAGGAAGAACTCGAGTCAGTCTGATAACAGACCCAAATGCAATAACTGCAAAAAGCAACATTTTGGAAGATGTACAATAGACCCACGCGCTAAATTGTGTGGAATTTGCAAGACCAAAGGCCACAAAACCTTAGATTGCAAGGGATTAAAGAACGCCACATGCTACAACTGTAACGAGGAAGGACACATCAAAACCAACTGCCCAAAGCTTATAAAGAAGCCTGAGAGGCCAGGAAAAAAATCAAATGCATGAGTCTTCCGGATGAATGCCAGGAAGGATAACTATATAGCAGGTACTTTTCCTTATCAAGCAGTTTATGCAGAAATTTAATTGATAATGACACATGTGATTCAATAATGAACGATCACTGTTGAGAACTGTTGTCTCCGTCTTAGTAGGACTTCGGTCATTTTATACGAAGAAGGAACTGGCCGATGACACTTTGGAAAATGCTCCAACAAACCTTAGATGGATATTTTATATCTAAATAGGAATCACTCTTTCTGATATTCCTATGGCAAGCTTTCAAGCTACCTAAATTCTTTAATATAATAAAGACAGATGTGACGTTTTGATCCTCTGTCAAAAAGGTAATGGACTAGGCCCAAACCTTTAATGCCATTGATGGTCTTTTGCGACCTAGGCTAAGTAATATTAATATATTTTAAATAACGTTCATTAAGAATGTTAGTGCTATAATAGCCTGTATAGGTGATTGACACCATGGTTAGTATATATTAAGGCCATCAGAGTGAAAAAATAGCAGTTGTTGGATTTCAACTAAGAAATTGTTTTATTGGTATTAGGAACCAATATCGAGTATGGCAAACTCGGGTAAGATAACAGTCAATCGCGCCATTGATGACGCGACGCATGCTAATGATGCTGAAATTGTAAACCTTAGAATTTCCAAAGATGTTCTTCAAAATATGATAGACGCAGCCGTTGGAAAAGCTGTGAAGAAGGCTGTGAAAAAGTTAAAGGAGCCCCATGCTGCTCAGTCCAAGTTTTATCTAGGACCACATTTCCTTGCTCTTAAGGAGGATCTCGTTCATGCCTCGGATGCAAAGGATGAACTAAAAAGGAAAAGGGAGGTAGATAACTCCCAGAGTTCTAAGAAAAAGAACAAACAAAAGTCTGACAAGAAACCAGTATGTAAGACCTGCAAGAAGCGCCATTATGGGAAATGCAGGCTCAAACTAAGATCCAAATCACAGCCCAGGGTTTGTGGGATCTGCAAGTCTAAGGGACATAAAGCATTGGACTGTAAGGACATGAAGAATGCAGTTTGTTTTGGCTGTAATGAGAAAGGCCACATCAAGACTACGTGCCCTAAATATGTCAAGGGAAATGCGGCGGAGGAAGTAAAGCCAAAAATTGAAAGCGCCTAAAGTGCCTAAGCTGGCCCATAAATAATGACATCAGGTACAATTCCTTGTCGTTTTATCAGTAATTTAAATGCTAAGAGTTTTATTTGGTTCGGATACCAGTAAATCCTTTGTAAACTATATGTATAACAAATTTTTGAAACTCTTCATAAGGACTCCATATATTAAATATGAGGTATAAGTTACCAATGGAATCTTTAATGACCTCTCTCGCATCCTCGGAGAAAAAATCCTTTCATAAGAATCTGGAGTACTCTTCCCCAGAAAGAGTACGACAATATATATTATTTATTTTATTTTATTATTTTTCTCATTGTTTTCTATCGTCTGCGAATGCCAAACTATGTTTGATAAGAGTGCCATATGAGGATTTGCGTATCCTAGTGCGTCCCATAGATTACTTCCATGCCTGATCAGTATGGAGGTTTAATGCATGGGATCCCCGAAGATATCCCAATAGTCATATTGTACTAAAGTCGACTAGTAGTATTCAAAGAAGATATCCTATATAAAAATGTCCTTATAAGTATCTCTACTTAGGGCATCTTTTCAATGGTAAAAGGAATGTGTCATTTATCTGACACCGGCAACGATAGATGAGCCAAAGCCTAAGAGTACGGAAATCTCTGACATCTTTATGTGTCATAATTAGCTTCCTTATAAGAATTACCATGTTCACCTCTTGAGAGGCAAGTAGAGTTAAGATCTATATCCCATTTCAGGTTATTCTATTATGAAACCTTCAAGGTAGCTAGTACCATCATTTGAAGAATCGAAACCCCGAATAAGTAAGTTTTAAAGTAAAGGATTCATATAGCCTAACTCGATATCCTGAAGAAATCGGTATTGTTAATTAAGAAAGAAGGTTCATTCTGCTGATGCATTGAATACCACAACCCAAATTAGGCAACAATTAAGAATTTCCATCAGCTGCCCAGGATCGTCGATTGTTCGACTAACTGTGAGAATTAACTATCCCTTAAGATTAGTTTTAAGTAATGGTTGGAAGAACCATCTCACATTAAGATAAGCATTTCTATAATAGTGATGTGTAAGTATCAAGGCTACTCCTTTGGGGACCTTGCTTAGATGGAATGTTAATTATCTATTGCTGAATAGAAGATTGGTAAGTCCAATCATCCGGTCTGATAGTTGCCTTGGAAACAACGAATAAGATCAGGCAAATCCATGATCATCTGTAAGATTGCCGGTTTTGGCAGAAAAGTCAAGGAGTTGTGAAAATAGCAACCCTCCTAAGTCCTTGTTAAGAAATAAGGTTCATCAAAGACATCACTCTGGAAAGGTGTGCCAAATTAATAAGTATCAGGCTAGTTAAACTCTGATTATATATAAAAATCATTCGAAGGAATCGAATGTATCATAGATCATATAACTTATGAGCTAAAAGCTTATTTAAGGAGCTTGGTGGAACTCGCAATGTATTACACCCTAGGATTAAGGGATATGTTTCGCCAATAAGTCAAGAAGCACTATCACATAGCGGTTGGAAGACTTGTGATATAATGATAAACCCGTATCGAATGCGGATTTGAGGCGCAAAGATTTTCACGTCAAAGTAAGTGAAAAAGTGTTACTTAAGGTATCACCTTGGAAAGGTGTGATGCGATTTGAAAAGAAAGGCAAGCTAAGCCCGAGGTACATAGGCCTTTCGAGATAATCGAACGTGTCGGGGCAGTTGCTTACAAGTTAAACTTGCCTGAAGAACTTAGCGCTATTTGTAATGTGTTCCACATCTGAAACTTGAAGAAGTGTTTCGCTGACGAATCACTGGTGATACCACATACAGATATACACATAGGTGAGAGTCTGAAGTTTGTGTAGAAACCTTTGTCGATTGAGGATCGACAGGTGAAGAAGCTTCGAAGGAAGCATATGCCTATTGTTAAGGTCAAATGGGATGCCCGTAGAGGTCCTGAATATACGTGGGAAGTGGAATCCACGATGAAGGAAAAATATCCTCATTTGTTTCAGTAAATCTCGAGGTCGAGATTTCTTTTAAGGGGGTGAGGATGTAACACCTCGAAAAATTTCGTCCAATAATGTCTTGACACGTGTCATAAGGTTCCGGTATGTGAAAACATACTTTATAGGGACTAAATGTGACAAACAGTGAAAACTATGGAACGTAAGGGTCCAAAGTGTCAATAATGGATAAATAGACTCTAAGATAACCCAACGTAATGTTTATAACCTTAAACGGATGGTTCATGGGTCATACGACGCGGAAATTGCACAAAAGTGAAGTATTGTAAACTATAGGGGCCAAAAGTGTCAACATGTTCAATTTATACCTCTGAGTGAACTTTTGGCAGACCCGAAGCTTTGTAAAGCTAAAATATACTCACTAGAATATGTGGTAAAAATTTCATGAAGTTTCGTTAACGTATGAGAAAGTTATGGCCAAAACCGTACTTAAGGGACTAAAAGCGTCAACGTCGAATTTCATGGCTTTTCGGTTGAGCGCAAAGTTATCCGAGGACATTACCATGTTGGTAAATGTCCTAAGGTTCTTAAAAACCAAGTTTGGGGGTTTACGAGTCAAAATAAGCAGCCGAAACATCGCATGCAAGTTCAGGGACCAAAGCTGCCAAGTTTGAAACATTTTTTGGGCCTGCAGACCCCAGGCGACCCGCCTGGGAATCCTTAGGCGGGCCGCGTGAACCCCCCAGCATCAGAATTTCGCGAAAATTGCATTTTTGGCCCGAATTTGATGTGCATAACAGCTCATTCCACCTCCACAAGCTCCAATAAAACCCCATGCATGCCTAGTGCAATAGTAACCTATCCTCAACCTCTGATTTCATCTTTAAATCAGATCAAAACCCCATTTCTTGGCATTTCCTTTTGTGATCAAGAACACTCTCAACTTGCAAAACTCTCTCAAGCATTTCTGGAGCATTTCTGATCATCAAGGCAACATCCTAGTGTTATCTAAGCACCTATAGGACCTTTGTAAGCTTCCAATTCGTTCTCAAATCCGTTCTTGCTTTGATTATTGCTAAAAGTCAAACTGTTTGTTCATAAGCTTTGACTTTCTGATTAAACGGATTTCTTTCAGTCATTTCTCGAATTGAAACCTGATATATGTTGGTAATTATGTGGGGAACAAACCCTCAAAAGGGTGTTATCTGATTCCCACTAAATGCATGTTAATTGTCGAGTCAAACATGTTTCTAAAAAGTCAACAGAAGTGATTTTTGCAAAAATAAGCTTGAATATTAATATATTAGACATGCAATCTGATTGATCATCATAAATAACTTGTAATACATATAAGAATGTGTTTTATCATCATCAACTCGACAATTTATAGTATAGACACGAATCGGAACCGAAAGTCTTGTAAAACGATTATTTCGTAGACTATCGATTCAGATTCGTACATGCATGTTCGAGATCTGTATTGGAAAGTTTTTGAACCATTTTTATTTTGGTAAAACTTTCTGGAATTTTGTTGATTGAGTCTATACTTAGCCGATTCAAATGCATGTTTCCGATTTATACATAAAGTTGACTATTTTGCCCTTTTTGAGATAAAACGTGATTTTTGGAAAAGTAAAAGAGTAGAAATCTTTATTTCTAATATATAAACTTGCACCAAAAATTTCGGATCAGTTGGTGGTCCAGATTTTGAGTTATGGCCATTAGCGTAAAACTATATCTTAAAGTTACATAAACGGCCCTTTTCGCGTATAACCCACTTCTGGCCACGTTTTGATATAAAACTTTTTACCCACTGATGTATTATAATATTTTGGGATTTTTGATGATTTTTAATTAATTTTTGGCTGAACGTATCTTAGATCGCTTAGTCGATTCGATTTATGTCGGTTTTGACCGTTAAAGCCATAAAATGAGTTTTATACCTTCTTTTGACCCGAAACCTTTTCCTACTGTTTTTATTTGTTGAATAAAGTATTTTAAGTATTCTGGAAATATAAAAATCTCAGCTTTTCTTTGAAAACCCGAAAACGCCCTTAAATCGCATTTTTAGCGTTTTAAGCGCATAGTAAGCGTTATACTCGTTTTAAACATATAAGACTTATACCTACTGATGTAATTAGTATATTTTCATATAATAACAGTAAGTATAAGTATATGAACTCAGATTTCCAGTTTTGGCATTTTTAGCCCTTGTGAAATTACTAAAATACTCCTACGGTGCATAGTTTGATTTTAAATGTTAAGTTTGGTATATGGGTCATACCCTACTGTTATAACATGTTAAATTAAGTATATTTTCTGTATAAACCAGACCCGAAACTCAGATTTCTAATTTGACTCTTTTATAAACTTTTAAATGACCAAAATGCCCTTCTAAGGCATAAATTGGGTTTAAATTTATTCGGGGCATAATAGAACACAACTTACTGATATTATGTCATATTTAAAGCGTATTATCTCAGGGAACTTGCATATGACTCTTTTTGCCTACCCGTAACGCTCTTTTAGCGCTCGGTTCGGTTTATGTAACTAGTTTGCATAAATTGACCGAATCGTGCCAAACGTTATCATTTTTGTCTCAAAATCCAGAATGTATTTAGTATACCCATATTATACAAGTATTCAAACTTGTCGGGTCTAAATCACGTTCTATCCGGTCTTCGCTTAATCGTGCGCTTGAACCGTATATTTCCTTAAAACTAACCGGTCTAAGCTTAGGCTTAATTAAAGACCCGTTAGTATTCTAATTGGTTATTTATACCATCGTTCCAGACTAGAGCTTTCCGGTAAAATTGTACCTACGCTTACTTAGGAATACGGCTGAGTTATTATTCTTGCTATTTAAGACAGGAGCTAGCTCAGGTAAATACTTTTAACTTATTTTCCCTTATGCGGGCTTGGGATACGGTATTATAAAAATACCGCTTGGTCGGGTGTAGAAACTGTTTAATCGGAGATGATTAAATTGCATAATCCCGTTTTAATCTGTGTTGATTGATAACAAATAACATTGGGGGTTAATGACCGTGTCCTGGATATCCTTGGCTCATTTTAAAAAGTGAATGGCCACGACGTAAGCACAAGGTGTAGGCAGAACACCTCCTGTTGCATATGTATAACGTATACTCACTCGTGAGATTATCTTCTTGTGAGATTATATTTGTGGTGTGTCGATTAATCTTGTCCGGCTTGTATTGTATAATCACCGGCCCTAAATGTTGGACAACCATGTAAATCGGATACAAGATTTTTATTAACAAAATTGTCCCAAGTATAAAGATTAATTTTGCCTCTGTGCATTTTAATCAATGTGTCAAGATATTTTGTGCCGTTTGCACTCAAATTACTTTTCAAACTCTTTTTCCAAAATGAGTCAGTTAATTGTATTTACCAGTGTAAACTGACGTATTTTTCCAAAAGGTTAAGTGACAGGTACTATGCGTAATTGGCTGGGAGCTCGGGGCGTCACTAGGGAATCTTGCAAGTCCTAGATGCCTAAAGTCTATTGAACAGTTATCTTTTATTGATCCGCCTGTGGATCCTTTACCTTCCGTTGTAATACTTTGACATTACTTATATTCGGAATGTAATATATTTATCTTTTGCTTCCGCTGTGCATTTATATATTGTGTTGTTTGTCTATGATGACGCCAACTACGTCACTATGCTCCCCACCGGGCCCACCGGTGACACGTGGAAAATTGGGGTGTGACATATATATATATATATATATATATATATATATATATATATATATATATATATATATATATATATATATATATATATATATATATATATATATATATATATATATATATATATATATATATATATATATATATATATATATATATATATATATATATATATATATATATATATAAACGGGTTCAGGAGAGAACGATGAAAAGTGTGAGAACGGATCCTGGCCCAACACGTGGCAGGGGGCCCTAATTGTTATGCGGGAGTACGATTGTCCTTTTATACGTTCCCTCCTTATTCGCGTTATAAATCTCGTTCAAATTAAAACTCCAAATATTTATTGTTAGCTGTTACCTGCTTTGCAAGCTTTCTCTTATCTATGGCTTTAACGTGGATTCTGTTTGACAAAGTAATATTCTATTGCGTTTCTATTTTTGTTTCAGCAAATCATGCAATAGATATGGCGTTTTGTTCTTTTATCATGGTTCTATGGCGTTTTTTTGTACTATTTAATTTATAATGTGTTGTATGATTTTCCATAGCGTTATTCAATTATGCAGTTTAATCTCGTTTTAATTGATATTTAATCTATTATTCATCACTGCAATTGGATTTTTCGACATTAATTTTAATTGTCGCTTACGTTTTTGTGTATTTGTTATGTTTTTACGATCATTGGCGTTTTTCGTCTATTTGATTAGTTTTGAATTTTATTTAGTAGTATTTGTGAATATTAGTTATTACTATTTTTTAATTTGTGGAAACATTAGTTTTGTTAATTTTGGCATTTTCATTATGTGTTTATTATGTCTTGTTTATTTTTCAATTAATGGCGTTTTAATGAATAATGTTATTACGTGACATCACTCTGTTTTTTCTGATTTTTCTATTCCTCCCTGTGTTTTCTCAGACGAAGTCTCTTCCTCGAGTCAAATGCATTGCCCCAAAACTGGATTACCATTTATCATTCCTGACGTTAGTGAAGCACTAAAGCCCAGAAAGGACATGCTATTCTCAAGCCTTGATGATTGTTATTCAATGTATGTTAAGTATGCTAAGGAGTGTGGGTTTTCAGTCAGGAAAGGGACTACAAAGACAAACTCTAAAGGTGTGTTACATATTAAGTATTTTTTGTGTACGAGAGCTGGGGTATATAAGGACAAGAAGATTGATACGTTGGACCCCAATCAAAAAGAGCGAGTAGTGCGATCTAACTTTTCCAAGAGGACTGATTGTGGTGCACTGTTATGTGTAGAATATGAGAATGGATTTTGGAAGGTGTATAAGTTTGTCGAGGAGCACAATCATGAACTTGTTGAACGTCCTGATAAGCATTTTCTTCCAACTGAACGACATCTCACTCAGCTCCAGAAGCATGTTATACACAGCATGTCTAAGCTGAATTTGGGTCCTGTCAAGGCGTTTAATGTTATGAAGACTTGTTTTGGTGGTTTTGAAGATGTGGGCGCAAGCAAAGTTGAATTTAAGAACTATAAGAGGCAAATAAACTTGTTCATAGGGGAATATGACGCTGATATGGTTGTGAAACATTTAAATGAAAAAAAAAACATTCCCAGCCTAATTTCTCGTATGATTACATCACAGACGAAGACAATCGTTTGAAGGGTCTTTTTTGGTGTGATGATCAAGCCAAACGTAATTACCACGTGTTTGATGATGTGATTTCGTTTGACGCCACGTATCATTCCAACAAGTAATTTTTTATAATTCAACTTCTTTGTTTTTTGGCATTTTATTAATTTTACATTCATGGCGTTATTTTTATTTTACATGCAATGGCGTTTTTTAGCTTACATGCAATGGCGTTTTACTAGTTTACATTCAATGGCGTTTTATTATTGTTTCATTTATCATGGCGTTTTCATATGCAGATACTCTATGGTGTTTGTACCGTTCAGTGGTATAGACAATCATCACTGCAATGTTACATTTGGTGCAACATTGTTGGCGTCGGAAACTGCTGATACGTATATTTGGTTGTTAAGAGTTTGTTGGGATTGAACCCTAACAGAGGAACAGATAATGTAAAGCCAAAACTGGATCACATCAGTGGACTATCAATAAGAAGCAGTTTACTCTTTGCTTTCCCCTTGACAGTGGTATTCTAACAGCTGATGAATCTTAAGTGCTGCTCACTACAACAACTGATGAACTAAACACTGATGATACTCTAAAAGACTGCTAAAGACAAACACTGTTTCTCTATCTACTGCTGTTTTCTAAGTACTACTGAAGACTCAAGCACTGCCCACTCAAAGACTGATCACCTTTGAAGAAAGCACTGAAGTTCAACATCAGTGCTCAGGCTACAACAGTGGAACGTGAAGCAGTAGTTATCTCAAGTTTGTATTATATTGATTATCAGATGTTGCATATCAGTAGTTTGTATAGAACAGTGTTTATTGGTTGTTAGGTCGTTAGATGTCACTATCATGGTGATGTCAGCCAAGATGCTTCAGTGGTTTGGACTGCCTATAAATGTAACAGTACCCTGTACTGTTACATTTGATTGACTGAGTAGATTCTTCTTCTCCAGTCCAATCCTTTCATCTTGTGCAACCAACCTTGGGGTATCTGGCTGAGGGGGAGCTTAGTTTCTGTAAACATGTTGTAATCATTTGCTTTGTATTTTCAATCATTCGACTCAATGAAAAGCACTTGTTTACCAAACTATTTTCTTCCTTGATTGTGTTTATACAGTTTGTATCCATTTCCGCTGCACTTTACATTGTTACATATTCATTGATCTGTCAAGTTCATACAAACAAACACAATCATGAGAGCCTCAGATCCTAACAATTGGTATCAGAGCTTGGACAGTCAAATTCGATCTAACAATCAATTTGACATAACAGTTCAGCTCACAATTCATTGATACTGAGGTTGGTTGTATTCAGTTGAAAAACAGAGTAACAAGTGAATCATGATCAAAATGATTATTCAGAAACTCTATAAAACAACCAAGATGTCATATGACACACAAACTTCACGCAACAAGTGATATCATGCACAAATCGATCATAGTTTTTAGGTCTGAAAAATATCTGTTAAATTATGGGATCGTTTGATATTTTCAAAATTGATTTCAACTGTTGTTACGAAATTTGTGATGTTTTTACATTTTACACTAAAGTATGCACCTCAGTTCAGCTAAACCTATGTTCATCTAAACACTAGTGTTCTGCTAACAAAGAAAGAGGGAATTAAAACTTTAGTCAAAATTCTTATGTGCTCAAAGGCAGGTTGAGAATCCTCAAAAGGACCAAAACAACTTTGTCAAAACACACAAAGAAAATAAGGTGTCAAAACAGTCCTAATTATATGTAATGTGAGATCTGGTAATAAAGCATGTACAAATGTGGCTAGATCTCTCAAAACATTACTTCAAAGTAATTATGGATTAAGCGTGTTCAAAATAAAATCTCCCAGTGAGTATTTCTGAACATGTAAATAAAAAGGGTAAAAAGGGAAAAAGAAAATGAACAAATCTCAGAGTGTGATTATCTCAAAAACTTTTGAATCCAAAAGGAAAAGAGTATAAGCACAAAACACTTCTGAGGACAAAATTGGGTAAACAGTGGTCATCATGCAACTGAGTGCTTTCATCAATCCAGGAATTGTTCAGGTATCTATGACATCTCCAGTGATTGTCCTTTAAAAGAAGAATTTACAATCAATTGTCAAGAAATTGACCCCAAACAATGGTCAAAATAACTTGAGAGTGATATGATCATGAACATATTTGAAAAAGCTGTCAGATCCTTTTGTTGATTTTCGAAACTTCCTTTATTTTTTTTCTTAATAAAACCAGATATATATTATTTTTTAAAAATTTATGGTGTACTTTTACTAATTTTTTATAGTAAAAGTTCATCTCTGGTCAGGATGTAATTTCCTTATTTTTGTGTGAATTTACTATCCTAAATCTGATCAAAAGGAAATGGCACACAGATCAGGGTCATGTTAAGCTCAAGTTTGGTTATCACAGATCATAAATTGATTGCAAATTGATTTTGAACTACTGAGATACTCTTGTTCTAGTTCAAGTAATTAGACACAAAATGAGTAGCTCTGGTAGAAATGTCTTCATCATCTGGGATGCTAAACCACTGTCTGGAATAATGGACATTTGGCAAAACCTTGAACAAAATTTCTGTAGATTACTGCTGGCAATTTAATCTTGATAATGTACATCTAAAATGTATTTTGTTAAGAATAGCATCTCTGGTGCTCAACAGATGTTAGATAAGACAAAGTCACAATCTACATCTAAACAAGCAGATGCTAACATTATTTTGTCAAAGGTTAAAACATTGTTGCACTATCAGTTGATTGCATTCTATTTTCTACCACTGTTGTACCTAAAATGCTGTTGTGTCTCAACATCTGCTCTCTAGAGTCTGTCCACTGCTGATAGTCAACCTCTGCTTTCCAAAAACACTGATGTTTAAAATCATTGTTTTATCCACTGATATGCCATCCACTGATGTAGTAAAAGCATCTACTGATGGTAAAAATCACCCACTGCTTCATTTCATCACCGTTGTAACTACTGATGATTGTTCCATCAGTGGTTGTCAAAACAACTGTCCTCCATTATTTACCATTTCATCAGGGGTTGGCACGTGGTCAAGTTTTTAGTCGTCAGATCAGTATAACCGCTCCCACATCAGCATTCACCTTTTTCCTAAATAAAACCCTGCCCTAACACCAAAACAGGGTTTTACTGTCAAATTGAATTCCAAAGTTCTCTTCTCATAGCAGTTTCCCTCTCATAACTCCAAAAACCTTCTTCGATCTTCATCATAAAAAATGACGAAACCTAAATCAAAATCAAAATCAAAATCAAAACCATCTTCTTCCTCCACAACAGCAGATGCCACTCAAATGGCCGCTGAAACCACGGAGATTCGCTACAAAGCTCCACACAACTATGTGGGTATACTCACAAAACCTACCGATAACCACACTTTTGACTCCATCATCGACATCTTATCTGCGTCAAATTACAAAACTTTGATAACAGCAGACGCTCCCATTTACCTTGATACCCAGAGAGAGTTCTGGAAAAATGCCACCCTTGAAAAACAAGGAGACATCATCACAGCCATCAACTCCTCGATACAGGGTAAGAAGGTACAAATCTTTCCAAAATCCATCTCTGAAATCTTTAAACTCGATGATTTGAAAGGAAAAACCTCATTTACTAAAGACGAGTTGAAAAAGGATTTCATGAACAGGGGCTATGCAGAACAACCGAATAGGGATACCCTACAAAAGGGTTATTTCCCTTCTGCACCCAGACTTTTATTTCACACACTACTAATGTGTGTTTCTAATAAAACAACGTCTTTTAATGAAATACCAACTAAAATTCAATGCCTGGGATATGCAATTTTGAACAATGAAAACTTTAATTACTCCCAGGAAATTTTTGATGATTTGGTAAAGAACGTTGATAATAAGGCATTTCTGCTCTTTCCAAGATTTCTAAGCTACTATTTTGAACAAAAATTTGTAGAGAAAGATGCAGATTTGCCCAAACAAGGTGTCTCTTTTAAAATAAACTGTTTAACAATTGAAACATTTTCAAGAATGATGGCACCAATAAAACTAAAAGCAAAAGTGCCTGAGCAGACCTTAGAAACTGACACTGATCCTCAGGCAACTTCTGCTGAGCCCACTGCTCCAGGTGATCAGAGCAGCACAGCCACTGCTCTGAAACCCACACCTGACATTACCAAAAAGACCAAAAGAAAAACATCCAGAAAACCCACCAAACCCAAATTAAAGGCATCTCTGGAAGATGAGGTCCCAGAGACAATGCCAGTGACAGCACAAAAGTCACCAATAACCACTGCTGCTACTTCCTCACAGCAGTTGGAAGAAAGATCTCAACCCCAGCCTCAAACTCCTCCTGCATCCTCACAAAAGGATCAGGTTGTAACCACAGGGACACCAAGTTATGAAGCTCTGGATCCACTCGGATCTATCTTCCACAGTCCTGATCCCAAGGACATGTCTCTTTCAACACCCATACCCTCACCAATCGTAATGCCACAATCAATAATACCCCTGTTGCATGCAGTTGATATTGCACAGACACAAACCAGTTCCTTTCTATCACCCATTACTGAGAGTATAACTCCACAAGTGACTGGGTCTGATGCTTATACCTCTGCTATCCTAGCAACAGCTGAGGAGGTTACACCCCCTGAGTTACAAGTAACTCTCGGTGGTAGTTCAAGTGGAGCAGCAACTACAACTGATGGATCAACAGATCTTCAGTTGGACAGTTGTTACATAAATAAGACTCCCTTGAAGGCAATTTCTTCCATGGCAACATCGGTAACCACCAGTGAGTTGATTCTAACCACTGGTACCATCAAAGGTTTATCGAGTGCTGAAGAAAGAAGTCCCCAGTACCAAGAACAAGGGGCATCAATGGATGATTTTTGGGACTCAGTTCCTAAGTCACACATTGGTACAACCACCACTGGTGGGGATTCAGATGATCCTACAAATGTAGGTGATGATTCAAAATATCAGGAATTGACGAAACGAGTTGACAAACTTGAAGATTCAGTTGCTGAGATTAAAGATATGGTGCAAGAGATTTTAAAAGCTCAGAAAGCACAGGCTACTGCTGTTCCTGCTCAAGCACCTGCACAACATGCATTTGCTGCAAATGAGCTTTGGAATATTTTCCAACCAATGCTTGAAAAACAGCAACAAATGGCTGATAAAAAGCATGCTAATCAAGTACAAATGCTGACCAACATGGTGGAATCAAGGTTTAAAGACACTCAAGCAGATATCAAGGCTATAAAGGCCAGCATCCAAAAGACTGCTCATGGTGAAAAAGTTCCATCTACCATCTTCTTCATGGATACACCCCTGGCAGATAATGCCAAAAAGGGGGAGAAAATCAAGTTAAGAAAGAAAGGAATAGAAGATGGGATGTATATTGAACCTGAAGAAGAAAAATCCAAAACTTCAAATCAAACAGCTGATACATCAGTAGTTACAAAAACTGCTGTCAGTAGCCAAACAGCTGCCATCTCATCAACACACACTACATCACCACACACCACCACAACCACTGTTCCACCACCCTCTGTGTCCATAGCACAAAAACCACCATCAAAAACGAAAACTACCAAACCATCATCACCCCCTGCCAAAAAGCAGAAGACAACAGATGTTATAACATCTGTTGTAACGGCAACAATGGTTGAAACACCAGTTGATTCAACTACTGTTAGTCAACCACTGATCACCACTCAAACAACCACCACAATAACCCCTGCTCAAAAGCAGAAGACATCTACTGATACATCAGCAGTTGTAATGACAACAGCAGTTGAGACACCAGTTGTTTCAACTGTTGTTAGTCAGCCATCCACCACTGCTCTCACTTTTCTTACATCACAACCAAAGCTTCTCAGTAGAAAAAGAAAGCCAATACCTGCCAATGAGGGAACATATGATCCTAATGCTGCAAAATATCCATTGGAAATTGAAGCTCTCAAAAATGAGATGAGGCAATTCTTTACAGAAGAAGATCCTTCAAAAAGAAGATTCTCCTCACTCATAGGCTACATGCCACCAGAGGATATGGATGATTATCTCAAAATAAAGGCAAGGCAAGCTAAAGTAAAAGCTAAGGTTGACAGTGAAAAGGAAAGTCTAAGCGAAGAAGGCATTGCTAAAAGACTGGAGTTCTATCTTTCAAAAGTAAAGCAGATAGAAGATTTTGTACAAGAGTTAAACAAAGAAAAGGCTGATCAAAAGAAGAAGTTAAGAAAACAACTTCTAGCCTTCATCATGAATGAAAAATTCTATCCTGCTGAAGAACAACAGTTTAAAGAATGGCCATTAGTAGCTTTAAAGCATGAGGCAGAAAGGATTCAAAGAATCAAGAATGATCCTTCAAAAACGAAGAATGCTCCAAACTGGAGCAAATACGAAAAACTCATTGCTGACCTCACTGCTGAATACAAAGGAAAGAAAAAGGAGCTGGTGAATGCTAAGATGGACACTGCTGAAGCCATATCAAAATGGTCTAGGCAGCAGACTGATGAAGCCTATGAGAGGCTAAAGAAAAGAAAGAAAATTGTTTCAGATGCTTCAAAGAAAAGAGAACAAATGATGAAGCTTGAACAGAAAATTGAAAACCTCAAAACAATGATAAAATCAGCAGACAATCCTACTCTTGGGTCAAATCAAGATGAAGGTAAACAGCTGACTGAAGAAGAGGTCAAAGAAAAGGAAGCAGAGTATCTCAAGGACACCATCTTAAAAATGGGTCTGAAAGAAGACAGCTTATCAAAGCTTCAAAACCTTTTTATGAAGGTACTGGATAAACCTGCATCTCCAAACACTGCAAAAGACAAGACAGAAATTGAAAGACAAGAACTTATTGAACAAGAAACTGCAGAAGACATAGCTGCAGCAGACAAAGTCATTGAAGAAGCTTTCAAAAGAATGTCTGAAAGTCTGCATGTGTTTTCAAGGCCATCTTCCCTCAACTCATCAGCAAATAAGTCTCTCCCAAGAAACCCACTTGGCTTAAAAATACTAAAGTGGATGTCTGCTCAAAAGACCCACGTATTGACCCTGGTCAGAGCCAATGGCGAAGTGAAGTACATATCAAGGAAAGAAGCACTAGGCCTTAGTGTTGAAGATTTGCAGGATCTCCTTGAACTTTCACTGTGTAGGGATGAGGATGACCAGAGTGCAAAGGAATTTGAAGCTGAATTTAAGAATCAAGCTACAGCACTCTTGATGAGTAATAAAGGTCCTGAATAATGAAGGGTTTTGGCATTATCTGTTCCAGGGGGAGATTGTTGGGATTGAACCCTAACAGAGGAACAGATAATGTAAAGCCAAAACCGGATCACATCAGTGGACTATCAATAAGCAGCAGTTTACTCTTTGCTTTCCCCTTGACAGTGGTATTCTAACAGCTGATGAATCTTAAGTGCTGCTCACTACAACAACTGATGAACTAAACACTGATGATACTCTAAAAGATTGCTGAAGACAAACACTGTTGCTCTATCTACTGCTGTTTTCTAAGTACTGCTGAAGACTCAAGCACTGCCCACTCAAAGACTGATCACCTTTGTGTCACACCCCGAATTTCCACGTGTCACCGGTGGGCCCGGTGGGGAGTATAGTGACGTAGTTGATATCATCATAGTCAAACAACACAATATTTAAATGCACAGCGGAAGCAAAGGATAAATATATTACAAACCGATATAAAGTAGAGGATCCACAGGCGGATCTTAAAACTTAAATATTGGTCAACAGACTTTTAGGCGCCTAGAACTTGCAAGATTCCTTATTAACGCCCTGAGCAGCTTCCAGCCTATTACGTACTTGTACCTGTCACTTAGACTTTGGAAAATACGTCAGTTTTCACTGGTAAATACACTCAACTGACTCATTTGAAAAGAGTTTATGAAAATTGGTTTAGGCGCACAAGGCACAAAACTATTTTGACACTTGATTAAGATGCACAAGGCAAGATTAATCTTTTATACTTGGGACAAACTATATCTCATGTTATCAGTTTTACATAACTTGCTCTACATACGGGGCCCGGTTCTATGCCGGTTCAAGATTAATCGACACACCACTATTCCCTTATTGGGAATCCCTTATTGGGTATAATCGATTTATAAGCATATAGCATCTGTCAGGTGTATGCCTACACCCCGTGCTTAGGTCGTGGCCATTGCATTTAATGAGTCAAGGATATCCAGGACACGGTCGCATTAACCCCCAATGTTTCAGTCAAGCAATACGAATTAAAACAGGTTATTTTAGATTTCCCGACTCATTGGTCTTCGAATCCCATACCTGACCATGCGGTATTTATATTACCGTATCCCAAGCCCATAATAGGGAAAATAAGTTAAGAGTATTTACCTGAGCTAGCTCCTGTCTTAAATAGCAAGAATTATAATAACTCAGCCGTATTCACTTAAGTAAGCGTAGGTACAATTTACCGGAATGCTCTAGTCTGGAACGATGGTATAAATAACCAATTAGAATACTAACGGGTCTTTAATTAAGCCTAAACTTAGACCGGTTAGTTTTAAGGAAATATACGGTTCAAGCGCACGATTAAGCAAAGACCGGATATAACGTGATTTAGACCCGGCAAGTTTGAATACTTGTATAATATGGGTATACTAAATACATTCTGGATTTTGAGACAAAAATGATAACGTTTGACCCGTTTCGGTCAATTTATGCAAACTAGCTACATAAACCGAACCGAACGCTAAAAGAGCGTTACGGGTAACCAAAAGAGTCATATGCAAGTTCCCTGAGATAATACGCTTTAAATGTGTTATAATATCAGCAAGTTATGTTCTATTATGCCCCGAATAAATTTAAACTCAATTTATGCCTTATAAGGGCATTTTGGTCATTTAAAAGATTAAAAAGAGTTAAATTGGAAATCTGAGTTACAGGTCTGATTTATACAGTAAATATACTTAATTTGACATATTATAACAGTAGGGTATGACCCATATACAGAACTTATCATTTAAAATCAAACTATGCACCGTAGGGGTATTTTAGTAATTTCACAAGGGCTAAAATGTCAAAACTGGAAACCTGGGTTCAAAAACTTATACTTACTGTTATTATATGAAAATATGCTAAATACATCAGTAGTTATAATCCTTATATGTTTAATATGGGTATAACGCATACTATGCGTTAGAAACGCTTAGAAAGGCGATTTAGAGCCGTTTCCGGGTTTTCAAAAGAAAGCTGAGATTTTTATAGTTCCAGAATGCTCAACATAATTTATTTAGCAAATAAAATTAGTAGGAAAAGGTTTGGGGTCAAAAGGATGCATAAAACTCATTTTATGTCTTAAAAGGTCGAAACCGGTATTAACCGAATCAAACTTAGAGACCTATGATACGATCAGCCAAAAATTAAATAAAAATCTTTAAAAATCCCAAAATATTATATAACATCCGTGGGTAAAAAGTTTTATATCAAAAAGTGGCCTTAAATAGGTTATACGCTAAATACGTCGTTTATTTAACATAAAGCTATAGTTTTACGATATCGGCCATAACTCAAAATCCGGACCTCCAACTGATATCAAATTTTCGGTGCAAGTCCATAAATCAGAAATAAAGATTTCTACTCTTTCACTTTTCCAAAAATCACGTTTTATATCAAAAAGGGCAACATAGTCAACTTTAAGCATAAATCGGAAACATGCATATGAATCGGTTAAGCATAGACTCAAGATGTAAAATTCCAGAGAGTTAAACATAAATATAAATGGTTCAAAATAAGCTCTAATGCATATCTCAAACATGCATGCACGGATCCGAATCGATAGTCAAAGAAAAAGTCGTTTTATAAGACTTTCGGTTCCGATCCGAGTTTATACTAAAGATTGTCGAGTTGATCATGATAAAACATATTCTTACATTTATTATAAAGTTATTTTTGATGATCAAACTGATTGCATGTCATCTACATTACCATTTATACTATAATTTGCAAAAACACTTCCTGTTGATTTTTTAAGAACAACTTTGACTCGACAAATAGCATGCTTAGAGTGGGAATCAGATAATACCCTTTTGAGGGTTTGTTTCCCACATAAATACCAACTTATAGGTACTTTCAATTTGAGAAATGGCTGAGCCATAATCGTTTAATCGAAAAGTCAAACTATAACTATGACGGATTGACTTTTGGCTAATGATCAAAGCTAGAACGAATTAGAGAAGGTTACGAATGCTTACAAGAGTCCTAATGAAGCTTAGGGATCACTATGAAGGTGCCTTTATGTCCAGAAAACTCCAGGAGTTGCCTTGTAAATTTTTGAAGTTTCAAGTGTTCTTGTTTTCTAACTCAAGAACTCAATTGTGGTGATTTTGATCAGATTTAAGGGTGTTTCTGATGTTGTGAGATGTTCACAAGTGTCCTTACATGCATGAGAGTTGATTGGAGGGTTTGGGAGGTAAAAATAGCTGTCATCAACTCATAAAACTGACCCAAAATCTGATATTTGCGAATTTCTGATGCTGGCAGGGTCACGCGGCCCGCTTAAGGCAGCCCAGGCGGGCCGCCTGGGGTCTGCAGTCCCAAACTTTGCTCAAATGTTGCAGTTTTGGTCCCTGTTCTTCGCAATCGAGGTTTTGGCTATTTATTTTGACCCTTAGACCTTCAAATCTGATTTTTAAGAACCTTGGGACATTTACCAACATGGTAATGTCCTCGGTTAACTTTGCGCTCACCCGAAAAGTCATGAAATTCGACGTTGACGCTTTTAACCCCTCAAGTACGGTTTTGGCCATAACTTTCTCATACGATAACGAAACTTCATGAAATTTTTACCACATATTCTAGTGAGTATATTCTAGCATTAAAAAGCTTCAGGGCTGCTAAAAGATTACTCAGAGGTATAAATTCAACATGTTGACACTTTTAGTCCCTGTAGTTTGAAATTCCTTACTTTCGTGCATTTTCCGCTTCGTATGATCCATGATCTATCCGTTTAGGGTTATAAACACCATGTAGGGTTATTATAGAGTCTATTTATCCATTGTTGACACTTTGGACCCTTACGTTCCATAGTTTTCACTGTTTGTCAACTTTAGTCCCTCTAAAGTATGTTTTCGCATATGCAAAGTCTATGACACGTGTCATTACATTAATGGTCGTAAATTTTCAAGGTGTTACATCCTCACCCCCTTAAAAGAAATCTCGACCTCGAGATTTACTGAAATAAATGAGGATATTTATTTTTTTTCCTTCATCGTGGATTCCACTTCCCACGTATATTCGGGACCTCTACGGGCATCCCATTTGACCTTAACTATAGGCACATGCTTCCTTCGAAGCTTCTTCACCTGTCGCTCCTCAATCGACAATGGTTTTTTTTTTCCACGGACTTCAAACTTTCATCTATGTGTATATCTGTATGCGGTATAACCAGTGATTCGTCAGCGAAACACTTCTTCAGATTACAGATGCGGAACACATTATGTATAGCGCTAAGTTCTTTAGGCAAGTTTAACTTATAAGCAACTGACCCGATACGCTCAACAGTCTCGAAGGGTCCTATGTACCTCGGGCTTAGCTTGCCTTTCTTACCAAATCGCATCACCCCCTCCCAGGGCGATACCTTAAGTAACACTTTATCACCTACATCGAAGTGAAAATCTTTGCGCTTTGGATCCGCATAACTTTTCTGCCTATCCCTGGCAGCTTTCAAATGATCGCGAATCTGAACGATCTTGTCCGTCGTCTCGAGAACGATTTCTGGTCCTGATAGTTGGACATCTCCAACTTCTGCCCAACATATAGGCGATCTACACTTCCTACCGTATAAGGCCTCAAAAGGCGCAGCCCTAAAACTAGTATGGTAGCTATTTTTATAGGAGAACTCTATCAAGGGTAGGTGGTTATCCTAACTGCCACCTAAATCAATCACACATGCTCGAAGCATGTCTTCCAATGTTTGGATGGTACGCTCACTCTGTCCGTCTGTCTGCCAACCGTTATGTGATAGTGCTTCTTGACTTATTGGCGAAACGTATCCTTTAATCCTTAGGGTGTAATACATTGCGAGCTCCACCAAGCTCCTTAAATAAGTTTTAGCTCATAAGTTATTTGATCTTGATATATTCGATTACTTCGAATGATTTCATATATTCAGAGCTTACTAGCCTGACAATTAACAGATTGGCACACCTTTCCAGGGTGATATCTTTTGTTGAACCTTATTTCTTAACAAGAACTTAGGAGGTTTGCTATTTCCATGAATCCTTGATTCTCTGCCGAATACTGGCAACTTATAGATGACTTACCAATTTTCTGTCTAGCAATAGATGTTTAACATCTTATCTATACAAGGTCTCCCAAAGGAGCAGCATTGATACTTATATAACAACTATTATCGAAAAGCTTATCTTAAGGCGTGATGGTTATTCCAATCACTGCTTAGAACTAATCTTAAGGGATAGCTAATCCCTTCAGACAGTCGAATAAATCGACGATCCTGGGCGGCTGATGGAATTTCTTACTTGTTGCCTAATTAGGGTTGCGATAATCAATGCATAAGCAAAATGAACCGTCTTTCTTATTTACTAAAAATCGGAGTTCTTAGAACTTTGAATTTTGGCTTTACGAAACCTTATCTAAAACTTATTTATTTGGCTCTTAGTTCTTCCTATTTCGTTGGTAATAACAGATATAAGATTCTTACAATAACTGCAGCCCTAAGCGGGATGTTAGTCCTAACATCCTCTTGCCTCTCAGAAGGTAAACATGGTAATTCTTATAAAGAAGCTAGTTATGACACATAGAGATGTCAGAGATTTCCGCATTCTCAGGCTTTGGCTCATCTATCGCTTTCGGTGTCAGATAAATGACACATTCCCTTTACCATTGCAAAGATGCCCTAAGTAGAGATACTTATAAGGACATTTTTATATTGGATATCTCCTTTGAATACTACTAGTCGACTTTAGTACAATATGACCATTGGGATATCTTCGGGGATCCCATGCATTAAATCTCCATACTGATCAGGCATGGAAGCAATCTATGGGACACACTAGGATACGCAAATCCTCATATGGTACTTTTATCAAACATAGTTTGGCATTCGTAGACGATAGAAAACAATGAGAAAATAATAAGATAAAATAAATAATATATATTGTCGTCCTCTTTCTGGGGAAGAGTACTCCAGATTCTTATGAAAGGATTATCTCCGAGGATGGGAGAGAGGTCATTAAAGATTCCATTGGTAAATTATACCTCATATCTAATATATGGAGTCCTTATGAATGTAATCCAGAGTTTGCTAAGCTTATGGTTTGCTAAAGGTTTTATTATCCCTTGCATCAATGTAAAAAAATACCTGGCAGTCACTATCAATGCTAAATGGTAAAGGACGTACCTAATGCTATTATCGATGTGCACTGTCTCAGGTATTGTAGCACCTCGAATTTTTGTGTCCAATGATGTGTTAACACGTGTCATTTGTTTACACGTGGCATCTATAATAAATAAAGGACTAATTTTGACAAACCTTGAAAGTATATAAATTCGAGGGTTATAAAATGTCAACAAGGGTAAATATACTGTATAGTATCCCTAAATAATGCTTAAACCTTCAAACGAATAAATTATAGATCGTACAAAAACAAAACGCGAAAGAAAGTGAGAGATTACAAACTACAGGGGTTAACTGTGTCAACATGTTTAATAATACCTCTGAGTGACCCTTTAACGTTCCAAAGACTTTGTAACGGTATTATACACTCACTAAAATAATATATATGAATTTCGCGAAGTTTCGATATGAAACGAGAAAGTTACGATCGAATTCGTAGAAGAAGGGTTAAAAGCGTCAACAGTGAAAGTTAAGGCTTTCCAATATAATTAATAAATAAACCGGGGACTTAATAGCGCGGGTGAATAACACGAGGCCCCTATCGGTAAATAACCGAGGGCCAAATCGCAAAGTTACCCCTTCAAATCCGAAAGGTCAGGTAAATCATTACGAAAGATTTCGTTATTAATGGCCAGATTCTGTAATCATAACAAAAGATTTAAAGTTTCTGAAATTATAACCTCTCGCGACCCGCGTGAAGGTTAAGCTTAAGTTGAGGCGGGCCGCGAGCCACCTCAATTACGCATCTGATTTATTAAACTCAGGCGACCCGCGTTATAGTGCATGGGAACTCCCATGCGGGCCGCGTAAAGTGCCCAGATGCAGAATGTTGATGTTTTCTTGACTTTTGGAGCCTTGAACGATCAATAACCAACAAATGGGGCATGGGCACCCTATGCTCAACCCATAACACTTAGGGGACACCTACCATCACCTCTGGTCTGATTGTAAGTGTTGTAATGATCATGTTTGCTTGGCATTGGCTATAAATAGCATGCCTTAAGCTCATAACAATTCACACAACTCAAACTCACATCTTTGATCATTCTAAGTTCTCTCAAGTCCTCATCTCTGCTCCATAAGCAAGAACACAACCTCTGTAAGTAATCTAACCCTTTGTGGTTCCACATTTCCTTAGTAAATGGCTAAGAACCAAACCGTCGTAACTACGGTTTGACTTTACAATAAATCAGTAATGGTTCAGTCTTATGACGAATCAAAAGTAGTTATAAGTTGGTATTTATGTGGGTAATAAACCTCTAAAATGGTTCCCCCTGATCACCACTCTAACTATGTCAAATGTCGAGTCAAACGTGCGGTTAAAAAGTCAACAGAAAGCCATTTTAGCGATTTATGCATAATCTGTAATGTATATGTTATGGAACCTGTTTTGACAATCATAAAACATGATAATAAGTATATAAACCTGTTTGCGCTCGTTTGAATCGATCATTTGCTATATTGAACCGGTTCGGAGCCGAAAGTCGCAAAAGTTTGACTTTTGTTTTGACTTCAGTTCTGACCCGTTTTAGTGAGGTATAAATATACCTTAGGACTCTCTTAGGACCAGGTCACATGTTGGTATAAACCTCTGTGGTCGGTTCATGAGTTATACGAGTCTTTTGCGCAATTCCGTCACTCGCCTAAAAGTTGACCGTAACGGCCTTTTAAAATTAAAACGAGTATTTCGGACCCGTGAACGGACCAAAACCTTGCTTACTAAATTATAAGCATGTCCTTAAAGTTTCACGTCAATCCGAGGTCTAGAATGAGAGTTATGCTAAAAGGCGCACTTTTAAGAAAGTTATGTAATTAACGGCGCAATTAGCATAACGCCCATCTAACCCAAGTTTTCGTCACCAAAACTTTTACCCACTGTGGTAAAATAATATTTTGGGAATTTTAAAGATTTTTAATAAATTTTACCTTGCTCATAACCTGCGGTTATGGCTACGGTTCGGTACATACCGAATATGCCCTTTTTGGCCAAAACGGGAGTTCTACAAGGTCTTTTGACCCGATTCCAGTTGCCACTGATTTTAAATAATAAATAAAGTATTTTAAACTTTATAAACTGTTCAGGAAACTCAGATTTCCTGTAGAACCCGAAAAGCTCTTTTAAAGTCTTTAAAATGACCGAAAAGCCCCTACGGGGCATAATATAAACTTAAACTCGTTACGGGCATTACGGAAGGTATCCTACTGATACCAAAATACCTTTACGGCATATTGACTTAGGAAATAAGCGTAGGACACTTATGGTTAACCGTTTCGCCTATTTGCGCACACGGTACGGCTCATGGAACTAGTTTTCGTGCAATAGCCGATATGGGTCAAACTATATTATTTGAACCCCAAAGTCCAGAGTGTGAACCATTAACCCATATAAAACAAGTCTCTGAACTTGTTGGGTCAGAATCACACTCCATTCTCGGTTTTCGCCTTTCACGCGATTAAACCATATCTATATATAACAGAACCAACCGGTCTAGGCTACGGCCATTATAACGACCCGTTAGGATTCTAAGAGGTTAATTAAAACCTTCGTTCCAGATTAGGAGCCCCAGTAAAAGCTATCGGTGACTTGATCTAAATTAAGGTTTTATACTTGCAAAGGTAAATACTTTAACTTATTTCCCCTATATGGGCTTGGGTTACGGTATATTAATACCGCTTGATTGAGCATTATATAATTCCATCGCTTAGGTGGTTAATTGATTAAATATGATCGGCTCATTTAAACAGTTTTGTTGCTTATAAGCCTTTGGGGGGTTTAATGACCGTTGTCCTGGATATCCTTGGCATCATTTTACGAAATGGCCACGACCATCGACATCCCGGTGTAGGCGTACACCCGGTATAAAGTGTCGACATTAAAAATTAAAAGACGTAGCCGTTGGTTTTTATACTACGGTTTTACGCAAACGTGGTGTGTCTATAAATCTTTAACCCGGCACGACCCGGGCTACTGAACGCATAAAAGAACATGTAAAACGTTCACAAGATCATTATGAATTTTCCCAAGTTATAAAAGAGTTTGTGCCTCGTGCATTCAAATCAATTTTAATGAACATTTTCAAATGTGTCAGTTGAATGTATTTAACAGTGTAAACTGACGTATTTTCCCCAAAAAGATTAAGTGCAGGTACCTAAACGTAAATTGGCTGGTATTAGCTCCCTAGCGTCGGGATAAGTCTCGCAAGCTTGATTGCAGTATCTGATGGAACAATACTTTATCTTTATTTACGATCCACTGTGGATATATTCAACCCCTGTAATACATTTTGATATTATGATCAGAGGTTGAAATTTATATAATTATCTTATGCTTCCGCTGTGCATTATATAATTGTGTGGTTTGACTATATTGTTGCCAACATCGTCACGGTAATCCCCCACCGGGCCCACCGGTGAGACACGTGGAAACAGGGGTGTGACAGGTTGGTATCAGAGCCAACATTGAGTGAATTAAACACTATCCTAATGTGTTTAATCTCAATGACACAATTGCACGTACTTGAGTCTAGACAAGAACTTAGGACAAATTCGGATTATTACTCCTTTTTGTCTTTATTTTCGATTTGATTTTTAATAAGTTTTAAGCAGGAAAATGCCACCTGTTATATTCCGAGGAAGAGGAAGGGGAAGAAGAGGCCGAGGAGAAATCGTGACACATCACGATAACGAGGCTGGACCATCTGGTACAAGACATCCTTCGATGACAAGGAGCGAAGAGCCACAACGACGAAGAGATCTTTACGAACCCGCGAGGCATTCCACTTCGCACAGCTCGACGCCATCCTACCGGCACTCCTTTGGGCCAGATTCAGAAAATGATCCCAACAACCCACAACCTTCCTTCATACCTCTACAACGTGCGGTTTCGCACCGAAATTACGACGACCCTACTCCCTACTACACAGGTCAGTTTAATCCGGCTGACTACATACAGGAACCTTCAGGTTTTGTTCCACTAGGTCCACAAGACCACTTTTCTGAAGATCCCATGGAGGAAGATGAGGATCCTACTGAACCAGCTCGTGGTACGCCCACGCATCCGATAGAAGTTTCTGATGGGTCATCCTTCCATGGAACGCCCTATCAAGGACCTGACAGTTTCCAAGCGATGTTTGACCGACATGAATGGTACTACACGCCATCTCGACAGACATCTCAACAACCGAGACATCCACAGGATCCCTCTGAGGATTCACGCTTTGAGGCAGTTACGCCACCACCTCCGCCACCGGCACAACCAGTAATACCTGATCCGCCGAGGCGTAGGAGGACAAATGCTCGTATGTCTACACGAGGAGGAGGGGGTATCCACTTCAGCACTCCTCGACATTCTAGTAGTAGCCACTATCCGCCACTACAAGAAGAAGGACCTTCAAGTCCTATACAGGAGGCGAACTCCGCACCAACTGCACGAAATTCGCCACCATTTGGGTATGACCAACCCATACCAGCTTACACAGGTCCAACGGCTTACAACCCGTTTGAACCATCACAAGCACAATACAACTACGGCTATGAGCGCGACCCATATGTGGTGTCGGCTAGATATAATGCGCGCTACCCTGACGGAGCACATGGAAACATGGGACCACCGGACTACTCAGCTCATGGGTATCCAATACCTCCCAGACCTCCAGTTCCGCATCAAGCGCCACAACCACGTTTCTCTCCTCCTGAGCAGGAAGAAATACTCCATCGACTGGATCGTGTGGAGAGAGAGTTCGAGGAAGAAAAGAAAAGCCACCGAGGATTTCTCAAAGGCTTGGCGAATCTACTAAAGGGCAAAAAGAAGAAACGTGACCACTAGCCTTAATAGTGGTACGAATGTAATATCTACTTTAAAATAAGTCCCTGTGTGGACAACTTATCGTATTTCAGTCCCTACGTGGACTTATTTTTAGTCCTTGCATGGACACCCACCTTGTATTAGTCCCTGCGTGGACTTGTCACTTATTTTAAAACCTCTATGGAGGTATGTACTATTTGAAAGACCCGTTTAGGGCAATATGTAATTGTATTTGAGATTTTGGAATGTATGTTATGAGTTTTGTTTTAATATATAAAAAATAAATCAAAACCATTCCTTTTATATTGATCTGCCTAAATAAAGAATCTTAAAAGGTGAAACCTAGCTTGGTGTCTGTTAAGATCCAGCCAAGATGGTACGACCTAATTGAAAAGATTCTGATTCCCTGTTAACCTCTGTACGCATGTTAACATTCATGGCAGATGTGATTCGTTAAAATCACGCACGTCATTCTTATACAATAATCCTTTAAGGATTTCAAACCCCACTAAATGATTATAAATCGTGGGTTAAATCACCAATAAAGGTGATCAATACTATTAAAACATCCGTTAGCGATGCAGTGCCTACGGGCCAGTATTATAAAGACATCCATTAGTGATGCAGTGCCTACGGGCCAGTATTATAAAGACATCCATTAGTGATGCAGTGCCTACGGGCCAATATTATTAAAACATCCATTAGTGATGTAGTGCCTACGGGCCAGTATTATAAAGACATCCATTAGTGATGCAGTGCCTACGGGCCAATATTATTAAAACATCCGTTAGTGATGTAGTGCCTACGGGCCAACCTTATTAAACACATCCATTTGAGATGTAGTGCCTACGGGCCAATATTATTAAAACATCCATTAGAGATGTAGTGCCTACGGGCCAACCATACTAAAACATCCATTAGAGGTGTAGCGCCTATGGGCCGAAATAATTGTCTTATAACGACAAAAGACAGTGGTGGTCTATGACTCCCTGTCAAGAAGAGATAAAAGAACTACGGTTCAATTCTCTATGCCTTGGATTCTCTGAAATCTCGGCTAATATTATAAAACATCATCATGATTAGGCTTTATGCCGCCAATATTATCTATATAGCTGAAATAGGATATATTCAGATCCTAATATTTAATGAAATAAAAAGTTAACCAAATATGGTATCTGTACCATGGTTGACGAATTGTCATAAAAGACAATTATATAATAATCTTCTAAATAAAATTTTGTTATCTTCTGTAACAGAATCAAGTTACAATGGCGGATCCCAATGGAGAGAACAGCCACACAAATGAAGATGACTATGACAATGCGTCAGTGCATTTGACAGGCGCACAACTGAAGGCTCTGATTGACAATGCTGTTCAGGCAGCTATTGATCGTCAACATACTGAGTCTCAAGGCAGAACTGTGTCAAAACCACCCTCTAAACCAAAGACACACTCCAAACCACCCTCTGAACCCAAGAAAGATGACGACAAGCATTCGTCTACTGAGCACAGCGTTCATCGCGATAGAGAATATACTGATGCGTCGAGCGCTAAGGGTTGCACCTACAAATACTTTGTATCATGTAAGCCCCGTGAATTTACAGGGGAGAAGGGTGCGGTTGACTGTATCACCTGGCTAGACGAGATGGACACGATAGTGGACATCAGCGGGTGCGCTGAGAGGGACGTGGTTAAGTTTGTGTCCCAGTCATTCAAGGGCGAGGCCCTGGCGTGGTGGAGAGCTCTGGTGCAGGCTTCAGGTAAGTCTGCCTTATACAAAATGTCATGGGGGGAGTTTATTGCCCTCATAAAAGAAAACTACTGCCCTCAGCACGAGGTTGAGAAGATTGAGGCAGATTTTGTCTCACTAGTGATGACAAACCTGGATTGTCAAGCATATCTGACAAGTTTTAACACTATGTCACGTCTGGTGCCATATCTTGTGACACCAGAACCTAGAAGGATTGCCCGTTTCATTGGGGGCTTAGAGCCGGCAATCAAGGCCAGTGTGAAGGCCTCTAGGCCAACGACCTTCAGGTCAGTTACTGACCTCTCCTTGTCTCTTACACTTGATGCTGTCCGTCTGAGGGCACAAAGGAGCAAGGAGGCTGAAAAGCGAAAACGTGAGGATGATACCTCACGAAAGTCTGGGAAAAGGCACCGTGGAAACGGTGAGGGCAAGAAAGGGTCGGAGGCAAGGAAGGAGGGGCAAGCTGATGGAAGACCTCACTGCAAGGTCTGCAAGAAACCTCACTCCGGGAAGTGTAGGTTTGCGTCTGGTTCACAGTCGCAACAAAAGACTCCATCCTGTGGGCTATGCAAGTCCAAGGATCACAAGACCGTGGAGTGCAAAAAGATAAAGGATGCAACTTGCTATAATTGTAATGAAAAGGGGCATATAAAGAGTAATTGCCCGAAGTATGCCAAGAAGGCGGAAGAGACGAAGAAGTCGAATGCGAGAGTTTTCCGCTTGGATGCAAAGGAAGCGGTTAAGGACGACAATGTGCTTACAGGTACATTTCTCGTAAACAATATATTTGCAAGAGTACTATTCGATTCTGGCGCTGATAAGTCCTTTGTAAACCAGAAATTTTGCCAACTACTAAATATGCCAATCAAAACCCTTGACGTGAAATACGAAGTAGAGTTAGCAGACGGCACGATAGAAACCGTCTCTACTGTTCTAGAAGGATGTGAAATGTCCATTAGGAACCATTCTTTTCCTTTATCTCTACTTCCTTTCAAACTGGCGGGTTTTGACATTGTGCTAGGCATGGACTGGTTATCCCGTAATCAGGCCCAAATCATCTGCGGCAAGAGGCAGATAGTTTTAAAGACTCCGAGTGGTGAATCTCTTACCATTCGAGGAGATACGCAGTACGGGTTGCCCGAAGACGTATCTATGCTGAAAGCTTCAAGGTGTTTGAATAGAGGCTGTGTAATTTACATGGCTCAGGTGATAATTGAAGAACCAAAGCCGAAGATCGAGGATCTTCCCGTCATTTCTGAATACCCCGAGGTTTTTCCTGAAGAACTACCTGGTTTGCCACCAGATAGACAAGTGGAGTTCAGAATAGACATCATTCCTGGAGCGGCTCTGATAGCAAGAGCACCTTACAGATTAGCTCCGACGGAAATGAAAGAACTGAGAACCCAGTTGGATGAACTGCTGGCGAAGGGTTTTATCAGACCTAGTTCATCTCCCTGGGGAGCTCCTGTCCTATTTGTAAAGAAGAAGGACGGATCGATGCGGTTGTGCATCGACTATAGAGAACTGAATAAAGTTACCATAAAGAATAGATATCCTTTACCAAGGATCGATGATCTATTCGATCAGCTGCAAGGAGCAAGCTACTTCTCCAAGATTGACTTAAGGTCGGGCTATCATCAACTAAGGGTCAGAGATGAAGATGTACACAAGACTGCATTTAGGACTCGCTATGGTCATTACGAGTTCCTAGTGATGCCTTTTGGGCTCACAAATGCACCGGCTGCGTTCATGGATCTCATGAACCGCGTTTGCAAGCCGTACTTGGACAAATTCGTCATAGTCTTCATCGACGATATCCTTATATATTCCAAGAATCAAGCTGACCACGAGAAGCACCTCCGTTGCATTCTCGAATTACTACAGCGTGAGAAACTCTACGCCAAATTCTCGAAATGTGAATTCTGGCTACGAGAGGTTCAGTTTTTAGGACACGTTGTGAGCGAGCGTGGTATCCAAGTGGATCCCGCTAAGGTAGAGGCAGTCATGAACTGGCAAGAGCCAAAGACGCCTACCGAAATTCGTAGTTTCCTGGGTTTGGCAGGATACTACCGAAGGTTTATTGAGAACTTTTCAAGGATTGCTGCACCCTTGACTTCTTTGACTAAGAAGAAAGAAAAGTACATTTGGGGCCCAAAGCAGCAAGAGTCCTTCGAAATACTGAAGCAAAAGCTAAGCAATGCACCTGTGCTGACATTACCAGAAGGTACAGATGAATTCGTAGTCTACTGCGATGCATCACACACGGGCATGGGGTGTGTGCTTATGCAGAAGGACAAGGTGATTGCCTATGCTTCAAGGCAATTAAAGGTGCATGAAAAGAATTACACCACCCATGATTTGGAGTTGGGTGCCGTTGTATTTGCACTTAAGTTGTGGAGGCACTACCTTTATGGTATTAAATTTGTGATTTATTCTGATCACAAAAGCCTCCAGCACCTGTTCAACCAGAAGGAGTTGAACATGAGACAGCGCCGTTGGATGGAAACCCTGAATGATTATGACTGTGAAATCAGGTACCATCCCGGCAAGGCGAATGTAGTCGCCGATGCCTTGAGCAGAAAGGAAAGGGTAAAACCCATTCGAATCAATGCCAAGAGCATTGAGGTTAAGAATAATTTAATTGAAAGGATTTTGGCTGCACAGCGAGAGGCTGTGTTGGAAGCTAATTACCCTAATGAAAAGCTGGGGGTAACTGAGGAGCAGTTGACTCTTAGCAAGGATGGAATTCTTAGACTGAACGGACGTATATGGGTTCCGATTTATGGAGGACTACGAGATGTTGTTCTCCAGGAAGCCCATAGTTCCAAATACTCAGTCCATCCTGGTGCTGACAAAATGTACCAAGACTTAAAGGCAAATTATTGGTGGATAGGCTTGAAAAAGTCTGTAGCCGCCCACGTAGCAAAGTGCTTGACTTGTGCTCAAGTCAAAGCCGAGCACCAAAAGCCGTCTGGCTTGCTACAACAGCCTGAACTTCCCGAGTGGAAGTGGGAATGTGTAACTATGGACTTCATAACCAAGTTACCCAAAACCAAGAAAGGAAACGATACAATATGGGTCATCGTCGATAGGCTGACTAAATCAGCTCATTTTCTACCCATCAAGGAGACATATAGCTCCGATATGTTAGCCCAACTTTATGTTGATAAGATTGTAGCCTTACACGGCATACCTGTGTCTATTATCTCCAACAGGGATACTAGATACACATCTCACTTCTGGAAAAGTTTCCAGCAATCTTTGGGCACGCGTTTAAACTTTAGTACGGCTTACCATCCACAGACGGACGGTCAAAGTGAGCGTACTATCCAAACGCTAGAAGACATGCTTCGTGCATGTGCGATCGATTTAGGTGGTAACTGGGATAAAAACCTACCCCTGATCGAATTCTCCTACAATAATAGCTACCACACCAGCATAAAGGCTGCGCCTTTTGAGGCATTATATGGTAGGAAATGCAGATCGCCTGTTTGTTGGGCGGAAGTAGGGGAGGTCCAATTATCGGGACCAGAGATTGTTTTCCAGACGACGGACAAGATTGTCCAGATCCGGGAACGTCTCAAGGCTGCCCGCGATAGGCAGAAGAGCTACGCTGATCCAAAGCGTAAGGATTTTCACTTCGAAGTGGGTGAAAAAGTATTACTTAAGGTGTCACCCTGGAAGGGGGTGATGCGTTTCGGCAAGAAAGGCAAACTGAGTCCGAGATACATAGGACCTTTCGAGGTCATTGAACGAGTCGGATCAGTCGCCTATAAGTTGAACTTGCCTGAAGAGCTCAATGGAATTCACAATGTGTTCCACATCTGCAATCTCAAAAAGTGCTTCGCCGACGAATCGTTGGTGATTCCACACACAGATGTGCATATAGATAAGAGCTTAAAGTTCATAGAAAAACCTTTGTCGATTGAAGATCGACAGGTGAAGAAGCTTCGCAGAAAGCACGTACCGATTGTAAAAGTCAAATGGGATGCTCGTAGAGGTCCTGAATATACGTGGGAAGTCGAAGCTACAATGAAAGAAAAGTACCCCTATTTATTTGAGTAAATCTCGGGTCGAGATTTATTTTAAGGGGGTGAGGATGTAGCACCTCGAATTTTTGTGTCCAATGATGTGTTAACACGTGTCATTTGTTTACACGTGGCATCTATAATAAATAAAGGACTAATTTTGACAAACCTTGAAAGTATATAAATTCGAGGGTTATAAAATGTCAACAAGGGTAAATATACTGTATAGTATCCCTAAATAATGCTTAAACCTTCAAACGAATAAATTATAGATCGTACAAAAACAAAACGCGAAAGAAAGTGAGAGATTACAAACTACAGGGGTTAACTGTGTCAACATGTTTAATAATACCTCTGAGTGACCCTTTAACGTTCCAAAGACTTTGTAACGGTATTATACACTCACTAAAATAATATATATGAATTTCGCGAAGTTTCGATATGAAACGAGAAAGTTACGATCGAATTCGTAGAAGAAGGGTTAAAAGCGTCAACAGTGAAAGTTAAGGCTTTCCAATATAATTAATAAATAAACCGGGGACTTAATAGCGCGGGTGAATAACACGAGGCCCCTATCGGTAAATAACCGAGGGCCAAATCGCAAAGTTACCCCTTCAAATCCGAAAGGTCAGGTAAATCATTACGAAAGATTTCGTTATTAATGGCCAGATTCTGTAATCATAACAAAAGATTTAAAGTTTCTGAAATTATAACCTCTCGCGACCCGCGTGAAGGTTAAGCTTAAGTTGAGGCGGGCCGCGAGCCACCTCAATTACGCATCTGATTTATTAAACTCAGGCGACCCGCGTTATAGTGCATGGGAACTCCCATGCGGGCCGCGTAAAGTGCCCAGATGCAGAATGTTGATGTTTTCTTGACTTTTGGAGCCTTGAACGATCAATAACCAACAAATGGGGAATGGGCACCCTATGCTCAACCCATAACACTTAGGGGACACCTACCATCACCTCTGGTCTGATTGTAAGTGTTGTAATGATCATGTTTGCTTGGCATTGGCTATAAATAGCATGCCTTAAGCTCATAACAATTCACACAACTCAAACTCACATCTTTGATCATTCTAAGTGCTCTCAAGTCCTCATCTCTGCTCCATAAGCAAGAACACAACCTCTGTAAGTAATCTAACCCTTTGTGGTTCCACATTTCCTTAGTAAATGGCTAAGAACCAAACCGTCGTAACTACGGTTTGACTTTACAATAAATCAGTAATGGTTCAGTCTTATGACGAATCAAAAGTAGTTATAAGTTGGTATTTATGTGGGTAATAAACCTCTAAAATGGTTCCCCCTGATCACCACTCTAACTATGTCAAATGTCGAGTCAAACGTGCGGTTAAAAAGTCAACAGAAAGCCATTTTAGCGATTTATGCATAATCTGTAATGTATATGTTATGGAACCTGTTTTGACAATCATAAAACATGATAATAAGTATATAAACCTGTTTGTGCTCGTTTGAATCGATCATTTGCTATATTGAACCGGTTCGGAGCCGAAAGTCGCAAAAGTTTGACTTTTGTTTTGACTTCAGTTCTGACCCGTTTTAGTGAGGTATAAATATACCTTAGGACTCTCTTAGGACCAGGTCACATGTTGGTATAAACCTCTGTGGTCGGTTCATGAGTTATCCGAGTCTTTTGCGCAATTCCGTCACTCGCCTAAAAGTTGACCGTAACGGCCTTTTAAAATTAAAACGAGTATTTCGGACCCGTGAACGGACCAAAACCTTGCTTACTAAATTATAAGCATGTCCTTAAAGTTTCACGTCAATCCGAGGTCTAGAATGAGAGTTATGCTAAAAGGCGCACTTTTAAGAAAGTTATGTAATTAACGGCGCAATTAGCATAACGCCCATCTAACCCAAGTTTTCGTCACCAAAACTTTTACCCACTGTGGTAAAATAATATTTTGGGAATTTTAAAGATTTTTAATAAATTTTACCTTGCTCATAACCTGCGGTTATGGCTACGGTTCGGTACATACCGAATATGCCCTTTTTGGCCAAAACGGGAGTTCTACAAGGTCTTTTGACCCGATTCCAGTTGCCACTGATTTTAAATAATAAATAAAGTATTTTAAACTTTATAAACTGTTCGGGAAACTTAGATTTCCTGTAGAACCCGAAAAGCTCTTTTAAAGTCTTTAAAATGACCGAAAAGCCCCTACGGGGCATAATATAAACTTAAACTCGTTACGGGCATTACGGAAGGTATCCTACTGATACCAAAATACCTTTATGGCATATTGACTTAGGAAATAAGCGTAGGACACTTATGGTTAACCGTTTCGCCTATTTGCGCACACGGTACGGCTCATGGAACTAGTTTTCGTGCAATAGCCGATATGGGTCAAACTATATTATTTGAACCCCAAAGTCCAGAGTGTGAACCATTAACCCATATAAAACAAGTCTCTGAACTTGTTGGGTCAGAATCACACTCCATTCTCGGTTTTCGCCTTTCACGCGATTAAACCATATCTATATATAATAGAACCAACCGGTCTAGGCTACGGCCATTATAACGACCCGTTAGGATTCTAAGAGGTTAATTAAAACCTTCGTTCCAGATTAGGACCCCCGGTAAAAGCTATCGGTGACTTGATCTAAATTAAGGATTTATACTTGCAAAGGTAAATACTTTAACTTATTTCCCCTATATGGGCTTGGGTTACGGTATATTAATACCGCTTGATTGAGCATTATATAATTCCATCGCTTAGGTGGTTAATTGATTAAATATGATCGGCTCATTTAAACAGTTTTGTTGCTTATAAGCCTTTGGGGGGTTTAATGACCGTTGTCCCGGATATCCTTGGCATCATTTTACGAAATGGCCACGACCATCGACATCCCGGTGTAGGCGTACACCCGGTATAAAGTGTCGACATTAAAAATTAAAAGACGTAGCCGTTGGTTTTTATACTACGGTTTTACGCAAACGTGGTGTGTCTATAAATCTTTAACCCGGCACGACCCGGGCTACTGAACGCATAAAAGAACATGTAAAACGTTCACAAGATCATTATGAATTTTCCCAAGTTATAAAAGAGTTTGTGCCTCGTGCATTCAAATCAATTTTAATGAACATTTTCAAATGTGTCAGTTGAATGTATTTACCAGTGTAAACTGACGTATTTTCCCCAAAAAGATTAAGTGCAGGTACCTAAACGTAAATTGGCTGGTATTAGCTCCCTAGTGTCGGGATAAGTCTCGCAAGCTTGATTGCAGTATCTGATGGAACAATACTTTATCTTTATTTACGATCCACTGTGGATATATTCAACCCCTGTAATACATTTTGATATTACGATCAGAGGTTGAAATTTATATAATTATCTTATGCTTCCGCTGTGCATTATATAATTGTGTGGTTTGACTATATTGTTGCCAACATCGTCACGGTAATCCCCCACCGGGCCCACCGGTGAGACATGTGGAAACAGGGGTGTGACAGGTATTCAACCGGTAATCCAGGCGGTTCCTTTCTTATCCTTTCCAGACCTAGCTGCTCCTTTCTTGGCAGCCTTAGGGCAATTAGTACTGATGTGCCCCTTTTCACCACAGCTGAAACAGTTTGCATCCTTCATGTCCCTACATTCGTGGGACTGGTGGCCAGCTCTTTTACAGATGCCACATTGCTTTATCTTTTGGTTTAATCGACACTGCCCCCAATGTCTTCTTTTGCAGGTTTTGCATGTAGGCTTTTTGTTGGAATCCTGTTGGTTATTGTTGAGCTTGGATTTGCTCTTCTTAGGATTCTGAGAGTTATCCTCCTCCCTTTGTCTTTTGTCATTAGTTTCATTCATGAACGACTTTTGTCTCACTATATCTTGAGTGAGAGACAAGGATAGATCTACAGCTGATCTGTAGTTGATTGGCCTTGAAGCCTTAACATTCCCTTTTATTTCTGGTGCCAAACCACCGATGAAACGCGCAATGCGTTTTGGTTCCGGGGTAATTAAGTAGGGTACCAGTCTAGATAGGGAGTTGAAGTCGGTAACATATTGCTGACAATTTAGGTTTTTCATTGTGAGATTCAGAAAATCTGTCTCCACCTTTTCCACTTCGTGTTGTGGACAGTAGTTCACTTTGATAAGGTCCACAAACTTGGACCATCCCATAAGGTATAGGGGAATTTTCCCCGTGGACTGCATCATGGCCCTCCACCATACAAGAGTCTCTCCCTTAAAAGATTGTGAAACAAATTTTACTACGTCCTTATCAGCACAATCGCTGATGTCCACAACCGTTTCCATTTCCTCAAGCCATTCCATAGCATCAATTGCCCCTTTTTCGCCATTGAAATCTCTGGGTTTGCATGAGACGAAATATTTGTAGGTGCACCCGCCCTCAGTTGAACGGGGCTTATCATAGAGTACTAACTCCTGAGGTTCGCTCTTTTCATCTGAAGAGTGAACGGAGCTCTCCTTACGAGCTGATGTATGCGTTTTCGTGTGGATCCTTGAGTGAGTGACACTCGGTTCCTTTTTGTTCTCAAGGACCTTATCCACCACTTCACTAATTGCTGCGCTAATCAAGGCCTGAAGAGTAGTGCCATTAACATTTATATTTATATTTGCATCCTTGTTTTTAGCCGCCGTATTGCTGTGTGCTTCGTCGGAAACCTCCATTCTGGAGCTTTGGTACTAACACCAAAATAACATATGCTTAGATGCAAGTTATTATGGAATCATCGTAACGGATGATTTATAAAGTCATGGTATTACTAAACCATAATGGCTGTTAGGTTTATAACTTCCTTATAGTATGCTACTAGAAAGTATGTCAATTATATTTAGCCTAGGTCAAAAGGACCATCAATTGTGTTCATGGTTTGGACCGAGTCCATTACCTTTTGACTGGGGATCACAATGTCACAACTGTCCTTGTCATAACGACAATCTTTAGATAGTTGGAAGGCTTGTCATGAAGGACATTAATAATCATAGGCCCGAAGGCCTTGTCACAAAGGACATACAAAATATGGCACTTAAGGAATTAATATATAAGCTGCAATCTTATTGGATCAGAGATCTTAAGGTTCGAACATAGTTCTTCACCTTTGGACAGAGAGTCAGAGACTACAACCGTCATCTTTTGGAAGATAATTTATTTTGCCACAAAGGCTAGTCAATGTACATCATTCTGACTAACTAGATGATTGTGAGCCCCAGAGGAGTCAGCCGTGGTGAAGCTTTGAAGGCTAACTAACCATGTAATAATAATTGTTTAATTATACAGCGAATTGTCGAACGTGGCGATTAAATAGTCATGGTGTAACTCAACCATATGGACCAATAGATAGTATTAAATTTATTTGATTATGCTTGGCCTAGGTTTTTAGATAAACCATCTTTGGAGTTTGAACGGAATATAATCCTTCATATTTATTAGACAGGGGACATATGTCACGACTGTCAATGTCATACCGACACTTTATATAGCATAAAGGCTTGTTTCAAAGGACTTTTTGATGGCACAGACGCCTTATCACTAGGGAAGTTTTAAAACATAATCAATGATTCCTTTGGATTGGAAAATTTCCTAACTCATTGTTTTGACAAGAAGTTATGAAATAGAACTATCTTTTTCATGTATGCGTCTTCGCCCGTAGGTATACATCCCAGGTGGGTGTTTAGATGTGTACATTATGTTCGACGTTTATTAGCCATGATTCCGCGATTATATAGGCTAATTAAGGGGTTTGGAAGTTCCTAACATAGAGATGACAAGCGTGATTTTATCGCATCACTATTGTCGGGAGTGTTAACACGTTTTCAAGTGTTAATCGGGATCTGAATCTCTTCTAAACAGGTTTTACCATCTTAGCAAGGTCTTCAATGACATTCAAGCTAGGTCAAACCTTTTAAGATTCTCTTTTAATACATACACTTAACAGAAAAGGAATAGTATTTATTTTATTCAGGATTTTTATCATGAATCCTAATTTATAAGTTAGTAATAGCACAAATGGCCTAGTCGAGTAGACAAGTTTAATTTATAAGTCATGATTTCTGAGAATCGAGGCATTACAATTTATCCTAGTTATAAAACATTACGGATATTAAGGTGGCACAAAGGCCTAGTCACAGGGACATTTATAAATTATAAGCTAGGATTTCAGAGAATCAAAGCCTTGAGGTTTGAACCTAGTTCATTACCTTTTTCTGACAGGGAGTCATAGCTACCACTGTATTTTGGCTCATGTAGAAATGAGCAGGGCCCGTAGGCACTATATTACCACGTATGGTTAAGGTATGATCATCTTAATTGATGATGTAAACCCAGGATTCAGAGATCATTAAACTGGGTTAGGAATCTTTTGAAGAATCCTTAATAACGTGTGTGATTTCCAACGAATCACATCCGCCGAGAGTGTTAACATGTTTTCAGATGTTAACTGGGATACGAATCTTTTAAACAGGTCTTACCATTTGGCCAGGTCTTTATAATGACACTCAGGCTAGGTTTCACTCTTAAGATTCTTTTAATATTTATCGCAGAACAATTTCTAAATTGAACTGTTTATAGGGATCTGAATCTAAATTGAGGAACTGCCATCTTGGTCGGTCTTAATATGACACGAAGCTAGGTCTTGTCCTTTTTAGATTTTTCCATTTTATTCTAATGGTAGATCTTATAACAGAATTGTTATTTTAATTTACTTCATATATTATATTCATATATAATGATATAAATGAAATTTAGATAAAACATCCCAATGGTTTTAAAAGAGGTATAGAATTGCCCAAAAAGGGACTTAAAAGAAATGATGTTGTCCTCAAAGGGACCAGAAGATAAATATCGTTATAAAGACTTTTAAGGAAACGATCTTCAGTAAAAGGAGTCTCTTCTTCATTTTTGTTCTGAATGTCCTCTCCTTGGTCGTACGTTAATCCTGGTCGCGGTACGAAGCCCAGCATTTCAAGGCTCCAGACGTGGAGAATTTCTATTACGGCTTCTTTGCTTGGCGACATATCCAACAAAAATTTGGAAGCAAAAATTCTAGATTAGGATTGAGAATATTCCTAAGTTAAGTCTAGACTCAGAAGGTCAAGGAATGTGCTATTGTGTCATTGAGATTAAACACTAAGGGCTAGTGTTTAATTCACTCAATGTTGGCTCTGATACCAACCTGTCACACCCCGAATTTCCACGTGTCACCGGTGGGCCCGGTGGGGAGTATAGTGACGTAGTTGATATCATCATAGTCAAACAACACAATATTTAAATGCACAGCGGAAGCAAAGGATAAATATATTACAAACCGATATAAAGTAATATCCAGTATTACAACGGAAAGTAGAGGATCCACAGGCGGATCTTAAAACTTAAATATTGTTCAACAGACTTTTAGGCGCCTAGAACTTGCAAGATTCCTTATTAACGCCCTGAGCAGCTTCCAGCCTATTACGTACTTGTACCTGTCACTTAGACTTTGGAAAATACGTCAGTTTTCACTGGTAAATACACTCAACTGACTCATTTGAAAAGAGTTTATGAAAATTGGTTTAGGCGCACAAGGCACAAAACTATTTTGACACTTGATTAAGATGCACAAGGCAAGATTAATCTTTTATACTTGGGACAAACTATATCTCATGTTATCAGTTTTACATAACTTGCTCTACATACGGGGCCGGTTCTATGCCGGTTCAAGATTAACCGACACACCACTATTCCCTTATTGGGAATCCCTTATTGGGTATAATCGATTTATAAGCATATAGCATCTGTCAGGTGTATGCCTACACCCCGTGCTTAGGTCGTGGCCATTGCATTTAATGAGTCAAGGATATCCAGAACACGGTCGCATTAACCCCCAATGTTTCAGTCAAGCAATACGAATTAAAACAGGTTATTTCAGATTTCCCGACTCATTGGTCTTCGAATCCCATACCTGACCATGCGGTATTTATATTACCGTATCCCAAGCCCGTAATAGGGAAAATAAGTTAAGAGTATTTACCTGAGCTAGCTCCTGTCTTAAATAGCAAGAATTATAACAACTCAGCCGTATTCACTTAAGTAAGCGTAGGTACAATTTACCGGAATGCTCTAGTCTGGAACGATGGTATAAATAACCAATTAGAATACTAACGGGTCTTTAATTAAGCCTAAACTTAGACCGGTTAGTTTTAAGGAAATATACGGTTCAAGCGCACGATTAAGCGAAGACCGGATAGAACGTGATTTAGACCCGACAAGTTTGAATACTTGTATAATATGGGTATACTAAATACATTCTGGATTTTGAGACAAAAATGATAACGTTTGACCCGTTTCGGTCAATTTATGCAAACTAGCTACACAAACCGAACCGAACGCTAAAAGAGCGTTACGGGTAACCAAAAGAGTCATATGCAAGTTCCCTGAGATAATACGCTTTAAATGTGTTATAATATCAACAAGTTATGTTCTATTATGCCCCGAATAAATTTAAACTCAATTTATGCCTTATAAGGGCATTTTGGTCATTTAAAAGATTAAAAAGAGTTAAATTGGAAATCTGAGTTACAGGTCTGATTTATACAGTAAATATACTTAATTTGACATATTATAACAGTAGGGTATGACCCATATACAGAACTTATCATTTAAAATCAAACTATGCACCGTAGGGGTATTTTAGTAATTTCACAAGGGCTAAAATGTCAAAACTGGAAACCTGGGTTCAAAAACTTATACTTACTGTTATTATATGAAAATATGCTAAATACATCAGTAGTTATAATCCTTATATGTTTAATATGGGTATAACGCATACTATGCGTTAGAAACGCTTAGAAAGGCGATTTAGAGCCGTTTCCGGGTTTTCAAAAGAAAGCTGAGATTTTTATAGTTCCAGAATGCTCAACATAATTTATTTAGCAAATAAAATTAGTAGGAAAAGGATTGGGGTCAAAAGGATGCATAAAACTCATTTTATGGCTTAAAAGGTCGAAACCGGTATTAACCGAATCAAACTTAGAGACCTATGATACGATCAGCCAAAAATTAAATAAAAATCTTCAAAAATCCCAAAATATTATATAACATCAGTGGGTAAAAAGTTTTATATCAAAAAGTGGCCTTAAATAGGTTATACGCTAAATGCGTCGTTTATTTAACATAAAGCTATAGTTTTACGATATCGGCCATAACTCAAAATCCGGACCTCCAACTGATATCAAATTTTCGGTGCAAGTCCATAAATCAGAAATAAATATTTCTACTCTTTCACTTTTCCAAAAATCACGTTTTATATCAAAAAGGGCAACATAGTTAACTTTAAGCATAAATCGGAAACATGCATATGAATCGGTTAAGCATAGACTCAAGATGTAAAATTCCAGAGAGTTAAACATAAATATAAATGGTTCAAAATAAGCTCTAATGCAGATCTCAAACATGCATGCACGGATCCGAATCGATAGTCAAAGAAAAAGTCGTTTTATAAGACTTTCGGTTCCGATCCGAGTTTATACTAAAGATTGTCGAGTTGATCAAGATAAAACATATTCTTACATTTATTATAAAGTTATTTTTGATGATCAAACTGATTGTATGTCATCTACATTACCATTTATACTATAATTTGCAAAAACACTTCCTGTTGATTTTTTAAGAACAACTTTGACTCGACAAATAGCATGCTTAGAGTGGGAATCAGAGAATACCCTTTTGAGGGTTTGTTTCCCACATAAATACCAACTTATAGGTACTTTCAATTTGAGAAATGGCTGAGCCATAATCGTTTAATCGAAAAGTCAAACTATAACTATGACGGATTGACTTTTGGCTAATGATCAAAGCTAGAACGAATTAGAGAAGGTTACGAATGCTTACAAGAGTCCTAATGAAGCTTAGGGATCACTATGAAGGTGCCTTGATGTCCAGAAAACTCCAGGAGTTGCCTTGTAAATTTTTGAAGTTTCAAGTTTTCTTGTTTTCTAACTCAAGAACTCAATTGTGGTGATTTTGATCAGATTTAAGGGTGTTTCTGATGTTGTGAGATGTTCACAAGTGTCCTTACATGCATGAGAGTTGATTGGAGGGTTTGGGAGGTGAAAATAGCTGTCATCAACTCATAAAACTGACCCAAAATCTGATATTTGCGAATTTCTGATGCTGGCAGGGTCACGCGGCCCGCTTAAGGCAGCCTAGGCGGGCCGCCTGGGGTCTGCAGTCCCAAACTTTGCTCAAATGTTGCAGTTTTGGTCCCTGTTCTTCGCAATCGAGGTTTTGGCTATTTATTTTGACCCTTAGACCTTCAAATCTGATTTTTAAGAACCTTGGGACATTTACCAACATGGTAATGTCCTCGGTTAACTTTGCGCTCACCCGAAAAGTCATGAAATTCGACGTTGATGCTTTTAACCCCTCAAGTACGGTTTTGGCCATAACTTTCTCATACGATAACGAAACTTCATGAAATTTTTACCACATATTCTAGTGAGTATATTCTAGCATTACAAAGCTTCGGGGCTGCTAAAAGATCACTCAGAGGTATAAATTCAACATGTTGACACTTTTAGTCCCTGTAGTTTGAAATTCCTTACTTTCGTGCATTTTCCGCTTCGTATGATCCATGATCTATCCGTTTAGGGTTATAAAAACCATGTAGGGTTATTATAGAGTCTATTTATCCATTGTTGACACTTTGGACCCTTACGTTCCATAGTTTTCACTGTTTGTCAACTTTAGTCCCTCTAAAGTATGTTTTCGCATATGCAAAGTCTATGACACGTGTCATTACATTAATGGTCGTAAATTTTCGAGGTGTTACATTTGAAGAAAGCACTGAAGTTCAACATCAGTGCTCAGGCTACAACAGTGGAACGTGAAGCAGTAGTTATCTCAAGTTTGTATTATATTGATTATCAGATGTTGCATATCTGTAGTTTGTATAGAACAGTGTTTATTGGTTGTTAGGTCGTTAGATGTCACTATCATGGTGATGTCAGCCAAGATGCTTCAGTAGTTTGGACTGCCTATAAATGTAACAGTACCCTGTACTGTTACATTTGATTGACTGAGTAGATTCTTCTTCTCTAGTCCAATCCTTTCATCTTGTGCAACCAACCTTGGGGTATCTGGCTGAGGGGGAGCTTAGTTTCTGTAAACATGCTGTAATCATTTGCTTTGTATTTTCAATCATTCGACTCAATGAAAAGCACTTGTTTACCAAACTATTTTCTTCCTTGATTGTGTTTATACAGTTTGTATCCATTTCCGCTGCACTTTACATTGTTACATATTCATTGATCTGTCAAGTTCATACAAACAAACACAATCATGAGAGCCTCAGATCTTAACAGAGTTCTTCTTAAAGTTGTTGGTTCTCAGCCAAAAGTTGTTTTCACTGACCAAGATCCAGCGATGAAGAAGGCTATTTCTGCTGTATTTGTTGACATGAGGCATCGGTTATGCATGTAGCATGTGATGCACTTGTAAGACCCTAACACGTAATTGACAAAATTCGCAGCGGAAGTTCATGCCATAAAATTTCTTTCATTATAAACCTTATGTCTTACTTGAAAGTTCACTTTTAAAATAACTCCTTTATATTGAATACATCAAACTAACTCAATTATAGAATAAAACATAACTTATGTATAACAAATTACATTCTTAGACACCCCGTACAATCCTTCATGTGACTCGGTCCATGATCTTTGTCCCTTGTTAATCCTCCGTGACCCGATCAACCTGCGCTCACCACATACATTCATAACGTTAGCACACATTATAAACATAAATAAGTTTCCTCCTTGACTTTTCACATCTCTTCATCATATTGGAACTCATGTTAGCATATTACATTCACTTTATAATGCATACTTTATACATCATCGTTCTTGACGATCATACCGTATCGTGTAGATCATAATCTTTTATCACAACGATTTACATTCTCATCCTTTCATAAATATACATGCCTTCCTTATCTTTCTTAATATCAAATTTATCTTAACATTGTTTATAAGGCTTTAGAAATTGATTAGAATGAGTTCCCTATACTTAGAGAGCCAAACCACATTTAAAAATTTTAAACGTTAGTATTGTAAGTTTAAAAAGTTGTTAAATATCATAATTTACCTCATACACCATCAAACAACAACATATAACAATTTTATCAATCCTGTCGTAGGCTACAGTCTACCGACCGTAGCTTACAGTCCATTAATAATCAATAAAACAGCCCCTCCAGTACCGTAGCCTACGCTGAGCCGTAGGTTACGCTGCAGCCCAGCTACAGATTAATCAACAAAACAGCCCTTCCAGTACCGTAGCCTACGCTGAGCCGTAGGTTACGCTGCAGCCCAGCTACAGATTTACCGGTTTAATCCTTTTTACGAAAACGGCCGTAACTTTCAAACCGTTTGTCTGTTTTACCTCCCGTTTCTTCCTACATGATCGTAAATTAACATTCTATCATGTGAACTTGAAATTTAACATCCGGGTTAAGGAAATTCTTAACTTATACATTTTCGGCTTATTATTTTTACGAAAACGGCCGTAACTTTCAAACCGTTTATCCGTTTTACTCGATTCTTTTTCCTACACAACCGTAATTTAATTCTCCATCACATGGAGTGAAAATCCAATATTTGGACTACCATAATTTACGACTTCTAAACCTTCAGCTTATTACCCTTTTACCAAATTTTGACCCGTTCATGCATATATCAACATAACTTGATTGTTTAACCTAAATTCCTCATGAACCTTATAATTTCAACGTCGTCTATCATATAAGGTCCCAATCACGGGTTTCTTACAACATCCCAACCCATTTCCACTTAAATTTTATTTTGACCCATTAAGGGTATTTACGCATTTTTAAGGACTTTGACTCGCAAAGATCATACTTTTCGCTTTCATACATGTCCGAAGTAATCATTTAATCTAATGGCTTGTTTCTAAACAACCTTTTAAAGTCATTCGCCCGATATACCTATCAAGGGCATTTTTGTCAACTTCGCTCCATCCTTTACAACAAAGGACTTCATTGCATATTTAGCCAATCTTACTACTTAACTATAACTCTAATTACACATACATGGCTCGGATCAAAGCTATGACCCGTTTTAATACTTCATCCGTTAAATTGCGCGTTAATAGCAACGAATTTCCTTTCGCTATTCATTTTATGAATTCACAACGCTTGACAAAACAATTCATTAGTCGATATCGCCAAATGGTGATATCTTCACCATTTGACCCGTTTTATCTAAATATCCATTTTATCCTTGTGGGATTTTAATTATCCATCATCCCATCCATGTAACTTATTCCTTTGTTAATTCACAACCAAAATTACCATAATACCCTTTTATCCCTTTTTAACCATCAAACTTAGTTTCTTTTCATGAACACATGTTCCGACCCGTATTGTCACACCCCGATTTCCACGTGTCTCACCGGTGGGCCCGGTGGGGGATTACCGTGACGTAGTTGGCAACAATATAGTCAAACCACACAATATATGAATGCACAGCGGAAGCATAAAGATAATTTTATTTCAACCATTGTTTGTAATATCAAATGTATTACGAATAGTCGAAAAGTATCCACAGGGGATCAAGTAAAAATATAAGCATTGTTCAACAGACGTAGGCATCTTAAGCTTGCGAGACTCTTTAGGATGCTAAGGAGAAATATCCAGCCAATTACGCATAGTACCTGCATTTAGTCTTTTTGGAAAATACGTCAGTTTACACTGGTAAATACATTCAACCGACACTTTTGAAAAATGTTTATTAAAATTGATTTGAATGCACAAGGCACAAACTCTTTTATAACTTGGGAGAATTATTTACATTTATAATCTTGTGAACGAATTACATGTTCCTTATGCGTTCAGTAGCCCGGATCAAGTCCGGGTTAAAGATCAATAGACACACCACATCGACTATTTATGCACTGACGAGTGTACGCCTACACTCCGCGCTTAGGTCGTGGCCATTTCGTAAAATGATGCCAGGGATATCCGGGACATGGTCATTAACCCCCCAAAGACTTTTAAGTAACAAGACTGTTTAAACGAGCCGATCAAATTTATTCAATTACCCACTCAATCGGTGGAGAATTTGATGCCCGATCAAGCGGTATACCATGTACCGTAACCCAAGCCCGTATAACGGAAAATAAGTTAAAAGTATTTACCTTTGCAAGTATAAGTCCTTAATCGAAATAAACAACAGATAGCATTTACTGGTCTCCTATTCTGGAACGAAGGTTTAATATAACCTATTAGAATCTTAACGGGTCTTTTAATTTAGCCGTAGCTTAGACCGGTCAGTTTCAAGGATAGATACGGTTTAATCGCGTGAAAGGCGAAAACCGCGAATGGAATGTGATTTTGGACCCAACAAGTTTGAAGACTTGTTTTATATGGGTATAATAATCACACTCTGGATTTTGGGGTCAAAACAATATGGTTTGACCCGTTTCGGCTAATTTATGTAAACTAGTTACATAAGCCGAACCGTGCGCGCAAAAGGCGTAGCGGGTAACCGTAAGAGTCCTACACTGTTTTTCTAAGTCAATATACTTTAAAGAGGTTGTGGTATCAGTAGGATACCTTCCATAATGCCCGTAACAAGTTTAAGTTCATATTATGCCCAGTAGGGGTATTTCGGTCTTTTTAAAGATTATAAAAGAGGTTTCTGAGTTCTACAGGAAATCTGGGTTTCCCGAACAGTTTATAAAGTCTAAAATACTTTATTTATTATTTAAAATCAGTAGCAACTGGAATCGGGTCAAAAGACCTTGTAGAACTCAAGTTATGGCCGAAAAGGGTATATTCGGTAATTACCGTACCGATGCCATAACCGCAGGTTATGAGCAGGTTAAAAATAATAAAAAATCTTTAAAAATCCCAAAATATTATTTTACATCAGTGAGTAAAAGGTTTGGTGTCGAAATCCGGGTTTAGATAGGCGTTATGCTAATTGCGCTATTAAATTACTAAAGTTTCTGTAATTTGCGCTATTTAGCATAACTCCTATTCTGGACCTCAGATTGACGTGAAATTTTAGGGACATGCTTAGAAATCAGTAACCAAGGTTATGGTTCTTTCACATGTCCGAAATTCTCGTTTTAAATTAAAAAGGGCGTTACGGTCAACTTTTAAGCATTTAACGGAAATGTGTAAAAGACTCGGACAAACAACGAACCGGTCAAAGAGGGTTATACCATCATGTAACCTGGTCCTAAGAGAGTCCTAAGGCATATCTAAATCAAACTTTAACGGGTCAGAACTGAAGTCAAAGCAAAAGTCAAAGCTTTTGCGACTTTCGGCTCCAAACCGGGTCAAAACATTAAATGGTCGGATCAAACAAGCTTAGATCAGTTAATATACTTATTATCATGTTTTATGAGTGTTTAAACAGGTTACACATCATCTACATTACTAATTACGCATTAAATCGCAAAGTAGCATTTCTGTTGACTTTTTCTAAACATGTTTGACTCGATATTCTGACTAGTTAGAGTGGGAATCAGTGGGTGCCCTTTTAGGGGTTTAACGCCCACATGATTACCAACATATAACTATCTTTGATTCGACAAACCACTGGACCATTTGTGATTTATCGCAAAGTTAATCGTTAATTACGACGGATTGACTTTTAAGCTAAACTATGCATAAACTAAGCCACAAAAGGGTAGACACACTTACAGAAGCTTGGTGCACGACTAGGGATGATAGAAGAATGGTTTAGAGCTCCAGAGATGAACTAGAATGCAGATTTGAGGTGTGTTTCAATTGTGCACAATGCATTGGCTTTTATAGTGAAAAACTTAGCTCAAGATCATTACAACTCAACCTACAAGGGTTCATGGATGATCAGCAGGTGTCCTAAAGTGCTAGGGGGCATGTAGAGGGCGCCCATGCTTCAATAAATGCTTCAATGATCGTTTATAAGCTTAAACATTGAATCTGTCCAAAGTTTCTGCATCTGGGACTCGTACGCGGCCCGCATTAGGATTCAGCAACTCGGACGCGAGCCGCATGAATCCTAATGTCAGAAAACAAATCAGCAGCTAGCTCGCGGCCCGCATTAAATCACCCATAACCTTAACGCGGCCCGCATTAGACCTGATTTCCAAGATTTTCAAATCTTTTGTAATGATTAACCTGACCTTTCGGTTTCGAAGGGGTAACTTTGCGATTTGGCTCTCGATTATTTACAATGAAGGGCCTCGTGAATTTTACCCGCATTGTTAAGTCCCCGGTTAGTTTAATTACTATCCGAAAAGCCTTAACTTTTATTGTTGACGCTTTTAACCCCTCTCATACGAATTTGCTCATAACTTTCTCGTTTTAAAACGGAACTTCGCGAAATTTATATCGTATATTCTAGTGAGCGTATTTTACTGTTACAAAGCCTCGGGTTCGTCAAAGGGTCACTCAGAGGTATAAATTAAACATGTTGACACAATTAACCCCTGTAGCTTGTAATCTCTCACTTTCTCCCGCGTTTCGCTCCGTACGATCCATGATTTATTCGTTTGAAGGTACGAGCATCATTTAGGGTTACTATACAGTATATTTACCCTTCGTTGACATTTATAACCCTCGAATTTACATACTTTCAAGGTTTGTCAACTTTAGTCCTTTATTTAATATTTAATGCCACGTGTAAACTCAAGACACGTGTCAATACATTTTTGGACACAAAATTTCGAGGTGTTACACGTATCAAAACTTGTCGGAACTTCATACCTCATTTATAAACTTATCATATTCATAATCTATACAATGAATAGGTATTCTACAAGGAAGGCGTAAGCTTAACTTACCTTGCATCCGAGTACGCTTCCCGTGCACATAAGTTCCATTTGACCCGCTTCTTTCCCAAGCTTCCATGTCGCTTATCAAGCATCAAATATCATATATCATTCTCAAGATAGTTAGCTTATTCATCATTCATCACAACCTTTTCATTACACGGATCTTATATGGAATTTATCATTCAACCTTATAACATGCTAATCTATCATTTCTTATCTGATTTCTTTAAACATTCACACACGTGTTTGATTCCAAACATCATTAACATAAGTAAATCATCAATTTACATCACATTATCTAAAACCCACTTCATAACTACATTATTAATCACTTATTAGTGATCTAAACTTAAGTTCTTCATAATATCATCATACCCTTGGTGTATGTACTACCTTCTAAACATAAAGTACAACTAGTTCATGCACAATCTCCTAATCTCATACATAATTCATCAAATTCCACTTCCTAATCAACATGAATCATTCATGCATAAACATCAAACATATCATCCTCATATTTCTCCTAATTCATCTAACAAGAATTCATGATACCCACATAATACGTCAATCTTTCAACAAGACTTGGACATAGGTGGTGATTCTAGTCACCATCTTCACCCTAACTAACGGGTTTCACCTCTACTCATCAAATTAACACAAACCATACGTAACCCATGTTCTATACGATGATTCTAACCCTTATACATGATCAATTTCATATTAACTCACGGATTTGAACATAACCCACTTCACACATGATCACCAATCTTAGATTTAAGACATACCTTATGATCCCCTCGTGAAGGTGATCATTAATCCGTGTTCCTTCTTGAATTTGAGCTTCGATTCACCCTTCAATTTGGTGATTTAGTTGAATTAGGGTTTGGAGCTCTTGAGAGCTCCTGAAGCTTCAAGAACACGCACGTATGTGTGTTTGTGTGTGTGTATAGACCTTTTAATTAGTAATCAACTTTCATCTGTTCCACTTTAGCCCCTCGGGTTTGCCTTTAAAACATAACTGACACTACCTTCCTCTTTTAATAGTTTTTACCATACAATTTACTAGGTTAAATAGGCTAGTCATTTATTTCATGATATGTCATATAGGAACATACGGCAAACATAAGCATTCGGGTTTTGGGGTGTTACAAGTCTACCCCCCTTAAATGAGGTTTCATCCCCGAAACCTTTCTCATTTCCTCTTACACACACACATCTATGTTTGACTTAATAGTCACATTATAATTATAAGTAATCGTCCTATCTCATTTCATAATTATTTATACACTTGACTTCTTCTTAACAAGTCTATACTTTCAATGGCATACTTTCACATAACATTCTCATTTCCTCGACCCGTTAGTAGCAGGTCAATATACATATTCATTTAAACTTATAATAATGCTTACCTTCATATGATCCGTTTAAAATAGATTTAATACCTTCGCCTCATCCTTTAAGATTCCATTCCATGCACATGTTGTATAACATTTAACCATTGTTTTGTTATCAAAATAAAACTACTATTTCATAGTCACGTCTACATGCTTAACTCCATAGTTAACATCATTCTACATTTTCCTTAGTTATGGTACAATACATACCCTTACGTTACCTTCAACTCACCTTATTCATTCTACATTACTATTCCTCTCATTTCGTGCATTTACTTAATTTGCATAAATATACGTATCATGCACATTCATCATACGAGAGTTTAACTAATACTCGTATATTTTACTTAAAACCTTTAAGATTCACTTCTTAAAGACATAGTTTTCATTCTTATGTCAACTATTAGAAATCAAACTTTCCATATTATACCATGCCCATTCCAACATTCATTTCATAGGTCATACTCAATTTACCAATTCATACTTATCCAACATAAGTTAAACTTTTTACTAACCTCATCTCATATCATTCATCGACAATCCATAACCCAGATCGATTCGCATTCTTCACGTGCACTAGCCGTACCAGGCTAGATTTCATTCATCCGTGCAATGTGCCTTCGCTCGTGCACAACCTCCCACAAAATCGATGGGTTTCATCACCTCTAGGTTCTAACATTATCGTCAACAAATTTAACAGTTTGCACTTTTTCATTCAAACATTCCTTACATCATTTCGGCATTCTAAACAAAACCTACCCTTCTTGTGCGTACTTAAATCATTGTCCGGGTATTAGCCCGTCATTCATTTTGACTCCCAATAGTTGATTACCAACACATTTAACACATAATTTATTCAAAACTTCTTTCTTTCATTTTAAATTTAAAATTTAGGTTTGCGTGCCAATCATGATCATTCTTTCATTCAGTTACTTTACATTTACTCACATGATTCGTTTGACACAACCACGGTCAAACTCTTGACACATCGCGATGTGGGCTATTTTCATCATTTCTATATTTTATACTCGTCCTGCGGACACAATCGTAGCATCCATACCTTTCATTATTTCTATGTTTTGAATCCGTCTAGCGGTTTCAAACATACCATTTATACATTCTCTTCCTTCTATGCTTTGAATCCATCTCACGAATTCAAACATATCATTCACATCTTTTATTCCTTACATATGTTGAATCCGTCTCGCAGATTCGGACTTATCATTTCTACATTTCATTCCTTAAAGATGTGTAACAATGTTATCCATCCCGTTTAGCTAAACTTTATAGAGAACAAAAACAGAATCTCCATGAATGGCTTCTTCTGAAGTTTTGTGGTTTTTGTATATTTTGGCGTTTATATTGAGGATGTTGTTCATTGCATAGAGTGAAAGTTTATTGAGAAGATTGTGTATATCAAAGAAACATGGATTTGAATCTTTAATATTTTTGGCGTTTATAAGATGAATGGTGTAGAGAAAAATATAGGTTTTTGTGGTTTTGGTTTGGATTTTAGTAATTCTGACAGTTTGTTTATATAGGAAGTTTTTGGCGCGTTTTTTAGGCGCGATTTTTATTGCAGTAAATGCTAGTAATAAAGTTACGTCGTTTTAGTACTGTTTGTTCAACTTTATCGGTTAAAAACAAAGTTTGGCGTTTTATATCTATGGCGTTATATTATGATGAAGTGTATGTGTGTTGAGACGGATTTTAATAGCGTGAGTTTGGCGTTTTATGTTAAGTCAAAAGACCCTTTTACCCTTAATGAAGCGCGCCAGATTAATAAAAGTGATTTTATTTACGAAAATGCCACCCCGTCATCTAGTCCATAGATTGTTTTGATCTGATGATTCATAAGCGTTCTCTCTGTTCTCACACTTTTGAGCGTTTTCTCTAAATCCCGACCCTATATATATATATATATATAATTTGTATATAATTTTTATAGAAATTTAATAGTAAAACACAATTTAAACTGACTTAGACAATACTAGTGGGTTGGCTTGTGTGATACGGCGAGTACCACCAAGGCTCTTTTGAATACCACAATCTAACCCGACATACCTTAAACTTTGATTATATTTGTGCATTATTGTTTTTATTATTATTATTATTATTATTATTATTATTATTATTATTATTATGTAAATATTTAGTAATTGTATACTTACACATTTAAAAAAAATAGTACTACGCCATGAGGCGAGTGTCACAAATATTCTTTAAGAGAAATAATGTATTATTTAGGAGAAATTTATTAAATGAAGACAAATTAATTAGGAGATTTTTAAAAAATAAAAGCAAATTAGGAACTATTGCATAGTGCACTTATACTTTAGGCAACCAAATTTATCTTTTTTTGAAAGGTGTTAATTATTCACGAATGTCGGGAGTTCTAGCATATGTTGTCTTAACCGGGTCTGCGCTAGAGCGCCCACTCGCATAATATATCCCCAATTTAAACCCTTCAATGAGAAACCTTTATCACCCAGACTCGAACTTAAGATCTAGAGTGAAAAACTCAACCGGACCCACTATAGATGGAACTTAAATACTTATAGCCACCACTAAACCACTAGTGGATGGCTAACAAAATTTGTGGTAGGCACTTAAACTCTGAGGTAAGTTACAATTGTCTCCTCAAATGTATCAGAGTTAAAAAAATCTTTTAGTAGTAAAAATATTAATAAAATATTATAGAAATTAAAATTGTAAAAAATGTTTTAAAATGTCTGAGAGGATATTAACGGGAACTAGAACCGTTCAATAATTCCAACAAAATAAAAAATGAATTGATAAACAAACCATCAATCATTCAATCAGTCAATGTTTGTCTCTATAGGGAAAAGATACGTTAATCAAAATTCCCATAGCTTCGTTAATTCTTGCCTATTTGATTTGCGTCTGATTTGAATAAAAATCGTTTTCTATATTTGCTTATGATTTATCTGGAATATTAGTAACTTTGTCATTGAAAGGTTTGTTACAGCCAATGTTTTAAAATTCGGTTTTTTAATCATATCGGATTAGACACAAAAATGGTTTAACTGTGAATCGGGTTGTGTCGGACGGTTCAACCAGGTTGACTAGTTAATTGTATAATTTCATAAATTACAACATTAACTCAAAAAATAATCTAAAATTAGATTAAAATGGAAATCTGGAACGAACGATGGGGTGATGGAAGTCTGGAACAAGTCACGAATGATGGAGTGATGAAGCAAGTTTTGAATTTTGATCGATGGAGATAAAATATTAAAAGTTGTTAGGTTAAAACTAAGAGTAAATATGGAGATGAGAGGATAAAAAGAAAAATTCTAACCCAAAAACATACATGAGACGGTACCAATAAAAAGTCTATGCCGTTTCTCCTACTTACCGGGGTGTTTCGGACCGGATTTACATCCGAAAATGGTAATACGGTATAACCGGCCGGTATTTACCGGTTTTTAAAACATTGGTTACAGCAGAATGTTTATAATGAAAGTCTGTTTATCATAAATATTAATTAATATTTCTGATCTTAAATTAGTATTAAACTTTGTAAAAGTCGATTAATTGATTATCGTTATATACCGAGTGTTCTATTTAATAAATATTATTTAATAATAATGTATATTCTTCAATAAATAAATCAGTAAATAATTCTAATGATACTAATATTTGTATTAATTTTAGTTGGTTATATTGTTTTTTAAAACTTTAGGGTTTAATATTACTATTGAACAAACCATAAGGTGTAAATTGTAATTCCTTAAATGTTAGAGTTAGTTTTGAAATTTTATATAAAATGCACACTAATGATTTTGTCTGTCACTTTCGCACCGCTACACCAACCATTCGGCTACACATCTATTTTTAAAGAATCATGTTAAAAAATAACATGTCTAAGGTTATTTTTACTATCTTAAATGATAATCAAGTGTGTATGCCTTTTAATTTATGAACCGGCGTGGATTTTCATTTGAACAAACATATCACCTATTTTTTATGTTGACGATTAATCAACATGTCTTATGAACCGATGCGATCGTTCACATGGTGATTAGATGATAAAAATAAGTTGAAGGATCATAACTTTTTTACAAGGAGTATGACCATTACATAAAAAGAAAAACCACATATTAATATAGACCTTTCGATACTTGTTTGTATAAATAATCAAATAAAAAAGAAACATATTTAGTATGTTATTTCACGATGGGCATATATAAGCATTTATGTCCTTTCCTTAATTTGCATGATGAGAACAAAACAATAAAGGGGTATTTTTCATAACCAACTTTGATGGTAATTGAAAATTCACATATACAGCGAAAACGTTTGATGTTTGTGATTTTTTTTTTCAATTTAATTATTTTACATCTATACAATTACAAGATGGGGGAATAGTGCCAGGCAGCTGCCTGGCACTCCCCCATTGGACCAACGTTTTTTTCATTCTATTTTATTTCCAGATTAAAATTACGCTTTCGTCCTTCGTTTAAAAATACGCTTTTGCCCCCAGCTTAAAATAAAATTATAATTTTGCCCCTAGCTCAAAATTACGCTTTTGCCCTCGGTTCAAAAACTCATTTTTAATTTTGGTTGGCACTCCCCTATTGGACCACCAGTTTTATTGTTTTATATTCGTTTAAAATTACGATTTCGTCCTTAATTTAAAATAAAATTATGTTTTCGCCCCCACTTCAAAATAAAATTACCAAGATGGGGGAATAGTGCCAGGCAGCTGCCTGGCACTCCCCCATTGGACCAACGTTTTTTTAATTCTATTTTATTTCCAGATTAAAATTACGCTTTCGTCCTTCGTTTAAAAATACGCTTTTGCCCCCAGCTCAAAATAAAATTATAATTTTGCCCCTAGCTCAAAATTACGCTTTTGCCCTCGGTTCAAAAACTCATTTTTAATTTTGGTTGGCACTCCCCTATTGGACCACCAGTTTTATTGTTTTATATTCGTTTAAAATTACGATTTCGTCCTTAATTTAAAATAAAATTATGTTTTCGCCCCCACTTCAAAATAAAATTACATATTTGTCCCTCGCTCGAAATTACGATTTTGCCATCGGTTAAAAATTATGATTTTTTCTCCAGATTACAACTACAATTTTGGCCCCAGTTCAAAATAAATTTTTCCTTTCGCCCAAACTAAAAATGACGATTTCGCATTTTCGCCCCTTTCAAAAATTATTATTTCGCCTTAAGTTTAAAAATATGTTTTTGCCCGGTTCAAAATAAAACTATGCTTTTGCCCCCTATTCAAAATTACGATTTTGCCATCAGTTCAAAATTTTGAATTTGCCCGAGTTCAAATTAAAAATATAGTTTTGTCCCCAGCTTAAAATAACGATTTTGTCCTTAGTGCAAAGTTATATTACGATTTTGTCTCCGGTTCAAATTTATAGTATTGTCATCACTTTAACTTTTGGCAAATTACGATTTTACCCAAGTCAACAAATACAACTTTGCCCTCAGTTCAAATTACAGTATTGCTATCGTTTTAGTTTTTTAGCAAAATTATAAAAGTGTTTTTTTATATTAGTTGATTGGATTTAATTTTTTTTCCATGTCAAGGAGCTTTCTAAAACTCACTCATTAATCCTTACAAGCTACAGTTTTGCCCTGAGCTCTGAACTACGGTCTTGTCATCGTTTTAGTTTTTTTTACTAACAAAACTATAATAGTGTTTTTTTCATTGATTGATAATTATTTGGCCATCGCCCCGCAACGCGGGCGGTGGCATTAACTAGTTATGTACAAAAGGTGATCAATAAGGTATTATAACCATTTCTTTGACGCAACTTTTCATTTAGAGAGGCGACCATTGTTAAAGGTTGTTGTGAAAGGTTTTGACTTTTTGAAAGGGTGTGACCATTGTTAATGTTTGTTGTGAAAGGTTTTGACTTTTTGAAACGGTGTGATATATTTAAAAGTAGTGACTTTTTTGTAAGAGGTATGATATATTTATAGGTAGTTTGAAGGATTATGATTTTTTGTGTATATATGACTGGTTGTGACTTTTTGTAAGAGTGTGATGTATTCAAAAGTAATTTGAAAGGTTGTGACAATTTAAAGGGGGTGCGATATATTTTAGGCAAATTGGAAAACAATAATCATATCTTTCTGAAATTGGCCGATAATAATCCCAAGTCAGTTGTTAGCCAATAATTATCCAACCTCGTCCAATTTTTTTGTAAAATAGACTGCCGTTAAAATAAGCTTAACGGAATTAAGTTTTTTTCTGAATTACAAACCGATGTTTTAGGGATTTTGATCAGAACGAGGATACGAGTCGATAGATGTAAAACTTACCTTGAAATTGTGTTCGAAATGGCTTGAATTTTGTTAATTGGAAGTTAAACACCCGAATTGAAGCACCGTTTTCGTGGGTTGGGGGCAGTATTTCGAGGTAACTTTTATATCAATCGACTCGTATCCTCGTTCTGATCAAAAACCCTAAAACATCGGATTGTAATTTGGAAAAAAACTTAACTCCGTTAAGCTATTTTAACGGCGGACTATTTTACAAAAAAAAAATGGACGAGGTCGGATTATTATTGGCTGATAACTAACTTGGGATTATTATCGGCCAATTTCAGAAAGATAAGATTATTATTTTCCAATTTGCCTATATTTTAAAGTTATGATTTTCTTGCAAGGGATTTGATATATATAAAAATTAGTTTGAAGAGTTGTGAGTTTTTGAAAGGATGTTATTCAAACCATTATATCTTAAGTTACTTTTTCTACATATATAATAGTAGTTAATACAAGTTAAAAAAAGTGTTACCACATTACTAGGGTATGCATACGCAAGAGTTGCGATTCACTTAATTCGTTTGGTCAGGATCAAGCCCCTTTTTTACAAACGCATAGTTTGTTACTCTTGAGATATTTAGAGGATAATAATTCTCTATAGAGTTAATTACACAAATGGGTCATGTGGTTTATACATAATTTCGCCTTAGGGTACTAACTTATTTTTTTAACAGGTTTAGGTTCTATGGTTTCAATTTTGTAACACCTTTGGGTACTAACACCAAAATTAGTTAATTAATGACTAAAATACCCTTGCATTTTTTTAAGTTTATCAATGTAACACATTTGAGTACTAACACCTAATTTTATTTAAGTTTAAATCAATTTTACAAAATTTATTTATTTTTTTATTTTCATTATTTTATTATATCTCTTAATTAACATAAACTCTATTTATTTTTTTTTATTTTCGTATTTTATTAAATTTCTTATTTAACATAAAATCTACTTGTTACACCAGTATTTTTTTTAAATAGATTTTTTAAATAAAATCTACTAGCTATATAGTTTTATGTAAATTAAATTTTCATTTTCAATTTTGGATTGAAATGATTGATAATAATAAATATCTTTCATGTAAAAAAAATTAAGCCTTTTTTTAACTCGTTTTTTTGTACATTTACATTTTACTATTTTAGAAAGATATTTAATTTACATAAAACTATATAGCTAGGTATTTTAGATAAAACTATATAGCTAGGTAATTTAGATAAAACTATATAGCTAGGTATTTTAGATAAAACTAAAAAAAATTAAGCCTTTGTTTAACTCGTTTTTTTTTGTAAAATAGATTTTTAATTTACATAAAACTATATAGCTAGTAGATTTTACTGGTGCAACTAGTAGATTTTATGTAAATTAAATATTTTCTAAAATAGTAAAATGTAAATGAACAAAAAACGAGTTAAAAATGGCTTAATTTTTTTTACATGAAAGATATTTATTATTATCAATCATTTCAATCCAAAACTGAAAATTAAAATTTAATTTACATAAAACTATATAGCTAGTAGATTTTATTTAAAAAATCTATTTAAAAAAAATACTGGTGTAACAAGTAGATTTTATGTTAAATAAGAAATTTAATAAAAATATGAAAATAAAAAAAAATAAATAGAGTTTATGTTAATTAAGAGATATAATAAAATTATGAAAATAAAAAAATAAATAGATTTTGTAAAATTGATTTAAACTTAAATAAAATTAGGTGTTAGTACCCAAATGTGTTACATTGATAAACTTAAAAAAATGCAAGGGTATTTTAGTCATTAATTAACTAATTTTGGTGTTAGTACCCAAAGGTGTTACAAAATTGAAACCATAGAACCTAAACCTGTTAAAAAAATAAGTTAGTACCCAAAGGCGAAATTATGTATAAACCACAGGACCCATTTGTGTAATTAACTCTTCTCTATAACTCCTGATTAATGTTAATTGCACACACCGATTGATGATGTTAAATCACCACCAGCTTGTACGAAAGTCATGTCTTTTTGTAAAAAAAAATTAAATAAAGATACCCAGGGGCGGAACTACAATACAACCAGCCTGGTCCCGGGACAGGGCTCAACTTTGAACGGTAGTGTAAATTTATTTATTTTTTTCGATTTTTATACAAAGGATACTCATAAACAACTACGAGGACACCTATAAGACGATCTGTAGTTGAAGATGAGATGAAATGGAGGTTTTCCGTTCGACGGAAACGAAAATTCCGATAGATGAAAACTTGCAGCGGTAGCTGTTTGGAGAAGACGGAGTCACTTTGTCCTTTTCCCATTATCCAATATTTTAATAACTAATCCAATATTCTCACACATTTGTAACTTGTACTTTTAGGTTTAAAATATGCACATTACTTATGTTTTGACAAATTTAAAGTGGCCAGGAAACAAAGCCGTAAGTCCAAATATTTCAATAATTTTTTTTTTGTCCTCTTCTGCTTTTAGGTTTATTTGTACCAAAGTAAGTGACAAAATTGGAAAACTGTAAACACACTTCAAAAATTGTGAAAATAACTTTTTTTACTTTGTTTATTTATTGGATTTACTTTATTAATAAGTTTTCTGTTCTTTTTTAAAGACATTTTTATCAAAAACTAAATATTATTTATAAAACTTCCAAATAACATTTAAAGTTCTATAAAAGTATTTGATAACGTTCTCATGTGTGTAGCATTAGTAAATAAATAATTATCAATATATGCTTTATATAAGTAATGGGTCCCGATAGCGTACACGCACGTATGACTTGGTATAATTATACGTATAAGTTGGTTAAGTAAGAGCTTTGTATGTATAACTAAGGTGTACAAAATACGTAACGAAAAAACCATGTTAGAAGGCTGAAAAATCGAAAAAACGGATATGGGTGTCGGAAAATGGTCGGAAATTTCCGACCACTTACCGACGAAACATAACATTTGGTCGGAAAGTTGTCGGTAATTTCCGACCAATTTCCGACTAAAACATCTATTTTTTTCATATTTAATTATGCGGAGGTGTATATTTATATATAAATGTGTTTCTTGTCTCTATATGTAAATGTGTTTCTTGTTTCTAAACCCACAAACTTTGTCTTAGATTCGTATCGTGTTTTCGGGTTGTGTCAGAAATTCACACATCTAACGAGAAAGAACAGGTTCGTTTACATGACACACACCAACTTACCCACTCAAACCCTATCTATTTAATCAACCTTATCTCTTCCCCTTATTCATCTCCACAAAATTCAAAACCCTAGCCCCCATTTAGTTTTCCCTCAACACACACACAATCTGGACATCTAGAGAAAGCTTGAGAGTTGAAAGAAAGAGAGAGAGGCAAGATGCAGTGATGACGTCCGGCCGGCCACCTGGTCACGACGGCGCTGCGGTTGTGGTTTTCCGGTGATGTTTTAGTGGCAGAAGGGTTGTGTGGGTGCGACCGGGGTTTAAGGTGACAACGGGATGGGTGGTAAGGAGCAGGGGAGGCAACTGTGTGGTACTCAGCGGCTCGCGGAGGAGCGACGGCGGCGGTGCCGCCAAACTCGAGGGGATGCACGACCACTGCAGTGGCGGTATTTGGTGCGGTGGTGGATTGAACACCGATTTGATATTTAAACGCACAAGGTTGGACACCGATTTGAAGAAACCCTAACCTAATTGCAGGTTTGTTGGTATATATGTTCTTGATCTTGTTTCAGTTCTTGTTCTTGTTTAAATTATGCTATAGAATCTGTTATTTTTTTGATCTTGTTTTCTACATTGGAAGTTAATGTTGGTACTTGGATTTGTGGTCTATTTGATAGGAGTTTTAGAATTGTTGTTTTGGTTAGGCGTTTTGGAATAGTTTTAGAATTGTTGTTTTGGTTAGGGTTACATGGATTTGCGATTTATTTGGTGGAGGTTTTAGAATTGGTGTTTGGTTAGGGGTTTTAGAATGGGTCCCTAACTTTCTCATGTAGATAGGAACTACAGGCCACCCTCACCCTCTTATCGACCACTTGATCTAAAGCAAAACTATGTTGCTGCTGCAGGTTTAGAACTTGATATAAAGGTAGTAGGTGAAAAATAATAGTTACTACGTCGAAACCAAACAACATTTTTCTTCTCCTAAAATTAATTATTTTTCTTCTCATTATATATATTGTTTTCTTGATATTTAAAACTAATAGTAATAGTAATTCCACATGAAAGATAGAAAATTATATAAACAAGTTAATTGGTCAACAGTCAACACACGAAGCTAGTTTACATTTCAATATTGTTTTTAAACCTTAATACTTAATTGTAATATTATCGACGCAATAAGTTGTGAATGTAAAAGTTTTCAACATGTCTTTGTGATTGTTCTTGATTCTATTTCTATTAGAAGTGGTGATATTAAAAAGTGATTTTGCATCTCTTATCAAAATAACTTTCAAAACATCGAATTGAGACACAATACCGTACTGATTGAGTTTTCTAACATAGTAGGTATATATGTTTGACAAATATTTGTTAAGTATATATTTGTCATCAGTCAAAATTATATAATGGTTAGTTCTTGATCATATCAAATGTTAAGAATACAAACAATAAGAAATTGGTAATTTGTAGCTTAACTATATTCGGATATAACTAAACGAAGAAACGGTAAAATAAAGGGGTTTCAATGATGATAGATTTGCCAAAAGTGTATCAACGTAAGTGGGAACCGTTGGTAACGAACATATTGACATATCACCGATATAATTTTGAACAAGATTACCAATGGGAGTTACCTCTTCCTCGGTTCCGGTTTTTATTTTGCTCTTTGATTTTGCAATACATGATTATGTGATTCGTTTTATGTGTTGCGTGATGACGTTTAGTTTTTTTAGCGACAATCTCTCGTGATGACGTTTAGTTTTTTTACTAAGACAATGCAGACAGTCTCAAGTTACTGTTAAGTTGTGTTGTTTCTTTTGTTTCAGTTTGGAGACAAGGAGGCATGTTTCAAGGATGACTATTACTCCAAGGAGGAGTTAAATACATCATCTATCTGGTGGGTTAATTACACTTCATTTATGTTTAGTTTCTGTAATATTCTAATGATACGTGGCTTATGATGACATTATCATTGCAGTTCTTTAAAACACTTTCTTGTCATCATATTATGTCCACTGAATTTGAATATGTAGGAGGTATAATATTATCATAGGGTGTACATATTCAGACACCTTGTTCCCTAAATCCACACCCTTCTATACGCTTCGTATAGGGCTATACGAAGCGTATAGGGTTGCTTTTCCCGACCAACTTCTGCACCTCGTACAACGTCACATCAGTCAACTTATACGGGGAGTCTAGGCCTGTACGAGGGGCCAATACGAAGGCCCTTAGACGCCTCGTATAGACCTATACGAGGCGTCTTGGACTGACCGATTTGACTATGAAGGGACTATGTCTGACATGACTTAAAGGCATACGGGGAGTAAAGACCTATACGAGGCGTCTTTAGCTCCCATAAAATGCAACCTACAGTGCGTTCTTGGTCCACATCCGAGGTTTCAACAAAAAACCACTCACATTCTGTTTGTTTTTTTATTTGTGTTTGCGTTATTATCATCCCGGAGTGTTGAAATGTCATCATATTGGAACGGCAACTATATCTTCGGGCAATATTCTAGCGAAAACTGGGGGCACGAAAGCGTTCCGGTAACAGTTATTAGCGTAAATGTTATAATTACTTGTTGTTTTCGTTTATTATTTACTAATGATGATACGGTTGTCTATTTTGGAGGAGTCTGGCATTCCCGATTCTAATGAGCAAGAGGAGGTTGTGTCTAGTATACAAGGAAAACAAAACAGCCCGTTTCTAGATTTGAACAAGCATCCTCCTGTTGATGAAACAGCCCCTGTAGATGACTCATACCCTGCTAGTGGATACGGAGGAGACGGTGGATACGGAGGAGACGGTGGATACGGAGGACACGGTGGATACGGAGGAGACGGTGGATACGGAGGAGACCGTGGATACGGAGGAGACCGTGGATACGGAGGAGACGGTGGATACGGAGGAGACGGTGGATACGGAGGAGACCGTGGATACGGAGGAGACGGTGGATACGGAGGAGACGGTGGATACGGAGGGGACGGTGGATATGGTGGATACGGTGGATACGGGGGATACGGTGGATACGGAGGAGACGGTGATCATCAGCAATTCATTTCCCCGGGCACTCCTTATGTTCATCAAAACAATTCGGACGTTGGAGGATATGGTGGTTATGGTGGATATGGTAGATATGGTAGTGAAGCACCTCCCATTCTGGACAGTCTGTACTTAAAAAAGACGGTATAAATTACTATTTTATTATTAATATTTTATTATTATTAATTTTATTATTATTATTTTTATTATATTATTATTATTATTATATTATTATTATTATTATTATTATTATTATTATTATTATTATTATTATTATTATTGTCGATGTTACAGGTTTTCAACTCCTTAGATGAACTAAAGAAACGGATACAAGAAATAGCAAATGCGGATGGTTTCGTTATTGTCACCCGTCGATCAAAGAAAATCGGGGGAAGAACCGGGAGGGTATGGCTTGAATGTGATCGTGGTGGTGAGCACCAGAGTACAGCAACACTTAGAAAAGCTGGAAGCAAAAAAACCGGTTGCCCGTTTTACCTGCTGGCTGTCCGAAACCACCCGTATGAAACCTGGGAGATAAAAGACGGAACAATTGAACATAACCACGAACTTTGTGAGGACCTGTCGGCCCACGCGTTTGTGCGAAGGTTTACTCCAAGCGAAATGAAACTGATCGAGCAGCTGACAGCTCAAAACATGGAGCCGCGCAAAATATTTCAAACGATAAGGAAGCAGGACCCCGACAGGTTTCATGTTCAGAAAGACGTTCAAAACGTTGTAGCGAAGATTAGAGCCGAACAAAGACAAGGATTGACTCCCATGCAGTCACTAGAAAATGTGCTGATGAAGAACGACTTTATTTACGAGATCCGGGAAGAACCCGGAACAGAGATCGTAACAGAGATCTTCTTTCTTCATCGGGACTCGAGAGTCTTGTGGCGTGCATTCCCCCACGTCATGATGATCGATGCAACGTACAAGACAAACATATACAATATGCCCTTTATCCAGATTGTTGGTATGACGCCTACCAACAAATCGTTTATTATCGCGCATGCCGTTGTTAGTAAAGAACGGGGTGATAACTTTGTGTGGGTGCTTGAGAGGGTTAAGGCAATGTTGGATGAATGTATGGAGCCACGTGTGATTTTAACGGATAGAGACCTAGCCCTTATGGGCGCGTGTGCTAAAGTATTTCCAGACGCCTCCAGGCTTCTTTGCAGGTGGCACATACAACAGAATGTTATGAAGCACTGCAAGGGTGCCTTCACAGACGACGACTGGAAGACATTTTTGTCATTCTGGGGTTCATTGATTGAGTCTCCATCCATACCCATCTACGACTACCACTTGCGCAACATGCGAAAGCGACTTGTGGAGTGCAAACGTTCTAGTAAGTTTTTCTAATAACATACGACTCACCTATGCAAATTTTATTAAATTATTTTTACTTTTTAGGAGTCTTCAAATACGTGTACGATAACTGGCTAAAAGACTACAAGGAGATGTTTGTCTTTGCGTGGACTGATAAGAGGCGCAACTTTGGTAATCGTACTACAAACAGAGTTGAGAGCCAACATGCCAACTTAAAGAGATACGTCGAAGATAGGAGCTCGCTGGACCGTATAGTTGGTTGTGTCCGGGATATAGTTGAGACACAGTTCGGTGAAATAAGGAAGACTTTTCGAGAAAGCATCGAAAAAACAATGAAACACCACAAACACCCGATGTTTCAACACCTACTTGGAAAAGTATCCCACAAAGCCCTTGACTTGTTGCATGGAGAGGCAATTAGGAGGCTAGATGTCTTGGAGCGCTTTAATTCATCATGTGGTTGCCAAATGTGGCACAGCTGTGGGTTGCCCTGTGCTTGTAGGATAGAAAAGTACATGCGTGAAGGTAATAATTATTGAACGTCGTACAACACTTGTGTGATATATTTCCTTTCCTTCATTTTACCTAAACAATATTGTTTTTAACCGTGCAGAGCATCCGATTCAACTCGAAGACATAGACGTCTTCTGGCGGAAACTTAACTTCCAAAGTTGTAAATTGATAGACGACTCCCTTGACGTGGTCGAAGAGCTAGATGTTGTTAGACAACAATTACAGTCGCACCCTCCAGCTCAGCAAAAAAGCCTGCTTTCAAAGATTAAAGCGGTGTTGACTCCAACGAAATCTACCAAGAAACCACCGGTTGTCCAACAAAATACTCGTGGCCGACCAACAACAAAGCAGGTACAAGAAAGGTTGGACGAGGCCTCTCGTATAGATGAAGAATTGAGGAGAAGCTCCTTCGGTGATGCAAACACGTGCTTTGAAGGTTCACGACAAAGTAAGTACGATAAACCTCGCCACAGCTCGTACGTTCCGTCTCAAGCCTCACAACAGTCGGTTATAAGGTCCCAAAAACCCAAAGCGACCCTAAGCCGTTCAAAGAGTTCTAAGAAGAAAGAGACACGAGATGATCACGGTTTTCCTTTAATCATTGGGGACGAGTACGTGGGAATCATCGAACGGTTTAAGTCTGACATTCCGCCAGTGTTCCATCCGTACGTCTCGTGCATACGAGATGTGATGCCGGACGGTCATTGTGGGTTTCGGTCTGTGGCTGTGGGCTTAGGGATGGATCAGAGTTCATGGGGGCGTATTAGAAGGGACCTTGTCCAAGAAATGGATCAGAACGAATCGATCTGGTTCCCAATATTTGAAGCATGGGCTGCAGGTTATTTTTACACGCATCGTCAGGGCCTAATTTGGGATTCAGTGGCCGGTTGTGGGGAGAATCACTGGATGGACTTCCCCTTTGCAGGACTTCTTATTGCACAAACGTACGGTATCGGGGTGCACCTGTTAACGACAACCATGGGTGCGAGTTCCACTTACTTCCCAATACTAAGTCCTCCGGCTAATCAACAACCATTATTCATAACGCTTACACATGTTAACGAGAACCACTTCATACATGTTAAGCTGGAAGGGGATTATCCTATGCCACCAGCACACGGGCTATGGTTGACCCACCGAAGACCCCACACAGAACAATGGGAAGATATGTACTTGCCACGTCTAGAATGGTATACATCGATAATGAATCCTCGACCAAGATCAAACCCCAGTCTTAATTACATAGATAGTTACACGGAAGAATGATTTTTGTAATTAATAGTATTTTTTTGGAATTAATAGAATTTTTTTGTAATTATTAGTATTTTTTTTGTAATTAATAGAATTTTTTTGTAATTATTAGTATTTTTTTATAATTATTAGTATTTTTTTTGTAATTAATAGTATTTTTTTTGGAATTAATAGTGTAACTTTGTAATTAATAGTATTTTTTTTGTAATGAATAATATTTTTTTGGAATTAATAGTATTTTTTTAAATTTTTCTACAAAAAAAAAACTATACGCTTCGTATAGAACTAGACTCCTCGTATCATATTGCACAAAAGACCATTTAGCCCCTGATAGGCCCCCAATAGAGGCTTATTCCAGGGGCTCAAAGGTAATTTTACACCAACCAGACGCCTCGTACAGACCTGTACGAGGAGTACAGTTGAGCGGGATTTTGAAAATTCAATTTTTGAATATCTGAAATTCAAAATTTGAATTTTTTGAAAGTAGACGCTTCGTACAGACCTGTACGGGGCGTCTCTTTGAGCGGTTTAAATTTGAATTTTGAATTTGAATTTTGAAAATCATTTTAGTTAATTACTATTTTACCCCTGATATGCCCCCAGTATAGCCACTTAGCAGGGGCTAAAAGGTAATTTCAAAATTGTACGACTCGTACAGACCTGTACGAGGAGTACAGTTGAGGCGGTTACTTTTTGCCATTTCTTTTTTTAATTAATAAAATGTATTATTAAATTACCATTATGCCCCTGTTTACCCCTTAGTATAGCCTTTTTTCAGGGGCAAAATGGTAATTAACCATTCCAGAAATATCTTTTTGGAATGGTTAATTACCATTTTGCCCCTGATAAAAGGCTATACTAAGGGTAAAACAGGGGCAAAAATGTCATTTAGCAAAAAGCATAGACGCCTCGTATAGCTCTATACGAGGCGTCTAGGCTTCGTATAACACAGGGGGGGGGCCTAGACGACACAGATCACACACACAAACAAAAACACACACATATACGGTGCATTCGGATCTATACGCCTCGTACGTATTTCAACCGTATTTTTGAAGAATCGAAGCATCACCGGTACGTATTTCATCCCGTAGTTAAGTATTTTTGTCTCGTTTATGCCTTTAGACCGTAGGTTTGCCCTAAAAGTTGAATTTGGTTGGGTTTTGGGGGTTTGATGTTGATGATGATGAAGAACTTGTGGAACAGGACGCTGAGTATAGCCCTATACGAGGGCTATACGAGGGTCTGTTTTTTTTTTTTTTTTTTTTTTATTAATTATATTATTATTATTATTTATTAATTATTATTAAATATTATTATTATTTATTAATTATATTATTAAATATTATTATTATTATTATTATTTATTAATTATTATTATTAAAAACATTATTATTAATATTATTATTATTTATTTATTTATTTATTTATTTATATTATTATTATTATTAATTATTGTTATTGTTATTAATATTATTATTTATTATTTATTATTTATTTATTTATATTATTATTATTATTAATTATTGTTATTGTTATTAATATTATTATTTATTATTTATTATTTATTATTATTAATTATTGTTATTGTTATTAATATTATTATTTATTATTTATTATTTATTATTATTAATTATTAATTATTGTTATTGTTATTAATATTATTATTTATTATTTATTATTTATTATTTATTATTTATTAATATTATTATTATTGTATACGTATACAGTATTTATTATGGAGGACGATCTGATGCCGGGCGATGACATGCACATAGAGCCGGTTCAGCAGGGTCCACGACGGAGACAGCGACCGCCTGTGGATACGTTGCAGGGGCATCCCTATCTAGAGTTTCCCGACGGCACTGACGCCGCCCGTCATTGCCAGAAGCTTAGGAGGATGCACGTTGGATCGCATGCATCGATCGACTGGGATGCGATGGAGGAGATTGCTGAGACGCCGAGAGTGCGTCGGTTTATACCTATCGATTCCCCGTGGCATCGTCTTTTTGATTTGGCGCACACGCCGACCTACAGGGAGCTGCTGGTCGAGTTCATTTCGTCATTCACATTTCACCCTCCTGGGGAGCCAGTGCCGATTCCGTACCCAGGTGAATGTTATTGATATTTATTTATTTATTTATTAATATTATTTATTTATTTATTTATTTATTTATTTATTTCTTTATATTATTATTATTATTATTATTATTAATTATTGTTATTGTTATTAATATTATTATTATTATTTATTATTTATTATTTATTATTATATTGTTTTATTTATGATTCCGTACCCAGGTGCTCCCCCTCCGCCTGAGGTTTCTTTCAGGCTTGCTGGCGTTCAGCGTTCGATGACGCTAGCAGAGTTTGCGGTGCGCTCTGGTTTATACATGCAGGAGGAGATCGAGACTGAGATCTACACAGCGGGGCTAGTGGTGGTTGAAAAACCCACTCTTGTTGGGTTTTGGCAGGTGATTGCGGGGGCGGATCATTGGGAGCATGACAAGTCGAAGGGGAGGGTGTCGTTTGTTAGCGACCCACTATACAGGTATGTACGTTTATTATTGCAATTATTGTGATTATATGCACTGTTTATTAATCTCTGTTTTTGTATTTCGCTAACACTATCTGCAGGTATCTGCACCATTTGCTCGCCACTTCTATATCAGCGCGCGGCTACAGCCGTGAGTGGTGTACGACCACAGATCTTTTTTTCCTATATTGTTTGTTGTATAGGAGGCCGTGCGCGCTAGCACACGGTCTAGCCCAGTACTTCGCCTCCGGCCATCACCGGCAGGAGCGCGGATTTTTGTATGGCGGGGCGTACGTGACCGTCATTGCCCGTTCATTTGGCCTCGTACCACATCAGGACCCACATCTACGGACGCCGGCCATCATGCCGACGCGGATGGGTATGCCGTCGCTATGGGGGATGAGGGTTATCAAGAGGTTCCCGGTTGGCCCGCGGTTTAAAAACCGCGAGGGGGGCGTATGGAGAGAGGAGGACCTACCAGAGCATTTCGAGGACGTTCATCCTCCTGCAGATCCTGCTGATGTAGTGCCCGTGGAGGACCCTCCGGAGGATCTAGACGGTGCAGCGGGGCCACAGCCACCGCCACCTGCCGGGGCACCTCAGTTTCCACGTCACGCTATTCGAGGTGGTGCCCCAGGAGCTGCACTACATCCGGATGTACGAGCCAGGCTTGACAGGCTCGACGATTTGGTAGGTTGGTTGGTACGGGCGGAGCAGGATAGACGAGAGAGAGAGGGATTACCCCCGATACCGCTTCCACCGGTTCGAGCACCACATCAGCAGCAGCAGCCGCAGCAGCAGCACCAGCCGCAGCAGCAGCATCAGGATTCAGATTCGGATTTTGATGCATAGACCTGTTGTTGTTTTTATTGTTATTGTGGATGTACAAACTTATCTTCTATATTTTTGTTATGGATGTAAACAGTTATCTTATATATGTCATATTTATGTTTGTTTTCAGTTATTCGGTTACTCAATGATTGTTCTCTTAAATTTAGATAATACGGAAACAATATAACCCCTGAATATAATACGGAAACAATATTTGAAAGAAATAAAATTTTAATCGAAAGAATAATATTTAAAAAAGTAAAATGTTAAAAACAATATAATATATTTAAAGAGCCGATTTTTAAAATAGTTGATTTAATCGACGCTGAAACAAAAAATTTTTTTAAACTTTTTATATTGTAAAAAACAAAAAAAAAACAAAACTTTTTTAAAAATAAAAAAAAAACGATTTTTAAAGGCAAATAGTTAATTTTTAAAAAACAACAACTTTTTATAGTGTAAAAAAGAAAAAAAAACTTTTTTTAAAACCTAAAAAAATTTCATCAAAAAAACAAATCTTCAAAAACCATCCAAAAAACCAACCCAAAACCCACCAAAACACCCCTCATTTCAGCCAAAAAAAACTTCCAAACGGAGACGCCTCGTATAGACCAAGACCCCGCGTATAGGGTTCCTTAAACAACGTGCCTGACACCCCCTGTACACCCATCGAATTCAGTGCATGGACGCCTCGTATAGGTCTATACGAGGCGTCTAGGTTTGCAAAAGTGTGGATTTAGGCGCAGTGGGTGTCCGGATAGATTGGCCCTTATCATATTATTAAGGCTATATACAGTAATTTTTATTTAGAAGGTTGAGTGTAATCTAATTATGTGGTCAATAAAAAGGAAAATCGATAAAATGCGTTTTTCGTTTTACATTATATCAATTAGAAAGTAATCGTGACAAATCATTTTTTTTAAATAAAAGTCATCCTTAGATCCTACAGATAGGTTTGTTAATTATATAATTGGATTAACATATTATGTCAAACGGGTTGCATCGCATGGCTTTCCTACTAGTGTGTATATATATAGCTTTTTTACTAATATTATGTATGCTGTTTAGGTGTGGAACTTGCAATTCCAAGTAGAAAAGTTAAATAAATGATTCAAAGAGGCGCAACAAGCCCACACGGAAGTGTTGCAAAACCGAGTCGAAGAGCTGCAACACAAATGAGAGAAGATATGAAACGACAAATAATCGAGTTGATGAAGCAGTTTGGTAATCCTAGCAATCCTCCACCATAGTTTAGTTTTGTTTGTTGTCTTTTGCGGTTGAACTTGTAATTTAATAACCGTGGCATATTTTGTTGTTGAATCTACAATTTGACAACCGTTTTGTATTTTGTGTATGAACTTTCAGTTCTATAATCGTGTCGCATTTAGGATTTTTATTGGATTTTTTTCTGTATTTTTAGTAGAAAAAATCTGGATTTTTTAGTTTTTTTTTTATTAAAAAGTTTTTAGTCGGAAATTGGTAGGAAGAGAAATTAGAAAATCTGGTCGGAAAACCGTGGAAAGGTTATGGTCGGAAAACAGTAGGAACATGTTTGTCGGAAAACAGTAGGTACACGGTGGTCGGAAAGCTGTAGGAACCTTTTGGTCGGACAAACAGTAGGAACATGTTTGTCGGAAAACAGTAGGTACACGGTGGTCGGAAAGCTGTAGGAACCTTTTGGTCGGAAAATAGTAGGAAAATGGTGGTCGGAAAACAGTAGGAAAACGGCGGTCGGAAAGTTGTAGGAAAATTATGGTCGGAACTTTGTCGGAAATAGTAACTTCTTTTTTTTGTCGGAAATTTGTCGCCAATTTAGTCGGATACTTGTCGGAAATCTTTTCCTACAAGGCTTTTTCCGACAAACCTATTTTTGTCGGAAACTGGTCGGAAACGCCGTTTTCCGACAGTTTTCCGACAAAAACCTTGGTCGGAAGCAAGGCAGTTTTTTAGTAGTGTTAGAATGTAAAAATACAATTATTTGTACATTATAATTAAAATGTTTTCATTCTCTCACTTTATTCGAGAGTGACACTATATTATAAACTATGGATTAAGAAATATTAATTTACCCTATTGCGTATGGGGCTTGTGTGTTCAAATAAAAAAAAAGAGAAACCAAACTTTCAAAATCCAAACTGTTGTGCGATCACTGGGCGATCAAAAGAAGACTACGTTTCAGTTTTTTCATCATCATCCGATCATAAACCATTTCATCCTTGAGGTATGTAATTTTCAATTGTAAAATCGATTAATAGAATGTAATTTTTATTAATCATATAGGGGATTAAGAAATGATTATATATATTTTAAGTTATTTTGGGGCCCGATTTTCACTCCTCCCCAGGGCCCAAAGAATTTTTAGAATTTTCGGAGACGGCTCTGCATAGTAGGGAAGAAGAAGATGAGTTTGGTTTTTGATAAATTGCACATTCACGGTAAAAATAATTTAGGACACCCCTGAGCTAATGTTCTAGTTCCGCCACTGAAGATACCAGTCATGTATATAACATTAGAAACACAATTTAAATCTATATGATTATCGTAAAATAAGGTAAACTGGATTTTAATAGTCAAAATCATCATCCGTTGGCTGATAATAATTCATATTAGGAGTGTAACTTATGTGAGTCTTAACTTTCACTTTTGTTATCAAATGCAATCCCACTCTAATCTATAGAAGTAACCCCAACCTTTCAAAAGTCAAAACAGTTTACAATATTCATATTGAAAAAAAAAATCAATTAATTATTCATTAGGGGTAACCAAAGACATTTTGCATTAGGCTAGTATTACTCGTGACAATGAAAATGAAACTTAAAAGTATATAGATGACATTATTAATATAAATTATTACTTAACAATAGTTGATAGTTCGACTTATTCAAATTTAATTTCTCTAACAATAATGTAAAGGTTTAGATACATAATGATGCAAAATAAAGTGAGGACAAGAAGAATAAGAAAATTCTTAAGAAGGTGGGGTTGGGTGGAGTGGCTACTAAATGATCCACGTGCATGTTGCTCCCCCCGCCGTCCAACATACCCACGAATCCCACGATTTTGAGGTCCCAGTTTTGACTTCCAATCAAAAGACATTCAACACCTTTATTTATATAATCCGACCTGCCACTCCCTACCCTCACTCAAGGACCGCCATCGGTGGTGCGGGTAGGGGCGGGCAAGTAGCGTAGGGGTGGGTTGAAACCAAATGTCTAAGTGTGCGGATATGAGAGGGATAGAGAGAGTTGTGTGTATGGACTATGAAGAGAGAGGGGGGGGGGGATGACGGGGTCCATTTTTTAGGGTAGTGCACCCAGTAAATCAGATAGTTTAGAGTAATGGATTGTTTAAGTGACGTGACATAACGAGATTGGCAGAAATTAGGGTAGAGGGGTTAAGTGCCCCTCCCCTCTTACTATCGGCCCTGTCCAAAATAAGTCCATAACTGTAACTTTTTTTTTTTTCAAATAAGACTTAAGATGAAATAAATACGAGTTCGCTAGCTACATACAATTTGCGTGTACATCGCTAATTATGTGTGTATCTCGCTAATTATGCGTGTATATCGCTAATTAAGATCATCCACCATAGAATTTTCTACAAATAAAAACAGATACAAAAAAGACACTTTATAAACTAAAACATTCGGGACACAGACATGAATGACCACATACACATGCACGCACACAGAATACCTACTCGTGAACAAATACACATGTAGTAATAAATGTTATGAGAGAAACTGGTTGTTCGATTTAATGCGTTCTCATGAATATTCAATAAGAAGCTTAAATTTTTTTATCGGAAATCAAATAAACCAATTTTGAGGATTTTATTTATTTTAATTTTTCTTACTTTTATTAAACAAAATGCGTATTATCCAATGTAATATTATGTATAAGTACACACTTGATAGACAGTTGTGAAGCACGGGGTGTGCCTGTATACACATGAATGCAAAATTGTTGATGTATGGAACGGGTACCCCACTCACATCTGTTTTTAATCAATCTTTCTATCATTTAAATATATATAAATAAAAAGTAATAAACTCTTTTCTATTCACACACATATATATAAAGAGACCAGTTAACGTACAATACGGCTTAACTTACATCACGTACGACAGATAATTACGCATGTTCATTTGAAAATCACGCACGTTATAAACTAAAAAACCAAAATCACGCATGTTGGAAAACATTAATCACGCATGATGAAAACATTAATCACGCACGTTATACACATAATCACGTACGTTGTCGTACGTGATGTACGTTAAGCCGTATTGTATTTACACTTTTCCTATATATATACACACTGTGTGTTTTTCAGAATAAATTTTATATTAAGAGTCGTATGAACCGCATAAAATATACATAGTGAATTGTTGATTTAATGAAAGTGACAAAGTCGTATATAACCGCTTCTGTGTCATGTTTAAAGCAAAAAAAACTGCAAATATGCGGTTTTAACTAAATCTTCCTAGCTAAATGTCACATGAATTCATGAAAAAATTGGGAAATTATACCTTTTTTTTTTTAAGTAAACTTCATTAAAAAAATACCACACACTCACAAAACAGGGCGGCAACACCAAAACGCATTACATAATTACAAAATTGCACCTTCTATCTCTACTATTAATCCAAAGGTAACCTAACGATTTAATTTCAGTTATAATATCTAATTAAAAAGAAATCATTTAAAAAACAAGACTAAAATATACAAATTAGTTCCATGAGTGGAAAAGTTGGGAGTTTAATGAAGCACACGTGCATTGAATGATAAGCACAACAGCTTGCATGCATGGCAGCATGGGCTGAACTTGTTTTCCATTTCTATCATCTCTTTCACTCATTACTATTATATAAATATATTATATTATATAAATATATAAATATGATTGACGAAGGATGATGAATAGTAACTTTATTTTTATAATAATTTATAATTTATAATTTTTTATTTTTTATTTAATATAGAGTTAACTACCACTTTTTTTCCTATGGTTTGTCCAATTATGTCAATCAATGTCAAATTTCAAGTTTTTACCATTTTCGTCCCTAACATTCTTGAAACATGTCAGTTCCGTTCAAAAAACAAACGTCAATGGTATAATTTGAAACTTTTTTCCTTTATCTAATTAGAATTAACTTTAAAACATTGTTTAAAATTTTATTTGTTTATGCGATTAGAATTTAACTAGGGTTTGAAAATTGAAATTAAAACCTTGTTTAAGTTGGATACATTTTTAGATTCTAATGGTTTATTGATTATGTGAATTAAACTTAAGATTCAAAAGTGAAATTAAAACATTGTTTGTTTATGTGTATTAGTTATACTTAGATTATAATGATTTATTTTGATTCTCAAAATTCTCTCTAGTCAATGTTATGGATAGATTTCAAAAAATACAAGCCTGTACAATTTAATATTAAATATGTTTGTAATGACTTTGACATGTTTTTGATGATTATATAAATATTAGTTTGATTATCTCTTTTTAACATAATCCGACCCACTACGAATTGAAACAAATTATTATATAGCTAGGGGTGAAATTTTTCGCATCAATGTAAAAAATTTCCTGAATCTGTCACTATGCTACATGCATCACCTGGATAAATATAATGAAATTATGATTATTGTGTCTACGATGTTAAAATGTTTGACATTATTACTAATCAATAAAATACATGTAAGAAAATACTATTTGGTTGATAAAATGTTATGTACCATTGATTTTTAGTGGCTCTTATTTAGAAAATAATTTTCTCAACAAAGTTTGATTGCATACAAGTCCCTCTTTGAGAACTGTTAATCAATCCCTCTTTGAGAACTATTATTAATCAATCAAGGGACAGAAGTCCTCTTAAGTCGTAGCACCTTTACAATTGGGTCACAATGAAGTGACATGCGTGGGTCGTTATTGACTTTATGACTTGTTACATAATCAATAGATATTGTAAATTTAGGTACATTTAAATGTCAAAAAATGTGATTAAAATATAAATTTACTTCAATTCATGCCCACACTTAGAAAAGTTATCTAAAATTGTATATTAACAAAGTATATCAAATTACAACAAACTTTTTACCATATTTCAGTTATAAACAATTAAATAAATATTTAGCCCACTATAAATCGAGCAAACCGAACCAAAGAACCAGGAATCCGGAACATCCATCATGTTAAAACTTAGGTTTTCCAAATTCTAACCAAAACTGAACCGATTTACAATTTGATTTTTCAATTAGGTTTCGCCAACTTTTTATTCTAATGGGTCTGGTTTTCAGTTTTCGGTTTCAACCAGCAAAGTCGAACCAAAAAAACCAAAACCTGAATTGATGAAGACACATTATATTAAAAGTGTATATTTTTGTTACTTCTATAATATTAACAAGTTTATGGTTAGAGTTTAATGAACTTACTATATAACCTTTTGAGTATTTTATTTTTATAATGTATATTGTAAAATATTTTGTTTACCATACATAAACGGAACATATGGAAGAACAAATTATTAACTAATTAAATTATTGTGAATAGAAAAGATGTATAATTATCAATCGAGGGATAAGACAATTGAAAATGATTGAAAGATAGAGATATGAAAATGGTAGTTGATACGTGTATTATATGAACTACCGTCGGCAATGGTTAAATCAATACATTATTATTCTTCACCTTATCACGTACTAACGTTTAAAGGTTTGTGGTGTCGACCTGACCGACATTTGCATCGTGTTGACTTGATTAGGATAAGTCCAACATAGCCATGATTATCGTGTTTTACTAACCTTCGTTTTGATTTTTTTTAACTTCTAGAAGTTGGTCACTGAAAGTTATTAAGATAGTTTTATGGAATTATGGTCCGTAACATGTTTCATAAAATTTTAAAAGTGTTTTAATATGCAATATATGGTCTAACATTAACTAAGGGGGAGAGGGTGGTCACTAGTGATAGAATTCTATCAGTCACAATATCCAATCATGTTCCGCTATGTCATCAACCATTTTTCCATCACTCACAATCTTTTTTGATGGCAATGGTCATCACTCACCACCACACCCAACAATTCCCCCCCCAACCAACAATTACCCTCACAATAAAACCCATCACGGCGTTGAAAAAATCACGGAATCGGAAACCGTGATTGTATCACGCGTTACAGCAAGAGGTGACGGTGGGAAAATGCATTCTTCAATGCGTTATATTTGCTTTTCGTGATTATATTACGAGACGCCCCCTGTGGCCTAAGTGTAAATGTTATATTACTTTACTGAACGGAACAACTGATTACTAAGGGGACTAGGGGTGGTTCACTAGTGATAGAATCCATCACTCCCACTATCCAATAAAATTATGCCATGTCATCAACCAAATTTCCATCACTAGTGATAGAAATGTAGGAGGGGTGGAATCACTAGTGATGGAATTCTATCACTCCTATTTTTTTTTTATTTTCATTTTAAAATTATAAATTTCACTATTTTTTTTATTTTTTTATTTTAAATTAGAAATTAACAAGAGTAAATTACAAAGTTCGTCCTTTATGTATGTTTAATATATCAAAGTATGTCCTTTATCTTTAATAATCTCAGAAAACATACTCAATGTTTGGAAACCCTTACAAGTTATGTCCTTTAGTCATAACACAGTTAGTTTTCATTGTTAAATCTTACCAAACAGACCCCACATAAGGGTATTTTGGTCATATCACCCTAAATACTAAAATAAATAATTATAATCTAATTTAAAAACTAATAAACAAAAATAAGTATGTTTATAAATATATATACACAGATAAACACAACCCAAGACTCTCTCTCCATCTCTAACTACCCTACCACCACCACCACCACCTGCTCCCACTATCACCACCTTCTGCTCCGGTGAAGCACCACCGTCAAATTCCGGCGACCAAGAACCCTCATTGCGGCGGAACCCTAGCTCGCACCCTCCACTGTTGGTGACCCTCCATCTCCACCATCTGGTTTATATCGCCACCCTCCATCTGGATCTGGAAGAACAATGGCTTGGATCTGCAGAACGGCGGTTAGATCGGGCCTTTATTGACTCGTTGCCGGTTTTCATGGATTCCGGCTTAGATCTGGATGCCGGTTTTCATGGATTCCGGCTTAGATCTGGAAGAACAATGGCTTGGATCTGCGCCGTCGCCGGTCTGAAATTGACGGAGCAGAGGGAAGAGGGTGGTTCGTCTGCTGGTGGCTGTTGTCGGAGAGGGGAACCGGTCGGAACTCCTCACCTCGTCGTCTGCCAAAGGAAATTGAGAGGTAGAGGGTAAGGCAGAGGGGTGTATCATATGTATGTGTGTTTGTATGTGAAGGAAATGAGGTATCAGGATCTTACATCTGCATTTTTGTTTTGTGAGATTGGATTTAGGATAAGTTTTGAATATTTTTTTCTTTGTGTTTTGAAGATCTGGGTTTTGTTTGAAGTTTTGAAGATATAATGTGCAGTTTTGAAGATATAATGTGCAGATTATGAAGATTTGAATTTTTTATAATTTTATTTTTCTAGTATTAAGGTAAAGACCAATATACCCTCATGTGCTTCTCACGTGACCTGATTTAACTGGGAAAACAAACTAGGTTTAAGGTAAAGGACATAACCTGATTGGTTTTTCAAACATTAAGGATGTTTTCTGAGCTTATTAAAGATAAAGGACATACTTTGATATATTAGACATACATAAAGGACGAACTTTGAAATTTACTCAATTAACAATAAAACACTAAAATTAAAAATTTCATTAAATTTAAAACATACTACTTCAATTTAAAACATACAATTTTTTAAAAAAAAAAAAACCCTACTCCAATTTAACATACTAGAAACATACAATTTAAAAAAAAAAAAAAACCTACTCCTCGTCCGAATCCGGAAACTCCAAACCTAGAGAACCTACTAGTTCGATTAAATCGAATCTCAACCGAAAGTGAATTTCTTCGTTACGCAATTGTAAATTGATATCTTGTGGAACTTGAACTTGTGTAGGAGGATCCGGCACCCAATCCGGGGATATTGCACGTCCGTCGTGTTTGATCAACATATTGTGCAATATGATACATGCATACACTATGCTATGTATTGCTTTCTTGGTCATCGAACGAACCGGTCGGTGTAGTATACCCCATCTTACCTTTAAAACACCAAATGCCCTCTCAACATCTTTTCTTGCCGATTCTTGCAATTTTTTGAACGCCTTTTCTTTAGCCTCGACGGGAAATGAGGGAGCTTTCACAAAAACAGACCAAGACGGGTAGATACCATCCACAAGATAAAAGCCTCGTCTGTAATGTCGACCGTTAACATAGAAAGGAGAGGAAGGTGCGGTACCATCCGTTACGCTTTGGAACAACGGCGACGTGTGCAACACATTGATGTGGTTGTTTGAACCTGGGACACCGAAATACGAATGCCAAATCCATAAATCATTCGACGCCACCGCTTCTAGTATGATGGTTGGTCTTTTGATGTCTCCCCTCACATACGCCCCTCGCAACTCTCTTGGACAATTTTTCCACTCGATATGTGTACAATCGATGCTACCGAGCATCCCGGGAAAATGCCATCTAGCCTCGTGTGCGGCGTAAATACGTGAGATGTCGTGGCTCGTCGGTTTACGTAAAAACTCGTTAGCATACAACTTAATGACCGCATTGCAAAAAATTGCAAACATTCACGTGAAGTTCTTTCAGACATAGCTAGGTATTCATCATATTGATCGGGTAGGTTACCTGTCGCTAGTTGACGAATGGCGGACGTGCATTTTTGAATCGGCGTGAAACTTGGTTTGCCCCTCGCATCGTAACCTTCTTGAAACCATCCCTCGCTTGCCTCGATGTCTCCAACAATCTTTAAAAATAATTCTTTGGGTAAACGAAAACGATCTCTAAACGTTTCGGCATTGTATAGCGGGTTTTCCACAAAATAATCGTTCATCAAAACTTCGTTGGCACTTATACGATCACGGCCGACCATCTTCTTCTTTGGGCGGGACGACTCGGCATCAAGCTCGTTATACACCGACACAAAATAGTTTAGCGTGTCGTTGTCAGAAGACAAGTCTGTATCGGTACCGCTAGACATCGGAAACGTCGAATCCGTAGGGAATTCCATTTGAGAAAGATATAAAAATTGTGTGAAATGGGTTTAAAATGGTTTAAAAGATATAGTTTGGTGTGTGAAAAAATGGTTAAAATGTGGATATATATATAGATAAAATGGATTATTTTTTTTATTGAACTTACCGTTCAACAACGGTCATGTGCAACGGTCGATTTTTTAAAAGTTCAACGCGTTATGTGCAGCACGCGTTGATATTTCCACGCGTTATAGAAACACCGGCGGCGGTGTTCCGTTCCACTTCAACGAGTGATGAAGACTCATCACGCTCCCGCCCCGGGTTACCTAATATGTTAATACCTAATTACTTATTGATAAAACAAAATAAAATAAAAAAAAACTACATACTTATTGATAAAAAAAAACTACAAACGAACATTCACACTGGTCATGAATAATAAAAATAAAAGTGTTAAAGTCAAAGAATTTAAAGAAAAAACTTTAATCCCACGTTGATGGGAGAAGATAATGCTTTTAAAAATATGCCTATATAACATATTCCTGTTTTTAAACAAGTCGTTTGATTTCAGGTGATGAACATTTGAAGCTTTATCTGAAATCTTTCTTTGGAATAGGGACGACAAAAAAACTCGAGCCCAACAGGTATATTTAAAGCTTGACGGGTATAAGACCAGGTATGGATTAGTTTTTTTAAAAAATTGCGGGTATGGGACGGGTATGAGATTAGGTGATACCCGGTCCGATTACCCGGAATCATATACCCGTTTAACTGGACCACATACCCGAATCATATACCCGAGAATATTTTATTTTTTATTTTTATTTTCTCTTGATCATTGTTTATTGGTACTTTATTTTAATAGTTTCTATCAAATTTAAATACCCGAGCATCATGCAACTCTAGTTTATGCCATTTTCTATGTTTTTACCTCAATAATTTTGTTAGGAGCAAACTTCCGTTTTGTTCCCTGTGGTTTGGTCGCTTTAACGGTTTTGCCCCAAACCTTTAAAAATAGTCATTTTACTCTCTGATCTATGAAGCTAATCTCTATTTCACTCCCCGCCCCTAACACCATCCAATTCAACAGTTAAATTCTAGTCACATGCCCCTCACATGAGGGCATTTTAGTCTTTTTCCCATATTTTTGATATTTATTAATATATATAATAATACATATATAAAACAGACATACACTCTATCTCTCTCTATTTTCTCTCTCTACATGCTAAGTCTGAAACTAATCAATCTCAAATCATATTCTATGTTGAATAACAAGTAACAACAATCAATTAAAATGTGTAGCATATACCTTTAAGCACCTCTAACAGATCTTTTTCCTCAATCTCCAACTTTCTATCTTCTTCTTTTTTCAAAGTTTCTGCTTTTTCATCTAAAATGTGTAGGTTTCCATCAATCCCAGCCAATTCTGAAAGCCCTGCATCTCCACTATAAAAAATCTCATATCCATCTTTCTTATCTCCACCTACAATTTTCCACTCATTAAACCCTTCCACTCTGCCCTCACTCTCTGTCACACCAAGAACATCATGTTCTACATCTTTCTCCTTCGACTCGATACTGAAAAAAACCTCTCGATGTCTTCTTCGTCGATGCTTTCCAATGAAATGTTCCATGAATCGGTCGATTTAACAACGTTTTTGTGGTTGTTGTTGTTGTTTCCATGATTGGTGGAGAAATAGCAGGTGTTGAGTGAGAATAAAGTGGAGAAGGAGGTAGGGTTTTGGATGAGTGGAGGATTGGGGGGTTTTGTAGTGAGAATGAAAGGATGAAATTAGGGTTATGAAACAGAGAGTTGAGGGTTTAGAGAGTACACGAGAGAGCATTCTGCCGGTGTGTGGTTGGTCAGATGGTTAGTGGGGTGATGGGTGGTGTCGGCAGACGGTGGTTAGCGGTGGTCGGTAGATTGTCACACCCTGGCTTTGCGGAAGCGTGGTTAATTTGGTGTGACTTCTCAATACCATAGCTTAATCATAACAAAGCTATATGAATTAAAAACATGCAAGATCATCCATTAAGTTTTGAAAACCAAATACAATACCATTGTTTTAACGGGAATACACCCTAACAACCATAATCTTGTTCAACAAACCAACAAAACATAAACACAGTTTAAGGACTGTGACTTGTCCAGGAAAGAGTCACATTCCCTAAACCCCGGATGACCTCGGAAACTAGTGCAGCGGGAAAACGTGCCATACCGTGCCAGATCCTTTAATTCCCTGAAATACATGTAAGTTGAAAAATCAACAATAATGTTGAGCGAGTTCATGTGTTTAGTATGCGCGCGCGAATAAACCTTTATAACCATTGTAAGTGTGAATATTTTGTAAACTCTGGTATGAAAGCAAATAAGGAAACATATCAGTTAATGTGTAACCACATGGTCCAACCTGCGGGCGCATGGGGGGGGGGGGGATAGGACAAGGTCACCACATGGTCCAACCTGCGGGCGCATGGGTGGTGTTACGACAAGGTCACCACATGGTCCAACCTGCGGGCGCATGGGTGGTGTTACGACAAGGTCACCACATGGTCCAACCTGCGGGCGCATGGGTGGTGTTAAGACAAAGTCACCACATGGTCCAACCTTAGGGCGCATGGGTGGGGTTTGTTATGCTCAAATAGGCCTGTCACTTGTATCCCTCGATCGTACTACGAGGACTAATGTTCTTAAGGTTTCACCTACCCAAATCACATAATCTAACAGTTCCTTCCTTAGCTGACCATACCATGTAAGAAATATTCGTAATCATAGTAACATGTATTTCACCCCCGCAGTTTAGAAAACTGAAAACAGTTAAGAGAAAAGGGGGACATGAACTCACCGTCGGTGCGTCTCTACCAAGTACTCCAAATCAGGCAGCTGTGCAACGACCTACATGTGCTAATTCTATTAGACGGACGGCCGTGCCTTAGCTTTATGGTTTAAGTTTTTGGGAAATAGTTAGACAACTATTTCGGGTTTACTTTTCGCATATACTTGGTAGTTAATCTCCTTCCCAAGGATGGGGGATTTAATACATGTGCGTTCGAATTACACCATTAAGTCTCACTTAATATATTTATTTCCAATTCCAAAATATAAGTATTTTCCTCAAAAATATTATATTTTCACTTCACATAATATTCCCCAAAAATAATACGTTGATAAATATACATTCACAATTATTTCCGCATAATGCGTAAGTTACGTTTTAGCGACCGTGTGGTAATAATAATTACCGTTGTAACTTATATGTTTATCGTGGAAGCGTTCGTAATATTTTGGATTCGCCAACGTTCGTAAATATTATTTTTACTCTAAAAATAATATTTGTGTATTTTCACAAAATAATCATAAACAGTGCTGTGAAAATATATTTACTAAATATATATTTATCACGTTTAGTTTTGTGAAAATCCCACCTCCGAATATTTGTAAATAAAGTCGTGGCGAAATATATTTTGAAAACATGTCAAAAATAATTCTAACACTTGTAAATAATTCCAAGTGTTAGGTTTTAGAAAAATTTCGCCAGAGTTTCCCCTGTAACTGGAGGTGGCCACGCTTTCAAGCGTATCATTTTCTTTTACAAAATCATTTCAACAACTTCTTTATTCATTCAACAATTTCCGACACATCAACTAATCGACAAGTATGTAAATCGCATAAATCACATGAACTTGTAGTTTTTCCGAAACTATAGTGTAAATCCCATTATATTTTGTGGATTTTTATATAAAGTAGCTTAATCTCGTAAAAACCTCGTTTTTAGAGTAAACCCATCTTTACAACTTCCCGTCATCTTTCACAAAGATTGTTATTTTGTCGAAACTTTTCATTTCACAAGTGTTTTATACACTTGTGGTTTATAAAAATCATACTTGTTAGTGTGATATCCGTCTTTTAGAAAACATGATTTTCTTGACGCTTGGTTCTATGAAAATACCATCTATACATACGTAGATCCGCCCGTTTTAAACACTATTTTACAAGTAAAAATACTTTTACACAAGTTCATGTTTCTCGTGTGGTAGAGTTTCACCTTTTAACCCTTGTACCATTCAAAACAAGCTTATGCAAGATCCATGATCTTAACCAAACCGGGTTAAATGGTGATCCGAGCTACCACAACATAGATCGGGCCTAGATAACCACAAATTTCAATTACTACATCATTTACACAACTTATGATCTTTTAACCAACAATACTTGCATTTTTAGTAGACTTTTGTGCTTCAAATTGTAAGTTTCCGACTTTTAACCGTTACAACACATTTTAACCACCTTAGAATAGTTCGAGAGAGTGTTTTAAGCATTATACCTCTAGCTCGAGGCTAGGGAAGATTCTATGCGAAAAAGGGGTGGATAAAAGCAAGAGAGAGTGGTCCTTCGAACTCCAAGTGCACCAAGACTCCTTATATGCGACCCTTAACACTTGTAGATGATTGAAGCTTGCAAGATCAAACTCGAAAATGGTTGTGGTGACCCAAGGGGGTTCGGCCGAAGCCTTTGAGAGAGAGAGAGGAGTGTTTGAAGTTGAAAAATGGAATGTGATGAACTCTTGTGCCAAGTCTACTACTTATAGATAATTAGGAAGTTTTAATCTAATGGTTAATGTGTTGTCTAGATATTAGACAACTAGGATTTTAATATTCAAAAGAAATCAAGTCTTGTCCTCTTGGTTTGGGCCGATTTCCAATTGGGGGGGGGGGGTACTAGTTCGATTTCAACTAGTTAGTTAAGTATTAGTTAGGTTAAACCAAGTTAGATTTAGGGACTAACTCAGTTAGTGGTGTGTTGTGCTATAATGCGGGTGTTAGGGTATTCAGGGACCCTAACTGGCTCAGAAAAAGACCAATATTGTTAATGTCAATATTTTTATGTCCCGGGTAAAGTCCGGTTGTTCGGTTGGATAGTAATCCGTTAAAGTGCTTAACAAAGCTTTTAAGTGTCGTAAATAACATTTTTAGTGACACAACTTATTCCCCGAAGTGTCAGGAATATTTTTCTCATGTTTGGCACTTTACTAGTTAGCCAGAAGCTGATATGTTAATTAAAGTGCTGTGTTTTGTGCTTAGAGTACGTTTTAGGCACATCCAGTCATTATATCTTATTCCTAGAGACGCAGTTCTACAACCCTTGTATCCCTACACTCACTATGGGTGTAGTAAAATATTTCTGGCTCATACAGGCCTTAGAGGCAGTGTCTGCCTGATGCTGGCTTTATCAGCATGTTCAATAGGTTATCCGTTCAAATGCTACTGTGCTTTTGTGCATCATGTTTGTCACTAGAGTTCAGTATGTAAATAATGTAGTGACGGAAATCAAAGTATGATGCAGGAATATATAAGTATTAGAAATCAAGTAGCAGTTCATCAGCAATTTCAGTTAAGCACAATAATTAAGCAGTAATTAATTATTAATTAAATAGTACGGATACCTGGTTTAGTGAGGGTTGTCACATAGATGATGGTGCAGGATGGTGGTTGTTGGTGAGGCTGATTGATTGAGGAGAGAGAGAATGTAGAGAGAGAGAGAGATAGAGAAGATGATGGGGATCTCCTTTTGTTTTATCAATAAAAAAGATAGTTAAAAATATTCAGGATAGGAAAAGACTAAAATGCCCTCATATGAGGGGCATGTGACTAGGATTTAACTGTTGAATTGGATAGCGTTAGGGGCGGAGAGTGAAATAGAGATTAGCTTCGTAGATCAGAGAGTAAAATGGCTATTTTTAAAGGTTTGAAGCAAAACCGTTAAAACGACCAAACCATAGGGAGCAAAAGGAAAGTTTACTCTTTTGTTAGCATTAGTTAAGTTTGGCATTTTAGTACCACTGATCACATACATTTGTTTCTGTAGAATTTGAAAAAAACAACTATACACCTTTTTCACAACTTAAAACATTTATGTGTTGATAGGCCTGTAGTTAAAAAAACACATATAATCATATTATTTATCAATAATAAAACTTATATCCATATTATAATATTAAAAAAATGTACATGGAAATACCAACGGGTATTTGTTTTACAAACTAACGGGTATAGCCGATATCTATGGGTATGCCCGATACCCAACGGGTAATTACCCGATAGATACCCGATAGGTATTGAGCAGGGTATAGGACATGATTTTATAACCGAGTATGAATTATATAGAATTATCAATACCTAACCCAAACCCGATCCATTACCATCCCTACTTTGAAACTTTATTTGTAAATTGTATTATAACTTTAAATTTAAATAGGTACACATAAGTTTTATCTAAATTTTTAAAATTTCCCATGCTCTACCGTAATCTTTAAATAAGGGAAAATTCAAATGTTCTCTTTGAACATGCAAATTATCACCTATTTTTTTTACTACACAAATTTTCAACACATAATATACAACTATTAACTAGATCCGCGTGCGGTGCTGCGTGGGTACATTGCAAACATTAAACGGATTAGTTCAAACGTTATGTGATGCGTTAAACATATGAAAACACACGTTTTGACGTATCTGATTTAACTTAATAGCACTGACTAGCCTCTGATTAGTTGCTAGTCAGAGGTTCACCGAGTAATTTTTATTAATCAGCCAATTAATTAGTAGGTGGTCAACAATGGCCAACTCCGGTCCTAATTGATCAAAAAATCGGTGGCAATCTAGCGATTCCGGTCAAAGTTCGGCCAAATTCTTGACCAAAACCTATAAATTTCGGCAATTAATCCTATCTACTTGAAAATATGGGTCGAAGAAGGTGTTAAAACATATCTACTTAAAAAAATACATACAAAAATGTGTGTGTACTGAAAATTACATATAAAATCACAAGTTGATTAATCACGATTGATCCCGATTAATCACTAGTCGGTACTCCACCGGCCACTATCGCCTAGCAATTCTTACAACATTGCTCAAAATGTAAAGTAATCGAATTTATATTGTACTATCATAATGCATTTATTTGTGACTCGACTCATAGATAGGAATCGTACAGAAAAAAGAAGCATCAAATGTGTATAAAGGGAAAATTGACACGTGTATTTGAAAGACATTCAAATCAAGGGTTGAAATTTTACCCCTTGCGCGTCACGGTTGGGTTGAAACGTAGAACTGGAAACGTACATAAAATAAACATGAAAATGTATTATATTTGACCTGACTTGTTCCCAAATGGCTATAATGAATATCAAAACAGACATAAAACAAAGGTCATAAGCAATAGATTGCTGCGTTTCAAGGGACCAAGCTAAGCAACATCATAGTTAATGGTCTCGGATGAGCCATAAGTCATCTTCATCGACCCAACCAACAAATGTCACAAAGACTAACGACAGTTATGATGGTTTCCGTTTAGGTAACCATGCTAAGGCCAAAGCCACATGATAGAGTGTTTGGAACTAATAAGGCTCAACGACTTGTACATCATCCAACAACATAACCCAAATCTCATAATCAACATCAAAACAACCATAAAACAAAGCTCATAAGCAATAGACGACTGCAACATAAGTTACCAAGACAAGCCCAAATCAACATCATAGCCAGTGGTCTTTGATGATCCATATACCATCTTCATCGACTCAACAACCAAATGTCACAAAGACGAACAACACCTTTAAAACCATAAAGGATATCCGGTGAACACCATCATAGGCCCTTAAAAAACTAAAAAATGTCTCATCTAAACATAAAAAAAAACTCTAAACCAAAATGAAGGTTAAACGACATTTTCAATTTTGAGACCCCAATTCACATTAAAAAACACATGCACCATGTGCCCTTTCATAGAAACACAAAACCCATACTAGGAAGTCGAAAATCTAACGTCACACTGTAAGCCGCTGTCTTGAATGACGGAAGAACACCCCCAAAAATAACCATGCAACAACAAATCGTTAATCGCAACACAAAACCCTAACACTAAGCTCTAAACAGAAACTCCAAAGTTTAGTACGTAGATTCTAAAGGCGTAAAAACACGTAAAAACGTAAAATAAGGCAACAACAAATTAGACCTGTAAACATGCCGGAGGGCAACGATCAGAGTGATTCCTGCTATAATCAACACAAAATCCCAACAGTAAACTCTAAACAGAAAATCCGAAGCGTAATATAGTTTCTAAAGACGTAAAAAACACATTAAAAACGTATACGAAGACAACAACAATAAAATCTACCTGTAAACATGCCGGATGCCAACGATCGGAGTGATTCCGGCCATCGCAGGCGTACGTCGCCAGTGAAGCGGCGGAAGAGAGAGAGAGCGCGAGAGAGGGTGGAAACTACCGAGTAAAGCAAAAAGTAAGAAACCCAATAAACCACCACTTATATACCCACTAAAGAAAACAACTCCCAAAGCACAAGTTACAAGCCCAATGAGCACGATAAAGAGGTAATGCATGAGGTTCAACCGATGAAAAACAAGTATTTTGCAAATTAATAATGTATAAGTTAATATATTTAATATTAAAAAATATCTAAACATTATGCAATTTTTTATTTTTTATATTAGGTATGTGTCCTAATATTTCAAATATTTTTGCTAATGTTTTTTTTACTAATTAGATGTTTTTTATGCTAAAAGACACAATGAATTATAAAATATAACACAATGCCGAAAAATATAATACAATGTCGAGGAAAAAAGAAACAATAGTCGCAAAAACGACACAATGATGCAAATATAGAAAAGACACAATTATAAATAAAAATACACAATGATCTAAAAAAAATTCTAAAATCTACAAAGTAAACATCCAAAAGTAAAAACCTAAAATCTTATATTATAGAGTTCGATGAGACGGTTTAAATGCCGATTGAATGAGTCAATCGGAGTCCGCTGATACCATTTTTACGACTTCCTACTTAAACAATTAAGTAACACTGTTACCAAATTAACAAGGACCAATTTAATTATTATATCAAAATTGATCAGATATTGTCATAATACATGTTCTGCATTAATGTCTTATATGTGTCGTATGATTATCAAGTATAATAAAAGATATAAATATAATGAAATAGAAATAAGATGTGTAATAGAAGATTATAAATCTCATATTCAGTATGATAGAATGATATATATAAGAGAACAGGATGCCCCTATAAATTTTCAAACTTTATAGGGGAACAATTGTGCATGGCTCCCACCCATGTGTGCACATGCACCCATCCACCTAAGCTACGTACATTAATATTTATGATCATGAATACATATGTTATGTCCACTCCACTCTTTCTTTCTTTCGTAATTGTGCCACGAGTGCACGAGTAATTATAAGCCCTTATGTGCCCTACTTACTATCCTCATATAACATGCGAATTCCACAACTTCCGTAGCTTTGTCGCCCTTACCCACCCTTTTCTAACATATTCCCTTTCTGGCCAAAGCAAAAGATTCCGTGGGTGGTAATAATGTAACATGGGTTGTTTAGTTAATAGTATCATTTAGGTGTAGACGAGCCGAACTATTTGTAAGCTAAACTATGTAATAGATTGCTTTTAGCGATAAATTGGACGTCAGAAGTACTCAGTAAACGTAGGCCTGTTGATGATCCGTCGAAAAACTTGTCGTGGGTAAATAAAGTACTCATAGGTTACCAAACGATCATAGACAGATTACATGTGAAATATACATGCAGTTCACATTTAAACTTATTTACAATTTACAATTACAATTACAATATAAGTTTAAACCGTCAGAAGTACTTAGTATCACGGATAGATCAATGAAAGAAATCCAACCAACAGACAATTGGATAGATGTTCGTCGGTCTTTATGATATGTGATTTTTTATTAACTAATTTGCTGCATCAAATTCCTACTTTTATTTACAATATAAGTTTATATATAATACAAGTGTTTGGGGTTGGTTGGTGTGTAGGGGTGCAAACGAGCCGAGCCGAGCCCGAGCTCGACCAGGCTCGAGCTCGAGCTCGTTTAACATATGAAAGCTCGGGCTCGAACTCGGCTCGATTCGAGCTTTATTTCTGAAGCTCGAGCTCGGCTCGAATGTAATTTTTCAAGCTCGAGCTCGGCTCGGGCTCGACTCGTTTAGTATTTATTAATTAATTTATATTAATTATAATTATTATTATACATATAGTTTAGTTATTTATTTATATTTATATAAATGGTAATTATTATTATATAAATATATGTTTAATATATTAATAAAAAATATATAAACAAAAAGCTCGATTAAGCTCGCGAGCCGGCTCGAGCTCGATAAGCGAAGCTCGGGCTCGGGCTCGTTTAGTAAACGAGCTTGTTTTTAGGCTCGGGCTCGAGCTCGTTTAAGCTCGGCTCATTCGAGTTTTTTTTTCGAGCCGAGCTCGAGTAGCTCACAAGTAGCTCGGCTCGTTTGCACCCCTATTGGTGTGTGTGTGTGTGGGGAGAGGGGGGGGGGGGGGGGGGGATTGTGGCATGTCTTAATATCTATTGGAGCAACTGTAAAAACCTTAGACAGATCTCACATCGAACCTTAGACAGATCTCACATCGACTTTTTCTCTGTACGGGAGATATCAGAAGGTAATAATCTACAAACATTAAGTGATAGTTATTAGTTGATGACAAAAGTAGTTACATTTATATATTAATAAATACATACTTCGGAAAAAAAGGACTACGATTGTGGAATCTTGTAGTGTAGGAGATACTGACATAACCAAAAATGGTATATTAGAGGGGATCCTTCTTCCAGCCTCTACCACTATGCTCCCACAGTTATGTGTCATCAGCTAGATGTGCGTTGGGACCGATGTCATCATGTTTTTAACTATGTAGCTAACAATATCTCTCATGTAGTTTACAAAAAAAAAAAAAAAAAAAAAAAAAAAAAAAAAAAAAAAAAAAAAAAGAGAAAAGAAATATGACATTTCCATTATAGGTGTTAAACAAGTTAACATAAAACCTATTAACAATACCAGTAGTAGGGTAAAATAAAAGTAATAAGTCCTCGGTCGATCATCTCGTGTCAAAATGAGTCTAATATCCGATTAGGAGGGTATGGCCTGATAATGCTAAATTCAAAATTATTGAATACTCAACTATCGATCTCGAATGCCTTTCCCTTAACAATGTTTTGTGCATCACTCACATTGTCACCGTATTGATTTTCCCATAACAATTCAAAATCCTACGGTCCATCCACCTACGTCACTATCAAGGTTACTCCTGAGAATTCAAATGCCCTGTCCGAACTCGAAAAAATATGCTCTTTAGACTTTAACAAAATATATAACGCAAACTATTTATACAACGGTTAGCAAAAGTGCAAAACCCCCCAATTCTAACAAATTAACGCCTAAATAATCGATAATTAATGTCAAATAACATCTAAGTCCTAACTAATCGATTCTTAACGCCGAATAACACGAAACAATCGACAATCATACGCCAGATAACACGTAAATAATTATCGACAATCAAACTTGATCGGAGAGTTGAGTCAGTCGGAATTCTGTGATCAGTGGTGAGTGTTCCAAGGTTGTGCGTCGATTAATTAGGACTTAGCTGTTATATTGGTCGTATACATGTGTATACGGGCCGTATAATGTTATACGGTCCGTATACATGTAAAACCAAAAAAAGATTCCAGTGCATTTATTTCTGTACAAAATCATTCTAGAGCCGTATAACCTTATACGGCGCGTATACACTAGGGGATGTGAAAATAAGATTATAGGGTGTGTGTATATTATCACCTAAAATTTAACATCTTTATTAGTGACAAAAATGTCGTCACTTTTAAAATCCGCCTGAACCGTTTATTGAAAAAAAATTAATCGATTATAGCAATCAATTACAAATGGAACTTCTGTTTTGTTTTTTTTACCTTGAAGCTAAGATTACGGGCTGCGGATGGGCTTGAGTGGGGGCATTGCTCGACACGTGGCGAGAGTGGGATCCACAAGCTAATACTAAAAAATTAGGGGTGTGGTGGGGCGTTGTAGCTGGGTGTGGCCAACCATGTGGATTTTTTTTTGTTTAAACTCTTTACTTTGAACCAGGCAACCACAGCTCGCCACGTCACCCAGCCCCCGCCCCACGCCAGACGGAATATTCACGCCTAGCAGGCAACGCCAAACCTAACGCCGACCCGGGGTGGTGTGCGTTAAACCCCCTTCAAGGCTACAACCTACGCCCATACCCACCAGTCTTAACAATTTTTTCATGTGTTGGATCACATGTATATAGGCAGTCCTACATCGTTTCACCTAAAATGTCACTCTCCCTTTTATCTTCTATGTCTCGCATAACCAATTTAGTAACTTATAACATATATAGATAGCCTCATACTTTTGATCTAGAAAAACAAAAACGTTTGTTTTAACTGTTTGGTATTAAATTGACCACGATCATACTGCTTTAGTTTGTTAAAAAAAACAATTGTAAGTCGTACAAGAAACAAGAAACTATCAAGGGCCTAAACTAGCCCAAATACACACCAAAACCCAATTCCATCAATGAAACAATGCACTTATAAGCTTAGCCTAATATTTTGGGCTCCATAGTCCATATTGCCTCATATTTAGAAGAATAATTTATAGGCGACCAAATGTGATTATAACAAAAATCTTTTAATGTTATGGTTCTTCCTACTGTTTATTCATGAAATACTGTGCCATAACGAGAGGGTTTAGAATCATATACAAAGACTGTTAAAAATAAGAAGTTGTGGGCATAAAACGGACTTCGATTGACCTCATTCAAGAGGCATTGAAACCGTCTAATCGAACTCTACGATATGATGTGAGATTTTAGGTTTTTCAGTTTTGAATTTATAGTTTGTAGATTTTAAAATTTTTGTTTTTTATCACTGTGTCTTTTATATATCATTGTGTCTTTTCTATATTTGCGTCATTGTGTCTTTTTTGCGACTCATTGTGTTTTTTTTCCTTGACATTGTGTTATCTTTTTTGGCTTTCTGTTATATTTTGCTCGACATTATGTCATCTTATGCGATCTATGTTGGTTACAGGCCCCAATATATACACTCAACACAAACTCACAATTGTGTATACCTGAATGTAAATATGCAGAAAGTAAAAAATGCTACTGTATATCAAAAAAAGGTTACAAAAGAAACATACTCCACTATCCTATATATATAACAAAACAAATAAACATGTGCTAAAATAAACCCCACGTAAAGCTCCATGCCCCATGACTTCCATCACATGAAACTCTATTTTTTCTCCACATCATTCGGTCAACACACCACTCGGTCAATAGACCACATTTTCTTTATTAACTTATGTGTAGCCACTAAGCCAATTTCTTTATTATAATTAATATGCAGCTCCTACATTTCTGGTCAACGAAGACCAAGTAGAAGGATCCGCAACCATCGCCCGTGACCCGTATGCTGGACCGTGACCCATGACCCGTAAACGAATCCGATTAACCCAACAATCTATTATGTCTTTGTACACTTCTTATTTTTGAAAGTCTTTATAGAATAATTTAATAGAATGTAAAATTAAAGTTTTGTTTAATATACTTATGAAAACATTAAATACCGCACAAAATTTATTTTATGGAGAATTCACGAGTATTCCCTCATAGGGTTTTAATGAAGAGTGTAGGCCATGGAGATCCATGTGATTGCATGTGCAATGTCTTCGCCTAGTAGCCCCCCTTTTCATTTAATAAACAATGCTTAAAACTCTATTTTTGCTCTGAAAGTTTTCTTCACCTTCTGCTACACTTTTGTTCACTCATCCCCACAACTCCCCAAGAACTCTGCACACATTTAGTTCGTCAATAGAATCTCAACTTTAAGGTACATACATATTCACTATTTTATTATTACTGTTTCTTGATTTGTTCATAATCAAACTTCATACAGTATAGGTGCATGATTTATCTTATTGTGCTCAAGTCATTCATATATATTACTTTTATACTCTTTTTATATGTTCTATGTTTATAGTATTTTTGCTAATGAACTTCATGTATACCTGCTGTATATAGCAAGAAATATCACGAGTAGATTTATTTGTGCATAATTTTTTAATTTATAACACACACATATACAAATACAAGGCCTTTTTTAATTGCTGATTACTGCTTTTAATACTTGTTTTACCAACCATATATTTAGTTCCATAACAAAACTTCATGTATTATGCTGCATGATAAATACTTGCCGACATTAGTGATGAATTAGTTAGAATTCCACAAAAAAAAAAAAATGTTACAAGGATTAATTAAACTGTTACATTATATGATGTTTAATGTGTTGTAGTTGTAATATATAGGAAACAAAAATGCAAAACTCTAGCCAGCTCAAGAATGAATTTATCAAGAAATGGATTCAGGGTCTTCAAATATATTGTTCTTCAAAGAAGCAAATGAATCTTTTGGAAAGAACAAAGAAAATAAAGCTTTCTGCCGATATTGCCTTAGCTTCTGCTAAACATTCAGCAACTTGTTGGAGTAAAGCTATAATCTCGGAGGCCAAGAAAGACGAACGAAACACGATTCTTCTCAACAATTTATCAGCGCCTAAAATGAACTTCAAGTGCACACACCAAAACTTCGCTTGCCTTAAGAGAATCAGAAGCAGGAAAATCTTGAAAAAGAGTTGTGATGTTGGTATAAAAATGAAAAAATTGAAGCCTCGTCGTCAAGTATCGAATTTAGCTACTTGCATTGCTAAAAGATTGGTGAAGAAGAGAACTCAAGTGCTTAAAAGACTTGTACCAGGTGGAGAATCCATGGATGAATACTCCATCATTAAAGAAGCATTAGATTATATACTTTCTCTTAGGGTACAAGTTGATGTAATGAAGAATCTTGTGAATGCCACCACTAATTTTGAATGAATAAATTGGGCATATAGTGATTCTTCAAGAAGATCTGATTATAAGAACACTTTCCCCCCTCATTAATTGGGCACATAGTGATTCTACATGAAAACCAAACAACCTTTTTACTTTTCTAGGTATGTGATTATACCACACTACTTTTCCACCTAATAAAGAACCCTTTAGTTTTAAGGCCATTAATGATCCTAACTGGCTGATATTAAGGTTCTTGATCTTCAAGCTCTTTTCGGGCAATGGCACATGGGGACTAGTGATTTTGGCCATGCATCATTTGTGGTTCTAGATCTACAGTTTGTGTTTAATTGTGTGAGAGTGGATGTGTCACATGGTAACATGTATGTATAGTTGGACACTTATTTAGTTATTTCTGGTAATATTTTGAAGGCTATGAGTTTAATTTCATGTGCTTCTTGTCATCTTGTTAAGATAACATGTACGATACACGTATTGTTTGAGTGACAATATGGTATTTTTGTGCATTGCTTGGCTGCACTCAAGAATTGTAATAATCTCTTTAAATATGTATCATGTTGAGATCATAGTTTCAACTAAAAAATAAATGATTGTAGGTGTATTAATGGCGAAAAGAGCCTCATGGATATGAAATCACATGGTATTCTTTAACCATACTCAATGTGGTTGAAAATTTAGTATTTTCTTTCTGAAGTGGTTGAAGCTTGTGATAACTTCATGATCGATCATGAACATAAACAAATTTCATTAGCATCATTAAAAAACAACTTCAGAAGAAAACTGGATGAACTTGTGACAAATTTGACATTTTGAATTTCATGCGTGTAAATACCTAGGATGCCTTGGTGGATGGTTTGACAACCATCTTAACATGACTAGATTCCACATGACATTCCTACAATGTTGCAACAACAAGAAAATACACTGTCCCCGTGATGAGCTTGAGAGAGATGTCTTTGATGATCTGGTCCGTATAGATCAAAATGAAGTGAGAGAAATCGACAATGCTTCGAAGAGAAGCCATTCTTAGTGGTAGTATCGAAAGGAGGCAAAGAGCTCAACTCTCATAACGTCTATGGAAAGAAGCTAAAGTTGGCATCATCCGACGAATGCTAGAAGAGCCTAAGCAGGAGTTTGATGTGTATGAATATGAGTGTATGAGTGGATCAGAATTCAATAAAATGGGGCTGAGAACCAAATCAACGTTCTAATGGGCTAGAATAGCTTTGAATTGAATGTGATCCACAAAGGCCTTGTTTATATAGAAGGTGAAAAGCTTCCATGAATTAAGTGGTTAACATATGAGAATACCCTATAAAAGCCCCATTAAGGGGGGTGTAGATTGAGATACATTGATAGAAATAGTCATGACAGATATTATCTACTTTCATAATTGTAACATGCCCCACTCGTAAAACTTTAGGTTTAGGCTTTATTGTTGAATTGTTTAGTTAATTTGCGTAGGTTAACCTTCATGGGTACGAATTTTAAACCAAGTCAGTGAAATGGGTTGGAATGAGTTAGCAGAGAATTTATTTTAACATTTTTATTTTATGGGCTTTGATGTGTGAACTAAAAAAAGGTAGTGGTTCGGAAGTCATGGGCTAGTTCCCTGACTTTTTGGCAGATTTACGATTGCAGTAGTGTTGGTCCAGACGGTTCAAACAATCAGATCAACAAGCACACACACAAGATATTGGGGGACAAAGCCGCGACTCTTTCTATTTAATCAAACGAGCTTTCTAACTTACAAAGAAAAGAGACCAATAAAAAATAACCTAGACCAATTATAGTTATACTAAACTTTCTTTCACAATAAACCGTTCCTAAGCCTATTACAATATAATCAACTAAAATAGATCAACTTTTATAAAATAAACCCTTAACTTTAATACTAATTCAAGATTAACCTTCCTTCACCCCTTAATATTGAATTGTTTTCTTCTTGCTTTTGTTCCTCCTTTTCAACTGCTTATCGCATACTTGTTTCACTGGTTCTTCAAACAATAACGTTGAGTACAAATCACTCTTTGTTGGCATAGAAATGGCCAAAAGAATGAAGATCGATGACTCAGAAACACAAGCTGATTCTGAGTTAGTTGTAAATCAAATCAACAAGGTATACGAAGCAATGAATAACTCCGTAAAGCTATATTAAAAAAAGCTAGGTTGGTCCCTAATCAAGAAACCAAAACAAGAAGGCCAAAACATTGATCAAGTTGTTTTTCGCAACCTTCAACTACTTGGCCAACGAAGTCCAAATCGAGGTCCTTGTGGCACCATCAATCAACAAAGTCAGAGTGGCGTGTCTCAATATAGCAACGTATACAACATAGATGACCCCATAAAGGAATACCTTATCGAAATAAAACTACCGGGGATAAGTGTTAAGCCCCCCAAAGTACAAATCATGTATTTGTAACACGAGTTGGAGAAGGAACAAATTAATATCCCAAAAATCCTACTTGGGCTCTTTGTTCAAATGGCTAGGGCTGAGTAAAGCCAGTTACGTAACTAGAGAAATAAACGAGAAAAATATATGGAATAGATTTAGGGCAGAGTGTATTTGGTCAGATATCCACTAATAGTGCATGATAAAGGCACCCAAAGGTGCATAAAAGAGAACGAATGAATGAAATGGTGACCTCATAGACTTTGAAGTGCTACAAGCAATACACTTATCGTAAGATGATCCATTTGTAATATTATGACAAAGAGGTATCTGAAAAAATGACCCAAGCGAGACTGCGACAACTCATGAGATGAAAAAGTATTAACAATTAGTGAATTAAGTTGATGCGGTTTAAAAGGTGTATGGCGGGGGGAGGGGGGGTCTGTCCCATCATGGTTAGAACAGAAAAACCAAAATTTGAGAAACCAATAGCAATTAGTCGATCAGTGACCAACTAAGGAATATTTTATTTTTATTGTTAGACCTTCTGATGCATTAATGTATGTAGCATGTATTAATTTTGATGTACTTATTTCAGTCTTTGTATAAAACAGTTATGTTAATTAAACGTTTGATTTTGTGTAAATTGACCAAAGTCAAACGACATTCTCCTGTCGTTTGACTTGGCCAATGTAACACTCTCGCTATTAAAAAAAGGGGTTTTAGTACTAAAAACGACAAGTAATTGTGTTCTTACGAAATACACGTACATTTAAAATACGGGTTTATTAAAACTTTTACAAATTATAAGTTATTCAACATAACGTGATCGGATTCGTCGTTTAAATTTACGACAAGGCAATGTGCGGAAGCATGAATCTTTATCGTGTTCGGTTCTTCGTTGAGCTTCATCGTCTTCCGGCATCCAAAATGTACCTACATTTCATAAACATGAAATGCTTTAGTCATACGGAGTTTAAAACATGTCTAAACGAGTCCGGGAAGCGAAACTGATTAAAATACATTTTGTTACAGGGTCTACCGTAAATTACAGTGGCTACCGTAATTTACGGTAGCCCCTGAATGTTGATTTTTCCACCGTAAAGCAGTGGGTGTGTGGCGTAAAGACTTTAAGGCTACCGTAAGTTACGGTAGCTACCGTAACTTACGGTGGCCTCTGCAGGATTTTCCAAGTTTGTCGTTTTCTAAAACGAAAACCTTCATAACTTTTAATCCACTTGTCCGTTTGACCTACCGTTTCTTCCTACATGATTGTAATTTGATCCTTCGTCATCCGGAGTTAAAATCCAACATCCGGATTAACAAATTTTGAGACTTTTATGCCTTTGGCTTATTACCTTTTTACAAAATTTTGACCCGTTTATGCATTTATCAAACAAACATATTTGTTTGATTATTATTTCACATGAACCTCTTCAATTCAATATTATCTACCATGTTAGGTTCTAATTGCGGGTTTCTTATATATTTTAACCCTTTTTCGCTCGTATGCTTATTTTGACCCATTAAGGGTATTTAAACTATTTAGTCTAAACTAGCTCCTTTCTTCCACCCTTCGCATTCCCGTAATAGTTTACTACTTATGTTCCACCACACTATACAAGTTCCTAAATAACCCATATGGGTCGTTTGCCCAATTCACCTGTCAAGGGCTTTTTGGTCAATTTTAGTCCTTCATTTACGACGAAGGACGTTCGCTAATATTTGACCAAAATATCGCTTTTAAGTATAATTCTAAATATGCGTACCTGGCTCGGGTTATAGCATTGACCCGTATACATACTTTTTGCTTTAATTTTTCTAGTTAAAGCATTGCGCACACATGTTATTTCCTGTGATCATAAAAACTCAACAAGTAGTCGTCAGTTATTATTGTCAAGTGATTTTACCAATGTCATTTGACCCGTTTAGCCCGAACGACCATTTTCCATTATGAAATGATATCTAGTTACCATCTCGCCCTTTTACCCATTCCGGTTTACACCATAAAGAATTATTTCAAAATTCGTTATTTATTAGTCCTTACCCGACTAATCTATTATTTTGCCCCTTTTTACCATAATTTATGGTTTCTTACCTTTTTTCTTATTCCGACTTGCATTGTATCATGCCGGAACATCATAATTCAATTACTTAATATTATTCACAAGTAAGTGTATTGTAATTAAAAAGGGGGTGTAAGCTTAACTTACCTTTTATCCGATTTCACTCTTTTCCGCGTATTCAAGCCGTTTGACCCGCTTCTTTTCCCCAAGCCGCCACCTAGCTCGTTAAGCGTCAAACTATCGTCATCATTTAGAAGGTGGTTAGATTAGTCATTAACAAACACGACTATTCCACCTTACGCATTTTCTATATCGAAACTTCTATTCGACTTCATCATTGGTTAGTTTAACGTATCAAATGTCAACTACTTTTGATCACATGATTTACACAATTAAGTCTAATTCAACATGATGTTTTGAACCTTTATCGCTTCATATTTCACATAATTTTCCATATTATTCAAATGCATGTTTCATTTCAAATTTCAACATTTGGTTTTCTCTTAGGCATTATATCAAACACCTAGTGAGCATACTTTTATAAAATTAACAATCAAACTCCATGACTACATATCTTGCCAATTTCATCATCTTTTACTAAATAATCATCTAGTTCATGGTTCAATGTCAAGATTAACTTCATAGAGTTCAAATAACACTAGTTTGATAATCATGATTCAAGTGTTCATCATGTTTCTACAAAACCCATTAAACACCTAGTTAGAGATCATGAGTTTTACTAACATGCACTCAAATTCCTTAGTTTATTAACTAGGGTTTGTTTCAAATCATGCATACATCCTATTTCCACCCAAATATCCATCATTCAAGATCAAAATTCGAATTCCTAGAGTTCATCAAGAATTTGAGATGGAACAAAATAGTGAAATTTTACATACCTTATGATCACTTCACTGAGGTGATCATTAATCCGTGCTTGAATTTCAATTTGGGTGTGATTTGCCCTTCCAATTGCTTGAATTTAGGCTAGTTAGGGTTTGAACATGAGAGCTTCCTGGCTCCTCTGGAAGTCTCGACCAGAACACACACTTAGGGTGTGTGTTTTGGTGTTAGTGTTTTATTTAATTAAAACTAGTTTTCTAGTTTACCACTTTTAGTCCCTCTAGGTTTCAGTTTTATAAAAAGTTTAACTAATTCATGTTTCCTTTATTGCTTTAACCTCACTTGACTAACTAGGTTGATTATTCCTAGTTAACTTAATAGGTTCGGGAAGTTATAACCCGTTATATTTTAAGTCCCGTTACCTCGAGTCTTTTATAAGCTTTACTTCCTCAAAAGCTTTTGTTCACTTTCTTATTTAATATTAGGTTTATTTATTTAAATCCTAATATTCACCGGGTTTACTTTTAGCACTTACGGTATTTTACCCGTTTATTTTCGGTTACTTTAATATAATTAATAAACCCCTTTTTGGGGTGTTACAGCCAACACAACCAAACGACTCCCATGTTCCAAATGATATGTCGTTGTAGTTTGGTTTACATCAGTTGTCATTTGGATTGCATCTGCTGTCATTTAGCTGATCGGTATCATTTGAACTATGAAAACAATACCAAGGTGTCGTTCAAACGATCTTTCTGGATGTCATTCGGGAAGTTGTGTGTGTTAGTATAAATACACAACTTTCCATTCACATTCGAAGCAACACCCATATAGAGAGTTTGACAGCATTTCATGTAATATTTTGTCGAAACTCTACTGGAATTAACACACGAGAAGTATTGAGTGTATCTATTTCGTATATTGATCTTATATTGCTTCGGTTTGGTGTGCATACTTGGATTTCGTACTCATATACATACTTACAACAAGAAACTCTTTGTTCAAGATCATAATCTGGACCTACAAGACCAAGAATAACAAGAATGTTCTTTAGGGTGAGTGAAAGCAAGTGCAATACCATTACTGATGACTGTTTTTTCTAAAAAAAAATGGAGAACATTGGGGAACCGACTCAAACGAACTCCGACTAGACTCATTCTAGCGGCGTTGGAACCAGCTCATCGAACCCTAACTAGGATCTCTTAACCCTAAACCCTAAATCCTAAACCTTAAAGCTAAACAATAAGGCTAAAACCTAAGCTAAACTGTAAAATCTAAAGTATAAACCTTAAAAGGCTAAACCCTACATATTAATGATTAACCCTAAAACTATACTCTAAAGCAAAACCCTAATATAAGACCCTAAAAGCCAAACCCTGATATATTTAGGGTTTAGGGTTAAGAGATCCTAGTTAGGGTTAGACGAAGCAGTTCCAATGCCGCTGGAATTAGTCCAATCGGAGTTCGTTTAAGTAGGTCCCCACTTTTTTAGTGTTCCCCAATGAACCTCACACTATAATATGGGGAGTAACGTACAATAATCCTTAACGTACGAGCGTACAATATGAAATCACGCACGTTATAAAACTCAAAACCCAAATCGGCCATGTTGAAAAACCATAATCACGGATGTTGAAAAAACATAATCACGCATGGTTATGATTTTTCTACATGCGCGATTATTTTTTTACAACATGCGTGATTATGGTTTTTCAAATTGCGTGATTAGGATTTTGAGTTTTATAACGTGCGTAATTTCTTATTGTACACTTGTACGTTAAGGAATATTCTATTTTACACTTTCACTATATATATAGGATGAGGTTCTACTGCTGTATTTGTGAACTAAGTGAACAAATCCTGGCCATTTACTTACACTTGTTTATTGATAATCAAGGGCTAGGATTAGTTTACACAGTTCACTATCAAGGGGGTTGTTCACAAATGAACCTAACCCTATATATATATAGGGTAAGGTTCATGCGAGAACCACCTTTATTGCGACAATCGCGAGAACCAATGTGAACACAACCTAAAATAGCTAAAAACCCCTAAAAAAACCTAACCCACCCCCCCCCCCAAAAAAAAAAAAAAAAAAAAAACCTAAACCCCGCCCCCCCCCCCCCCACACCACCCCTCCAAACCCAAAAACCTAACCCCCCCCCTCCCCCCAAGCTAAAATACTAAAAACTAAACCCCCAAAAAACCTAAAAAAATCTAAACTTTTTTTGAATATTTTTTATGTTAAAATCGCTACTTTTAGTAGCCAAAAAAAATTTTTTGTTTTTAAAAAAAAAATAAACTTTTTTGGCTACTAAAAGTAGCGATTTTTTTTATAAAAAATATTTAAAAAAAAATTGTGTGTTTTTTAGCTATTTTTAGGCATTTTTGGTTGTGTTCACATTGGTTCTCGCGGTTCTCGCAATAAAGGGTGGTTCCTAACGGATCTTTGTCCTATATATATATATATATATATATATATATATATGTATGTATGTATGTATGTATGTATGTATGTATGTATGTATGTATGTATGTATGTATGTATGTATGTATGTATGTATGTATGTATGTATGTATGTATGTATGTATAGGGTTAGGTTCATTTATGAACAACCCATTAATTGTGAACACCAGTGAACTAATCCTAGCCCTTGATTATTAGTACACATGTGTAAAGATCAATGGCCAAGATTAGATGATGAAATACCCTAGTGTATTTTACGATTTTATGATATAAATCAATGGCCAGTATTTGTTTACTCAGTTCACAAATACACTAGTGTTCACTCTAGAACCCTACCCTATATATATATATATATATATATATATATATATATATATATATATATATATAGGCTAGGAGTTGACTACAAAGTCCAAATTTTATAAAAAGTGAAAAAAGTCATAAAACACCAAAATGTCAACAATAAAACACATCCAAACCCCACAAATAACAAAATGAAGATTACTAAAACATCATATATGTAGGTTGTGTTCTGTGGTTTGGTTGATAAGACTCTGATTAACAAATGTCAAATATTATTGTGTTTCATGTTGATTAGCATGTTGTGTTTTATATTCATAGTTCTACGATTGTGTATTTGAAGTTTTTATGGACTACTATGGTTTGATTGTGGTGTTTTAATAGTCTCCACTTTGTTGTTTGTGGGTTTAGATGTATTTTATGGCTGAAATTATAATATTTTATGACTTTTTACACTTTTTAGAAAATTTGGACTTTATAGCCGAACCCAACTTAACTATATAAATTAAACATAAAAAACCGATGACAAAGCATGTGCGGAGGTTTTTAGTTAGTACTGAACGACCGTTAGTGCTAATACTTCTACGTACTGCAATTTAGAAAGCATAGTTATTGAACCTGTTAATTGAGTAAACTGCAATTTTGGTCCCTGTGGTTTGGGCACTTTTGCCATTTTAGTCCAAATCTCAAAGTTTTTAAATCTGGGTCCCCGTGGTTTGCATTTTGTAACCATTTTGGTTCAAAAGTGAAATTTGACCAGAATCCCCAAATTAAAACCCCTTGTTTTGTCCTTACCCTCAGGGGTATTTTGGCCATTTTAGAATTATTATAACTAAATACTGATTAAACCTTTTTCTATTTATGATTAAACATAATGTCATCTGTCTCTCTCCTCTCTTTCTCTCTCGACCCAGACCCAAACCCAAACCCTTTTACTCTCTCATCTCTTCCACTCTTTCTTTATCCCAAGTCTGCACAAGTCCATCAAATTAAACCGATTGACAACAATAAGCCGATTAACAACAACATCAACCCAGATTCATATCCACTCTTCTTCTTCTTAATGCCCAGTCAAACAAGAATGCTGCAATGTCTATTACATCAGTTCTGCAACTGATCTTCAAGCAAACAAACAACAATGGATAACTTGCAACTTCACTACCACACTTGTTTACAGAGCATCGAAAATGAACCGTAATCAATCCGATTACACCGAAACTCGTCGAAAATCAACCCAAGTCGATTCAGATGTTGAAAATGCTTTCAGATCTTGAAAATTCTTTCAGATCCATCGGCACGAACTCATATCTGAAACTCAGGGACGACAGTTGTAGTCGGAGACTTTATAGCAGGGACGACGGCGGTGGTGGAGTTCGGTGGCGGTGGTGTCCAAGAGAGAGAAGAGAGAGATGATGGCAGTGGGATGGTGGTGGTGGTGGCAGTGGGATGGTGGTGGTGGGGATGATGCGGTGGTGGGGGTGGTGGTGTGGTGGGTGTAGTTCAGAGAAGAGACAGAGAGAAGAGAAGAGAGAGAGGCACAGGGGTGTTAGAGAGAGAGAAAGAGAGTGCAGAGGGGTGTTAGAGAGAGGCATATTTTTGGGTTTAATTATTTTTAATCAATATTACTCTATAATAAAGCCAGAATGACTAAAATACCCCTGAGCATAAAGACAAAATAACAGGTTCTTTTTTGAAAATCTGACCTGATTTAGTTTTTGGACCAAAATGGCAACAAAATGCAAACCACGGGGATCCAGATTTAAAATGTTTGAGATTTGAACTAAAATGGCAAAAGTGTCTAAACCACAGGGACCAAAATGGCAGTTTACTCCTGTTAATTTGAGAAGTTTAATATTTAAAAGTGTTACTTTTGTTAAATTCCAAGTAATATACATCTAGTTAACTTATTGAAAAATAATAAAAACAAAGTTGGTGACCGTAGTTCAGTTAAGCCCATCCTCATATTAAATAAAAGGCTTTCAATTTTACAAGCTAGAAGGAGTAGAAGGCATTAAAAGCTAACAGTTCATTGGGCCACACGAGCATGTTGGTTTAGGCTCACAAATTCTTCACTAGTTTTCATTTATTTCTTTTCCATTCAAACGACTGGATATGGATTCTTGTAAAGAGTTATATTCATAAACTAGCAACCAATTTTGGGTTCAGGTTAGGCCTTTTTAACATAACAACCCATTTCTTGATATAACTTAACCCGAATAAGATGTATGTAGTTATACGATAATAAGTCGGTTAATAAGTTGGCTGTATGGTTTCCTTGATTTTTTTAACAAAAATAAATAGGTATATATTTCATTCCAATCAGCAGGGCAAATTACATAAGGATAACAGGTAGATGAACAATATAATAGATATAGATACTACTCTCACAATTAAACAAAATAAGCGTCAAGAACACTTGCAACAAACCAAAATAAGGCCAAAAATATTCAATCTTTGCATAACCTCGATCAAAACACTCATATCAAGAAAGTTTCAAAGAATCTTAACACCTTTGATCAAAGTTTTAAGCTAACGAAAGTCTTCCATGATCAGGTCTCCTCCCATGGAGAGTGATCAAGAAAGATTAGAGAGAATATGAACACACACTTGTTCATATGTACATCCTTACACATATAAGTTTAGCCCACTAGTCAACTGCCCCAATCAACTAACTGAATAGTATACTTAACAACTTTTAGCCTACTTGTGTTCTTGTCTATGCACTCTACATATTTACATTTCATACACACATACAGTTTACACTTACAGCCCTGTATTCTTTAAATATGACCTTCTGACCCCATTGCACATGCATTCCTTTGACAAAAGCAATTACTCACATGATTTCAATGATTAACCCCTTCAACTAGAAGAAGATGAGATCAGGAAGAAAAAAAAAAGGTTACTCAACTTAAAAGAAAAGCTCATAAAGTAAACAGTATAAAATCTTATTATCAAAAGATAATCTCTCATGGGACATGGGTATTATTCTTTGTTAATTATTAAGTTTTTATTCTAATCATAAGCATAACTTCAATTATAATCATCTATCTTTCCTGCCGGGTTCCTCTTGCACGCTTCATCTCATATTTCATCATTACGTTTACACGAATGATAAGTACAAGAGATCAAATACAAATTATTTTAAGAAGTAACATAATGTAAAGTGTGACAGATTTCATTTGAAGTACATGCCAAGGTGTCACAATGAATCAACCCATCTTTGGATGTTATTATAATCCAGAAATTGATCTTTTTATCAAGAATTAATGGTATGAATTCAAAGTTAGAAAAGGAGAGGACACTTATAGCTTTACTTTGTTGGATTTTATCTTGCTATCTATCTGTGCTTCCATAGTGGTTAGCATGTGTATACCCTCAATATGTCCCCTAAGCTTCTTTCTAGTCCTTCAAGCCACTTATCCAATAACCCCACCATAAGTCTTGTTTATGTTCCCAAATTAGACTTCAAAGTCTTCACTTTACAACACGATAAGTAGAAAAAAGAAGAAAAACAACTCGTGTTATTCGCGTTATCTCAAATTTACCTATGACAATACATGATCTAGTTAACCCTCCACATCCAAATAGATAATGATTAGGAGCGGACGAGAAGAACTAAAGGAGATATCCATGATTAACATATGGGGATTAAATATGATCCAAGGGTTAAAAACTATTTGTTTAGGTTTTATTTATGCATTAATTTTGATTTAATATACATGGCAAGTGATCTCAATGATGAAGAAAAAGGCACAAATGTTGTTATTCAGTTACACACAACTTTTTATAAAAATATTTGCATAAAGCTATATGCTAATCACTTCTCCAGTTGGGGGTATGGACCATGTGTTGGCAATGGAGATTCTTGATTAAGTATATTATTATTATTATAGTATATATACATACATCCTTTATTCGGAGATTGGTACGCCTTAATCTATTTGGTTCCTCGAGAAGTTAAGCAAGTAATACTTATAAACTTACCTGCATTATAGTAAACACTCTAAATCCAAATGGATTATGATGATATGCCAACACTTTCTGAAGCTCATCCTGAGACAATGGATCTTTTATCACGAGCATGGTGTGATTTCGCGGTTAAAGAAGCCTTACAACCCGAGTTTCAAAGCCAAGCACTTGTTCTCCATGACTACGCAATTAATAGTTTTGATGACGGATCAATGTCCCCTAATTTCAAGGTACGCGTAGAAGCTAAAAAAAATTACATGCACGTTCATTTACATTTAATACGATGATGCGTGTACTGATCTTTAGATATAAATTTGAAGCAATTGGAGAGCATAAAGATGGATGATACAACAAAGTCCTTACCCCCATGGAAGACTAATGATGTGAAGGTAAACCGTTTCTTTCCTGTTATAGAATCCAACCAATGAATTAGTATTTTTTTTTAACGGTAAATTTCTTTTATTCCTGTCGTCTGTGGGACTTGAACCCAAGACCTCCCCCCCCCCCAATGGTGTTTAAAGACTTTGTCTTTGCCAATGGACCAATGAATTAATTAATAATGTTAAAATTAATTCCTTAGAGTTTTGGCCTAGCAGTTGAGCCGAAAAACAAAAAACTAAATTTCGACTTTTAATGTTTTCGACACGGACACTCATGATTTTTATCTGTCCTTGTTCAGTCTTGGATATGGATGCAACAAGCAATGCACCCTGAAGTGAATTACAGCGGCTGCTTCCGAAAGAAATTGGTAATTTTTAATCAATTTTTTTAAACATATCATCATATGCAAACAATCTGATTTCGTCTATTTATTATCTCACAATTTCTGCAGCAATCATGGCATGTAAATCCATTTAAATCATCTCATCTCTCAATTAAGAAATGGTTGAAAGAGATTAAACAAAAGAAAAAAGAAAATGAGAGGCTACAAAATGCAGAAGTCCATGCAGCAATCTCAGTGGCTGGTGTTGCTGCCGCTTTGGCAGCCATAGCTGCTGAGAACTCAAACCATGGTGGCTCAAGTTCCCCCTCCACAACAAAGGAAGCGGCAGTAGCAACCGCAGCCGCCCTCGTTGCAGCTCACTGTGCAAAAAACGCTGAGGCAATGGGTGCAAAGAAGCATCAGATCCGCACAGCAATGAGTTCCGCGATGAGTGCAACAAGCACAAGTGACATTCTAACTCTCACTGCTGCAGCATCTACATGTAATTCATAACTTCAGCTTTTTAACTATAAATTGAGAATCATTCTCTATTATATATTATTTCATGTGAAAGAAAGAAATTGAAATAATTCAGAACCGATGAGAATGATAAAACGTTAACTATCCTAATATTCAAACTAAAGACGGAATAACCACCAAGAAACGGACTTAAAATAATGATAAATCAAATCATAATAGATATGGTTCATTTCAGAACTCTAAATAACTACAGAACTTTCAGAACTCCTAATAAACAATCATTTTATATATATTTTTTGTGTTTAAGATCTTTTTATCATCTATTATATGTATTTCTTTGATTACATACATGTTAAAAGCAGTTTACATATGTGTAATAGCCAAATTATATATATGTATCATAATTAATTACATATATGTAAAAAAACTAGTTTACATATGTGTAATTATGAAATTACATTTAAAAAATGATAAAATTACTCTTAGCATGTATGTAGTCATAAAAATACACATAATAAATGATAAAATTATCATAAATATAAATAAAAAGATTGTGTATTAGGAGTTCTTCGAGTTCTGTAAATATTTATGGTTCTGAAATGATCTTTACCCATAATACTATTACAGATAATAAACTCGGCTAACAGAATGAATGTACTTTGTTGCTTGGTAATTTAGCTCACTTTAGAATTTTAGATAAAACACTAGGGAATCAAATAGGGAAACCAAATAAACGACTACTCAAATCAATTCTAATTACTATTACAAGTATGAGTAAATCATCATTACTACCATAGTCTAATATCTAATCTTCTTGTTATTTTATGTTTTAATGATTTCTAGCATTACGAGGAGCTTCAACACTCAAAACAAGATCCGGATGCAAGAATATGCTAAACTCGAACGTTCCAGTACTGCCTATAGAAGAAAATACTGAACTTGAATTTGATTTCGAGCAGTGTCGGTCGATTTTAAGAAGAGGGACTGAACTTAGAATCAAGACATCAGATGGTAACTGATATTTTCCACTTTTTTATAATAAGATTTGGTTGTGGTTATAGTGGTTCTGACCTCCATTGTTCCACAGGAAGATGCATGATTAGATCAGTCTCTATTGTATTGAATCATGAAGCCAAGGTAGATTTCATGACACCCTTTTTGTATAACCTTTTCATTAAGTTTATATGATAATGTTATTTATTGATACAATTTTCTAGTTCTTTTGAATTCTTTAATAGTCATCTAGTGACACATGTCAGATCCTATTAAAAGAATTCAAAAGAACTTATGTGGAACTCATTGCAGTGCGGACCACCGCATTGGTCATGACATGTGGGTCCCCAAAATTTCTTAGCCATTTTAAATAAAAGAATATTTTTTCAAATTTAAAACCTATAAAGCTAATTAAAATACTTTTTTGAGTTATAATTAAAAAAACTTTAAACATAATTAAACTACACAAAAAACATATAAATCTTAAAACATTAAATAAAACTAATTAAAATATTACGCAAACCTATTTAAAATTATATACAAATCTAATTAAAATATTACTTAAATATAATTAAACATAATAAATCCTCATTAAACACACAAAAGCCCTAACACATCACATCTCAATCATCTAGGACTCAGGAGTCTTTAGAAAATAGAGTCGTTGGAAGAGTAGCCATTTAAAAAAAAAGAGCCTTTGGAAAAATTAAATAGTATTTTGTCATTTAATTATTTTATTTAATATATTATTCTTTTTTCAGTTTATTATAAAATTTTTATTTAAAAACTAATAAGTAAACAACAAAATATTAAAATAAATTTATGAAAAATATATACTTAATAAAAATACATAATATTATTAATTCAAAAAATTATAAATATATTATATAAATTAGATATAGTTTAAATTAAAAGAAAAGTAGGTGATGAGATGGAGGTTTTGAGCGATTTAGTGTGGAGGAAAAAATGGGTGTGAAATGATTGTAGTTTGAAACGATATGGCATGCTGATGTGACAAGTCTGGATTTTGAATGAGGTCGAGCATTGTGAATGCCCTAATAATAATTATTATAGATAAAAAAAAACTCAGTAAACACCTATAAATCTTGCCGCTAACTACTACATTTTTACACTACAGGTTATTCTGAGAACAAGGAAGCCTAATCTATTAAATACATTGGCTAGCAAGAAAGAAAGTACGTATTTTAATTTGCATGCTTGTACATACTTAGATCATTTGTGTTTTTGAGACAACCATTTCAAATTACTTGTTACTTATCCAACATTCTATCTGTTTTACCAGGTGTTGTGTTAGATCAACATGCGGAGCTGTACAAGAACCCTTATGACGACCGGGAAACTTGTTTTCTCATTGTTTTGACGACGACCCGAGGAATAATTAAACTAGATATGATGAACGACAATGAGTGTTACAAGATATGGACATGGACTATTAATCAAATGCTATCCCTTTTGACCCCATCCATAAAACATTCACTCCCGTATCTTAAAAACTAAAACGAAATTGTTGTGTTGGTCAATATATCTATCCAGTATTTCATCTTTACCATGTAATTATAGACATACTGGTTGCTTAAAATGTGAATTTTACTACTTAATGGTTTGATCCATCATAGTGACTTATATTCGTTTGGATTTGGGACCACCGTATGTCCTAAAATGTAACATCAATGTTTATGTATAATGTTTTATGTAGTGATTGCTAATATGTTTGTTGCTTGATAATAAGTGATTGGTTTACAACATTTTGAATCCGTGTAATTTTGGTTCAACAACATTTTGAAATAATATGTGATACGAGAGCTTATGCGGTAGGGGCATTTTGCGTCAACAACATTTAAAATAATGTGATACAAGTGACTATCCGGTAGAGAGAATTTTGGGTCAACCGGAGAGTAGACACTCATCGCTACATATATATATATATATATATATATATATATATATATATATATATATATATATATATATATATATATATATATATATATATATATATATATATATATATATATATATATATATATATATATATATATATATTATAACAAAGTGAATCAAAAGGATTTATAAAAGGAAAATAAAAGAGATAACCAAGAAAGTGTTGTCAATAAGGAAACAAGATAAAAATGTTAATACTAAAAGATATGACTTGCAAAATACTCCATTACTCCCCCTCAAGATGGAGTATGTAGATCACCAATGCCTCTCTTGTCAAGTAGTGTGCGAAGTTGTTGTCCTCGCAAAGGATTGGTGAGCAAATCCGCAATTTGATGTTAGATGTCAATGTCAAAAGTCTGTATTTCTCGTGACTCGATTTGTTCTCGTAGAAAATAACAATTCATTTTGATATGTGTTGGTGCACTTGTGTCTGTACTTTGTCTGTATATAAAACGATGTCCTTTGTTAGTCTTGTAAGTTTGACCAAGTCAACCATCCTCCTGGTTTGACTTGGCCAAACAATTAGAACATGATTGTAACTTGTCTGTGTCGAAGGATGTCTCATCGAAGGATAGCTTAGATCCTTCGATGAGCTCGAAAGATGAACCTTCGATAGATGTTGATGGACCTCGATAGATCATCCTTCGAGATATATGTAGATCCTTCGACAGGTTCAAGATCGATAGATGATCTTTAGATCAATCTATCTGATCCTTCGACCAGACAATCTGTGACGGGTATATATACCCATGTAGTGTGTTCACTTCAAAAAAAGGACACCAGAGACAAGAGAAGAGACACCAAGAAAAACACTTAGGGAGACACTTCTGTGAACACACACACACTTAGAGAGTTTACAAAACAGATTTGTAGACATTGAGCTTGTAACCGAACCTTTCATACGTATTAATACAAGTGGTGTTAATCGGTGAATATTGTGTGTCTTGTGTTTGTGCTTGTTTCATCTCGGTTTGCACTCTAGCTTGGATTCCGCACTTGCTAGTGTGTTTCACATAACAAGGTTAAGGTTTGACCTCATCCTCCGAGGGACCTACAAGTGGTATCAGAGCTTTGGCTCTTTTCCTTGTTAAAACCGAGTTTTTACAAGACTTTGGAGTGTTTGGACACATGGTTTAGCACCCGTTTTTAGTGTTTTTCTCGCATTTCTTGACGTAAAAACGTGTTCTAAACTAACCGGGTGTGTTAAAGGACGGGTTGGGTAACTTAAAAACTTGTTTTTAAGAAACTTGGTGATTTCCGGCCACTTTCCGGCTTACTCCGGTGACCGGTTTCTGGATAAGATCTTTCCATTTTAAGCAATATTTTATTAGTCAAATCTGAGTTGGTGAAAAAGTATGGTCTGACCATACCTTTCTGCCGAAAGATCTCTACCAACCCATCACCTTTTCACCAACCTGTCACCTTTGTGTCAGCTGTGTCAGTTCACATCGAAAGATATCCTTCGAAGTCGAAAGATCATATTTCGATCAGAGGAGGTTCGATAGATAATCATCCTTCGAACATCCTTCGAAGTCTGTGACTTATCTTTCGATCCAGGGAATCTTTTCGAAGGATATATATTCGAAAGATAAGGATCTTTAAATTGTGAATCTTTCGAAATCATTGTTCGAAATTCAACAGTGATCTTTCGAACACTGTTGATCCTTCGAACAAGTGTTAATCTTCTGATTCTTGTCTGTTTAAATTTAACAAGTTTGTGTTGTCTTGTCTTTCGATCAAGGGATCCTTCGACTGGCTGTCAGCTTTCGAGATATTCATATAGACTTCATTTTTCTTATCCAACATGAATCCGAGTTGGCGGGGAACTCCGGCTCCAGATAGTGGAAAATACACAAGTACAGGTTCCACTCCCTCATGGTGGGGTACACCGGCTCCAGATAGTGGAAAGTACACAAATACAAGTCTATCTCCTTCATGGGCCGAGTCTCCGGTGTCGACATCTTCGCAAGCAAATGCCATATCGTCAGGTCAATGGGCATTAGTGTCAAATCAAACTCCGAGCATTCAAAGTATCTTATTGAGCGAAAGCGAAACCGGAAGTTTGAATCGACCTCCAAAGTTGATGCACTTAAACGAGTATCCTGGCTGGGTTGATAGACTTCGTACATACGTTCTTGGTCAAAATACCGAACTGTGGATACGTTTCACTACAGATTTCGATCAAGCTATAGAGGTTGCTGCTTCAGATACTGCTACGTTTGCCGATCTTCCTGAAGATCAAAAGAAAACGTATGATCTAGAAAAGAAAGCATACGCCATTCTCACTCAGGCGTTAAGCAAAGATATCTACCACCAGTTTGTCAGTTTCAAGACTACGAAGAAGTTGTGGGACGGGTTGAAAACCAGAGGAGTAGGGAATGAAGCAACACGCCAATTGCGTCATGATCTTCTCAAGAAAGAATTTGACGGTTTCACGTGCATGGATAAGGAGTCTTTGGGAGACATGACAAGCCGGTTTTATCACTTGCTTACAGAGCTGAACAATTTTGGAGTAGCGACAACTACAGCAGAGGTGGTGAAGAAGTTTGCTGATGCATTGCCTCCACAATGGAATAGTTTCTTGGAAATCTTGAAGTATAACGGAGTTTTGAGAACTACAAACATCAATGACTTCGTGCAGCTTTTAGAAAACAAGGATCAGGAGGAAACCTTGAAGGCAAAAAGAGTTCCAGTGCCACAAAATCCAGAAATGTATTATGGAACTTCCAATTCTTCGCCTGCAAGAACCGGTCCACATGCTCCACTTCAAACGGCATTTGTCACAAGCACGGATATGTATGGCAATCCAGTACAAGTTCCTGTCAAGCCAGCTCCCACCACAGACATGTATGGAAATCCTATACAACCACCTCCTCCTCCTCCTGCTCAACAACAAGCGTGTTATGGAGGGACATCATCTGCTGGTCAGCAATCAAAACCGAATACAGTACAGCTCGACACTTCAAGCTTCTCTAAGGTCAGTGTAGAAGTAGCAAGGGAACACATGGAGCTGCTTAACACTATAGTGAGCGCGTACTGTGGGTTAGTGGAAGGTCAGATTGGCAACATTAATCTGACACAAGAAGACTATCGGCAGATTGATAAGGAAGAGATGGACTTGATGGATATCAAGTGGGCCTTTGCTAGTGCTGTAAGAAGGGCAAAGGATTTCATGGAAAGTACTGGCAGAACCAGCTTGGAGAGTAAGAAAGACACCAAGTATGGGTTTGATAAACATGCAGTAAAGTGCTTCAACTGTGGTGAACGGGGTCACTTTAAAAGGGAATGTACAAAGCCAGCACAGCATGGGAACCAGAATCCCTTCAGAAACCAAGGCAACCAGCATAACCAGAACAGGAACAATGAACGTACATTGATACCTGTCAACAACCAGAGCCAAGCTAGAACATCAAAGGCCAACAGGGCACTTGTGGTTCAAGTGGATGAAGGTTGTGACTGGTCAATCCAGTTGAGTGGTGATGCTCCAGATGGAACAGCATGTTTTGCTGAAGTGGTTAAGGATTTAGTTCACACCAGTGGTGGAGAATCTTCCGCCAATGGTGGTGAATCTTCTGAGGATGAAGACTCTTCGGGTTATAGCAGGAGTTCAGATGAAGAATCCTCAAGTTCAGGCGATGATCATGTGGGTGAGACATCAAATGCGTCAGTCGATGCAGATATTGATGAACTTTTGGAGGAAGCTGAAGCAGGAACCCGAAGAAGATCTATCTTGGTGGATCAAGCTGCTTATTCTTCGTCTTCTCTCCATTCAGCCTTTATGGCTAATGTCGACAGTTCATCAAGTCAGGTATGTGTCGATGAACCCACTGCTATTAATTGTGATAATTGTGATAGTTTGCATGTTAAATGTGCTGATTTAGAGGCAAACATGTCTGAGTTGCAAGGCAAACATGATGCTTTACAAGCTAGTTTGTTTGACTTGCAAGACAAACATGTTTCTTTGAATGCCAAGTGGTGTGAATTGCAAAACAAACACGAGGCTTTGCAAGAAAAGTATGATGTGACATTCATCCACAATCAAAAGTTGACCGTGGATCTTTCAAAATGCACTGAAGCCAATATGTTTTATGAAAACCATGAAAAGGAGTTTAAGTCGGTAATCGAAAAATTAAAGAAAGATAAAACCGAACTGACAAAAATGGTTTCCAGAAAACAAACTGACATAAATTTGTATATATCTCGTCTTGAGACTATGCAAAAAGAGATGGCTTGTGTGAAAACCGAAAGTGAGGCGATCCAACTTAAGCTAGACAGTTATTTGAGCTCTAGCTATGTGTTGGATCACATCATTGACGTTCAGAAAGAGAAACGGGATGTCACATGCATAGGCTACAAGAAATGTCCACCACCAGTGAGACACAATTATGATGCAATGCCTGACGAGGAGGATAGAGTGTTCTTTGAACCATCTGTTCCTCTAGATGTAAAGGAGTTTGCAACAGGACTTGGATACAAGAAAGAAGTATCCTCAGATTCAGATGTGTCAGCAGATACATGTGTGTCTTCTATTGAACTAAATCAGGACCCTCCAGTTATTATTGAGGATGCTGATTCTTCAGATGATGAATCCGATGATACTATACCAGCAAAGTCTGATGCGGAAATCAAAGAAGAGGACATACCTCTTGAGAATCATATTCTATGTGATCCTCCTGCAAAACCCGCTAAGATTGTTGCAATCAAGTCCTCATCTGCAGAAGAGTCAGAGAGTGTGAATTTGCTGTACACTCTTGTTGGTGATGATCAAATTTATTCAGACAAAGATTTTCCTATTAAGAATGTTAATCAATCCTTAATTAGTAAAGTCTTTGAGAATTCGACTAGTAAGTTTTTGGGAAAGACAGGACCACATGTTACAGTTACACAGTGTCCTCCTATTCCAAAGGCCGAAATTCGAAAACAATATGGCAATAAGCAATCACCAACAGTGCAAAAACAGCAAAATCACACCAAGCCAAAAGGAAAATCACCGGCTCAAGCACAAAAGAAGCCGAATCAAAAGAAGAACAAAAATGTAAACTTTGTGAAATCGACGGGAACGGACAAAATTGAAATGTTTGAAAACAAATCTAACTTAGATTTTGTTAAGAAAGCAAATGTACAGAAAAGAAATGAACCAAGTAGCTCAAAACCTAGTACCTCGGGATCACAAAGTTCATCGTCATCGGCAAGACGATCACATGATACTTCGGGGTTTGTTGAACGAAGATCATGTTTTGAGTGTGGAACAATTGGACATATAATTCGAAACTGTCCATATCTTCATAAACAAAAAGGCAAAGTTGATGCTCCCCATGACCAAACTGACCGTAAGCGATCTGTTTCTGCAAAACAAGATCCCCGACTTGTAAAAGAAAGGGAAATGAAACAGAGACGCCAACAGGTCAAGAAAATTGAAAAGACGATTAAAACCGATGTGGTTAACAAAACAGTTGTTTCTGTAAAACCAGACAATTCAAAAACTTCAGACAACAATGAAGTTAAAATTTTAAAGAATAACACTGGTAAAACAAAACAGACCTGGAAACCAAAAACGGTTAATGAATCAGGGGGACCATCACAATTTACCAATCATCAAAGACAAGAAGTTATTGTTATTGATGAAAATGGAAGACCCAAGACCACAATGGCTTGGGTCCCCATCTCCAACTAATTGATTGAGTTCATGTGCAGGGTGTTCCAGGAGGAACTATCAGTAGTCATTGGATTGTTGATAGTGGGGCATCCAGGCACATGACAGGCGACATGAAGCTTCTCTACGACGTCAAATCTATTAGAGGAGGTTATGTTGCATTTGCTGGAGATAAGGGAGGTTATATTACGGGTGAAGGAATGATATCCAACGGGATTGTCAGTTTTGACAAGATCAACTTTGTGCAACAACTTGATCACAATCTTCTTAATGTTTCTCAAATTTGTGACAAGCAATTCTCAGTACACTTTGATGCTAATGGATGTTATGTGCTGAAACCCGGCTTCAAAATTCCAAAAGAATGGATTCTCTTGTCAGCTCCAAGGATAAATGATTTGTACGTCCTTGATATGAGCCAAGCTATTACTACGTCTGCACAAGCAACTTGTTTCGTTTCCAAAGCCACAGAAAAAGACTCTATCTCTTGGCACAGACGAATGGGTCACATTCACTTACGCAACATGAATCATTTGGTTTCAAATGAATTGGTGAATGGTGTTCCTCTTAAAAACTTCCATCTTCAAGACGTCTGTGTTTCGTGCCAGGAAGGAAAACAAACGAAGAAACGACACCCTACTAAGAAGATCAACACGGTGGCAGTTCCTCTTGAACGTTTGCACATGGATTTGTTCGGTCCTGTCAAGCACAAGAGTATTCGGAATGAACAATACTGTCTCGTGATTACTGATGACTATTCAAGATTTTCTTGGGTGGCATTCATGGCACACAAGAGTGAAACCTTTGGTATTATCAAAAACTTGATCATTCAGATTGAGAATTTGTATAAGTTGAGGGTTAGGCGGATACGTAGCGACAATGGTACTGAATTTAAAAATCATGCCATGGCGGAGTTTTGCACTTCAAAAGGTATTCTTCATGAGTTTAGTGCAGCTTATACTCCTCAACAAAATGGCGTCGCTGAACGTAAGAACCGCACATTGATCGAGACTGCTAGGACTATGTTGGTAGAGTCGCAATTGCCCATTCCATTCTGGACTGAAGCTGTGGCCTCTGCATGTTACACATTGAACCGAGTCCTTACAGTCAAAAGGCACAATAAGACCTGCTTTGAGCTTCTTCAAAAACGGAAACCAGATTTGTCTTATCTTGAACCGTTTGGAGCTCCATGTACAATCATCGATCCTAATGGAAAGTTTGGGGCAAAAGCAATTGACGGATACTTTCTTGGGTATGCCACCCCTAACTTATGAGTCTGGAATCTAGAGACTAAAAGGGTCGAGGAATGGTCTGAGGTCAGAGTACAAAGGCACACTTTGCCAGTCAAATGTCCTGGTCAGCCTTGGATGTTTGAGTACGATGACTTTTTCAATTCGATCAATGTTGAAGCCGTTGAAGAAAGTGCTGCGGCAAGGATGTTTTTCGAGAGTGACAATGCAACAGTTTCGCCAGTGGTGCGTCCAATTCTTGTCAATCAAGAACCATCTTCGGTGAACAATAATACTCTCGACAATGAGGATTTTCACGATGCTGCTAAATTGAACGAAACTTCAGAGGATGATGAATTTCTAGATGCAGATCAAGAAGCTCCAACAACAGCAGTTCATGGTACTTCAGAGGGTACTCCTCCAGTGGATGCCCCTAGAACAGCTGAAGCTACTGCATCATCCTCTTCGTCAATTCCGGGCATTGATTTAGTTGTTGATCTCAATTTCAACAATCTGGGTATAAATATTCCAGTTCCAGATAATCCAGAAACAAGGATTCATAATACCCATCCTCAACAAAACATCATTGGAAATGTGCAAAGTGGCATTCAAACAAGAAACATGTTGCGAAACAACAACAATGCAGGCCTGTATGCAGCTATTCGAGAATCCGGGCAACAAAACGATTGGTCTTTCGCGTGTTATGTCTCACAGGAAGAGCCAAGAACTTGGAAAGAAGCCATGAAAGATAACTCTTGGGTGGAAGCAATGCAGGAAGAACTGCAACAATTCCAGAAGCTGGGTGTCTGGAAACTCGTAGAGAAACCTGCTGGTTACAAGAAGATTGGTACCCGTTGGGTTTTCAAATGCAAAAAGGATGACCGCAGAGTTGTTATCCGGAACAAAGCACGTTTAGTCGTTCAAGGTTTTCGTCAGATAGAAGGAATCGACTACAACGAAGTCTATGCACCTGTTGCACGTCTGGAAGCAATTCGGATCTTTCTGGCTTATGCCTCATTCAAAGGATTCAAGGTTTACCAGATGGACGTCAAAAGTGCATTCTTACATGGTGTGGTTGAAGAAGAAGTGTACGTCGAACAGCCTCCAGGTTTTGAAGATCCTATCCATCCCGATCGGGTTTGGTTGCTCAACAAAGCTCTCTATGGTCTGCATCAAGCACCGCGAGCTTGGTATGCAACCTTATCTAGCTATCTGCTGGAGAACGGTTTTCGAAGAGGTCTTATCGACTGTACTCTTTTCATCAAAGAACAAGATGGAGATCTTCTTCTGGTACAGGTATACGTTGATGATATTATTTTTGGTTCTACTAATGATGTCTTGTGTAGGAATTTCGAGCGCATTATGCAGGATAAATTCGAGATGAGTGTTATGGGGGAAATGACTTTCTTTTTGGGCCTACAAGTGCAACAAACTGAGTCTGGGATATTCATCCATCAGACTAAATATGTTGGTGACATCTTGAGCAGGTTCCAGATGTCTGATGCAACGCCCATTGGTACCCCACTGCCACTAAATCACGGAATTACTCCAGACTTGAAGGGTGAAGCTGTTAGTCCCTCATACTATCGCGCAATGATCGGATCTCTTATGTACCTCACAGCATCAAGACCAGACATAATGTACCCAACGTGCCTGCTTGCCAGATATCAAGTCAACCCGAAGGCCTCACATCTTGCAGCTGTAAAAAGGATTTTTCGTTATTTGAAGGGTTACCCTGACACCGGTCTATGGTACCCTAGGGATAATAACTTTGACTTGATCGCATTCAGTGATTCTGATTTTGGCGGATGCAAAATCGACGGCAAATCCACAACGGCTGGATGTCAGTTTTTAGGAAATCGTCTAGTCACATGGCAGTGCAAGAAGCAGACGTGCGTCGCTACATCAACATGCGAAGCTGAATATATTGTTGCCTCAAGTTGTTGCTCCCAAGTTCTTTGGATCCAACAACAATTACGTGACTACGGTTTTGAATTCCTAACTACTCCTATTTACGTTGATAATTCTGCTGCATTACAGATCACTAGAAATCCTGTGCAGCACTCAAAGACCAAACACATCGAAATCAAATATCACTTCATACATGATTGCTTTGAGAAAAGGCTAATCGATGTTGTTAAGGTCCACACCGATGACCAACGTGCCGACCTTTTTACCAAAGCATTTGACAAATCAAGATTTGACTTTTTATTATTGGTAAACGGCATTAAGGTCAAGCAAGAGTAAAACCAAAATCGGAAAATCTTTTTTGTAAATACCTTTGTGTTTTAAATTTTATCTTAGTTTATTGATTTTAGGGGGAGTAAATCCAAAATTCTGAAAATCCAAAAACATCGAAAAATTTCAAAAACACAAAAACAATAGAAAAGCAAAAATGAGTTTCCTGACGAGCAAAAGAGAAAATGATAGTACATCAGTGGTCTATCCAAACCTCTTTAAACCTTAAATGAAAAACGATAAGCAGCTCTATATAAGATGTATCGGTAGGCTCACAATCATTTTAAAGTGTGCAGGGTGATATAAATCTTAAATCGACTGAAGACCAGGTGGGAACCATTCATTGGCATATGGTCTTAGTACCGAAATTTCGTTTGATAGATTGCCGAGGTTCTGAGATATTCGGTCTTTATGCTGCTTATCATCTGGGTATCATGGTTGTATCTTTTACCAAAAAAATAACGGGGACGCAAGTCTAGATCTTCCATGATACTATACATACGTGTACATATTGCATACGACCTCAATAAGTGATCAACAATCACATGTCCATATCAAATAAGTGATAATATATCACATTTATCCGGGAGTCAAGTTCGTCTCTCTGCTGTACGAAAGTACTGACCTGTTCACGGACTTGCTCCTGTGCCCTCATGCATATGAAAATCAAGTTCCTCATCAATAAGTGATTATATCACATAGGGCTTGTTTTCAAATCAAAATAAGTGAGAATCTCACATCATATACGGTCAAACAGATGATAATCGGTATACTCACCGGTAAGATGAACCCTCGTGCATACCTTGATACGGGAATGTGTCGTGATGTGGATGAACACCGGTCGGTAAGTATAAATCATACCTTAACGTATCCCCTCGCCATGATTACATCTGATAAGTTGAGCTTAAGTGGACAACAATACCGATAATTGTTATAGGATGCTTATCTTAATATTAACTAATTGAACAACAAGAGCGTTTTGGCATGACCGTACACTGATATGATTATCTTACCCTCGAAACTCGCAAAAAGAATGTATGTAAATATTTATTTACTGCTTTCAGTCTTTACATTTGAAATATTCAAAAATACCAAAAAGATTTTAGGTGTGTTTTAATATAAACTTTATAAAAGCCAAAAAGATTTTGTTTCTATTTTATTTTCGATCGTACGATGTTGGATCTCGAGTCTTCGTTACCTGAAACCTGAACGAAAACTGAATTGTCTAAATCTTCATAAGCGGTCGAAATTTGCAAGTTTTGAAAGTTAGAAACTAAAATTGATAAATTCGTTAAACTTTCAAACTGTCGGACGGTGTTTGATTGAAACATGGTCATACGTGTGTCATTTGTTTATGCTAACTATATTCCAAGCAGTTGTTCTCATTACGCGTTTAGATTTCTTGCATGTGCAGATTCTAAAGGCAAGGAGAACATGGTCGATGACAAGCTTTGGAATGAAGACACGACGTGAAGGCACTCAAAAGATGAAGATGATCGAGTTGCCGCTGACCATCATCAACACCACAAGGATCTTAAGCATTGAAGATCAAGTCATTCACGAGCATAACTCAAGGGGGAGCTTATGTTAAGGGGGAGTTTGTCAACACACTTCCTACATGATACGGGTAGTTTGTTGATACACTTCCTGCTTTCAAGACGTGAAGACTTTGAAGATCCTCCGACATTGAAGACTTGAAAGGACGTCAGAGACTTGAAGACACGAAAATCGAGACAAAGCTACAGCCAAGGGGGAGTTTGTTGGTGCACTTGTGTCTGTACTTTGTCTGTATATAAAACGATGTCCTTTGTTAGTCTTGTAACTTTGACCAAGTCAACCATCCTCCTGGTTTGACTTGGCCAAACAATTAGAACATGATTGTAACTTGTCTGTGTCGAAGGATGTCTCATCGAAGGATAGCTTAGATCCTTCGATGAGCTCGAAAGATGAACCTTCGATAGATGTTGATGGACCTCGATAGATCATCCTTCGAGATATATGTAGATCCTTCGACAGGTTCAAGATCGATAGATGATCTTTAGATCAATCTATCTGATCCTTCGACCAGACAATCTGTGACGGGTATATATACCCATGTAGTGTGTTCACTTCAAAAAAAGGACACCAGAGACAAGAGAAGAGACACCAAGAAAAACACTTAGGGAGACACTTCTGTGAACACACACACACTTAGAGAGTTTACAAAACATATTTGTAGACATTGAGCTTGTAACCGAACCTTTCATACGTATTAATACAAGTGGTGTTAATCGGTGAATATTGTGTGTCTTGTGTTTGTGCTTGTTTCATCTCGGTTTGCACTCTAGCTTGGATTCCGCACTTGCTAGTGTGTTTCACATAACAAGGTTAAGGTTTGACCTCATCCTCCGAGGGACCTACAATATGTTTTGTGCGTTCATGGAACACAGGGTTGTTTGCAATGTGTGGTGCAGCTTGTTTGTCACAAAATAGAGGAATCGATCTATGTTGATCAATATCGAGTTCTTTTAATAGCCACCTCAACCATAAAATTTCACTGACTGTATATGCCATAGCTCGATATTCTACTTTAGCTGATGATGTAGACACAACCGATTGTTTCTTAGACTTCTTGAGAATGGACAACCTAGCCAATGAAAATCATAGTAAAAGACTAGGTTAGTTCCTCCTTCCTTTGGAAACAATATTCCTTGGCCTGGTGTTGATTTGAGATACCGTAAGACCCGATATGTTGCTTCTAAATGTGCTTCTCGACGATTAGCAACAAGCTCACTTAAAATGTTCACAAAGAAACAAACATCTGGTCAAGTAGCTTGCAAGTAAAGGAGACACTTCACCAGTCGACGATGATATTGACTACCATCTACTCGTTGCCCACCATTATTCTTATGGAGTTTAAGATTCAGCTGCATGGGAAAGTTGTTAGGTCGAAAGCCTTCCATGCCAATGAAATTTGACTCACTTAGTTATCATATCTCATATCCATACACACTTCAACAAAACGAGGTTGTTGAACATAAAAATCACAATATTACTATTTAAGTATTTATTGGTACTCTATTCACATAGCTTGATTCTTCTTTCTACTTAAAAATACTTTGGCCTATTTTCTTAGACTTCAATCTACATTCACTTGTATCGACTTGTATTTGAGCGAGGAGCAATATCCGTTAATCTTCTTAATCATACTAGACTTAGTGATTGCCAACCTTTATCTGCCATGGTCTCTCTTGGACAACAGTTATCACAATATTCTAAAGTTCCTTTTGTTGATCCCAAGTTATATGAAAATAGAGTAGGCGTCTCACATTATCTAGTACTCACCTTAACACATCACTTATGTTTTGAGCATGGTTTCTCAATACATGTTGGTTCTAACAAATCTTCATCGGTTTTTTAGTGATGTGAATTTTTTGGTATCTTTGTTGCATCCTTCTCATGGATAGGTGTGATTCATAAGTTGTTTGATCTCTCACTTTAAATAGAATTCGGATATTGACTCGGTTCTGTTTCCAATATAATGTGTTAACTACGCGGCTATTGTGTATATCTTTGTCGATAAGTTGGATATCTCGTTAGCATCACAATATTTCTTCCTGCATCAAACACTAAGGTTATTTTGTCGCTTGGTCAAAATTAGTGTTTGTTCGAGCAGTTACTTCTTGTTGGTTAGTTAGTTGACTTCTATTGCTATAATATTTGTCATTGTAGTGTTTCATAATTCAATACCCTACATTTTGAGATCACTTTTTTTTCAAACGCTACTTTCTATTCTTCCCAAAAGAACGACATTTGGGTATCTAAGCCATGATTGGGCTTTGGGCCTCATAACCATATTTTTATATACCTATTATCTACCTAAACGGCCAAACCCAATCTTTTGGTGTTGTAGCCTTATTACCCAAAGCCCACCTTGAATCCAAACTTGTATTAGGCCTGTATAAATGGTAAGGTATCCCAGACTCCTATATGTAGAGGTGCACAAACCGGTTAATTTTAATAACCGGTTCGGTTAACCGATTATATCGGTTAATTTAACTGGTTATTTTTTTAATTGATCCATTTAATTACTTTAACCGGTTCGGTTAATTAACCGGTTATTTTCGGTTAATAACCGGTTCTTTTGTTTATTTTTTTTAATTTTTTCGGTTAAAAAGCCGGTTAATAACCAGTTCCTATACTAAATATCAATAACTGGTTACTAACCTACGGTTAAAAATAACCACTAACGGTTATTTCTCGATCGGTTATTAACCGGTTATGGTTTCGGTTAATAACCGGTTACGATTAATCAACAGGTTATTTTGTGCTCCTCTACCTATAGGTGAAAAAAAGGTTCCTTCGTATATAGTTTAATACCTAACCCCTACTCGCCATTTATTTATCAACTCCATACCCTATGATTTGAAGTAGGTTCCAACCTAGTTATAAACGACCTGACCCAACCCGAACCAATCAAAACAAGTAAAAAAACCTCCAAACCAGATTCAAAAAACTCGACCACTTTCTCTTCAGAACCCGGTTTCATACCCAGGGGTTTTTGGCCCACTTGATTATACCTGGAACCGGTTTTGAGAAAACCTGTTTTGTGTAACTCTAAGGTACCCCACAAATGAGGTGGCTAATGGTGTCATATTTATGTCACACTAGTGGATCCCAGGTTTTAAATGGGCATGCACACAAGTTTTAAAGTTTTAAAGGGAGGTCAATTTTTGCCACCTAAATGGGTCTGTCTGCCTTTCTTTGTCTTTAGAATGTGACCCTTCGTTTTTAAAGTCAAAGTTGTAATTGTGTCAACGTTTTCTAAACCGTAATACTCGTGAAAAACATATCATGTACAATTGCTTGTAGCCATGGGAATTTTCGGTCATTTATTTGGTCTTCGATACATATAAAACACGTTGAGAAATAAATAATTCATGTTTACGGGTTGACAAAACGATACCAATACTTACTCGACTGAACATGAAACAAGCCCTTGAATTTCTGTTATGTGAAAAAATCACACGCCTAAATCACGTTTATCTTAAACGTGATGTGCTATTTATAACTTGTTACTTTCGCAAATAAAATAAACTTGTGAGTTTCGTTAGTACTAACAATATTTTATTCATAGAGTATACTATAAAAAGATTGTTCCGATTATGTCGGTAATTAAGAACCATGCATGAACTAAGGCGATGGGGTGAGGAAGTGGGAAGGTGCTCGGGGAGGTGAGGTGGCAGGCGACCCCGACGAGGAACACCCCCCCCCCCCTCCCTTTCTTCGGTGCAAACGGGGAAATTCCCCCAACCTCCCCGACGAGAACTTTCACAATTTTCATAAATATAACCGTTAAATAATGGCTAGTTTAATAAAAAACAATTTTTTTTTTAAAATTAAAACCTATATATACCCACACTTTTATACCAAAAAATTCACCATCCTCTCAATCTTTATACAATCCTCTCCTTCATATTTTTTAATACAAACCTCTCCATCTTATATAATTTTGTTAAAATTTTAGTAGCCGTGAGTTCATCATCTTATTTATCATATGAAGATAACGCGGTAAACTTTTACATTAACGTAATGATTGACACTGCGAAAATTATTGTGGAGATGGAAGAAGACGAAGGAAGTTCAGAACCAAGAACAAGAAGTGATGTGCTAGATAGAGATCGTGAAGGTATATTATTTGTTTACATTCTTTTTCTTTTATGATAATCAGTGTTATTAATTTTGTTAGTTATTTTTTAGATTGTTTACTAAATTTTATTAAAGTTATTATTCAAACTTTATTAAAGTGCACATAATCGTTTGGTGGGTGACTATTTTGCTGAAAATTGTTTGTACGCTGACGAACAATTTAGGCGTCGGTTTCGATTGAGTCGTTAATTGTTCCTACGTATTGCCAATGATTTGGCTAATTACGATGAGTTTTTCACATTACGATACGATGCTACAGGGAAAAGGGGTTTTACTATGTTACAAATATGCACTTCTGCACTGCGTCAAATGGTGTATGGCACTGCTAGTGATTCATGTGATGAATATTTAAGGATGTCTTCTAGAATGAGTCTGGAGTGTTTGTATGAATTTTTCAAAGGTATCGTAAAGCTATATAGCATGGTGTATTTGCGTAGACCAATGAAGAAGGACATCGAAAGGATTTATTCATTCCATGAAGAGAGACATGGATTTCTTAGCATGCTAGGATGTATAGATTGTATGCATTGGCCATGGCGTAATTGCCCTAATGGATGGCGAGGTCAATATATGTGTGGTGATCAAGGACACCCCTCAATAACGCTAGAAGCCGTTTGCTCACTAGATTTATGGATTTGGCATACCTTTTATGAGTTGCAGGTTTAGACAATGAGTTAAACGTTCTAGCAAGATTCGAGATTTTCGATGAGATTGTTAGAGGTAATGGCCTTGATTCTTCGTTCATGCTCAACGGGGTGTCATACAAGCACGAGTATTATTTAGCCCATGGTATATTGTTAAAAATATACTATATCCCCTGATGAAAAAAGAAAAAAAAATACGTGAAGTGCCAAGAAGCGGCAAGAAAAAATGTCGAACAGTTGTTTGGTGTGTTAAAGTCACGATGGCATATAATACAAAACCTGGCACGTGTATGGGTTCCAAAAAATTGAGATATGCTATGTATGCTTGTACAATACTACATAATATAATTATTGAAGATGAAAGTCGAGCGGTATGCGAATACAATCCGAATGACATTGATGAGAACAAATAGCCAGTTAACGAGGGGCAACAAGAACCAAATACGTGGGTGTTATGCAATGAAAGTACAACACTGCGAGTGATTAATTAAATTAAAACTGATATCGTAACTATTACGGTGATAATAAAATAAGCATAAAGAATCTATTTAACGTAAGAATATAAATGGAGGTACAAGTATAATAAAATACATAAATAATAACCTATGACAAAATAGTTTATATTAATACTCTATCAGAGGAAGTTTCATTTGAGAAGAAAAAGAACAAAGGGTAAATTTGCAAAACATTAAATAGTTTTTTCACTTATCTCATTTATTATCATTTTTGACTAATTAATTAGTCATAAAGACTATTATCCTCCACACTAACTTTTTTTACCTACACACATTAAAAGTTATCCTTCATATTTCGAAATTCATCCTACACAACTCGTAACTTATCCTACACAACTCGTAATTTATCCTACACTTTAAATTATTTTATTCTATTTTTTTTAAAGTGTAGATTTTGAAGATAAGTTACAAAAAAATTAAATGTAGTTAGCTATTAAATAGCAAGACTACAAATTAATGACCTATGTAGATTTACCAATGTACCCTTATAGTAACAATAAATAGTTATATTAAATGAAATAAAATAAAGTATTCTTATTGATTGAAATTTCTTCTTTTTTCTTCTTACAAAAAAAATTATTCTCATTTGAACTCTCTACTACTCTAACAATCTAATAAAGGGTTGATTTAATTTAAGAACTTTGTTATATGCATTTATATGATGATTATATATATGTAACTATAAGTTTACATATTTGTAATAGCATATGTGTAAAAAGTTAGTAATTATAAATTACATGACATGTTATTTAAAATAATATTTTTAAAAATATTTATTTAATCTGAAAAAAAAATATTTATTCAAACTGTGTAATACACATGTCTCTAAACTAGTAAGCAAATAAACTAAACTAAGGTATTATCATCTTTTATGTTTTAACAATATAATCAAATTTATATTCGAATAAATTTATGAAGATTTTATTAACAATAATCAAATTTATATTCGAATAAATATATGAAGATTTTATTAACAATATAATCTATATAGTCAATAAGTATTTGCTCTGTCCATGGCTTTATAGTCTAGTGGCATCTTGGGGTGGGATAAAACTTTAGAACCAATAGGTCCTGAGTTCGATTCACACAAGGGGGTTTTTCCATATTTATTGGGTTTCCTCCTGAATTGGTGTATAGGCATTATGCCTAGTGGAGATGGATATGATCGGGTGGTTCCGCTGGTGGCATGATGATACTCCAGTGGTCCGTCAGTGATCCAAATTTGCCGTTCAAAAAAAATAAGTATTTGCTCTATCTATACATTATTAATATTAATTATTAATTACATGGGAGTAATCCGATAGAAAAACAATTACTACTATTAAATATTAACCGTCCAAAGAAAGAATTCGGAAAATACATTAAAAGTGGTTTACAACGAACTTTATTGTGAACTTTTACTATGCAAGAATGGTCCAAATCAAATTTTCACAATTTAGCACGTATCCTTAGATGCTTCCATTTATTGTCCGGTCTCAAGGTAAACTTCACAAAAAGTCAATTGTTTGATGTTGGTGTTGACATCGGCGAGAGCTCCCGTATGGCGTCAATACTTGAATGCCAAACGGGGACCTTTCCTTTTACTTACCTTGGACTTTCGTTGGGCGCCAACATGGGTCTTGTAAAAAATTGGAGACCCATTTTGGAACGTTTTTAAAATAAACTCTCACTATGGAAAGCGAGAATATTATCGTTCGGGGGAATGTTATCTTTAATCAAAGAGGTCCTTGACCATTTACCTACATACTATTTCTCGTTATTCAATGCACCGGTAGAAGTGGTGAAACGGTTGGAAAAGATTAGACGCAGATTTCTTTGGGGTGGTTGCAATGACAATAATAAGATCTCTTGGGTTCCATGGTACAAGGTGAGCGCGTGTAACGCTTCGCATTTTTGTACCTTTCTTATTTTAGCAAGTCTTGTTGTACTTTCCATTTTTAGACACTTGTACTCTTGTTGTAATCTATTTCGTTTCAATCTGTAATCCGAGACAGTTGATCATAATGAAAACGAAACTATTTTATCAAATTCATGTTATTCATGTTAGACTTATGTGCGAGTTGGTACTCACAATTCACATTTTGAACGATATGATATTATTGATCCTTGGTTATTCATTACATATTGATGTTTGATACTCGTTAAACTGGTTAAAACACATAAAATAATCAAAATTGGAAAATAAAATATCTAAAACCATTCCCTTTTTACGAAGGGAGTAGCTTTGTACGAAGGGATGGCTTCGTACGAAGGGAGGGAGTGTGCTAAATCTTAGGAAACCCTAGTGTACCCCCTAATCTATAAATAGAGGCCTTAACCCTTTATTCCAACTCGCTAATCTTCTTGCAAACGCTCTTAAAACACTCTATGCGACCAGAAGCGTGTAAGAATTCTCCATTTTCATTTCATTTCGTTTCTTGTGTTTTAATCCATAAACTCTTGATTTTCTTCAAAACCTTTGATCCTAATCACCTCAAAGATGGTTTCCACTCGTTTTGCCTAAGCAAACTGTTGTGCAGCATCACTTATACGAGATTGGATCAAAGTTCATAAAATTTTACAACTTAATCATAGTCTTCATTTCGATTGTTACACGATCTTGATGGAATCGGGAACCCATCAGACCCTATCTCAATCCATATTTAAGGGCCTGCATTACGGTTAATTTCCATCAAGAAATGATCTTTTTCGGTGGATCATACATGAATTTTCATCAAGAACAGTAGCTTCGTACAAAGGGACTATGCCCGCTTCGTACGAATGGACTTCTATTTATACTTCCTGCTTCGTTTTCAGTTCTGTTTTCAGGCATGTTTGGCATTAATTAAACATTTTATCTATTAACTTAAACAAATTAAACAAATACTTCAACACTTTCCATCAAATCAGACCAAACAGGAGACTTTTCATAACAACTCAGTGCCTTCGTACGAAGGGACTCCAGTTCATAATTTCTGTTTTAATTACAAACCAATTCACACACTCATTTGTTACCATTTCAATGTTTGTCTACTGAATTAAATGAATTAAACAAGTACTCCAACGTTTTTCAACCAAATCAGATAAGAACTAAGATTTTTATAACGACACGGTGCCTTCGTACGAAGGGAGCGCCCACTGATTTCACTTCTGTTTTAACCTCCGATTCTATACCTGATCATTCCGTTTATTGTTACAATCATTTACCTACTGTTTAACAAATCAAATCAGTTCGAATCACTCATTTAAACAGCCGGTTGCCCGGTTCGTACTGAACAAAACGCCCGTTCGTACGAAGGGACTATGCCGCTTCGTACGAAGGGACTGCTATTCGTTTTAACTTGTTTTATTTCACGATTTTCAACAATCTGATCCAACACTCTTTCACATCAGTAATCTTATAATCTCGTTTACCCATTTCAGCTTAATCTCGAGACTTCGTCAATCACCACTCTCGGTTTTCGTGGAAAGCTGCGCAAAACTGTGAGTATACTCGATTCCATTTTCGTTTAAATACTTTTGGGTGCAACATGTACAATATACAAAACATACATCGCATGAAATTTGTTATATTTACACTCTATCCACATTTAGACATCAAAACACACTTTGATGCTTGTTAATCTCATATGCTATGTATACATTTGGTGTCTATATGCTCATTAACTTCAATCAAGCCTACCTTAACAATTATAGCGCTATAGGATTAACGCACCGCCCTTGAGTCTTGGGGTATTGTTTAGTAAAACATGTTAAACTCCCTTGAGTCTTGGGGAAAGTCAAGTTTGCGTTGGAAACTTTGGATTGACATATAGTGACACTAGTTCAGCATATTAGTAACTCGCATTACATTATTCATGTTGGATATGAGCACTTTTAAACATTTTATTCTATTTATGCTATGTATCAAACTTGTATACTCGCCAACATTATTATTGATCATTATTTTAATACATGTTGCAGGTTGATAGACGAAGTAATCAAGAAAACAAGCTAGGATGAACTTAGAAACCCATCTTAGAAATAAGCAATGTCTTTATTATATTTGATACAATTTTGATCATGTTTGAATCTTGTAGGACATTTTAGTATTTCTTATGAAATTTGATTTAAATTATATTGTCACAATAGTGTTAAGATGCTTTGAGCGATTTGTTCGTCTCATCCGGATGTTTCCGCCATCGGTTGTGGTGTGACAGCGCGCCCGTAGAACAAGGAGGCTTGGGTATTGGAGCTTATCATCAACAAACAAGGAACTTATAGTTAAATGGTGCATAAGGTTAAAGAACGAGCCTTAACACTTATGGGCTCGGGTAATTTCGGCTATTCACCAAGGCACAAGACTCCACTCATCTATTCCAATCAAGTGTTCCATTGGTGGGGTTTGGAAGAGCATAGTCAACATGGGAAGAGCATCGAACAATCAAGGGTTGGATGTGAATAACAGATTGAAGGTGAAACTAGTTTGGGGCGACAAGACACACTTTTGGCTAAATAAATGGGTTGGTAACACGTAACTGAAGGAGCTATTCCCAAATTTGTTTGATTTGGAGTCTAATAAATTGGGTATAATACAACAGAAATATCAACGGGAGGCAGACACTATCAAGTGGGTCTGGAACAATGTTAACGAACTGCCGAACTCAGCTGCGGTTGATGATTGGAACAATTGCAAAAGGGTGCTTGAAAATCAGGTAATCGGCACAGGGTCTCTGATGTTTGGATGTGGGTTTCGAGTGATTTGCTGACACCGTTTCAGGTGGGTGAACTGAGGAACGAACTGGATTACGTACCTCCTATACCGGAAATAAAATCACTGATGTGGGTCAACTGGGTTCCAAAGAAAATTAATTGTTTCTTGTAGCGGGCTGTGCTGGATAGAATTCCCATGAGAGAGGCGCTACTCAAGAGGAGGGTGCCACTGCCCTCGGATAGATGTGTCATGTGCAATCAGACATTAGAGACTGTAGATCACCTACTGATCTCGTGCGAAATGGCTCAACAAGTGTGGCTTGCCGTTTTCGTTGGATAAAACTACACTTTCGAAGTACCTTGTGTGTGTCCTAGAGCTGCTCGAGTTTTTTGGAAATTCGCGAGTAACAAACCATAAGAAAAAGGCGGTGTATACAATATTGGTGGCTGTATGTTGGTTTCTATGGAGAGCCCGAAACGACGCAATTTTTAACAACAAAATCACTCAAGTGTCGAAGCTAGTCAGTGATATCAAGGCATTATCATTTCTATGGGTTAGCTCAAGGGCGGTCTCTTTGAAACTAGAATGGAATTATTGGCGCGAGTTTAGTATGTTATAATAGATGTGTAACTCTATTGTCTCTGTTTTCTTTCTCTTTCATGTACAGTAACAACACACTTGAGTAGCTTGCTTAAGTTGTTTCTCTTTATAAAATTGTCGTCTTTCAAAAAAAAATGTTACTAGTTATAGAAGAAAACAAAAAAAAAGTAACTATATTGATTTATTTATCATAAATGATTGTATTTTTGAAGTGCCCAAATTACCTAATGAGATGCTTCACATTATAAAATTTGAGGTGATTAAACCCTACCTCACGTCCTCTTTGATTTGTAGGGATACATGATAAAGGTAAGAGGGAACAAAAAAGCATGGTACTTTAAAAAGTTTGCATATCCTTGAAAAAATATCCAATAGGTTAACAAGGCATCTTGTGATTTGTCATCCACTTGGAATAGTATTTTGTAAAAGATAATTTTCACATGATACAAGTTTTGTGGGTTTATATATATATATATATATATATATATATATATATATATATATATATATATATATTATATATATATATAAAAAGGGTAAGATTATTGTAAAAAAGACCAAAAGTGTGAGAAAGGTAAGAAAGAATCTCAGCCATTAGATCTAAATTAATTGAAAAGGGTAAACAACTAATTTTATCATTAATTCAATTAATTAAAAACTTCCCATAACCGCCACCTTAATTATAGGAAGTATATAACACCATTCAGCAAGTATATAACACCGTATATAACTTCATTCAGCAAGTATATAACACTATTCAGCAAGTATATAACACCATTCAACAAGTATATAACACCATTCAGCAAGTATATAACACCATTCATTGACTAAACATCTGATCGAAACATATTTTTTCTCTATATAAGTATAGCAATATGGTACTCATATTAAAGATAAAAAACACTCGTTATTATGGTGTATTTTTTTTAAAAAAGTTACGTATAAAAAGTTATTGACGTTTAAAAAAGACGGGAGGAAGTTACATGTGCATTACCTAATTTCTAGTGGGTTTAAAAGACTATATTGCCCCTAGATATTTCAAATCAATCCAAATTAATGAAAATATTTTACAATTTGGTCCCTATTGATCTCAACCATTAGATCAAAAGATCTAATGGCTGAGATTCTTTCTTACCCTTCTCACACTTTAGGTCTTTTTTACAGGATCCTCTACCTATATATATATATATATATATATATATTGAAAGTGTATTGTACAATTTTGCTTAACGTACGCTGCGTACGCTGTGAAAATATAACATGCGTGATTAGGTTTTTTACCCCATGCATGATTTCTAATTTTGTACATGCGTGATTACGTTCATACGTGATTAAAGGTTTCAAAATACGTGATTATGGTTTTCACCATTCGTGATTAGGGTTTTTAAGTTTTATAACGTGCGTAATTTCATCTCGTACACATCGCACGTTAAGGATTATTGTACGTAACCAACCCATATATATATATATATATATATAGTGGGGGTTCAAGAGTGAACACTAGTATATTTGCGAACTGAGTGAACAAATCCTGACCATTGATTTACACACGTGTATGGCTAGGATTTCATCATCAAATTGTAAAATACACTAGTGTATTTCATCATCATATCATGGTCATTGATTCACACACGTGTATGGCCAGGATTAGTTCACTCAGTTCACAAAACACTAGTGTTCACTCTTGAACCTAATCCTATATATGTTTATAGGATCAAGATCAATGGAAAACTCCCCCGAGTTGTGAGAACTTAGAGAATTCGGCCTTCTCGTGCGACTTTTGCCCCCATTGTTTTCACACCTCTTTAGAAGAACTGTCGTAAAAAAAATTGAAGTGGTGTTTTTCGTCTCCTTACAGCAGCTATAAAAAGCTGATTGCATAAGAATGACACCACTTTTTACAGCATTTACGGCTGCCGTAAATGAAAAAAATAAAACAAGTTGTTTTTATTTTTGGAAAAATTGATTTTTTTAAGATTTTTGGTAAAAAAAATTGAAAAAATCTTTCGTAAGACCGAGTTTTCTAAGTTCTCACAACTCGTATAAGTTTTCATTTTACCCTAACCCTATATATATAACAAACAAACTATGACATAAGTACCTTTTAATGACGTGCAATGCGTGTCAAGAAAGATGTTTTTCTAGTAGTGAATGATAATTAAGGCTAGACGGTACGGGGACCGTCCCAGCCTCGTCATGGCCCGGCGCCGCTCAACACACCAATTCCGGAGGCCTGGCGTTGTCGTATTCGTCGAGATCCGGACGATGGAGACGGGCACATAAGGACAAAAGTTGTTGCATTCCCTTCTCACCCACACATATACATATATATTTTAGGCTCATCTCTCATTTTCTTAACTCCATCCTCTTTGTCGCATTCTCACACTCAATCTACGTGGCGCTAAGCCTCACACCCATACTGAGTAGCCTAAGATGCATAAGGATGTATTATTAAACCCCCGCAAATCAAGTATCATTATCTCTATTACATGGGAAAAGTAGCTATTGACATGGAAGATGAATTGAATATAAAAGACACCCAACTTTTGAAATTCATAAAAAGGTGACCCAATCAATCAATATTCTCTACCTTTTCAAGTCAATAATTCCAATATTTGCAGGCCATGACATGTACTACACTTCCAACAGTAGTTTTAGATTCCATCAGCGTAAATTAGTGTTTCATTTTACAATTAATTATATGTATAAAAAGGTTTGTTAAAAACTTGTATTATTGGATGTTTATCATCTTTTCTGCTATTCACAAACAAAAATCTACATTTCAAATTGGATAAGGCTGGAGGGTGTGGGGGTGCCACCCAAGCCAACTGGGCTTCTATAACGCCCCACGGCGCTATCCGACCACACCCCCGGCGCTATGCCAGGGCGCCATTGAAGGCTCGCGACGATGGTAACGGGCTTCATTCGCTTGGACCGAGGAGAATTTAAAGATTTGACCGTTGAAAACGGTCATAATTTAAAAAAAAATTACTTTCCATTTTATTTATAAATTAACACTATAAATACCCATTATTCTTTAACTTTTTCACCTCATTCCACTCACTTTCTCCCTCACTTTTTATACAATTCTCTTCATATTTTTAAAAAATTCTCAACAATGTTTCCTAACAACCCATGGGACCCGACCAATCCGTTTTGGCAAAATATGCAAAACAACGAGCAAGAGGACCGCTATCGCCGAGACTAGGGCTGTAAACGAACCGAACATTCAGCGAACAGTTCGTGAACCGTTCGGCGGGAAGTTCATTTATGTTCGTTCGTTTAATAAACGAACGAACATGAACTAGAAATTTCGTTCGATTAGTTAAATGAACGAACATGAACAGAGGTCTCGTTCGTTCGATTGTGTTCGTGAACGTTCGGTAAGGTGTTTGTGAACGTGTTCGTGAACATTCGTTGATTTGCGTTCGTTTATGTTCGTATGTTTGTGTTTTAATTGAAGATCTTTGTGCTTTCTTATAGTTTATTTGTACTTTTTATATTATTAAACTTTTATTTATTTTATTTCCCTAACAATTAAAATAGGAAACCTGCTTTCACCTTGTTTATGCATCATTTCCCTTTCATTTCTCATTATTTACATCCACGAATACGATCGACCTCCGTTCCACAATAAGGGATTCAAGTTCGAGTGCTACTCTCTGGGCCATCTATCTTTATCATTCGTCGCGTTCGCCAAATTTATTTGTGTTCGTGAACCGTTCATGAACAGGTTCATTTCCTTAATGAACGAACACGAACATAAAATCTCGTTCGGTAAGTGTTCATGAACCGTTCGTGAACACATTTATTTCCTTAACGAACGAACACGAACAAGGCCTTGTTCGTGTTCGTTCGGTTCGTTTACAGCCCTAGCCGAGACCGAAAAACGTACCCCTAAGAAGGTAGAATTTTGGTCGCCTAAGGAAGAGTTCGAGTTGGCAAAAGCATGGCTCGACGTGTAGGAGGACTTTGTAGTGTTTTCTTTTTTAATGAAATTATGTTTTTTTTTATTTTGTAGTTATTAAAATTGCCATTTAATTTAAAAAAATAAATATTTAAATAAATAAATAATTAGTTAATCATGACACGGGGCTCCATCCACACCCTCCAAATTAAAGGGGGGCATGTTAAAGCCCCTATGCTGACATGACGATGACGTGGATCCTAGTTGGCATGATAAAGCCCAATAGGGCTCCAACCACACCCCATAACCTAACTATAAGTTGTAGGTTATACACAGGAAATAACATGCACCGACCAACTTTTGGGACTAGACAGTGACCGAACTAGTAGACAGACGAGAGCCTAGTTTTTCTACCATTTTCACCTAGTTTTAGCTACTTAAATGGTGACTGAAACCTACTTCAAATATCAATGTGTCAATCGTGTTAAAGAGATTGTAAAATTTAATTACTAACAATAAAAGTGTGTTGGGTTGAATATGGTAGGGACATTTTTTTTGACCCATTCTTTCTGTGCTCCATGTTTTTATAATCTGTGATTGAAACGGCATCAGATTGACAACATGGTGGTCACAGTGTTAAGTAGATGAATTAAGATCTTCAAAAGTTTGTGCCATCCTTCAAACCTCTCCTAAACATGTATCTTACCTATGCATTTTAGTATATACCTTTGCATATTATTGTTTAACCTCCACAATTTGATGAAACCACAGTCCATTTATAAAAGATTTAGGGTGTGGGTTATCAACAAATTGATAATTGATAGTGTAGTGGTTTTGTGTATGTATGGATGTTTGTGAGACCCGGGTTCGAATCTCTGGTTCACCATTTTTTTCCTTGTTTTTAAATTTTAACACAATCTTTCAAATAATTACACTTGGGCCCTTCAAGTTTAACTTTCAGTTACATACATTTTTTTGGGGAAAAAGGCCACAAGATTTTAATTCGCCTTAGGCCACCAAAATGATTGAGCCGGCCCTTGAAGATTGCTTAAGTACATGGATACTGTAAATAGACTTCTTATCAAATTAGAAACCCTAAAAGGTTAAACTGTCAATAAAATACAAGACTACCTCTAGGTAAAACCTTCTCAACTTACTCGTCCGTCCTACCCCTCCCCTGCAACGGGAGCCACAGCCAAGGCCCACCTCCCCTCTCACAATCCCTACCTCTTTCCTCCACCCTTGGCAACGTGCGGCTCCCCCCTCTCTCTCTTCCATCTCACCGTCCACGTTGGTCTACGTCAGATAAGCTTGCTACGGGCGGCCACCCTACAGACACGATGGAGACGATCTAAATCTTCTAAAAGGTCGTGAAACTAAATTTTAATATAATAATATACTTATGATATTAAAGTTGTGTAATTCACCATTTTACCTTTAGTCTACAAGTGTTAAAAGCACTTTTTTATTAAATAATAATAAGGAATGAAGTGGGTGGAAAAGCTAAAAATGACAAGAGTGGTTAGGGGGAAAGGAAGGGTTTGTTTTGTCTTGATATAAACCAAAGTGTACCTTTCCTTTTAATCACAACACTTTTTCCCACTTCTAATTATATTTATACTAATTTAATCTATATTTAATTATTAAGTAAAAGGTTAACTTTACATGGTGGTTAGGATTAGTTTATTACTTTATGAACATTCTGTTTTAGACAAAGACACCCTCTATGTCCATGTCTCATCAATAAAAATATTATATGACTAATTGGTTTTTCTGTTAATTAATTATTTTTTTTAAGATAACACTAACTTTTATACCATAAATGACCTATAACAAGATGCTATCTGCCCGATTACAATTTACATCACATTATAGCAAAAAGAAACTATAATTCGCTTTTTCTATTACACTTGTAAATTAAACCTACATCATTTCTCCCAAGATATTTCTTTGAACTGTGATCGGTTGACTACGTAATCGAAAGCCATCTCTTTAATCTCATCTACGAGCTTGTGCTTGTTTACATTTACACCTTCAAATATTTTCATTTTTCTCGCTTTCCAAACATTCCACATAGCTAAAATGTAGACCACATGAATTATCCTCTTCTTGTTCTTTGAAATATTCAACCCGCTGGCGTTCTGCAACGTCTTCGACTGTAGATTGTGACTGACCCGCAGGGACATTCATCCATAATATTAAATGCTGCCAAACTTCCACCACAACTCTACAATTCAGAAAAACATGATCCGCTGACTCAACGTCATGCTCAAACAATGTGCACCTATTATTTTGTACATGTATCCCCTTATTCCAATGCGTCTATTGTCGGGATGTGACATACTACAACTTTCCAATCAAATAAATTCGCCTTTTGTGTCGCAATCTTGTTCCAAAAAAAATGTACCACTTGCCATGTTTAAATCCAAACGGTCCGTCAATTCCCGTCTTGCCAATTTAATCATTAAACCCGGTCCGGTCCTGGTTCTTCTTTCCAACTCCATCTGTCACTTGCTAACCCTATATCTTGTTGCAATCAGTAGTGTTTTAACTGCTCTATTTCAGTCTTTTCCTCCTCTTCACTAGGTATCCTGACCCATCTCCAATCCCATATAATCCCATCTCCCTTTTTTATAACTTCTTTTTTCTTCAGCTAACTAGTTTAACAAATGAATTGAACTCGTAACGCTTCTTCAACACTCCAATTATCACACCAAAACAGATTTTGTCCCCTACCCTGCTTCTAAGACTTGCATATATGTTTACTTCATATTTCATACATTCTTTATCTATATCCATTATTTCCTTCCATACCTACGCATTTGTTTTTTAGTGGAAAAGATGATATGTTTCCATAATTAAAATATAGTGCTTTTATTAGTTTTACTAGTCTAAGTACCCGTGTAATACACGGGTGGCTAAACAACAAATAAATTATACTTTGAAACGTAAATTCTTTTTTACAGGTTCATTCGAATATTATGATGTATTTTAATCTACATAAATGTAAAGTTAGTACCTCAGAATATTATGATAAATGATGCCTATTGATAATACCCGCGAATATTGCGGTGTTGAACAATGATATGTTTCTTACTTTTTCAAAACAAAATACGTTGTTATCATATCAATTTGAATTTATAATATAAAAAAAAACAAATTCATCGTACTACAAATGTAAAAAAAAAGGGGATCGATGATGTGTATGTAAGAAATATGATTTTCGGATGTTCAATATAAATTTAAAATTTGTTACTCTAACACTTATGGTTCATGGAGTTTCGTAACAAATAACTTCAAATTCGTTTTAGACCAATTGAAAAAACAATCAGTTGTACATAACTATACTTGTAAATAGATTTACAATTAGTTGTAAAAATATTGAACATCTAATAACAAATTTATATCCTAAAATAAACAAAACAATAGCTATTAAAATTGTTTGAGTAAAATATATAAAAGTAAAAATTTGTTACCAAAACTTACCGTCCAATTACTTTTGTTTTAATAAATATTTACGGGAAATATATATGAGAATATCTTTTAAGTAAACAATCATCATTGCAAATATATCAAATCAAGTTCTGAAAAATCAGCTTACCTTCTTCACATGCTTCAAGAAAACTTCAACGGCGGTTCTAAGAATTGGTAAAGGTAACTTCCGACTTCATCGCCGATCAGTTGTAAGAACATTGTTACTTTCATTTACCAACTAATTTTATCATCCGTATTACAAACAACTCACGAATTGTGTTTATTTCCAACGATTATTGAAGAATTAGACGTGAAATCAGAGTTAGGTTTTTATTAATTCGAAAGTTCTGTATGTTATATGTATTTAAGAAGGAGTATATGTATTGCATGTGTTTGAGTGTATATAATTTCGGTTAATACTTTGATTTGGTTGATAGATTTTGATGATATTGTTATGAACAAAAAATGTTAGTTAATAGTGTGATTTGGATGATTGAATAGATATGATTTTCATCTTAAATTTATGATCCAGAATTTTTTTTGTTGAATTGTATTCAAAGTAAGATTATATTTAACTCATATTGAACACTATAAAAGGATAATTTTTGGTAAAAAAATAATTGACACATTTAATTATTTGTAATATTCTATATAAATGTAATGATCAGGTAAAAGTTGCTTTAGTCTTGTTTATATGTATATTGTATATAGTAATTGTATCAGGAAAATGTGTGTGAAAATCTGTTTAAAATGTTATTTTCTTATTGATATGAACATATATGTATCGATTGAAGTTCAACACTAAATGTTTATACCATATGTTGGTATAATGCAGGTTTAAAAATTGAGTCCCTCATGCATTGCAATCTTTGAAGAGCCATCGTCGTTAAAACTTGTATGTATAAAGCTTACAAAATAATATATATAACTTGTATTACAAATTATGTAAAACCTAAATTTAACCGCAGGTGCTGCCAATTGATTTTGTTAAGAATGTATATGGAGAATATTGGCAAAGCAAAAAAATAATGATAAATCATGAAAGTCGTAGAAGTTGGCCAGTTTCTTTAAGAAGCGTAAGTGGGGAATCCATTATAACCGACGGATGGAGTAATGTAGTAAGGGATCTTGAATTGACAAAGAGGACGATATTGCGATTAAGGATAATGGAGGACAAAAGTATGGAAATCAGTTGCTTCGTTGAAAACATATATGGTGAATCTTTTGTAACATTCAATCGTTACAACGTTTTAAAGATAATAGTAAGTATACTATTATTTCTTAATGAATATTATTTTGTCATACTTAAAATATAAATGATTTACATAAATATATATCAATAAAATGTTACATTACTTTTCAGGTGCTTCCAGAAACTTATGTCACAAAATGTTACTCGTACGTACCAGTGAACGACTCTTATAACATAAATGCAGCAGGTCATAATTGGAAAGTTGAGACGGACAAAATCAATGATAATTATGTTTTTACAAAAGGTTGTCCGAAGTTATTTCATGATCTTGGAATAGAAGAAGATGATTTACTGTTGTTGACGAAAACTGACAACGACACATTTGAGATAAAGATATATCGTAGAGGAGTTGAGTTAGTTCTGAACATCAAAGAAGAAAGTGATGATGAATCTGTGCTGGAAATACCTAAAGACACATACTACAAAAACGTTGAATTTGTAAGTATTTTATACTAAAATTTAAGAGTTTAGTAAAAAATCCGAATTACTTACGTATGTTGTTGTATGACAGGCTTTCTGTGGAGATAATGATTCAATTGATCAGCTTATGTGTGAGGTACTAAGCTTCCATTTATGTAGATTAATATACATTAGAAAAAGCTTTTGGGATTTTACTAAGTATCAATGTCTCATAAACAGATGAATGAAAGTCGTAACAAAGAGGAGGTGAATAAGAACGTTGTTGTAGAAGAAGTCTTGAACGTGGAAGCAAAGAGTGTGATGAGAGAAGAGATAAACCAACAACCAAAAGAAGATGTAATAATTTGAATAGTAATAATACATGAGTAGTACTTTTAATAACTTTACCCATATTTAATTTTTTCTTCTTGGTTATTGATGTCAAACATAAGAATTTGTGTTAACAGGTTAAGAAAAAAGGAAAACAGATTGAGGGATATTGTAAGGCAGACGACAGTAAGGCGCTGATATGCGGAACAGAAGTGGAAATGCAAACCGTTTCAACCGTTGGAAAAAGAACACGCAGTCGGTTGGTACGTAATACAACATTTATTTATGATTAACTGAAACATATTAAAATATATAATACATATTTTATTTTGTACATTATGTGTTTATGTAATAATTAGGAAAAACACATTAAAAAGAGATCTGGTAGTGAATTGAAGATATTAGATGTTGCACCAAAACGTGTTGCAAGGAAGAATTCTGTTGATAAAGATGGTAACTATGAATTTACATAGAAGGGAGGTAACAGAATGGTATGTTTTTACAATACTAATTGATAAACAGTAAGACTATATCATTCATAATGCTGATTTAATTCTTAATTATCATAATCATGCAGAGATTGCCTGCTAATGTTGTAAGAATTGGCGGATTCAAAAACAAAGTGCATGTGTTAAAAGTGAGGAACATGAAGGGAAAAACAATCGATATGAATCTTAGGCGGCAAAAGAATGGAGATGATGTGAGGTATGCAATCGAAGGTTGGCCAATGTTCATGAAAGAGAATGGGCTTCGTTTGGGTGACACAATGCATTTCAAATTCGTAAGCACAGGAAATCTGCTGATCTTATCAGACGTGGATGAAGTTACTGCAGGTTGAAAGGTAAATTTATAAGCTAAATGATGAAGGTTTTTGCGTACTCGAAATCAGGACTATTTTATGCTACTTATGTTATGTTTACTTTTGTTTTGGACATGTAATCAGTGGTTATGATGTTATGTTTACTTTTGTTATGGACATGTAATCAGTGGTTAACCTTACATACAATTAGTGTTATATCATGAACCAAAAAAACATATTTTTGAATGTAAGTAACGTTGGTATCGTCTATAAAAGGTGTTGATTAAGAATGTGTATGTATATATATTAACATAATAAGTTGTTGTTGTTTATATGTGAATCGGTTTCTTTATATAATTTGAAAGTAATTCGTTTGTCGGACGGAGAAAGATTGATCCTTGGAATAAAAGTTCTTGTCCCAATATTATTACCAGAAATAACTTTTGCTTCAATAATACGATCACAAAGTGAACGACTTGTAACCTTGTAATTGACAATTAGTATTATATCATCAAACCACGTACCATATTTTTTAATGTAATTAACAGTTGCTATCGTGTCTACACAGTTGTTGAGAATCAATGTTTAAATAGATATATTTAGAAAGTAAGTTTTGGTTATTTATATGTGATTCGGATTGCTTATATAAGTTGGAAGTAATAACACAAGCCAATACATGTTATCTTCTTAATCTTTATTATAGGTTCGTTCGGATTGATAAATATTTAAATCATAAATACAGAATTTAAATACAAAATTATTAATTAAAATTATCAAATGAATAAATAATTAAATCTTTTATTTTATAATGATTTGGAAATTGGAAATACGACACTTTAATAAAGTGTTAATATCGATAGTAAATCAAAAAAATATCAGTAACATCAACTTATAACTTCTAAATAGGTGAGACAACGGTCTCTTCATACGATGCTACATTGTATAGTCCTTGAAAGGTCTCAGCGTCGTGAAAGTATTGAAAATCTTTCAGTCCAAATTGTATCTCAAAAATACCACACCGATCGATATGAACAGACCAAGTGTCACCTTTGTTCTCAGCAAATTTCTTACGCCATGAATCAAATGAGTAAAATAACTTTACGTTTGTAAAAGACGCCACTTCTGACCATAGTTCATCTTCAAATTTATATAGCTTCACGTTTGTTTCAGGGGTCTTTACAACAATAAACATATGAAGTGTGTTGCGGATTTTGAGAAAACTGGTTTGGCGACTAATAACATCAGTAGATTGGGGTATGGAAACCTTCGAGAAAGTTTCAGATTCCACATCAAAAGCAATCGTATAACTTTTAGCAGGCGTCCAATAGTGTGGAGATGGAAAATATAAAACATTATTGCATAAAGTTCCGGAAGACCACCAATATAAACTTGAAGCGTAATCCGCTCCTTTCAAGAAAGTTAAAGTTTTCCATTCACATATGTTCCGAGAATAAACACGCGGTACAACATCATCCTTACGACGTTGGAGAAGTAATATTTTAACATCGTTAGATGAATCAATATAAATCCCAACTGCATATGTCCTTAAATCAAAAAAAAATTTAGGTTTCTTATCACACAAATTCAAAAATTGGTTACTTGTTGGATTCCAAAGAATCAATTCGTTCGGTAACCAATGGATGGAGATCAGTAAAAGACCATATTCAGAAGCAAGAATTGTTAGATTGGAAAGACAGGTGTCAACGGGGAAGGAAATAATCTTCCTTGAAGAAATGTCTACCTTTCCACCAATCAAGTTATGAAGATCAATTGATGACTTGGTCAGCGTGATAAGCTTACGATCTTCATATTTAGCGGTACGACGATAGTGAATAATCGCAAACAAATGTGACGACAATTCGTATCGCCATTGTTTGGAAACACATCTTAATCGAGCAACACACTTTGTTGGTAGCCTTGATAGGATTTCGTTAGCAAACATTTCAAATTCAAGACGTTCCATCCTACAAAATATTTCATAAGAAACAATTGATGAGAATTATGTACTCGATTTTGTGAAGTAAGCAACCAAGTTGCATGAATGATATACAAAACATATAATATAGCAAAACTGAATCGTGTGAAGATTAATGGCAAATTATAAAAAGAACATAATGAAAGATACATAACAAAACAGAAATTCCGAATTGGAGATAATTACCTTTTCTCTCAACACAAATAATATGACCAACCTAAATGTGCTTTATTTATAATTGCATTGGAAGGTAAACTTTACAATTAATGAGGATATTTTATTTTAAGAATATGATATATAAGATATAATCTAGTAATACATTAAATTCATTAAATAAGAAAATAAATGAAAATATTGTATCCAAAATTAGATAAATAAATCATTCAGAACCATGTAAGTTGGAAATCATTTACCTAATGATAACTTTAATTTCGATTTTTTAATACAATATATAAATAAGTGTAACTAATTTTATGTGATTGACAAATTTCCATATTTACATATAAACTATAAATTTTAAAGTAAGAAATTTTATAAAATGATGTACATAATTATAACTTAAAATTAGACTTTCACTTAAATACATAAATAATTGTAACTAATTGTATGTGATTGTGAAATCTCCATATTAACTATATTTTTTAAATTTAAAAAAATTGCGTAAAGTTAAACATAATAATACAAACTTTTAACTTCTATAATTTGTTTGAAAATAGTTTGTTTTATTTAAGATGCTATATTAAATAAGGGAAAAAAATAATTAATGATAACATATAGCTTATTAATCGTTAATCGATTAAGAAAGTAATTAGTCGTTACTATATTAACATAGTCAATTCCTTGAAAAAATAATTATAAATGGAATGATATATATCATTATTTTTTGTCAAATTAATTAATATAATATGAAGATGTAACACATTTAAACAAATAATAGAATATTCGTAAGGTAAGATGTGCTAATTGATAATTTAGCAAAATTAATTAAAAAAAACAGTTGACTTATTTCGGTTAAGTACCCGGGTACTACACGGGTGGCTAAACACCAAGTAAACACATAGAAATACTATACGTTTAAGCTTTAAACTATTATTTAGAAACCAAAATAGTAAAAGATTGTTAACCATGCGTTTAAGCGTTAAAAAATGTAACAGTCACAATGCCAGTACAATTTTGCACACGTATAGAAAGCCTAATTCTGTTGAATATACTTTAATGCGTAAATACTTCATTATAGGTTTCTTAGAATATAATAAAAAATGATACAAAGAACGTGAAGTAAGATAAAAAGATGATAAACATAAAAACCTCACAATCCATTGAATATCTCTTTATATACAACATTCATTGTTTTATTTGTAGGCCTGCCTTCATTGTCAAGTATTAGTAACTTGATTCCATCTCGTCTTGTAACCCTGGATAAAGCTACGTACAATTGACCATGTGTGAAAACTGGTTGTCTTAAGTACAACCCAACCTTAGATAGCGACTGGCCCTGGCTTTTGTTAATCGTCATCGCAAAACATACCGTTATTGGAAATTGCCTCCTTTGAAATGCAAAAGGAATCTTTCTGTCCGAAGGTACCAAATTCATTCTAGGTATGAATGTCCGAGAACCAATATTTCCACCTGAAATTATCTCAGCTTCAATAACACGGCTGTAAAGTTTTGTGACCTTTAACCTTGTACCGTTACACAAACCATTTTGTTGGTCAATATTTCGCAACAACATTACTGGAACACCAACTTTAAGCACTAACCTATGATTTGGTAAACCAGACACTTTAAGACCATTGAGCACGTCGGGGGAGTATATTTTTTACTGATCAACATTGCCATCTTCAGTAGGGCATAGACTGTCAGAACTAAGATATTCTTTTTCTTCACCTGGGAAAACTGCCAACAATCTGTCGTTAATCTCGTGAACAACCTCATTCTTAGGCGCAAGTATAGCTCTGGTACTAAAGTAATTACGATCATTGTAGTTCTCGGATAAACAAAATCAATCAGGCTAGAAATTGGATCAGATATGCTGTCAATTAAAAGCTCATGTGGTATTTCAATTATTGCTTCTCCATCATTGGAACCACCAACATTTCCCTCACCAATGTCCAACAACCATTTTACAAAATTACTGATCTCTTCAACTTCAGATGATGGTCTTCCAACAGTTAACCTCATGTTTCTAGATAACGTCAACAACTTACACTTACTCCACAGATAAGACGAACATAATGAGGCATTCACAATTTCTTGTCGTCCACCGTTTGGAACAACGGGTAATATTTGCCTAAAATCACCACCAAATACAATTACCTTTCCTCCAAATAAAACATCAGACCTGGATGGATTAGATATATTGAAAATGTCATGCATAGTTCTATCCAAAGCCTCAAATGCATGTTTATGAACCATAGGAGCTTCATCCCATATAATGAGTTTGGTCTGCTGTAGTAATTTAGCTACATCATCGTCTGGTTTAATATGACAAACGGAATCCTCATTAAGATTCAAAGGTATATGAAACCTAGAATGAGCCGTTCTTCCTCCCTCCAACAGCAATGATGCAATTCCGCTAGATGCAACGTTTAATACGATCTCACCTTTTGACCTAATTGCAGCAGACAATGTTTTCCATAAAAATGTTTTACCGGTCCCGCCATAACCGTAAACAAAAATACTCCTCCATTGTCTCCATGAACTGCGTTCATAATTTCTTCATATACTGCACGCTGTTCATCCGTTAACAAATTCACCTGACCTTGATAAACATTTTGTAACTCTGTTCTGTCGTAAGCAAGCTCTTCGTTAATCAATCGGCAGCGAAAGTTATCTAAAGATGAAGTATCCGGGTAAGGCATTGATACAAATCTTCGAAGCGATGAATTATTCCGAGTTAAAAACTTCTCGATTTCGCATAAAACATAGTTCTTTAGTTGCTCATCAGGAATTGATAAACCTGTTAAAAATCAGAACCACATATAAATTTAATGGTAAATTTTTAGTAACTGTCACAAAAACATAATATGAAATTTATAATTTTACCTGAAACACGATGATACTTTGAGAATCTGTACAGAAAATCATCTGTCATATACTTCCATGTGCTTTCCCATACTACTTCAGGTCTAGATAAAGTGCTTGACAGTAACATGGTGGCGAATAAATTGCGGATATAACCTGCACTACCTGATATATTTGCTTCTTTGATGGCCTCAATGTACTCCGAGTCGTCATCCAACAAACCAAGCGCATAGCAAGCATCTCTAAAAGTATCGTACACTCGACCATTAACTGTTTTAATATCATCAAACGATGTTGGTCCTTTAACTTTGTTAAGAAGAATTCTTAAATAGTACGCTTCACCGGTAGACGGAGAAACGAAATGAATTCTTCCAATTGTTTTTCCTTTTATTCTCGGAACCCATATACGCTTGTCAAGCTTCCACACATAAAAACGCGGAAACTGTACATAGGTTAGTGTACGTGCAACATGGTCATTAGGATCTTGATTACGTTGCATCCAAGACAAAAACATTGATGAGTTCACAGATGGTTTGTTTAGCACTTGATTAATATCTTCAGCAGGACCGAAACAAACTGTTTGTTGTCCAGGAAGATGGAAAGGCAACCGCATAACAGAAGGACTCCTATAATTAACTTCATTCGAAAAAATCCTCCAAGAGGCTTCACACGCCGATATATACCTACAGTCATAATACTCTTTAATTTCATCATTTTCTGGTTGCTCGTTTTCATTATTGCTCGGAACCACAGCAACTGTTGCTCTATCAGGACCTTTATTAATATATTTGAACAAATAATTTATTGACGCCGCTTGGTTGCACCATTCAACGTTTATATGCGCCTGATATCTTTTCAAAAGCTTTTTGTTGTAAGGTACAACACTTCTGTTGTCTAACTCAATTCTATTTTTTAAAACGAAGGAACCGTCATCTCTTCTTCTGTATAAGGGAAATCCGTTACAATCCAAAGTTGAGTGATCTTGAAATTTCTTGGGAAAACCTTTTGAACATTTTCTATCAACCATACATGGAGAGCTCATTCTAGCGTTACCACATGGACCGTGAATCATATGGTCTTTCACAAACGTATATAGTTCCGGGTCTTGGTTTATATCATGGATTTCTGCAGAAATAAACTGATCAACATGGTCTACAGTTGGAAGTTTGTAATCATTCTCCATGAATAAGCACATATGCGCATGAGGCAATCCTCGCTTCTGAAACTCAATAGTGTAAACAACTACACAAAAAGGTAAGAAACTGTTAATTATCATTAAGGTTATGTTTAAAAAGTAAATTTATTAACATACCAGCTGAAGCTTTTCCAAACAAATCACGGTCTTTCAATCTTTACAAATTGCATCCAGCTTTATTTTAAAGATTCGCGATAAAATATCAGGCCTATCCTCCGGATTAAGATTTGTGTCCTTAAGAAACCTTTGAACCTCCGGCCACTTGGGATTGCAGGTAATGGTTATAAAAAAGTCTGGATAACCATACCATTTACAAATGGCCATAGCGTCAAGATAGTTTTGCATCATATATCGTGACCCGCCTGTAAACGAAGATGGAAGGAAAATACGTTTTCCAACCTTAGACAAATCTTGTTGGCCGTTATATCTTAGTTTTCGGATATTCTCATATGTATCAGACCTGAGATCTTGTTGCTGAAATCTTATAAAGTTAAGTCGCTCGCTCTCAATCATTGTATAAGCATCAACCAAGAACTGTTGGAATAACCGTCGAGAATTTAGAATCAATGAAAACTGGTTACTACGATCTTGTACACGATACGCAAAAAACTCTCTCATTGTACAATTCGGACGTTTCTTGTTAGTAACATCAATGACACCCCTATGTGGTATGTCAATTCTGTAACCGTTGTCTCCATATGGGAACAAAATAGGATACTGAAGTGCAAGATAGGAAGGATGCAATTCACTTATTCTTTTTAATGACCCTGTTTGTGTCTCAACAACGATATCTCTATTCTCAAGAGCGTTATCGATATCTCCAACAATAAGAGCAGCAACCTCGGAGGAAGTAGGTAAGTTATAAGTCCGACCATCTTGTTCTCTTTTGCCAATAAGACGAAGCTTTAAAGTGGTATTAGGATTCTGTTGGAAGCAATCTCTAACCATCCTATAAATTTTCACAAGCACATTGTTGGCATCCAACAATGCTTTGATTTGTTGTATCAGCTTATTATCAGTTTCGTCTGAAGAGGTTGATGAGGAAGCATTGTCTGAATTCCTATTTCATAAAATTGAAATATTAAGTAAATATATACTTAAAATAAATGTTATTAAGAAAATTAGTTCATGCATGGTACCTAAAAACTGATTGCCTGTTTGCCAACTCATTTTCAGTATCGTATATGTATAACTGACAAAATTTAGGTTTCCCTCCGTTTTGTGGCACAAGACTACCAATAGAATGGTAATTTTCACCACTAATTCTGTAGCAAAAAGGAGCATTACCAGTATTAACGGCCTGGTCAACCTTACCACCCATTGACGTAAACGCGAACATAGATTTGTAACGTCGAATGTTCTTCAAAAAGTGTCTGCTTTCATTGTCAATGGACATGAATAGACTTTTATAATAAGGTGTCGCAGATTTGTAATCCGGTAACACAACTTTGGCATAACCACAACATAACATATGACATATTTTGCCACCCTCTTTTCTTCCGCTTCCTTTCTCTGCATCCCATAACTTTGCATAACAAACTTCACAAGTAATAACTTGATCACCATGATCTAAATAATCTGCTAAAACATACAACATTAGAGTTGTATATACAACATTCATTACAATAATAAGATATACGTATTTAAGACTTGGTATTTTTACACTATGTAGCACTACTTATCACCAACCCTAACCTGTGGAAACACCTTTATAAGGATCTCGTTCGACGGTCTCCTCTGTGGTCAAGTCGATCATTGGTATAGGAGATGAAAGACATGGTTTGGATACAAACTTACGTTTCCCAGATGATAGCCTTTGCAAATTACAGTTCAATGATGATGTGCAGGTGGTTGATGTGATGCCAGTTGAAATATTAATTCCAAAACCGTTTTCTCTCGTTGTCCGATTGCTGGTACTACAAATAATGTTACCTACTATAATTAACAAAAAGCATACTCAAAATATCAATGCAAAACAATACGAACATAAAAAAATATAAAAACATTAAATTGAAAAATTACTTACTTGTTACCATACTTGACGGACTTGGATTAACATTATTAGCCACCTCAGGAGTGGATTCAAATTTGTGACAACCAATTCTGTTGACTCTGTTATCCGATGTAACACCTATGGTAGTAGATATTCTTTTGTCAATAATAGATCTAGGTAATGGCATGATATCTCTATCCTTGTTTTGTATAATCACAGTCACTAATAGAAAATATTAAAGCACCCCAAATAAATTAGTTGTCACGTATTTATAAAAAAGTTAATTATTTGTAAACATAATTAAAATAATATACAAAAAATTAAAAAAATGTATAGCGTCTAAAATAACATACCATCAGGTGAAACTGGAAAATGTTGTGTAACACACGGAGTGGAAGTGGAATTAATATTGGTGGATACAATATTGAGGGATGACGATGTAGTTCCCCCATTTGATCTCTTATTATCCAAGTATAATTTTCTTAATTTTCTTCTATGAGATGCCTCGTCTCGAGTAACAATTGGGAGGACAGCTAACAGAAAATCATAGAAATATTGACAAAAATTATAATGATCAAACAATAACAATTTAAAATAGTTAGTTGTAGATAAGGAAAAAAAAATTTTCATTTTGTTATAAAAATATTTAGTTAAAATAATACCATTCGTTATGCTTGATAAAGGTCTTCTGCCTCGTCGAACTTTTAAAAGACATAAATAAAAAAAATGGAAGAATTAGTAAACAATTCGATCATAACAGTTAGCTAACTAAGTAGGTGTAAAATAACGTAAATGGACAATGAAATAATTAGTGTTATACCGTTAACAATGTCGGAGGATGTGTTTCCATTTCGGTGAACTGCGAATAACAAAATATATATATACATATATATAATAAAATAATTGAGAAGGAAAAAAAACTGTAAAACTTTAAATAACTTACCATCCGGAGTGTTTTCTTTATCAATCTCATTGTATACGGAGTGAATCTTTGGTCGTTTAGGCATTGCTATGAATTTAAGAAAAGAATTGTTACATTACAGAATTGGTATGTTGGATCACATGTTAAGTAAGATTTAATCAATCAAGATTCATATATAAATTCTAACAAACCATTATGGTCGTAATTGTGTACATCGATCTATATTTTATACGAACTCATAAATCATAAAATTTATGTATTATATATGTATACATATATTACTATAAAGATACATTATAATGACAGCATGCAACTTAAGTGAATGATACTATGCAAAAACAAATATTGTGAAAAAAAAATACATACAGGTTCAAATAAGATGGTAAATCAGTAAATAACAATAGATCAAAATACAAAGTGAACAAACTAACCGAGTTCAAAGGTTGAATACCCAGGAGCAAATTAGCAACGGAAAATAAGTGTTTTGATCAATTTTTATTGAATCAGTTAATACGAAATGAAAGGGGATATAGAACTAACAAATTGGAAGAAATCTATATCAATATATAGAGATAGAATATACAAAAAATGGAAAGATATTTATGTAATATGTTACTTTTGGAAGAGATTAAATTGTAATACAGGTTTCCATAAATGAATTTGCTTACCTTATATTCAATATTTTTTTAGGAAAATGAGATTGATCACATCTTTCCAATTGTATAAAAAAATGTACTCTGGAAATATGAAGATTGTAACTACTTACTATAACAGACATATCAAACACTAACAACATTTAAAAACTATTACAAAATAAGTTATTGGTATCATTACAAAACATCTAAATAAACTAAACCATAGGAAAGTACGCAAATTTTTCATGTTCATCACCACAACCACCAAAATGAATCTATTTAAAAGACTAACAAACAACTAACCAAACCATAGCTGTTTTAAACACACTTTATAGCAGTCTTCGTTAGATTGAAGTTACATCGTTCAACACTATCTTCCTCTGTGAAGTTACATATGTGAAGTGCAACATGTGTCCAAACTGCAACTGGTTATCATCCATGAATTTCCTCCATCCATCAACAGCGTAACGTAACGTACCACTGTTTAACTCTGTCTTTGTTTCATAAACTTCAACATCACCATTCATGTTTTGCACAGATATAGGTTGCAAGCTTTCAGACAGGCCGGCTCTATTAACAACCTCAACAGGAAGCCGCTAAATGCGTTGAAAGAAAGCAAACTATAAGCAAATATAAAAAATTATAAAATTTTTAATGGTTGATCATGTAAAAAAAAAGTACCAGCCTATACTCTGCTTTACGGCTAAAGTTGAAGAATTCTGGATCAATGCCGAGACCGGAAACTTTGCTTGCATTCCTTGTAAACTTCTTTCGATGCTACACATTTTGAACAGCAATTAACCGTTATTTAGCCTTTTTTAAGGAAAATAATGACAATACAAACGGATATTAGTAAACTTAAAAAAAAAATAATACATAAAATATTTAATACCTTGACAGTTTGAGCAGATGTTGTAGAACGTTTTCGGCCTTTGCATTGTTTGTTGAAATTATCGACTGTGACGGATCGGTCGACAAAAAGTTTACCTTTTCCCTTTCCTTTAACCTGCTGTGAAAGAATAGATTTAGCACATGAAATATTTTACATCTTATATGTTTTGTAAATTTAAAGCAAAAATTATTCTGCATCAATTTACATATACAAAATTTACTATATTTTGAGAAAAAAAAGGCTAGCATACATCATAGACTGTCTTTCAGTTTGATCTAATAAAGTTGTAGGTTATTTTTCTAATATACTAAAGTTATTAAATTAGTTGTACAATGTCATAATTATTTAATGAATATTTGACGGGTAAACCTAGGAAATAAATAATGTAGTTGTTAAACATCTAATACAACTAATATGACCATTGAAACTATTTCATGAACCTTACTTAAAAAGCAAATTGATTAAACAATGTGTTTGAACAAACAAACAAGAAAAAAAACAGCCTATAAAAGAAATGATATAGATGAAACCGTAGGTTTAAAATCAGTACTAATGATAGTATGGGTTAAATGAAGCTTGAATTCATAAACATGAGTTCTAATACGCGATTATCATAAGCACTATCATATAAATATATGATAGTGGTTGTAAACTTACATCTTGGCTTGTCTTGAAACGTAAACCATCACCTAATTTCAACGTCTCTTTACCATGAACCTTCTTCGGTGTACTTGACGTGACTGTTCCTAATGGACTTTTATCAGATGTGGGATGGTTATTATGTTCCTCTATGTCCTGCAAACATAAAATTTAAAAAAACTTAAAAGAAGGATAAAATTGGATACAAAATTTAATACTTAATAGATTCGAACCTTAAAAAGCGCTTTATCATAATCTGCCTTAGAGATCTGAATTACATCTTCATCATCATCATCATCATCATCATCATCAGATTCAACCTTCTTGCTCAACCTTATCTCAACCTCGTCTCGATACACGGTTAAGCCAAACATAACATCATTAAGTTTTTCAAAAACCAGTAAATCATCTTCTTTAACGCCAAGATAGTTGCAAAGTTGAGCCCAACCTTGTGAAAATACATAGTTTGAATTAACCTTACTTGTTGACACTGTCCACGGAGAACCCTTATAATTAATTTCATATGAGCCAGCCAGTACATTGTCTCCAAAACATTGTTGAACAAAAGAATCTTCAATGATCTAGATAATATGAAACATAAGACCATGAATGTTGGCTATGTACGTTATATTATAAAAAAGTGAAAAACATGTTATAGATAAATTGTAATGAAGATGAAACGAAATTACATACGGTAAAACCCATTCTTAGATGACGATTAATTGTGAAATAAGATTGACGACATACGCCATTAACATAAGATGAAAGATGGAGACCAAAATGGTTCAATGGAAGAAATGTAAGAAGACAATCCTTTTGAAGTTCAAGCTCTGAAACAACTGTTTCCCATCCGTCAGTTAAGACCGGCATACCTTTTTCTCGTTTCAACATTACAACCCATTTTTTCCCACTTGAGTGATATATACGCATCTTCCTATCGGCCCAATCCTTTCCAAAGAATTGAGTAACAAAGGAGATCGGGACATCCTGTATATATAAAAGTGTTAACTATATTTTAGTATTATAAGTTTAAAAAATCTGCATACTAAAAAATATTACTATAAAAACTGAATTATAGGTAACATATAGAATGCTTACTATACTCAATGATGATGGCTTCAGAAGATACTTTACAAACGAAGTATACATTTTCAAACCTGCAACAACAAAAATGCTAAGACGAATGATTACAAAAAACAAATAATTTCACATTCTCATACTTTACCGAACAGTAATATATACAGTATAGAACAAAAACACTACAGACAGAACACTGATTGGCCTAACAATACTAAAGATTCAAATCATGAAAACACAAACTTATGTGGTACAATAATCCAAAATTTCTATGACCTTACAGACATTATTATAACTAATTTTAATGATTTTGAAGTTTAAAGTTCTTATACCCGTATCTATCAAATTTAAAGTGAATGATTAAATACATAGTAATAACCTAACGTTTATGTATAAAGTATACTTGGCATATAAACAAAAGTTGAACATAGGATAACGAAAATAAACTACAAACACTAATTTCTACCAATTAAAGTCTAGATCTTACGGAAAACAACAACATAAACGGTTAAGATTCGAAGTATATCAATGTATAGGTAAAAAATCAAAGATATAAAGGATTATATAAAAAATTCTTCAATAATCTAAAGGAACTTAATGTTGTTACCTACAAACGAAGATGCCAAGCCCTAATTCCGGAGTCGATCAGCGTAATAGAGAAGATTCCGGCGATAATCGTAGCAGTAGTTCCGGTCGGCGACTCACTTTAACATTGGGATGATGAAGATTTGATATGATGGTTGCGTATGGCAAAGAATATAAAACATAATTACAACCGTCATTTGAAATGTTACATAAACATCCCCTATTCTTTGAACATTGACGACAATACAATGGATTTAACCATAAATTACAACAACACCCTCTTAGTTCCACTAATGGTTAATAAATATTGAAGAAAGTGTTAAAATATTTGTATTTTTAAATCATATTTATCTAACCACAAAGAATTTCCTTAAAATGTCTAACCACAAGGAGTTTATTTAAAAACGTTAAATTCCGTATATTTAAAGTATTTAAATGTAAAAACGGAATATATTATTTAATTTCTGTATTACTTAAAACGTTAATTTTTTTTTTAAAATAGTATGGAATACTTTCTATAACCTGACTAATATATATGTTTAGAATAAATTATGGTAACTGTTTATAAAAGAAATTGATAAGGTATTTTGTACATTACTTAAATACATTATTACATCTCTAATTAAATTGCTCATAAATTTAGAAATGATCATGAAATTGATTTATCGTTACAAATATAATAAAAGTTACATATAACACAAAAAATATATAATTAAAGTTTTATATACAAAAAAATTTATAATAAAAGTAAAAATTTATAAATAAAGACTTTGAAAATTCTAAATATGACGCTTATACTGGGACGGAGAGAGTAACATTATTTTTTTTTTAAAAACGGATTGTATTAAAAATGATTTAGATTATTATATATGTTTATATTAAATTATACGTTTTTTAAATAATGTAGAGTATATATAGTAAAAAAAGTAGAAAAATCATCATCATGACATATATGTAAGAAAAAAAAGTATAATTAACAACAATTAACAAACAAAAAATTTGTTTCCCGAAATAAACAACTAAACCATGAAACAATCACGTTCATATAAAATAACCACACGAGTCAAACCATTGTCAAATTTCCAAAAAAAAACCACACAAAAATATCCAAAAAATTAACACAAAACAAACGATGATATCAAATGTTTGAATTATAGATGACTAAGTTTCTTTCTTTGGAATTATAAGCAACTCATCGACACCACTGTCTTTACGCATCTTTGATGAAGACTCGGAAGAAACATCATCCACGTCATACACGGTATCCAAATTGCGCTTCAAGTCACGTTCGCTGTTCGTATCCAAGTCAGCATCCTTCTGATCAAACGATGTTGTAAAGCCAACTTTAAAAACATTTGAGCAAGGGGTTACATCGTCTCCCGTTTGGGATATAGAATCCTATAAAAATAAAATAAATAAATAGGGATTAGTTATAAATATTCATTTAACAGATAATGACTAAAAACTTAAATGATATATAAGGTAAACGATAGTAAACCTTAACATGCAAATCATCATTACGATTTGAATCGGATGGTTCGACATTGACGGCTTCCTCATCAATAGGCTGTTTTTTTTAAACAGTAAAAAACATAAATGATATTAATTAATAGTTAAACATTGTTGGCAAATTGTAATAATAGTAAAAAGGTGAATTGGAATAAATATACCTGAATAGTGTCAAAATGTTTATCAAGCTCGGACAAAACAACCGGGTTATCAGTCATCTTGGAGACTGAGTAGCCATCAGACTTCTTGCTGATGTTAAAAGAAGAAACAACAATCTTGAACGCAAACTTCATATTGAGTAAAGAATTTAGCTCCTTTGGAAAGCTTCCTTCGTTTGCTAACTGTTGAAAAACAAAATATACTTTAGTTTTATATAATAACCAAAAATATGATAAAATGAATTATTTAGTACATACTTCAATGTTGTTGTCTAAAAGCTGATTAGCATTAACCTTCAAAAGCTTTGTCACCTCACGCTCAAACAATGTTAGACTCACAATACCAGTGCAATCTTGCACACGTATATAAAGCCTAATTCTGCAAAGAAATATTAATGAGATTTACTTTTTTTGACAAACAAAACTTAGTATGGATAATATTTACCTTGGAATTGATGAAATGGTCCTTGTATTACAAATATCAGTCTTGCATTCCAATACAGTAACCTCTTCAAAACCATCAGTACCATCCTGCTTCTCTTTAACAACAGTAATGGTTGAAACCTTTTTGTTACAGTTGGTGCACGCGTTGTAAAACCACTCATTGTTCGATGCAAAACTCTTGATAGTCCCAACAATGACAACAAACTTCGTCTGTGTTTAAGATATAGATAATGTATAACAAAATAGATAATGTAAAACATATTAAAACAATTTTTTATCCATGTTACCGTATCTATTGAGTTTAACGACCCAATGGGATAAAAAGTCAGGTCAGAAAGGAACTCTTCAGTGGCAGACTTGACAACAGAAGAACTTAAGCCAGAATAACTGGAAGAAATTTCGGGAGAAAGTTTCTCGATAAATCTAAAAAAAATGAAAAATAATAATTTAGAATCACAGAAATGCATACAAAATTATAAAAACATATTAGGATAGTGAACCTTTGTTTAAACTCAGCAACTTCATCAATATCACTGTTAATTAATACTCGGGTGACGGTATACAAATTAGAAACCGACAAATGCCCTGAACATAATTATAAATTTTTTTTAATTAATTTAAACAATTATTTAAAGTGAAGCCGTAAAGAAAAAACACAATATATTTGAAGTAATGTGATACCTCCCCAGAATCTGTATTTCCCAAACTGAATGATTACGACGACATTTTTTTCACCTCGATTGCTGCTCTCATACTCCATTATTTGATCCGCATAACCGTCCCAAAGTGTCACAAAGATCTGCTTATTGCTGAACATTAGAAAGGTTAACAAAAAAAGTAGTAGTTTAGAATACATAACATAAAAAAAAATTATTATAAGGAATAAAAGTGAAGATAAAATAAATAAATACTTCAAGTCTTCAAGCATAAAGGTGACTTTCTTTTGGTTTTTTCCATTATTTGTTTCCATGTCTACCTCGAAGGGAAAACTTTTGACCACAAAACCAATTACATCTGTGGAAAAAAATTAAAAAGTGTCAACAAAATAAAAAATGTGTTATGTTGTATTATATAGTTTTAATTGTATATGATACCAATTGGACTTTTAAAAAACTTGTTGTCAGCTGTTGGATCCTCCACAACAGAATCAAACGGAGTAAAATCAAAACCCCATTCAGAACCAATAGCCTCGTGGCATTCCTCAACAACGGTGTTGTTATTAAGGTTAATCTTCAAACCACCGTTAGCATACTTGACCTTCTGACGATTCTCACCCAAGGAAGGATTTCTAATTGTCAAACAACGCTTTTCTTCTAGAAGATGTTGATATCCAGATGCGTTTTTAGCCAAAACAAAAGCTTGCATTTTTGTTCCCTGACAAAGAACAACATTATTTTAGAAAAAAATTACGTACTTTAAGAATTAACAGTATATAATATTAAATTAAAACATAAGTCTATGAACACTTACCTCACTGTCCATGACTATCATATCATAACAATAAACTTTTCTAGCGTTATTAAAATCAGCTCTTGTCCACAAACGAACAATGCGTATTCTTATGGTGTAGTTATCAACATTGAGGTCCAAATTATTCAACAATGTGATTGCAGCTTCTTCCATTTCTGCATAAAATTCAAAGGAAAGATTAGAAAACAAAACAATATATACAAACACAAAGTAATAAATTATCAATCAATATCGTATATAACAGTCAATGGTATTCTAACCAACGCTTATGAAAACTGATAGACAAAATGCTGAGTAGAGAAGATTGATTACAATATGAAATGTTTAAAGAATATTTATAATAGGTAGGCAATGTTAATTAAGTAAACATTGTAGATTAAAAAAATTAAAATATCGAAAAAAATCAATTATAATAAACGATGAAGATGGAAATATGCAACTGAAAGGTATTTTCTAAAAATACAGTCAATCAATCTAAATGTCCAAAAATAGGACAATATGTCATAAAAATGATAAATTGAAATGTAACTAACCACCTTAGTAAACGGATTATCAATATTAAATTCATTCTTTACGTTTAATTGAAAATGAAGCTTTCCAGCATTCTACAACTTTAGCAGTTATAAACTCAGCACTGAAATATGACATATCACACATTGAAGAGCATATCCATATAATGTCCATCATATGTATACTATATTTCTTTACTTTTTAGGCTAATTATAGGTTTGTAAACGATTCCACTGGAAAAAAAAAATGGGACATATTATCAATTTCCATAGTTATCAATTTGAATATGCAAAGTACGGACGGAATTTTGATGATTAATAAGTTACAAAGTAATGAAAAAAATTAGAATATGCAACATATTATGTCATAGCTGAGCTTCTGTAATTATACATAATATAAAATCTATAATGGAAGGTTTATAAAAAGTTTATAATGTAACATCATAGTGTTATATATTGAATATAAAATACTAAGTTCATAATACTATTTTATGAATAGCTTAATATTATCTGATATATTAAACACTATATTTAGTTGTAAACAATAATCAGCAATGTTAATATGCGAATATATCAATTTAATTTTTTCCATAAAAGTGGTTTGTATATCGGGTTTTTTTTATCTATGATAAAATGTTTTAGTGGGAATAACAATTACTAAAATAATAGATTAAACTTTTAAGTAATGTCATACAGTGGTTAAAATAAGAATTAAGATGAAAGTTATTTAAAAACTTGAAATTCAAGAACAAAAACAATGTTAAAACCAAAAAAACTTGAAAGGCTTAAAACGTGCCATAATTGTCATAAAACTAATTACTACGGCTAACGTAAGGTACAACCCTCTCAACACTCAAAACCTGCTCATTTTCATCAAAAGAATAGTGAACCTGGTCACGGACCTTAATTCGAGCGGCTTTCATGAACTTCTTCCAAGAGGTTAAAGCGTATCGATAACCACGACCATTGGTTCTTCTTTCACGTCTGGTACCATTGGTAATCTGCATTGGCGGATCCAGATGCAAAAATCTTATGGTCAAATCTTTTAAACCTTCATGAAGCTTAGCCATGCGTGAAACAGGATCAGGAAGTCTCTGTATTGAAATAAAATTAATAAAAAAAGTTAATGTTTATTAAGTAAAAAAAAACATAAAACCTGTTTTTATCAGTTTTCAAAATGATATCCAAACTTACAAAATAATCTTCACCAGCCGTACGAACAAACCGAGTAACACCACCATGTATTTGTTCTTCAACTTCATTTTCAGCATCTACAGGTGCAACTTCAGTCTGCAAATTAATATATACAAAATGTATTACATTCTGATATGTATAAAATTTATAATTAACTACAGATATTTAATTTACCTCATCAACAGCTAATTTAGGATATGTGATTTCAACACCTTTTTTCCAAAGACTTTTAAATAGAAAAATGTCCAAAACCTTTGATGAATAAGAAATAACAACCAACCTCCAACTGAAACAGACTAATAATTACATCCATACCAACGGAAAAACCGACTTTCCCGTCAGACGTTACAATGGAAACGTTAAACGTTTGGTTGTCTATCATCACAGTAGTGGTTACATCATTTGACGAATAATCGTAACTTTTAGGCAAAATACATTGAGGAATGACCTGTAGGATGATAAAAAAAAGTGAAAAAGGTTAGTATCTATCTATTTATAAAGTAATAATTCAATACAATAGGAAAAATATAATATCATTTATCTTACATAAAAATTACATGATGGAGGGAGCATATATGTCCAGAAATACCCACGACTAACCCCATCGTCGAAACTTGTTAATTTAAACGTATTAGGATCTAAAGGATTAAATACTACCAAACATCCTTTGGTTAGACCCAAGTGTTCTACAACATTGGACCAACCATGAAAGAAAAATAACTTCCCTTTAGAAGCGCTTAAAAAAACATTAAAGACACGGCCATCTTCACTGTGTATCATAACATTAGTAGGGCCTTTGTCAACACCCCATAGTGTGGAAGCAGCATCATCCGGAATGGACTAATCATACAATGAAATGGAAAATGAATTATAATTATAGTAAAAAGATTTAAACAATACAATAATAATAAACTGTATTTAATAAGATGAAAAAGAAAAGAACACAAATAACTAAAGTAATATTTTTTCCTTTACCAGAATAAGTTGGTCTGCTCGATTCATTACCCTACAGAACCAGGGTACTCTGTAACTGAATTACATAATACAATGTTAACAAAATATAACATGATAAGGTGATTGTTAGAAAATAATAAAAATAGCCACAAAATACCTTGATGAACTTTCACCCATACTAAATACCTGCAAAAACAGGATACATAAACGAACAACATCAAATCAAATATTATGCAATAAAAATAATTAGCAAACAAAGGATTCATGAATAAGTTGAAACAGGATTTGTATAACTTAAAAATATCCAAAATAAGAAATTGAAAAAATTGTATAAAAAAGTTAATTAATAAAAATATATATTACATAACAATAGATAAACTAATTTTCGTTTCAATAAGTTGAATCAGGACTTGTATATCAATTGTATTTAGAACAATTGTAAATATAGATTAGGGTTTATGATATCGATACCAATTAACATATCCGTTACAATCAACTACAACATAAAAATCAAACAACTATAATTGTGGTTAGATAATAAAATATAAAAATGTTAAACAGAGGTGCAATATACTTACCGATGCTTGTATTTGGATGTCTGATGATGAATAAAAAAAAGAGAAAGCTTCTCAAGTGAACGACTGAAACATTATATTAAAAGCAAAATTTTGTATATATGGAATACAAATGGAAACGGTTCCAACATTACCTAAAAAAATTACGATTATTCATTAAGAATGCAACTTTCCATATATAATGATAAGAGGGCGGTTAAAGAATTGAAGGGAATATAGAGGAGATCTGTGATGAGAAAAAGAAACAATATGTTGATGAAGCAATCAGTCAGAGAGATTTGATGGAAATTTTTTGAGGGGTCGTTGACATTGCCGAGGAGTGTAAGGAAATTATATCACTTAACATTTCCTGAGACTCCTTGACAACATCAACGACACCTCCATGTTCCAAGCAAAACACTTTCACTGATTTTTTATTCAACTGAACGTTTCTTCTTATTACCTATAATATGTATCATCTAAAATGTATAATACAATACCTTAGTGAAAATCACATACCTTAATGAAGAAGTACCAGGCATATTATAAAACTACAAAAACAGGTTTGAATGCGAAAAAATAATCAGATTATATATTGTAAATCAACCGTAATGTTAATTCTCAAAAAGCAACAGATCTTCAGAGAAAATCAGTTACAGGCTTAAATTAAAAAAAAATTGAGCAAAAAAACAACAAATCAAACAGATTTAAAAATAATAGATTCAATTAATTTAGAGTGCATACAATACAGATTCAATCAAAATTAAACATTTTTGGACCATGAAATTGTGAAATCAGCTTAACATTTTAGGGATTTGAATAAATGTAACATCAAATTCAATAACAATAACATACGGATCTGGAGTATGAATAAACATCAAATTTAATAACAATATAATAATGTTAATAAACATTAAACAAAGATCTGGAATTAGAATCGGACTTAGGGTTTCTAGAACATAACAATATTTCTTCAGAAAAAATTTATCAGAAACATAAGAAAACTGATTATACAGACATATATGGATAGATAACATTAACATACGAAATAAAAGATATTATACATTACAATCGATTCAGGGATATGAGTAAACATAAAAATCTATAACAAAAACATAAAGCCAATCAACATAAACAACAGATCTATAATGACAATCGGAGCTAGGGTTTGTTGAACAGAATAACAATTTTTCAAAAAGTAAATCAAATTCTGACCAAAAAAAAGAAAGATTCAACAAAGAAATTAACAATATACAATTACATCTTTCGATATGGATCAAAGAACAATTTCAGAAATCGATTGAAGAAGATGAACTTGAAAAGGTCGCAGTATATGTTGAAGAGAGAAGGCGGTGGTAATACAGAGAATTTAAGAGAGAAAGCGGTGAAGATTTTTTGGGTATTTAATAGCATTGAAGAAAATGAAGGAAATAGGAAGAAAAGGAGAATGGCGCCCATTTTCACAATTATCTGGCCAAAGAGATTTGCCACATCATGGTCAAATAGTCAACCTTTATTTTGTTTTAGTATAATAGATAGATTGTATTTAGGATACAAATAAATGGTTTTAATTTCCAAATGATGAACGAATACAAAAGAGTTTGCAGATTGACTCACTAGAAATTAAAACCTAATTAAGATGATTGCATTATTTTTTACATCTTATCTTGTTATCGACTACAAAGAACAACTAAGAAATAAATTTCATGTCAGGATCTGCTACTTCATTACATCTGCCATGATTTTTTCACTAACAAGACCATTACACTCAAACTTAAAAATGGAAAATATGTCAATTTACTTAAATGGTACTACAAAGTGTCCAAGCATGAGAAGATGGAGGCCACTAAGGCATGCAAGGAAAAACGGCCATGACCGGGAATACCGTTCTTCCACCCATCCCAGGGAAAAATCATTCAAAGATCAATGAATTTTCACCGATTGTCACCAAAGGCTTCATCACATAATTTAATACATAATACATATAGATGGGAAAAATAGGGAAATGCATAATAGAGTTGTTTCACCACATACACACATACATATATAATATGCGAACGGGCATATATGATATATGTATGTATGTATGTATGTATATACCGAGTCATAGTGGTAGTTGACATTTTTGGCGCTTAAGTCAACTTTTTTTGGTTCGATGGTTATTGGCACCAAGATCACCCTATGTAAGGGTTTGATCTTATCTATGTAGTATGCAGAGTGAATTTTCGATAACCTGTTCTATACACATTATCTTTGTATTAATTCTTGTTAGTGAAATTGTTGTTTAAACATGGGTGTTAATATTAACACATGGTAAAATCTTATTTTAACATGGTGTATACGGGCCGTATAAGGTTATACGGCCCGTATAGAATAAAATGAACTGACAAAGTCTGTGGGCGCAGACTTTGTCAGTTTATCTTATTCTATACGGGTCGTATAACCTTATGCGGCCCGTATACACCATGTTAAAACAAACATTGGTCGTGTACAACGTATACGATATCTTTATACGGAACGTATAATGGTATACGACCCGTATAGATAAGAATTTATTTTTATGAGTTAATATTCACACATTTGGGTTTCGATCTGGCAGTCTATATAGTGTTCAGAACCATCAAATCGAACTGGCTTCTGCTATCAAGGAAAACGGGTTTCAGTTTTCTTTTTACTTTGAAATAAATCTCATTTTACACATTCGTGTTCGTCAATTGGACATCAATTGATGTTGATGTCCTGGTTTGGAGGTGTGTTTAAGCTTCTTGTTCTCAAGTTCATAATGATTATCAAGAGTCTGCGTCAATAACTTTCGAGTATATCTTGCAGGTGCTTAATGTTTATTAATTGGTCGTTTGTCTGCGTCAATAATGACCATTCGATCTGGCAGTCTATGTAGTGTTCAGAACCATCAAATCGAACGGCTTCTGCTGTCAAGGAAAACTAGTTTCAGTTTTCTTTTACTTTTAAATAAATCTCATTTCACACATTCGTGTTCGTCAATTTGACATCAATGGATATGGTAACAACTACCAAGGGGATATGGATATGTTGCATAATTCATTTAGTTTCTGTTTGACACCTTCAATCTTCGTTGCTTCATTAAAATTAACAAACCGGCTGCATGAAGCTTTGATGTATGTTGCAAGTTAAATCCATAATCAATGTATGTTGGTTAATTGTAAGTATTGCATTTGCGTTAACCTCCTCATTTCATATTTTTTACTCTTTTCTTCCATTTCAACAAATCTTTTCAACAATCAGTAAGCCAATACACAACGGTTCTCCAATTCTAGATCAGTAATGTAAGGAGAAGCGTTGAGATAATGGACATCCATCAAGCTCAAAAAAAAAAACTTGTGTTCAGAACCATCAAATCGAACGGCTTCTGCAATCAAGGAAAACCGGTTTCAGTTTTCTTTTTTACTTTTAAATAAATCTCATTTCACACATTCGTGTTCGTCAATCGGACATCAATTGATGTTGATGTCCTAGTTTGGTGGTTTGTTTGAGTTTAGTGGTATGTTGATGACCATACGCGACACTTAATGTGTGTTATGTTTTATTTTGTTTATTAATAAACCTATGTTTCACTCCTTTTCTTTTTTGGCCCCTCTAGTTTGTGACTTTATTTATATAGGCCTTTTATTACTTATTTACATGTTACTAACTAGGTTAATTTATTCCTAGTTATTTTGTTTACAGGCTAATTTTTACCATTAACGGTACTTTACCTGCTCGTTAATATTAGCGTGGTTTGATTATCGAAACCCGTTTTTTGGGTGTTACATGTGGTTATTTCTCTGTGGCTGTCCCTACCAATTCAGGTACTTTTCCGTGGATCTGGTTACAGATAAGATGAATGTCTGTCATTGGTTGGTGTCATTTGAGTGATTTGAGTTATGCCCTTGATACCCTTATGTAGTAAAGCCATTAGAGTTAAGGTGTTGTTCACCTTCAACTCAAGAGTTTGAGCCCGTCGAAGACGGATTGATATAATTTAAGGTGTTAAGAAAAAACTTTTTATACTTCTTAGGGTGGAGGGTATAAGGGTGTTTGACATGTGTGGTGAGTGGGGGTCACCGATCGGTGACCACCCCCACTTGATTGAGTTGGGTGTTTGAGTTGGAGAGAGGTTGCTATTTTCGGTAAGTGTTCACCGATTTGTTTGAGAGGAGGGGAGAGGAGAGAGGAGATAGAGAGGAGGGACCAATCATGTTTTTTTTTAATTGAGGGGTGTTTGACTATACCTAGTGATTGAGTGTAAAATGAGAAGTAGAATGGGGAGTTGACATGACATAATACTATTGGATAGGATTTCACTCAAACACCCTAAGTTGTTTGACTATACCCTCCACCCTTATTAATAAATAACTCAAATATACAAGAATTACAAAACTCATGAAAAAGTAGTGCATTTTTCATGATTTGTCAAAGTTCTCTTTAAAGTTATAGTAAGTGACCAACTTTCTTACTTTTATTCTTTCAGGATCACATTTTTTTCGCGATCACGAAAAAGAGGATTATAACAATACCTGACCCACTTTTTAAAAAGGACTTATAGCTTATCTAAAAATATAAATTTCGAAATGTTCAATAATAATAATAATAATAATAATAATAATAATAATAATAATAATAATTATTATTATTATTATTTTATTTTTTTTGTCATAGAGGTAGATAAAAATAGAGTTATAATTTTTCGGATACACATCTTTTAATTTGACTCATTTCGGAGGAAAGCATTCGTCATAAATCATAATAAATGAGAACACATGGTCTGGATGGACAAGTCCTAAGTTTAGAAAGTGTTACACATGACAACATGCATGCATCAAAGAAAGAAAACATCGAGAGAAATTTAAAATATAGTGAAATAAGCATGTTTCTATTACTTCTATATTATATTGTGTTTTGAGCTTTAAAACTTAAGTATAATAACTTTTATATAAACTAGTTATTTTCCGTCCGCGCGTTGCGGCGGGACCCAATGACTACAAAAGGCGTGTCAGCAACGGCAAACAGATACCGAATATCAAAACATAAATAAAATGACGTGGTAAGGATAGTCACTCCGTCATAAAAAAACGATTTTAAATAACCTAATATATAATAATAGGACCCACACGTCCTATACGTTGGAAATTCGGTTGTTTTCATTTCAGTTATTACGGTGTTAACAAGTTAAAATATGGATGAGCTCGGTACCGGTAACGGCAGAGAAAGTACCGATCCGGAAAATCATCGAAATTAGGTACCGGCACCGAAAATGCTCGGTACAATACGGTATGGTATTTGAAGGTAAAAATCAATAAATACAGGTATGGTGCTAGACCGGTGTCGAACCGAAATTAACGATTCTGAAAACGCCAAAAGGTGGGTACCAAATTGGTACCGAAAATGATTAGGCATAGTAAATTTGGTAACGATACGATACCGGTTCGTTTACAGGATTTGATATGATTTGCTCATCAATATTCTAAATATCCATGTTAATTTTACATGCTACAATTTATTCATTACAGAAAAAGACAAAAAAGAAAGCAAAATAAGTTGTTGTGTATATAAAACCTCATTCAAACGAAATACAGTTTATTTACTGTGTGTATGAAGAGTAATCTAAACGGTGCAATTACTTGCATTGCTGCGTTGCTACAGGATTTGATGAGCTTGGTAACAACCGGTACCGAAAATACCGTTACCGAAATCCCCAAAAGTGGGTACCGGTACCGGTACCGAATATACCTAGTATGGTACGGTTTGGTACCGGTCGGTACTGGTACGACATCAGTATTTGAGGGTAAAAACCGGTGAATACCTGTGCAGAACCGGTACCGAAAATACACCGATTTGGTAAATTTGAGACCGGTACCTATACCCGATACCATGTGCTCATCTCTTAATGATGTTACTATTCATTCCATTCTAATTTTAAATAATTCTAAATTCTAAATTCTAATTCTAATATTAATTTAATAGTAAATGACTATTCATTTAGTTTCCATTTTATCATATATAGATTTCTTTGTGGGTATGACCAGGACCGAATAATTTTATTGGGTATTCAAAACGTAGTAGTAGTTATATAACTACACTACCAACGGGCGGAGTTTTTAAGGGGCAGGGTGTATCCGTCTATCAATGTTTCGGTTAGTAGTCTAATTTTTTCTGATCTTTTGTTTGAAATTATTAAAATTATATAAGTCTGTCCCCACCAATTATTTTGCCTAAATCTCTGCCCCCGACCAAGTTTATTGTCCAAAAAATTTATACATATTGACGTATCGAGTTAAAAAACGTGAAGAATATAGCTATTAGTAACTTTTTTATAATTAAACTTAAAGTTAGTTTAAATAAAGTCTAAAACTAGTTTTTATATAAATGAAACTTGAGGATTCAAATTTAGTTTTTAATGTGTAAGAAATGGTCCTTTGAATTAATGATAATTATTTAGTTTTATTTGGAGTTGTTATTGTTTGACCCGACCCAAATTCAATAGTTGACCTGAACATATATCCCGAAACATAATGATAGGAGAAAAAAATTTAGGTCCCACAACTTTAAGCCCACGCGGAATTTTTAGTTAAACTCCGCCACTAACACTACCGATATGTTGATTGGTATTGTGGTTAAGCTATTCAGAAATTAAACTTTTGGAAGGTGTCGAATCCCTAAATCCCTGGATGACGTTCAAAGGGTCTTCGCTGACGTTATGATATCCCAGCTTCTGTTCTCTACAAAAAAAGGAAAGTGTTAGCCTCGTCACGGGGGACCCTAGGGGGGGATCCGTGACCAAGCTACGGCGTGAGAGTAGGTAAACTTGCCGGGAAAGAAGGAGAAGTATATTCCGACGAGAGCAATCGCCGGAATATCCTCCATGGTGTGGATTAGTTATAAATGCGGGTATTTAATGTGAGAGAATTGTGGTCGGAATAAATGATCATGTAAAGCATTAAGTGAGATACCTTGGGTTGAAGAAGTAGATCCCTTTACCTTTCTTATATAGCCGAGATGGCTTATCTTCTCAATGGAGAGGTACCGATGAGATCTAACGGTTTCTGACCATCTTTGGGGGACTCAGACACGTGTCTGAGCCCCAACGGCGAGATTGCTGTTCTCATTAATGAGGCCAGCTTGGAAGTACTGTATTTGTCGACGATCCATTTCTTATCGGTCATTAATTGCCCCTGTTACCTCTGAATATTCTTTTCCCACTCATTTAGTATGGGAAAATCCCTTAAGAGACAAGTATCGCAATTTGTGCCTTACCAGTTGGGCCTACATGATAGAAGCTCAAGACGGGTCAAATTAAGCAACCGGTTGGCCCGTCGTCAGAAGGGAAAATTACCAAAAAAAAAAAAAATATATTGTTAACCAACTTATTATAAAATAGACATTGACTATGCCTAAGACATAATCAGCATTTTTTCGCACAAATTTACCGGCTTCGCACCCCAAATTTGTTGGCTCGATCAACATCTAACTATTTTTTATTCGTCAAATATATTTTAGTAAGTTTCTCTAAACTCTTTCTTAGGTAGCATACAGTTCTTTTATTGTCGCCTCTTATATTTTTTATGAAAAAATGTCTTTTTTATAAAGAAGTTTTGATGAATTTCGATGGCAAGGTATACGAACTCCATTAATTTTGCATACGAAATTCACATCATTTATTATACATCGTTAACAGTTTTGTATTAAAAAAAAACATGAATCTTCAAAAAATTTTATATGTTTACTATGAATCTTTGTTATAATATAACATTTTTTACCTTCAAAAATATTTTATATGTTTACTATGAATCTTTGTTATAACATTTTTTATGTTATTTATAGAAATTCACGAACTCCCATATTGATTCTTAAGAATATCTATTAAACGTCATGCCGACATAAATAAGATCGAAAATGCATATCCCAATTTATGCCTGCTCTTTGGAAAATTCGGAAATATATATTTTTTATTTTACCAATTTGATAGTGTCTCTGAATTCTATGCTTTTCAATACAATCTACACGTACAGCCACACACACAACTGCCGAGTCCGTGTCACTTTGTGTAAGATATGTTTTTAACTTCTTTTCCTCTATATATATTAAAACTACTAGGTTAGTTACTCGTGTGATACACGCTAAACTAATAAATTTTGTAATTGTTTTAAATGAAACTAAATGGAATGTTGAATAAAATAAAAATATATAGTTAGAATTAATACACAAATTGAACAACTTAAATTATATGATTCATATCTTTAAAATAACTTAATTATATAATTTATATCTTTAAAATAAACAAAATTACATGTTACCAATGTCTGCAACAACAGTTAGTTATTTCTTCAATGGGTTCAATACCTTCAACCCTACCACCAACATTTTTATTATTTATCAACATTTTTGTTGTTTTTGGAAGATGTTTTTGATATACCAAGTGCCCTGCGGACAATCTCATAGATGCATTATGCAGTAAAGCCAGTTTTCAACATTGAATTAAATAAATACGCATTGCATTAATTGAATATCAATATGGAAGTAAGAAAATCTAACCATGGTGAAAAGCTCTTTACCAATTATGACAACTATATAACTAATATCTTTGTACATATATGTTTTAATGAAATTACATAACATCACTATTCATCCAGTATAAACATCATAACAACAATTGGATTGCTCTATGAAAGTGTCTATATCTTTAGGAGATTTGAGATTGTTTTCTTTGTCAACTTGAATGTTTCGAAAATAGCTAGCTTTTTCCAAATGCATCTTCCAGAATCGCCCGCTGCCCATTGTGTTACCCGAGGGGCTCCAAGTTAACCACCTCGCCTCCCCATTCAATCATCGAAGTACTGTTGAACAATTACGAAAAAAGAAGAATGATGGCTAGTAGCCCAACACATAATCATCCTAAATTGCATCCACCAATTCCCTTTGATCATGAGAAAACATCAACAAATTAGATTATTAGTTGCAATTACATGATCTTTTTAAACATGTTTATAAATCATTAACTATTTATACAATACAATAGCAAAGAAAATGTATGCCGGTCAACCCCGACTGACTTGTTTGACCTGTGGAAAAACATGTTTCAACCTAATCGTTTTGACCCGCTACCAACCCGCCCTAACTGTTACCTGCGTATCACCATATATCTTAATTGATTCTTTTTCAAGAACATGAATTGGTGATTCAACTCTTTGATCTTTTATAGTAGTTTTGATCCAAACCACTGCTTGAGGACCAACCTCAGTAATATTTGCATCTTCAACCGTGGACTTCTGACACAAGTAATTCACTTCTTAGTCAGATATATAGTTTATCGTTCAAATCGCTGTTTCAGGAGTGACCCAAGTAAAATACTCTTCTTCCACCCATGGATCTGTTGGAAATTTTGTTAGGAAAAATGATTTTTTCCTAATTTTGGACTAAAAATAAATATAATAAAATGAGCGGGTTTTATATATTTATTTGTGGGTTTGTGTTCTACGTTGGAAGGGCTTCGCAACGAACTAAACCACGTCCAAAACGGAGCTAAGATGAATGAGATATCGATGCTCAAAGTTTGGTGTTTGTAACTTGAATGCTAAAATATGTGGGAAAGTGGCACCTTGTCCCACATAGGATGAGAGATGGAACTTAAAGGGGTATTTAAGTAGGATCTCTCCATCCTTATTGTTTCATGGAAGCACTCACTAGTGTACTCGCGAAGGGTGCGGAGCACCCTACCTCGCACTCGCATTCGCACACGCGCGCGCGCGTGGCGTGGGCAATGAGGCGCAATGTGGACGCACCGCGCATGCGGGTGCAAACCTGCGCGCGCACCAGTGTGTCTTGCGCGCGCGCATGCGCGCATGGACCTGAGTGAGTATGGCACACGCGCGCATGGCAGTGAGCCAAGTGGACGCACCGCGCGTGAGGTTGCAGACCTGCGCGCGCGGCAGTGTGTCTTGCGCGCGCGCGCGCGGAAGCTTTCTGCTGCAGTTAATGCTAGTGCAGTTACATTCAGCATTTGAAACTGACGAAGTTAATGCGTTTGACTGAGAATTAAATGACGAATTAAAGTGCATTAAAGACGTTTAATGCAGTTTAATTCACCCATTTAATTCGTTTTTCAGTTTCTTCAAGACCTGCAGTATAAATAGGAGGTTCCTATGGCAGATTCAAGACACCGCATTTTTCACAAGCTTCATACAATCTTCTCTCTACAGATTTCATCATCTTCTCTCAAGGCGCAAGGTACTCGTTCGGGTTGGAGTCAAGACCGGCAGTGCAACTGCTTGAGGCTGTTGTATCCTGGAAACAAACGTGTTCTCCTAGGAGACACGAAATTTGTTTTAAGGGACCCGTGTCTAACACGATCCTCAGCCAAGAACAGTTTCGTCTGTTTAGATTTTCTGATCTTGTTTTTCCTTTTGTCAGTTGTAATAGTATTTTTTATTTCAGTTGTAATTCTGTTTTGTTCTTGTAATTCAAGTTAATAAATTATTTTATTTATTTTACACGAACGGATTCCTACAATCTTAAAACAAATTTTAAAACACCGTTCGTGTAGAATCACAATCTTCTCTGCTGTGAATTCAAAATTTTTTTTTTCTCACAGCAGGTTGTGTTTTAAAAGGTTTTTCTCTATTTTGATTCAAAGTAGCGACTTTGTCAAAACAGATCTCTGTTCTTCTACTCCTTCTTCGTCTTTGGGTTCTAAGATCTTCTCTTGTAGTCTTCAAAGATGGACTTAGAAGCTACGAGGCTGATTTTGTTACTCATCGATCTTGTTAGTAAAATAATAAATCAGCACATTTATTATTCTAACAGTTTTATTAACTTGGTTTTGTGGAATTTTTCAGAATGTCGACTGAAAATACCAACGTCAACGTTGTTGTCGGTACCCCAGCCAACACTGTGGGAGCGTCCACAGTGGCGAATCATGCTGAACGACCCGAGAAGTTCTCGGGTCTCCACTTCAAAAGGTGGCAACAGAAGATGTTCTTCTACTTGACCACCATGAACCTTGCGAGGTTCTTGACGGAGACCGTTCCCCAACCTGCGGAAGGGGAGACCGACGCTCAGGCTCTGAGCGCGGTAGAGGCGTGGAAGCACTCAGACTTTATATGCCGAGGCTATGTACTCAACGGTCTCTCGGATGCGCTGTATAAGGTGTACTATAATATCAAAACTTCCAAAGAATTATGGGAGTCTTTAGAGAAAAAGTACAAAACGGAGGATGCGGGAACAAAGAAACATGTTGTCGCCCGTTTCTTGGACTTCAAAATGGTTGATAACAAGAGTGTTATGAACCAAGTCCAAGAGTTGCAAATTATACTAAATGACATCCACGCTGAGGGAATGGTACTTAGCGAAACATTTCAAGTGGCAGCCATGATCGAAAAATTACCTCCTGCTTGGTTGGATTTTAAGAATTATCTTAAACACAAGCGAAAGGAAATGTCGGTCGAGGACCTTGTTCTTCGTCTTCGTATAGAAGAAGAAAACAGGGTGGCCCAAAAAGGCACCATTTTGCACGCTTCGGCTAAGGCAAACATGGTGGAAGTTGGGGAGTCCTCAAAGGGCAAGAAAGGCAAGGGTAAAAAGGACAACAAAGGGAAAGCAAAGGTTAGCAACCTTGGACCTAAAAAGGGGGCTGTGAAAAAGAAGTCTGCGCCTTTCCAAGGTACTTGTTACAATTGTAACGAGACGGGGCACCGTGCTAACCAATGCAAGAAACCTAAGCGTGAGCGTGCGCACATGGTTGATGAGGATGGTATGCCTCTAATCGCAATGATAACCGAGGAAGCAGCTATGATTGAAGAAGTCAACGCGATGGGTGAAAACCCAAAAGGATGGTTCGTTGACACGGGTGCAACCCGCCATGTTTGTGGAGACAAGGCTCTTTTCTCTACATTCAAGGAAGCTTCAGGTGAAGAAAAGCTTTATATGGGAAATAAAGCTACCGCAAGCATCAAGGGGGAAGGCACGGTCGTCTTGAAGATGACTTCGGGCAAGGAGCTTACCTTGACAAATGTGCTTTATGTCCCAGAGATACGGAAGAATCTCGTGTCGGGATGGATGCTCAACAAGTTTAGATTTCGTCTAATGTTTGAATCGGACAATTTTGTTCTTTCTAGACGTGGAATGTTTGTTGGAAAGGGCTTTGCCCTTAATGGTATGTTTAAAATGAATGTAATGGTTGTAAACCAAAACAAAAGTTTGAATGAAACTTCTACTTCTACTTACATGGTTGAGTCTTCTAATGTTTGGCATGGTAGACTAGGACATGTAAATTTTAATTCATTACGACGTTTAATTAAATTAAACTTAATACCAACATTCCATATCGACTCCAATCACAAATGCGAGACTTGTGTTGAATCCAAACTTACGAGATCATCGTTTAAATCGGTTGAACGAATAACCGAACCCCTTGATTTAATTCATACCGATGTGTGTGATTTAAAAGCGGTTCCCACGCGTGGAGGAAATAAGTACTTCACGTTTATTGATGATTGTACTAAATATTGCTATGTGTATTTACTTAAGAGTAAAGACGAAGCAATAGAGAAGTTTATCTTGTACAAAAATGAAGTTGAGAATCAACTTAAAAAGAAGATAAAAGCTTTGAGAAGCGATCGAGGAGGTGAATATGTTGCACCTTTTGCCGATTTGTGCGCAAAAAGTGGCATTATACATGAGTGTACACCTCCTTATTCTCCATAATCAAATGGCGTGGCGGAACGAAAGAACCGCACATTGAAAGAAATGATGAACGCCATGTTGATAAGCTCGGGAGTGAACCGAGAAATGTGGGGGGACGCCATTCTCTCAGCAAACTATCTTTTGAACAAGATACCCTTGAAAAATAGGGACGAAACTCCATATGAGTTATGGAGGAAAAAGAAACCATCGTACAAATACTTGAAAGTGTGGGGGTGCCTAGCTAAGGTGATTGTACCACCTCCTAAGGCTCTTAGGATAGGACCCAAAACTGTTGATTGCATTTTCATTGGATATGCACATCAAAGTAGTGCACATCGTTTTCTTGTATATGAATCCAAGAATCCCAATGTACACAAACACACTATCATGGAGGCAAATTCTAATATCGTCTCATATTTTGAGAATGTGTTTCCTATGTTAGGACAAACACATGCACCTTTATCAAGAGCGGTTGATGAAGCCGGTCCAAGTTCGTCTACATGGTTAGATGAACCAGGACCAAGTTCATCTACTAGGATAGATGAAACACATGAACGACCTGAGGTCGAGGAGGGTGAGCTTAGACGAAGTAAATGACAAAGGGTTGAAAAATCCTTTGGTCCTGACTTCATGAGCTACATGGTTGAGGGTGAGCCCAATACCTACCGCGAGGCGGTTACCTCCGCAGAAGGACCTCAATGGCAAGAAGCAATTAAGAATGAAATTGATTCTATATTGCAAAATCATACTTGGGAGTAAGTAGATCTTCCACCTGGTTGTAAACCACTTGGATATCGTTGGATATTCAAAAGGAAGATGAAAGCTGACGGAAGTATTGATAAATACAAGGCAAGGTTAGTAATCAAAGGATTTAGACAAAAGGAGGGTCTAGACTACTTTGATACTTACTCGCCTGTGACGCGAATAACCTCTATACGATTGGTTCTTGCAATTGCGGCTCTAAGAAATTTGGAGTTCACCAAACGGATGTAAAGACCGCATTTCTAAATGGCGATTTAGAAGAAGAAATTTACATGGAACAACCTGAGGGTTTTTCCGCCCCTGGAAACAAGGGTAAAGTATGTAAATTGGTCAAGTCTTTGTATGGCTTGAAGCAAGCTCCAAAACAATGGCACCAAAAGTTTGATCATGTCATGATTGACAATGGTTTCAAAATAAATGAGTGCGACAAGTGTGTTTATTTTAAAGACACACCAAGAGGTTATGTGATTTTATGTCTTTATGTAGATGATATGCTTATCATTGGGAGTGATGATAAGATGATCAACTCAACGAAAGACATGTTGAAAGCGAGGTTTGACATGAAAGACATGGGTCTCGCGGATGTGATTCTTGGAGTTAAAATCACTAGAACCCAAAATGGTCTTGTGTTGAGTCAATCTCACTACGTGGACAAGATCCTTAGGAAATTCAATTCGGATGATACGAGTGTAGCTCGATCTCCAATTGATAATACCCAACGCCTAAGGAAGAATAGAGGCGAGAGTGTTTCTCAGTTAGAGTACTCAAGGATCATTGGTAGTCTAATGTATCTAATGACATGTACTAGACCCGACTTAGCGTATGCTGTGAGCAGGCTAAGTAGATACACCAGTAATCCTAGCGAGGATCATTGGAAAGCTATCACGAGGGTGCTCAGATACATAAGATACACAAGAGACTATGGATTGCATTATACCCGTGATCCAGCAGTGATCGAAGGATACACTGACGCAAACTGGATATCGGATATAAAAGATCATAGATCGAAAAGTGGATATGTGTTTACACTTGCGGCGCAGCTATAGCTTGGAAGTCTTCCAAGCAAACGGTTATAGCTAGATCTACGATGGAATCCGAATTCGTCGCTTTAGATAAAAGCGGGGAAGAGGCGGAGTGGCTACGTCAATTTGTGGAAGATATTCCAAGATGGCCAAAGCCGTTGACGGCGATCTGCATACATTGTGACAATCAGTCTGCTCTTGCTAGAGCACAAAGCATGATGTACAATGGCAGATCAAGGCACATTCGACGTAGACACAACACGGTACGACAACTTATCTCAACGGGTGTTATCTCAGTTGACTATGTGAGGTCAAATGAGAACATTGCGGACCCGTTAACAAAAGGCTTAAGCACAGAGAAGGTGTATAGGTTGTCAAGAGGAATGGGACTAAAGCCCATAGATGAAGGGAATATGAGGGAAACCTAACCTAGTTGACTGGAGATCCCAAGATCTAGGTTCAATAGGCAAACTTAATCATGAACCCAAAGGGAGTCACTGTGGGGGGTGCCCCAAAAATCAATAAAGGGAGTTTGTATACTTCCTAGTCCATTCCAATCATTGACATGAAGGAAAGGTTAAGCATGTTGAGGTTAAGGATTTTGAGGAAATGCAAATTAACCATGATGCTTTTAATGATTCAGAGGAATCACCTATGTTAGAGAGAAGTGGGGTCGCTTCGAATGGATTTGTGGGGAGGCGCAAATCCTAGAGCTCTCGCAGAACCAGGAACGTGTTCCATGACCATAAACGGACACAACCATGAGGTCTTGACTCGACTAGGGAGAGCATTGTGTGAATGTATATTGTCGCCTACATAAATGGGGGATTGTTCAAGGACACCGCGTCTACAAGACCCTAGGAGGCTAAGTATGCTTCACAAAAGGAGGTTCAAAGGTTACACCTACCTATCTTGCAATGCTCAACTGTTGAACGCGTATCGTTGAAACTTGATAGATCGATTTCTATTCATGTGGGGGATTGTTGGAAATTTTGTTAGGAAAAATGATTTTTTCCTAATTTTGGACTAAAAATAAATATAATAAAATGAGTGGGTTTTATATATTTATTTGTGGGTCTGTGTTCTAGGTTGGAAGGCTTCGCAACGAACTAAACCACGTCCAAAACGGAGCTAAGATGAATGAGATATCGATGCTCAAAGTTTGGTGTTTGAAACTTGAATGCTGAAATATGTGGGAAAGTGGCACCTTGTCCCACATAGGATGAGAGATGGAACTTAAAGGGGTATTTAAGTAGGATCTCTCCATCCTTATTGTTTCATGGAAGCACTCACTAGTGTACTTGCGAAGGGTGCGGAGCACCCTAACTCGCACTCGCATTCGCACACGCGCGCGCGCGCGCGTGGCGTGGGCGATGAGGCGCAATGTGGCGCTTTGATGGCGCACTTTCCACTTCGCACGCTCGCATCGCCGCGAGCCGCTTGAGAGCCGCCTTTGTATTTTTGACCGCGCGCGAGTACACATGGCACGGAGGCGCGCGGTTGCGCGCATGGTGCATGGGTCCTGCTGTGTCGTGTGCGGCGCACCAGAGTGAGCCAATACGGCGCGACTGTGTGGCGCGCTCGTATAGGCTCACAGGTGACGTGGCGCACGCGCACATGGACTTGAGCCAAGTGGACGCACCGCGCATGCGGGTGCAAACCTGCGCGCGCACCAGTGTGTCTTGCGCGCGCGCATGCGCGCATGGACCTGAGTGAGTATGGCGCACGCGCGCATGGCAGTGAGCCAAGTGGACGCACCGCGCGTGAGGTTGCAGACCTGTGCGTGCGGCAGTATGTCTTGCGCGCGCGCGCGCGGAAGCTTCCTGCTGCAGTTAATGCTAGTGCAGTTACATTCAGCATTTGAAACTGACGAAGTTAATGCGTTTGACTGAGAATTAAATGACGAATTAAAGTGCATTAAAGACGTTTAATGCAGTTTAATTCACCCATTTAATTCGTTTTTCAGATTCTTCAAGACCTGCAGTATAAATAGGAGGTTCCTATGGCAGATTCAAGACACCGCATTTTTCACAAGCTTCATACAATCTTCTCTCTACAGATTTCATCATCTTCTCTCAAGGCGCAAGGTACTCGTTCGGGTTGGAGTCAAGACCGGCAGTGCAACTGCTTGAGGCTGTTGTATCCTGGAAACAAACGTGTTCTCATGGGAGACATGAAATTTGTTTTAAGGGACCCGTGTCTAACACGATCCTCAGCCAAGAACAGTTTCGTCTGTTTGGATTTTCTGATCTTGTTTTTCCTTTTGTCAGTTGTAATAGTATTTTTTATTTCAGTTGTAATTCTGTTTTGTTCTTGTAATTCAAGTTAATAAATTATTTTATTTATTTTACACGAACGGATTCCTACAGGATCACCAATTCAATCACAAATTTATTCATCAACCAACACATAACCTTTTAATAAAAACATGTTTAGATAAACAATAATCAATTATTAAAATTCCATTTAGCATTGGTTACAAAATAACATGCCTAAATAACTTCCAACATTGGCACTTGCTTTCGGATGAATGCCGAAATGATAATTCACTGCAAAAATATAACCACAGACGTCAATACATAAATCTTGTGTATGGTATATCATTAAAGCATACAAGGATGATATGATGCTTTATACTTCAAAAAGCATATAAGTTTAACAATTCAGTTCAATTAATCGCACATATTCTTAAAGCGTACGACCGAACCAGACCACATTTCCTGGTTAACTTTTTTTTATTGATTTGGTTTGGCGTTCCTTAGCATGTATCACTCTTGTTTAGTTGAAAAGAAAGAAGTTAAAAAATAAATAAACAATATATGTCATATCAGGTACCATACCTGCAGGCTGCAACCATTATTTTTTCTTCTTCTAGAAGAAGTTTAGGGTGTCATCTTCACATTTTCTTCTTTTGAACCACCCTAGCATTCTTAAATATTACTCTCTGTCTCCTATACCCAAATACTTAAACACAAAATTGTTAAATGTGCTAAACGAATCAAAAGTCAAGTAAGTGTTCCTGAGTCGCACTATGCTAAAATACAGTCCGTTAAATGGGCTAAATGAATAATAACACGAACAAAATACATGAGTGGATTCACGAATAATAGTAAAAACTTGAAGTTCTTTCGGATGGAACAAATATTGTGATCTACATTCAAGAACAGATTTAAAAAATGCATGACATGAGTTTTATAGTTTAAATCATTTGTTGAATTGACATCAAAATTAACCAACATCATAACAGATCAACAGAACAATCATTATTTATAACTAATTACCAATTTAAAGCATGATTCATTGAGATTTGAGAATATTTGCAGTGGCGTTATATGAAGTTTCAAAAACCTATAAGGATTATTCGAATTGCATATACTAAAACCATTTGATCTATTTTCCAGTACCCCCTTACCTCGATCTCTACCAGAAACACCATCACAATCCATCTCACACCCACACTGTGAACACATTTTAAAGTTATCAATCGGAAATCCAGTAGATGCAATTCCAATCGAAAACCCTAGCTCATAATCAGTCCTATAAACTTCAAGAATATTAAGCCAAAAGAAAAACACCTTCATCAGTCTCCAAAAATCCCCTTGTTATACCTTATTTTCATTTGTGACGTAAGTTTAAAATAGTAAATTCCCATATATTGAAACTTACTTAACTCTTTTGGTGAGAAATTCAAATTAAAAAAAAAAAGAACCCTATAGATCACAAATATTGATTATGGTATTTAATCAAGACCCATTTTACTATTTGACCAATTTGACATGGAACTGCAGAATAATCGACATAAGAGAACATTACACTGTAGTTATGGGAAATTGATTAGACCGTAAACAACAACTCAAATTAAACACGGACACAAAGTATTAAGAGAAACTCACAATCGATTACGAACAAACCCTATACAGTGTCAATATTGATGAACAAACACTCTCAAGCGACTGATGCCAGAGGTTTTGACCATCAGATATGAGAGGAATGGAATTAATGTGAAGAGGAAGATTTTTAAATCTGGTATCTGGTTGAGTGAAGATCCATGATACTTCAAGAAAGTGGCAGATGTAGGCATACTCCATAGCGAATCGAGAAATAGGTTTTCATCTCATCAGGGGCAACATAATTAAGGAGGAGGATGGGGAGGGATGCGTAGCATGGTAACCTAATTAGAACGGCAGAATAAAATCGTCGATGGGAACAAAATACGCCACGTGTAAAAAAAACGCTACATGGCAGCGAAAGAGAGATCTAAATAGAGCCTAAAATAATAGAAGGGGGCTGAAAACCAGCCAAGTGTATTCTTATTTTGATTTATAAATATAGAGATTGGCTGTCTAATGGTATCCTGATCTCTTTTAATTCCGCAGTGTTGCGTCATATTATCCGTAACTACCTTAAAACATGTTAATTGATGGTAATACTATCCCAGACCATGGACACACCACTTTTACACTACCTTCTCTCTACACTCTCATCAACACACCACAAATCGGTGAATGCTTGAGTATTTGACTATCCAGATTGGGTACCTAAGGAACCGCCATCAATGTTCCTTATCAGGTACCCTACCCATTAAATAGTATTTCTGGATACAGACTGACCATTCAGGATATTTGATAAGTTTGGTATCCTGAACTTATATCTTATTTTCGACTAACCCATATTTGCACATGTTTTTAAAATTGATACAACTCGCTCTTTCTATTGGAGAATGCGACCGTTGGCGCCATAGACCAGGTTTACAAGGTTCACTAGGGAATATTCCAATTAAGACGTTGGTTGATCAATCTAAGGGTTACACTCTTTTTACACTCACATCCGTATACTCACTTGTTCTCTCTTGCAGATTATTCACTTGCGATTACACAATCACTTACACTAGAATTCGTTGTACAGTCAACCAACCCTATTCTCGAGTTGTACTTCTTACATTGTTTTAATAATATTGACTATGGTAGATGACTTTTATAGTCGTCTCCCGAGGTTTTGTGTCGGTGATCTCTACTGATCAAGGGCTTTCCTCGCTATATCGAGTGTCCTTCACTGTTTTATACTTATTTCAATTTAATTATCCTGAGCCATATTCCAACATTCTAAGAAGTATTTTTAGCAAATCAAACAGTTTATTTACATCAACAATTAGTATTTTAATTTACAAAATTAGTAACATTTTTTGCAATATTTCTCATTAATCAAGGATTAGTACACTACCTCACTTAATAGATTTGATCACTAAATTGTTTAATTAGGTAATTTTTGACCAAAACACTTATATTATATAAATATAAAACTTAGAAAAAAAACGTTAAACTCATGATGTGATTTATTGATTGGCGCATGAAATTAATTCATCAACCAAAAGGTGGGATGCGTTTTGGGATGTTACGCATTTAATAAAATAATATTTAAATCTAATAAATTTTAAAAAAAAGGAGAGAAAATGTTTGATTTCGTCCGTTACGGGGCAACACCCCTTTCCATGGGGTTGCGGTGAGCGTTAAGCAACCTTCTATGCAGCATGAATGGTGGGCTAAAAGGGAGGTGTGTGGTCTACCTCATGCCAAGAAGATGGTAGTGGGCCCTTCCTTTTCAATCAATCAAACATTTTCTCTCTTTTTTTAAGATTCATTAGATTTAAATATTATTTTATTAGATGTGTAACAACCCAAAAACGGATTTGGTAATTAAACCAAATTAACTGAGATGAGCAGGTAAAATATCGTTAGTGGCCGGTAAAATTTAACCCTATAAACATTAGGATTTGATTAAATTAACTTAATGTTAAATAAAAGATGATTGAATGCCTTGAAGAAAGTAAATGTTTTATAAGATAAAGTTGTAAAGACCGGGTTGTCGGTACTTAATCTAAGTCGGGTTGTAACATTCCCGAGCTTAGTAAATTGAATTACCATGTTCACTTGACAATTGACATGAAGTGTATAACTATGAATATTGACCTAGTTAACCTAGTTGTTTATTAATGAAGATTAATTGGGTTATAAACAACAAAATACAAAACAAAACAGGGAGGGACTAAAATTGCATATCCTTGTTAAAAATATAAAAAGGGAAGAAAATAAAACACATACATACAATGTATATGTGTGCGTGTTGTATTTAGAGAGAGATAAGGAGAACACCACCCAAAAGTCTCAAACAAAGGAAATATGGTATGTTGTAATTTCATCACAACAAATTTAAGGTGCAACTGAGATGGATAATCCTTGCATGTTTAAAGGATTTGAATCATCTAGTCCTAAAAACCCAAGGTATGTTGTAATTTCACATGTTGGTGGATTCCTATGGAAAAGGAACTTGAATGTATAATCTTGATTTGGATATTATAGATAGTATGATGAAATTGATGAAGTATTTGTGTTTACGATCATCATACTTGCTAGTATATGTGAAATCCTTGAACAATTTAGAGACTAGGTCAAGTGTTCATACATACCATGAAGTGGGTTATGATGAAATATATTGATGATAAATTTAGTTTAGAATCATGACATGAATGGAAATACATGAAGAAATCATATGCATGATAGTTCTAGGTTAAGACCCCTCATAAGAGGTGAAGTGGGTTTTGACTTGATTTTAAGAAAATTAGCCTCTTTAGGTTAATTTGTATATACTAGTCTTCTGATATGAAATCTTGATGATTGAATGTAGTTAAATAACATGAAGTGTGAATACTAGTGAATACATGGTAATTTGCTAGAATTTAGACCCATCGGGTAAGGGTTAAAAAAGATGTCCACAAAGTGTTTGATGGAATGCCTAAATGATTTTTATTGAATTGTTAGTGCATTTAAGTGTGACAGTTGGCAGTTTAACTTTTAAAAGTCAAACTAACATATAATGGAATCGAATGAGAAATATGGTATAAAGTCTATAAGGTGTGATGGTCATGTTGAAGGACGACTAATCTAACCATCTTGTGGATGTTATGTGATAATTTCCTTCGTGCAAACTAGGTAAGAGTTTGGAAATGAATGGGTCAAGCGGGTTAAATACGCGAGAAAGCATGATCGGACGCGATGTAAGTAAAGCTTACACCTCCTAGAATAGGATCACTACTTAAGTGATAGGAAATAAATTGGTCACAAATAATGAATTTTGGAAATAAGACCCTATGGTGTAAACCAAAACGGGTTAAACAAGTAAAATGGCGAGTAACCACATATTGGTTATTAAATAATGAAATTTGGAAATAAGACCCTAGGTGTAAACTATAACAGGTCAAAAGAGTAAAATAGTGAGTAACCACTAACAATTATTAAATAATGAATTTTGTAAATAAGACCATATGGTGAAAACCATAATGGGTCAAACAAGTAATGTGGCGAGTGACCATTTATTGGTTATTAAATAATGAATTTTGGAAATAAGACCCTATGGTGTAAACCATAATGGGTCAAACGAGTAACCACATATTGGTTATTAAATAATGAATTTTGAAAATAAGACCCTATGGTGTAAACCATAACGGGTATAATGAGTAACCACAACCCTATGGTTTAAACCATAATGGGTCAAACGAGTAAAAAGGTGAGTAACCACATATCGGTTATTAACATAAGGAATTTTTGAAATAAGACCCTGTGGTGTAAACCATGACGTGTCAAATGGATAAGATGGTAAGTTTGCACCTTTTTAGGAATAAATAATACTTCTTTAGATTGAAATGCTAAAAGGGTAGGCCAAGAACGGATCAAATGGACAATCGGGTCAAATGATGATGTTATCACCATTTGAATATGATATTTAAAGCTTTGTTTATTAAGTTGCACGATTATAGGTAAGCATAATGTATGGGCATGCATTGTGGTGTGTGTTTGGTGTGATATGTTTTTATTAATATTTTAAGCCTTTTTAACACATTAGTCAAGTTTTAAATTTATAGAACACGATATTCTACTAACACTAAACACACATGGGCAAGTGCACCCATCGTGAGCGTACTATAGCATTGGTAAGATACCGAGGTCGTCCAAGGACACAAGAGCTTTTAGTACCGGTTTATCCTCAACGTCTAATCAAATAAAAGTTTTTAGAAAAGGTTTTAAACATAAAAATAAAAATAAAAAATGCTAAAAATAAAAATAAAATAAAACAGATAGACAAGATGAATCACTTGGATCCGACTCGCCTTTACTGTAACCTTTAATGATTTCCACACTTTTGCACTTTTTAAGAGCTTATCTTAGTTATAGTAGTAGGTCCCTCTTTTGAAGGTGACGTTACCCTCAACCCAGTGGTTTGAGTCAGCAAGGATACAATCCCAACGGGTCGGAATATTGGAAGATAATTAATTAAGTTATTAATGCGAAAAGTGGTAGGCCCCTTTTTTGAAGGCGACGTTACCCTCGGCTAAGTGGTTTGAGTCAGCAGGGATACAATCCCAAGTAGCCGGTTTAATGTATTAATAGTAGTTTACATATGAGGGGATCAAGCCATTCACACCCCCGCCATCCAATACTAGTGGGTATTGAAGGAGGTCCTAGTAAGCTTGACCCAGGTCCTTGCAGGATCTATACATTGAACAAGGTAAGAACCTTACCAAACCATTCCCTTAACCCCTGACCAGGCAGCCAACATATCTCTATATAGACCGTAGAGATATGAATGGTGAAAATCTTTTACTTTATATAGACAGTAAAGTAATGCCAAGACACCACGGACATAAGAAACTAGTTATTAAAGTCATTAATACAAAACCAAATAAAAAGTGCGAAAAGATTAAAAATCAAAAGTATTACATTAAAGACTTGTCTTCACCAAGTGATGTAAGAGACTTAGCCAAACATGGCCTTTGATTGACAAGAACTCTTACGATCAATCTTGGATCCCGAGACTACTACACACACTCTAAGGTGGATGATGGATGATGGTGGTGGATGTGGGTGTTGTAGTGGTGGTGAAGTGGGAGAGAGGTGGTTTGCCAAGGGATGCCTTTGAAGTGAACCAAGCACCTCTATTTATAGCATGTACAGAAGCCCGGCCATGGCCCCGTGTCCGCTGGACATGCCCCCGTGGCCGTCCTCTTTCTCTTCCTTCATTAATTGTTCTTGTCTGCATTAGGCTCCACACGGCCCCGTGTTCGCTGGGCACAACCCCGTGTGCAGAAGCGTATCTGTACTACCAAGATTTGCAAGATTCTGCAAATCTTAGCGTTGACCACGCCCCGTGCTCAGTGGGCACGCCCCCGTGGTGAGCAATGGAAGCTTCTACACCTTTTTGTCTTTTCTGCAGACGTCTGGCCACGTCCCCGTGCTCAGTGGGCACGGGGCCGTGGTCAGCCTTCTATTTCTTGTTTTTGCTGGGGAAGATGCTATCGAGGGGTTGTGCATGCCACGTTTATTCCTTCCTTTGTATTTGTGTTAGTTTTTGCTGCATATTTGTTACTTTTGTTCATTTAAGCTCATTTGGTCCTGAAAATTCAAAAGGAAGACAAAAGCACACTTTTTCAAACATTAGTACTAAAAACGGGTTAGTTTTATGCCTCATTTGATGTAATTTATATGCTGCATTTTGCACACCTCACATTGCCATGAATTAGGAAAGTTGATGCTTAATGAGACTATTTGAATCTAAGTATTAAACTATGTGAGACTTGATGCTTAATGAGACTATTTAAATCTAAACCGTGTTTAACTATGTGAGACTTTTACTCTACGTGATGTTTTTGTGATGCTTATATGTGAATAGTATGAATCTTGACTCTTGTGATGCTAGAAACTTGACACTTGATTCTTATTGAACGAGAAACTTGACACTTATTGAATGAGAAACTTAATACTTGTTGAACGAGAAACTTGATACTTATTGAACGAGACACTTGATACTTATTGAACGAGAAACTTGATACTTAGTTGAACGGGAAACTTGACACTTATTGAACGGAAAACTAGCTTAAGCGTAGACTTGAAACACGGAAACTTCTGTAATGGTTACTCACAATAATACGCAACTCACCACTTAATCTAGCCCGCAAAATGAACCAAAGTTGGATAAACTAGCAAACGGGATTTGGCTGTCCGAATGGACATCCGATCGGATGACCATCCGATCGGAGACCAGAAAGCCATCCGACCCCATTGCACTCTCCACCGACCAGCTGTCACTATCACCTATAAATAGGGCCCTTGACCCTTCATTTCACACCTTTGCCTCTACCATTCGACCACACGCACTCTCAGTCACTTTAATCAAGATTCAAGCCCATTCCGTAAGTATTTCTCCCCAACCCTTGTACGACTTTCATCATTTATCACTTCTACACCACATTCTTCATCAAAATCACACGAACACTTCAACATTTTCTCGGAAACCAACTGGTTTGGTCCTCTTGAAGGTGGTTTCCACTCAGTTGTTCATACAAACTGTTGTGGAGCACCAATTCACCAAGATCGGCCCAGATCTAAAGGATTTTCACAACTTTTAAACAAAATCTAAAGGATTATCACACTTTTATATCAGATCTGACGGAGCTTCATGTGTTTCCGGCTCGGATCTAGTGAACATCATGCTTTGCAACTAATTTTCAAACTTTTCTTCAACTTTTATACAAAACATTGGTGGAATCAGACTCAAACAGACTCTCGACTCCTTCTTTAGTCAGAAGTCGGCTTGGAAACTGAATTCCACCGGAAAGCGGGCTGATTAACGGGTCCAAACATGAGACCTGATCAGAAACAGCTCATCGGTTCGAAAAGGGGTGGTACCCATTTGATTAAACGAGCTGGGTTTGGTACGTTTCCGTTGTTTGACATGTCGCCACACTGTCTCCGTTAACTCAAACTTAGAAAACTTCACGAAACTTCACTCACTGATTGTCTGTTTGAATGGCCGTCCGATCGGATGACCATTCGTCCAGAGGATCTGTCTATGATGTCACTTGTTGTTTGTTTTACAGGACACTATGATCAAAACATTGAAAACTTTCACAGTTCACAAACACCCATTGTTCGAATGGCCATCCGTTCGAATGGTCATCCGTCCGGATGACCATCCGCTCAGGTAGTCTGTCTGATACTTTTACTCGATTTTCGCACTATTCGGCACACTGTTCCCAGCCGATTCAGCTCTTAGAGGACTTATGGTCTGTTCCCCGCACGCAGGCTGATCCAGCGCTCCCTTCGATCCAATTTAGCAGTGTTTGGTTTTAAGCACCCATGTGAGTATACTCGATCCCTTTTTGTTTTAAACACTTTTGGGATGCAACATGTATTCTATATCAAGACACTTGACATTTGAAACTTATACGAAACATACTATATCCGCATTAAACATGAAACATGATACTTGTGATACTTGAGACTTTTATGCTAGGTGAACGTTTAATCCCTGTGTGTAGTTCCGCCTTAACAATTATAGCGCTATAGGAGTAACACCCGCCCCCCTTGAGTCTTGGGGTATTGTTAGGATGAGAGATATTAACCTCCCATTATTCTCTGGGAAAGGCACTTTAATGCGTTGGAAAGTTGGGCTATCACTTGGACTGCGTTAACTAGCATGGTGAAACCTGTTATATGTTTTCGTGTTGGATACAAGTTTTAAACATTTAAAGTATTATGCTACGTATTCAAACTTGTATGCTCGCCAACATTTTCGTTTATTGTATTTTAATACATGTTGCAGGTTGATAGTAGTTGGGAAACAAGAAACAAGCTAGGATGATGCTTAGAAACTCATCTTAGATAATTAGACACTTGGAACAATAATTGTTATGTTATTTTGACACACTACGTTGGATGTGTAATGTGGTTGACATTTTAGACTTATTTATAAAAATTTGATTTATCTATATCGAAACGATTAGCGTTGTGGATTCTCTTGAACAATATGATTCGCTTAGTGCCGTGCCCCGATGTTTCCGCCATCGGTTGGGGTGTGACAGATTGGTATCAGAGCCATAACTATAGGGAATTAGGAAAAGTAGGAATGCTTTGCCCTAGTCTATAGTTCTAGGAAATTCTGACTCTTATTTTTTGTTTAAAACTTATGCATTCTACCTTACATACTTCCTAGCAATTCCTCTTTAAACTTACATGCCTTTCCTAAGGCGCACACAATACACACTTGGATGCTTTGAAAACACTCTTGAAACACAACCGAAACGACTCATCAAAATAGGGGTGATTCCCGCCTTTGATGACGACTTTCACTCAGCGATGTTTATATTTTTGCACGAAATTTACCCTCAAGTTAGGAGTGACATCCAAACCTTGAAGGGAAGTTTCCATTTCATATTCTAATAGGTCTTATCATTGGATAAGTACCAGCTATATTAGGGTACGATGTTATCAAGTTAGAGGTGAAACTCGTATCTTGATAACTAGTCCCACTCCTTGACTCTCAGTCTCGCCAAAGTCTCGAATTGTCCCAATCAATTGAGGACGTATAGTAACCGACAGGACAAATATCGTAGGCCTAACATCGATGAACGTATTTGTTTAGTCGGCCAAAGCACGTTACCTTAATTCGAAAGGGGCTCGATTTACTTTGGTTAGTCAACGTTTCTCTACCCGGAACAATCCTGTGATTTATAAGCCTACCTTTTTATGTTATCCCGATTTATATATGGTTTTACACTCGATGTTTTGTTCATTTTGAAAATGTTACACGAATCGCACTATCTCCGCAACCTAAAACACTAATAATAACCTCTTGAGAACGAACTAAATTTACGATGCTTCATTCATTCATATTATACTACGTGGAAGTCTTGATTAAACTATGTGAAACATGTTGAATGCTTTGTGATGTGTGAAACAACTTGAGCCTTTTACGTGATCATGTGAAACTTTATGCTATTTTACGTAATCATGAAACTATGTTATTAAACGAAACATTATGATCTAGACTCATTCGATCCTTTCTTGGATCTTTAGATGTCGTCAAGTCGTCTCAACAACCCCCGCAAGAGATCTAAGGCCAACACCTAGAAGAAGATGATGTCTTTTATGGCCGACCAGATCGCGCGGATTGTTCCCAAGATCGTCACTGAAATTCAGGGATCCAACATTCATCCCTCCTCTGTTGACTCGAAAGCAGTCCAACCTAAGCCTGTGAGCTTACACTACAAACACTTTATCTCTTGCAATCCTAAGCCATTTACGGGTAGTGATGGGGTGACTGCAATGCTGGAGTGGTTCGACAACATCGAAGTTACTTTCATCAACAGTGAGTGCCCTGAGCATCTAAAGACTAGGAGTGCAACCGACATGTTTCAAGGCAGAGCTCTAGAATGGTGGACAAATGAGAAGAATATTCACTCCAACGATGAAGATTATGCTTTACCCTGGGCTGAGGTTAGGGAGATGATGATGCTTGAATTCTGCCCTCCGCGTGAGCAGCAGAAACTTGAGGACGAGTTCTTGCATCTGAAACAAGTTGGGGATGACAATCTGGCTTATACTACCCATTTTAAGCAACTCAGCATCATTGTGCCTCATTTGGTGTCTACTCCTAAACGCATGATCACCAAGTACATCCATGGGTTGCCTCCTGCTATGCGTGATACCATAGAAGTAGCTCAGCTCGAATCTATTGAAGAAGTTTACCATCTTGCAGCAAGTTTGAACAATAACCATGTTCGTGATAAACAGTTTGGAAACTCTACTCCCTTGAAACCTGCTAACCAAATCACGCAGTAACCAAGTGGCAGCAAGAACAAGAAACGAAAATCTCAAAACTCTGGCGGCAATGCAATTGTCCCTGCTGCAAATTCAAACCCTGCTGACAATGCTATTTTGCCTGCTGCTACTCCAAACCTTCCTGCTTCAGACAACACCAAGAAGTTGTACACTAGGGTTCATCCCAAGTGTGCCACTTGCAACTATCATCACCCTGTCAACTCAGCTTGCCGTCTGTGTACCAACTACAATCGTTGTGGTCACACAACCCCTTACTGCCGTCAAGCCAATCAGGTTCAGCAAGCATGCCAGCTCAGCAAGCTCAGCAGAACCCCAAACCAGCAAACAACGTGCGAGCATGCTACAAGTGTGGGGACACCACTCATATCCGTTCGCAATATCCCCAGTTGAATCAGGAGCAACAGCAAGCCGATTGAGGACGAGCGTTCAACATCAACACGAATCAGGCATGTAACGACAATGATGTCGTTAATGGTACATTTCCTTTAACAATCTTTACGTTCGATACTATTTGATACTGCTGCCGATAAAAGCTTTGTTTCCGTTGAATACGAATCTTTGTTAAACTGTGCACGCTCTAAACTGCCTAATTCGTTCTCAGACGAGATTGCCAATGGTAAGTCTATTCTAGTTGATTCTATTCTCCGTGATTGTTCCCTGACTCTTAACGATCACGTTTTCACTATTGATCTTATACCCATGCAATTGGGTAGTTTCGATATAATAATCGGCATGGAATGGTTGCGTAAGAACAGTGCTGAAATTGCTTGTCACGAGAAGTGTGTTCGTTTACCCCTCCCATCTGGTGAAACTTTGTACGTTTATGGAAACCGACCTTCTAGAGGACTGAAACTGATGTCATGCACTCAAGCGAATAGATGCTTACGTAAACAGTACTTTGCCTTATTGGCCCACATAGTGGAACAAAAGGTCAAGGGAAAGATTGTAAGTGATGTTCTAGCAGTGTGTGATTTTCGTAGTCTTCCTCCACCTCGATCTGTTGATTTTCGTATTAATCTCATACCTGGTTCAACTCCTGTTGCTAAAGCACCTTACCGACTTGCACCCTCTGAGATGCAAGAGTTATCTAGTCAGCTGCAAGAACTACTCGACAAAGGTTTTATACGTCCCAGTACCTCACCTTGGGGTGCTCCGTGTTATTCGTCAAGAAGAAAGATGGTTCATTTCGCATGTGCATCGACTATTGCGAACTTAACAAACTCACCGTCAAGAATCGTTACCCTCTCCCCCGAATCGTTACCCTCTCCCCGCGACCAACTACAAGGTGCAAGCTGTTTCTCTAAAGTCGACCTTCGATCCGGTTATCACTAGCTTCGTTTTCTCGAGGAAGATGTTCCCAAAACCGCTTTTCGCACATGTTATGGACATTACGAGTTCGTCTTTATGCCTTTTGGTTTGACCAACGCACCCGCCGTATTCATGGACCTTATGAATCGTGTTTGTAAACCTTATTTGGATTGTTTTGTGATAGTCTTTATTGATGATATCCTTATTTATTCAAAGAACCAAGCTGATCATGCACGACACTTTCGCCTCATGTTAGAACTATTACGTGGTGAACGCTTATATGCAAAGTTTTCTAAATGCGAATTTTGGATTAATTTTTATGTTATTGTCTTATTTGACCTTTAAAAAACAAATGGGTACAATTTCTCAGGCACGTTGTTAGTAAGCAAGGAATTCATGTTGACCCTTCCAAAATCGAAGCTGTGAAGAATTGGAGTACGCCTAAATTCGCATATGAGATCCGCTCCTTCTTGAGATTGGCGGGTTATTACCGACAATTCATCTCGGACTTTTCAAAGATCGTTGTTCCTCTCACTTCGTTAACTCAGAAAGAGAAACCTTTTGCTTGGGGTCCTGAGCAAGAGGAATCCTTTCAAACTCTTAAGAACCTGCTCTGTAACACTCCTGTACTTGTTCTCCCTCATGGGAATGATGATTTCATGGTATATTGCGATGCCTCAAACCGTGGACTTGGTTGTGTGCTCATGCAACGGGGCAAGGTCATCGCTTATGCCTCCCGGCAGCTCAAAATACTTGAGAAAAACTATACTACTCACGATTTAGAGTTTGGCGCAGTTGTTTTTGCGTTAAAGATCTGGCGACCCTACCTATATGGTACTAAGTGTGTGGTTTTCACTGACCATAAGAGCCTGCAGCACATCTTTAACCAGAAAGAACTGAATATGCGTCAGTGACGATGGGTAGAGTTGCTTAACGACTACGACTGCGATATTCGCTTCCATTCTGGCAAAGCGAACGTCGTGGCCGACGCTCTTAGTCGTAAGACTCATGTTAGTAGCATTCGCTATTTTCAGATCATTAGCGATCTTCATGCCTGTATCCGTGAAGCTCAATACTCGTCAGCCAACGAATGTAGTATAATCGTAGAAATACGAGGTGCTTTTATTGACCAACTCGAAACGAAGTCTGATGAACTTCAATACTACCTCAATCGCATCTGGGTGCCAGATCGCGACAATCTTCGTGAGCTCATTATGAATGAGGCTCACAAATCCCCATACTCTATTCATCCTGGTGCCGATAAGATGTACCATGACTTGCACACGACTTATTGGTGGCGTGGTATGAAGAAGGAGATCGCCGCGTACGTCTCGAAATGTCTTACTTGCTCGAAAGTCAAAGCCGAACATCAAAGTCCTTCAGGTCTTCTCGAACAACCCGAAATCCCTATTTGGAAATGGGATAGCATAGCTATGGATTTTATAAATAAACTACCTCGAACACCTTCAGGTCATGATAGTATATGGATAATCATTGACCGTTTGACCAAATCAGCCCACTTTCTTCCTATTTGCGAAGATTTCAAAGTGGAGAGACTATCTCGAATCTACACTGATGAAATCATATGTCGTCATGGTATACCCATCGACATAATCTCTGACCGTGATGGTCGCTTTACGTCTCGTGTTTGGCAAACATTTCAGTCTGCTATGGGTTCTCTCTTGAATCTTAGTACGACCTTTCATCCTCAAATGGATGGACAGACCGAACGCACTATTCAAACCCTAGAGGATATGCTCCGTTCTTGTGTCATCGACTTTGGTGGTAATTGGGATGTACATTTACCATTGATCGAGTTCTCGTACAACAACAGATATCATTCCAGTATTCAGATGGCTCCCTTCGAAGCTTTATACGGTCGCAAGTGCCGATCTCCTCTCAGTTGGCATAAGATTGGTGACAAGCAACTTACTGGCCCTGAGATCATTCAAGAGACGACGGACTAGATTCTTCAAATCTGTGATAACTTGATCAAGGCTAGGAGCAGACAAAAGAGCTATGCTGACAAAAGGCGTAAGCCTTTGGAATTTAATGTTGGAGATCACGTTCTACTCAAAGTATCTCCCTGGAAAGGGGTGATACATTTTGGTAAAAAGGGAAAGCTTGTCCCTCGCTATGTGGGTCCCTTCAAGATACTTGAAAGGATTGGCAAGGTGGCTTACCGACTCGAATTGCCTCAAGAGCTTAGCAACGTACATTCGACATTCCATGTTTCTAATCTCAAGAAGTGCTTAGCAGATGAGAAACTTCAGGTTCCCATCGAAGACTTGCAAATAAACGAGACCCTTCATTTTGTGGAGAGACCGGTCGAAATCATGGAACGAGGTACCAAGTGACTGAGGCGTAGCAAAATTTCCATAGTTAAGATGCAATGGGAAGGAAAGCGTGGCACCGAATTAACTTGGGAACTCGAGAGTGAAATGAAAACCAAGTATCCACAGCACTTCGAGCAGTCTTCCTCTTAGATTTCGGGGACGAAATCTCCTAAAGGAGAGGGGACTGTAACGCCCTGCGTTTTGAAACTCTATCTTTTTTGCAAGTCTCGTCATACTTCCTACCTTGCGAAGCTTAATGAAACTATTTAAATCTTAATCGTGTTAAACTATGTGAAACTTGATGCTTAATGAGACTATTTGAATCAAAACCGTATTTAACTATGTGAGACTTTTACTTTACGTGATGTTTTTATGATGCTTATACGTGAATAGTATGAATCTTGACTCTTGTGATGCTAGAAACTTGACACTTGATTCTTATTGAATGAGAAACTTGACACTTATTGAACGAGAAACTTAATACTTGTTGAACAAGAAACTTGATACTTATTGAACGAGACACTTGATACTTATTGAACGAGAAACTTTATACTTAGTTGAACGGGAAACTTGACACTTATTGAACGGAAAACTAGCTTAAGCGTAGACTTGTAACACGGAAACTTCTGTAATGATTACTCATGTAACAACCCAACTTTTGAAGTCAAAGTCAAAGGAAGAAAAGATTGCTAATCAGATCTGTGATTTCTGACTTAATTATTGCTTGTACTCTTTGACTTGATAATCGATACCTTGCTTGACGTTATTTGATTATACGATTTACTAATATGTGAAGTAACAATGTGATAAACGTAACTAAATGCTAACCTACGAAACGTTATCACATCGCTACCGCATCGCAATTCGAATTACAGGTTCTGGATATTGTTTTATGTGTGTGTGCTATTATGTGCTTTACTTGTGTGTGCTTATATATATTATGGGATGTTAATCGCAAACGCAATTGCAAATCTATCGCATCACATCGCAACTCGAAATACCAGTTACTTCTATGGTTATTAGGTTGATTATGTTATTTGTGTAACTAATGTGTAATACTATCGCATCGCTTACTCGCAACGCAACGCTCAACGCAAGAAACAAAAGTCGGAAAACCAACTCGCAGAAGCCCTCCGATCGAAGGACCATGCGACCGAATGGTCATCCGACCGGATGACCATCCGATCGGATGGCCATCCGATCGAAAGGCCCTCCGACCCACCTCACCTACACCGCCTTTCTCTCCTCTTCACCTATAAATACCTCACCTGTCACATAATTGTTCATGATGTGACAGCTCTCCTCCGACACACGCACTCCCAGCCTCTTTTCTCTCGATTCCTCGTGATTCTTGTTAGTTTTCATCTCAAATCTTGTACTTCCTTGATCTCTTCACACCTCTTCATCATTTTCACCATCAAATCACAACTTTTAACCATGAATTCACTTGATTTCGGGCTGTTCAATGGTGACGTCATCACGAGTTCTTATGAACTTTGGAGTATGACTTCATCTCTGCAAGAATGGTCCGAATCCAACAGATTTCTACACACTTTTACACTGATTTCAACTAAATCTAAGCATAAACAAAGTGTTTCAAACTTTTTCTTCAACATCTTAAACTTTTCACTCAAAACCGTTAGAATTTGGGCTCGTTCGGGTTCACTACTCACTCTTCAGTGGAGACCCGACTGAAAATGGATTTCTAACAAAGAGACAACCGATCCACGGGTTGAACATGAAATTTCATCTTGAACAGTTAAGTCTGGTCGAACGGGGTGATTCCCATCCAATCGGATGAGTTGGACTTGATGTTTTTTCCGTTTTTTGGCACGTTGTCATACTGTCTCAATAAAATCTTTTAACTTAGCTGATTTCGACATGTATTTAAACGAATCAGTCACCCGAATGAATAGCCATCCGATCGAACGGCTATCCGGCCAAGCAACTTATGATTTAAACAACTTAAACAAATTCCAAAATTTTAAAGTATGCTAGCCTCCACTCGGATTACCATCCAAGCGGACGGCCATCCGTCCGGATGACCGTCCGACCAGAGGATCTGAAAGGTAGAAACCCTTCAAAACTTTTATAATACTACAACGAAAACTTCAAAGTTCAATCATACACAAAGACATCATTCCCAAACGGACAACCCTCCGACCGAATGGTTATCCGTCCAGACGGCATCCGACCGGATCACTGTTCGCCACTTAAACACTTTGACGCATTGTTTAACGCACTGTTCAACGCTTACACTATCGTTCTCTAATCAGACTAACTCTCCAGCGCTCCCTTCAATCCAAGACCGTTTTTAGTTATTAAACACGATCTGTGAGTATACTCGATCCCTTTTTGATTTTAGCACTTTTGGGTGTTACATACGTTACTTGTATCAAATCACAATCGACATACAATGCAAACACTTTTATACGCTAACCGCTCTCGCATGTTATACGTGTTATTCGATGAATGCTAGTATGTTATGTTTATACAGTGATTGTTTCCAGATACCTTTGCAACGATAATATTATAGTTTGGACTCATCACCTGTCGTGGACAGGGGTTGTTAAGGGTTTTTCTTCACGTGTCACCGTGGTGATATGTGTTGCGCATTCTACAACTCGCAGTCACGTCTGTGCATATTTCATTGTCGATAACTTACCTGCTTCACATTGCTACGTGTTACATGTTGGTTATGCGTAAATCGCTTTCGCTACTATTATACTATTAAACTTGTATACTCACCTTTACACTATGTGTATTGACTTTTATTTTAACGTATGTGACAGTTGTCTAGGATGCTTTTGCCTGCTAGCTGCTATGGAATCAAGTTTAGGTGGTCTAGAAACCCACAAATAATTTAATCTGAGTTGTCGAAACAATTTATTATCTTTGAGAAACAATATGCCTGTAATAACTGCTTTTATTTGATATGTTATGGTATGGGACGTAACGTTAAATATCTGGTAATTTTAGTTGTTATGGATTCTTCTGGGCAATCTGTTTCGCTCAGTGCCGCGCCCCGATATTTCTGCCATCGGTTGGGGTGTGACAACTCACAATAATACGCAACACAACACTTAATCTAGCCCGCAAAACGAACCAAATTTGGATAAACTAGCAAATGGGGTCTGGCTGTCCGAATGGACATCCGATTGGATGACCATCAGCTCGGATGACCATCCGATCGGATGGCAATTCGACCGGAAAGCCATCCGACCCCTTTGCACTCTCCACCGACCAGTTGTCACTATCACCTATAAATAGTGTAACACCTCGAATTTTTGTGTCCAATGATGTGCTAACACGTGTCAATTGTTTACACGTGGCATCTATAATAAATAAAGGACTAATTTTGACAAACCTTGAAAGTATATAAATTCGAGGGTTATAAATGTCAACAAGGGTAAATATACTGTATAGTATCCCTAAATAATGCTTAAACCTTCAAACGAATAAATTATAGATCGTACAAAAACAAAACGCGGAAGAAAGTGAGAGATTACAAACTACAGGGGTTAACTGTGTCAACATGTTTAATAATACCTCTGAGTGACCCTTTAACGTTCCCAAGACTTTGTAACGGTATTATACCCTCACTAAAATAATATATATAAATTTCGCGAAGTTTCGATATGAAACGAGAAAGTTACGATCAAATTCGTAGAAGAAGGGTTAAAAGCGTCAACAGTGAAAGTTAAGGCTTTCCAATATAATTAATAAATAAACCGGGGACTTAATAATGCGGGTAATTAACACGAGGCCCCTATCGGTAAATAACCGAGGGCCAAACCGCAAAGTTACCCCTTCAAATCCGAAAGGTCAGGCAAATCATTACGAAAGATTTCGTTATTAATGGCCCGATTCTGTAATCATTATAAAAGATTTGAAAAAAATTCAGAAAATATAACCCCACGCGACCCGCGTAAGGTTTAGACATAAGTCGAGGCGGGCCGCGAGCCTCCTCACTAACTCGCCTGATTTCTTAACCTTTAGGCGACCCGCATTAAAATGCATGGGAACTCCCATGCGGGCCGCGTAAAGTGCCCAGATGCAGAAACTTTGTAACTACTTGGCTTTTGGAACCTTTGAACGATCAAACACCACTTAATGGAGCATGGGCACCCTACATTTGACCCATAACACTTAGGGGACATCTACCCATCACCCCTGACCTGTTGTGGTAGTTGTAATGATCATAGGAGCTTGTTTTTGGCTATAAATAGCACCTTTGTGTGCATAACATTCACAACAACTCAAACTCACCTCTCTGATCATTCTAAGTGCTTCCAAGCATTCTCTTCTGTTCTCTAATCAAGAGTTAACTTCTGTAAGTCGTTCATAACCAATTTGGCCTTGCATTTCCATAGTTTTAGCCTATAAACGCAACCGTCGTAACTAACGGTTGTCATTGCAATATCTTGCAAATGGTTCAGTCTTATGACGAATCAAAAATGGTTATGAGTTGGTATTTATGTGGGTAATAAACCTCTAAAAGGGTTCCCCCTGATCACCACTCTAACTATGTCAAATGTCGAGTCAAACGTGCGGTTAAAAAGTCAACAGAAAGCTATTTTAGCGATTTATGCATAATCTGTAATATATATGTTATGGAACCTGTTTTGATAATCATAAAACATGATAATAAGTATATAAACATGTTTGCGCTCGTTTGAATCGATCATTTACTATATAGAACCGGTTCGGAGCCGAATGTCGCAAAAGTTTGACTTTTGCTTTGACTTCAGTTCTGACCCGTTTTAGTGAGGTATAAATATACCTTAGGACTCTCTTAGGACCAGGTCACATGTTGGTATACGCCTCTGTGGTCGGTTCATGAGTTATCCGAGTCTTTTACGTATTTCCGTCATTCGCCTAAAAGTTGACCGTAACGGCCTTTTAAAATTAAAACGAGTATTTCGGACACGTGAACGGACCAAAACCTTGCTTGATAAATTATAAGCATGCCCCTGAAGTTTCACGTCAATCCGAGGCCTAGAATGAGAGTTATGCTAAAAGGCGCACTTTTAAGAAAGTTTTGTAATTAACGGCGCAATTAGCATAACGCCCATCTAACCCAAGTTTTCGTCACCAAAACTTTTACCCACTGTGGTAAAATAATATTTTGGGAATTTTAAAGATTTTTAATAATTTTTACCTTGCTCATAACCTGCGGTTATGGCTACGGTTCGGTAAATACCGAATATGCCCTTTTTGGCCAAAACGGGAGTTCTACAAGGTCTTTTGACCCGATTCCAGTTGCTACTGGTTTTAAATAATAAATAAAGTATTTTAAGCTTTATAAGCTGCTCGGGAAACTCAGATTTCCTGTAGAACTCGAAAATCCCTTTTAAAGTCTTTAAAATGACCGAAAAGCCCCTACGGGGCATAATATAAACTTAAACTCGTTACGGGCATCACGGAAGGTATCCTACTGATATCAAAATACTTTTAAGGCATATTGACTTAGGAAATAAGCGTACGACCCTTGTGGTTGACCGTTTCGCCTATTTGCGCACACGGTACGGCTCATGGAACTAGTTTTCGTGCAATAGCCGATACGGGTCAAATTATATTATTTGAACCCCAAAATCCAGAGTATGAATTATAAACCCATATAAAACAAGTCACTGAACTTGTTGGGTCCAAATCATACTCCATTCTCGGTTTTCGCCTTTTCGTGCGAATTAACCATATCTATATATCAGAATTAACCGGTTTAAGCTACGGCTAATATAAGGACCGTTAGGATTCTAAGAGGTTAATTAAAACCTTCGTTCCAGATTAGGAGCCCCAGTAAAAGCTATCGGTGACTTGATCTAAATTAAGGATTAATACTTGCAAAGGTAAATACTTTTGACTTATTTCCCCTATATGGGCTTGGGTTACGGTATATTAATACCGCTTGATTGAGCATTATATACTTCCATCGCTTAGGTGGTTAATTGATTAAATATGATCGGCTCATTTAAACAGTTTTGTTGCTTATAAGCCTTTGGGGGGTTTAATGACCGTTGTCCCGGATATCCTCGGCATCATTTTACGAAATGGCCACGACCATCGGCATCCCGGTGTAGGCGTACACCCGGTATAAAGTGTCGACATTAAAACTAAAAGACGTAGCCGTTGGTTTCTGTACTACGGTTTTACGCAAACGTGGTGTGTCTATAAATCTTTAACCCGGCACGACCCGGGCTACTGAATGCATAAAAGAACATGTAAAACGTTCACAAGATCATTATGAATTTTCCCAAGTTATAAAAGAGTTTGTGCCTTGTGCATTCAAATCAATTTTAATAAACATTTTTAAATGTGTCAGTTGAATGTATTTACCAGTGTAAACTGACGTATTTTCCCCAAAAAGATTAAGTGCAGGTACCTAAACGAAATTGGCTGGTATTAGCTCCCTAGCGTCAGGATAAGCCTCGCAAGCTTGATTGCAGTATCTAATGGAACAATACTTTACTTTTATTTACGATCCACTGTGGATATATCCAACCCCTGTAATACACTATGATATTACAATCAGAGGTTGAAATTTATATATTTATCTTATGCTTCCGCTGTGCATTATATAATTGTGTGGTTTGACTATATTGTTGCCAACATCGTCACGGTAATCCCCCACCGGGCCCACCGGTGAGACACGTGGAAATCGGGGTGTGACAGGTTGGTATCAGAGCCAACATTGAGTGAATTAAACACTATCCTAATGTGTTTAATCTCAATGACACAATTGCACATACTTGAGTCTAGACAAGAACTTAGGACAAATTCGGATTAATACTCCTTTTTGTCTTTATTTTCGATTTGATTTTTAATAAGTTTTAAGCAGGAAAATGCCACCTGTTATATTCCGAGGAAGAGGAAGGGGACGAAGAGGCCGAGGAGAAATCGTGACACATCACGATCAAGAAGCTGGACCATCTGGTACAAGACATCCTTCGATGACACGAAGCGAAGAGCCACAACGACGAAGAGATCTTTACGAACCAGCGAGGCATTCCACTTCGCACAGCTCAACGCCATCCTACCGGCACTCCTTTGGGCCAGATTCAGAAAATAATCCCAACAACCCACAACCTTCCTTCATACCTCTACAACGTTCGGTATCGCACCGGAACTACGACGACCCTAGTCCATACTACGTAGCTCAGTTTAATCCGGCTGACTACATACAGGAACCTTCAGGTTTTGTTCCACTAGGGCCACAAGACCATTTTTCTGAAGATCCCATGGAGGAAGATGAGGATCCAACTGAACCAGCTCGTGGTACGCCCACGCATCCGATAGAAGTATCTGATGGATCTTCATATCATGGTCCGCAGTATCAAGGCCCAGATAGCTTTATGGCCTTGTTTGACCGACATGAGTGGTACAACACACCATCTCATCAGACACAACAACCGAGACATCCACAGGATCCCTCTGAGGATTCACGCTTTGAGGCAGTTACGCCACCACCTCCGCCACCGGCACAACCAGTAATACCTGATCCGCCGAGGCGTAGGAGGACCAATGATCGTATGTCTACACGAGGAGGAGGGGGTAACCACTTCAGCACTCCTCGACATTCTAGTAGTAGCCACTATCCGCCACTACATGAAGAAGGACCTTCAAGTCCTATACAAGAAGCGAACTCCGCACCTACTGCACGAAATTCGCCACCATTTGGGTATGACCAACCCATACCAGCTTACACAGGTCCGACGGCTTACAACCCGTTTGAACCATCACAAGCACAATACAACTACGGCTATGAGCGCGACCCATATGTGGTGTCGGCTAGATATAATGCGCGCTACCCTGACGGAGCACATGGAAACATGGGACCACCGGATTACTCAGCTCATGGGTATCCAATACCTCCCAGACCTCCAGTTCCGCATCAAGCGCCACAACCACGATTTTCTCCTCCTGAACAGGAAGAAATACTCCATCGACTAGATCGTGTGGAGAGAGAGTTCGAGGAAGAAAAGAAAAGCCACCGAGGATTTCTCAAGGGCTTGGCGAACCTACTAAAGGGCAAAAAGAAGAAACGTGACCACTAGCCCTTAATAGTTGTACTAATGTAATTTCTACTTGAAATAAGTCCCTACGTGGACAACTTATCGTATTTCAGTCCCTATGTGGACTTATCTTTCGTCCTTGCACGGACACCTATCCTGTATTAGTCCCTGCGTGGACTTGCCACTTATTTTAAACCTCTCTGGAGGTATGTACTATTTGAAAGACCCGTTTAGGGCAATATGTAATTGTATTTGAGATTTTGGAATGTATGTTATGAGTTTTGTTTTAATAGATATAAAAATAAATCAAAACCATTCCTTTTATATTGATCTGCCTAAATAAAGAATCTTAAAAGGTGAAACCTAGCTTGGGGTCTTTTAAGATCTAGCCAAGATGGTACGACCTAACTGAAAAGATTCTGATTCCCTGTTAACCTTTGTACGCATGTTAACATTCATGGCAGATGTGATTCGTTAAAATCACGCACGTCATTCTTATACAATAATCCTTTAAGGATTTCAAAACCCAACTAAATGATTTATAAATCATGGGTTAAATCACCAATGAAGGTGATCAATACTAAAACATCCATTAGTGATGCAGTGCCTACGGGCCAGAACTATTAAAACATCCATTAGTGATGTAGTGCCTACGGGCCAGTATTATAAAGACATCCATTAGTGATGCATTGCCTACGGGCCAACATATTAAAACATCCATTAGTGATGCAGTGCCTACGGGCCAGAACTATTAAAACATCCATTAGTGATGTAGTGCCTACGGGCCAGTATTATAAAGACATCCATTAGTGATGCATTGCCTACGGGCCAACATATTAAAACATCCATTAGTGATGCAGTGCCTACGGGCCAGAATTATTAAAACATCCATTAGTGATGTAGTGCCTACGGGCCAGTATTATAAAGACATCCATTAGTGATGCGTTGCCTACGGGCCAATATTATTAAAAACATCCATTAGAGATGTAGTGCCTACGGGCCAACCATATTAAAAACATCCATTTGAGATGTAGTGCCTACGGGCTAATCATATTGAAACATCCATTAGAGGTGTAGTGCCTATGGGCCATAATAATTGTCTTATAAAGACAAAAGGCAGTGGTAGTCTATGACTCTCTGTCAGAGAGAGATAAAAGAACTACGGTTCAACTCTCTATGCCTTTGATTCTCTGAAATCTCGGCTAACATTATAAAACATCATCATGATTAGGCCTTATGCCGCCAATACTATTTATATAGTTAGAATAGGATATATTCAGATCCTAATATTTAATGAAATAAAAAGTTAACCAAATATGGTCTCTGTACCATGGTTGACAAATTGTCATGAAAGACAATCATATAATAATCTCCTAAATTAAAATTTTGTTATCTTCTGTAACAGATTCAAGTTACAATGGCGGATCCCAATGGAGAGAACAGCCACACGAATGAAGATGACTATGACAATGCGTCAGTACATTTGACAGGCGCACAGCTAAAGGCTCTGATCAACAATGCTGTCCAGGCAGCTATTGATCGTCAAAATACTGAGTCTCAAGGCAGAACTGTGTCAAAGCCACCCTCTAAACCAAAGACACACTCCAAACCACCCTCTGAACCCAAGAAAGATGACGATAAGCATTCGTCTACTGAGCACAGCGTTCATCGCGATAGAGAATATACTGATGCGTCCAGTGCTAAGGGTTGCACCTACAAATACTTTGTATCATGTAAGCCCCGTGAATTTACAGGGGAGAAAGGTGCTGTTGACTGTATCACCTGGCTAGACGAGATGGACACTATTGTGGACATCAGCGGGTGTGCAGCGAGGGATGTGGTGAAGTTTGTGTCCCAGTCATTCAAGGGCGAGGCCCTGGCGTGGTGGAGAGCTCTGGTGCAGGCTTCAGGTAAGTCTGCCTTGTACAAAATGTCATGGGGGGAGTTTATTACCCTCATAAAAGAAAACTACTGCCCTCAGCACGAGGTTGAGAAGATTGAAGCTGATTTTGTCTCACTAGTGATGACAAACCTGGATTGTCAAGCATATCTGACAAACTTCAATACCATGTCACGTCTGGTGCCATATCTTGTGACACCAGAACCTAGAAGGATTGCCCGTTTCATTGGGGGCTTAGAACCGGCAATCAAGGCCAGTGTGAAGGCCTCTAGGCCGACGACCTTCAGGTCAGTTACTGACCTCTCCTTGTCTCTTACACTTGATGCTGTCCGTCTGAGGGCACAAAGGAGCAAGGAGGCCGAAAAGCGAAAGCGTGAGGATGATACCTCACGAAAGTCTGGGAAAAAGCACCGTGGAAGCGGTGAAGGCAAGAAAGGGTCGGAGGCAAGGAAGGAGGGGCAAGCTGATGGAAGACCTTACTGCAAGGTCTGCAAGAAACCTCACTCCGGGAAGTGTAGGTTTGCGTCTGGTTCACAGTCGCAACAAAGGACTCCACCCTGTGGGCTATGCAAGTCCAAGGAGCATAAGACAGTGGAGTGCAAAAAGATAAAGGACGCAACCTGCTATAATTGTAATGAAAAGGGGCACATAAAGAGTAATTGCCCGAAGTATGCCAAGAAGGCAGAAGAGACAAAGAAGTCGAATGCGAGAGTTTTTCGCTTGGATGCAAAGGAAGCGGTCAAGGACGACAATGTGCTTACAGGTACTTTTCTCGTAAATAATATATTTGCAAGAGTACTGTTCGATTCTGGCGCTGACAAGTCCTTTGTAGACCAGAAATTTTGCCAACTACTAAATATGCCAATCAAAACCCTTGACGTGAAATACGAAGTAGAATTAGCAGACGGCACGATAGAAACCGTCTCTACTGTTCTAGAAGGATGTGAAATATCCATTAGGAACCATTCTTTTCCTTTATCTCTACTTCCTTTCAAACTTGCGGGTTTTGACATCGTGCTAGGCATGGACTGGTTATCCCATAACCAGGCCCAAATCATTTGCGGCAAGAGGCAAATAGTTTTAAAGACTCCGAGTGGTGAATCTCTTACCATTCGAGGGGATACGCATTACGGATTGCCCGAAGACGTATCTATGCTGAAAGCTTCAAGGTGTTTGAACAGAGGCTGTGTAATTTACATGGCTCAGGTGATAATTGAAGAACCAAAGCCAAAGATCGAGGATCTTCCTGTCATTTCTGAATACCCCGAGGTTTTTCCTGAAGAACTACCTGGTTTGCCACCAGATAGACAAGTGGAGTTCAGAATTGACATCATTCCTGGAGCAGCTCCGATAGCCAGAGCACCTTACAGATTAGCGCCAACGGAAATGAAAGAACTGAGGACCCAGTTGGATGAACTGCTGGCGAAAGGTTTTATCAAACCTAGTTCATCTCCCTGGGGAGCTCCTGTCCTATTTGTAAAGAAGAAGGACGGATCGATGCGGTTGTGCATCGACTATAGAGAACTGAATAAAGTTACCATAAAGAACAGATATCCTTTACCAAGGATCGATGATCTGTTCGATCAGCTGCAAGGAGCAAGCTACTTCTCCAAGATCGACTTAAGGTCAGGCTATCATCAACTAAGGGTCAGAGATGAAGATGTACACAAGACTGCATTTAGGACTCGCTATGGTCATTACGAGTTCCTAGTGATGCCTTTTGGGCTCACAAATGCACCGGCTGCGTTCATGGATCTCATGAATCGCGTTTGCAAGCCGTATTTAGATAAATTCGTCATAGTCTTCATAGACGATATCCTGATCTATTCTAAAGGCCAAGATGACCACGAGAAGCATCTCCGTTGCATTCTCGAGTTACTACAACGTGAGAAACTCTACGCCAAATTCTCAAAATGCGAATTCTGGCTAAGAGAGGTTCAGTTTTTAGGACACGTTGTGAGTGAGCGAGGTATCCAAGTGGATCCCGCTAAGGTAGAGGCAGTCATGAACTGGCAAGAGCCAAAGACGCCTACCGAGATTCGTAGTTTCCTGGGGTTAGCAGGATACTACCGGAGATTTATTGAAAATTTTTCAAGGATTGCTGCGCCCTTGACTTCCTTGACCAAGAAGAAAGAAAAGTACATTTGGGGCCCGAAGCAGCAAGAGTCTTTCGAAATACTGAAGCAAAAGCTAAGCAACGCACCTGTGTTGACATTACCGGAAGGTACAGATGAATTCGTAGTTTACTGCGATGCATCACACACAGGCATGGGGTGCGTTCTTATGCAAAAGGGCAAGGTGATTGCCTATGCTTCAAGGCAATTAAAGGTGCATGAAAAGAATTACACCACCCATGATTTGGAGTGGGTGCCGTTGTATTTGCACTGAAGTTGTGGAGGCATTACCTTTATGGTATTAAATTTGTGATTTATTCTGATCACAAAAGCCTCCAGCACCTGTTCAACCAGAAAGAGTTGAACATGAGACAACGCCGTTGGATGGAAACCCTGAATGATTATGACTGTGAAATCAGGTACCATCCTGGCAAGGCGAATGTGGTCGCCGATGCATTGAGCAGGAAAGAAAGGGTAAAACCCATTCGAATCAATGCCAAGAGCATTGAAGTTAAAAATAATTTGATTGAAAGGATTTTGGCTGCACAGCGAGAGGCTGTGTTGGAAGCTAATTATCCAAATGAAAAACTGGGAGTAACTGAGGAGCAGTTGACTCTTAGCAAGGATGGAATCCTAAGACTGAATGGACGTATATGGGTTCCAGTTTACGGAGGACTACGTGATGTTGTTCTCCAGGAAGCCCATAGTTCCAAATACTCAGTCCATCCTGGTGCTGATAAGATGTACCAAGACTTAAAGGCAAATTATTGGTGGATAGGCTTGAAAAAGTCTGTAGCCACCCATGTAGCAAAGTGCTTGACTTGTGCTCAAGTCAAAGCCGAGCACCAAAAGCCGTCTGGCTTGCTACAACAGCCTGAACTTCCCGAGTGGAAGTGGGAATGTGTAACTATGGACTTCATAACCAAGTTACCCAAGACCAGGAAAGGAAACGATACAATATGGGTCATAGTCGATAGGCTGACTAAATCAGCTCATTTTCTACCCATCAAGGAGACGTATAGCTCCGATATGTTAGCCCAACTTTATGTTGATAAGATTGTAGCCTTACACGGCATACCTGTGTCTATTATCTCCGACAGGGATACTAGATACACATCACACTTCTGGAAGAGTTTCCAGCAATCTTTGGGCACGCGTTTGAACTTTAGTACGGCTTACCATCCACAGACGGACGGTCAAAGTGAGCGTACTATCCAAACGCTAGAAGACATGCTTCGTGCATGTGCGATCGATTTAGGTGGTAACTGGGATAAAAACCTACCCCTGATCGAATTCTCCTACAATAATAGCTACCACACCAGCATAAAGGCTGCGTCTTTTGAGGCATTATATGGTAGGAAATGTAGATCGCCTGTTTGTTGGGCGGAAGTAGGAGAGGTCCAATTATCGGGACCAGAGATTGTTTTCCAGACGACGGACAAGATTGTCCAGATCCGGGAACGTCTCAAGGCTGCCCGCGATAGGCAGAAGAGCTACGCTGATCCAAAGCATAAGGATTTTCACTTTGAAGTAGGTGAAAAGGTATTACTTAAGGTGTCACCCTGGAAGGGGGTGATGCGTTTCGGCAAGAAGGGCAAGCTGAGTCCGAGATACATAGGGCCTTTTGAGGTCATTGAACGAGTCGGATCAGTTGCCTATAAACTGAACTTGCCTGAAGAGCTCAATGGAATTCACAATGTGTTCCACATCTGCAATCTCAAAAAGTGCTTCGCCGACGAATCGTTGGTAATACCACATACAGATGTGCATATAGATTAGAGCTTAAGGTTCATAGAAAAACCCTTGTCGATTGAAGATCGACAGGTGAAGAAGCTTCGCAGAAAGCACGTACCGATTGTAAAAGTCAAATGGGATGCTCGTAGAGGTCCTGAATATACGTGGGAAGTCGAAGCTACAATGAAAGAAAAATACCCCTATTTATTTGAGTAAATCTCGGGTCGAGATTTATTTTAAGGGGGTGAGGATGTAACACCTCGAATTTTTGTGTCCAATGATGTGCTAACACGTGTCAATTGTTTACACGTGGCATCTATAATAAATAAAGGACTAATTTTGACAAACCTTGAAAGTATATAAATTCGAGGGTTATAAATGTCAACAAGGGTAAATATACTGTATAGTATCCCTAAATAATGCTTAAACCTTCAAACGAATAAATTATAGATCGTACAAAAACAAAACGCGGAAGAAAGTGAGAGATTACAAACTACAGGGGTTAACTGTGTCAACATGTTTAATAATACCTCTGAGTGACCCTTTAACGTTCCCAAGACTTTGTAACGGTATTATACCCTCACTAAAATAATATATATAAATTTCGCGAAGTTTCGATATGAAACGAGAAAGTTACGATCAAATTCGTAGAAGAAGGGTTAAAAGCGTCAACAGTGAAAGTTAAGGCTTTACAATATAATTAATAAATAAACCGGGGACTTAATAATGCGGGTAATTAACACGAGGCCCCTATCGGTAAATAACCGAGGGCCAAACCGCAAAGTTACCCCTTCAAATCCGAATGGTCAGGCAAATCATTACGAAAGATTTCGTTATTAATGGCCCGATTCTGTAATCATTATAAAAGATTTGAAAAAAATTCAGAAAATATAACCCCACGCGACCCGCGTAAGGTTTAGACATAAGTCGAGGCGGGCCGCGAGCCTCCTCACTAACTCGCCTGATTTCTTAACCTTTAGGCGACCCGCATTAAAATGCATGGGAACTCCCATGCGGGCCGCGTAAAGTGCCCAGATGCAGAAACTTTGTAACTACTTGGCTTTTGGAACCTTTGAACGATCAAACACCACTTAATGGAGCATGGGCACCCTACATTTGACCCATAACACTTAGGGGACATCTACCCATCACCCCTGACCTGTTGTGGTAGTTGTAATGATCATAGGAGCTTGTTTTTGGCTATAAATAGCACCTTTGTGTGCATAACATTCACAACAACTCAAACTCACCTCTCTGATCATTCTAAGTGCTTCCAAGCATTCTCTTCTGTTCTCTAATCAAGAGTTAACTTCTGTAAGTCGTTCATAACCAATTTGGCCTTGCATTTCCATAGTTTTAGCCTATAAACGCAACCGTCGTAACTAACGGTTGTCATTGCAATATCTTGCAAATGGTTCAGTCTTATGACGAATCAAAAATGGTTATGAGTTGGTATTTATGTGGGTAATAAACCTCTAAAAGGGTTCCCCCTGATCACCACTCTAACTATGTCAAATGTCGAGTCAAACGTGCGGTTAAAAAGTCAACAGAAAGCTATTTTAGCGATTTATGCATAATCTGTAATATATATGTTATGGAACCTGTTTTGATAATCATAAAACATGATAATAAGTATATAAACATGTTTGCGCTCGTTTGAATCGATCATTTACTATATAGAACCGGTTCGGAGCCGAATGTCGCAAAAGTTTGACTTTTGCTTTGACTTCAGTTCTGACCCGTTTTAGTGAGGTATAAATATACCTTAGGACTCTCTTAGGACCAGGTCACATGTTGGTATACGCCTCTGTGGTCGGTTCATGAGTTATCCGAGTCTTTTACGTATTTCCGTCATTCGCCTAAAAGTTGACCGTAACGGCCTTTTAAAATTAAAACGAGTTTCACGTCAATCCGAGGCCTAGAATGAGAGTTATGCTAAAAGGCGCACTTTTAAGAAAGTTTTGTAATTAACGGCGCAATTAGCATAACGCCCATCTAACCCAAGTTTTCGTCACCAAAACTTTTACCCACTGTGGTAAAATAATATTTTGGGAATTTTAAAGATTTTTAATAATTTTTACCTTGCTCATAACCTGCGGTTATGGCTACGGTTCGGTAAATACCGAATATGCCCTTTTTGGCCAAAACGGGAGTTCTACAAGGTCTTTTGACCCGATTCCAGTTGCTACTGGTTTTAAATAATAAATAAAGTATTTTAAGCTTTATAAGCTGCTCGGGAAACTCAGATTTCCTGTAGAACTCGAAAATCCCTTTTAAAGTCTTTAAAATGACCGAAAAGCCCCTACGGGGCATAATATAAACTTAAACTCGTTACGGGCATCACGGAAGGTATCCTACTGATATCAAAATACTTTTAAGGCATATTGACTTAGGAAATAAGCGTACGACCCTTGTGGTTGACCGTTTCGCCTATTTGCGCACACGGTACGGCTCATGGAACTAGTTTTCGTGCAATAGCCGATACGGGTCAAATTATATTATTTGAACCCCAAAATCCAGAGTATGAATTATAAACCCATATAAAACAAGTCACTGAACTTGTTGGGTCCAAATCATACTCCATTCTCGGTTTTCGCCTTTTCGTGCGAATTAACCATATCTATATATCGGAATTAACCGGTTTAAGCTACGGCTAATATAAGGACCGTTAGGATTCTAAGAGGTTAATTAAAACCTTCGTTCCAGATTAGGAGCCCCAGTAAAAGCTATCGGTGACTTGATCTAAATTAAGGATTAATACTTGCAAAGGTAAATACTTTTGACTTATTTCCCCTATATGGGCTTGGGTTACGGTATATTAATACCGCTTGATTGAGCATTATATACTTCCATCGCTTAGGTGGTTAATTGATTAAATATGATCGGCTCATTTAAACAGTTTTGTTGCTTATAAGCCTTTGGGGGGTTTAATGACCGTTGTCCCGGATATCCTCGGCATCATTTTACGAAATGGCCACGACCATCGGCATCCCGGTGTAGGCGTACACCCGGTATAAAGTGTCGACATTAAAACTAAAAGACGTAGCCGTTGGTTTCTGTACTACGGTTTTACGCAAACGTGGTGTGTCTATAAATCTTTAACCCGGCACGACCCGGGCTACTGAATGCATAAAAGAACATGTAAAACGTTCACAAGATCATTATGAATTTTCCCAAGTTATAAAAGAGTTTGTGCCTTGTGCATTCAAATCAATTTTAATAAACATTTTTAAATGTGTCAGTTGAATGTATTTACCAGTGTAAACTGACGTATTTTCCCCAAAAAGATTAAGTGCAGGTACCTAAACGAAATTGGCTGGTATTAGCTCCCTAGCGTCAGGATAAGCCTCGCAAGCTTGATTGCAGTATCTAATGGAACAATACTTTACTTTTATTTACGATCCACTGTGGATATATCCAACCCCTGTAATACACTATGATATTACAATCAGAGGTTGAAATTTATATATTTATCTTATGCTTCCGCTGTGCATTATATAATTGTGTGGTTTGACTATATTGTTGCCAACATCGTCACGGTAATCCCCCACCGGGCCCACCGGTGAGACACGTGGAAATCGGGGTGTGACAAATAGGGCCCTTGACCCTTCATTTCACATCTTTGCCTCTGTCATTCGACCATACGCACTCTCAGCCACTTTAATCAAGATTCAAGCCCATTTCGTAAGTATTTCTCCCCAACCCTTGTACAACTTTCATCATTATCACTTCTACACCACATTCTTCATCAAAATCACATGAACACTTCAACATTTTCTCGGAAACCAACTGGTTTGGGCCTCTTGAAGGTGGTTTCCACTCAGTTGTTCATACAAACTGTTGTGGAGCACCAATTCACCAAGATTGGCCCAGATCTAAAGGATTTTCACAACTTTTAAATAAAATCTAAAGGATTATCACACTTTTATATCAGATCTGACGGAACTTCATGTGTTGCCGGCTCAGATCTGGTGAACATCATGTTTTACAACTGATTTTCGAGCTTTTTTCAACTTTTATACAAAACATTGGAGAAATCGGACTCTCGACTCCTTCTTTAGTCGGAAGTCGGCTTGGAAACTGAATCCCACCGGAAAACGGGCCGATTGACGGGTCCAAGCATCAGACCTCATCAGAAACATCTCATCGGTTCGAAAAGCGATGGTACCCATCCGATTGAACGAGCTGGGTTTGGTACGTTTCCGTTGTTTGACACGTCGTCACACCGTCTCCGTTAACTCAAACTTAGAAAACTTCACGAAACTTCACTCACTGATCGTCTGTCCGAATGGCCATCCGATCGGATGACCATTCGTCCAGAGGATTTGTCTATAATGACACTTGGTGTTTGTTTTACAAGACACTGTGATCAAAACATTGAAAACTTTCACAGTTCACAAACACCCACTGTTCGAATCGCCATCCGTTCGAATGGTCATCTGCTCGGATGGAGCTCATCCGTTCGAATGGTCATCCGTCCGGATGGCCATCCGTCTGGATGACCATCTGCTCAGGTAGTCTGTCTGATACTTTTACTTGATTTTCGCACTATTCGGCACACTGTTCCCGGCCGAGTCAGCTCTTAGAGGACTTATGCTCTGTTCCCCGGACGCAGGCTGATCCAGCACTCCCTTCGATCCAATTTAGCAGTGTTTGGTTTTAAGCACCCACTGTGAGTATACTCGGTCCCTTTTTTTGTTTTAAACACTTTTGGGATGCAACATGTATTCTTTATCAAGACACTTAACATTTGAAACTTATTCGAAACATACTCTATCCGCATTAAACATGAAACATGATACATGATACTTGTGATACTTGAGACTTTTATGCTATGTGAACGTTTAATCCCTGTGTGTAGTTCCGCCTTAACAATTATAGCGCTGTAGGAGTAACGCCCGCCCCCCTTGAGTCTTGGGGTATTGTTAGGATGAGACATATTAACCTCCTGTTATTCTTTGGGGAAAGGCATTTTAATGCGTTGGAAACTTGGGCTATCACTTGGACTGCGTTAACTAGCATGGTGAAACTTGTTATATGTTTTCGTGTCGGATATCAGTTCTAAACATTTAAACTATTATGCTACGTATTCAAACTTTTATGCTCGCCAACATTTTTGTTGATTGTATTTTAAAACATGTTGCAGTTTGATAGTAGCTGGGAAATAAGAAACAAGCTAGGATGATGCTTAGAAACTCATCTAAGATAATTAGACATTTGGAACAATAATCGTTATGTTATTTTGATACACTATGTTGGATGTGTAATGTGGTTGACATTTTAGACTTATTTATGAAAATTTGATTTATCTATATCGAAACAATTAGCGTTGTAGATTCTCTTGAACAATCTGATTCGCTTAGTGACGCGCCCCGATGTTTCCGCCATCGGTTGGGGTGTGACAAAAACGGCCATTAGAGCCAAGGACATGATCATAATGAGAAAATACGGCTATATGGGTTTTAAATCAGTAAACCATTGGAAACCTTTATGTCCTTAGGGACATAATCAATCGGCATAGGTTAACGAGTTAAAAGAGTCTGCTAGTTTTAATATAAACCTTTAAAAGTTCTTTGGTTGTAAAACGGGCTAAATTTCACTAAAACGCCCTCGAATAATGGTTCGGGCAAACTACCTCTAAGGGTAGATTAAATAATGAATTCTGAGATAGAGTCGATTATTCCGGTAACATAAAAATGGGAGGCGTGAGCTTTTTGGCTTAAATCCTCCTAACGGGTCGTTTTGAGTTAAACATTATACCGGAAGATAATAATGGATAGTTAAGGTTTTGTCTAATGTAACCAATCATAATTCGAGTTGTATTTGGTAGAAACGACGAGAATGCTGATAAGAAAGTAGGAGGCATGATCTAGAATGTGAAATGCCTCCTAACGGGTCGTGTGGGTAATTTATTTCAAAGCAAAGAATGATTTGAAGAGCTAAAGCATCCGGGGTTCGGATCAAGGTTTTGAACCTATAAAGGTGGGGAAAGGTTCTAAAAATGGTAAACATAAAGTTGGGCCAAGTTGGATGTGAAAATCGTGAAATTTTGGCAAAATTCCAGGCATGGGTAAAAAGTAAAAACCGCCAGCATTGTAAACTTTCTGGAAAATTGTCCTACCCGCGCCACGCAGAGGAGACACCAGTCCCTTCGCGACGCGCAGGAGCGCCTAGTCAAAGAAAGACAAGATTGTGCTCCCTCGTGCCTCATGGTTGTAAAACAAGGTTTCCAAGGCCGAGTATTCCCCGAGTAGTCGCTACAAGGCAGGCTGCCGAGGCGACTTTCTTTTACTCCGCCTAATTACTCGGAGTCGGTCAAACGCGGTCAACCATGGCTAGAATTGGATCTAGTAGGTCAACTCGGGACTAGTTTGACTTAAATAATAATATAACATAATTTCTATGCCTATCATATTAAAGAATGAATATCATTTTCACGTATTTTGTTATAAATATTAGTAAATTTGTGTTATTTGACATATATTTAATCTCCAAAAAGTAATTTCTTTATAATTTAACATGTCCGAGTACTCCCCGAGTACTCTCCGCGTAGACCGAGTACTCTTAACTCCCCGGTCGACCGACTAGGGAGCGCCTAGCGACTTTTGCAACCATGCATACGAGAGAGCTGGGTGGCCCCTCCTTGACGCACGAGGGCATTCTGTGTCAGCAAGATGGCTTTATTTTGTTGTTTCTAATACGTTTGACTTAAATGCTAATTATTTTTTTAGTGTTTATGTTAGGCCTTCTCTAGAGCGGGAACCTGAAGGATGACCTAGCACGCGAAGAACCAAACACTATAGAAATATGCCTTGTACATGGCAGTATCCTAATGCCTTAACTCTATGAAATATTTTTTTTGTTACCTCCAGAAACATGCCTTGCACGTGAGGGTAAATAGTCTTTTCCTTTTAACTAAAAGAGTGAGTTGCATTTTGTCTTTTAAGTTTCAGCCAAACTTCAAGCGCAATCCTTAACTAATGAAATTACAACAGAGATATATGGTTAGCTGGATCCTCTGCTTGGCAACACCCTACTGGCGATTAACCTCTGGCGACCCACCTCATCCACAGGTGCACCACCCCTTTTTCCCTTTTTTATCATGTTCGTCCTAGGCATTGATGGTCGCGACTATGAAATTGCAGGGTAGCGAACCACGATTTCGCTACTGATAAAGGTTTTCGAAACCATGGTTCGTTGACCTGGGATTTCGCAGGCACGACCATCAATGTCGAGTAGTAACAAAGCTATCCATCTATCTCTGTTGTGGTTTCGAAAGTTAAATGGCAAAGTCCGAAATTTGGCTAAAACTCTAAGGATATAAAATGCAATTCACTTTTGGTTAAAATGTAAAGACTATATTACCCCCACGTACAAGGCATATTTCTGTAGTTAACAAAAAAAAATTGACCGGGTTAAGAAAGGATACTAAAAAAAATTTGATCGGGTTAAGACAAAAGGATACAGTCTGATGAGAAACAATAACGTAAAAGGCATCCGCTGTAATTTCGTTAGTTAAAGGACAATGTCAAAAATTTGGCTCAAACTTTGTAGGACATAAAATAAAATTCACTCTTTTAGTTAAAAGGAAAAAAACTATACTACGGTTACGTGCAAGGCGCATGTCTATAGTTAAAATAAAATTTAACCGGGTTAAGACATAAGGATACCGTCCGATGAGAAATAATAACATAAAAAACATCCGTTATAATTTCATTAGTTAAAGAACAAAGTTTAGCTAAAACTTAGACATAAAATGCAATTTACTCAAACATGTTATGAAGTATCCATTATGTGGTGACTATCCACATCTATAACTCCTATCCCTTTAGTGCATCCATTATGTAGTGACTATCCACCTCTATAACTCTTATCTCTATAGTTACTATTGTACTAATGTAAGGGCCTATATATAATGGCATTTGTATATGATGTTGAAATCAATCAATAAGAGATCCATCTCCCATTCTCTCAATCTTCTCTATACATTGCTAGTAGGTCGTTGTTTTACAACACGTTATCAGCACGAGTTGCTTTTGAAGATGGATGACATTATCATAAGAGTTGCACAATGCGGTGATTGTTGGGAACCCGGTGACTTAATGATCTGCTACTGTTCTACAGAAAAAAAGGTAACAAAGAATCAATATGTTGCTATTATATATGTCTTCTTATCGTATTGTTTGATTTTTGCATACATTCCAATGAGTAACATAGCCTTTTATCGATTGTTGTTTTCTACTTTTGTTTAAAACTCTGTCAACTATTTTCTAAACCAAAGCCCACTAACAATTGATACGAATGTGTTTTGAAGTCAATGCAGAAATTTAATAAATTAATAAATAGATTTATAAAATTTAGGATTTCCAACTATGATAATGTTCATCTGGGTTTTATATGGATTAACATAATTATTTTTGAAAACCAAATAGTAGAGTCGGGTATGTAACCACTCACCTTTGGAGTTGCGTATGTGTGGATTCTTTTTGGTAGCCACTTTACTAAGTACATTTTGATTGACAGTCATGTTATAATTATTTTGTTAATATATTTTGTTATCTGCTACTTATTTCAAGATATGACGTATAAAGGGTGAAAAGTATATTTTGTGTTAAAACAACATATAAACAATGTTATATTTTATGAAAAAAAAATTGACCAAGTGTAGTTTTATTTAAAAATTTATTAAATTTTGAACTTCTGAATGTTAAATAATCAAATAATTTGGTATAAAGGATATAGACTTAAATTTATGTCTTTGTGTATCGTCTTTGGTATAGCTTCAATTCCATGCTAGTTGTTACTTACTATATTGTCTTGGATATTTACTACTTATTTTAACTAATTTGTTTTCGTCAGAGAATGGTCATTAAATCCCTTTTTAAGTATGTTTTCTTTTGCTATTATAATTAAAGGATATACGTAAATAAGTTTATATTTATAGATATTTGTATCTATATTCTTGGGATCTCTATATTAATTGGGTTCCTCCTTTACTTGATGATGATTATCACTTTATATATGAATTATATATACAAATTATATATGTGCGTAATTTGACAATGATATTTAGTACTAAAAAGAAAGACGTATTTCAAAATTATAAATGATCATATATTGGGAAGTTGAGAGGGATATTTTTTTTATGTTTAAAAATATAGTAATAAATATTACGAAAGAAGCTTCAAGTTCTCACTATTTTTTATGAATAACTTGAGTTGTTAATATAGATATTAAAATAGGTTTACATGTGCTATAATTGCTAATTTTGATTTATTTATCCTAAATTTGTTAATAAATTAAAATATCTATTTCTTACGCTTTTATCTCATTAATAGTTGTCAAAGGAACTAATTAACATTAAACATACTTATTAAAATAACTTACGATTGTGATTGCTTACACTATAAAAAGCATATATGTTTTCTCATAAGCATTGGCAAAATAATATATTTTCTCATAAGTATTGAAAAATAATCTCACTTTTATGGTTTTACTATAATTTATTATATATAGTAACATATTATAACGTCATGTATCATATAACTTGACATTATGTATAAATTATATGTCACAATCTATTATTCATTTATACATATGGTATTGCATAGAATAGAATAATTAAAGTTGTGTATAAGATCACACATTATAAACATGATTGAATAGTGATCAAGATTAATTCATAATATGACATTCGAAATTTCAAACTCACTAAAGCTTATTGTAAATTTATTGATGCTGGTAAGATTTTGGACTGATAAATCTTAATGATTCGGTCGTATAATTGATGTTATGTGGTGAAAAGATTAGTTATACATGTGGATAAAACAAGTTCCATTGTCAAACCTCAAATATGCTCTTGAAGAAGCAAAATTGTTAAAGAATATGGAAGGTTTGAAATGACCACCATGAAAGTTTTGTGATTCTAATCCATTCATGAAGTGAATGTGATGATATAATGACAAAGGTCGCGATCATGTATATAATAACTAAGAAAAATGTAATGATGTCACCATGATCATTGTTTGGTTATAATCCATTCCTTGAACTGAATGTGATGATATAATAATTGGTGTAAAATTTCGTAATCATGGTAATTGAGAAAATTGTTATGATGCTCATGTAATGAGATCAACCATGTTAATAATGAGATGGCTATACAATGATCGTTATAAAGGTCGTAAGATATATGATTGATAAATTTTATACGACTCATCTAGTTCTCAATTGATGGTAAGCAAAGAGAACACTATTTACAAGGAAAAATCGATTAAATTCTTTTCATTTGTCACACATGAGACATATGCTCCTAAAGTAGCAATATCATTATAAGAGTCATGAAAAAATGAAATGATTTTATACTCAGTGACCGAGTAAATAATGAAAAACTATGAAGCTTGTTTTGGTTCTACTCCATTCCCAAAAGTGAATGTGATTATATATTAATCATTGTATAAGTAATGATGGACCTAATTGAGAAATTTGTAATGATGAGAATGACTATAAGAATTGTAATGATGGGTCATTTTAATAATGAGATGGACCACCAAAAGTGGCAAACTAAGGAGTGATTGCATAATGAGATGCTTTTAACTTTGAAGTTATAGTATATTCTCTCGTATCATACGTTTTATATTACATACGAGCAAGTAATACACATACGATCATAAACCATGAGTTTATGGATCATAGTTATTTAATTAGTTGGCATGACCGGTTAGACCACACCGAGTCAATGATGATGTGAAACTTCTTGAAGAACTAGAAGATTCTTCAAGTTGGTAATTAGCATGCAATATTTGCTCTCAAGAGAAATTCATTATTTACCAACCAAAGTAGGGTAAGAATCCCTAAATATTCTGGAAGTGATTAAAGGATATGCATATCCCAACATGATACCATTTAGTGCTTTAAATCGTTGCATCGTCTAAATGGTTATCAAATCCACAACCTGAAGTTTGTGTGAGTGTGGCTTAGCTAATGTGATAGCAAGCATATTAATCCAGATTAGTATATTTATTTAGTAATAATGAATATGATTCCCAAGTTATTAACGATCATTGGAATAAGTATTACTGTTGAGATGATCACTAAACGTCTACTACTGATAACAAATCCAATGATCATGAAAGGAGCAAAAGTTCATTTAGGTACATGTAATTTTATATATAGTACTATAAATTCACATCAAGCCAATAAGTTATAGTTCTCCCCATACAGTTGGTTTTTGGTCAGGAACCAAATATGTCTCATCAACGATTTTGGTTGTGCGACATATATTGAAACTCATCCACCACACCGCACAAAGATGGGACTTCTAAAAAGTTTGAGAATATGTTGGGTATAAATAATAGTCTATGATTAAATACTTAAAGCCATTAGTGAGAAATTCGTTTATGGCTCATTGGTTTTCATTTTAGTGAATGAATGTTCCCCACATTAGGGGGAGATAACAAGGAGTTGGAAAGTGAAAAGTGAAATGAATTATCATGTCATCTTGATTCTCAGACTATAAACTATGAACTAGAAGTTTAAAGTATAATTCATTTACCAATATTAAAGAACAAATTACCAGACAAGTTCTCTAACCTAAATAGAGTGATTAAGTAAGTCACATAATCAACTGCTTATGCTCTAGTTATCTTTGTGTCCCAAGAGGACAACCACATATTTTTGTAGTGAGTCTATTGCACGCCTATAACGTGGTAGACTAGTTGATTCCAACAATAAAATTTCTCGAAAATTGGAGCTAGTAATTAAGATGGTCAAGTCGAGGTTATAGTAATAAGATCCCCTGAAGGGACAATAGACATGATGGTTCAAGAAGAACCTCAGGTACCTGAAAATAAAGAGATCTCGCTAAGTTGTATCATGTCTACGATATGTATGGAATCGAAATAAAAATCGACGTCGTTATACTTTTGTATATATTGTAGCGCTTAAAATGATTAAATGATGAGGATTAAGATTTAAGATCTGCCTATGAATGAATATTAAGAAATGATTGGCCAAAATAGAAAGACGCAAATAAGGTAGAGAGTAGTTCTCTAATGAAATGGAAAGTTTCTGTACCAACAGTCCATACAACTGAAGTTGTAAAATATGCTAGATACAAAAGTGTCTTTTACACGAATCATGTGAAAATCAAATTAAGTGATATAAGTCAAAATTGGTGGCACAAGAATTTTCACAAATACCTATGATTGATTATGAGAAAACGTATTCTTCAGTTGTGGATGCATTGACTTTCCAATATCTTATTAGTCTGGTAATATATAAAAGAGAATTGACACGCGTCTTATGAAAGTTATGTATCACTTGATACGAAGTCATATAAAATAAGTTCTCGAGAATATTATGATTATTATATATATTCAGATTTGAATACATATACATGTTGTATATGTTATTGAATTTAATATAATTGGAACTCCCCATGAGTATCCTAAAGCATTTGAGTGCTTAAGAGGTTAATTGAAACACCTTATGGATGTAATTATAGTGCACCAATACTCCAAAAAACATACATAGAAAATGTGTACCTGGTTATTATGGCATCTCAATGTACACTGTGTACAAACATGGTATAATATGAATTTTGGAGATAAAAGCAAGTGTTCTTGATATTTTTGCATATGATATAGATATCTATGTGTTAAAAGGGCAAGTTTATATAGCAAAACTTCTAAAAGTGAAAGCACATGAATATTTGGATAAGATGGAAAGAATTCTCTCATGGATTGATAATGCTAGAAGCATTAATGATGTCAAAACCTAAAGAACGTACTATATCAAGTTCATAGAATATGTATGGACTAAAATAGTTAGATCGAGTGTTATACAACTCGAGATATTTGCATAAAGAGGGATATAAATTTGTGTAAATTAGCCATGTTTTATCGACGTTCTACTTTTAAAAGTTCACTATAATCGCAGTTTACAGTGATGATGTCTAGACATCATCGAGAGAAATTGTCGAACTTTTAGAGGGAGAATTTTTGAATGGCCTTGGCACGGTCTAATTATTACTCGAACTGCAGTTCGCGTATATATGCAATTATATTTTACCAATCCCTCAAGTACATCTAGAAGAAGATGTTTGGATATTTAGTATGGACATAGTTGAACCTTAAAGTATGTTAAAGGTTGTTAAGTCATTTGTTATAAGAAATGCCTATTATCATCTCCTATCAAAGTAGAGATTCTCATTCTAGAAGTACCATCGTTAAATGCATAAGTGCATTAATATGTTTTGCTAGCTATGTATGGTTATAATATCTTTCACTTGAGCTTATTGTCATGATATAACCTGTGTCAAACGAAGAGACATTGGAATGAGTTCAAAGAAACATTTCAGGTATAAACGATATTTGATTATATTTTACTAACCCATCAAAACAAGTTTGGTTAGTCTTATAGATGCAGGAATGTAACGAAACACAGTCATGGACATATGATAATTTTTGGAAAGAGGCACCTAAAGTCTCGTTAGAAGATTCTACAACATTGCTCAACATAAAGGATTGCACATTAAGGGATCAAGCAACAAATCATTCGCTACAAAGGCTTTATTCGACTTTCAAGGAACATGGACACACGTCACTTAAATGATACATGTTAAAATGAGGGGGAGAGTTATTCAAGTTGCACTCTTTTTCCCTTGACTAAGTTTTGTCCCATTGGGTTTTCTTAGTAAAGGTTTTTAATGAGGCAACATATCTGATCCAAAAGTATCAGGGGGAGAAAATGCGCGCTGCACTCTTTTTCCCTTAGCTGAGGTTTTGTCCCACTGGGTTTTCCTAGCTAGGTTTTTAACGAGGCAGCATCACCAAGAGTATTAAAGAATAGTATATCATGTGGATAGTCAATGGGGAGTGTTATGAAATATCCATTATGTGGTGACTATCCACATCTATAACTCCTATCCCTTTAGTGCATCCATTATGTTGTGACTATCCACCTCTATAACTCCTATCTCTTTAGTTGCTATTGTACTAATGTAAGGGCCTATATATAATGGCATTTGTATATGATGTTGAAATCAATCAATAAGAAATCCATCTCCCATTCTCTCAATCTTCTCTACACATTGCTAGTAGGTCGTTGTTTTACAACAAAACTATATTATATGTGCGAGTAAATTACAAAAATCGTCCTTTGTGTATGTCACTTATTGCAAACTGTGTCCTTTATCTTCAATAATTACTGAAAACGTACTCGATGTTTGCAAACCCTTGCAAGTTATGTCATTTAGCCATAACTCAGTTAATTTTTTGTGGTTAAATCTGACCAAATGGACCCCAGATGAGGGTATTTTGGTTATTTTACTCTCATGTGGATGTGGGTTCCATTTGGTCAGAATTAACCACAAAAATACCCTCATGTGGGGTCCATTTGGTCAGAATTAACCACAAAAAATTAACTGAGTTAGGGCTAAAGGACATAACTTGCAAGGGTTTGCAAACATCGAGTACGTTTTCTGTAATTATTGAAAATAAATGACACAGTTTGCAATAAGTGACATACATAAAGGACGATTTTTGTAAATTACTCTTATATGTGCTTTGATGGTTTTCAACATAAATAAACTGTGAAGAAAAACTCATAAGAGACCAGCTTCTAGATTTTTAAATATTGAAAAAGTTAAAACAGGTTTGAAAATCAGAAAATGTTTGAAAATTATCATGAATTTGTACTTTTTTTAAAATCAAGACTCTAATTTAAGAAGAAAATAACAATATTGATTTATATATGATGATGGACTGTTGTATTTTTTACAATTAACAGCAGTACAAGTATCCAAATTACCTAATAAGATGCTTTGCATTAGGAAAAAAAATGAGATGATTGAACCCCACCCCTCTGAGATTTGTATGGAAACATGATAAGATAAGAGGGAACAAGCATGCATGGTGCTATAAAAAGCTTGCATATCTACAAAAAGATGAACAGGTTAAAAGGGCATCTTGTGATTTGTCATCCACTTGCAATAATACTTTGTAAATAATACTCTTGTGGGGTTATATTGACACATAACTTTTTAAATTCAATATTAACATTATGATGGAAGGATTTAAAAACATTCCAAGAGTGATAATAGTAGATTGAAGATTGAAAAGATGGAGAAATCATGAAATACACACTTGTAGACAAGTAATCTTAAATCGACAAACAACCTAAAAGGTTCTAAGAAGGTGTTTTTTTTTTAAAATAAGAGTTAAATGTCATTTTAGTCCCTGTGGTTTGGGTTATTTGCCAGTTTAGTCCAAAGGTTTGAAACGTTGTCATTTTAGTCCAAAAAATTTCAAACGTTGTCATTTTAGTCCACTTGGTTAACTCTATCCCTTTATTCTGTTAACTAGAAGGGTATTTCGGTCATTTTATATGTAATTCTGTTAACTAGAAGGGTAATTTGACCATATAAAACGATCGAATTACCCTTCTAGCTAACAGAAAAAATAGACGTAGTTAACCCAGTGGACTAAATTGGCAACGCTTGAAACTATTTGGACTAAAATGACAACTTTTCAAATCTTTAGACTAAACTGACAAAATGACCTAAACCACAGGGACTGAAATGACATTTAACTCTTAAAATAAACCCTCCCTCGGTTTATTCATACTATTCATCGCGTGTAAAAAAAATAATTAAGTAAAATGGTGTATTATTATGTGTGATACCTCAAAACTATGGTTAACTATTCGTTAATGAGAAAACATAAGATTAAAAATCTTGAAACATAAATGAAAATCAAGATGAGGAGGTATTAAACCCCACAAAACAAATCATTATCTCTATTCCATGGCAAAAGTTGCAATTGAGCAAACAATAATGGTATATGCCCATTACTTTTTGGTAATGCAATAATATTCTTAATGTTTGTTGTAACATGGAACATGAATATAAGAGTACACCCAACTTTTTGCAAATTCATAAAAAGGTGACTCAATCAACAATATTCTCTCCCTTTTCAAGTCAATAATAGCAATATATGCACATGTGGGAGGAGGCCATGACATGTACTACACTTCAAACAGTAGTTTTGTATTTGATCATTGTAAATTGAATAAGTATTTTATGATATCTATATAAACGTTTGTTAAAAACTTGTGTGATTGGTTGTTAGTTGTTTATCATCTCTTGTGCTATTCATTATCAAGAATATGGTTTTCAAGTTGGATCACTTCAATCGGTAGGTTATATAGACAAAAGATCAAATACATATATCATACAAAACGTACGAATAGGGTGGAAATGTAAAAAAACGCGGTGACATTTTCGTAATTATTTACTCGTAGAGTAATTACAAAATTACTCTACAAATGATCTTGTGGGGTAATTTTGATCTTGTAGGGTAACTTTGATCTTGTATGGTAATCATCAAAATTACTCTACAAGTGTATCAAAACTAGTCTGCATCAAAACTGCTCTACAAATGTATTAAAATTACTCTGCAAGTTTATCAAACAACATACAATTCAAAATTACTCTACAAAATCATTTGTAGAGCAATTATGATACTCTACAAAATTACCTTACAAGATCAAAATTGTCATACAAGATCATTTGTAGAGTAATTATGATACTCTACAAAATTACTCTACAAGATCAAAATTACCTTACAAGAATATTTTACAAAATTACTCTACAAGATCATTTATAGAGTAATTTTGATAATTACTCTATGGTAAATAATTACGAAAATGCCACCGCGTTTTTTTGGCTTTTTCTTGCCTTTCGTATGTTTTGTATGATAAGACACTTTGTACGTAAACTTAACTCAGGTTATATATTATAATACTACTTATACGTGATAAACTACAATTCAAAATAAAGTAAATATTTGAAACATTAATCATAAAAAAAATATATATAAACATGGGGAATTGGCCTGTAATTATTTCATCTAAACATTATTGGCCATTAATAATCTCACCTCAAAATATTCCCCCCACTAGTCCCACTTTTCACATATTGTTCCTACAATGGCCCCCCATTAAAAAAAAAACTTAACGGAGTTAAGCTTTTTTCCAAATTGCAAACAGATTTTTAGGGCTTTTGATCGGAACAATGATACGAGTCCATTGATGTAAAACTTACTTCGAAATGGTGCTCCAAGTGACTTGATTTTGGTTAATTGGAAATTTAAACACCCGAATTGAAGCGCTGTTTTCATCGTTTGGAGCACTGTTTTGAGGCAAGTTTTAAATTAATGGACTCGTATCATCGTTCTAATCAAAAGCCCTAAAAAATTTGTTTGTAATTTGGAAAAAAAGCTTAACTCTGTTAAGTTTTTTTAACGGGGAACTATTGTAGGAAAAATAGGTGAAAGGTGGGACTGGTGGGGGGAATATTCTGAGGTGGGATTATTAATGGCCAATAAGGTCTATGTGGGATTATTACAGGCTAATTTCCCTATAAACGTTACTAATATATACATAAGAGATCATGCACAAGAAAGAATTATTGTATGAAGTGTAGGAGACAAACTCAACCGTGGATCTCTCAAGATCAATGGCTCAAAATTAGGCGTGATATTTTCGTAATTATGATGTTCAAACAATTGAAAAAAGGGACAATTGCATATTTCCCCTTAAAAAACTGCTTAATTGCGTATTTACCCAACTTAAAATTAAAATTGCATATATCCCCTTTCTTAACTATTAAAATTGCATATATCACCTTCCTTAACTAATAAAATTGCAAATTTACCCATTTTAATTTATTTTATTAAAAACAAGTTATATAATGACTTTTTACCCTTATTTTTTACTAAAACTTAAAAAAACACATATTTATTCACTTTTACTAGTTTTTGTAGATTTTTACTAGTTTAGCGGTTTATTTCAGTGTTTAAGTTTTAGTAAAAATAGTAAAAATGAATAAATATGTATTTTTTAAAATAATTGTGAAAAATCCACAAAGACTAGTAAAAATGAATAAATTTGTATTTTTTTAAGTTTTAGTAAAAATAAGTGTAACAGTGTCATTGTATAACTATTTAATAAAATAAATCAAAATAGGTAAATTTGCAATTATATTAGTTAAGGAAGGGGATATATGCAATTTTAATAGTTAAGGAAGGAGATATATGCAATTTTAATTTTAAGTTGGGTAAATACGCAATTAAGCAGTTTTTTAAGGGGAAATAAGCAATTGTCCATTAAAGAAACAAATAGAGAAAGGGTATTATGTTCCTTTCTCACTTAAACTCATTCACCCCTTGATTTTCAAACGGCTATAACTTTTTCATACATTAATATTTAAAAAAAATACACCGTATTAACGAACATTTAATTCCATTTGATTCGAGCAGCCTATGGCTATATTTTTCTTAAAAAATACATGGTTTTAAATACCCAATACATGATTACGTGATTTTGAATACCCATTAGGTGATCATGTGATTTCATTATGGTATGTGAAACCACACTAAGTGATTACGTAATTACGTAAAAAGAGTTGAATATGTATTATTACGTGACTACGTGATTTTGAATATCCATTCCATGATATGTGATTTCATTATAGTATATTTTATGTGAAACCACACTGAGTGATTACGATATAAGCATAATTGTAATAACATTAGCTATAACAAATTATATTTAATGTGTAATCAAGTAATAGATTTATACTGAATGTGTAATCATGTAACGGGTTATGTTGAATACTTGAATGTGTAATCACGTAATAGATATTCAAAATCACGTAATGGACTAATGGGTTTTCAAAATCATGTAAATTTTTTTAAGAAAAATATAGCAATAGAATGCTCGAATTAAAGAGGATGAAATGCTAGTTGAAACAGTGTAATTTTTTTTCAAAAAAAAAATATTAACATATGAAAAAGTTATAGTCGTTTGAAAAATCAATAGGGAAAGTTGTTCACTTGGGAAAGGACAATAATACCCTTCCTACCAATGACACGTGTCCTTCTCTAATTCTCACATACACTTCGTATGAAATTGTAGTCTTATACAAGATCCAACCTCCTAATATATAGAGTAATAAGCAATTTTACCCTCTGAAGTTTGACCCCGCTGACACTCTTACCCCCTAATTCTAAAATCTTGTTGTCTTACCACCGGATAAGTCCCAATTGCATCAATCTTACCCGCTGGCACCAAACATTGTTAAATGTCAACGTTCCTATTAAGCACTCAAAGGGTATGTTGGTCATTTCCACTACCTTTTACATAGCACTATAACTCCTAAACCCCTTTATATGTAAAGTACATTGAAATTACCCCCAACCATTCACACGCATCACCTCTTCTTCGCGAGACCCACCTGCTTGCTTCTCCGGTGAGAATTCCGGCCATTTGTCATGACACACTCATCGATTCTAGATCAATAGAATGCCGATAGGGAATATGATTCGAAACCTAATCAGGGAGTTGACATGTATGTTTCTACTTATACTAGGTTGATCCCAATAACCGATCGTCAATTGTTTGTGATGTTATAGGGTATAAAATAAGGGGGCTACAATTCGATTAGTTTTTATGCTTAATTTCCATCACTGTGGTTGAAGTGTCTTAGGATTAACTGTTCATGATGAACTAGACACCTACATTGATATAAAGAGTATACAATTCAGTCGATTAATTGGTGTCTAAGTCTATTGAAATAGTGTATACAAGTTTCATAGGGTTCACTGTTAGTATATTGAAAAGGGAAGTTAAAATGTTGATTGTTTGTTTGCAGTTAAGATGAGGATGCGCATATCCTTCACACTTGTGGTCACAATGTACGGTCGCCCTTTCCTCAATTTCCAGTATCCCCCTGATAATCAAAGGCTTGAGTAGTGACCATCAAGACCTTCTGATTAATATTTATGTAAGATAACTGTAGGATATTTTGATGATCTTATGTTAAGTGTTTTTTTTTTGGGTAAAGGGTTACCCCGGTGATTCTATATATAGACAACCGCCAAATAAGTACAAGTAGTGAGGATGAGTTCCCCACTAGTTCATATACAGGACATGCCCCATGTATGTATGCAAATAAAACAAAAGAAACTATGACACCACATCAAACTAGCCTACTACATATCATGATAATGACCTATCTAGTAGACAAAAACTAAAACAAAACAACTTCATCCGCCATCATCAAAAAATGAAGTTGCGACCAAGAGGCATCCACCTGGCACGAACCAAAAACAAACTATCCATTGGAAAATTTTATGGAAGAGGTGCTCGCTCCTGACCCGGAAGACTTAGGATGCGTACCCAATGTCATAAACTCTGCAGACTCATCATAGATAACCTCAACCTCTTCCTCATTGGACTTTTCACTAGTATCTCGACCACCCTTATCTTTCCTTTGGATGGAACCAGCATTCCCCCTATCAGAATCGAGAGCACTAAACGGGTTATGCATCTGAAACTTAGATGACTTAGTACCCTTCTCATTCACATAGATAGAAGTCCCTGCCTTTTTCTTTGTATCCATCGGTCTATATTCAAACTTAGGTTTTAGATTATTAACTTGGAAACCATTCTTCTTTGCACTCTTCTTAGCCTTTACTTCAGTAAAACCATCCGCGTCTACTCTCGGCCTGTTTGTAGGAGGTTTTGGACTTGGACCAATATGTTTAGGACATTCCTCTGATTCATGCCCAAACACACAGCAGTGGGCACATCTCGGGGGTTTCCATTCATATTCCACAGATATAGTCTTGGTAACATATTTATTCTCTTCCAATTTAGGAATAGCCATGGTTAGAACCTCTTTAAAATCCTGGTCAGCCGAGATTTCAATGAGAGCTCTAGCATAGCTACTCCGTCCCCAAGCCTCCTTACACATAGCAATAGTATACGTATCCAACCACACAGGAGTACCAATTTTTGACGCCAACATGCTTAAACCATCATCAGAATACGCCACTAGAGGAACATCATGCATTTTAACCCAAATCGGGACCTTGTTTATATCTTCTTTTTTAAGGTTGTTTGTAGGAGACCAAATATTGAGAAATATTGGTTTATTTCGAATCAGCCAAGGTCCACCTTCAAGCACATCAGTCATATCCTTTCTATCTTCAAACTTGAAGAAGAAAAACCCATTTGAATTCATCATAGTTTTTTGTAGACCATATTTTTCCAATTTGTTCGCACAAAATAATCAACAACCGGATAAGCAATTCTATCCCCCAAGAAGTACCCATAAAGAGTATTAGCTAACCTGTTGTTAACCTCACGAACGGACTCAATTGGTAACACAATATCCATTCCATCCAATGAAACATCTGATTTTAAAGGTAGAAAGTTAATTTTTGGAGCTTGATCAGCCGGTTCATTACCATTTCTAACTATACCATCAACATTCCGATTCTGATTTGAACCAAGACCCATGTTAACATCACCTTGCTCAGCTTGATCATTTGAGACCACACTAGCATAAGATTAATGTTGCGAATGACTTCCCGGTATCTTATCTTGGATTGGAGAATCAGGACCCATATCATTTAGCGGAAGGACAAAAGCTACCTTCCGTTTATCAAAAACCATAGTGTAATTCTGAATTGGAGAATCAGAACGACAAGCATGAAGCACATCATTTAACGGTAGCATAAATCTTACCTTCTTCGGAGAATCAGAAAACCTAGCCGCCATATGTAAAGGTTGTCTTGGCTCATAAGGCTCCTAGCGAAGACATTGGCGTTGTCGGCACTGTTACCATCCATGTTGAAGCAAAAATCAGTAAAATAAAGTATTCGAACCTGTCGAACCCTAATGAAGATCGGACTGAACTGAAATCACAAACTCGCTAAACATGTAGTTACAAAACAACCGAACCCCTAATGCAAATCAGACTGAAGTTAATCACCGAACAAGTATTAGGAATCAGCCGCTTAATACCCCCTAATCTAATCTGCAGATGATCGGAAGACCCAAAAACAGAAACCCTAAAATACGAACCCTAACCTGACTTCACTTGATTAGAAACAAAGGAGCAATTGGAATTCCTTACCAGTAAAGAAATCAAAACAGCCAAGTTGCTAAGCAAAATCAATCAGAATTAGGAATGGATTGAAAAGACCTTGGGATTCCCAAGTTCGCCCAATTCGCCCAGAGCTCCATTTGACGAGAAGTTTTATGTTTTTATCTTATGTTAAATATTTATGTGTGCTAACTTAGATATCGGTGATGATCTTATGATATTCTAATGAACTTATGTCTAATTAAATAGTGTTTGGTTGATCATATTTGGGCATTCGGAATTATATGTTGGTCATAACAGGAAGTTCAGATAGGTAATTGGTCATATTTGTGCATTTGACTTTGAAAGTTCAAACTGGTAGTTAAGCTCTGTTGATATACTAGCCATTATATGTTGATTAGCATTACCTGTTGATCGGATTAGATGATGTGCATTTGGATTACAGTTGAATCGATTGATCACAGTTATTGACAACAGTTTACGGCATTATAGGTTTGTCACAGTTAATGATCTACACAGTTTTGATTAGGAATAATCACAGTTTTGGGCATTCGTTTGATTATGAAATGATCTCAATTTTGGAATTAAGATTAGGAATTGATGTGCATTTGAGTCTTATAGCATTATAACCATTGCAGGCTTTGACTTTGCCTGGGTCAATCAATTTAGGCGGGAATGGTAAAGAGTTGAGCAGGGGGTAAGATTATTTGTTGTTACAATGGGGTAAAAAGAAATGGTAAACTAACAGAACTGCTAAGTCATTTGACAGTAGGGGCCAAGATTGATGCAATTGGGACTTATTCGACGGTAAGACAGCAAGATTTTGAAATTAGGGGTTTATAGTGTCAGCGGGGTCAAACCCCAAGGGGGTAAAATTGCATTTTACTCTAATATATAATACATATCAGAAAAAATTATATAAAATTTGATTGGTTTTGTCAGTGTTTTCACAATTACTAAATATCGATTCTCTCTCTATTTATATATTTAAATGCATATTATTTCGTACTACACAGGACCATCATGCACCGGCCAACTTTTGGGACTTGATAGTGACCAAATCATTAACTCATGGGTGCCTTGTTTCTCTTCAAATTGCCGGCTAGTTTTATATTTTTTTGGATTTTTATCATTAATTTTGCAACCACTTTATCACAATTCAAACGCGTTTTCATAATTGACATTTTTGTTGGATCATATAGACGTTAACTAATCGTGATTGAAACATATTTGAAATATAATGTTGGAAAAAGATTATAACCTTTACTATATAGAAATATAGGTTCATATATATTGTGTAACATAATAAAAATTGTACTGATAAACGTATTATCAAGACATTATAAAAAAATAGAATATATGTTACATTAGAAACCTAAAAAGGTTATAAGTAGGGTTGCAAACGAACCAAACAAACAAGTACAAGACGTTGTTCGTGTTTGTTTGTTAAGAAATATATGTGCTTACGAACTGTTCATGAACACTTACCAAACGGAATTTTATGTTTGTGTTTGTTTGTTAAGGAAATGAAGTTGTTCGTATTCGTTTGTGTTTGTTTGTTAATTTTAGGCAACGAACAAAAACGGACATTGATGAACACAATGAGCACAAACTAATGTTCATGAACATAAATGGAAACAAACGAACACAAATAAACGTTCATGAACAGAATATATATGTGACAACTGAGATATTTTCAGGTTATCTCCATTAACATAACTCCATTATCTTTAACATGATTTAAAACATTCATTATAGCATTTCACTACATATTGGTTGGTTAAGTGTGTCAGTTAGTACACGAACACTCACGTAACAATAATTCGGCGAATTAAGACCAAACTGCACACAAGTCTGACCCTGAACGTTGGTGAAACATAGATATAGTATTGCAAACATATAAATAATAATATAATTGAGTGGAACTATATGTTATTTGATCACATCGACAACTTGCTAGTTGTTTCTCGCTATTGCGAACAATGTGCGTTTTTGTGTGATCTAGCATTATAAAAGTATCTTTTTATAAACAAACTAGTGGGTTTTGTTATAGACTTGGGCTATTGAAAATTAAAATTAGTAGAAAATGGTTTGGTGGGCTTGTGTTAGCTAGAAAGTGCCCCCAAAAGTTATAAAAGCCCACCAAAAGGCCCACCCATGGGTTTTATTAATTAGTTAAAAAAACATAACCCAACCTTACCCCCCCCCCCCAATTGTGAATGGAAGCCCCACCTCCACAATAATTTCGACCTTGTGCCTTTAAAACATCATTCCACTTTAATTTGTTGCTTAGATCTTGCAATTGGTGGCTTTCTTGATCGATTTCAATACCATTTCAAGCTTACAAGTAGGTTTCTTGATCAATTTTAATGTTTCTTATGATTTAAAGATTGGGGTTTTGATTAGAAGCATGATATTGATAGGAATTTATGATAATTATGATTTATGTGATTTTATATATGTTGTGTTAGACGGAAAACATGATAAAAGAACCCTAATCACGTTTTGGACATGAGCTGATCATAAACGGATTCTATCCGGGTTTTCATAGCCGACTTGTATCGGCTGTAGCTTGATCAAAACTTGTGTAGTTCTTGAGTCTAAAATGTAGTTAAATGAAATAGCTTTCAAACCCAACTGGAATCATAACTGTTCGACAAGTTTAGGTATTTTAAAAGATTAAAATGGAAACACAGGTGCCCACTGTGCTTTTTGCAGAAATTACAACCTGTTACGGGGATCATAACTTGGTCTAGGATTGGAGTAAACATATGAAATTTTTACAGTGGATAATTCTAGGAGGTCATCAAGTCCTTCAACTGGAATTTCATCAATCGGATCTTCAGAGATTTTTAAATAAAATAAACCGTAAACTGTTGACAAAATGTAAAGAAATTGCCCTTTATGTGTTAAATGATTTTTCTGTGGACAATTAGGTCTTGAGAAAAATACACATGGTCAAATGGGCAAATTGACATGTCTCATAAGAATATCGTAATTTTTCTAGTCCGTTTCGTATATTAAATAAATTCCACAAAACATCACAAAAACTGACATTTAACAAAATTGGCCGGAATATTGTGTAAAGATATGAAAGTGTATATAATTTTTTATTTAGAGTGTTTTTGCATATTTGGAGACTAGATGAATATCATTGAATGCGTTGCATGTTATAAGATGAATACATGAACATAACCACACATGTGGATAACTAAGTAACAACATATATGCATATTATGGGGTGGAATACGTGTAAAATTAATGTGACTTATGTGATTAGTAACTAATGATTAAACAGTAACTATATCAGGACGTGGTTGACCACACTTGACCCTAGTCACATAATTCTTACCAAGCACTCACACTTGAGTTCACTACTACTTTTCTAAAAGCATGCATCCCTGGTTTGGGGACTACATTATCCCTGGTTTGGAACCACCTTATATTCCTGGGAGGGATACCACTATTTAATTACATGTCTTTATTAGGCTAAACGAAAACTATTATCATGAAAGTCCCTACCTTTATACCGATTAGTTGTCGGGTGGCGAACGAGGTATTAGTTGAGAGCGCTATTAGGTTTGACAGACCTCACACCGTGCTGGAAGCCGGGTGTGAACTTCTAATCTTTCCTATTGCATCAATGGTGATAGACATTAATGTGGCGCACAAAAACTTACTACGTCAGTATTTAGTACCACCAGTTTAGTTACTTAACGATGGATTAGCTACCCATTACACGTTTTTAAAACTCTTGAACTTAAACTACTTTTTGTTGAACTAAAACTGTGAACTCGCCAACTTTATGTTGATACACTTTAGCATGCTTTGCAGGACATTAGGTACGGCACAGATGGGAACTTGCAGTTTGGAGAGTGTCATGGTTTTTGGTTAAATTGTTTTCATTATTTATGCTAAATAACTGTGGTGTTGATTATGTCTGGATTTTTATACTTTTGCTTCCGCTGTTAACTTAAACTTACGTTTTCAAACATATAAAACCATTGTCACTATTCATGTTGAATGTGGTAGTTGAACATTTTACAATTAATTTGAAATGGTTCAACATGATTAGTGGCTTAATCCTGGTATGTCACGCGCCACGCGGTAAAACCTCGCATGTGAAAATTTGAGGGTGTGACAATATAATACACTCACACTTATTAAATATTTTATTTATCGGAATTTTGAAGTATTTTAATAAAATATAAAAACTAAAAACACTGATGAACTATCGAACAAAAACGAACACGTTACCGAACGTTCACGAACATAAATGAACGAACGCGACCTCTGTTCATGTTCGTTCATTTAACTAAACGAAAGAAATTTCTTGTTTGTATTCGTTTGTTAATTAACGGAGGAACACAAACGAACTTTCCGCCTAACGGTTTACGAACTGTTTACTGGAAGTTTGGTTCGTTTGGAACCCTAGTTATAAGTGTCAATAAAAAAGGATCCAACATGTTGTCAAAACTAAATTCTTTAAAAAGGTCGGTAAATAAATGTAAACGGATTATAATTTAGAATGAAAATCCTGAATGTGAATGATACAAAATCGTATAGTTTTTAAGTTCTTAGTCATGGATTCCAAATAGACGATGAAGATAGATATGTTGATTATAAATTCTACGTAATATAATATAATAATATAACTGTGATATTAAGTTTTTGTAATTGACCATTTTACCCTTAATTTATATAATATTTTAACTCTATTATTGGTATATAAATTGAAAGAAAGTATTTTTTTATTTTATTTTATTTTTTTTGAAAAAGCAAAAGAATGAAGTGGGTGGAAAAATTAAAGAGGACAAGAGTAGTTAGGGAGAAAGGGGGGGTTTGTTTTGTCTTGATATAAAAAAGGCATTTTGCTTTCAAACAAACCAAAGTGGACCTTTCCTTCTCATAAAAAAACTTTTTCCAACTTCTAATCATCAATATTATTTTAATCTATATATTAGTTAATTATAATTTATTAATTAGGCGTGACACAAGAGTGGTTGGTCATATAAAAGGTGAACTTTACATGGTGGTTAGGATTAGTTTAATACTTTATAAAAATTCTGTTTTAGACAAAGACACCCTCTATGTTTATAGATCCTCAATAGATATACCTATTTAATTTTTGTAGTGATTATTTTATTGTTAATGATCAGAATGCAAATAAAGGGTTTTCTGAAATATATTGTTAGAAATAAACAATATATATATATATATATATATATATATATATATTTGAAGAAAACACAAAACAATAGGATACAATACTCTTGATCAGTCACTCATGTAGTCATGTTTGTGTTATTCTACATGTGAACTCACAGGTTTTGGACATGTTAGCAACTTTACTTTTAAACCATACCTATCACTCGTGGGTACAATTACGTGTTTTAAATGTAACGACAACTTAATAAAAACAATGACTTCTATTTTGTAAACAAACAAAAAGTTCATTGTTAAAAATTTCAAACAAAATGTTAAAAGTTTTAGACGTATAAACACATAGTTTGGCATTTATTATTTGATTTATTTCCGATGTATTTTTTATCTGTTGGTTATGTTTCTGACCAACACTTGTAAATTAAGTTTTTCTAAGCATATGGAGACACGGAGTTGCTTTTCCGTTAGAGTGGGATAAAGAATCTATGTTTCTTAAAATAGAAAAAACAGCCTTAATTTTTACCAAAGATCTAACTATAAATTACATATTCTAAATAAGCATGAAAAAACTGTTATACTTCAATATCAATAAACAACACTAATATACCTAGAACTATAAAAACAAAGAAAATTTAAAAGCTTCTTTTCACCTTATGTCGATTAGAAATTATGATACATGCATGTCTCACTTTTTATTTTTTATTTTTTCCAAAAACGCGTAAAACATTATTTTAGCCATAACATTTGACCCTTTTACAGGAAATTCTGTCAAACTCAAAAGGGTTAATAACAAAATGATTGCATTGTGTTAGTTATAGATGTATATTTTTCTTCTTCGTGGTTATAAATATAATATATATTGACTAGATTTTGTGACTTTATAAAGTCTCTAACTCACTATCTGGATAATTACTACACCATGCGTAGTCGATAAAAAATGGGGCCTTTTTTACCCAAACACGCCCCGACATCAGCCCCCTTGAGCGTTTTTGTTCGAAATTTTTTGATGGCGTTGTATTTAGAATGCTCGAGCCCCTTATGTGTTGACCAATCACCCTTTTTTGATGGTTTTTTGTCCAATAACATTTTTTGATAGTTTTTTTATTTAATTCTATTATTAAACCCCTTTTAGCATAATGTCTCACATCCCCACTACATCCATTTATGAAAAACGCCCCATTGCTAACTGGACTGCCACATGACGCAAAACACCCTACAGTGGAGCATTATTCATGTATACCACTACACATGTTCTTAGCCTCTTAGGTTCGATAGTGAGGTGAAAGAGAAAAAGCAAACGTCATAATAAATGAAAACACATGGTCTGGATGGGCAAAAAGGCCTAAGTTTAGAAAGTGTCACATAACACATGACAACAAGAAGGTATCATAGCAAAGACAATTCTAAAAGATAAATAATTAACAATTTTCAAAAACAATATTTGTTTTTTGAATTTAAAAAAAATCAGAGAATTTAAACAAAAATACTTAAATGGTCCTACTTTTCGTATAACAAGCTGCTTCAACAATTGACCATGTTCGGTTTATAAACATGGGTACAGGGTTTAGACTTAGAAATGTAAGTTTAACCGATAAACATTGAAAATATTATCTTTATTTGGTTCTGTCTTTCCTTATTTAAAAGCCTCAATTAAACATATATTTTCGGCTCTCCCAATTTAAATGTTCTAGTTCCGTCACTGTTGACAAAATATCTATGAACAGAAGCACTGGTAAAAATGAATTTTTATTATTTTGATATAAATAAAGCATTTTATGATACCGTGTTGGTGTAAAACTATCATGTGGTTGTGTTTTGAGTTTTCAAAATTTAATGTAAATAATTATCAATTTTCAAAAACAATATTTGTTTTTGAATTTAAAAATGAAAAATCAGAGAATTTAAACAAAAATACTTAAATGGTCCTACTTTTCGTATAACAAGCTGCTTCAACAATTGACCATGTTCGGTTTATAAACATGGGTACAGGGTTTAGACTTAGAAATGTAAGTTTAACCGATAAACATTGAAAATATTATCTTTATTTGGTTCTGTCTTTCCTTATTTAAAAGCCTCAATTAAACATATATTTTCGGCTCTCCCAATTTAAATGTTCTAGTTCCGTCACTGTTGACAAAATATCTATGAACAGAAGCACTGGTAAAAATGAATTTTTATTATTTTGATATAAATAAAGCATTTTATGATACCGTGTTGGTGTAAAACTATCATGTGGTTGTGTTTTGAGTTTTCAAAATTTAATGTAAATAATTATCAATATTCAAAAAGAATATTTGTTTTTGAATTTAAAAATAAAAAATCAAAGAATTTAAACAAAAATACTTAAATGGTCCTACTTTTCGTATAACAAGCTGCTTCAACAATTGACCATGTTCGGTTTATAAACATGGGTACAGAGTTTAGACTTAGAAATGTAAGTTTAACCGATAAACATTAAAAAATATTATCTTTATTTGGTTCTGTCTTTCCTTATTCAAAAGCCTCAATTAAACATATATTTTCGGCTCTCCCAATTTAAATGTTTTAGTTCCGTCACTGTTGACAAAATATCTATGAACAGAAGCACTAATAAAAATTAATTTTTATTATTTTGATAAAAATAAAGCATTTTATGATACCGTGTTGGCGTAAAACTATCATGTGGTTGTTTTTGAGTTTTCAAAATTTAATGTAAATAATTATCAATATTCAAAAAGAATATTTGTTTTTGAATTTAAAAATAAAAAATCAAAGAATTTAAACAAAAATACTTAAATGGTCCTACTTTTCGTATAACAAGCTGCTTCAACAATTGACCATGTTCGGTTTATAAACATGGGTACAGAGTTTAGACTTAGAAATGTAAGTTTAACCGATAAACATTAAAAAATATTATCTTTATTTGGTTCTATCTTTCCTTATTCAAAAGCCTCAATTAAATATACAAACCTCACTAGTTTTTTTACTTTTTATACGTGTAATTTTTCAGGTTCCTACTTTTTAACGTAATTAATTTTTTTTTTTTTTTTTTTTTGTGTATTCATTTCATTTTTATGTATCTAGTTTGTTTTCTTAGGAAGTGAGTTCTGTCTATATATTCTATTATATTTTTATTATATAATAGGGAAACACATCATACAAAAAGTTCATGAAGTCATAGGCCGAGGCAAATACGTTTGATTGTCTAGAATTATTTACAACCACACTATTTTGTTGTTTAATTAATTAATTAATTAATAATTAAAGATTGGCTAGAATTATTTACAACCACACTATTTTGTTGTTTTTATTAATTAACTAGGTTAGAATCCCGTGTAATACACGGGTTGAATAAATGTAATTTTATACCAAATAATAAAAAATATATCTTTAAAAACCTTGTTTGATTACACGGGTTGAATAAATGTAATTTTATATACCAAATTATAAAACAATATATCTTTTAAAACCTCGTTTATTACATGGGTTGAATAAATGTAATTTTATATATTAAATAATAAAAAAAGTTATATCATTAAGAACCACGTGTATTGTACGGGTTGAGTAAATTTAATTTTATATATGAAATACTGAAAAATTACATTTTTAAGAATCTCATGTATTGTATGAGTTGAGCACATGTAATTTTATATATCAATCAACAAAAAATTATATCTTGTTATATCTTTATAAACCCTTTGTATTATACGGATTGAATAAATCTAATTTTATATACCACATAATAAAAAAAATTATATTTTTAAAAACCCGGTGTATTACACGAGTTGCATAAATGCAATTTTGTATAGTTAATAATAAAAATATTATATCTTTAAAAAAACTCTTTTATTACACGGGTTGAATGAATCTAATAAAAAATTATATCTTTAAAAAACGAAAGAATATACTCGATATATGATGGATGTGGTGATTGCGGTGATGGTTCTTATAAATGTCATGTAAACATAGTAAATACCGTATTTGAGTTGAGAGTTGAACACGAAAATAAAAGTATAGAACCAATAAACATTGATTAATGTTTTTGTTTACTCTTTATAAACACACGAAAATAAAAGTATAGAACCAATAAACATTGATTAAAATAAAAGTATAGAACCAATAAACATTGATTAATGTTTTTGTTTACCCTTTATAAACATTTTTGAAATAAGTTCTACCCTTAACTACTTTAGTTTAATAAAATAAACAAAAGTATAGAACCAATAAACATTGATTAATGTTTTTGTTTACCCTTTATAAACATTTTTTAAATAAGTTCTACCCTTAACTACTTTAGTTTAATAAAATAAATCAATCATTTACGTTATATTAATTTATATTTAGTGTATATCTTTTTTTAATTTAAGGATAAATAATTTTGAAATCTAATAAATATTTCAAAATATTATATTATCTCCTATACGAATTGTTTAAATTTATATTAAATTTAATTTTATAATTATCTTTTAATTAATATTAATTATCTATAATTAAGTATGAAAGAAAAATTAGATGGCTTCAATGAATAACATGTGTTCCTAAATTGGTTTCTTTTATTATATAGTATAGATTAATAAAACCAAAAAGTGCTTTTCTGACCATTAAAAGCCATCTATATCAGTGCTTCATTGCTATCTGATATTTATTTCACACAAATTTACGATCGCCTCCCTTATTGTTTTTCTAATTGGCACCTAAACCCTTATAAATATTTCTTCACAATACTAACACCTATGAATATTTCTTCACAATACTAACCACATTGTTTCTTTTCTTCACAATACGTGTGACGTTTGGTTAAAACTTGTAAACATATTGGATGATGTTAAGGTTCGTAATTTATTACACTGGACTGAAATAATTCAGCCTAACCACATTGATTTTTTTTCTATCTTAACTATAATGATCAAACGAGCCCTCTCTTTCCACAATCATCAAAACTCTCGGATCTCTTTTTCCGAAGTCTCCTATCAAGTATGGCGTTACATTAGTTTCTTTAAAAAGGTTGTATGGTGTGGAGCAACGCCCCATGCCACATCACCCCCATGGCCCCATAGTGTCTCGTACACCGTTGTCTGACCGGTGTGTGTGTGGGGGGGGGGGGGGGGGGGAGCTATGGATACTCAATGGTCATATTTTTTTCCCTTTTTTATATAGTTAAAGGTGGCTTTATTCCACAACGTGCAAGTTAACATTAAAGTCTTCCGTTTACGTGACGTTGACATGGCTTGATAAAATCTAGCTTTATCCCACACAATGCAACCTAAGGGGGGACGGGGCGCTCGGTGGTGGCACGGTGACCATGCGTAGATCCCCGTGGAACACCGTCGCTGCTCAATCCTATCACGCGTGGAGCTGATGATGCGTTACCATAATCACGCGTTGAAACTTGAATTTTGTTATCGTTGCCATGATCACTCATCTTCTTCCCTGTTAACTAAAAAAACGAACCCTAAAACGAATTAATCTTGAATTAGCAATAAAGAAATTGCAGGAAAAAAAGGGTTCAATTTAAACAAATAAAACATGCAAATTGGATGATAAATTTGGGTTTTTTTTGGAATCTTTGATGGGGCGAGTCATAAAGAAAGTTAAATAATTGATGGAGTATTGTATTTGATTTGATTTACTTGAATATAATATTGAAAATCATTGTATTAAGGTTTTGTAATGTGGAAAAATATTATACAATGAAGTGCACGTTTTGGATAATTATGTTATTTTATAGCCCTTGACATAACCAAAGTTATTAAATAATTATCTCCAGATTGGGTGTCAGATCCTTCCACACAAGCTCTCGTTCCCAAAAATATCCAACAAGACTTGCGCAATGAAGAAATTCACTTTCGGTTGAATATTGTTTTTTATTTAAATGAAATTATTATTGTTAACTTATTATTTAAAAATAAAAAAATAACCATCACTAGTGATGGGCACCTCTAATAAATCTATCACTAGTGATGAAATCAAACTCAATGACGTGACGGACAAGAATTGGGTGCTATGAGTGATGAAAAACCATCACTAGTGAAACGCCTCTACCCAAAATTATCTAACAAATGATAACTTTTCACATATGTTTATTTGTACGAAGGTTGTATTAATTGATGTTGGTTAATTATAGTCCTAGGTGAATTAAACAAAAACCATATATGAATTTAAGAGGGTAGTTCATTTATATTTGTTTGTTTGTTAAAGCAAAAAAAAAATGATTTTTTTCTTTTATAATAAACAAATGAATACACGGGTCTTCTTCGTTCATTTATGTTCGCCAATATCATATATTTGTCAAGATCCATTTATGTTCGTCTTTATTTATTTATTTATTTTTGCATATTTTCTAAATCGTTATGCAAGTGTAAATACAAATACCCTTTTTTAATAACTTTCCATAACTAAAAATGAAAATATAGGTACTTAAAACAAAATAAAAATACTCAGTAAAATTCCACTTATAGCAAAAGCTACTAGTAAGGTCCGAGAAAGATGAGACAAGGAAAACCTTCAATTACGGTGGGTAAAGAACTTGTTTCCACTAAGACACCTGACTCTAAAAAACTACCAGATTTTTTCTATGTAATATCTATACATATTAAAGAGTTTGCTTCTACTAAGACACCTGACTCTGAATTTGTTATTATACGGTTAACTTGCATAAAGGATTTAAAAAAAAAATCGACAAAAATAGATATAGTAATAGCATTTTATAGATGATCAATACCCTTACAAACATGATATTGTATACGATAAAGCTTATAAATATAAATAAACGAATAACATCCTGTAGATCTTATTGCTAAACCCTAAAACTAAAAACGTAATAATTACTTTGGATATTTATACCAAAATTAAAATAAATAAAAAAGTAACAAAATCTAAACATCTCTCACCTTTTTTATAAAAAGTTTCACTATACCTCCCTTTCCTCTCACTATTTACATATATAGTCCATCAAGAATACCAAATCACACTCCATCAACCACCACCGCGATTTTGCTGGGCAACCTATCCCCGCCACCACCACCACCGCCCACACAATCACGATCAGACTCTAGTCGGACCACCATGTTTTCAGTTTCCCTCGATAACCGTGCGTCGACTTGGTGAAAGCTCGGAATCAGTACCTGTTCAGCCCACTCCTCTAGACTCGTTTGCCCGAACCATAACCCACTTAATATATTCTCCAACACACCCTCCTCCACCTCAACTATTACTTTTTCATCCACTATATTTGAAAATGCATTTTTAATTGTTCTCTCAATTTCAACACGAATATTTCCAAAATTGACCGGTTTAAACACAACCACACCATCACTATGCTTCAATAACTCATGAGGTAATGACATAACCGCAAATTGTTGACTCTCTTCTTCATGGTCAACGGTGAGATTACTCGAATTTATCGAGCCATCGGTTCCATCGTTTCGATCTTCCTCGTAGTCTATCGCTAGGTTGAGATCGAGAGACAGATCCAACCCCGGTTCTTTCCTTTGTCGTCTTGCATTATCTTTTCCCGACAACCAATTCGCTCGACGTTTTAACCGTTTCTCGCTGATGGATACCCGCAACTGCCAGTCTCGGGTTGCTAGCGAGTGCAGCCGGTGCTCGTCGAGCTCATACTCGTCTACGTTTGCGGTTGACCAGTTCGCGGTTAATATGAAAACAACATTCCCGAGGCTAACTTCGCGGCCATGAGAGTCCATGATCCGTTGACTTTCCATGGCCCGTTTTATCTTGCTGCGAACCAGCGAATCGGCTTCATCAATATCCGAAAGGACAATTACGGAAGATGGTTTTGTACGCACCACTTCAACAATACGGTCCATAACCGTTTTACCACGGTAACCCATATCGGTTTCCTCACCGTCACGTCTTGACCCGAGCCCAATCGTGATCGGTTTGGTCCCGTTTATGTGCTCCGAAAGGACGGCCGCCATCTTTTTCTTTCCCACCCGATCAGGACCTGCAAACAATAGCCACACGCAGCCCCTCGAACCAGTGTTTACTTTACATTGCGTTACCGTTGTAGCTATGGCGGAAGCCGCTTCTGGTTGCCACCAAGCTTTTTTCATCAGACCCTTGAGAAGCCGCTTGAAATAATCCGCCTCTGCTAAATCGACGAATTTACCCTTCTGCGGTTCTGAAGAGATGCAGCCCAAAAGGTCCTTAACCGTGGTTTCTGACGGTTTTTTCGGACCGAGAGCCAGATCGGTTCTAACGGGGCTTGGCGGTGGCTCTAACCGTGGCGGTTGTGCGGGCTGCAAAGCTTCCTGAAGACTTCTAGGGGGTTGTAACCGTGGGTGTTGACCGGTTTGACTTTGTCCTAGAAGCATGTTCGGCTTATACGCCCCGGCAAACGGTACAACCATGGGTGCAACTCTATCCAATCTTGAAGATTGGTTATAATTCGGATGAATTCGAAAGCACTCGTCACACCATTTCTTCTGTAATTCTTGAATCTTTTGTTTCAAAACCAGTTCTTGATCCTTAATCTGCAAAAACAGAATCAAATAAAATTACTAATCGCATAATCATTCGTTCGAAAAAATTAGGGGTGCAAACGAGCCGAGCTACTCGAGCTCGGCTCGAAAGAAAGCTCGAATGAGCCGAGCTTAAACGAGCTCGAGCCTAAAAACAAGCTCGTTTAGTAAACGAGCCCGAGCCCGAGCTTCGCTTATCGAGCTCGAGCCGGCTCGCGAGCCTAATCGAGCTTTCTGTTTATATATTTTTTATTAATATATTAAACATGTGGAATGTTATTACTTTATTTGTTAAAAAAAAAAAAAAAAAAAATTATATGATAATAATTACCATTTATATAAGTATAAAAAATAACTAAATTATATGTATAATAATAATTATAATTAATGTAAATTAAATAATAAATACTAAACGAGTCGAGCCCGAGCCGAGCTCGAGCTTGAAAAATTTCCTTCGAGCCTAGCTCGAGCTTTCATATGTTAAACGAGCTCGACCTCGAGCCTGGTCGAGCTCGGGCTCGGCTCGTTTGCACCCCTAGAAAAAATTAAAAGAATTTAATTATCGGCTCACCAGCGATGGATCTTTCGGTTTCGCATTTTGCAGCCACTGAGGAAGACTATTGTTAACCTCATCGCGCGGTTTCTCCACCTCTTTCAATTTTGCTAGCTCATGTTCGTATTCACTCGAACACTTCGGACAACAGGGTATCTTTCGAGTTTCCGACTCCTTCATATTCATCGTTGTCGAGAAACTATTCAACGGATTAAAAGACTGAACCGAACCACCAAGAACACCATTGGTCCCCATCCTATAATAAACCAAAACAATTTCCTAAATCAATTGAATCTAGACAATAGTACAACATGAAAGATTTTGATGAAAAGTTACCTGGGGAACATGTTTGTAAGCGGCGATCGTGAAGTAATCGGTACAGCTTGTAAATCCCAATCGGTTTCCATTGATGGATGATACACTTGACACCTTAAATAAGTTTCACAAGTAGCTGTTCCTATCAACCAAACTTTTCCGGTGAATTTCGCGACTAGTTTCGCCATCTCCGCCACAGATTCACGACCGACCGAAGCAGCCATCGTCGCGGGTGGTTGCTCGACTAGCCATTTTAAATCCGCGAGGTCGATTATTACGCCTTTTCCATTACCCGAACTCGCGATTCTTTTATCGATTAAATCGCACAATTCCTTGATCTTAACCGGTATTAGTGACTTGTCCGAGATTGAAACGAAGTCTTTTTCGATTGAAATCACCTCAACGTTGTTCAATTCTCCGTTTAGTACGAATTCACCCGTTTCGATCCGTCTCAAGATCTCTCTACGGATTGTTTCGGGCTCCGATTCCCCTACTAGAATCGGGTTCCTTTTCTTCGGTTTTGTCATGATGTCTATAACCCTTTTCACATCATCGTTCCCGTGTTGCTCGTGTTGTTGCTGTTGCTGTAACCGCGGGTTCAGGTAAAGATTTACCGGAGACCCGTTGTTTTGCGGATTTGCTTGTTGTAACCGCGGGTTCAAATACAAATTCCGGTTAACGGATAATGAACCCGGGGCAGTCACAGGTGACGGTGAGGCCCGGAATCCGATGCCAAGACCGGATGGATTTAGATTATTTCCAGCGGAAGCGTGATTACTCACGCTTCCCAACGACTGTTCAATAGTAGCTTTAACAGCGGGGCTCGAAAAGCTTGCCTCTCGCATGACCCGACTAACACTCGGGTCATCGAGTATGGATATAATAAGCTGTTCGAGCTCCACTTTAACCGCTAAAAGCGGTTGTTGTTGTTGCTCAGGGCAACCACGCCTCTGATGGGCTTGGGCCCGTTTAAGGGCCGCCATCAGGGCGTTGGAAATAGGGGGTTCTGTAACCGCTGACGTGGCGGTTGGGAGCCGTTCTAGTGCCACGCTGAAGCAAAGCTCCAGCGCCCGGCACTGGAGTGGGTGGGATGAATTCGGGTGGGACCGGATACACGCCTGCCGGAGAAATCCGGTCGGCGAGGCGAGAAGCGTCGACGCCACATGAAGCGGCGTCGTTTGGCCGTGGTTTCGCCGCCCTGCTTCTGCTATTGAATTATTCAATACAGTTGCTGCCTCTGCAGTTAGGGTTTGGTGGATCGTACTCAAACCTGCCCTCATAATAATCTTTACAGAATCAGTTTCAGCTTGTGATTGATCTGGGTTTTGTAAAAAATCAAAACTTTAACAAAACCCAGAAGTTAGAATTTCAAAAAACGGATTAAAATTGGGGAATTTTGATAATTATGATTGAAATTGAATATATATAGGGTAAATAAAATCCCCAAATCTTTAATGGGAAAAGAAGAAAAAAGATTGTTGAAATTCAAGCAGAAAAATCTTTAAATTCAGACGAAATAAAGATGAAGAAAAAAATCAGGTCATAATTTGGATATGTGGATTCAAGAATATGATAAAAGAAGCCCTGTTTCTATGTCTATATGTATGTATAGTTATGTATGTATAGTTGTGTATGCAATAAATGAAAATAAAAACAAAAAAAGCTTTTTGGAAATTATATATTAATAAGTGGACATGGTTACTTACAGAGAAGGTAAATTTGAGTTTTTTGTTTGGAGGTGATGATGATGATAGAGAGAGTATTTGCAAAGGTTTCTGGAAGATGAATACACCCCCTTTTTCAAATAAGTGAGAGAATTATAAGCTACCTTTTTGTATATTTTATTAATCTTTGAAACGGTTATAAAATATGTATAAATCAAGGTTCCAACTAATCTAGGTTTAGTTTTATTATAGTGGTGAAAGTGTAACTTCACCAATAATGATATTTAGATTATATGGGTTGTATAATTTTTAGAAGATTTTAGCTTTAAGCTTTTAAGAAAAGACTTCTATTCAATAAAAAACATTTTTTGATTGAAAGAGCTTGAAATTTTTTGTATGAAGCTGGAAGCTTTTGGTTGAATGCCCCTACTGGTGACGTTTAGAAGGAGCTACAGGCTTTTAGGAAAAAAAATGACTATTTTAACCTCTAAAGATAATGAACTTTTTAATGAACAAGCTTTTTAAATTTTTAATTATGTCCATTTTGATCATTTTATACATTTTATTAAAAGCTCTAGTTAATCTGCCAAACAATATATCTAAAAAACTACAGCTACTAGCTACCAGAACTTTCAGCCACCAGCTACTTTTGCCAAACATACCCTTCATATACCAACATTTTATAATGTATAACTAGTTATTAATATCAAATAATATATCTTATACTATAAAGTAATACCTTTTCATAATTTAGCTTATTGAATTTTAGAGCCCATCTACCTTTTAAAATTTTCAATTTAGACATATACACACATCCATTTATACTCACACATCCATTTAGTAGCGTATAAGAATTGAGCCTCTATAATCTACTCTTAGTTAACTTGCTAATAACTTGAATTGGGGTAATCTTAAAAGAGATTGAGCTTAAGTTGGTATTGGTGTTCACCAAAAAGAAAAAAGAAAAAGAAAAACATGAATACAAGCTTCACGCACAAAGTTTGATTAGGCTCGTCGCTCGCAGTCCCATTACTTACATAAGTATAATAACATTTACATATTGTAGTATATTAGTGTATATATAATGATTGAAAACTAAGTAACATATGCATTATGATATATTGTATAATTATAAGTAGATAGAAAGTTATATACAAAGTTTTGTTTGAATAACAAAGGAGTCAAATTCAAAGCAAGCCCAAATTCAATTTAACTCTAGCTCGTAAAACAACTCACCATCGAAGCTCAAATTTTATAAAAAATAAAACTTGAAATGAGACAAGATCAAACTTGAATCCTCTTAAGCTAGGCTATGTGTGCTCGAGCTTAGTTTAGATGGGTATTGCTTATTTACTCCGTATACCAATTTAAATTGTTTGAGATCGAATATAATTAAAGTTTACTAATGATAGACATAATTAACAAATAATGGATCCATGAAAGTTTACACTTAAAATGTATGATTAATGACATTTTGAATAAATTTATAAACAAGAGCGGAACCACAGGGCGTTAAGAGGGTTCATTGACCTCCCCGATCAATGAAACTAGTTGGATTTTGAAATATAAATTTTGAGTTTTTTCTTAATAAAAAAATGAGTTAAACTCTCTAATTATAACCGATAAAGAACAAAACCTTATTCGATTTCCAGACTAAAACGTTTTCTTTTCACTATTGCTCATAAAACCTAGGTGATTAAGTTTGTAATTTATAGAATAAAATATCAAAGTGCACAAAGTGAACAATGTATACCAACAATATGTATAATTATATATTATATTATATTATATAATATAAGATAACAATTGCAAGTTGGATAAAGAGTAACTTGATTCATGCTTATTTTTATGTATGTGTTCAAGTGGTTTATATTTTGACGTAAATTTTGTTCGGAAACACGTCGAGTCAAATATAATACGTTTTTATTAAACGCTATAAATTCGAGTTACTTTACGTTTCGATACTGCTGCAATGCGCCGTAGCTATTTTCTTACATGCTTATTTTTATGCACGCATCAGTATAAATTCAGGTTGGTTTATGATTCGACGTAAATTTTCTTCGAAAATATGTGTCAAATATAATTTGTTTTCCTTCTTATTTTTATGTACGTTTTCAACTGCTGGTTTACGTTAACTACAATTAGGAAGTTATGTGGATAGTGCTTTTATTCTATTGGCTTTTTCCTTTCTTTTTTTTTTCTAGACTTTATTATTTTTATTTTTTTAATTTTCTATATGTTTAGTGCTTTAGTTTTAGGTTCCTTATCATTAAAGTTATATTTAAGATAACATTATGTTTCCATTTACAATTATCTTAAAATCATTCCGTCCTGATGTTCAATTTAAATTTGTTTTTATGATTTTCGATCGATATAAAACATATGTCAATATTCTTTTGAGCATATTTCTTTTGGTTGGTTACTGAACCAAAATGAATATTGACAAAAACCCCGCAACGTAACACGGACAATCTTAGGGTATACGGGGCGCATTCGGGGAGGCCATCGGTGAACGATTTCCCCGATCGGGAACACCGCCGCCGTCCCCGCGGTATCCCGAATCGGGGCTGGAAATGGGTGGGGGTTTACCGCTTGGAAATGCACGATGTTCGAGATTTGACCGTTTACAAACGGTCGAAATTTAAAAAAAAAAAAAAAATCAATTTTTTTTTTAAAACAATATATATACTAACCAATCTTAATCCATTTTTTACCACATTCACAACAAACCAACACCAAAACTCTAAAACTTTTATATCTTTTAAACACAAAATGGATTCCAAGTTCCCGTTTCTTTCTCCCATACCCGACTTTCCCGACGATGACGATACCGGGTCAAGCGATAGTAGCTTAGTTTTCTTCCAAAATCTCATCCAACAAGCGGAGCTACTAGACACGGCATCGTCTAGTAAAAAAAAATATGTCCGTCGGGATCGTGTGGGGGGCCACGAGACACTCATGGCCGATTATTTCGATGAAAATCCAAAATTTAGTGAAGATACTTTTCGTCACAGGTTTCGTATGTCCAAGTCGTTGTTCCTAAAAATTGTTAGTGACGTGCAAGCGTATGACGAGTGGTTTCAAGAAGGCTTAGACGGGAGAATGAAGAAAAGCTTTACACCGTTGCAAAAGGTTACTTCGGCAATTAAACAACTTGCAACCGGTAACCCACCAGACGAGGGGGACGAGTATTTAAATATGTCTGAAAGGACCTCTCGTGAGTGCCTTGAATATTTCTGCGAGACGGTTTGTAAAAGGTATGGCGGTGAATTTATTTTTTTTTTCTAGTTCGAATGTTTTTTTTTAATTTAATGAAATGTCTTTTTTTTTAATTTAATGAAATGTCTTTTATTTAATTTAAGGTATGGCGGTGAATTCCTACGTAGACCAACGAGCCACGACATCGCGCTATTGTATCAGGCTCATGAGGATAGGCATCACCTACCTGGCATGTTAGGGAGTCTCGATTGTACACACTTTGTCTGGAGAATGTGCCCCACAGAATTGCGTGGACAATACATGAGAGGCGATCATCAATACCCGACGGTTATGTTAGAAGCGGTAGCGTCTCAAGATTTGTGGATTTGGCATGCTTTTTGTGGGCCAGCGGGTTCACAAAACGATATCAACGTGCTGCAACAATCTCCGTTATTTCTTGCTCAACGAAATGGAACGGCGCCAAATTGTCCATTTCAAGTGAACAACCATTTATACAAACGCGGGTATTATCTTACTGATTGGATCTACCCTACTTGGTCCGTGTTTGTGAAGTCTTTTCCATATCCACACGACCCGAACGAAAAAAAATTCAAGAGGCAACACGAGGCCGCAAGAAAAGATGTGGAACGGGCGTTTGGTGTGTTAAAGTCGAAGTGGGGAATACTAAATCGTCCAATGCGTTCGAAAACGGTGAAAAAAATAAGGTCCATCGTGTATACGTGCCTTATTTTACACAACATGATTATAAAAGACGACGGAAGGGCGATAGCACCGGTTCATATTCAAGATCCTCCAGTCGAACCCGTCTTCGATGATACAGCCTATACGGAGCTCATTGACGAAGACACGCATTGGAGGCTAAAACACGATCTCGTTGAGCATCTCGGAAGTTTAGATTTGCCTCACCTTGAAGTTGATTCGGACGAGGAGTAGTTTGTTTTTATATTTTTTTAGGTTGAATGTATCTTTTTTTCTAGTTCGAATGTTTTTTTTTAATTTAATGAAATGTCTTTTATTTAATTTTTATTTTTACTAATCTTTTTTTAATTTATAAAACATGCATTATTTTAGAGAATAAAAAAAAAAAAAAAAAAAAACAACTCACCTAATAGGTGAGTGCCGCCATCAAAACAAGGTATTAGGGGAGTGTATTAGGTGAGTTGACGTGGCACCATGTGATTGGCTATGTGTAAGATGGGGGACTCACCTATTAGGTGAGCACCCCTTACACCCTTAGTAGCTAACTTATATATGTAAGATATTGATAGACAACATAAAGTGTTAGGCTTTTAGGGAGATAATGAGGTTCATGAGATGATTATGCTTTATATGCATTTCTGACTAAACATTGACCGCCACTTTTTACTTTTCGTTTCACGCGTTTCCCAATGTCAACGTCCATTTGAACACTATAAGGCAATGTGTACTGGGGCGCGAGAAGGGGCCATAGCGCCATTATGGCGCCGCGAACACCGCCCCCCCCGGCGTCATGTTTGAAATTTTTTGGCCAGCGCGAACATTATAGCGGCGTGATGAACAATTGTTTTGAATTTTTTGACCGTTACAAACGGTCGAATTTAATAAAAAAAAAAAAATTCAATTTCTTTTTAAACTTTCCTTTAAAATCATTCTCATCTCATTATTTTTTTACCATACACATTCAAACATTCTCATCTCTCTCAATATTTTATAAAATTCTTAAATATTTTATACAATGAATCCATTCAACCGGGGCTTCATTCCTCCCCGATCTAGTGCGGACCCAAACCAAAGTGGCAATCCTACTCGTCCCGTGGCACCGGTTCCCACTAGACCCAACCCTTTCGGCTCCGGTTTTCTCGATTACAATCAACAAAGTCCCGGGTTCATGAATCTTTTGAACCAACCGCTATCATGGGACCCTAATCTCTACGGGTGGAACCCAAGTCAAAACATGGATGGGATGGGGTCGTCTCAAGCGTTTGGGTCGGCTCAAGCGTTCGGCTCCCCACTACACGAACCCGGTGTTGTTCCGGATACGCAACCGGAGACGCAAAAAGGAAAAGGAAAAGCAAAACGGGCACATAAAAAGAAAGTGGAAACCAACACCCGAACGAAAAAAAATGTGCAAACGTGGGAGCCCGAAGAGGAGTATGCGTTAACCCGCGCTTTCATCGATGTTTCGGAGGACCCGGTCATAGGTATGTTTATTTTTTTTCTGTTTTTATATTTTTTTCTGTTTTTTTTATTTTCGGTTTTTTATTTTCTGTTTTTAATTTTTTTTCTGTTTTTTTTTATTTTCAGGTTTTTATTTATTTTGTGTTTTTTTTATTTTCGGTTTTTTGTTTTTTATTTTCTGTTTTATAATTTTCTGTTATTTATTTTCGGTTTTATTATTTTCTGTTTTATTATTTTCTGTTTATTATTTTCTGTTTTTTAATTACTTTCTGTTTTTTTTTTCTGTTTTTTATTATTTTCAGTTTTTATTTTTTAAATTTTGAGCTAACATTTTATATTGTTTTGTGTGTAGCAAACAATCAAAGTAAAACCGTATTTTGGAACCGAATACGAGAACTCTTTTTCGAGCTCATGGGTAGGGGAGAGGAATACCGCCTACCGGACTCTATATCGGGGAAGTGGTCCGATATAAACAAGAAGTGCACAAACTTTCAAACCGTGTACCAACGCTTGTATTCCGGGTGGAAAAGTGGAAGTAGCGATGAAGACATTACGCAAGAGGCATTGGTCGAGTATACGAACGCTAATGGCCATTTCCCGTACATGAAGTGTTGGCAAATCCTTCGCCATAGCCCCAAATGGGCCGTCGTATCTACTCCTAGTGGTCGTTCGGGAAATACACGGCCATCAAAGAGGTCCAAAACAAACGAGTCGGGTGAACCCGAAACGCCAACCTCCGACGCTCGAAACATCGGCTTGAACGAGGATATTCCGGATGACGAGCCGGTGGAGGAGCTACCAAGACCGCCCGGAAGAAAAAGCCGGGCGAAAAAACCCGAGTCGTCGTCGATGTCTATGGGAACGGATATGAGTCACGCATTTTCGGAGATAAACAAGCGGCTTCTAGACATACACGAACTCGGTAACAAACGTTTGGAGGAGAACGAAAAAGTTACGGAGATTATGCGGGATCGACAATGGGCTCACGACTTTGACTTCTACTCCAAACCGCATGACCACTTAACGGGAAAAGCTTTGAAAATGGCGTTGGCACAAAAGGAGCGGATTGAAAAAAAATATAATCTTTGATTGTGTAATTTTTTTTATGCTAGTTTAATGTTTTTTTTTTCTAGTTTCATGTTTTTTTTATTTTATTGTACTTTTTTTATTTAATGAAATGAATTTTATTTTTAAAAAACTTACAAAATGAATTAAAAAAATAAAAATTAAAAAATGAGTAATGATTACACAGGGGCTTTATGACTACGGCCTCAAAATTCATAACGCCCCATAAAGCCCAGGGGTGACGTGGCATGCCACATGTCACATAACGCCCCTAAAAGGGCTTTATGACTACACATGCCCTAATAATTCATAAATATATAGAGCAATACATTACACAAATACGTAGATAATTAGAATTGAAATTCCCATACTTTACCTGTTTAATAAACAAATTGTATTTGGATTGATCTTTTAACAAGTTTAATTAAATGGCTTATTTTAATCCATCTATTAAACTTGTTTTACACATTTACAAGTTGATTACACCTTTTCTTTATAACGACACTTAATCCTAAACTACTCCTTTTAACTACCTATACCTATTGTTGAGTTAATTTTAAAAGCTTTTAGGTTTAAATATTTGGGTATTTGGGCTCATTGATGTCGTCATGGCAACATATAAGACTATCTGGCCGGCCTAACTTAATGTTTTATTATCCATGGTCAGTTTATTTGTGAACAAGTTACAAACTCTAATCTTGTTTTATATACCCATGTTGTAATTCTGTTGTTTGAACACTTAATAAAAGATAAACTCTAGTTGTCATATGTGGACGTAGGTCGTCTTGACTGAACCATGTTATATTCTTATGTTCTTTATTTTTCTACTATTGTGTGTGTATTTGTTTGTTTGTTTTCGCATCGTCACTCTGTTCCTAACCATCTCTACACCCAATGGCCTAACGGTAGTGAGAACATACAAAGTAGATGTATCCGTTTTGCACTTGTGACATTGAATTAACCACATGATTAAGGTAGATTAGTAATGATTACTATTTTGAAATAGAATTCTATTTGAAGTTATAAACCTTTAACTATTAAAAAAATTAAACCATGATTTTTGACAACCAACAACCTCAAGTTTGGTCTTAAATACATTGAATAAACTATTTTGATTTGACATTTGTAAAAATGGTATAAACAGGTGTACACAAGAACAACCAACAACAATAACACCAGAAATAGTGATAAAACGGTGACACAAAATTTTATTATTTAACCAACCCAAAAAAACACCCAAACCTCCCTTGATCTTACAAAATGTAAGATCTATGAACAATACAAAAGATACACAATCAACTGATATCAAATCAGTTGATTAAAAGAAACGATACAACCAAAACGAAGAATGATCCACAGGATCTAAAGTACAATCAACCAACAGATCAAGATCTGCAACAACTCTTCTAGACGTAGAAGATCTTCAACAGCAAGAGCACCAAGACTGCGAAACCCTAAGTTTCGCCCCAACAACCAGAGAGAAAGGTGTGTGAAGTGAGAGAGAAAATATCTGAGTTCTGGAACCATCTCAACTATTCAGCTCATTTTATACTCAATATTACATCACACCCCCTCAACTATTAACAACCTGTAACAACCTTTAAACAATATCAGTAACAACGACTGGGCTAATAACGAGCCCACATAATTAAAGAGCCCACATATGAATAAAGCCCACATATGAATAATGAGCAGCCCAATAAACAGAATGAAAGCCCTGACATGTTTGTGTTTGATCACACTATATTTCAACACTCCCCCATGACTCAAACAGCAAACATGTCAACCAACTTTAACTCTGTACATAGTAAATCATGTTGTACACTATTCAACCCTTTTGTAAACAAGTCAGCCAACTGAACCTCAGTTGCAACTTTTTCAGGAATAACAACACCATCAGCTATTTTTTCCCTCAAAAAATGAAGATCTATTTCAAAATGCTTAGTGCGCTCATGAAATACAGGATTCAATGCAATAGAAATTGCCGACTGACTATCACAACATAACTTAACAGGCAAATTACAATTAACATGTAACTCCTTCAAAATATTCAAGATCCACATTATTTCACAAGTAGCAGAGCTCATAGCTCTATACTCAGCCTCTGCTGTGGACCGAGCCACAACGCTTTGTTTTTTACTTTTCCAGGAAACTAGACAGTTTCCTAGAAATATACAAAACCCAGTAACTGACTTCCTTGTGGCTAAACACTTAGCCCAATCGGAGTCAACATAACCCTTTACACTAAAATCATTTGCCCTTTTAAACATAACTCCCTTTCCTGGTGACAACTTTAAATACTTCAACAAACGCAAAGCAATATCCAAATGACCAGAATTAGGGGCATGCATAAACTGACTTAGGAACTGTACAGCATAGCTAATATCAGGTCTGGTTATAGACAAATAAATCAACTTACCAATCAACTTTTGAAAACCAGTAACATCCTTAATTGGTTCTAAAGTTTTATCCAATTTTCCAGCTATAACATGACTTTGTTCAATAGGAGTATTAACAGGTTTAACTCCCAAATAACCAAACTCATCAAGCAACTCTAGACAGTACTTTCTTTGGGTTAAACACAAACCCTCACTTGAATACAACACTTCAATACCTAAAAAATACTTCAAAACTCCTAAATCCTTAATCTGAAAATTTACACTCAAAACCTGCTTCACATTCAACATTTCAGACTCAGAATTCCCTATGATGATTATATCATCAACATACACTAAAAGAACAACAAACACTGAACCTTTAGACAAGGTAAACATGGAATGATCACAAACACTTCTCACAAAACCCATATCAACTAACACCTGGGTCAGTTTCTCATTCCATTTTCGAGGAGCTTGTTTGAGTCCATACAAGGACTTAACAAGCTTACACACTTTAGTTTCATTTTCAGAAAAATACCCAGGAGGTAATGTCATATAGACATCTTCTGAAATTGAACCGTATAGAAACGCATTATTAACATCAAGTTGAAAAATAGACCAACTATTTTGAACAGCTAGACTCAACACACAACGAATAGTAACCATTTTAACCACAGGAGAAAACGTTTCTCCAAAGTCCACTCCCTCTCGTTGGCTATAACCCTTAGCCACAAGTCTAGCTTTAAAACGTTCAACCTCACCATTAGCTTTGTATTTTATCTTATAAATCCACCTACATCCTATAGGTTTTCTATCCTTAGGTAATTCACATAGAACCCAAGTTTCATTTTTATACAAAGCTTCCATCTCCTTATTCATAGCCTCAATCCACCTAGGATCTTTAGCAGCTTCTGAATAAGAAGATGGTTCAACCATCTTATTCAAACTTGATATAAAACACAGATTCTCCACATATAAGTTTGAATAATTAACAGACTTTTCAATACCATATTTGACTCTTCCTTCAACCACATAATCACTCAGTTTTCTAGGAAAGACTACACTTCTGGAAGACTTCCTAACACTATGAGTACCCTCAGACAGGTTGGTGTCTTCATTTAAACCTAAAGTGTCCTCTGCCCTGCCACTATCATCCTGACTACTACTGCTCTCCTGCCCAACATGTTGACTATGATCAACACTGAGAACAGGGGCTGATGTAGAGGGTGACAATGGCTGCTGATCATCACTAATAGGATTATTTGCACCATTTGTACCCTCTTCATCATCGGGCATGTTAGGAACCTCAGATGCATATTCATCAAAAAAGTTAACATGATTCAAATTTTTTTCACACACTGTTTCTTGATTACCAAATGATTTAACTTTGAATGGATAAACATTTTCATAAAACTTTACATCCCTGGAAAAAAATATTTTTTTATTATCCAAACTTAACAACTTATATCCTTTTTTAAAATTTGAATAACCAAGAAACACACACTTGTCTGCATGGTATGCAAACTTATCAGAATCAGTTAACACAGTACTAAAGCATAAACATCCAAAGTTCCTTAAATGAGACAAAGAGGGACTAAAACCAAACATCATTTCAAATGGACTCCTACCATTCAACACACTAGAGGGTAACCTGTTAATCAAATATACAGCAGTTAGCACACAATCAGACCAGTATCTTAATGGTAGACCACCCTGGAACATCAAAGCCCTAGCTGTGTTAAGTAAATGCCTATGTTTCCTCTCCACAACTCCATTTTGTTGTGGAGTATAGGAACATGTTGTTTGATGAAGAATCCCTTTAGACTTACAAAACATATTCATTTGATTGTTAACAAATTCTGTTCCATTATCACTTCTGAAAACTTTAATTCTTCTTTTAAATTGAGTGATCACAAGCTCATAAAAACTTTTTAAATTTTCAAATACTTCAGTTTTATTTGTCAAAAAATAACACCATACAGACCTAGAGTAATCATCCACAACAGTTAAAAAATACTTAAACCCATCATAACTTGCAACCTTATATGGACCCCATAAGTCTAAGTGTATTAAATCACCAACAAACTTTGACTTGTGCTCACTCAAAGGAAATGGAACTCTTACTTGTTTAGCCCTGTGACACACATCACAAGGACCATGTTCATTTGAATTAATTTTTAAACTTTCTTTTAACACAGCTAAGACCTGATCAGAAGGGTGCCCTAACCTAGAATGCCATGTAAGTGACTTAACAGAACTATTCAAACAGACATTAACAGAATTACCATAATTTCCAACAAAGTACAGACCACTATCCTGACTACCACTCATCAGAATTTTCTTGGAACTGGAATCCTGTAACATACAACTATCCTCCTTAAAGACAACAGAAACATGATTATCCTTAGCAAGTTTATAAACAGACAAAAGATTCACACAATAACCAGGTACATAGAAAACATCTCTCAAAATTATATTATCAGTTAGTTTTAGATCACCAATTTTTAAAACATTCACATTTGTACCATTAGGATGACCAACTGTAATATTAAACTCAGACACATCAACAACATTTATCAAATTTTTGTCTGACTTTACCATATGTTGACTAGCACCAGAGTCAACAATCCAAACAAGATTGTTACTAAAACTAACTGAACTAGAACAACTCACAAAATTAGACACATTGAAACACTCACCTCCCACATTAGCATTCTGAGCATTTGACCCACTTTTTTCACCAACTAGACTTAACAGCTTCGAAATCTGCTCAGATGTAAAAGGTAACACAGAACTACCAGTTGAAACAGAAGATCCACCAACATTATTTGACTTATTATTATTATTAATACTAGTGGAATTAACTCTATTAGAAGAGTTATTATTAGTATTATTATTATTTCTTCTTCTAAACCCTGATGGATAACCAATAATTTCAAAACATCTGTCTATAGTATGACCTAACATATTACAGTGAGAACATTTAAGATTGTTAGGTCCTCTTGTTGATCTTTTCTTATTATCAAAACTTTGGCTAGCCTTAGAGACAAATGACACATTCTGACTTTTAGTTCCATTACTAGAAAGCCTGTGTGACTCTTCTCTAGATACAATAGAGAAAGCCACTTTAACTGATGGAAATGATTCTCTTGTCAAAATATTGGTTCTCACAGGCTGATACACATCATCAAGCCCCATGAGAAACTGCATTAATTTTATAAGAGCTGAAAAATCATTGTAATCCTTAGCAGCTTGACAAGAACATGAAGGCAGTTGAAGCATTGCATCAAACTGCTTCCACATTGTTGTCAACCTGTTATAATATTCAGCAACAGTACTACCATTTTGTGAAATACAGTTTATTTTTTTATACAGATCATATACAACAGACCCATCAATCTTATCAAAGGATTCTTTTAAATCAGTCCAAACTTCAGAAGCTAGTTTAGAAAAAACTTGACCAAGAAATAGTTCTTCTGAAATAGAATTTAATAACCAAGTAAGCACAACAGAATTGCATCTATCCCATTGGGCTGCCAAAACTTCATCATCTTTAGATTTTTCAACTTTACCATCTATAAACCCATACTTGTTTTTAGCTTCTAAAGCCAATTTCATGGCACTAGACCACACAGTATAATTCTCAGTTCCTTTGAGTTTAATACTAACAATGGTTAAACTACTGGAGTCACTAGGATGTAAGTACAACGGATCTCCTATATCCAATTTACTAATCAACGTCTGAGAAGTACTAGGAGCAGTTTCAGCAGGCATAATGACAAGCAACAATAGACACCAAATATACAAACAGACAACAACAGGTAAACAACAGGAAACACACAAAGAACCAAATAACCAAAAGACACTAAGACGAAACTGAGTCAGGGACCAGATTCCAGGTTCATCACTCAAAGGTGCCTGGACAAGCCTTTACTCAGGAGCCGAAACCCTAACAGAAAACCAAAGAACAACAACAGATAACAAGAATATGTGCCGGTCCTCACTACCCCGACTTCAACTACTCAACAACAGAAATGAAACTAGAACAGAACGATCTTACAGAGGGTGCAATCTTCAACCAAATATCAGATCTGTAGTTTTCAAGAACTACAAGATCTGATATGCAGAAAACCAAACACAAACACTGGTTAGTTTGCCCTAAAACCTTCAAGGGTTTTAGAGACTAACGCAGCTTTGAAGTTCCAGCAATATATGAAGCCTCACACGAACCAAGAAACCCTAAGCTAGGGTTTCAGTCCACAGAACTGACCAAATACTCCCAAGATCAAGATGATCTAGATCACAACCTAAACAACAGAAAAATAACCAAATCAGAAACAAACAGCGGAAAGTAACAAACCAAGAGCATCTAGCTCTGATACCATGTAAAAATGGTATAAACAGGTGTACACAAGAACAACCAACAACAATAACACCAGAAATAGTGATAAAACGGTGACACAAAATTTTATTATTTAACCAACCCAAAAAAACACCCAAACCTCCCTTGATCTTACAAAATGTAAGATCTATGAACAATACAAAAGATACACAATCAACTGATATCAAATCAGTTGATTAAAAGAAACGATACAACCAAAACGAAGAATGATCCACAGGATCTAAAGTACAATCAACCAACAGATCAAGATCTGCAACAACTCTTCTAGACGTAGAAGATCTTCAACAGCAAGAGCACCAAGACTGCGAAACCCTAAGTTTCGCCCCAACAACCAGAGAGAAAGGTGTGTGAAGTGAGAGAGAAAATATCTGAGTTCTAGAACCATCTCAACTATTCAGCTCATTTTATACTCAATATTACATCACACCCCCTCAACTATTAACAACCTGTAACAACCTTTAAACAATATCAGTAACAACGACTGGGCTAATAACGAGCCCACATAATTAAAGAGCCCACATATGAATAAAGCCCACATATGAATAATGAGCAGCCCAATAAACAGAATGAAAGCCCTGACATGTTTGTGTTTGATCACACTATATTTCAACAACATTTACTCAATTTTTATAAATAAAAAAATTAACATATACAATAGAAGTTATTCCACTTATAATTGCATTATATCATTTGTTCATAACTAATTCAAACCCTATCACTATCTCTAGTATCAAGAACTCTTATTTCCGGTTCATTGTCTTTTACCATTTATGTACTATACTCATATATATTAAGATTAAAAAAAGGTTCATTTTTATGGTATTATATTTAGAAAAAAATGACATATAAAAAGTTACGGATGTTTAAAAATGATGAGGAATTAACATGTAACTTGCACGCGCATGTTCCTTGAAATATGAAAAACAAGTGCTGATTTTTTTCGCGGATGCATATTTATCTTCTCACTTGGACCCTTCTTGAACACATGTCATTTTATGGTGGCTTCCGACACTTCTCACAATATACTTAATTTGTTAGTTGTTACGTTACGTATATAATTATATGATCACGTGTTTTACCAATGTCTATGTCAATCTGTTGTGTTTCCCACTGCATCGCACGGGTACCCTCTAATGTGTGTATGTGTGTATACACAGATATATATATATATATATATATATATATATATATATATATATATATATATATATATATATATATATATATATATATATATATAGAGAGAGAGAGAGAGAGAGAGAGCCGCTAAAATAGAAACCACCTCCAGTTGTAAGAACCGCGAGAACCACTCTCAACCAATCAGATTATGCCAACTAAAAGAGTATTTTGGTCTTTTACCCTAAATGTCAAATCTCTCCTCTCTCTCCATTTAATGCCACCATCTCTTTCCTCTTTTATATATATCTGTCTCTCTCTCTTCTTTCTTCAATTATTTAGCTTCTTCATCTTCTTCATCTGAAGTAACCCACCACCGTTCACCACCTGCAACCCCCCTCCGTCAACCACACAACCGGCACCACCAACCATCGTTCACCACCATCACACCTCCGGGACGACCAAACATTGTTCACCGCCACCCCGTTCACCATCAACATGGATCTGAAACCGGGATTGGGGCATAGCTAAACCCATCAATCTGATCCCAAAATTGAAATCCCCTTCACCACTACTCTGGCACCGCCGCCAAGATCCGCTTACTTACCGGAACCCTAGGTGTGGTGAAACTATTACGAGCTTTGAATGGTGGGTCTGAAGGTGATTTGTGTGAAGGGGTGGTGGTTCTGCGGCGGGGTGGCAGTGAAACTATGACCAGGTTGTGGTTCTGTGCGCGGGGTAGTGGTGGTGTGGGGCAGAGTGGGTGAAGGTGTGGTGGTGGTGGCGTTGGGGTTGGTGTCACACCCCGATTTCCACGTGTCTCACCGGTGGGCCCGGTGGGGGATTACCGTGACGTAGTTGGCAACAATATAGTCAAAACACACAATTATATGAATTCACAGCGGAAGCATAAAGATAAATATATTTCAACATTGAATGTAATATCAATGTATCACCGTTGTTGAAATAAAATCCACAGGGGATAAGATAAAAATAATTGTTCAATAGACGTAGGCATCTTAAGCTTGCGAGACTCTTTTATTGATGCTAAGGAGAAATATCCAGCCCATTACGCTTAGTACCTGCATTTAGTCTTTTTGGGAAAATACGTCAGTTTACACTGGTAAATACATTCAACCGACACTTTTGTAAAATTTTTAATAAAATTGATTTGAATGCACAAGGCACAAACTCTTTATAACTTGGGATAATTTATAATTAAATCTTGTAAAGAATTACATGTTTACTATGCGTTTGGTCGCCCGGGTCGTGCCGGGTTAAAGTTTAATAAACACACCACATAGCATAAAACCGTGGCGGGAAAACCAACGGCTATACCTTTAAATCATGGACATAATGCCGGGTGTACGCCTACACCCGGATGTTAAGGTCGTGGCCATTTCGTAAAATGCTGCCAAGGATATCCGGGACATGGTCATTAAGCCCCCAAAGGCGTAAAGCCAACAAAACAAATTTTAAACGGGTCACATTGATAATACCCAACTACTAATGAGTTGGGGTCAATTGCCCGACCAAGCGGTATTTTAAATACCGTAACCCAAGCCCGTATAACGGAAAATAAGTTAAAAGTATTTACCTTTGCAAGTATAAATCCTTAATCGAATAAATTGCAAATAGCTTTTACTGGTCTCCTATTCTGGAACGAAGGTTTAAAATAATCTATTAGAATCCTAACGGGTCTTTAATTTAGCCGTAGCTTAGACCGGTCAGTTTCAAAGGGTAGTTACGGTTTAATCGCGTGAAAGGCGAAAACCGGGAATGGAATGTGATTTGGACCCAACAAGTTTGAAGACTTGTTTTATATGGGTATAATAACCACACTCTGGATTTTGGGGTCAAAACAATATGGTTTGACCCGTTTCAGCTAGTTTATGTAAACTAGTTACATAAGCCGAATCGTGCGCGCAAAAGGCGTAACGGGTAACCGTAAGAGTCCTACACTGGTTTCCTAAGTCAATATGCTTTAAGAGGTTGTGGTATCAGTAGGATACCTTCCGTAATGCCCGTAACGAGTTTAAATCCATTTTATGCCCCGTAGGGGTATTTCGGTCATTTTAAAGATTATAAAAGAGGTTTCTGAGTTCTACAGGAAATCTGAGTTTTCCGAACCGTTTATAAAGTTCAAAACACTCTATTATTTGTTTAAAATTAGTAGCAACTGGAATCGGGTCAAAAGACCTTGTAGAACTCAAGTTATGTCCGAAAAGGGTATGTTCGGTAATTACCGAACCGATGCCATAACCGCAGGTTATGAGCAGGTCAGAAATAATTAAAAATCTTTAAAAATCCCAAAATATTATTTTACATCAATGTGTAAAAGGTTTGGTGTCGAAATCTGGGTTTAGATAGGCGTTATGCTAATTGCGCTATTTAATTACTAAAGTTTCCGTAATTTGCGCTATTTAGCATAACTCCTATTCTGGACCTCGGATTGACGTGAAATTTTAGGGACATGCTTAGAAATCAGTAACCAAGGTTATGGTCCTTTTACATGTCCGAAGTTCTCGTTTTAAATTAAAAAGGGCGTTACGGTCAACTTTTAAGCATTTAACGGAAAGGTGTAAAAGACTCGTACAAACAACGAACCGGTCACAGAGGGTTATACCATCATGTAACCTGGTCCTAAGAGAGTCCTAAGGCATATCTAAATCATACTTTAACGGGTCAGAACTGAAGTCAAAGCAAAAGTCAAAGTTTTGCGACTTACGGCTCCGAACCGGGTCAAAACAGTAAATGGTCGGATCAAACAAGCTTAGACTAGTTAATATACTTATTATCATGTTTTATGAGTGTTAAAACAGGTTACACACCATCTACATTACTGATTATGCATAAAATCGCAAAATAGCATTTCTGTTGACTTTTTCCAAGCACGTTTGACTCGACATTCGGACTAGTTAGAGTGGGAATCAGAGGGTGCCCTTTTAGGGGTTTGAAGCCCACATGATTACCAACGTATAACTACCTTTGATTCGACAAACCACTGGACCATTTGTGATTTATCGCAAAGTCAATCGTTAATTACGACGGATTGACTTTTAAGCTAAATTATGCAAAAACTAAGCCACAAAAGGGTAGGCTTACTTACAGAAGCTTGGTGCACGACTAGAGATGTTAGAGGAATGTTTTGGAGCTCCAGAAGTGAACTAGAAGGCAGGTTTGAGGTGTGTTGAACATTGGTGCAATGCATTGCCTTTTATAGTGAAATATGGTGCCCAAGATCATTACAACTCATCCTACAATTGCTCATGGATGATCAGCAGGTGTCCTATAGTGCTAGGGGACATGTAGAGGGCGCCCATGCTTCAATTAATGCACACAAGATCGTTCACAAGCTCAAACAGTGAATCTGCCCATGTTTTCTGCATCTGGCACTCTCACGCGGCCCGCATTAGAGACCAGGCAACATGGACGCGGGCCGCCTGAATCCTCATGTCAGTAAACGGATCTTCATATGGCGCGCGGCCCGCATTAGCTTGCTTGTTTCCTTCACGCGGCCCGCCTGGGGCTTGATTTCCAAGATTTTTAAATCTTTTGTAATCATTAACCTGACCTTTCGGTTTCGAAGGGGTAACTTTGCGATTTGGCCCTCGATTATTTACAATTAAGGGCCTCGTGACTTTTACCCGCATTGTTAAGTCCCCGGTTAGTTTAATTACTATCCGAAAAGCCTTAACTTTCATTGTTGACGCTTTTAACCCCTCGCATACGAATTTGATCATAACTTTCTCGTTTTAAAACGGAACTTCGCGGAATTTATATCGTATATTCTAGTGAGCGTATTCTACTGTTACAAAGTCTCGGGTTCGTCAAAGGGTCACTCAGAGGTATAAATTAAACATGTTGACACATTTGACCCCTGTAGTTTGTAATCTCTCACTTTCTTCCGCATTTCGCTCCGTACGATCCATGATTTATTCGTTTGAAGGTATGAGCATCATTTAGGGTTACTATACAGTATATTTACCCCTCGTTGACATTTTAACCCTCGAATTTACATACTTTCAAGGTTCGTCAACTTTAGTCCTTTATTTAGTATTTAATGCCACGTGTAAGCTCATGACACGTGTCAACACATTATTGGACACAAAATTTCGAGGTGTTACATCCTCACCCCCTTAAAATAAATCTCGACCCGAGATTTACTGAAACAAATAAGGGTATTTTTCTTTCATCGTGGATTCAACCTCCCACGTGAATTCGGGACCTCTACGGGCATCCCATTTGACCTTAACAATAGGTACATGCTTCCTTCGAAGTAACGGACGTATAAAAAGATACGGACGTTTAAAAATGAAGAGGAATTAACATGTGAATTGCACACACATGTTCCTTGACATATGAGAAACAAGTGCTGATTCTTTTTCGCGGATGCATATTTCTCTTCTCACTTGGACCCTTCTTGAACACATGTCATTATATGGTGGCTTTCGACACTTCTCACAATATACTTAATTTGTTAGTTGTTACGTTACGTATATAATTATGTGATCACGTGTTTTACCAATGTCTATGTCAATGTGTTGTGTTTCCCACAGCATCCCACAGGTACCCTCTAATGTGTGTATGTGTGTGTATATATATATATATGTATATATTAATCGTTGGCTTGTCTAAAAGGTTTGGCTTAGAAGCACACTTTAAAGCAAGTCATCGAAATTGGAAGGAAGAAAAGATGATGATCATAAAAAGTGCCTTTTGGCAACGCACGCTCTCCCGTCACTTCCCCTTTACGCTACTTTTTAGTAACTCGATTAACAAAAAAGTAAAGGTATTTGGTTTTATTTGATTTTTACTAATATTTAAAATTAAATTATCTGTCATCACTATGAAGTGGGAAGTGATGTGTCCTTGTAATTCAAAGAATAATCAAACAATTAAAATCAAAAGATTTGTTCCTGATGTATATTCACATTTAAGTATTTAACTAATAATATTGATATGTTTTTCATAAAATCCAAAGTCACACATATGTTTTCTAAAGGCAACTTTTATAACCAAACTCATTCGGTTAGCAAACAATTAGCAGGAGAAGAAAAAATCAAACGTTACAAGGCCGAATGGATTTTTCATCCACTCGGTCCATACAATCTTTCATCTGTTTGAGCAACTAGAAAACCACAAATAGGATAACAAAACAATTGAATCAAATAAGTACTACTTCTTTGGAAGTTTGGAGCCGAACACAACTTTTCTTCCTAGATCTCCAGATAAACCACCATAAAGTGAATAGAACTGTTTCTAGCACCTTTTTCTTTTCTCTAAACAATATGGTCGAATCTAGCGAAGCAATCAGGTTTTGCGAGATTTTGAAAACTGGCATTTGCAAGTCAAGCCAACGACCTACACCATCCCACGCCTTAGAAGCCAGAACACAATCACACTTATGTTATTGAATCCTTCTTATACTCATCAACAACCTTAACTCTCCAGCTAGCTACAAGTGATTATTGTTTTCTTATAAATATAAGGCTTTGTTAGGGTTGAATAGTTATTAGTATCAACTCTATATACCTTAGGGGATACGGTGTGGGTGCGAGATCCAGGTGGCAAAGCCGTTTGCCGCGCGGCAAACACCGCCGCCGACCAAGTTTGGTCGCGGCAAAACATTGAACTCGGTGACCCTTTGCCGACTCGAGAAGAAGAAATGGAAAAAGGGGGGGCCACTCCAACAGTCATATGACCGTTTAAAAAAAATAATAATTTTTTTTTAAAAATTAAACTATATATATATATCACAAACCATTTAACCATATACTTTCCAATTGAGCTATACTCATACAAACCAATTCCTTCTAAAGGTTTACCTTACAAAATGGCGGATGAACTCCCGTTATGGTTCCCACCCATGAGTAGCGACGATTCATCCGATAGTAGCATTCTTTTTTTTCAAAATCTCATCGAAGAAGCCGAACTTCAAGATACCGGCACATCTAACCGAAGGAGATATATTGAACGTCAACGTGAGGAGGGGCATGAGACACTCATGGCAGATTATTTTGTCGAAGACCCGAAGTACAACGAAGATATCTTTCGGCATAGGTTCCGTATGTCGAAACGTTTGTTTCTAAAAATTGTGTCCGATCTGGAAGAGAACGACCCGTGGTTTGTAGAGGCCCCCGATGCGCGAGGTAGGAAGGGCTTTACGCCCTTGCAAAAGGTGACATCGGCTATTAAACAGCTCGCAACTGGAAACACTCCAGACGAGAACGACGAGTACTTGCATATGGCCGAAAGAACTTCCCGCGAGTGCCTAGAATATTTTTGTGACACGGTTTGCAAAATATATGGTCCAGAGTTCTTACGTAGACCGACAAGCCACGACATGGCACTTTTATACCAAGCTCATGAGGAAAAACATCACCTTCCAGGTATGTTCGGTAGCCTTGATTGCACCCATTTTGTTTGGCGTTTTTGTCCGACAGAGTATCGAGGCCAATACATGCGAGGAGATCATAGATACCCGACTATTATGCTCGAAGCGGTTGCTTCTCAAGACTTATGGTTTTGGCATGCTTTTGCCGGTCCACCGGGTTCTCAAAACGATATCAATGTTCTACAACAATCTCCATTATTTTTAACGGAACGAAATGGAACCGCGCCAAAATGTCCATTTTACGTTAACAACCATTTATACAAACGTGGTTATTTGCTCGTGGATGGAATCTACCCTTCGTGGTCCGTGTTTGTGAAGTCGATCCCTTACCCTCACTAAGTAAACGAAAAGAAATTCAAGAGGCAACATGAGGCGGCAAGGAAAGACGTCGAACGGGCTTTTGGTGTTTTGAAGGGGAAATGGGGTGTATTGAGTCGACCGATGCGAGCAAGATCGGTTAAAAAAATTAGGAATGTCGTGTACACGTGTATTATTTTACACAACATGATTTTGAAAGACGATGGAAAGGCGATAGCACCGGTGCACATTCGGGATCCTCCGGTCGAGCCGGCTCTAGACGATACGGTGTTGGGCGAGTTGTTGAATGAAGACACCCATTGGAGACTCAAACACGATCTCATAGATCATCTCGCAAGTCAAGATTTACCCCATCTTTTGGCCGATTCCGACGAAGACTAGTTTAAATTGTTTCATGCTAATGTAAATTTATTGTTTTTTAATTTAGTGTAACTTTGATGTTTTTAATTTAATTTATGAAACTTTATTGTTTTTAATTTATTTATATTAAATTAATTATTGCAAAAAAAAAAAATAATAAAAGTTTACCACTTCAGCAAGTGTTTAAACCAATGCCAACACTTTTCAGCAAAGTTTAAACACTTTTGCCAAATTGACATGGCGCGCTCTGATTGGTCGGTTTTTTGTTTTGCCACTTTAAAGTGTTTAACCACTCCTTATACCCTTAGGTATGAAATATTCTTGCACGTGTCTTATATATGATATTCTTCTAGACATGTATTTGTTTGGAATATACAAGTACAAACCTTTCCAAAAAGAACCCGTTTTTTCCTTATTGCATATTACACATTGATAAATGATTCATTGAAAAGATAGAGAAAAATAGTTGTTTTTAGTGTAAATATATTGACACTAATAAAGAATTCATTGTGAATGCTCTATTAACCACTGAAAACATTAATTTAGTAGTAAATAAAAAGGATATTAGATTTAAATAACCTTAACTATCACCAATTATCCGATAACGCTCCCAAGTTTCAATTTGTACTCCCAACTTTCAACTTATTATCCTCAGGCACTCCCAAACTAACTGAACACTAACCCAATTAGTTTTTTACTGATGTGGCACTTGTTGGTGACGTGGCATCTCAATTTGCTTTTGACGATGTGGCAGCTGGCGTAGCGTTTGACGTGGCTTTTTATGACATAGCAACTAATGTAGCACTAGGTTGATGACGTAGCAGCTAATGTCAGCAAACCGGGTTAGTGTTGGGTTAGTTTGGGTGTGTTGTAAGAAAATAAGTTGAAAGTTGGGAGTAGTGTGGTACAAATCGAAAGTTGGGAGTAGTGTGGTACAAATCGAAAGTTGGAAGTGTTATCAGCCAACTAATGAAAGTTAGGGTTATTTAAATCCAATATTCTTAAATAAAATATTCTTAAACGTTTAATTCAGTGGTACTAACATTATCTTTGGACCGTTAAGAACTTTTTTGCAATCACTATCATAAGATATATTAGTATACAACTTTTGTATATAATTATATCATTATATAACTTAATATAATTAAAACCATATTATTATGTGATGCAAGATTACACAAGCCATTTAGATTGAAAACAAAATGAAAAATATGCATCAAATGGACAAGTGTATGTGTGGTCCATAGACACGATAATTTGGGGATGAAACAAAGGGTGTACATCAAGAATTTAAGAGGAACATACTTGGTCAAAATCTTTAAGTATGCCTAGAGGAATAAAATAACCAAGCAAGTTGAAAAGTTATTTAGAACTGACAGGTTATACAAGATAACTATCATTCTTGAGGCACTTTAAATCATCAAAGAACATCTCGATTCCATATGGCAAAAGTCAGTTTTTGTTGTCATTTTTTAACGGTCTCAACTATTTAATTAACAATTCTTTTGCTTTATACATATCTTGTATAACATGTATACATAGTTTTGGTTATCTATTTTTTATGTTATTATTATAGTCACAAGAGACGATGTATGTTTTTTTTCCCTATTTAAACAATCAGTGGAGTCAGACTCTTAAAAACTAAATTGATGGGAAACGGACTCTTAAAAATTCAATATTTTACATTACAAATAAATCGAAAATTTTCAGTAAAACTGACATTATAAACGAAAAAAAAAATTGGTGGGGGTCGGGCAACCCCGCCCCAATAAAGCTTCGCCAATGGTTTTAGTTATTTTGGTTGTTGGAAAAAGTTTATTCAGTTATCAACGGTTATTGAAGTGTATTCCCTAGTGAATCTTCTACAACAATACATAATCATTGTCACAACCGAGTCTTGACTAGTAAAGGAAATAGATAAAAAAAATGAAGTTACATCAAGATGATTTAATTATATGAAGTTGTTAAAGTGTAATGTGGAGAGATTAGAGTCTTAACTCCTATTCAAGATACAAAGATTAGTCATTATTCATTAAGGTCTGGTTCACTAAATAGAAAAGCGGACATTATACGAAACATAAGACTCCTCAAACTCTCATTCCAGATGCAGTGGCCGTTCATAACAGTCTATTTTGATGGGGTATTGTTCAACAATCTATTTCGATTGTGTAAGAGAATGAAGGATCTCAACCATATAGAGTATCAATTACAAATTTTAAAAAAAGAACTAGGTCATATAATACGAAATTTTATACGAATAAATTTTCATTTAGGATCAAAAGGTAGATAGAAGTGATTTCACCCTAAGTATCAAAGCATATGAATTTAAAATGGTTTAATGATAATAAAGTGTTTATATGAATTTAAAATGTGATTTAATGATAATAAAGTGTTTATTTTCTTATTTGTAAAGATAGAAATGATTAGTATAAAGGTTGGATGAATGATGAAAGAGTGAAATGTTATTTTAGTTCTTGTGGTTTGTGTCATTTTGCCAGTTTGGTCCAAATATTTGAAACGTTGCCATTTTAGTTCAAATAGTTTCAAACGTTGCCTTTTTAATTCACTGGATTAACTTCATCCATTTTTTTGTTAACTAGAAGCGCAATTCAATAATTTTTTATGTAATTCTGCTAACTAGAAGGGCAATTCAGCCATATAAAATGACCGGATTGCCCTTCTCGTTAACAGAAAAATAAGATGAAGTTAACCTAGTGGACTAAAATGACAATGTTTTAAATTATTTGGACTATAATGATAACGTTTCAAACCTTTGGACTAAACTAAAAAAATAACCCAAACCACAGGGACTAAAATGACATTTAATTCATGATAAAATGAGGGGTGTGAAATGAAAATACAGGAGTCAGAGAGATATTCATTCCCAGCTTTTGGCAATAAATGTGTCCGGCATCTGCCATGTTGTACTTTATGGTGTTTGAGTTGTTCCATTGACTTTTAAAATGACAATTATACCACTATTATACCACTGCCTTCTATGTATAAATGTCAAAAATACACCAAGGGAACAATAAAGTACAAAAATAATTTAGGGACAGATGGTTACCACAATAATGTATATTGGGTCCTTTTTCTTTTAAAGATGCATGTATTATAATTATATTATTTTGATACTTTATCACTCATCTTAAGTAACTTCAAAAGATATTCAAAATATAAAGTCAAATTAGTTTAATATATTACATGTATATGTAGGGGTTGGTTAACGTATAATGTTTCTTAATGTACGATGTGTATGCTGGGAATTTACGCATGTTATAAAACTCAAAAACCCTAATCACGCATGTTGAAAACCATAATCACGCATGTTGAAACCCATAATCACGCATATACAAAATCAGAAATCACGCATGGGGTAAAAACCCTAATCACGCATGTTATAAAACTAATCACGCATGTTATATTTCTCCGGGTCAAGTTATTCTACAAAGGCTCCTAATTGTAAAAAGTGTAAGAAGGATTTATAGAGTGACAAGTATCTAATAACCTAAAATTAAACCCACCACATCACCACCCAAAACCTAAACACCCACCCCACCCCTACCCCCACCCCACCCCACCACCACCACCACCCAAAAACCTTCTTACAATTAGGAGCCTTTGTATTTGATCCTAATCCATATTTCCCCAGCGTTCGTTAACCTAGATTGTACAGTACACTTTCTCTATATATGTATATATTGAGCGTTTAATATAGAACCAATATTAACTATAAGACTGTGATAACCGCATAAAACTCTTATTTATTTGTTTTCTTTCTCTTACTAGATTATAAAAGCATCTCATACAACTGTATTATAGATTCTTAATTTTCAGTTTAATAACGGTTTTGTATCGATCGAACACACAAGGAAACATCGTTGTAAATTTCCTAGTCAATGGAGGAACAATTCAAAAGCTAAATTTAATGTGCAACAAGTGTATAACGCAACTGTAAGGAAAGTGACAAGTAGTAAACCCCGCGTGAAAATAATGGGATGTAAATTTGTGTTGAAAGTTTGAACAAAAAGTCAATGACTAGCAAGTTTGACTTTAAATATTTACGAACAAGTGGACAACAACAATTCCATTGTAAACGAAAAATACCTGTAAAGTTTCAACTTTTAGTTAACCTTTGATAAAATAGTGTTTGAATTTTGAGGTCTATTTTTCTTTGATTCTTCAAGCAAATTTAGGGTTATTTTCTGGAATATACCCCACCATGCAATGATAATGGAAGAACCATGCATGATTCAAATATACCCCTTTGGAGCATGTTATTAAGGTCAAACTTTGAAGCAAAGGATCAACACAAAATGATTCAAACAACCCCCCCCCCCCCCACACACACACACACACACCCCACCACCCCCACTTTTTGAAAGAAAGGTTTGCTAACTAAGGTTCTTCATGAACTCAAAAGCAAGTAACCTTTAAACCAACCTTCCCCTTTTTACAATGTGAAAGCTACAAAAGAAAATAAAAGTGGCTTTACTTTTTGGTGGAAAGATACATTTAAGGAAAATGAGGTTTATATAGTCTATACTTGTTCACAATTGTCTGGTACACAAGTCCTTTTTAACAATTTTCTTTTAAACAATTGTAATAGAAATATTGTTGAAAACTCCATCTATATATATTTTTTTGTAAAGTAAACTTCATAAAAAAGCAACACCAACCTCAAATCGAGGAGGTCACAAACACAAAACCTACAAACTAACATCATTCTTCCCATGATATGGTTTTGTTTTTAGATCTACATTTGAACCATAAATACCTGACCGACTTAACCTCACCTAATATGTCTTCGATCTTTATACTCTTGTTATTAAACTTGACTCCGTTTCTAGCCCTCCAAATGATCCAACAACCGATCCTGAAGATACCTTTTAAAGCTTTCTTTTGAAGACCTTTTAAACCAACATGCTCGTGAATCTCCAGAAGGTCTCTAAACGAAAATAAAAATAATTGTTCTAATGTAGAGTTAGCAAAACAAATCATTTTCGCTACCTTCATGATTAATAACGATTTTTGTATGTGAGACATATAATTAATAATGTATAGTTTTATGTTGTTAATGATAAGAAATGAAACTTGAAAGAAGCAATTTTTCAAATGGAACCTGAAAGATGTAAATGAGTAGATGAGTAAATAGTTTCACATGTATGTAGGACTGCTCAAATAGTTCACGACTCGTAACTCACAAAACCAATAAAGTTTGTTCTTCGGTTTGTAAGCGAAAACATACCATACCTTGTTCTACTTACAAAAATTTAACGCGGTAAACTCAATGTTGAACTACTACTTTATGTTGAACATGAGGGCTAAATTAAATTTAATCCCATCAACTATCATCTATTGATTTCTTGATAACGAATCGGTTGACATATGTTACGAAAATGACCATCAAATTTGTAATAACAAGTTGTGATAATAGTCCTTGTCTACACTCTCCACCTTGCTAATAGAGATTGCCCTATGGTGTACGTAACACTATTTGGCCAGTTTAGTTGTTTAGTCGGCATCAACCTCATTTTCACTTAATAATAAACGTCTTATTTTGTATCAAAATATGTAAATATAAAGGTAAAATGATACCAAGAATGAGACTACTATATGACGAGGGAACGCACTAGCTCTTATATATACTTAATTGTTGGTTGTTTTTAGTAAACGATTGGGTGAGACATGCTAAGCTTCCACCTCATATAGTTTCTTTTTCTTGAAAACTAGAATTTTACGTCTACGAACATCTCTGATGCATCTACTTTCAAACGCATTCAAGCGTGTTACATTAGCTACAATATTAAATTTTCACCATACAGGGTTGTCACCGAGATTTCGGATGCATGCGATGAGTAATACAGATCCTTAAAATAGAAACTTATATATATAAATAAAACTTACCAGCTTGGGCTCGGCTTGAAGTCTAACTGATTCGAACCTTGTGCTGACGGGATTACTTAAAACCTAAAAGTCCAAAGTAATATAGATATATGTATAAAGTTTTATAAAATGAGGCCCTATAAGAGGGAGGAAAAGTAGTGGCGGAACTTGACCAAAAGTTCCGAGAGGGCGGAAAGTCATGGGACCCAATTTATATATTGTATAAATATTTAGGCAAAATAATTGGGGGGACAATCCTATATAATTTTAAAATTTTCGGACGAAAAAATACGAAATTTTACACTTTATACTAAGCCCCGCCAGTGGAAAAGTGAGAAAAAAAGGTGAAGTTGTCAAGTTTTGAACTCAGAAACTACCTCACCTGTCGCATAAAGAGGGTGTTACCCACAATTCTATACTACTTTTATGACTAACTATTGGATATAGTAATTAAAATATTGTATATATAAAACGAGGAAATAAATTTTTTGGCCCCGTTGGGCCTTGTACGGTCGCCCATACTGCACATGCCATGGGTCGACCCTACCGTCCATATATATCACACTAATTTCCCCTCCAATGCTACGCCATCTTTCTAGCATTTTTTTTTCTAAAATACTATTTCGATAATATATAATGTTTGTGTTTAGAGGGCCTCATCAGCGACCTGTTGCTTGCGTTTGGAATTTTGGACGAGAAACCTGATGCTCTTGTGTCGTCATCCAAAACCGGACACCAAATACATACCATGTACCCAATGGAGCAGCTCTAAGCTTAAGATCGTATCACGTTCTTCGTATAGATATATACAAAATCATATACACACATAGAGAAAGGGAAACAATTAGTACAAAACCAATTTAAGCAGAGAATTGTGATAACCACAAAAATACCTATATCTGCTAATTTAAATATTATATATAAGATGGTTAGGTAATCGTCTAAGTACTCACTTTCACTCCAAAGTACATCTAATTACTCAAATACCAAATACAATTACTTGTTACGGTTTTCACGGTTTTTTACTTACAAATGGTTATGTATTAATCATGCCCACAAGCACACGTACACACACATTCGTACATAATATAGGTGCATAAAATAAATATAAGAAACGAAGGAGATTTCATATATTTATTTGTGGATTTATCTTCTATGTTGGAAGAGCTTCGCAATGAACTAAACCACGTCCAAAACGGAGCTAAGATGAATGAATATCGATGCTCAAAGTTTGGTGTTTGAAACATTGAATGCTGAAAAATTGGGAAAGTGGCATCTTGTTCCACACAGGAGGAGAGATCAAACTTAAAGGGTATTTAAGTGGAAACACTCCATTCTTTTTGTTTCATGGAAGCACACACTAAGTGTACTCGCGGTGCGGAGCACCCTAACTTGCACACACGCGCGCGTGGCATGGGCGATGGGCGCAATGTGGCGCTTTGATGGCGTACTTTGCACTTCGCACCCTCGCAACTTCATTTCAGCATTCGAAACAGACGAGTCAACGGTTTTGACTGAGAATTAAATGACAAATTAAAGTGCATTGTAGACGTTTGATGCAATTTAATTCTCTCCTTTAATTCATTTTGGCTGTTTCGACTCAGATGCTGCATAAATACAATATCATTCTCATTGTAGAAGTACACCAGCCACATCTGCAAACTTATGCAACTTTCTCTCTACATACTTCTGATCTTTCTGCTAGTTGCTTCAAGGTATTCTTTGGGTCCTCGAGCCAGCTCCGGCAGTACACACTGCTCTGGCTGTTGTACCCTGGGAAACAAAACGAGTTTTCTTGGGAGACTCGAAATTTGTTTTAAGGGCCCTGTGTTAAACACAACCCTCAGCCAGTTTTATTTCCGCATCGTCTTCTGTTCTTGTAATTTATTTATTTCAGTTGTAGTTGTACTATTTTTCAGCTTTCTTTATTTCTGTATTGTAATTATTTAATAAAACTGTTTTATTTTATTTAATTACGTGAACGGTTCCTACAAATACTACCCACAGATGAAAATATAAAGATGAAAACAAATATTATGATATAGTTATATATTTATGGTGGTTAAGGAAAGCTACATTTGAGTTTCTCCACTAAGTAACATGTGGAATTATGGTCTCTAATTTGAAATTGATTTTCTCATGCTTTACACACAAGCATGCAAGTGCAAAAGTCTCAAAAGAATCAACCTGCTCTTTTGGATAGTTTTGCAAAAGGATAACCTTATTTTAGGCTACTTTAATTGTTGGTCAAGTTTATAAGTTATTAAATCATAAAGTTAGGGTTTAATATGTGTTTTCAAAAGTTGAGACCAATCTTTTGAAGTACAATCAAATTCTTTGGTGGATGAGGCCTACAACACCTCAATTTAATTAAACAAGTTGCAACATGGTAGAATAATAATAATAATAATAATAATAATAATAATAATAATAATAATAATAATAATAATTATTATTATTATAATAGTCAATTAGCATTAATTGATGTTTTGAATATAATGTTTGATTGAACTTAATTGACTTCTGTTTATCAATTTTTTTTTTCTATAAAATGGTTAACAATAATCTATATAAAAATATAACACTTTTATTCAACAATTTGTTATTTTTTAAATACATATATTTAAAAAATAACATATATTAAAAAATAACAAATTGCATCTTTGATTTATCAAAAGGACAATTTGCTAAAAGTGGTTACATAATTGCAAAAAATAAAACATAGAAGTTTCTTCTTTATCTAAGGTGATATAACAAAACAAACGAGGTGACAAAAAAGACATACGTTTGATTCTAGGAAGAATGTGTATTCGGTTTTATTAATCTTTTTCCAGAAGCTAGCACAACAGGAACACCCCCTTTCACCTTCATGAGTTGTTCATGATCCGTCTTCCCTGCCCCACATTCAAAAGCGTAAAATGAAGACGACGAAGAAGACATATTCATCTATCATCATTGATACAGCGTAAGACAAAGAAACATAAGCTTGTTACTGTTACCCTTAAAAAAGACCGGTTTTTTTTTCTGTAAATATTACACTTTCAATTTTTTGATGAGAAAGAAGCTATTAATTTGTTACTAATATACTCATTATTAATTTGTTACTAATATACTTATTAATACAAAACATAATTTATCAGTTAATTTATTTTTTATTAATTGGTATAAATTAATGATAGTTTGATAACCAAGTCATTTTTTTTGGATCTCATAAGTAAATGAAACATAACATTTAAAGGATTCTAAAATGAATATATCAAGTATTGCCAATAAATTAGCATATATCTAGTTTCCATCTATAATATGTATTGATATAAATGTGTACTAAAACCCTTTGCCCTTTCGGCCTTTTCAACTACATTTTGGGCCATTTCATAAATAGTTTCTTATCCTACCCTCAGGGATATCAAATCATTTGGTTTTAATGGCAACAAATTTGACAACAAGCACAATGAATTATTATTATTATTATTAATATTATTATTATTATTATTATTATTATTATTATTATTATTATTTATTTATTTATTTTGTGTGGTGATTTGTATGCATAACAATAAAAAGACGTATACATACACAACACATATTTTATGTTCTAGATAGAGATGACAATGAGGCGGATGGGTTTGAGAAGCTTTCGGGTAATCTTAGTCAACATGTTATAAAAGTATTCCACTAGTGTCTTAATCGTTGTGATGCATTAGATAGATCATCTTGGGTGAAAGCACAACTCATACGATTAGGTAAAAGAGCATAAAAGTATTCCACCGGTGTCTTAATCGTTGTCATGCGGACACAATTGAAGTTTGTATATTGTGTGGTCAATTGTGTATCGACTAGAGTAGTTATGCCGACGACTTATACATCAGCCTACACATGTATAATATGTGTGGTGGAACTAATTAAACCCATCACCACAAGCATATATTGTGTAATTACTCCCATGGCTATTGCCATGGTCGAATCACTCTCGCCAGTCGCCACGTACATACACATATATCCATAACAATCAATCAAAATGACTAGCACCTAGAAATTGTTTGATCACAAGACACTAAAAACCATTTTTTGTGAGTATTTGGTTTTCGAAATATTATCTTGTCTTATGATAACTAATAATCACATGACTCCCTAACGAAACTCCTATAGTTATCATAAAACCCCTTCTAAGATTATTTACAAGTCTATACTATGTTGTTCCTACAACAATAGTTATGAAAATGGTTGATTTTCTTCTACAGTCACATGAGATCAAATTTGATACAAGATATTTTGTGTGTGTGTGTTTTTTTTTTTTTTTTTTTTGGATTTTTATAGAAGTTTTATCATATTCATGAGTCAAACTACAATACTTATATTTATTAATATAAGTACTTCATAAAATATTTTGTGTTAAATTTATTTATGTTGACTAGTGAGTAAAATGTTTCAATTTCAAAGTAGAAAAAAACTAGGCCTTGGCCTAGAAAACCTAGAAAGAAATATAACATGGTTTCCCCTTTTTCTTTGTTTCCAGCACAACGGAATGGGCCTTGGCCCATAAATTCTGGACAACATCCAGCCCAACCTTAATTTTCTTTTGTTTTACAAGCCCATCTTACACTCTAATTGAATTGTTCGACTTACGACTAACGACGGGTTTGCATAATAATATATATTTTTCTAATTAAAAATAAATATTTTTTAGCCTTTTCTTTATAATCAGATCATATATTATTCAAACTCATAACTACGGTACAAATAAATATATTTTATATTATGTATTTTTGAATGTCAAATTCATAACTATGGTATAAGTGTCATAAAAATTTAAATAAATATATTTTATATTATGAATTTTGAAGTAAATATGACATTACTGAGATGAACAAATCATACTCTATATACCGTCCATTTTTATCTAAACCCAAAACTCGACCTGAATTCAAAGGCACTCAGATCCGAATTATAGAATACCCGAAAAACTCGAACTTGATAAACCTGAACCCTACCAACCCAAACCTTTTATGGATCTGTTATCGGGTCACTCTTTCCCAGAAAAAAAAAAAAAAAAAAAAACCTGAACAACCCGACCGGAAAACAAACCCGAACATTTATTGTCCTTTTCTTATAGATATGTTTTGGTTTGGTGTCTCTAGTATTTGAAACATTAAGTTTTAGGACTTTTGAACATTATAATATTATATTGTCAAAAATGATGTTTAAATTCTGATGATATTTTTCGTAAAAATATATAAATTTTGATGATGTTTTGTACAAAAAAAAAATATTTATTTTCATTTTACATCTATACCTGAAAACCAAACAACCCGACCCAAACTAACCCGAACCGACTAACCCGAACTTAAATGGGTCATTTAGCGGGTCACTTTTTTCAAGCCAAAAACCTTAACAACCCGGCCTGAAACTCGAAAAAAAGCTGAAGAACACCCGTAGATATCATATGCCAAACAAAGTATCTCTCCTGTTACTTCTTCTTCTACATAGTACCAATGCTTCCATAACCGTAAACCAAACTCTTATGTTGTCTCCGCCTCTCAATTTAGGTGCTGTTTGTTTTTTCTGAGGTAAAATGTCTAATGTCTGCAGTCTGCGGACCACATCTGCAGACATCTGTAGCAGAAGAGGTGGACCAAACCTCTGCAGTCTGCAAGAAGAAGACTGTTTGTTTTTTAACTTCTGCAAGCTACACATTAAACAACAATTATAATCAAACAAGATGAACAACAAAATTCAGAATTTAAATAACAAAATTCAGAACATAAACAATATAAATCAGAATTTTAACAAAAAAAATTAGAATTTAAACAAAACTATATTTTATTCGAGGATAAATTAATGAGCATGTCTTCTAACATTTTCTAGAATCCGGTTCCCAACTTTATCCACGAGCTTCTCTATTTCACCATTTTCTCACCATCGTCACACACATTCATCTGTATAATAATAATAATAATAATAATAATAATAATAATAATAATAATAATAATAATAATAATAATAATAATAATAATAATAATAATCTGAATCAGTGATCAATCATGGCGGTTTACCGATGGAAAACCTTCACAGAGGATGAAGACCGATGGAAAACCTCGACGGCGGTGGCTGTGGAGGTGGGGGAGGTGTTGGCAGTGGTTGTGGAGGAGGGGGAGATGTTGGCGGTGGCTGTGGAGGTGGGGGAACTGTCGGCGCTGGCTGTGGAGTTGGGGGAGGTGTTGCTGGTGGCTGTGGAGGAGGAGGTGGTGGTGACCGGCAACGTAGGAGGAGAAGGATGACCGGAGTGGCGGCTGAGTTGGATGAGATGGAGAAGGAACTAGGGTTGGGAAAAATAGAATGGAGAAGAGGTGTCTTTGTTTTGAGATTAGGAGGAGAGGGGTGGAGAGAGGGTTGGAAGAGGTTGGAAGATGTGGGAAGACACTGGACCATGTCTGCGTGGGGAAGAGGACGCCCATAGGTTTGAAGACATTTTTTAAAGAAATGTCTTCTAAAAAACAAACGGTCTGCAGAGCAAAACGTCTGCGCGTGGTCTGCACGGCACAGACATAAGAGGTTAGAAGAGATTTTTCTGAAAAAACAAACACCCCCTTAGTATTACCAACTTCCATTGCGAATATAAAACCACAAATTAACTTGTTTCTTCTCTTACTTCCATCGGGTTTTTGATCTTGATGACAAAAATATGAAATAATAGAAAGACCACTATGATACGTGACTACGTGTTATCGTATTTTTGTTCCGGTTGTTTTTAAAGTGAAACTAGGTTTTTTCCTCAACGCCCAACGGCAAGGAACTCATACCTGCTTTCATAATAGAACCTTGTCTCAGCTAACATAACGAAGGAACAAATGGTGTTACAAAATTTGTACCTAAAAATCATATATAAGCTATACCCAATCTTGCATTTTACATATCATGGTAGATAAGAAATGTTGATTTAATACTATAGACAAGTAGCCCAACAAGTTTATTTAATAAATATTAATTAACAATATTGTATTTTAAAATAATTGAATATTAAAATAATAATATTTATCAAAATTAGTTAACTAAATGATTATAGAATAATAAAAACAACAATAATAACATTTATCAAAATTAGTTAATTTAAGAGTAAATTACAAGTTTTGTACTTTACGTTTGTAACAAATTCCAGGCGGTGTCCTTTGCCTTTAAATTTGACGAGTTTTGTCCTTAACGTTTCAAAATCTTGCACGTTATGCCCTTTGAGCCTAACCCAGTTAATTTTTTTGGTTATGTATGGTCAAGTGGAAGGCACATGAGGGCGTTCTTGTCTTTTCACCTCCCCAAGGAATATTGTGTAACATAACTTATATCAAGGGACTATTGTGTTAAAAAAATAAAAAGATATTTAAAAAAAAACAAAACTCAGCACTCTCTCACTCTTATCTCTCTCTCTCTCTCTCTCTCTCTCACACACACCTGCTGCTACCTCCCACCCCCACCTGCCACCGCCGACCCTCACCACTCGCCACTCATCTGGAACCGCCCCTAAAACGGCGCCACCTGCAAACGCCCCACGACGCCCCTAACACCACAACACGCCACCCGTGATGGCTCGAGCAATGTCAATTCATTTGCTGTTGATGATGAACATTATTTAATGTATCTGATAATATCAACCCTTCTACTACTTTTTCTCTTAAGAAAATAGCATCAGTACCAATGATGCTAGTAATGGCACCATCTCTATTTCCTATCCAAATCATGAGGGTTTCCCGTTTTTTCCTTATAACATTGTTCCCCCATTATTAAATGATTTGTTTGATAAAAGCAGAGATCAAAATTGAATCATCAGAATCACATCTTTAATATCACGAATCAGTAAAACTGGCATCTAGAGTATCTTTGCTGAATAAAGATCTAGGTTTTGGGTGACGGGACTAAACAAAGATCTAGGGCGGTGGGGATGTGGCAGAGGGTTTTATGGTGGTGGTTTAGCGAAGGAACCAAGTAGGTGGTTGGTCGTCTGAGGTTTAGAGGGCCTATGGTGTAAGTTCTTGAAGGTTTCAGGTGGGCTAGGGTTACGAGCGGGTTGAAGGATGTGGAAGAGGGTGGTGGAAAGGCGTTGGTGGAGGTACAACGAATGGTGGTGGCTACAGATGTACGATGGAGGTGGTGGCGGGTGTTTGTTTACGGTTGGGATGTGTGGGGTGGGTGGTGCTATGGTGGGGGCTGGTGGTAAAGGGGTGGGTGGTGGTGGTTTGACAAGTTAGGTTAAAGATTGAGATAGAAAGAGAGTCGAGATAGAGATAGAAGGTTATTTAAAAGCTAAAATGACAAAAGTGCCCTCATGTGCAAAGCACATGATCTGATTTAATACAAAAATGTAACTTAGTTAGGGCTAAAAGACATAACGTGCTGGATTTTGAAACGTTAAGGACAAAACTCGTCAAATTTAAAGGCAAAGGACACCGCCTGCAATTTGTCACAAAACAAAACTTGTAATTTACTCTTAATTTAATAACATATATCAAAATTAGTTAATTAAATGATTATAATATAATGTTTACTACAATTCAAACTAAACTAAAAGGTTTAATTTTGTAAGAGGAATTCAATTGGCACACTAGTCATTCTATCTGTACACTTTACTTTTTTAGTACGGGTCGAATAGACCTATACGGGTCGTATATGTTTAAAAGTCAAATCTGCATGTGTCAGTTCTTGTCTGGCGGCTGGCTGGACCTATACAGGTCGTGTTGCACTAGTTTTTTTTTTTTCTTTTTTTTTACAAATTTTGGTGTACATATAATCGTAGTTTTAACAAAGTTTAATAAAAGATTTTTTTTATTTTTTAAACAAAAAAACACTTTTTAAAAATTTATCATGTACTATAGGTTTGATACATGTTTATTATACTATACTATCTATGTTATAACCGTATTCACGGGTGCAACTTTGTGGGGGCCGGGGGGGGGACCCCGATCTTTTCGCTTAGTAGTGTCCGGTATGTAGTTTTCGTATAAAATTTTTTAGGTATATACGTTTTCGACCCCTCGGTTTTATAATTTTTATTGGTATATACGTTTTCGAACCCCCGGTCGGAAATCTCAAGCTTCGCCATTGACCGTATTATATACTCCGCCACTGATCTATGTTATAACCGTATTATATACTACACTTATACTATAGTTTATTGTACTATACTATACTACACATATACTATATTATAATACAACTATTAGCATATACTAGATCTATACTATACCTATAGGCCTATACGGACCTATACTACACCTATATTTTATTATAATATACTATACTTATACTATTGTATTTATGTTAATACGACATGTAACGACAAAGTACGTCAAGTAATGATATGGTACGACACGTATAATACAATACATGACGTAAGAGTACAACTGTATTAAAAACAAAATGACATGTAACTATAGAATACGAACCACACATAACCGAACGTTACCGATACGACACATATAGAGCATATACTTCATAAAACGACACGTAATGAAAAAATACGACCCGTATAGGCACCGAAAAGCAAAACCCAAAATTATGAAATTTTGCTTTTACCCCTATACGCATCGTATAGGTCAAAACTGGTTCGTATAGTACCATTATACGACTCGTATAGACCTATACGATCTGTATAGCCCCCTGAATTCTAAAAAAAACAAGGTAATAATTGATAAATCAGGAGGTCTATACGGATCGTATAGACCTATACGACTTCAACCATTGTTTTTCTTGCGACTTCGGTTAAATCATCATGCGACTTTAGGACGAAGCTCATATCATTTTCTTTTTCTTGTTTTTCCCTCACCTTTTTTTGTATCATACATAATCAACTTCTAACCCCCTGATTTAAAAATTAACCCCTTGTTTTATTTGAAAACTCAGGGGGTCTATACAGATCGTATACATCTATACATTTCGTAATGGCCTATTATACGACCCAGTTTTGACCTAAATGATGCGTATAGGGGTAAAATCAAAATTTCATAATTTTTGTTTTTGCCTTTTCGATGCATATACGTGTCGTATTTTGTCATTACATGTCATTATATGAAGAATACCTTCTATATATGTCGTTCCGGTGACGTTCGGCTCCGTGTGGTATCGTATTCTATGATTACGTGTAATTTTGTTTGGAATCCACTTGTACTCTAACGTGTCGTGTTGTGTGTATACGCGTCGTACAGTATCATTAATTGACGTATTTTTTGTTAAATGTTGTATTATGATGTATATTGACAATATGTTCAGTATTATGAGATATATTGTCCGTACGAGTCGTGTCAGTGACGTTTGCTATAGTCACGTTTATTGTATGTAAGTGTCGTATTAGGATGTAGGTTGTTTATACGTGTAATATTATCGCGTATTATGGCGTAGTATGTCTCTGCTCGTCATATTGTTCCGTATTATGGCGTATTATGTCTCTACGGTATCGTATGGCGTATATTACCGGTTACTTTACGTGTTGTATCCATTAAACAAACAAAAAACACTTTAAATACATTATACAAACAAAATACCTTTAAGATTACAAATTAACCTATATATGCTCATACAGGACCTTTACCTCACCTATACTATACTACATTGTACATGGTATTCTTAAAAAAAATTAAGGAAGTTTTTATTTAAAAATAAATAAATATTTTTTTTTTGAAAACTTTGTTAAAACCATAAAAAATGTATAAAAAAATTGTAAAAAAAAACCCTCAACAAATACGACCCGTATAGGTCCAGTCAAATAGACAAAATCTAACACATTAGTCTTTATTGGAAATTGAAAACGTAATACAACCAGCATAAGTCTAAACGAAACCATAGTTTTGGCTAAGGTGTTGGGGGCGGAGAATATTGAGAAATTCGAGGAGTCCCTTGTGAGTTCGGTGAGCGAAGAAGGTTTTCAACCGGTCGTCCAATGAATTTATTGTCAGTTAATATTAGAGGGTTGGGGAGCGACAGGAAAAGTGATTAGGTCCGTAAATTGAGAGTTTGTAATGAGGTCGGGTTTGTGATATTGAAAGAGTCACAATTTGCATTGTTGGAAGGAATTGATTTAGGTCGATTTTGGGGCCAAGGGGAGTTTTCGTTTGCGCATATTGATGCTTCTGGGAGATCCGGGGGGGGGGGGGGTCATATCTACGTGGGACTCAAGGTTGTTCAGCATGTCTTCTGTTGTAAAGCATAGAAGATTTCTTTTGGTGCATGGGAAGATTAAAGGGTGTGGGAGAGGAGTTAACTTTATCAATGTCTACGCGCCACAAAAAGCTCCAGATAAGAAAGCACTATGGGTTTATTTGGAGCAGGTCATTCAGCAGGATGATAGCTTTTGGATACTAGGTGGTGACTTCAATTTTGTTAGAGATAGATGTGAACAGCGAAACTCGAGTTTTAATGTGGGTATGGCGAGGGATTTCAATGAATTCTTAGATGGTTGTGCTTTACAAGAATATGGGTTGCGCGGTCGTAAATTTACTTTTGTTTCCGGGAATAAGTGTAGTAGAATTGACAGGATTTTTGTATCGTGGAATTTCTTTAATGAATGGCCGAATGCAGAGTATTGGGCGCTTGCGCGGGAAAATTCGGATCATAGTCCGATCGTCTTGAAGGTGACTTATAAGAATTTTGGTACTAAGCCTTTAAAATTTTTCAATTCTTATGTGTCTAGGGAAGGTTTCGAAGAGGTGGTGAAAAAAGCAATGTTGGATTATCAAGGTCAGGGGCCGGCCGATGTTCAGTTTATAGATAAGCTTAGAAAAGTGAAGCAGACCATTGTTGTATGGAAAAAGAACTTGGATATTAAGGAGGCTGAAGAAAGAGAACTTACTTCAAGAGATTCTTGAGCTTGATAGTGCGATTGAAGATAGAGACCTTTCGGAACCGGAGCAGTGGGTGTATGAGGAAGCGAAGGCAAAGATTCGAGAGTTACAAGATTATAAAATTAAAGATCTTCGTCAAAAGGCAAAAATCCGTTGGGCTAAAGATGGAGATGAGAATTCGAGTTTTTTTCATGGGGTAGTTAATAAGAGAAGGGTCTCGAATAACATTCCGGGGTTGATGATTAATGGTTCATGGGAGACTAAGCCTTCATTGATAAAGAAAGAGGTGTTCGGATTTTTTAAGAAGAAGTTCGTCGAGGAATCGGAGGTTCGGCCGAATCTTAGATGTTATGGGTTGAAAGAATTATCGGAGGTTGCTGCTTCAAATTTAATTCGTTCATTTTCTGTGGAGGAAATTAAAACGGTGGTGTTCGATTGTGGAGGTGATAAGAGCCCGGGGCCTGACGGTTTCAATTTTCGGTTTGTTAAAAGATTTTGGCCTCTTATTGTCGATGACTTTGTGAAGATTTTTGAAGAATTTTCAGATTCGGGTAAGATTAATCAAGGTGTTGGCTCGTCGTTTATTACATTAGTTCCAAAGGTTAGTGATCCTGTGGAGCTAGGAGAATATCAGCCTATTAAACTTATTGGGGTGGTGAGCAAGGTTATCTCGAAAGCTTTGGCGAATAGGTTAAGGCTCGTTATGGGTGACATTACTAATGAGACGCAATCGACTTTTCTATCGGGTAGGTATATTCTTGATGGCCCATTAATTATTAATGAAATTTTAGCATGGGCGAAGAGATCCAGGAAAAAAATATTTTTCTTTAAGATCGATTTTGAGAAGGCTTATGATAATGTGCATTGGGAGTTTATTTTATCTGTTATGCGGCAATTGAAATTTCCCGAAGTGTGGTGTAAATGGATTAGAGGGGTGTTGGTTTCGGCGCGTTCCTCGGTTTTGGTTAACGACTCTCCTTCTTTTGAGTTCAATTGTGGTAAAGGCCTTCGCCAAGGTGATCCGATATCGCCTTCGTTATTTGTGATTGTTATGGAAGCGTTTTCTAGCATAATCAGGAGGGCGTGTGAAGTAGGCGCATTTGATGGGGTTCGGCTTCCGAATGGTGGTCCGGTGGTGTCTCATCTGCTCTACGCGGATGACGCCATGGTTATGGGAGAATGGTCGCAGTTTAATTTAAAAAGCCTTGGGAGAATGTTAAGGATATTTCATATGTGTTCTGGGCTCCGGTTAAATATTCATAAGTCGACAATTTTTGGTGTTGGATTGAGCCAAGAAGATGTCATTATGGAGGCAAATAACTTGGGGTGTAAATCGGGTGAGATGCCTTTCAAATACTTGGGTATTCTAGTGGGGGCCAATATGAACCGGATTAATAATTGGGATTCAGTGGTGAAGGTGTTTGATAGTCGACTGTCCAAATGGAAGGCGAATATCCTTTCTATGGGTGGTCGAGTGGTGCTTATAAAGTCCGTTTTAGAAAGTATCCCTATGTATTATTTTTCTTCATATAAAACTCCGGTGGTGTCACACCCCAACCGATGGCGGAATCATCGGGGCATGACACTGAGCGAAACAGATTGTCCAGAAGTTTCCATAACAATTATCATTACTATTCAATTTAAAATAATACGTCCCATACCGTATCTTAAACAGTAAACAAATTATTACAGATAAAATCCAGGCAAATATTTCCGTTCCGACCACTCATATTTTAAATACAACAATTGTTTATCTGCTTCTAGAGACCCATAATTTGACTACTACTGACAACTATTTGTTGGGCTCTAGAGCTTTATTCTAGCCTCGCTTTCCTAGCAGATAAGCATCTTAAACACCTGTCACATACGTTAAAATAAAAGTCAATAACACATAGTGTAAAGGTGAGCATACAAGTTTAGTAATAGCATATAGAGTTCGAAATAGTTTACGCATAAACAGCACGTACACAGAGGAAAACGAAGCATGTTAATTATCGACATGGATCTATCAATACCAATGACTGCGGGTTGACTGCCCGAGGCAGTTCGCAATACATGATTACCACCGTAATCCATGCAAGTAATTGTCCTTAACAACCCCGGTATGAACGGGTGCTGAGTCCAAACTATAGTACTATCGTCGTTAAGGCAGGTAGACAGCATTCCACGTGTAAACATAACAACAAACATTCATTTAGTCACGTAATACATGCGGTAACGGTTAGCGTTTAAAGTATTGCGTAATGTGTTCGATTGTGATTTAGAATAAGTAACGTATGTAACACCCAAAAGTGCGAAAGCAAAAAGGGTTCGAGTATACTCACAGCGGTTGATGGATTGAAGGGAGCGCTTGAGAGTAAGGTTAGCCTGAATAGTTTGATAGCATAACGATAAGCAACGCGTAAAAATGGAAAACAAGTGTTGGAGAGTCGGACAGCTGGTCGATCGGACGGTAGTTCGATCGGACGGCTGGCCGATCGGTTGACAGTCCGTTCGGACAGCTGTCCGGTCGGTCGGTAAGCCGATCGGATGGTTGTTCGAGTGGATTGTTTCTTCCTTAGAGTAAGATGTGTTTGTGTATGATGGTTTGACTTTTGAAGTCTTTGTTGCAGTATTTGAAAACCTTGAAGTATCTTTACCTTTCACGTCGGTCGATCGGACGGTTGTTCGATCGGCCGGCAACCCGATCGGCTAGGTACCTCAGAAAACAAGTTCTCAGCAGGGTGTCACCTGATTGGACGACTGTTCGATCGGGTGGCACTCCTAGTGCGTCGAACATGTCGGAAAATCGATTAAGTGTCGAAGTATAGTATCTCATGATCCGAAGAGTAATCCAATCGGACGGTAGACCGATCGAACAGCAGTCCGTTCAATGCTCAACTTTAAAATAATTTGATTAAGTGTGGGACCATGTGCTAGCCGATCGGCTGGCCGGTTGATCGGCTGACTGTCCGATCAGCTGGCTGTCCGGTCGGACAACAGTCCGATCGGTCAGCACCCTGACCTGATCAGCCTATTCGTCTAACACTTGGTTGTTCTGATTGTTTGTCGTTTTATCGAGGTATTTTGAGAACGAGTCAAACAACAGAAAACTCGTCTTTACTTGGTTCTCCTGATCGGATAGGAATCACCCAAACCCGGTCAGTGAACTGTTCGGGACGGTTGTTTAACGTTTACCCGAAATCGGTGAACCTCGTGGATAGAATCCGGTTCTTGAACCGCACAACTACTAGGATGATTAGTAAGTCGGTACAAGCTCCGTCTCTATCGGTTTGAAGGCATTGAGTGTAAAAGAGTTGAAAGAAAGTTGGAAAACCATCTTTCAATCCTTTTCACCGTGTATATGTTTAGATCTATGAAAGATCTTTGTTTGTTTATGTGGAAATCGGCTAGATCCAAGTTATTCTTGGTGGATTGAGGCCAAAACATGAAGTTCTTCAAGAACCCATGATGACATCATCCTAGAATACTTGAATCTTGATGATTTCACGGTTAAAAGTTAAGATTTGAAAGATAGAAAGGTGTAGGAGTGCGTGTAGATCAAGAAAGTACAAGATTTAGGACGAAATCTTACCGGAATCGAGAGAAATCTGAGAAAAAGTGAGCTGAGCGTGCTGGTCGGACAGAGGTTTCCAAAAGTAGAAAGTTTAACAATGACAGGGGTATTTATAGGATGCCAAAAGAGGTAAAGGCTGGCCGATCGGTCGGTCAGCACGATCGGACAGCCTGTCCGATCGGCTGGTAGCCTGATCGATCAGCTGCCTGATTCGAGTGTTCGGTGCGACGATTTTTGATATTTCGATCTCGATTGCGATTGATGAGAATACGATAGAGTTTCCTATTCAAATTACTTTTATCCCAACTACTATATCTAACATACAAGCATCTATATTTTGCGCCGTCTTTTCGCCACCAATTATCATAATTCGATTTCGATTGAGTTCGATTGAGTTTCGATTGCGATTTGATTGATTACCACACATAACATAAATAAACATGCACAAGTAACACATAAGGCACACACACACGTATAACAGTAAACCAGAATGCGAATTTCGAGTTGTGAGCGCGATGTTGATTAGATTAGTTCGATTAGCGTTTAATTGACTTTATCGCATTGTTACTTCCTATTATTCACAGTCGTAAAGCGGTTCGTAGAGATAAACATTCGATTATTGAAATTAATTACTCCACATAATACAACTAACGTAAACATAAAATAGACTAACTACAGTCAAAGAAGTCAAAACAGTAGTTGAGCAAAGAGTGATAAATCGCAATTAGCGATCTTTTCTTCCTTTGACTTCAAGCTTAACTTTGACTTTGACTTTCGAAAACACAGGGTGTTATATGTGGGGTTGGTAAATGCTCTTGAGTCTAGAATGAAGCGTTTTTTATGGGGAGGAAGCGATGAAATTCATAAGGTTCATTGGGTGTTGGGATAAGGTGACTAAGTCACAAAGTGAAGGAGGATTGGGTATTAATAAGATTTAGATAAGTAATATAGCGTTATTATTAAAATGGCTATGGTGATATCGGGTGGAAGGTGATGCTCTATGGCGAAAGGTGATTGATGCGGTGCATGGGTCCGGTAGAAGATGGGATACTTACCCGTCTAATGGAACGCTTTCAAGTGTTTGGACAAAGTTGGTTCGGATTGGGTATAGAACTAATCTGCAAGGAGTTAATTTTACTAATATGATACGTGGTGTTATAGGTGATGGCTTGCGGATTCGGTTTTGGATTGACCCGTGGGTTGCTAGCGAGCCATTAAAGGTTGTGTTTCCAAACCTTTTTCGACTTGAAGCAAATAAATGGTGCTGTGTTTCAAAGAGAATTGGGATGCAAGATGGTATTAGGAGTGTCACTTGGGATTGGAGTAGATATCCAACATTAGAAGTCGAATAGTTGGAGCTTGTGGAATGTAAGAGGTTAATATCGGCCGTTCAATTATCGAGAAAGAAAGATGACTGGAGGTGGAACATCGGCTCGAGTGGGGATTATCGTGTTAAAGATGTTAGAGTTTGGCTGAAAGGGCCGAGTGTGTCTATTAGTGATCAACGGTTTAATTGGTGCAAGTGGCTTCCGAACAAAGTTAATCTTTTTATGTGGCGGGCAAACATTGATAGGATTCCTACAATGAATGTGCTTAGTCGAAGAAATATGACGGTTGGGGATGGTTATTGTGTGTTTTGTGGAGACGTGGAAGAAACTACGGACCACGTTTTTACGGCTTGTCGTATGGTGTGTGGGGTGTGGTGTGGTATAGCTTTGTGGTGTAAATTGCCCCCGGTATTTTGGTTCTTGATCTCTGATATCCAGGTGTGGTACGAACAGAAAGAAGTAGCCGAGAAAAAGAAGGAAATCATTTATGGGGTGTTCGTTTTGACTTGTTGGCGTATTTGGAAGGCTCGCAATGATAAAATATTTCGGAACCTAGATGTGAATGTCGCTCAAATGGTGTCTGGTGTCTGATATTAAAGCTTTGGGTTTTCTGTGGTTAAGGAGGTCTAGAGTCGGTAGTGTGAGTTTGAAGTCTTGGTGTAATTTCAATATTGATATGATGTAAGTTGGTTTTCGCGGTGTTCTCCGTCTTGGAGATCCCGCTTGTTTAGTGAAGTTTAAATTCCAAAATAAAAACATAATGTAAGGAAGTTTTTACTTGGAGTACAAGATTGGATGTTTTTACTTTTACAACACACTTACGAGGAACACATATAATTTAAAACGGAAAATGTTTGAGTTAATTCTTATCCCAAAAAAAGGAAAGAAAATATGGTTTGATATTTGAAGTTCATTGATTTGGAAACAAATAATATTTCTATAATTTTCTTGTTGCTCAAGTTTAGGTGTCCTGCTTGTTTTCCAAGTTTGTTGTTTTAGTAAAGATTAAATGACCGGGATCATCATATATATGTCTTGAGTTTTTCCATTTTTTTTAACTGTAAATTTGGATTACTGACATACCACTTGAGTATCATCATGTCATCAGCGGAACCACCCGATCATATCTATCTCCACTAGACATGATGTCTATACACCAATCTAAGAATAAACCCAATAAATATGGAAAACCCCATTTTTTCAACCAATCAAGCTCAAACTTAATTTAAATAATCAAATAAATCTAAACCATTAAATCTATACATATAATAAAGTAAACCAATTTGAGACACATGACAATCATTGAGGCTATCTAGAATTTTATTTTCCCGCCTTAAACATATTCCTTTTAGTTTCATTAGTTAATCCTAAATTTAAAAAAAAAGAAAATTAATCCTTAAATCTTGAAAAAAATAAATTAATTCCCACTTAATATTTTTATCCAAATTTTAATTTTCAAATACAAATTAATAGGTTCACCTATCAAAACCCTAATTTGTATCTAAATATATCTGAGCTCCTATTTAAATTATTTACGATATATACATTTTAAATTCATATATTCTATCAATAATCTCATTTGAATATCTAAACTTTTATTTACATAGTCATCATCTATAAACATTTTAACAGAATCATATTCACTTACGTTTTAATATTTACACAAGTAGATTATTTATTTACTTTATTAACTTATAACTATTATTTAAAAATCAATCTAAAATTTCTAAAATACAGAATCCATTAATCTATTTTAAGTATTACATATTTTTATATAAAAAAATAATCATCCATAAACATTTTGTTTCAATCGTATTCACTTACGTTTTAATATTTACAAAAGTAGATTATTTATTTACTTTATTAACTTATAACTATTATTTAAAAATCAATCTAAAATTTCTAAAATACAAAATCCATTAATCTGTTTTAAGTATTACATATTTTTTATATAAACAAATATTAATCAATACATAAAAAATCTATTTCAAGTATTACATATTTTTATATAAACAAATATTAATCAATACATAAAAAAACAATAAAGGATACATTCAAATTGCTTTTGAACCAGTTAATTTACTATTTAATTAACATTTTAATAAGCACCTTTATTTTACAAAATTCCATATTAAGTGGTTAGTAAACTATCATGTTATAATACAAAAAGGAAACTACTATTTTAATATTAATGCATGAAAAAAATCGAAGTGAGTGAGAGAGAGAGAGAGAGAGAGAGAGAGAGAGAGAGAGAGAGAGAGAGAGAGAGAGAGAGAGAGAGAGAGAGAGAGAGAGTAAAGAGATAAAAGTTGAATAGTAGATTTGTGAGGATAACAAAACTTGATAAATTATATAGGGGATAATGTTGTTATACATAAATATTATATTTTTTAGTATAAGTATTAATGTAATGTATGACAAAAAGTAATATTGTTTTATTAATCTTCTTATTATCACTGCTATTGTATTATTTATAATTGCTACCATTATTATTATTATTGTACCTTTCTAATATTGATATATTTGTGTATGAGATTCTAATCAAGTTACCGAAAAAGTCTACGAGCCAATCTAGGAATGTGCGTAAGCAGTGGCCGTTTTTGCTATCAACACCTAATTTTGTTATGTTGCATTGTGACCATATATCCATAGATCTCCACTTCCACTATCTGTCGGTTTTGCAATGACAATTAATATGAGCCAATGTCAGTCACTATCCAAGGTTGGTTTGCTTTTAGCATTACTAGACACTATCATGTTATAATACAAAAAGAAAACTATTATTTTAATATTAATGTATGGAAAAAAAATCAGAGTGTTACAAATTTTAAGAAAGAGACAAACCAAATAGCCAATGAGAGAAAAAAAAAGAGAGAGAGAGTAAAGAGATAAAAGTTGAATAGTAGATTTGTGAGGATAACAAAACTTGATAAATTATATAGGGGGTAATATTGTTATACATAAATATTATATTTTTTAGTATAAGTATTAATGTAATGTGTGACAAAAAGTAATATTGTTTTATTAATCTCCTTATTATCACTGATATTGTATTATTTATAATTGCTACCATTATTATTATTATTATTATTGTACCTTTCTAATATTGATATATTTGTGTATGAGATTCTAATCAAGTTACCGAAAAAGTCTACGAGCCAGTCTAGGAATGTGCGTAAGCAGTGGCCGTTTTTGCTATCAACACCTAATTTTGTTATGTTGCATTGTGACCATATATCCATAGATCTCCACTTCCACTATCTGTCGGTTTTGCAATGACAATTAATATAAGCCAATGTCAGTCACTATCCAAGGTTGGTTTGCTTTTAGCATTACTGGATTCACCCATGATCAATGACATTATTAATAATTAAAAGTAGAGACAGGTAAAACTACTAATTCTAGATAGAGATAGTAAAGTTACGAATAAAAGATGTAATGTTGTGTACAAATAAATTTACAAATATTTATGAACTATGTGAATAATTTTTGGATTCAAATTACTTTTGGTAATGTGCGAGTTATATTGTAAAAATTTATTTCTCATTACATAAATGTAACGTAATACGTAAATACAATAATAGGTATTATATAATATATTTATTTTTGTATTATTTTCAACGACAATTTGATTACATATTTTTTTTGATGAATTTTATAATACTAACATACATCATATTTATATTAACCCATTTATGTCAATTTGGTATTTAAATGTCTCCGTCTTTGATTTGCATTTACAAGAAATATTTATTATAAAGTTTAAATTGTTCAACCCGTGTAACACACGGGGAACTAACCTAGTTAAACTAATAAAATAAACAATAAAATTAATCACCAACAAATAGAACAAAATATGTTGGTAATTTGTTTAGCAAGTGCTAATCACTAATCACCAACATTATTTTGCTAGCAAACTCTTAACATGACCGAGACTGACCCGACCCGACCCGATCCGATCCGATCCGATCCGATCATAGATATATTTTAACAGTTAATTAAAACAAAACCTCTTAGCAACTCCAAAACTTCATATATACTTTCTCGGTAATCAAACAAAAACCGCAAAAAACACCAAATATAAGATATCATGTTCTGCAGGCTCATTGCTCATGTCAAAACTAACTGTACCCGATAACCGAATAACCCGAACCCAATTATGATACTAATCAGTTATCAGATACAATATCATACACAAAAAACCCTAAATAACCCGACCCGAATAAAAAACTTGACCAACACCCCTACTCCATGGTCCTTACTTGTCCCTGGTCACATCTCTCATCTTTCTCCATCTCCAAAGTCGAATCATCCAACGACGTCATCGAACCACACCGGCAACCATTACCACCAAACGACGCCGTTCTAACCGAACTTGCAGTTGCCAAAAACGTCGGTTTCTCTTCTCCAGCCATAATCACCATAAACGTCTCTTCGAAAACCCTCGGAATCTTGTTAACATCCGGTTTAACATCTCCAGCACCCGCTCCAGCCTCGAGGTCTCTATTGGCCGCAGCGTTGCGTAAATTCCGGGACAGCTTCCAGTAGGAGCAGGCGAGAATCAAGAGGGCAAAAGCGATGAGACCCAACATGGCGGCAAGGCCGCCGAAGAGGTACGGGACCGGTGAGTGCCATGGTGAGCGTGGAACGGGTACAGGATATGATGGTGCTAGTGAAAAACTTGACTGTGGTGACATGTTGTGAAGAGACATGTGTTGTTGTTTAGGATGGAAGAGTGGGATTGTTTTATTGTATGTGTTTAGTGTTTTTTTTTGGTGGTGGGTGGATAGAAACTTGTTGGATGAGGCGTTTTTTATAGAGATCCTTGGGGAAGACGTCACGTAATTTATGTGGCGAACCGGTGGTGACAAACTAGCGTAGGTGTAGTTAATGAGTTATTAATGTTTTGTTTATGAATGTTGAATAGTGGGAGTTTGTGATAGGGTTTCGGTCTGAATCAGTTTGGTTTGTTTGATGAGGCTAGCGCTGCAAACAGTGGCGAAGTTTGAGATTTCCGATCGGGGGGTCGAAAACGTATACACCTAAAAAAATTATAAAACCGGGGTGTCGAAAACGTATATATCTAAAAAATTTTATACGAAAACTACATACCGGACACTAATGAGCGAAAAGTTCGGGGGGTCGGCCGCCCCCACTAAGCTACGCCCTTGACTGTAAACGAGCCGAGTCGAACCGAGCTCAGCTCGAACTCAGTTGGAGCTAGCTCGACTCGAGCTCGAATTTCAAATAGAGCTGAGATTTGAGGCTCGAGCTCGGCTTGATTAAAATTCGAGCTAGCTCAACTCGGCTCAGGTCGATCTAGCTCAAACTAACAAAGAACCGCAAAATTTAGTACTTAAAAAACCCTAAAAATGAATCTCTTCATAGACTAAGGACCGTAATTGCAATTTTATTTAACCAAATGGCTAAATATGTAAGTATAAATAGTTAGCTCACTTCTCACTTTGTACAGTGTCTTTACCTTCTTTTATAGAGAGATCCTTTCTTAGTTTTTATCTTCTGAGCGATGTGGGACAAAAAAATGAAGAATGTAAACCTTATCGAGCCGGCTCACGAGTCAAGCCAAACTTGAGCTCGGCTCGTTTACAAACCGAGCTGAGCCGAATTAGCGAGTTTACAATCGACCTAATTTCGAGCCGAGCTTTTTTCTAACTTTTTTTCGAGCGAGCTGCGAGTTTTTTGAACACCCCTAGATACGGGAACTGCATTTGGAATAACAATCGAAGAGATACGTCCAAGAGGATATCAATACATGTTTTACATCGATCAATTATGTTTGAAACGTTCGAATAAAGTTATAAATGAAAAACAAAATATACTAAAAAATAATTATAATAATAAATATTATAAAGCTTGATTAACAACTAAATTAAACATAATAATATGATAAAGAAAAATCAAATGTTAAAAAAAAGAAAATAATAAGATAATATGATAAAGAAAAATCAAAAGTTAAAAAAAAGAAAATAATAAGGATAAATTATCAATAAAATTAAAATTTTAAAAATAATAATAAGAATGTTACTGTACATTGCCATTTAATAATAAGAAAATAATGGTTTGTATCTTGCCTCAAATGTGGTTTGTATTCATTCCATTTCTTTTTATGAGGATGGCCAATAAGGTGTTTTTAGCATTTTCTCCTACCATCTCAAATGTATTTTTAATCACTGTTCTAGGCATCTGGTTTTTGAGCGTAGTTATCGGCCAAGAGTTTGATCTAGGGTTGACCAAAAGGAAAAACCCGATCCTAATCGACCATTACCCGACCCGACCCGAGAACCGATCAAACATAAAATACAAAACCGATTCACTACCCTAAATATAGGGTCGGTTCCGGTCCATAGGTCCAAGTCGGGTTTCACCATGAAAAGAACCGAGAACCGACCAGACCCGACCCGATTTTATATGAAAATTGAAACCGATCTAAATACCTCGGTACTTGGGTTCGAGTCGGGTTGGGTATATTTTCGGTTCGCTTCTCGATTATTTTTTGTCCGGACCTAAACTTGCTCAACCCTAGTTTGATCAAAGTGGTCAAGTTTTAGGATGACCACTTGGTTAGTCTATAAGATTTGTGAACATAGCCTTAAAACTGACCAGAATTCTAACTTTCTAATCTTAATGTGTTATCAACTTTCCTTAACTTATTTGATCCTAATCAACTTATATATAACATATAAACCCTATTATACCCCTAAGAACATTAATTTGGCATATATTACGGAACCTAAGATGTAAACACTTAACTTGTTACTTAAGCAATTATCAAAACTTCACCAGTTAACATCATGCTTATCTAGTATCTGAAACTTGTCCTTTTACGTGATGCCAATGTTGTAGCCATCGTGTAGGGCAATTTATGCAACTCATTTGAGAAATTTGTGTGGAATTGCTAGAAACTCTATCAGATGAGTCCATAGCCCCTTTTTTACAATGGTTACGACTTTGGGGGTGGAAAATGACATGAGGTGGGGTGTGTATAAAAATGGTATAGTTTTAGCCGTTTTATACACTCGTGTGGGGCAAGTGTACCACTACACTTCATGTGGGGCAAGTGTACTCATAATTGGCATAATATAGTAATGGTAAGACACTGAGGTCATCCATAAATACAACGACTTTTAGTACCGAGTCTTCATCAACGTTTAGTCAAACCAAAAGTAAAGAGTTAAAAATGGCTCATAAACAAAATAAAAAGATAAATAAAAAAGTTTGTAATCAATGATAAGAAAAAGGGTATATAGAATATGTTTACCATTGATAATTCGTTAACTAAAACTTACCATGGATAATAAGGGCCCGATTGTCAGACGAGAAGTTGTATGTATTAATGCATAAAGTTGCGGGGTTCTTTTTAGGGACTCTCATACACTCGACCATATTGCTTGGTATAAGCAGGGAAATGCCACGCAAGGTCGGATCAAACCCACAACGATATTGCCCGATTAGCAAGGAAAGTATATACTGACGTGGTTTAGTATTAGTTAAGATAATACTTGAAGGAGTTTAAATTACCTATGACTATGATTCCTTCCGTGAGGCGTCAATTCCCTAAAGGTAGTTACTTTTATAAAAAAAAACCAAGTCCTCCATGCTTTGATCTTATCCCCACGCTTTGGCAAGAGCTTACCCACCCGAAGTCCCGTTCCAAAACGTTTAACCCCCTTTCAAGGCATCAACATATTTTGACTCTACATAGACATAGAAAACATGAATGTCCCCTGTTAACAGCGACACAAGATTGTTGGTAGTTTTTATGGGTTAAATAGAAAGACTAATGACCCAAGTTAACGACGACACTAATGCTCCACTCACTTTCAATAAAAATCTCCTTACCTAAGGTGTCATTAACACATATACACCTTGATAATCCATGACTAACTTTAGTTAACTCCTCATCAAGGGGTATGTTTCCCATAAACACCCGTAAGAACCTTAGCTAAGAATGGCCATGGAGATAGTTTTCACAAAACTTGAAAATATTATATTAATCATTAAAAGGTTGATTACACTAACGTTTCTTGAGGTTTTCTTATGATTACAATGATTAGAGATAGTGGATAGAAGAGAAGTGTGTTGTGGAGAAGGGAGAAGAACAGAGCAAGTAAAAATGGATGCCAAATGCCTCTATTTATGGGCTGCTGGAGGCCTAGACATGGGGCGTGTTCCAGGAGACACGTTTGTATCTGGTTACCAGTAACTAGTGGTAGCCAATTGCCCAAACACAGGGTGTGACTGGGAAACACTGGTCGTGGTCAACTTTCTTGGGTCTCGCTTGCTCTTCGTATATCTTCAAAATCTTTTTGTCTTTTGGTGGGCCAAACACGAGGAATGCCTTCACGGCACGAGGCAGGATTCGAGTAGAGGTCTTTAGAAAGTGTTTTTGTATTTGGATTTCGAGACATGGGGCGTTTTTGGGTAAATCTTCATCAATGCTTTTGATTTTTGCCCAATTTTACTTCCTTTATTCATCAATGATTCAAATATATTCTTAACAATACCTATAAAATGGGTTTAATTTGATATTAAAAACATGTATACTTTTACGTATATCAAATATCTTCACACTTGAATTTTTGCTTGTCTTCAAGCAAAACTCTATAATATTGACTTTAATGTACACCTATATTATCACACCCCGATTTCCACACATTTCACCGGTGGGCCCGGTAGGGGGTTACCGTGACGTAGTTGGCAACAATACAGTCAAACAACACAATATTTAAATGCACAGCGGAAGCAAAAGATAGATATATTTCAACTGAATATAATAGTAATATCGTGTATCACAAGTAGCTGAAATAATCCACATGGGATTAAAATAAAATAGGAAATAATGTTCAACAGTTTGACGTCCAAGCTTGCGAGACTTATTGTGGACGCTAGGAGAAAGCCAGCCTAGTTCGTTTAGTACCTGCAGTTAACCTTTTGGGAAAATACGTCAGTTTACACTGGTAAATACATTCAACCGACACTTTTGTAAAAGGTTTATTAAAATTGATTTGAATGCACGTGGCACAAACTTTTATAACTTGGGATAATTATTTTAATATAATACTTGTAAACGAATTACATGTTTCTTTGCGTTCAGTAGCCCGTTCCGTAGACCAGGTTAAAGACTAATAGACACACCACAGGTATAATGCCCACAAGGTTAATCCTTAAGTGAGATACCGTTTTTCATATGCAACTGTCAGGTGTACGCCTACACCCCGTGCTTAGGTCGTGGCCATCTCGTAAGATGATGCCAGGGATATCCGGGACATGGTCATTAACCCCCCAAAGGCTTTAAGCAAACAAATCAAATTTTTAACAGGTCATCTTGACAATACTTAACCACTAATCGATTAAGGTCAAATGCCCGACCAAGCGGTATTCTATATACCGTACCCCAAGCTCGTATAGGGAAATAAGTTAAAAGTATTTACCTTTGCAAGTATAATTCACAAACAGCTAATGCAAGTAGCTTTTACCGGGTCTCCTATTCTGGAATGAAGGTTTATAATAACCTATTAGAATCCTAACTGGTCTTTGATTAAGCTTAAGCTTAGACCGGTTAGTTTTAACGAAAGATACGGTTCGAACGCACAATTTAAGCGAAGACCGGAAAAATGTGATTTAGACCCGAAAAGTTTGAAGACTTGTTTAATATGGGTAATCCAATCACGTTCTAGATTTTGAGATAAAAACGACAAGGTTTGTCCCGTTTCGGCTAATTTATGCAAACTAGTTACATAAACCGAACCGAACGCGTAATGGCGTAACGGGTAACCGTAAGAGTCCTACACAGGTTTCCTAAGTTAATATGCTCTAAAGATGTTGTGGTATCAGTAGGATACCTTCCATTATGCCCATAACGAGTTTAATCCCAATATACGCCCCGTAGGGGTATTTTGGTCATTTTAAAGATTATAAAAGAGATTTCCGGGTTATATAGGAAATCTGAGTTTTCTGACTAGGTTATAAAGTTCAAAATACTTTATTTATTATATGAAATCAGTAGCAATTGGATTCGGGTCAAAATACCATGTAGAACTCATTCTAGGTCCGAAAAGGGTATATTTGGTATTTACCGAATTAACGCTATAACCTTAGGTTATGAGCAGGTTAAAAATAATTAAAAATCTTTAAAAATCCCAAAATATTATTTTACATCAGTGAGTAAAAGGTTTGGTGTCGAAATTCGGGTTTAGTTAGGCTTTATGCTAATTGCGCTGCTTAATTACTAAAGTTTTCTTAATTGCGCTATTTAGCATAACTCCTATTCTAGACCTCGGTTTGACATGAAATTTTAGGGAAATGTTTAGAAATCAGTAACTAAGGTTATTATCCTTTCATATATCCAAAATTCTCGTTTTAAGGTCAAAAGGGCATTATGGTCAACTTTTAAGCATATAACGGAAATGTGCAAATGACTCAGACAAACAACGAACCAGCCACAGAGGGTTATACCATCATGTAACCTGGTCCTAAGAGAGTCCTAAGGCATATCTAAATCATACCAAATCGGGTCAGAACTGAAGTCAAAGCAAAAGTCAAAGTTTTGCGACTTTCGTTCCCGAACCGGGTCAAAACAGTAAATGGTCGGATCAAACAAGCTTAGACCAGTTATAATACTTATTATCAAGTTACATGAGTGATAAAATAGGTTACATGCCATCTACATTGTTAATTATGCGTTAAATCGAAAATTAGCATTCTGTTGACTTTTTCTAAGCAACTTTGACCCGACATTTGGACTAGTTAGAGGGGGAATCAGAGGGTGCCCTTTTAATGGTTAAATGCCCACATAATTACCAACATATAAATACCTTTGGTTCGACAAATCACTGGACCATTAGTGATTAATCGTTTAGTCAACTGTTAATTACGACGGATTGACTTTTAAGCTAAAACTAAGCAAAAACTAAACTAAGAAAGGTTAAGCACACTTAATGAAGTCCTATGCACGACCAGAGATGCTTAGAGAGAACACTTGAGCTCCAGAAATGATCAGATGTGAAGGAATGAGGTGTGGTTACAATGTGTGCATACAAGGCCTTTATATAGTAATCCAAACACCTTAGATCCTTGACAACTAAGTCTACAAATGTAACCAGATCATCAACAAGTGTCCCTGAGGTCTAGGGGTCGTCTAGGGGGCGCCCATGCTGATAATAATGGCTTCTAGGTCGGTTAAAACACCAAACAATGCTTTTGTCCGCATTTTCTGTATCTGGGAGGCTGACGCGGCCCGCGTAAGAGGTCCTGCAACTCTTACGCGGCCCGTATGAATCTTCTTGTCAGAGCCCATATCTTTTACTGTCCACGCGGCCCGCGTACGCTTGTGATAACTCTTACACGGCCCGCTTGAGACATGCTGTAAGATTTTTCAAATCTTTTTACATTATTGCAGCTGGCTCTTGGCGTTTCGAAGGGGTAACTTTGCACTTTGGGCCTTTCTTATTTACGTATAAGGGCCTCGTGACTTTTACCCAACTTATTGATCCTCGGTTAGTTTATTACTACCCGAAAAGTTATAACTTTCAACGTTGACGCTTTTAACCCCTCGCATACGAATTCGATCATAACTTTCTCATTTTATAACGGAACTTGATGAAATTTATATCGTGCATTCTAGTGAGCATATTTTACCGATACAAAGCCTCGGGTTTGTTAAAGGGTCACTCAGAGGTACAACTTAAACATGTTGATACATTTAACCCCTGTAGCTTGCAGTCTCCCACTTTCTTCCACATTTCGTTCCGTATGATCCATGATTCAATTCGTTTGAAGGTACGAGCATCATGTAGGGTTACTGTAAAGTATATTTATCCCTTGTTGACATTTTGAACCCTTGAATTCACATACTTTCTATGTTTGTCAACTTTAGTCCCTCTGAAGTATTTATTACCACGTGCAAACTTATGACACGTGTCATTACTTTATAGGACGCAAAATTTCGAGGTGTTACATATATTTGTTTTAATCTGTAGGCCATGATCATGAGCATCTCAAAGCCTTTCGCTTGCTTTCAACCGTTTATTTTCATTTTTAATTAATATACTAAAAAGAACATAAAAAATATGACAAGCCTAAGAAAAAAATTCTTTTATACTAAATCACACACCTCGCAAGATTGTTCGTTCAACCCACGGCTGATAAATCTATTAAACGCCACACTTGAGTCGAGACGAACCAAGCAAATATTGTAAGCTTGACAAGTGATCCAATCCTCAACCGTTTAACCGAAATAAGTAAGCATCAAGAGGTTTTTTGTGGGTTATAACGTAGGCTTAGGGTAAGGTGTGAATTATTTAGATAGAATAACTAAAAAGGTAACAAAATTATTCAAGTTTCAAAAAAAGTTTTTCGGGTTTTTCATGACTTTATAGAGTAACTACACATGAACTAAATCGAGTTATAACCATTTTTTATTTCAGTTTGCAAGATAAAAAAAAAACAAAAGAGTATTGTTCGTAAGAACATACCTCAATTGTTATTATATTATATAATAATGTTGTCACAGTCAGGACGAAAATGCCATCTCCACTTTGTTATGGAAGCTTGCCTTGACTCTCGTCAACATCTAATTCTCCATCTCCAAATCTAGTTTTAGATTCGAACTAGTTTGATTTTTAACAGGTACCTATGTGTTAATGTTTCTGGTACTAAGCGTTTTTAATCACTAGAATCATCTCTTTGTGTAGTATAGTAGTAGAGATCACTTCCATAACTTCTCATAACAAGATAGTGATCACTCTTCTCAACTCACTAATATAACTTTCTTATTACAAGACACTTTTTAAGTACTCTTACATGAAACCATGGAAAAACCAAAAACAAACTATAACCAGAACCATCATGCTTTAGAGGAGGATAGCTTCATTCAGGGATCAACTTTTAAATTAATTAGACGATGTTTTAAATGTATACTTTGATTTAGGGGTGTGCATGGGTCAGTTTGGTTCGGTTTTTGCCATTAACCATAACTGCTAGCTTCGGTTATAGATCTCCGTAACCATAACCATGACTGAACTTTGGTTACGGTTAATCGGTTATGAAGTTGGTTACGGTTCAGTTTTGGTTAATGTCGGTTAATTAAACAAGCAAAGTTCGGAATAAATAGGGGTGTGCACGGTTTGGAATTAGCTTAAGACAACGAGGATTGTACTTTTTGATTAATCATTGTAATAAGTTAATTCTCAGTAAAGAGTCTACTTAGGGGATGTTTGGCTAAGCTTATTTTAATGACTTATTTACTTATTTACTTTTTGAAAAGTTAAAAGGTGTTTGGGTTAGCTTATTATGTGAGAGGAATAAGTAAATAAGTCATTCCATTATGACTTATTTGCTTTTCAAATAAGCAAATAAGTAAATAAGCCATTCCAATAAGCTTAGCCAAACAGCCCCTTAAATCTTCGATGTGGAAGGGTGAAATTTTTTAATATTATACAGAAGATTCATATGATCATAACACCTCAATTCTTCATCAAATCATCATGTTACTACCATACATTTATCTTGGTAAAAAAAAACCTCTATATAGTTACTATAAAACGTAAATCCATTGTATAGACTTAACATTATAAGTTCGATTCGGTTCGGTTATATCGGTTAACCAAAGCTTCATAACCATAACCAACTAGTCGGTTAAACAAAGTTTCACCATTGGTTATGTTGGTTGTCGATTAATATCGGTTTGATTATACTACACATAGATTTTAGTTATATTATAACTAAGAATATATCAACTGAAAACAACAATACATTTTACTTTTTCGTACGACTTTGGCGATAATATAGAAAACAAAATATCATTCTATGATGCAAGCAAGCACTGTATTAAAGAAACCAATAATGATTATTTTTTGAAGGGTGGCGAACACAACAAGAGGCATTATATTGGATATGTGATGAGTGGTTTATAGATTGATTATGGAGCTTTTACTGTGTACAATGGTCCATTTTCAATTATACTATTCAAATACATCATTAGTGGAGCTTTTTAAATTATAAATTATAAATATATACATAAACTAACATTGGCGTGATATTTGTAGAAACAATATTATGTTGAGAAATCCTGAGAATCGTATGATAGTGTCACACAATGATCGGTTTATTGATTTATAAGAAGAGAAAAAAGTGAGTGGGGTAAGCGGTTTATAAAAACGGCTTATATAAAAGTGTTATGTGGTTCTCGTAGTTTTTGACGTGATACTGATTACGAAAAGAATGTTTCTCTCTCTCTATATATAGGAACTCACTTGAGTTAAGAAAACTAAAGAAAATCTTGTGTAACAAATTTTTTTTCTAACAAAATTAGGGAACGTAAGTTACATGTTAACGAACATTCAGTGTTTATATATATGTGTGTGTGTGTGCTAAAAAACTGATTTTTCAATTTTTTTTTATAAAAAAAATCTCCTTGTCGCTTTTTTTTTGTTTTTTTTTTGTCACAAAACGTTCGATAACATGTGACTTACATTCCCTAATTTTTTTTTGAAAAAAATTTGTTACATAAAGTTTTCTTGAGTTTTCTCAACTTAAGTAAGTTTTCTTTCTACCCCTCCTATATATATATATTCTTGGTACGTGTACGGCTATGAAACCTTTCTATAATAACTAGATATTTGTTTCATACTATTTTATAGATAGAGTGAACTTGTTGTGTTTTTGAGTATCATTTAAGGAGAGAAGAGAAAAATTTGAAAGAAAGTAAGGAAAATTATGTTTGAGAGTTTTATACAGAAAGAAAGTGAGAGGGATTTAGCCTAAAATCTATTCTTCCAAATGAAAAGAAACGGGGAGAAAGGAAAAGAAAGAAGAGTCTCTTCTTTGCTCTCCTAAATGAAATTCGGGAACACAAAGTTAGTGTGGAGGGAGAGAAAAGAAATAGTTATTCAATTCATAATTAATAATCTTAATTTATCACAGTTAAAATAAATACAACTGTTTATTCGACTCTTACAATTCTTTACTTAAAACTAGTTATGTATTAAACGACTCTTGTAAAGTGAAACAGAAAACTACAATAAGTACTTGTATGTAGTTTTGACCAAATGTAGTGGAAAAGAAGAACCGAGTAGTTTGACGTGTATATACCCCTTGTAATGTATCACATTTAAAGCAATTGACACATGTGTTTTTACGATTCTCCACAACTATCTACATAATAAATAGAGTGAATTTCAAAGATTCTCCTTTATCTTTATACCCATTTTCAGGCAGCTGTCTTTTATGTTCAAAATTGACGAGTTTTGTCCTTTATGTTTTAATATCATACACGTTTACGCCTAACCCAGTTAGTTTTTCGGTTAAATTTGGTTATGTACTTTGCACATGAGGGCATTTTTGTTAATTCAAAGGTTGCAGAAGCTTTGAACTGTAAATCTTCCGTTGAACTTACCTTTGAAATGACAAAAATGCCCTCATGTGCAAAGCACATGACCAAATTTAACTGAAAAAACTAACTGGGTTAGGCCTAAAGGACAAAACGTGTATGATATGAAAACATAAAGAACAAAACTCGTCAATTTTGAACATAAAGGACAACACCTGAAAATGAATATAAAGATAAAGGACAATCCTTAAAATTCACTCTAATAAATAATAGCTTTGCTTTCAATGAGAATATACATAATAAATATATGGTTTTTAGCATTCTAGGGGTTGAAAGAAGATAAGATTATTTGTACATAATAAATATATGGTTTTTAGCATTCTAAGGGTTGAAAGAAGATAAGATTATTTGTAAGAACAATTCAATAGCTAAATATGGCCATTGAGTAATTGATTTTTTTCAATTTAACTTCATCAGTTTTTAATCTCAAATAATTTTTATATATTAATTATTCTTTTTTTAAAATTGTATAATAAAATCAAGAAGTTTATGTGATGTTCTTAAGCGGGCCGGCTGTGGAATACCATGCTATCCTTAGATACCGACTGATGATTCCTTTGTTCTCAGTTGACGAGCCATGTTCGGTATGCCGCAAAGCGTGTTTGAATTCTTTCGGCGAGCACGCGATCCACTGTATAGAGCTACCGGGGTTTAAATATCGGCATGATTGGGTGAGAGATGTGTTATGTGATGTTCTTAAGCAGACCGGGATCTCTGCCAAAAAGGAGGCTCCAGTAAATTTCCTGACTGACCCATTAGAGGGGAGGTCCACTTTACGCCCGGCGGACATCCTTGTGTTTGGATGGGAAGGGGAGAAACACGCTTGTGTAGATCTAACTGGAGTCTCCCCCCTTGTCGGGCTCAAAGATAAGGGCTTTGTCGTAGGGCAAGTGGTGCTCAAGGCAGAGGCAAGCAAAGTGGCAAAACATGAGAAAGCCTGCCTGGAGAATCAACATGTGTTTGTCCCGTTTGCGTTTGATACCATTGGTGGTCTCGCTCCTGACGCTGTGCGACTTTTGAATCGGGTTCAAAAAGTCGTTAATAGTAATTCTTCGTCGCTAAAGGTTTCAAACTTTGTATTTAGTAGAATTGGTTTTTCTATTTAAAAGTGGGTGGCGGCATAACTTTTTGCCCGACTACCTGCCATTGCTTTGTAAGTGCTCTTTTTGTGTGGAATGATATTGAGAAGTTTATTTCTATTTAGTTTGAGTACTTGTATACTTTAGAAATAAAACAACTTATTTTTCAAAATGATATATACACCATCAATTAGATTCTTAGAATGATGTGTTCAAACTAGTTTACATAATGCGTCAATGTATAGAACTTTTATAATGCTACATCTAACACCTTACAAAAATATAATCATATAAAATATTTAGTAAATACTTAGGGTGTAAGGGGGTACTCTTCTAAGGTCATGTGTAGTGGGGCGTTATGCATCCACATAAAGCCCCTATAAAGCCCCAAACACCATTACGAAGGGCTTTATGAGACAAAAAAATAGTGGAGCGTGATATATATAGCGCCAAGTATGGGGGAGATTTCAAAGTTTGGACCAATCAAAAATTAGGTAGTGTTTTTATAATTAATTAATAAAAACGAAAATTAATAATTAGGTATTGATGAGTAGGGGCTTTATGACTACGGGCTCTAGTGATATAACGCCCCATAAAGCCCCTGTGTGACGTGGCATGACACGTGTCGCATAACGCCCCACAAAGGGCTTTATGACTACGGATGGCCTAAGTGGGGAGTGACCTCTTTTACCCACAGCCAATCAGTACGTGCCACGTCAACTCCTCACTTAACTCCCCCCACACCCTCAATTTGATGGCGGCACTCCTCTCTTAGGTGACTTGTTTTTTTATTTTTTAATTAAGAAAATATTTTTATAAAAAGTAAAACATAATTTACATAAAATAAAAAAATTACATTTCATTTAATAAAATAAAATTACATCGCAATACCACATAAAAATTTTAGAAATTGCACGGCCACCCGTACTTGTTAGCGATCTCGCGCTTTCGGGCGAGGATGAACGGCAACATTTCTGGCAGAGCATCGTCGTGCGGCTTGAGGAATGTTTTCATATCTCGATCGTGCGCGTAGTTTCTCATCGTCTCGCATTGTTCCGTTATAAGATCGCGAGCCTCCGACTCTCTTTTCTTCCTCAATTCAATCGCCTCCATAGAGCTAACGTGCTTCGCTTCTTTCATGGGATATTTATAGGTTAAAATTGAAAATTTGTGTGATAAAAAATTAGATTTAATGGGGTATTTATAGGTTAAAAATGGATTTTTTATTTTTTAAGGAATAGCCGTTGCCAAACGTTCAAAAAATAAAAAAGTTTGAAAAGTTGTGCGGTGAATCAATGTCGCAGACCTGTCCCCGCTTAGCCTCCCCGAGGGGTCGGCGACGATGTTCCTGAGCGGGGAACTCACTCACCGCACGCCACCCCGAAAGCGCCCCGTTCACCCTTAGGCGCAAACAAATCCTAAATATAGTAAATATAATCCTACAACATCCTTCATACGTTTTTTCTAAATATTGAAATAACCGCCCCAATATAGTGAAATCCACACAAGCAATATGCGGCCACTAGAAAGTGCTCCTCTGCTTTGCAGCCATTGTGAGAGTGCTCAAAGATGAAAGATCCGTACAATAATTGTTTCAATAATTAATGTAAAAAAATATCTAACATCTACTTTTCACATATCATGCTAAAGTATTTTGTTATAGCATATTCTAAATTTAATGCTCTTACGAACGGCTCAATTTTCTAACTTCAATAAAACGTTAGTTCGTAATTTTTTTATTGAGATTAAATTTACTCGGTTAGTTTTAACAATGTTGATATTTTTTAGAGTTAAAGTGAGACTAACATAGCATAAGAAAGTCCATGTTTGCCATTTGATGAGGTGACGTCCTCACTACCGGACCACACAAGATCGGACTAACCATCCGATCCTCGGTCCGACCATTCAAGATCGGACTAACCATCCAATCCTTGTTCCGACCACACATCCATAAGTAACCCATGCATTTCTCTATAACTGACTAGGGCCTCACACAATTAACTGTCATGAAAGTGATTGATCTGACCTGGACCACTTTTCCACATTAGCCAATCCCGAAGGTATAAATACCCCTCTCACACTTTAGAGAACTCAATTGTTCTCTTGCACACTGAATCACCGTCTCTCTCTCTCTCTCTCTCTCTCTCTCTCTCTCTCTCTCTCTCTCTCTCTCTCTCTCTCTTTTATTATACTCTTACAAACACTTATCCTAACATCGGAGGTTGCTCACATAGAGACCCCTCTCTCTGTGGTGAGGCTATTGGCGGTTGTTTCTGTCTTTTTTTGCAGGTTAAACCATCACTCTGAGATTTAAACTTTATCCAACTCGTAGTGGGTCAGAATTTGAGTCAAGTAGCAAACAGTTCACAGATAACCCCCCAAGCCAACAAACAAATAGAGGGAGCCAACAAAAGTATTATAAGTGGCATCAAGCGAAGGTTTGGGAATGAAGGGTCAAGATGGGCTGATGAATTGTCGAACATGTTGTGGGCCCATCAAACTATGCCATAAACAAGCATAGGTGAGACCATTTCTCCCGCACATCGAATCACCATTTCTCTCTCGCACATCGAATCACCATTCCCCCCCCCCTTCTCATTGTACTCTTACAAACACTTATCCTAAGCCGGAGGTTGGTCACAAAGAGACCCCCTTTCTGTGGTGAGGCTAAGGGCGGTTTTTATGTCATCTTTGCAGGTTAAACCATCACTTTGAGATTTCAGCTCTGTCCAACTCGTAGCGGGTCAGAATTTGAGTCTTCACCATTGTCAGCAGGATAGACGCATGGTTCTCTGTCACTGGAACAATTCGTCGAATTCGTGACCAAACAAAACAAAAAGATAGACAATATGTGTTAGCACCTGGCCGTGATTATGAGATGTGACAAAGATTGCAATGTATCAAGAACGTATCAACTATTATACAACTACAAATTGAAATCCTTAACCTTTTCTTGGTAATCTTTATGTAATAACTATTTAGCAATATTGTGTTTATATTATCGTTCTTATGTTTATATATTAGTAGACGAAAGTTAATTTATATATTTGGAGATTTGTTCGATGAATGTGTTCCAAGAAAACATTATAATCAAAGAATACTTAATTGAGAAATAAAATTCATGAAACAATTCGTGAGTTATTTCATGATGGCATATTGAACAACAATTTCATGGTAAACTGATACGTCACGACTTTTCATGTATAACATAAATTCGTAGGCAATTGATCAAAGGTATTGTCATAAAATAATTTCCCCATAAAAGAACTTTTAAAAAATAATAATTTACTTTGTGTAGATAAAAACATTAAATAGATTCGTACAATAGTTCGTTTTGTTAAACAATTGTGGGCTTTCGTGTGTATCTTAAGGAACACATTGTTATACTTTTGTTACAGTACACATGATTATTTAATTAATTTGCCAAAAATGAAGTTTAAAATTTGAAGAAATCATGGAAATGTTGGTGTTTGTGTCGTGACTTAATGGTTTGTTCAACAGACTCACTATTTTTACAATTTTGTGATTACTAGAATTACCATCCGCCGCAATGCGGTGGGGATGTGTTAGTTATATATCATATTAGATGAAAGGCAAATGTTTCTTACATAACCGCGAGCCTGTGTGTAAAACATAGCAAATAATAACTGAGCCGATCTATGACCCACACACTGCAACAGACCTATCAAACGAAGAAAAATAGACGCGTTGTGACGAGCCTGTCAAACAGGATAAAGTAGATGAAAAAATGTTGAACTGCACACACACGTTGTGGCATGTTAACTCGGAAAATCTAGAACGAAACGTTAAACACAAAACTTGCGATAGATGAAAAGTATATGGGGTCAAAGTTGCAAAAAATAGACGCGTTGTGACGGGCCTGTCAAACATGATAAAGTAGTTGAAAAAATGTTGAACTCCACACGCACCTTGTGGCATGTTAACTCGGAAAATCTAGAACGAAACGTTAAACACAAAACTTGCGATAGATGAAAAGTATATGGGGTCAAAGTTGCAAACGTTGAAAAGCTTTAGGTTAAAAGTAAAAAAAATCAAAGTCGTTAAATCGTAAAAGATGGAAATTTTTGAATTAGAAGTGAGAGTCCAAATTAATCAAAGGGGTTAAATTGTATAAGACGGAAACTTTTGAAGTAGAAGTGGAAAATCAAATTAATCAAGGGGGTTAAATTACCAAAGATTAAAACCTTAAACTAAAATTGTCAAAGATTGATACTTTAGGGTTAAAAGGGGAAAATTCCAATTTTTTTTTGAAACACTCCCAAAGCTAAAAGTACACCACATCTATGCATAAAGAAGTTGCTAATTATAAGTTTATAATTTTGTATGTTCAAACCACTATGTTCCTAAAATGCTTAGAGCTTCCACATTCGGGTTCATGTCGCCGGTACATGACTTAGGTGGCATGGAGTCCTACGTAGTACGTAAAACGCAGATGTGGCGAAGAGAGAAGGACAAAATGTGAGAGAGGGAGGGATGAAAGAGAGGTCCACCTGTCCGGTTACGGATGCTCTTATGAGCAAACAAGCATATGCTATCTAACATGGCCGGTGCAACCTTTTTGGAGGCCCAAGGCCAGTGATGAAGCTTGAGATTTCTGACGGGGGTCAAAAACATATATACCCAAAAATTTCTATACGAAAGCTGCATACATAACAGTACTGAGCGAAAAGTCCCTCCCCCCACCGCGGCCCCTTCTAACCTTTGCCCCTGCCCAAGGCGAAATGAATTTTTTGGGCCTTTTTCCTGCTTTAATTGTTATAAACGATACTCTTTTATCCGTGTTTTGAACCAAGCAAAAAATCTAACACGACTATAAGAGAGTGATTTGTTTGTATAAGGAAACAAACAAATCTAAAACAATAGAGGAAAGATGAGTGTTACATGATGAATGGATTAGTAAGAAGGATTCAAGATAGGATTCCCGATGTGGTGTTATGTCGGATTAATATGAAGCAAAGAGAGATGTCGAAAACGTATGAGAAAAAAATCAGGAAACACATCGATAATCTCTACACCCCTTTTCAAAATGTTTACATCTGTGATAGTACTAGTGATTGGTCATGAAGCACGACTACATTATGTTGACGGGTACAAAATCCTTTAACACAAAAAGGCGATATCGATATAGATATCCATCATGAATAAGCTCAAAACCCAATTGAGTTTTAGAATGTTAGGCTGGTGGGCATGGTGACGGAGGGAAGCCGGCGACGGGATGAAGATGGAGGGGGCGGCGTGGGAGGACAGGCGTCGCCGGGGGAGGCCCACTTGTTTGGTCCGTCGCAAACGGCTAAACTCGGACGAGGAGGACGGGACGGAGGGGGACGGAGCGGGGGCGGCGTGGGAGGACGGTGGTGATGTGGCGGCGCCGGAGAGAAGCCGGAGACCATACCGAGCAGCCTTAAGGAAAACTATATTATCAAGCATGAAATATAATCAAAATTATGAATTCTGGTTAGAACTTCTATACATTAATATTATTTCAATAGAGTTAAATGTCGTTTTAGTATATGTGGTTTGGGCCATTTTGTCAGTTTAGTCCAAAAAAGTTTCACCGTTGTCATTTTAGTCCACTGGTTAACTTCATCCATTTTTTCTGTTAATGAGAAGGGCAACTTGGTTATTTTATATGTAATTTTGTTAACTAGAAGGGCAATTCGGACATATAAAATGACCGAATTGCCCTCCTCGTTAACAAAAATAATGGATAAAGTTTACCTAATGGACTAAAATGGCAACGGTAAAACCTTTTTGGACCCACATGAAAAAAATAAAACCTTTGGACTAAACTGACAAAATAGCTCAAACCATAAAGACTAAAATAACATTTAACTCATTACAATATTTATTAGAAAATATAATTAAAATTATGAATTCTGTAACCCGTATTTCGAACCTATTTTGTGTAACGTTACGTGTTTATGTGAACTATATGGGTTGATTGAATGAAATGTTATGTGTTATCAAAATTGGGCCGCGCACTTTGTTTGGTCGCACATCCTCCACTCGGCCCAACCTCACTCGTAACCACCTACCCAACCCGAGACCCCAAGGGCGGCCCAATGATGGGTTCGGCCCACTCATCCCTTGTACGCATACATGAACAATGGGGGGGGGGGGTGTAGTTCTTGGTTACTTGCAAGCACACAAGTTACACAAAACCCTAGAAGCTCTCTCTCTCCCTCTCGTTTCTCTTGGAACCCGACGGCAACACTTCTCGACCCTCGAAGATCCTTGTGTTCGGATCATCCTCTCTACACGCTTTAACTCGGTTAGTGTTCATGATACGTGTTTGATTTATATTGTTATAAATCCATGTTTGACTAAGCGGTTAGGGTTGCTTGTGTGATAAATCGTGATGTTCTATATTGTATGTAAATTGTATGTTTTGCAAGTAATCGGTTGATTATATGCTGTCCGAATTATGTTAAGATGATGGTTAAACGAAAGCTTACTAATCGGTTGTGAGATGATTCGGATGGATGTTGTGATGTGTTGTTATGGTTTGTAGTATTGATTGATATATTGTACACATGGTTTAGGGTTGCATGATAGTTCTTGAATCCGTTATCACATGATCTGGTTACATGTTCATAGGTTATTGATTAGTGATTTTGGAATTGATATGAATGTTTGATCGATTCGGGATTATTGGTTCTTGATAACGATATGAACATGCATGATTCTAGATAAAAACTGCTGTTTGATTCGTTTGGATTATAGCAAAACTGTTAATTGATTTGATTTGAAACTGCCAAATCTGTTTACAACTTGTTACGGAAATCATGGACTACAAGTCAGGAAGTCAGTTACACACCTTGTCTCGACAAGAGATTGCGAGTCGAGAAGTCCTAGTCTCGACTCGAGACTATAACACCGGCACAAAACAACACAACTCGAGACCACGGTTGCGGGTTCGGTTGCGACTCGAGACCGTGTAGTCTCGACCAGACCATGATGACTCGAGAACTCTCTGTTGCGATTCGAGACTTCGAAATCAATATAACCCGAGATCGACTAGTCTCGAATTGAGACCGAGAACATGCACACTCTGTTATTGGACTGGCCCACTGTTACCAGCCCAATTGATTGGGCCGCGTATTTGGACTTTGCTTATGTGAAGTTACTATAGAACTGCCATGCTTATACGTGAACATGATGATCAATGCTTGTACACAACTTGTTAATATATATGTGGAACATATGTGCAATACTAGTGTACGAATTTGATTGGTATGATAACTGTGATAGGACGTGGTTGATCACTTTGTAGCGTAACTGAATTGTTGTGTATCATACCGAGCAATCCCAGGTGAGTTCACTGCATTTCTCAAGCATGCGTCCCGGTGGTTTGGGACAACTAGGGAACATTTGGAAGGGAATCTTGGGTAAACATTTAAATTGGGTTTTGGTTATTGAACATGGAATCAATCTTTAACGGATTGCCTGTAGGGCAATGGGGTAATTAGTTGATAGCGCTATTAGGTTTGACACCTCACACCGGGCTTTAAGGACGGGCGTGAACTAATTATCTGAGCATCATTCCAATGCTTGGTTAGGGGCGTTGGGGTCTGGACACTTCCAGGTTATTAAGGGGCACACTCCCTAGGGTATCTAGCATGTTATGAGCAACATCGTATCACAACGTTGAATCGGCTTAACATATAACAAAACGCGTTAACAAAACCTTGAACTCACCAGCGTTGTCTGACACACTTGTCTGCATGCTTGCAGGTCGTTAGGGTTGGAGACAGGGACTTGCTATCTGGGAGTGTTGGAGTGGTCATGGATCGTGGCTTTTGATTAAACAGTTGTCTTGGTGGTTTTGAAACTTTAAACAATTGGATATTATTTCACTTATGCTTCCGCTAAACAAATCTTTTGGATTTAACGTTTGGAATTGGACTTGCTTGGTTAATTAATGACATGTTCATTTAAATACTTGTGTGGTTCAATGTGATTGGTGGCTCGTACTCTGATGTGTCGCACCTCCCGCGGTGCTTCCGCTTGTGGTGTTTTTGGGGGTGTTACATTTTGGTATCAGAGCCACTGGTTATAGTGAACTAGGTTTTAAAACATTTTTGTAAAACCAGACTATAACCGAACACCTTCGAAAATCGATCATGACACTCAGCTCCAGATTGCAAGGTTCGTCTCTCTTACTTTGTGCATCACTTATTTAGTAATCACACACTCACAACTAGCATGGAATGAAACGTTAGATACTATGGTGACTTGATAATGTGACACTACTCTTTGAATCATATGAATTGTAGCCTTGTGATACCACTTATGTGTAGATTGAACGGGGGAAACTTCGAAGCGCAAGCTAAGAGGCTCTGAGTCGAACGTGCAAATTGCCTTATTATTATGGGTGGACACTTAATAATAAAGCAAGGTGCATGCAAGTCCCAGTGAGTCTTATCGAGCGTGAGAAGGGTTCTGCCTTATTTTGTGTACGAACTTGGTAGTGAATAGATATTAGTGTGATACATGACTTCCACCTTGATCGACTCCTAAATCAGTTCGTTTTCAACTATAGAATCATGAGTGGACGAGGAAACGGACGTGGCAACATCAACATGACTCAGGCTGAGTTGACTGACTTAATCAATACCCGTGTGGCTGAGGCCTTAGCAGCCTATCAAGCTGGTACGGAATGTACCAAGTACTTTTCCTCTTCTACCGCGTACACGTCTTTTCACTCCTATAATGTGTTTCCTTTCGTCATTTGTCAGCAAGTGCAACCCCAACCCAACCAGCCTGCGTGTACGTTCAAAATGTTTATGGACTGTAAGCCACAGACTTTCACCGGGACTGAAGGGGCTGTGGGACTTCTGAGATGGTTCGAGAAAGCAGAGTCTGTGTTTGCTATCTGTAACTATCCCGCTGGGGACAGGGTGAAATATGCTGCGGGTACCTTGGCGGATGGTGCCCTAACGTGGTTGAATGCCCAGGTGCAGTTGTTGGGCATCGAGGTAGCGAATGCCACAACTTGGGATGACTTTAAAGAACTGATCAGGGAGGAGTATTGTCCTCGGGATGAGGTCCAGAAGTTGGAAAACGAGTACTACGACTTGAAGATGGTTGGATCTGAAGTCGAAGCGTATGTGAAGCGATCGTATGAATTGGCTGACATGTGTCCGAACTTGTCCCGGCCTATGTCTCGGAGGATTGAGTTATTCATCAAGGGGCTGCCTCCGCGTGTGAAGAGTTTGGTCACTGCAGCCCATCTCAATGATTTGACACAGATTGTTCGTTTGACCCACAAGATTGTGGATCAAGAGGTAGAGAGTTGTCACACCCCAACCGATGGCGGAATCATCGGGGCGCGGCACTGAGCGAAACAGATTGTTCAGAAGTTTCCACAACAACTATCATACAATTCAGTTATATAACACGTCCCATACCGTGTCCCAAACAATAACAAGTTATCATAGAAATCAACTAAACAATATGGGAACTGTTCCGACAACTCAAATTCTTAATTATTACAGACCAAATTTAGATATTGTTTTAAGACTTCTAGACGGCTAACTATAGATCTTACTGACTACAGGTGCCAGTACAAGATCTACAGATAATTATGACCCTGGAGCAGGTATGTGGACACTGTCCTAAGGTCACAGGCTCCTAGAAGCTTATTATTGCCTCGCTTCCCTAGCACGCTAGTAGCTTAAACACCTGTCACATACGTTAAAATAAAAGTCAATACATATAATGTAAAGGTGAGTACACAAGTTTGATATAGCATATAAAGTTCGAAAGTTTACGCATAACCAAGCACGTACACAAGGGCAAACGATGCATGTAAATTATCAACATGGGACCATCGATACCAATGACTTCAAGTTGACTGTCCGAGACAGTTCGCAATACATGATTACCACCGTAATCCATGCAAGTAATTGTCCTTAGCAACCCCCGTGTGAACGGGTGCTGAGTCCAAACTATAGTACCACGTTGCTAAAGCAGGTAGATAGCACTCCACGTGTAAACATAATAAACAGCAATCATTTAGACAGGTAATACATGCAAGTAGGTTAGCGTTCAAATAGTTTGTGTTATTTGTGAATTTGATAGATTACGTATGTAACACCCAAAAGTGCTGAAAGCAAAAAGGGATCGAGTATACTCACAGTGGTTGGTTGTGGATTGAGAGGAACACTGAGAATAGGTTAGCCTGAATAGTTCGATAACACAACGATGAGTAACGCGGAAAAAGTAAACAATGTACTTGGATCGAGTAGGCCATTCGATCGGACAGCAGTTCGATCGAGTGGGCTGTTCGATTGGTTTGAAAGTCCGTTCGAACATCCATTCGATCGGCCGGCTGGCTCGATCGGCTGGTTCCTTCAAGTGGATTGTTTCTTCCTTTGATGTGAAGGATGTGTTTGTGTATGATGGTTTGTACTACCTTTCAAGTTGGCCGATCGAACAGCTGTTCGATCGGTTAGCCCAACCGATCGGCTAGCACTTCATTGTTTTCAAATATGTCACTCGATCGGTTGGCATGTTCGATCGGGTGACATTCCAATGTTTCGAAAGGTCTAAGTGTTTTGAAGTATAGTATCTCATGATTCGAGCAGTAATGTTTACAATCGAGTGGCTCGATCGATCGAACAGAACCTTTGTCAATACTACACTTCATGAGTTTGTGGGACTAAGTGCTAGTCGATCGGTTAGCCTAGTCGATCGGCTGGCATAGTCGTTCGGTTGGGCTGTTCGATCGAACAGCCTAGCCGTTCGGCCAGCTTCTCGATTCGGTTAACCTATCACTTAACACTTGGTTATTCCCGTTAATTGTTGATGTTTTAGAGATATTTTGACTACGAGTTGAACCACAAAACTGAAGTCCCCACTTAGTCTACTGACTCGAGCAGGAATCACCCCAACTCGGTCAGAGACGGTTTGGAACCCAAGTTTAACGTTTAACCCGAAATCGGTATATCTCTCGGTAGAACCCGAATCTTGAACCATGTGTTTGTTTAGATTGGTTTGTAAATCGGTTCAAGTCTCGTTTTCACCTTTTTGAGTGTAAAAGAGTTGAAAGATAGATGAAAACCCATCTTCCAATCCTTTTCCACCGTGAAATGTTAAGATCTTTGGAAGATTTTAGGTTATTTATGTGGAAATCGGTTAGATCTAAGTTATTCATGGTGGAATGATGTCAAAACTTAGTGTTCTTGAAGAACACCATGATGACATCACCCAAGAACACCTAGATCTTGTTGATTTCATGGATGAAATCCAGATTTTGAAAGATAGAAAGATGGAGAATCGATTAATGAACAAAAACGTACAAGGATTAGAGCGAAATACTTACCGGTTTGAGAGAAATCTGAGATTTAGTGAGAAGAAGAGGCTGGTCGGTCAGAGCTTTTCCAAAAGTGGAAAGTTTGACAAGGACAGCCCTATTTATAGGCTTCCAAAAGAGGAAAGGGTCAGCTGATCGAACAGCATCCCTGATCGAGCAGCTGTTCGATCAGGTTGCCCTGTTCGATCGGCTAGCCTGTTCGATCAGGTTGCCCTGTTCGATCGGCTAGCCTGTTCGATCAGGTTGCCCTGTTCGATCGGCTTGCCTGGTTTTGAGTGTTTCGCGACGATTTTTGATATTTCGAGTTCGATGCACGATGATTTGAGAATGATAGAATTCCTAATCAAATTACTTTTAGTCTCAACTACTATATCTAACATACAAGCATCCTTACAACCATTTCGGGTTCGATTTCCATTGAGTTTGATTCACCTTTGAGTCTTGATTGATTTGATTGATTCACCACACACTTTAACATAAAAGTAAACATGCACAAGTAACACATAAGGCACACACACGTGTATAAAAGTACTAAAATCCCCACACTTGAGTTTGATGATTGATTTGATTAGCTTGATTATTGATTGACTAGCTTTATTGCATTGTTACTTCCTATCATTCACAGTCGGTCGTTGATCCACAGTTCGATTATCGTCCGATTAGTTTGCTTATACAACACTTACTCCAAATAATATGAAAATCAAAATGAAACTAATATGAAATTAATCTTTATTAATCTTTAATTCCAATAACAGTCAACTCTTGACTTTGACTTTGACTTTTGGAAAACACGGGGTGTTACAGTCTCCCCTCCTTTAGGGAATTTCGTCCCGAAATTAGGCCGAGAACCGTACATCGCCGTGTGACTTCACCAATTTGATGCTTCAGATCTATCTGAACAATTGCGGGTACTTGGCCTTCATGTCACTTTCGAGTTCCCAAGTGAACTCCGCGCCTCGTTTGCCTTCCCATCGTACTTTTACAATAGGAATGCGAGAGCGTCTGAGTTGCTTGGTTTGTCGGTCCATGACTTCGACAGGCTTTTCCACGAAGTGTAGCGTCTCATTGACCTGAAGATCGTCGAGTGGTATTATTGCGTCGTGGTCGGCTACGCATTTTCGAAGGTTTGAAATATGGAAAGTCGGGTGGACATTGCTGAGTTCCTCCGGTAATTCGAGTTTGTAGGCAACTTTACCGATCCTTTCCAGAATCTTAAAAGGTCCAACAAATCGAGGCGCAAGTTTCCCTCTTTTGCCGAATCGGACTACTCCCTTCCAAGGTGATACCTTTAGGAGCACGTAGTCGCCAACTGCAAATTCGCGGGGCTTGCGTCGTTTATCGGCATACATCTTTTGTCTATCCCGGGCCTTCACCAAGTTTTCCCTTATCTGGTGGATCTTGTCAGTCGTTTCTTGCAGAATCTCGGGCCCAGTCAATTGTGAATGACCGACCTCGTGCCATACAATAGGCGAGCGACATCTCCTACCATACAAGGCTTCGAAAGGTGCCATTTCGATGCTGGAGTGATAGCTATTATTGTACGAAAATTCGACCAACGGTAGGTGTTTGCTCCAACTACCACCAAAATCGATAACACACGCACGGAGCATGTCTTCAATAGTACGAATCGTTCTTTCAGTCTGCCCGTCGGTTTGCGGGTGGAATGCGGTACTCAAATTCAGCGTCGTACCAAGAGCTGCTTGAAAAGTTTCCCACAATCTCGATGTAAACCGAGCATCGCGATCTGAAATGATGTCTCGAGGCGTACCATGATTCTTAATGATCTCGTCGGTGTAGATTTGGGCTAGCTTGGCCACCTTATAGTCTTCTCGTATTGGCAGAAAGTGGGCTGATTTGGTTAGACGGTCGACTATAACCCAAATACTGTCGTGACCTGATGGCGTGGTCGGAAGCTTAGTTATGAAATCCATAGCTATGCTTTCCCACTTCCATACGGGTATCGGCGGTTGTTCGAGTAAGCCTGAAGGTCTTTGGTGTTCAGCCTTGACTCTTGCACAAGTTAAACAGCTACCAACATATAGAGCAATATCCCTTTTCATCCCAGGCCACCAGTACTTGTAGCGAAGGTCCTGGTACATTTTGTCCGCACCGGGATGAATGGAATATCGGGATTTGTGGGCTTCGTTCATGATGATCTTTCGCAAATCTGTCCTCCTCGGAACCCAGATTCGGTCCAGATAATAGAATATCCCGTTGGCTTTGCTCACGAGCTGAGTTCCATCGTGATAGATTCGTTCTTTCTTCAACGTACGCTCGTTAAAGCAAGCGTGTTGTGCTTCGCGGATGAGAGCTTCGAGGTTATACTGAGCCTGGACGTTTCGAACACCTATCACGTAATTCTTTCTGCTGAGGGCGTCTGCAACTACATTCGCCTTGCCTGGGTGATAACGGATCTCACAGTCGTAATCGTTGAGAAGTTCTACCCATCGGCGTTGACGCATATTGAGTTCTCTCTGGTTAAAGATATGTTGTAGGCTCTTGTGATCGGTGAAGATCGTGCACTTTGTACCATACAGGTAGTGTCGCCAAATCTTTAAGGCAAAGACAACTGCGCCTAGCTCGAGGTCATGGGTTGTATAGTTCTTCTCGTGGATTTTGAGCTGTCGAGATGCGTAAGCTATAACCTTGTCTCGTTGCATGAGAACACAGCCAAGTCCAAGGTTTGAAGCATCACAATAGACAACGAAGTCATCGCTTCCGTCCGGCAGTGTAAGAACTGGTGCATGGCACAGCATGTGTTTGAGGGTTTGGAAAGCAGTCTCCTGCGCGGTTCCCCACACAAAAGGCTTGTCTTTATGAGTAAGGGAGGTAAGCGGTACAGCAATCTTTGAGAATCCCTCGATGAATCGCCGGTAGTAACCGGCTAATCCGAGAAAAGAGCGAACTTCTGACGGATTCTTTGGCGTAACCCATCCCTTGACTGCCTCAATCTTTGCAGGATCAACGTGTATACCCCGACTATTCACAATGTGACCCAGAAATTGAACTTCCTCCAACCAGAACTCACACTTGGAGAACTTGGCGTAGAGTTGGTTTCCCTGAAGCAACTCGAGAACCAATCGCAAATGCTGCGCATGTTCGGCCCTCGATCTGGAATAGATCAGGACATCGTCGATAAATACAATGACGAAACGGTCTAAGAACGGTTTACACACGCGATTCATCAGATCCATAAAGACCGCGGGTGCGTTGGTCAAACCAAAAGGCATGACAACAAATTCGTAGTGGCCGTATCGGGTTCGAAAAGCGGTTTTGGGTATATCTTCCTCTTGAATCCGCAATTGATGGTAGCCTGAACGTAGATCAATCTTGGAGAAACACTGAGCACCTTGTAACTGGTCAAACAAATCATCGATTCTTGGTAAGGGGTATCGGTTCTTGATGGTCAGCTTGTTCAATTCCCGGTAATCGATGCACATCCGGAACGACCCGTCCTTCTTTTTGACGAAAAGGACTGGTGCGCCCCATGGAGAAGTGCTCGGGCGAATGAAGCCTTTTTCAAGTAACTCTTGGAGTTGGTTTGAGAGTTCTCGCATCTCAGATGGAGCGAGTCGATACGGAGCTTTGGCCACTGGGTTGGCTCCTGGAATAAGGTCGATTCGAAAGTCGATATCACGACTCGGAGGTAATCCAGGAAGATCATCAGGGAACACCTGAGGAAATTCTCGGACAACGGGGACATCCTTGACTTCAACTTTCTTTTTCTTGTCCGTCTCTGCTACAACAATGTTGGCCAAGAAGGCTCGATATTCCTTGCGGAGATATTTGCGAGCTTGAAGACAGGACATGAGCTTGAGATCTTTTGCAGTAGTTTCACCATAAACACATAGAATATCACCACTAGCTAGCACAAAACGAATCATCTTATCGGAACACACAACTTCAGCACGGTTTTCACGAAGAAAGTCCATGCCTACTATGACATCGAAACTTCCGAGCTGCATTGGAATGAGATTAATCGGGAATATATGATTGTTGAGCTCGAGAGTACAATCACGGAGCACAGAATTGACAGCAATGGTTCTTCCGGTAGCGACTTCTACTTCGAAGGGTGACGAAAGATAAGAGCGCTTACGTCTAAGAAGCTTCTCAAATTCAAATGACACAAAGCAGTTATCGGCTCCAGTATCAAACAAACATGATGCATATATACCATTCACAAGGAACGTACCATTGACCACGTTGTTATCAGCTTGAGCCTGGCGTGCATTGATGTTGAAAGTTCTGGCGTGAGCGGCTTGTTGTTGAGGCTGCTGTTGTTGTTGCTGGGGTTGTTGAGCTTCTTGTTTCACCACTCTGTTCGGGCACCGATTTGCGAAGTGGTTAGGGTCACCACATGCAAAGCAGGTCCGAACATTGTTTGCCGGGGCCTGTGCAGCTTGAGGAGCTTGAGGAGCTGGTAGCAGGGCTTGGTTAACAGCGGCTTGAGCTTGCGTTTGACGAGGACCATAGCGGCAATTCGCAGTGAAATGCCCGTAAACATTGCAGTGGACACAGTAACGGCAGGCCACACCCACCGGGTGATGATAAGAACATGTAGCACAGAGTGGGTGGGGGCCGGTGTACGCACGCTTAGCCGGCGTCGCATTGATCACTGGCGCAGTGCGCTGTGGTTGCTGCTGTTGTGGTGGCACTGACTGAAGAGGAGCAGCATGGGTTGCAGCGGCGCAATTCTTGTTCTTCTTTCTTCTTCTCGAGGACTTGGAAGCTTGAGCAGTAGGGTTGTCGGTTGATGCGGCAGTCACTTGATGCAACGACTTGGATGGCTTATCCCAGACACCAGCCTTAACTCGCTTGTCGTTAATCTCGGCAGCGAGTAGGTAGGTTTCCTCGATTGATGCGGGTTTGGCGGCGAACACATAATCTGCAACACAATCCGGAAGAGCACGGATGTATTTCTTGATGGTCATCTCGGGAGTCTTGACCTGGTCTGGACAGATAATGCTCAGTTGCTTGAAACGGGCGGTGAGACCAGCGTTGTCGCCCTCCTTCTGCTTGATGGTCCAGAACTCATCCTCCAACTTTTGGCGTTCGTGGGGAGGACAGAACTCGTCCAGCATGATAGCCTTTAGTTCCTCCCACGTCAGCTCGTAGGCAGCGTCGTTCCCGCGCTTATTCCTTTCGGCTGTCCACCAGTCCAATGCCCGCGACTGGAAGACACCGGTAGCATTGAGAGTTCGAAGATGATCCGGGCATCCGCTTTGACGAAGGGTAACTTCCACAGAGTCAAACCAGTGAAATAAGCCTGTAGGGCCCTCTTCACCGGTGAACTCCTTGGGTCCACATGCCTTAAATTGCTTGAAACTGAACGGAGCTTTGATGGGTTCAGTGAGGGTTCGGGATTCTTCCGACGACTTGCTGGAGTTTTCGTACACCTCACTGACAGCTTTTGCTACAGACCTCGAGATGAGCTTGGCGAGACGTCGGTCTCTCTTTTCCTGACGGGAAAGGTTTTGGCGAATTCTTGATGATGACGACATGGTCTGCAATAGACATCGCCATAGGGCTCAACACAACGAATTCGAATCTCGCACGTCTTAGTTTACTAAAGCTTAGAATCACGTCGCATCTCACGTCACGTAACACATATAAACACATAAGCACATAATCATAGAGGCACATAAGCACAGAAGCAATTAGAGCACATAAGCAATTAAGCAAATAGAGCACTAAATTCCCTAAACACGTACGAAATTTTATCACAGAGGTAGTCAGAAAACAGAAACCTATAACCACAAGTCGAGTGTCGTTCGTTTTGCGTATCGGATAGCATTACATTGTATCGTCTAATTTAGTCGTATAGCGTAGCATAGCACACTGGTTTTGTTCACATCAACAGGGATTTGAATCGAGATAGGATAGCAACAAAGGTCACGCAGATTGACAACAAATGGAGTAACCAACGAATCTTAAAACACGTAAACAGTTAAATCACATAAAATCAACGAAGCAACACTCAAAATCGGAAAATGGATTGTCTGCGGCTACTAGACTTTGACTAACCATGGCAATTTAACTATTCACAGTTGACTTGTCGTCACTTTCGACTCTAGGGGACATGTTTCTGCCTCGATTCTTGGGCAGTATGCATGCGCATTCTAGGCCATACTCGTGAGTTCAGGTCGTTGGAGTCCGTCAATTGCCTTGGCGAGATGAAATAAAGTCGGAATAACTGCCAAGGTTAGGGTTTCACCCCTAGCTCAGCAATTTCTTCCTTGTTTTAAGAAAATCTTAGAGGAAAGTTTTCATCAAATTACGGGTTTCAGCCCTAATTTGGTATAATTCTCCCCTGTTTGTTGATAGAAATTCACACAAAATAATTGGCAAAAATTTGTAATTTAGGCAGGAATTTGCGGGTTTCACTCCTAATCCCGTCCAAATTACGAAATTTGGCTCGGAGTTCGGATGTAATGATAGAATAGAAGGAAACAACATAAAATAAGCACATAATCTTGGTCTCTTGGTTCCTAACTATAGTCTAGGTCTCTAAGACAGCGATCCGGACTAGATCGTGCCTAACCTAATTCCCTATAGTTATGGCTCTGATACCAATCTGTCACACCCCAACCGATGGCGGAATCATCGGGGCGCGGCACTGAGCGAAACAGATTGTTCAGAAGTTTCCACAACAACTATCATACAATTCAGTTATATAACACGTCCCATACCGTGTCCCAAACAATAACAAGTTATCATAGAAATCAACTAAACAATATGGGAACTGTTCCGACAACTCAAATTCTTAATTATTACAGACCAAATTTAGATATTGTTTTAAGACTTCTAGACGGCTAACTATAGATCTTACTGACTACAGGTGCCAGTACAAGATCTACAGATAATTATGACCCTGGAGCAGGTATGTGGACACTGTCCTAAGGTCACAGGCTCCTAGAAGCTTATTATTGCCTCGCTTCCCTAGCACGCTAGTAGCTTAAACACCTGTCACATACGTTAAAATAAAAGTCAATACATATAATGTAAAGGTGAGTACACAAGTTTGATATAGCATATAAAGTTCGAAAGTTTACGCATAACCAAGCACGTACACAAGGGCAAACGATGCATGTAAATTATCAACATGGGACCATCGATACCAATGACTTCAAGTTGACTGTCCGAGACAGTTCGCAATACATGATTACCACCGTAATCCATGCAAGTAATTGTCCTTAGCAACCCCCGTGTGAACGGGTGCTGAGTCCAAACTATAGTACCACGTTGCTAAAGCAGGTAGATAGCACTCCACGTGTAAACATAATAAACAGCAATCATTTAGACAGGTAATACATGCAAGTAGGTTAGCGTTCAAATAGTTTGTGTTATTTGTGAATTTGATAGATTACGTATGTAACACCCAAAAGTGCTGAAAGCAAAAAGGGATCGAGTATACTCACAGTGGTTGGTTGTGGATTGAGAGGAACACTGAGAATAGGTTAGCCTGAATAGTTCGATAACACAACGATGAGTAACGCGGAAAAAGTAAACAATGTACTTGGATCGAGTAGGCCATTCGATCGGACAGCAGTTCGATCGAGTGGGCTGTTCGATTGGTTTGAAAGTCCGTTCGAACATCCATTCGATCGGCCGGCTGGCTCGATCGGCTGGTTCCTTCAAGTGGATTGTTTCTTCCTTTGATGTGAAGGATGTGTTTGTGTATGATGGTTTGTACTACCTTTCAAGTTGGCCGATCGAACAGCTGTTCGATCGGTTAGCCCAACCGATCGGCTAGCACTTCATTGTTTTCAAATATGTCACTCGATCGGTTGGCATGTTCGATCGGGTGACATTCCAATGTTTCGAAAGGTCTAAGTGTTTTGAAGTATAGTATCTCATGATTCGAGCAGTAATGTTTACAATCGAGTGGCTCGATCGATCGAACAGAACCTTTGTCAATACTACACTTCATGAGTTTGTGGGACTAAGTGCTAGTCGATCGGTTAGCCTAGTCGATCGGCTGGCATAGTCGTTCGGTTGGGCTGTTCGATCGAACAGCCTAGCCGTTCGGCCAGCTTCTCGATTCGGTTAACCTATCACTTAACACTTGGTTATTCCCGTTAATTGTTGATGTTTTAGAGATATTTTGACTACGAGTTGAACCACAAAACTGAAGTCCCCACTTAGTCTACTGACTCGAGCAGGAATCACCCCAACTCGGTCAGAGACGGTTTGGAACCCAAGTTTAACGTTTAACCCGAAATCGGTATATCTCTCGGTAGAACCCGAATCTTGAACCATGTGTTTGTTTAGATTGGTTTGTAAATCGGTTCAAGTCTCGTTTTCACCTTTTTGAGTGTAAAAGAGTTGAAAGATAGATGAAAACCCATCTTCCAATCCTTTTCCACCGTGAAATGTTAAGATCTTTGGAAGATTTTAGGTTATTTATGTGGAAATCGGTTAGATCTAAGTTATTCATGGTGGAATGATGTCAAAACTTAGTGTTCTTGAAGAACACCATGATGACATCACCCAAGAACACCTAGATCTTGTTGATTTCATGGATGAAATCCAGATTTTGAAAGATAGAAAGATGGAGAATCGATTAATGAACAAAAACGTACAAGGATTAGAGCGAAATACTTACCGGTTTGAGAGAAATCTGAGATTTAGTGAGAAGAAGAGGCTGGTCGGTCAGAGCTTTTCCAAAAGTGGAAAGTTTGACAAGGACAGCCCTATTTATAGGCTTCCAAAAGAGGAAAGGGTCAGCTGATCGAACAGCATCCCTGATCGAGCAGCTGTTCGATCAGGTTGCCCTGTTCGATCGGCTAGCCTGTTCGATCAGGTTGCCCTGTTCGATCGGCTAGCCTGTTCGATCAGGTTGCCCTGTTCGATCGGCTTGCCTGGTTTTGAGTGTTTCGCGACGATTTTTGATATTTCGAGTTCGATGCACGATGATTTGAGAATGATAGAATTCCTAATCAAATTACTTTTAGTCTCAACTACTATATCTAACATACAAGCATCCTTACAACCATTTCGGGTTCGATTTCCATTGAGTTTGATTCACCTTTGAGTCTTGATTGATTTGATTGATTCACCACACACTTTAACATAAAAGTAAACATGCACAAGTAACACATAAGGCACACACACACGTATAAAAGTACTAAAATCCCCACACTTGAGTTTGATGATTGATTTGATTAGCTTGATTATTGATTGACTAGCTTTATTGCATTGTTACTTCCTATCATTCACAGTCGGTCGTTGATCCACAGTTCGATTATCGTCCGATTAGTTTGCTTATACAACACTTACTCCAAATAATATGAAAATCAAAATGAAACTAATATGAAATTAATCTTTATTAATCTTTAATTCCAATAACAGTCAACTCTTGACTTTGACTTTGACTTTTGGAAAACACGGGGTGTTACAAGAGTAACTCGTTACCACCGCGTGTTTCAACCACTACAGCTGCTGCGCCTACTGCCACTGCATCCGCTAATGATAACAAAGGGAAGTGGAGTGACTATGATAAAGCCACTAGCGCGAGTCAGACACAGAAAAGACCAGATAATAACAACAACCGCAACATCAGCCAGTCGTCTTCTGTCAATCAAGGCCAAGGGGGTAGTCAAAGTCAGGGTCAGTATGCGGGGAGGAAGCCACGGTGTAACAAGTGTGGCTATCATCATTTCGGGCCGTGTGGTCGAATGTGTAACAGGTGTGGCAAAGCGGGCCATGAGGCCAGGGATTGTAGGGCCCCACAGCCCAAACACCAGCAGCAACAGAACCAGCAGAACCAGAGACAACAGGGACAACCACCCCAGCAGAACCAGGGTTTCAGGAAGGGGTGCTATCAGTGTGGGGATGAGGGTCACTTTAAGCGGGATTGCCCCCAACTAAACCAGAACGCTAACGACAACAACCGCCCGAATAACAACAATGCTGGGAACAACAATAACAACAACGGCAACAATGGGGGAAATGGTGCTCGAGGCAGAGTGTTCCAGCTTGGAGCAGGAGATGCCAGGAATGACGGCAACGTTGTAACTGGTACGTTTCCTGTAAACAATCGTATTGCTTCTGTATTATTTGATTCCGGTGCCGATTGGAGTTATGTGTCCCTAGAATTTAGTCGACGATTAGGGATAACCCCAACACCCTTAGAAGTTAAGCAGGTAGTAGAACTAGCAGATGGTAAGACGATAGAAGCTTCGAATGTCCTTTTCGGGTGCAAACTAGATCTCGTGGGTCAGGTGTTTGATATTGATCTTCTTCCCGTTACGCTCGGAAGTTTCGACATAGTGGTAGGCATGGATTGGTTGTCTAAGAACCAAGCAGAAATTTTATGTAAGGAGAAGATTGTGCGTATCCCTCTCCCTGATGGGGAGTCATTATTAGTTCAAGGGCATCGTAGTGGGACGATGGTTGGTACTATCTCGGCCATGCGTGCACAGCAGTATCTACAAAAGGGGTACCCTGCACTGTTAGCGTTAGTTACTAATGCTCAGTCTGAGGAGAGAAAGATCGAAGACCTACCAGTGGTGCGAGACTTCGTTGATGTATTTCCAGAGGAGCTACCAGGGTTACCTCCTCACCGTCAAGTAGAATTTCAGATTGATCTTGCGCCGGGAGCGGCTCCAATTGCACGTGCTCCTTACCGTTTAGCACCAGGGGAATTGCAAGAACTGTCTAACCAACTGCAAGAGTTTTTGGACAGGGGTTTTATTCGACCCAGTTCTTCGCCTTGGGGAGCCCCAGTTCTATTTGTAAAGAAGAAAGATGGGTCATTCCGTATGTGCATTGATTATCGAGAGCTCAACAAGGTGACCATCAAGAACCGTTATCCGTTACCCCGGATCGACGACTTGTTTGACTAGTTACAGGGGTCAAGTTTCTATTCGAAGATCGATTTAAGATCGGGTTATCACCAGGTAAGGGTTAGGGAGGAGGATATCCCCAAAACGGCTTTTCGAACGCGCTACGGACACTACGAGTTTTTGGTCATGCCGTTTGGATTGAGAAATGCACCAGCGGTCTTCATGGATCTCATGAACCGCGTATGTAAGCCATATCTCGACGAGTTTGTTATAGTGTTTATCGATGACATCTTGGTTTATTCAAAGAACAAGGAGGATCACGAGCGTCACCTACGCCTTATATTGGAACTTTTGAGAAAGGAACAATTGTATGCAAAGTTTTCTAAGTGTGACTTCTGGATTCGAGAAGTGCATTTCCTTGGGCACGTTGTTAACAAAACGGGGATACATGTGGATCCTGCGAAAGTGGACGCAGTTAAAAATTGGGCGGCACCAAAGACTCCTTCTGAGGTGCGCCAATTTCTTGGTCTTGCTGGATATTATCGGAGGTTTATTAGAGATTTTTCAAAAATCGCACAACCTCTCACCTCGTTGACACAGAAGAACACGGTATACTCTTGGAGAACGAAGCAGAAAGAGGCCTTCCAATTGTTAAAACAGAAACTTTGCAGTGCACCGATCTTGTCGTTACCAGAGGGTACCGAAGATTTTGTGGTTTATTGTGATGCTTCGATTCAGGGTCTCGGTTGCGTGTTGATGCAACGCGAGAAGGTGATAGCTTATGCTTCTCGTCAGTTGAAGGTGCACGAGAAGAACTATACGACTCACGACTTGGAATTAGGAGCGGTGGTGTTTGCGTTGAAGATCTGGAGGCACTATTTGTACGGTACCAAATGCACCCTCTACACCGACCACAGGAGTCTTCAGCATATCTTCGACCAGAAAGAATTGAACATGCGGCAACGACGATGGGTTGAACTGTTAAATGATTATGAATGTGCCATCAAGTATCATCCGGGCAAGGCGAACGTCGTAGCTGACGCCCTCAGCAAAAAGGATAATGCACCTAGGTGTGTGCGAGCATTGCAACTCACGATCAAGTCCAATCTTCCTTCCCAGATACGAGAAGCTCAGTTAGAAGCGTTGAAACCAGAAAACGTTCGAGCTGAAGCTTTGCGCGGCTCAAGACAACGCCTAGAGCAAAAGGGAGACGGTGCTTACTACGTAACCGGACGCATCTGGGTTCCACTTTATGGTGACTTACGAGAACTTGTAATGGAGGAGGCGCATAAGTCACGTTACTCCGTACACCCTGGATCAGATAAGATGTACCACGACTTGAAAACTACATATTGGTGGCCTAGCATGAAAGCTCACATCGCAACCTACGTCAGCAAATGTTTGACTTGTGCTAAAGTCAAAGCGGAACATCAAAAGCCCTCAGGTCTACTGCAGCAACCAGAGATACCCACATGGAAGTGGGAACAGATCGCCATGGATTTCGTGACAGGACTACCAAGAACTCAGGCTGGAAACAATACCATTTGGGTGATTATTGATCGCCTCACGAAGTCAGCGCATTTCTTAGCAATCAAGGAGACAGACAAGTTTTCGCAACTAGCAGCGGTTTATCTTAAAGAAGTCGTCTCTAGACATGGGGTACCAACTTCTATCATCTCAGATCGAGATCCACGTTTCACTTCTGATCTTTGGCAAGCAATGCATAAGTCGTTCGGTTCACGACTCGACATCAGTACCGCTTATCACCCGCAGACGGATGGTCAAAGCGAGCGCACCATCCAGACACTTGAAGATATGCTACGGGCGTGTGTAATCGATTTTGGGAAAGGATGGGAGAAGCACTTACCGTTGATAGAATTCTCCTACAACAACAGCTACCACACTAGTATACAGGCAGCTCCATTCGAAGCACTGTACGGACGGAAATGCCGTTCACCTCTCTGTTGGCTTGAGGTGGGTGATAGTCAGATCACAGGCCCTGAGCTCGTGCTTCAGACATCAGAAAACATTGTGCAGATCCGAAACCGTATGGCCGCAGCTCGCGATCGCCAGAAAAACTATGCTGACAAGCGTAGTAAACCGTTGGAATTCGAAGTTAATGATCGCGTTATGTTAAAGGTCTCACCCTGGAAGGGTGTGGTGCGTTTTGGGAAACGCGGCAAACTAAACCCTCGTTATGTGGGACCATTCAAAATTCTGGAACGAATTGGAAAGGTGGCCTACAGGTTGGAATTACCTGCTGAGTTGGGTAATGTCCATGATGTGTTTCACGTGTCGCAGTTAAAGAAGTGTTTGGCTGACGAAACACTGGTTGTACCATTTCAAGAGCTGAAGATAGACGACAAGTTACAGTTTGTCGAAGAACCAGTTGAGATTATGGATCGGGAAGTTAAAGTTCGTAAGCATACTCGTATCCCAATTGTGAGGGTCCGTTGGAACTCGCGACGTGGACCAGAGTTCACGTGGGAACGTGAGGACCAGATGGAGCTTAAGTATCCACATTTGTTCCCCAAAGACAAGACAAAACCTAGCGAATCTAATGTTAATGCAACTAGTGAATTTCGGGACGAAATTTCTTTCAAGTTGGGGATGATGTGACAACCCGTATTTCGAACCTATTTTGTGTAACGTTACGTGTTTATGTGAACTATATGGGTTGATTGAATGAAATGTTATGTGTTATCAAAATTGGGCCGCGCACTTTGTTTGGTCGCACATCCTCCACTCGGCCCAACCTCACTCGCAACCACCTACCCAACCCGAGACCCCAAGGGCGGCCCAATGATGGGTTCGGCCCACTCATCCCTTGTACGCATACATGAACAATGGGGGGGTGTAGTTCTTGGTTACTTGCAAGCACACAAGTTACATAAAACCCTAGAAGCTCTCTCTCCCTCTCGTTTCTCTTGGAACCCGACGGCAACACTTCTCGACCCTCGAAGATCCTTGTGTTCGGATCATCCTCTCTACACGCTTTAACTCGGTTAGTGTTCATGATACGTGTTTGATTTATATTGTTATAAATCCATGTTTGACTAAGTGGTTAGGGTTGCTTGTGTGATAAATCGTGATGTTCTATATTGTATGTAAATTGTATGTTTTGCAAGTAATCGGTTGATTATATGCTGTCCGAATTATGTTAAGATGATGGTTAAATGAAAGCTTACTAATCGGTTGTGAGATGATTCGGATGGATGTTGTGATGTGTTGTTATGGTTTGTAGTATTGATTGATATATTGTACACATGGTTTAGGGTTGCATGATAGTTCTTGAATCCGTTATCACATGATCTGGTTACATGTTCATAGGTTATTGATTAGTGATTTTGGAATTGATATGAATGTTTGATCGATTCGGGATTATTGGTTCTTGATAACGATATGAACATGCATGATTCTGGATAAAAACTGCTGTTTGATTCGTTTGGATTATAGCAAAACTGTTAATTGATTTGATTTGAAACTGCCAAATCTGTTTACAACTTGTTACGGAAATCATGGACTACAAATCAGGAAGTCAGTTACACACCTTGTCTCGACAAGAGATTGCGAGTCGAGAACTCCTAGTCTCGACTCGAGACCATAACACCGGCACAAAACAACACAACTCGAGACCACGGTTGCGGGTCCGGTTGCGACTCGAGACCGTGTAGTCTCGACCAGACCATGATGACTCGAGAACTCTCTGTTGCGACTCGAGACTTCGAAATCAATATAACCCGAGACCGACTAGTCTCGACTCGAGACCGAGAACATGCACACTCTGTTATTGGACTGGCCCACTGTTACCAGCCCAATTGATTGGGCCGCGTATTTGGACTTTGCTTATGTGAAGTTACTATAGAACTGCCATGCTTATACGTGAACATGATGATCAATGCTTGTACACAACTTGTTAATATATATGTGGAACATACGTGCAATACTAGTGTACGAATCTGATTGGTATGATAACTGTGATAGGACGTGGTTGATCACTTTGTAGCGTAACTGAATTGTTGTGTATCATACCGAGCAATCCCAGGTGAGTTCACTGCATTTCTCAAGCATGCGTCCCGGTGGTTTGGGACAACTAGGGAACATTTGGAAGGGAATCTTGGGTAAACATCTAAATTGGGTTTTGGTTATTGAACATGGAATCAATCATTAACGGATTGCCTGTAGGGCAATGGGGTAATTAGTTGATAGCACTATTAGGTTTGACACCTCACACCGGGCTGTAAGGACGGGCGTGAACTAATTATCTGAGCATCATTCCAATGCTTGGTTAGGGGCGTTGGGGTCTGGACACTTCCAGGTTATTAAGGGGCACACTCCCCGGATACATATGGGCACACTCCCTAGGGTATCTAGCATGTTATGAGCAACATCGTATCACAACGTTGAATCGGCTTAACATACAACTGGTAACAAAACGCGTTAACAAAACCTTGAACTCACCAGCGTTGTCTGACACACTTGTCTGCATGCTTGCAGGTCGTTAGGGTTGGAGACAGGGACTTGCTATCTGGGAGTGTTGGAGTGGTCATGGATCGTGGCTTTTGATTAAACAGTTGACTTGGTGGTTTTGAAACTTTAAACAATTGGATATTATTTCACTTATGCTTCCGCTAAACATATCTTTTGGATTTAACGTTTGGAATTGGACTTGCTTGGTTAATTAATGACATGTTCATTTAAATACTTGTGTGGTTCAATGTGATTGGTGGCTCGTACTCTGATGTGTCGCACCTCCCGCGGTGCTTCCGCTTGTGGTGTTTTTGGGGGTGTTACAACACCCCTTTTCAAAATGTTTACATCTGTGATAGTACTAGTGATTGGTCATGAAGCACGACTACATAATGTTGACGGGTACAAAATCCTTTAACACAAAAAGGCGATATCGATATCGATATCCATCATGAATAAGCTCAAAACCCAATTGAGTTTTAGAATGTTAGGCTGGTGGGCATGGTGACGGAGGGAAGCCGGCGACGAGATGAAGATGGAGGGGGCGGCGTGGGAGGACAGGCGTCGCCGGGGGGAGGCCCACTTGTTTGGTCCGTCGCAAACGGCTAAACTCGGACGAGGAGGACGGGACGGAGGGGGACGGAGGGGGGGCGGCGTGGGAGGACGGTGGTGATGTGGCGGCACCGGAGGAAAGCCGGAGACCATACCGAGCAGCCTTAAGGAAAACTATATTATCAAGCATGAAATATAATTAAAATTATGAATTCTGGTTTGAACTTCTATACATTAATATTATTTCAATAGAGTTAAATGCCGTTTTAGTATATGTGGTTTGAGCCATTTTGTCAGTTTAGTCCAAAAAAGTTTCACTGTTGTCATTTTAGTCCACTGGTTAACTTCATCCATTTTTTCTGTTAATGAGAAGGGCAACTTGGTTATTTTATATGTAATTTTGTTAACTAGAAGGGCAATTCGGACATATAAAATGACCGAATTGCCCTCCTCGTTAACAAAAATAATGGATGAAGTTTACCTAATGGACTAAAATGGCAACGGTAAAACCTTTTTGGACCCACATGAAAAAAATAAAACCTTTGGACTAAACTGACAAAATAGCTCAAACCATAAAGACTAAAATAACATTTAACTCATTACAATATTTATTAGAAAATATAATTAAAATTATGAATTCTGTTTGAAGTTCTATACATTAATATTATTAGAATATTTAGAAATAAAGAATCAATTGATCATGTCATACAAACGAAATTTACTTTATGAAAGGTACCTTAACAAAAGTGGATCAACAGTGTGTCATAAAATGCGGATATGAACATATCCACATGAAGCACCAAGCTTCTTGATGATTAATTAATTTATTAAAGTATCGTTAAGAATCAACATTTGTGTCAAACTTCTGTCCTTCCATTATGCTTTCACACAACTTGTACACTAAAATCCGTATAACACTTTATCCACTTTGGTCATATATATGTATATGTATATATTATATTGGATGGCTTAAATTAAAACTATTAAATAAATAAACAAAAAATCAATTTTGACCTTTGATAATTAAGAGAACAAAGACGGTTGTCATTCATGTAATTGAAGAAGCATAATTGTTTTTTTTTAAGTATACTTCATTAGAAAACAACCAACCCACAAGACAGGGCGGCCTCAAAAACGCAAATTACATATTTACAAAGTTACATCAGTCAGTCCACGAAAAAGACCCCTACTTACATCTACTTCTAATCCATAAAAACCCGATAGATTTAATCTCACTTAAGATATCTTCAACCCGAACTTGTTTATCTTCAAACCTAAGCTTCTTCCTCGAATGCCAAATGCTCCAACATCCCACCCTCACAATCCCTTGGAAAACTTCTTTTGCCGTATTAGATAACCCAACCGCATTATGAACTTCCAAAAGGTCTCTAACCGATCCAGTAACAAAAGGAAGAACCTTGCACTACAATGCGATATGTTGCCAAACCCATGATGCTATGATACATTTGGAAAATAAATGGTTGACACTTTCTTCTCCCGATCCACACATGTGACATGTCACATCATCGATATCGATATTCCTTTTCTTCAACGCAAGAGCCATGGGAATTTTTCCCTTTTTGGCTCTCCATATGAATGCATTGCACTTCAGCGGAACCAGCTTGCACCAATCCATGGCATAATTATTACTATAATCAACCCCCTTAGAAAGACACCGTTTAATCGCTCCAACTGAGAATTCTCCTGATGAGTGACCAATCCATTTCCACCGATCATCATGGTCAGATAAGGAGACCGAATCTAGCGATCTGAGGAGCCAGTTTAACTCCGAGATTTCTATAAAATTTATATTTTTAAGTTTACTCAGCCCGACCCCGCCATCTTCTTTCGAAATAGCAACCCGATCCCATGCCACCAAGTGCATTTTACTCGATTCAGCTGATCCTCCCCAGAGAAATCTTCTAACATACTTTTCCAAATCATTTATAACTTTTGAAGGCGCCTTGTAATTTGGAAGGCTTTCTAACACGGACTTAACAAGAGTAATTCGACCCTCATGAATAACACACTAGCCTTCCAATAATTGTTTAATATCTCAGTTATCCGTAACAAATAAGATTTAAGAGCAAAAAAGTGAGTCACTTGAATAATATTTATTCTATCATTTTCTTTGAACTTCGTTGATTGTACTTATATAGAGCTGTAAATAGTTAGCAAATGAGAAACTATAATCAAAACTTCATCGTAATGTGTGAGTTGACGTCAACTTGTGTATAACAAAAAGTATCTTCTTTTTTCGAAGTCACAACAAGAGATACATAATTTTTATACAAAGTTACTGAACATGTGATATTATAACGTTAAGACCATCCGTAGTGGGGCGTGATTTTAAAAAAAAAATTGAAAAATAACGCCCCAAAACGCCCCCAATACCATTACATAGGGCGTTACTTTTTAAAATTTTTGAAAAAAAATGACACCAGCGTTATATTAAAAACGCCCAAGTGGGCTGATACATGGAAAGGGGCAAGTGGCTTGACCAATGAGAATTATACAAGTGGGCTGACACATCACATAGGGCAACAGCTTTTTAAATAAAATTTCTTTTCTTTTTTTTTTTAATCCTTTTTAATGATTGGAAGGACATTATCGGGCATTATTCCCACTACGCCACTTTTGCAATAACGCCCCATGCTGACTGGGATGCCACGTGTCGGATAATGCCCCATGGTGGGGGCATTATAACAACTTACCACTACACATGGTCTAAGAAATAGTTCATATACATATGTAATCTTTTAACATACTTAATACCAGGGTGGACTTAAGCGTCTTGGTGGGTTGGCGGGCGCACCCCTTGAAAAAAAATTAGTATATTTTTTATGCAAATGCGCCCCTTGAAAATATGATTGAACCCCTCATCCGCACCCTCAGCAAGTAATTTCTTGGTCCGCCACTGCTTAGTATTATTATTCATAATTCCTAAGGTAATTCATATAACTTATAATACGGATAATTCGCTCAATTACTATCTTTAACTAGTGTTATTAAATCCGCACGTTGCGCGGTGGGTGGGTATCAGTTCGTTTAATTACGGTACTGACACTCGTTATAGCAACCAATAGAGAAAAAAAATCATGATATGACCAAAAATATACCAACACGGAGGGAATTTGATCGGTATCGGTTTATTTTATTACGTCACCTACACTCGTTACAGCAACCCATAGAGAAAAAAAATCTTGATATGATCAAAAAATACTGGTACGTGAATTACATCGATAAAAAACAAATGCAAGTTACATAAGATATATAAAAAGAACCACATATAGGTATGGCAATGGGTCGGGTTGGGGACGGGTTTAGATAATCCCAAACCCGATTAGATAAGCTTGTCCCAAACCCCTCCCAAAACCCGTCGGATTTCTAGCGGGTAAATACCCATCGGGTATCGGGTATACTCGCGGATCTCGGGTAACCCCGTTAATTTAAAAAGATTACTCGTTGGGTATACTCATCTCAAAACCCATTGGGTATCTATCGGGTAAGTACTAACCGGTTACATTTTGTATTGTAATTATAAAAATATATATCAAATAACTACAATGTATATGAAATAGAATACCTATATGTGTAAAAAATGGATGTATCATATATATACATATTTAATAATATAAAAGGAATTATATCGGGTATACAATCGGGTAAATGAGTACACTTTATCGAGTAATTGGGTCGGGTAAACGGGTATATCACTAAATCACAAACCCGCGAAAAAAATAAAAACTATTACCAAACCCGTCCCAAACCCGATTAACCGACCCCAAACCCATCCCAAATGTGACGGGTTTCGGGTTTACCCAACGGGTTCGGGTTTGATTGCCATCCCTAACCACATAACACATGTAAAAAACCACTAAATAACACATAAAAATTAAAAAAAAATCAATAAAACAAATGTACTGTTCATTCAGTTTATCTATTAGACCATGTATAGTGGAAGGGGAAAATAATGCCCCCACCATGGGGCATTATTCGACACGTGGCAGTCCAGTCAGCATGGGGCGTTATTGCAAAATTGGCGTAGTGGGAATAATGCCCAAATAATGCCCCTTTCAATCCTTAAAAAAAACAAACTGATTTCTCATTGGTGGGTCAACCCAAGTCAAACCTTCCACAAGTGCAAAATGGCGTTTTAATAATAACGCTAATCAAAATTTTTTTCAAAAATAACCCCCAAAACACCTAGTGTAATGGGTGGGGGGGCGTTATTTTTCAATTTTTTTCGAAAATAATGCCCCACTACGGGTGGTCTCATTAGTATACAATATTTCCATTTCCAACACATACAAAAACCAAATGGGGGAATAGTGTCAGGCAGCTGCCTGGCACTCCCTCATTGGACCAACCATTTTATTGTTTTATATTCGTTTTAAAATTACAGTTTCGTCCTTAATTTAAAATATTTTTCCGGTTTTGCCCCCACTTCAAAATAAAATTATGTTTTTGTCCCCCGCTTAAAATTACGATTTTGCACTCGGTTCAAAATTATGATTTTATCCCTAGATTACAATTATATTTTTGGCCCCAGTTGAAAATAAATTTTTGCTTTTCTCCCAAACTAAAACTGACGATTTTGCATTTTCGCCCCGTTTCAAAAATTATGATTTCGCCTTCAGTTTAAAATTATGTTATTGCCCGGTTCAAAAAAAAAGTATGCTTTTGCCCCCTGAATTCAAAATTATGATTTTGCCCTCAGTTAAATTAAAAATATAGTTTTGTCCCCAGCGTAAAATTACGATTTTGTCCTTAGTGCAAAATTATATTATGATTTTGTCTTTGGTTTAAATTTATGGTATTGCCATCACTTTAACTTTTGGCAAATTACGATTTTACCCAAGTCAACAAATACAACTTTGCTCTCAGTTCAAATTACAGTATTGCTATCGTTTTAGTTTTTTTAGCAAAACTATAAAAGTGTTTTTTCTAATTGGTTAACTGGATTTGATTTTTTCCCATGTCAATGGCAAAACTACAGTTTTGCCCTGAGCTAAGAACTACGGTCGTGTCATCGTTTAAGTTTTTTTCCTAACAAAACTATAATAGTATTTTTTTAATTGATTGAGAATTATTCAGCCATCGCCTCGTAACACGGACGGGGCATCAACTAGTTAGTATACAATTTATAAGCATTTCCAGACTTCCAGTTAGTTATTTATACCTTTTTCATTTTGACCTTATTGTTTACGAGTTTTATAGGAGTGGTAGAATTCTAGGTATATGTAGACATTTCATCGGCCCAATTAAAAGGCCCACTAAGTAATTTGAGGAAACCAAAAAGGTTACAGCATACAAGAGTAGTGCCGCTGGACCAACAAATGTTTCTCTAGTGTGAATTTTTCGTCGGCCTAACAATTGGTTTATGATTAAAAAGCCCAAAAGGTTACAAGTTCACTAGAAATTTAAATTCTTTGGAAATTATATGGGATTTCAACTAGATTTTTTTTTCTGCTTGGTCCAATCTATTACTAAAAATTAATGTTGTTCAATTTGTCCCCGTGTTCATCGAATGGATCTCTTTAGTTGTTTTTTTTTTTTTGAAAGGTAAACTTCATTAGAACCAAGCCGCTACCTCAAACCGAGGCAGCCACAAACAACAAAACAATTACAAATTTACAAATTTACACCATTCGGACCACAAGATAGACTCTCTTTTGGATCTCGAATTATACCACAAGAAACCTAAATTCTTAACCTCCCTCGTAATGGCCTCAACGTTAGCCGATTTGTTATTAAACTTCACATCATTCCTCATTCTCCATAAGACCCAACAACCGATCCTAATAAGACCTTTAAAGACTTCTTTTTTCCGACCGATCAGCCCCACATGATTGTGAGCTTCGATTACATCCCTAAATGAGAAAACCAAAAGATTCTGGCTTTTACACCAACTGCTAAGGAAAGCCCATAACATTAAAGCATAATAACAGTTAGTGAATAAGTGCTCAATACTTTCATCAGCCTCTCCGCACAACGAACAGCCCGCATCGCCTCCACCTATGTTCCTTCTTCTTAACTCGTCCATGGTCGCAATTCTACCCATCTCAGCCTTCCATATGAAAATAGAGCATTTTTTCGGAATCCAGTTACATTCTTCCGGGACATAGATATCCGATCTGATCCTTATAGAATCAAGGAGCTTCTTGACGGCACTGACGCTGAACTCCCGATCCTCAGCACCGTTCCATAACCAACTGTCTTGCTTCTGATTCAAGGACACCGAAACCAACATCGAACACAAGTTAACCAGCTCATTTACCTCCTCTTCAGATGTTATCGGTCTTTTCCATCTCCAAATCAAATGATTATTCTCGCTGAAACAAGAATTAACTCTGCAGCCTTTTTCCATTTCGAGCAAAAAAAGTCTCGGGAACAACTCCTTAAGAGGTCTATTGCTGACCCACGGGTCCAACCAAAAAGCCGTATTTCTTCCGTTCCCCACCGAAGCCTTGAAAAAACTTCTCAAAGGCGTTCCGTCTACCTTAGTATAGTTCAAAACCTGAACGATATTATACCACACCCCCGAAAGAGACTTTTTACAAGGCAAAAAATCCTCTTTGTTCCTTACCTTATGTAACGCTTCAATAGTTTGAGACCACAGCCTGTTTTTGTCCACCAAGAACCTCCATCCCCATTTTGACAACAACGCAATATTAGTGTTTTTTAATTTGCTTAACCCGAGGCCTCCATACTTTTTAGGAAGCGACACCCTATCCCAAGCCACCCAATGAAGTTTCTTAACCGAATCTTCGCCGCCCCAAAGAAAATTCCTTATTTTTGCTTCTAGATCTTTGACTACTTGCACCGGCACTTTGTATAAAGAGAAATAATAATTCGGGATACTTTCCAATACCGCTTTTATCAACGTAATTCTACCTCCAATCGAAAGAAGCCTTGCCTTCCACTTAGCGAGACGAGCGTCAAAAACATCATACACTGACTTCCAATTGTTGATCCGATTCATGTTCGCTCCCACCATAAGGCCAAGATATTTGAACGGAAAACTACTTGCTAGACAACCCACAGTAGACGCCATCGAGTTCAAATCAGCCGGTTGCACCCCAATCCCAAAAATATTAGATTTATCCAGATTTATTTTAAGACCCGAGCAAATATTGAAAACCCGAAGAATGCGAACCACATTCCTAATATTCGACGAAGACCACTCCCCAAGGATGACCGCATCATCCGCGTAAAACAAATGGGACACACACGGACCGTTGGGGATATGAATACCTGAGAACTCTTCTTCACTTCTCGCCTTTTCAATCATACACGAAAGGACCTCCATAACAATGATAAAGAGAAAAGGAGAAATAGGGTCACCTTGACGTAATCCCTTATAACATTGGAACTCAAAGGTTGGGGATCCGTTGACTAAGACGGACGATCTAGCGGATTCAAGAATACCTTTTATCCACATACACCATTTATTCGGAAAACCCATCTGTCTCATCGTGGCTATCAAGAAATTCCAGTTAACATTGTCATACGCTTTTTCGAAATCGATCTTAAGAAAAAACACTTTCTTTTTATTTTTCTTTCCCCAGTTCGTAATTTCATTAATAATAAGAGGGCCGTCAAGAATAAAATTACCTTTAACAAAAGCAGACTGGGAATCTGAAACCACCGACCCAACGACCTTTTTCAGACGATTCGCTAGAACCTTCGAGATCACCTTGCTTATAATACCGATCAAGTTAATCGGCCTGTAATTATTTAGCTCCACCGGATCTTTAACCTTTGGAACAAGAGTGATAAAAGAAGACCCACAGCCTATACTAATGTTCCCTTTCTCGAAAAACTCATTCAACACATTTAGAAAATCCATTTCAAACAGCCCCCAAAATTTCTTAATGAATCTCATGTTCAACCCATCCGGACCTGGAGCTTTGTCATCACCGCAGTCGTTCACCGCTTCCTTTATCTCGTTAACCGTGAAAGGCTCAATGAGGAACTCTTTGTCTGAATCCTTCAACCTTTTGAAATTACTACATTCCAGCACCGGTCTCTCCCTGGCCATTTCCTTAAATCTATCTCTAAAGAACTTCAATACTTCTCTTTTAACTTTTGATGGCTCCTCGATCCATCTACCCCTTATGTTAAGACCCGGGATTTGATTAGCAACTTTTCTTGCGTTAACTTGAGAGTGAAAAATTTTCGTATTCTCATCCCCATCTAACGCCCATCTCGTTCTCGCTCTCTGTCTCAAATCTGCACAAATCTTTTCTTCCTGCTCCAACAGAATTTTCTTATTTTCCATATAAATCCATTCCTCTTCTTCCCCTAACCCACGCTCTTCCATTAATTCATTTAACGCCTCGATCTCCTCTTTCGCTTTATCAATAGCCTCCCCTTTCTTGCTTAAAAACTTAGACCTCCACTCTTTAATAGCCTCCCTAATCAAAGAGAACTTCTTCATAAGCAAAGTATCCGCGGCCCCAACATTAGGAACAATCGAACTCGCTGCCTTCTCAACCGATTCCTTGAAGTCCGGATCACCTATCCAGGAATTGAAAATTCTGAATGGTTTTGCTCCGAAATTTTTCTTGTTAATCGTTAGACTAAGCGGGCAATGATCTGAAAAAGATGGTTGTAGCCCCCTTAAACACGCTTCTGGCCATTTGAATAAGAATTCCGGGCAAACTAAGAACCGATCAATCTTACTCAATTTCTTACCATTATTTCTAATACATGTAAACTTCCTACCTTTCATCTCATATTCCATAAGACCCGACGAATTGATAAATTCATTGAAATACACAGCACATGAATTTTTGAACCCAGAATTTTTACGCTCTTCAGGAGTTCTCACAGCGTTGAAATCCCCAGCAATAACCCACATCCCCTGAAACCCATCCATGATAGCCTTAAGTCTGTTCCACAGGGCAAGCTTATCCGCAGTTTTTTGCGGGGCATAAACATTGACCACGTTAATTTCTACTCGGGACCCTTTTAATTTGCCGTTGACAAGAAGGAAATTCTTATCCTTCACAAAATTAACTGCCTCAAACACACTTTTATCCCAAATGCTCAAGAGCCCTCCTGATAGACCAGTCGCTCCGACATACTCCATCCCATAATTATTATTTCCCCAAAAATTATCAAACTTGAAACCGGAAAGATCATCCTGTTTTGTTTCTTGAATTAACAAAAAATCCACCTTGTTCACCATCCTTAACTCTTTAATCCATTTTTCTTTAACAGACCCCCCAATCCCTCTAGCATTCAGGGTAAGAAAATTCATTGTCTAACCTCATTGGTACCTTCTTTAACCAAGTTGTCCTCCACCAAATATCTGTGCTCCGAAAGATCCACTCCTACAATCTTTCCGATACGAATAGTTTCTTCTAATTCAACCCGTGTCGCGACCTCTACATTACCTTTGTCTTGAGAGTCTGAAACCAACGTATCCCCCGACGAAACCTCCGGTTCGACACCATCAGATGAAACCCTTCTGTTAAGATCGAGACCCTTCTTACAATGGAGCTCATTGTTTACTGGAATGTTCTCCTGGATATCTTCGCCGATGGAAAAATAAAAAGGTTCCACTGCTTCTAATCGAGTTCTTTTTCTGGGCCTGTTGTTCTCAATTGGGCTCACCTTACTGGACTTTTTGAGGTGCCTGTCCTTTAATAAATTAAATGGTTTCTTCTTAGACTTTTTAACTCCAGAATTGGGCCCAACACTGCCAATAGTAGCAGCATACCCCTCATTAAATGAGTCCCCACATGCCGCCGAATTTGCATTTACTCCTTCCTTTTCGAGGCCGCCACCCTGCCTTTCCATCTCCACACCCGGTTCTTCTCTCACCTTTCTAACTTCCTCATGGATACCAACCGACGTTTTTGAATAATCTTCTACCGGAACCTCACCGTCCGATGCCACCGACATGTCATCGTCCCTCTTCGGTTTAATCACAGTACACTCCGGAATCCAGTCACGATGATCCTCCGAGATCCACACTCTATATTTCCTGCCATGCCAGCTGAGAACCACCGAGTCCGATATCGGCTCCCCATGATCCACCAGGACGCCCACCCTATTAACGGATAGATCACCATCCTCTGCGGACAGTTGAGACTCATATATCACTGATCCATAATGCTCCGCCATTTTATCAAACACTTTATTCTCCGCAAGGTGAATCGGCACACCAACAAACTTGATCCATGCAATTCTTTCGAACGGCAAGGACTGGCCGGTCCACATGTCTAATGAAGAAAACCAAGAATTCCAAATGTTTCCATTGTTAACGAATTCCGTAGCCTCGTAAGCTTCAGGAAAAACAATAATCACGTATAAACCCCCCGCATAATACACTTTACCACTCCCGAAACCGGAAGAAGCTAATAAAACATGCAGATCTGACAACTTCCTAACATCCACCGCTCTACCAATCACCGCTTTTTCCTGAAACGCAAAAAATGCACTAGTCTCTTCATGAACGTCAGTCACCCGTAAGGGATCCTGAGGTTCCGAACAGATTGGAGAGACTGGCTTCTTGTCCTTCCTAGGAGCCACTATATCCTTGTATGAGATCCCTTCCTTAAAATGCTTAAACTTTCCCCTGATGTCAACCTCATGACTTGGCCCATCAGATATAAATGACTTCTTCCCCATCCTTCCCTCCATAACCTTGGGACCCTCCTGCTCAAAAACCGGCAATCTTTCATTGTCACGTAACCCTATATTCTCATTAGAAAACCTCGCAATGTTTGCCGAAAGCTTGTAGCCACCCATCTTTAATCCGTTCAGGGCTTTCTCCAGGTTTGATACGTCTTTCACATTCTCAAAACTCAGGAATCCGAACCTATTACCCGCCTTATCTCTCTTTCTGGCTATATACATACCGCAAACATCCCCAAAAACCCTAACGAAATCTGCAACGTCCCATGGCCGACATCCCGGAGGGAGGTTAGAAATGAAGTACTTTGTAACATCGCTCCTGCCTTTGACTTCACCACCCCGGACCTGACCGTTTGTCTTCCGGCGATAGTTCACATCGGACCACTCCTCATCGACAGGATCCATAGCCGCTCCAGATTCATGTTCTCTCTCTCTCATGGAACAAACCCTTCCTTGGATCTCTTTAGTTGTTAAAGAAGGTTGTCCAAAGGCGATATATGGTGAATTTAATAACAGACGCCTGTAAGCTTTCCCACTTTTGAATCATTATGATAATCAAATTAGAAAACTATTCCTATTTATATCATTTTTTTCTCGGCAAAAACTTTTAATCATGAAAGTGACATAGGTTCTTCATGTACTCTTTCTATATGTTGGTTACTGCATCACAAAAAATGGATACATACGAGTTGACATGGACAAATCGGTTTTTTTAAACAGCGAACTGATTTTATTGGCAAAATAAACTAGTTCTTAAAAATCCGGTTTGAAGAGATGTGAACTCGAACTGGTAACAACAGTTTCAAATCCGTTTTTTCTGGTTTCAAACCGTCAGGTCGAGTCAATTTTAAACCTTTTTTTTTACAAACTGGATCGGCCAAGCCCAATAAGCTTAGCAGGCCAAGCCGCTTAGGGCCCCCAAAACATATGGGCCCCTATTTTTTTTTTCATATTTACATGTGTATTTGGGCTAGATAAACAAACAAATACGTGATTACATAATCACCCAAGCAAGTAAAATGTCTAGGTTCAAAACTTAAAAAATTAATCTGCCATATCCTTTTTCTTGAACGCATCCTTCGCAGCTCCGCTCCTATTCTCATTACTCGTGACCTTGCTAACTGCAACTAACGAGAATGGCGAATGGGGGATAAATTAGGGTGCAATTAGGAGTAATCAATCGCCAGTGTTTCTTTATACCAATTCAAAAGAGTCCCAACTTTGTAGTTCGTTTTGGGCCTCCAAAAACGTTGGGCCGACCAAGTTATACACCTTTATGATACATAGATTTTAAGGTATATTACACTTTTCGTCTTTTATGTTTATAGCAAATTGCAATAGATGACCTTTACCTTTCGAAATTACAAGAATCACCATTTATATTTAAAAACCTTGCACAGTATATCCTTTTGCACTAGCCCAGTTAAATTTAAACGTTAAATAGGGCCACGTAGCCCCTAGATAAGGGCAAAATAGTCATTTTTACCCTTTTATATGTATTATCTATATAATAACCCTGGGTCAAGTTATTCTACAAAGTCTTCTAATTGTAAGAAATGTAAGAAGGATTTATAGAGTGACAAGTGTCTAATAACCTAAAAGTAAACCCACTACATCACCACCAAAAACCTAAACACCCCCCCCCCCCCCCGCAAAAAAAAAAAAAAAAAAAAAAAAAAAAAAAAAAACTATACCTCACAAAAAAAACCCCAAAAAACCTAAACCCCCCCACCCCCAAAAACCTAAAAAAAACCTAACCCCCCCCCCCCCCAAAAAAAAAAAAAAACCTAAAAAAACCTAACCCCCCCCCTTCCCCCCACCCCCCAAAAACCTAAAAAAAAATATAAAAAAAACTAAACACCCACCCCCACCCCCACCCCCACCCAAAAACCTAAACCCCCACCCCCCACCCCCTCGGCAAAAAAAAAATAATTTTTTTTTTTTTTTTTAGGGTGGGTGATGTGGGGGGAGGGGGGGTTTAGGTTTTTGGTGGTGGTGGATTTTTAAGGTTTTTTTTTTTTTTTTTTAGTGGGTTTTTTTTTTTGTGTAGTGGGTTCTTTTAGGTTATTGGACACTTGTTACTCTATAAATCCTTCTTACACTTCTTACAATTAGGATCCTTTGTATTTGATCCTAATCCTAATAACCCTATAGTAAAACTTCAACAGTAAAGTAGGAAAATAAACGTTACTTGGATGGGTTGGCAGAAATAAACGTTAATTGAGTAAAAGTGTACATTTGTCATTCTATCATACGCTTTTAATCCAAACTTGCTTTTCATTATTTCTTATCCCTATACAAAAACACACATGGAAGAATAAAAGGTACAAGAACCCTGAAAATTACATCTAACCCTTGTATGTGTTCATTCACATTCACATGATGTTACAAAAGTAAATAAAGAAAGGGAAAATTACCAAAGTGGCCGTTTGACCAAGCCATTTTCCAAAATAGCCATTTGACCGGGCATAATGCACCCTCCCATCAAAGTGAACTCCCATATTTATGCACCTTCAATCCAACAACCAGCTAGCCGACACGTGTCCCTGAAGCCTGAACCGGCTTTATGCCGCGTCGCCTGGCAGCCGAGCCGCTTCCCCCCCAAGCCAAGCCGCTTCGCAGAACACCTGATTTATGCCGCTTTGAGTACTGCCTCGCCGAGCCGCTTCATGTTAAAGCCGAGCCGCTTTACCCCATTCCAAGCCGCTTCATCAGACTTCCAAGCCGCTACACCTCCAAGCCGCTATAACCTGTTCCAAGCCGCTTCATCAAACTTCCAAGCCGCTACACCCTGCAAACGAGCCGCTTCAGCTTCCCGCCAAGCCGTTTCACCTTGGTCAAGCCGTTTCATTCCAATTCCAAGCCGCTAGACATGTTTTTTTATTTATAATTTTGTATAATATTGATTTAAGTATAATGTTTATTATTTCTAATTCAACTCTTATCGATAAAAATATATACAAATTTCCGATATAAATTTCCGATAACTAGCTATTCTAAAAGTTTCAATTAACATATAAAAGGAATTAACTTGGGTATCCTATCAGCTCCTGCCTGGAGGAAAAACTGGCTAAGACACTTTGATTGTAACATAGCGGCGCGGGTTCGAGTCACGCATAGGGCCGGTCCGAACAGAAGGACCCCCTTTTTGTTTCTTTTTTTTGACTCTTAACTGAAGTAACTGAGTTTTCTAACTCAGTTAGTGGTTTCTTTTATAAAAACTAACCTACTTGGACTAACTAGGTTATTTTGAATGTATTAAAGGATCTACTAACTAGGTTAGTTTTCTACTAACCTTGTTAACCAAAAAATAATTTATTAAAATATTAGTTTATTTAATTTAATAAAATATTAAATTATTAAATTAATAATTGATAAAAAATAAAGAGAAAAGAGATAAAAAATGAATTCTATTATTCACAATATTCAACCGAGTTATTAAATATATGGAGAGAAAGAGTATTTTGATATTTTTGGATTTTTTTTTATATTTTTTGATGTTTTTTGATATTTTTTTGATGTTTTTTTATATATTTTGATATTTTTTAAAAAATGCAACTGTCGCGGCTCGGCTTGTACTTTACGCGGCTTGGCTTGTAAATTAGGCGGCATGGCTTGTACTTGTGGGCAGGCGGTGAAGAGGCTTGGCTTGGGGGGGAAGCGGCTCGGCTGCCAGGCGACGCGGCATAAAGCCGGTTCAGGCTTCAGGGACACGTGTCGGCTAGCTGGTGGTTGGATTGAAGGTGCATAAATATGGGAGTTCACTTTGATGGGAGGGTGCATTATGCCCGGTCAAATGGCTATTTTGGAAAATGGCTTGGTCAAACGGCCACTTTGGTAATTTTCCCATAAAGAAATGTGGGCTAGACTATAGATTTTACCCTCTATTTTTTTCATAGTCCCCTTTTCTTTGATCTTCCAATCAATCAATTGCTTTTGAATGGTTCTCTCTTCTCATTCTCCTACCATGTCGTGGTTCTCTTCTCGGCCATCAAACCCTATCGACACAATGGCTCTTTTCCCCTAACACCCCCGCTAGTGCTTCCACCACTCTAGCCAAAACCTAAGTGTTGTCGTTATTCCAAGTCAAAACCCATAACGTCGATATGTGTTGCTCGAACTATTGTACTTCAAGGGATTATTGTCGAGTTTCCTCATGTCAAAATAATCCATTTTTATATTATGATTATATTATTGTAACATATTGAAACCGTAATAATAGTACAATGCAACGAAATCATTCATATACAGTTTGTTCACAAGTAAATGCTTTTGAAATTTTTAAAAATTTCTTTTAAATAAGAATGTGCAAGTGTTTACATATAATAATTCTAGAATCTAATATATCAATTAAAAAAAATTGGATCTACGTAGTAACATTTCTTTTTAATATTCTTTCTAAATCTAAAACTCTCATATACTCCTTGGAAGAAATGACAAGAAAAGCTTGGACCGAAAAAAACTGATGACGATACAAGAAAAGCCTCTAGAAGAAAGAGAGACGTGAAAGAAACACGTAGAGTATTACAGAAGGGAGAGAAACACATAGAGCGAAAAAGAAAGAGTAAACCTCAATTTTCGTCCCTGTGGTTTGCTGATTTTAACGCTCACAGTCCAATAGTTAAAAAATTGCATTTATCATCCATTAGTTTGTTGATTTTAACAGTTTCAGTCCATTAGTTTGCTGATTTTAACAGTTTCAGTCCACACCAACTGTTAAAATCAGCAAACCAATGGACGATAAATGCAATTTTTAAACTATTGGACTGAGAGTATTAAACTCAGCAAACCACAACTACGAAAATTAAGGTTTACTCAAAAAGATAAAAAAGGCATAAAAAATAAGAAACTTGTGTATTATATAATAATAACTTAATAACTATATAACATAAAAGAATCCAATGAAATGCCAGTTTTAATAAGTTATTTCTCTCAAGTAAAAAAAAAATATTTATCACAAAAATAACAATAATAGTAATATTGTCACCATTCTCATATTTTCAACAATTCAACCTTGAACCTTTCCATTTATATAACATAACCCGGAGTTAATACCAAGATGATTCTAGGTGACCCAAACTTTCATTACATGTTATAAACGGTCAACCTTTGACTTCACATAACTTTGACTTTCACCTCTTTACAACCAAAAACAGTTGCCCTTTGGAGGTGATCAATGGTCAGATTTAATCCTCATCTAATTATTTAATTCCACCAGAAAATCAAAACAAAAAAAAAAAAAAAAAAACTAATTATACACGTCATGCAAATCATCACCGGAATTACATCAAACCTCCCGGCAATACGACGGAACGACACCGTATTCCACCTCCACACCATAACCACTTTTGGAGGTAATACCCGACGCCGCCGTGAACAACCACCGGTCCACATCCGACTCGGCGGAATCCGTCCGTTTCGCAAACCGGCCTTTGATCCGTGGCCGTGTTTCGGCGTACGCCTTTCGTGAGGCGTATCGAATAGTTTTCTCGAACTTTCGGTTCTTTCGCTTCTCTCGGTACCTCATAACCCTAGCTTCTCGGTCTATACCGGATAATTGTGTAGGTTGTTGAGCTCCGGTTGTTGCGATTCCGTTCATTTCGCCTCCGTCGTTCATTTGTAGCACGAATGGATGCGATATTTCGGATACGGATTTACCGTCCGGTACGATTCCCGCTTCGATTGAAGACGACGATACCTGAAATTTTGCGCAGTTGCGTTAGATAATTGTTTTTGTTTATTTTTTAATGACAAATGTTACTCTACTCCTGCTTCTAAATTACATTAAATTAATTTTTTTATTTAATTTACTTTGTGCCAATAATTAATTTTTAACCCTGGTCTTTTTTCTAAAAGGCAAAACCTGTACCACCGAGCCAAAACCATAATAATAATAATAATAATAATAATAATAATAATAATAATAATAATAATAATAATAATAATAATAATAGTAGAATTGATTAATAAACATTCAAGATATCGTAGGATGAGATAGTTACACTGTGATTGAGCGATTGCGATACATAACCATTTTTGTTGTACGAATTGATATTAGATCTAGTGAAATCGATCTCGTAACACTTATTGCGATTTTCGACAATTTCCGGCGGTAAAAACTTGCTCCCGGGCGGCGATAACTGAAACGGAACTACACTATCGTTAACGGAATTATTGAAGTGATTTTGCAGCCCCTTAACGTCTGTCGGAACCGGAAAATCGAAATCCAGAAGATGATCCGGTTCCGGAAACAACAAATCTATCGATTTCATCTCTTCGGGCGATGTATCGGGATATTTCACATCGAAATTAATCGTTTCCGCGGGAATTCCCCAATTAACATCATCATTTGTTAAAGAGCTTTGCAAATCATCGGTACCAGTACCAGTACTCGGTTCAAGAAAAGTACAAGGAACCGAGGATTTAACAAACTCCGCGCAATCGTAGAACGGGACGACCGGGACCCGGTCGTGCCGGCGAGAAAGCGGATTCGCCGAATGTATATCTCGGTCACATGTGACGCATAAGGCTGCGGCGTCTGCCTTACATGTGACAGACGCCGGAGCCTGCTCACATACTTCACACATCCACACGCGCTCATGACGCGTGTGGCTGTGTAACTTCACGTCACACGCGAGACAGAGGAACACCGTATCCTTCCGGCAGAACAGCAACGCAACGGCTGTTTTGCATGATTCACAAACCTTTGCAGGAACGTTCCACCCTGTTGGAAAACACTTCATATCTTAAATTTGATACTTGTGTTGTTGTGTGTGTGTTTTTGTATGTGTGTTTTTGTGTTGTATTGATTAATAGGATGGGGGAGAGTATCTATAAGGATAGGAGCTGACGAGTACATTGGTGACACGTGGAGAGATAATGGCCATTAAAAAGATTTGATTATAAGATAAATTAAGATTTTTTTCAAGTTGTCATGTGTCTGTCCTGATGAGGTGGGGACCATATGTGAGCACTGACTGACAGCTGCGTTGATGAAATCTTGGTGAAACCATAACATTATCATATGTTATTTTAATCTTCATTTTATTATACTTTTTTAACGATATTATATGTATGGTTATAGTTATAAATTGTAAGTCAACAAACTTTAAGATTGATTTGTACGTGTTATATTCTTGTGTGAGTCTAGGCCTCTAGGGGATATGTTAATCACTAGTGGGATTACCCATGTTTTACAGGGGGTTATAGTTAGTATTAATTTGGTTCGATACAATACCAGCACTTTAAATAGCAATAGAAAGAGATACGCATAAGAAGATATTGAGATGTATTTTATATCGATAGAAACCCATAAAAATGAATACCAGTATTGGTACTAATGTTCTTTAGCTGGTAACAGTCGAATCGTCACACTAAAGTTATCATACCGACACTCGTTAAAGCTACGGTATAAAAAATAGTTAAAATACTCTATTGTGAATACAACTCTATTTTCAACAAATTTATATCATCACGTTAAGAAAACTATAAAAATAAATACGATACCAGTACCGATATAGTTCAGATGGTATCGGCCCAATTTCTCACGTTAAAGAAACAAAATCAGTTATATTTGACTCGTTCAAAAATATAAAATTATAAACGAAAAACAAAATAACTTAAAAGTAATTATAATAATACATTATAATAATAATAATACAATAAAGAAAATTTTAAGGTTAAAAAAAGAAAATAATAAAAAATATTAGTAAGTTAAAAAAAACAGGAACAATAAAATAGTAATTTATTGTTAGTTAAGCTTGCTTAATACATAAATAATAAAACTTAAATAGAATATATTTATAAACGTTAGTGTTACTGCTCATCCTCTTTAAAATATGATATTTTCGTAATTTACAACGAAACAACTCTTAGATCGAGACGCCTTTAAGTTGATTTGGTAGCGAAAGAGACGGGCATGTTGAGCACGGCGAGAAGAGACGGTGAAAATTCATCTTTACGGGCAAGGCCGGGCAAAGAATGCGAGAGGAAAGTGGGAGGCCTTCATCGTTCGACGTGACAGACAGATGCCTTTGCAACTCCATCGAGTTGGATCGAATAGGTTAAATTTTGTTGTAAAACTAGCCTATTAACACAAGAATATGAGAAGAGTTATAGGGAGAAAAGAACTAATATTTCATTGATATGTATGTCTTTAACAAAGAATTACAATCAATATATATAAGAGATGAAATCTTGGAGAAGAAGTCAATCTATTTATGGAGTTGATAACCACATAATATAATATATTTATAACACTCCCCCTTGGTTATCAACTTTATACGCTTTGAGATGCTGCCTCGTTAAAAACCTTGCTAGGAAAACCCAGTGGGACAAAACCTCAGCTAAGGGAAAAAGAGTGCAGTGCATATTTTCTTCTCCTGATACTTCTAGATTATGTATGTTGCCTCATTAAAAACCTTACTAAAAAAATCCAGAATGGGACAAAACTTAGTGAGGGAAAAAGAGTGCAACTTGTATGATACTCCCCCTCATTTGAATATGTAGCCTTTAAGTGACATGTGTCGATCTTCCTTGAAAGTTGCTCAAAGCTTTCATAGCCAATGAAATGCTGCTTGATCCCTTGAAGTACAATCCTTTATGTTGAGCAATGTGGTATGATCTTCAAATGAGACTTTAGGTGCTTCTTATCAAATTATATAATATGATCTACAATTGTGTTGTGTCACATTCCCTGCATCTATATGACTAACCAAACTTGTTTTGATAGGTTAGTAAAATATAAACAAATATCGTTCATATCTGGAATATTTGTTTTAACTCATTCCAGTGTCTCCTCGCTCAACACATGCTATATCATGACAATAAGTTCGAATGGAAGATATTATAATCTCCATATATAGCAAGACATATTAATGCACATATGCATAACTATGGTGCTTATAGACTGAGAATCTCTACTTTGGTACGAGATGATAATAGTCATTCTTATAACAAGTGACTGAACAATCTTTAACGTACTTTAAGGTTGAGCGGCTTAGACATCATCACTGTAAATTGCTATTATAGTGAACTTTTATGAGAGGACTTTTGATAAAGATGGATAATAATATCAAACTTATATTGCTCTTTATCATAACATATCATGAGTTGTATGGCACTCAACCCAACTCCCTTATTCCATGATCTCTTTTCAAAATTTATAAAGATACATTCGTAAGGTTTTGAAACCAATGCCTCTGGCATTTACCATCATTCACATACTTCTTTCACTTTGAACAACATATTTGCATATACTTTTTAGGGGTTCTGTTACATTAACCACCTTTTCGATTTCTATATTATATGCAAGGATATTTTGAACACTTGCTTCATTTATAAGATCCATATTGTACCATGCTTGTACACTATAATTGAAATGCCATAATCACCGAGTACATGTATTCTATGTATGTTTATTGGTGCACAAGAATTACATCCATAAGATATTTCCACTTAACCTTATAAGCACATAAATGCTTTAGGATACTCATCAGGAGTTCCAATTATATTCAACGTATTCAAATATGAATCTGTATACAACGATCATATCGTTCTCGATAACTTATTTTACATGATTTTAATAAATTAAATCCTTGAGGGACTTTCATGTAAACTTTTAGTATCCAGTGATTCATAACTTCCATAAGACACATATCAATTCTCTCTTTATATTACCAGACTAATTAAATATTGGAAAGTCAATACATCCACCACCGGAGAATACGTCTCCTAATAATCAGTCATAGGTCTTTGTGAAAATACTTGTGCCACCAATTTTTCCTTATATCACTTTATTTAATTTTCACATGATTCGCATAAAAGACCCATTTGTATCCAACATATTTTACAACTTCAGTTGTACGGATTGTTGGTCCAGAAACTTTCCATGTTATTAGAGAATTCAACTCTGCCTTATTTGTGCCTTTCCATTTTGGCTAATCATTTATATGTTTTCATTCATAGGCATATTGATGTGTGTAAAATGCAACATATAAAACACATCAATTAAGGCATAAAACTAACCCTTTTTAAGTACTAATGTTGGAAAAAGAGTGTTTTTGTCTTCCTTTTGTATTTTCAGGATGAAATGAGCTCAAAATCACAAAAGAAGCAAAAAGACTACTAAATCTACCATAAATACAAGAAAAGGAACAAAAGTGAACTGCCCGGACCCTCAACGGCACCTCCCAAGACAAAGAGAAGAGAAACAGAGCCTGAACACGCCCCGTGTCCAGTGAACACGGGGGCGTGCCCAGGAAGCAGCAGAAAAGACAAACCAGTAGAAGCTTCCATTGCTCACCACGGGGCCGTGCCCAGCGGACACGGGGGCGTGTTGAAAGTACAGCAGGCGCATTAATTGTAATTCGCAATTACAATTAATGAAGAGAGAGAATGTCAGACGGGCACGGGGCCGTGTTCAGCGAACACGGGGCCGTGTCCAGCGTTCTGTTCAGCCTATAAATAGAGGAGCTTGGCTTCATTCTCTCTCATCCCTTGGCACACCACCTCTCTCACACTTCATCCACCACCCACCACCACCATAACACCATCATCCACCACCATCATCCATTGTCCATCATAGAGTGTGTGAGTCGTCTCGGGATCCAAGATTGATCGTAAGAGTTCTTGACAATCAAGGCCATGTTTGCCTAAGTCTCTTACATCACTTGGTGAAGACAAGTGTTTAGTATAATACTTTTTATTTTTAATCTTTTGCACTTTTTATTTGGTTTTGTATTAATGACTTTAATAACTAGTTACTTATGTTGAAGGTGATCTTTCCTTATCGTTTGTCCGTGGTGTCTTGGCATTATTTTACTGTCTATATAAAATAAAAGATTTTCACCATTCATATCTCCACGGTCTATATGGAGGTATGTTGGCTACCTGGTCGGGGGTTAAGGGAACGGTTTGGTAAAGGTCTTGCCCTTGTTCAGCGTTTAGAGGTCCTGCTTGGGACCTGGGTCAAATTTAGTAGGATCTCCTTCAATGCCCATAGGTATTGGATGGCGGGGATCCAAACTCTTTGACCCCCTCATAAGCTAACTACTATTAATACTATAACCCGGCTATTTAGGACTGTATCCCTGCTGACTCAGACTACTTAGCCGAGGGTAACGTCACCGCCAAAAGCGGGGCCTACCATAATTTGCATTAATAACTTAATTCATTATCTTTCAATAATCCAACCCTTTAGGATTGTATCCTTGCTGACTCAAACTACTGGGTTGAGGGTAACGTCACCTCCGAAAAAGGGGCCTACTACAATAACTAAGATAATCTCTTAAACAAGTGCAAAAGTGCAAAAATAATCAAAGGTTATACTAATACACTTGTCGGATCCAAGTGATTCATCTTGTCTATCTGTTTTTTATTTTATTTTATTTTTCAGCATTTAGTTAGTTTTTATTTTTCTTAGTTTAAAACATTTTTCTAACTTTTTGATTTGATTAGACGTTGAGGATAAACCGGTATTAAAAGCTCTTGTGTCCTTGGACGACCTCGGTATCTTACCAACACTATACTACGTCCACGATGGGTGCACTTGCCCATATGTGTGTTTAGTGTTAGTAAATATCGTGTTTTATAAATTTAAAACTTGGCTAAAAGTGTAAAAAGGGCTTAAAAATATATCTAAATTATATACACACCGACACACATCAAGTTTTTGGCGCCGCTGCCGGGGACACAAGGATTTTAAGAAAGTTAGGAATCAACGGCCTAATCATCTTTTTATTTTTCTTTAATTTTTTAGGATTTTTTTTAGATTTTTCAGCTTCTGCAGATCTCAGCACGGGGCCGTGCCTGGTCGGACACGGGCCGTGCTCAGCAACGTCACTGGCAGTTTTTGTTTTTCAAGTTAACAGGAGGCTGACCACGGGGCCGTGTCGGTGCAACACGGGGTCGTGTCCAACTTCCAGTGACTGGGATCTGAAAAACAACCACTGTATCTCCGACCACGGGGCCGTGTTCGCTCGACACGGGGCCGTGGTGAACCTTCTGACCAACATTCTTTTCTGTTTTTATTGCAGGACTTGGAACCCGACGCCAGCCTCGCGTAGTGTATGAGCTCCAGTTCCAATAAAGACATAAAGGAACCATTAGAAGAACCCGAACGCTTTCTCAGAAAAAGGTTAAAAGCCAAAAACCAAGAGAAAGTTTCGGGTGACCCACCCCCAATGGCGGACCAACGTACCCTCATGGATTACTTACGGCCCACCGTAGGTAATCTCGGCGCCGCTATCAATGCCCCGAATGTCGAAGCTAATAACTTCGAACTTCGACCGCACTTGATACAAATGCTCCAAAACTCCGCAACCTTTCACGGGCTCGCGGACGAGGATCCCCATCTACATATAACTAATTTCTTAGAAATATGTGATACATTTCGGATCAATGGAGCATCAAACGACGCCATCCGCCTTCGTATGTTTCCATTCTCACTAAAAGACCGAGCGAAAGCTTGGCTCAACACCCTCCCAGCTGGATCGGTAAACACCTGGGATGAACTAGCCCAAAAATTTCTATATAAGTATTTCCCTCCTTCTAAAACTGCTAAATTAATGGTTGAAATTAACACATACTCACAAGAGGACGGGGAATCCTTATATGAAACTTGGGAAAGGTTCAAGGAGCTACTACGCAAGTGTCCCCATCACGGCCTCGCGATATGGCAACAAGTATCCACTTTCTACAATGGATTGTTGCCACATACTAGACAGACACTTGATTCTAGCTCCGGGGGACTTTTAGGTAATCGACGCCCACACGAAATATATAATCAGATTGAGGAAATTGCTCAAACCAATTTTCAGTGGCACACCCCCCGGGGAAATAAAACTATTGCCCCGGGCGCCCATAAGGTAGACGAAAACACCTCTTTACAAGCCCAAATCGAGGCCCTTTCTTCAAAAATAAAAAAATTAGAAATGACAAAAACGGTCTCGGTCATGGCTTGTGAGGGGTGTGGTGGGTCACATGAAAATTGGAGTTGCATGAAAGAAACGGACGATCAACAAGAAATGGTAAACTACATTGATAATAGACCTAGGCCGTCGGGTCCTCCAACGGGGACCTACAACCAAGGATGGCGAAACCACCCAAACCTTGGTTGGAGGGAGCCCGGCAATAGTAGTAACCAACAACCACAACGAACAAACTTTCAGCAATCAAGAAATGAGTCACAAAATTTCACTCAACAACAAAGTGGGAGAGAAAGGCTCGAAGATACTATATCTCGCCTCGTCTCTGACACTGACAAGAAAAATTCGGAAAGATTCCTACAATTAGAATCAAACTTTAGGAATCAACAAGCTAGCATTCAAAATATAGAAAAACAAATAAATCAACTAGCTCAAAATTTTTCCGAAAGACCACAAGGCGCGTTACCTAGCAATACCGAAACCAACCCGAAGGCACAAGTTCACCTCATCACGCTACGAAACCGAACCGTAGGGCCTGCAGAAATACCTCCAACCACGGAAGAATCAACGCCAACACATCTGCAGGAGAAGGACCCTCCACCATCAACAGAGCCTACCAAGGCTCCTCGAGTCCCGTACCCCGGTAGGTTAATTCGTCAAAAAACCAACGAGCAATTCGCAAAGTTCGAAAGTTTGCTAAAACAATTGCATGTCAATATTCCTTTTATCGAAGTCCTAACCCAAATGCCCAAATACTCTAAATTTATGAGGGACTTCCTCACACATAAAAAGAAAATTGAGAATTTGCAATTAGTTAATTTAGGCGAAGAATGCTCTGCCCTCGTACTCAATAAACTACCCCAAAAGAAGATCGATCCCGGAAGCTTCACGATTCCGTGCTCAATAGGGGAATCTCCCGTTCGCAATGCCTTAGCCGACTTAGGGGCAAGCATTAACCTCATGCCCTCTTCAATGTTCAAAAGGCTAGGCTTGGGAACCACAAGCCCCACAAAAATAAGCATACAACTCGCGGATCGATCGGTCAAGTTCCCGCAAGGTGTAATCGAGAATGTCTTGGTAAGGGTAAGCAGGTTTGTTTATCCTGTTGACTTTGTCATACTCGACATGGAGGAAGACAACGAGGTCCCCCTTATTCTAGGGAGGCCTTTCCTTGCCACCGCACAAGCAGTAGTGGACATGAATGAAGGGACACTAACGTTGAGGTATGGGGACGATGAGGTAAAATTCGGAGTTGGGAAAAGAATAGAGGATGACGACCCGGTCCACTACATGAAGGTTATCGACTCAAGCTTGGATGCCGCTCTCCGACGGTGTAACTTGGGAGGCAAGGCACCCCAATCAAATGACGTGTGACCGGGAATTGGGTCTAGCCAAGGACCCTTATAAACGTGGCGCACCACGGAGGCATTCCGCGGATCTATCCTTAGTTTAAGTTTAATCTTTTACTTTTTGCAGAATAAAACACACTCATGGTGGTAATGGATGAAAAAGGGAACGAGAAAAAATGGAACCATGCAGAAGAACAGAACAAACCGACAAAAATCTCCATAACAGAAAGCTCCACACGGGTCGTGCCCAACCAACACGGCCCCGTGCTGAGCCCCCTGCAGGAAATCACCCAGTTCAGGTAACTGGACACGGGCCGTGTTCAGCGAACACGCCCCCGTGTCCATGCTTCTGTTTCAATTCTATAATTTTTGTTACTGGCACTTGACCACGGGGCCGTGCCCGGTCAACACGGGGCCGTGTCCAGAGTGCCAGTAACACAAATCTTTGTTTTTAAACACACTTTTACATATTCTAATCAGCCAAAAACTCTATTTTTGGACACATTGAGGACAATGTGTAATTTAAGTGTGTGGGGGATGCTAAAACCTTGGAATTTTGCAAAATCCTAAAACAAGCCTTACACAAAACTCTATTGGAACCGCTAAACACCCCAAATTTTTTCAAAAACTTTTTCAATTTTTTTATTTATTTACTTGTCTTAGTTTAAGTTGGGAATAACAAGTCATAAAAGGGTTATATTTTTACAAACTTACAACCGATAGCGTCGTGATAAAAAGAACTAACATAAGAAAATTATGAAACGGTATAACAAGTCTAGCTAAAATTCGATTATATATGCTTGGTCACATTAAAAACCCATTCCCACAAAAAGTGAGTTTTGAGCCTTTATTGAGCATAAAAATACACATACTTAGATTAAATGCTCATTTTTCGTTTCTTGTGTGAATAGCCGCTCGGTCTTTACAAATCTAGAACTTGCCACGACGATACATTCCCGGTCCTTACCAACTTAAACCCAAGTAAGTAAATGATGGAGGCATTAGGACTAACTATTTTTCTTTCAAAACCATTATTTTTCATTTTTTTTTACCTACCCAAAATCCCCCTAGAAAACCCCTTTGAGCCTAAACCTTTCATTTCATTACCCCCAAAACAATTTTCTACCCACCAAAAACCTTTTTCATTTTTTCACCTTTATTTTAGTGACAAACTCGGTTTTTCATAAACATACCCTTTACGTGACGATCAAAAAAAAAAAAAAAAAAATATGATGAAGTCAAAAACAAACATAAGCTACAAAAAGCTTGTTTGGAGAAATACTTCAAAAATAAATGTCACCAAAAATAAGGTATTTTACGAAAACCGACACTTGTTACGATTTTCGCCCTTTTTACTAACCACTAACCAACCACCCACCTTTAAACCCAAGCCTTCACCCCAAAAGACCTCTTGATATTTACAAAGGTAAAAAGTTAAAAAGGAGGAGGATTGATCGCTTGGCAAGCATATGGAAAATGTAAATCCGTGCCGCTCTCGAGCGATTCACTTAAATATACACCTTCGGCCGAGTGATTGAGTGATCTCCCGTGAGGTATGTGAACTTGTATATAAATGGAATTTTAATAAGGCATGCTATGCCAAATTTAGTAATTTATCTTATGTAAAGTTCAAAATAAACCATGACGAATAAGATTGTAAATAAAATAAAAATAGAACCTATACAAACCTTGGATTCCCGACACTCTAGGACAAGTTAAAAAACTTCTCTTCTACCTATTCCATTTGGGAGTGTAAGCCACATTAAAAGAGTTTTGCTTGAGGACAAGCAAAAGTTCAAGTGTGGGGGTATTTGATGTGTGTAAAATGCAACATATAAAACACATCAATTAAGGCATAAAACTAACCCTTTTTAAGTACTAATGTTGGAAAAAGAGTGTTTTTGTCTTCCTTTTGTATTTTCAGGATGAAATGAGCTCAAAATCACAAAAGAAGCAAAAAGACTACTAAATCTACCATAAATACAAGAAAAGGAACAAAAGTGAACTGCCCGGACCCTCAACGGCACCTCCCAAGACAAAGAGAAGAGAAACAGAGCCTGAACACGCCCCGTGTCCAGTGAACACGGGGGCGTGCCCAGGAAGCAGCAGAAAAGACAAACCAGTAGAAGCTTCCATTGCTCACCACGGGGCCGTGCCCAGCGGACACGGGGGCGTGTTGAAAGTACAGCAGGCGCATTAATTGTAATTCGCAATTACAATTAATGAAGAGAGAGAATGTCAGACGGGCACGGGGCCGTGTTCAGCGAACACGGGGCCGTGTCCAGCGTTCTGTTCAGCCTATAAATAGAGGAGCTTGGCTTCATTCTCTCTCATCCCTTGGCACACCACCTCTCTCACACTTCATCCACCACCCACCACCACCATAACACCATCATCCACCACCATCATCCATTGTCCATCATAGAGTGTGTGAGTCGTCTCGGGATCCAAGATTGATCGTAAGAGTTCTTGACAATCAAGGCCATGTTTGCCTAAGTCTCTTACATCACTTGGTGAAGACAAGTGTTTAGTATAATACTTTTTATTTTTAATCTTTTGCACTTTTTATTTGGTTTTGTATTAATGACTTTAATAACTAGTTACTTATGTTGAAGGTGATCTTTCCTTATCGTTTGTCCGTGGTGTCTTGGCATTATTTTACTGTCTATATAAAATAAAAGATTTTCACCATTCATATCTCCACGGTCTATATGGAGGTATGTTGGCTACCTGGTCGGGGGTTAAGGGAACGGTTTGGTAAAGGTCTTGCCCTTGTTCAGCGTTTAGAGGTCCTGCTTGGGACCTGGGTCAAATTTAGTAGGATCTCCTTCAATGCCCATAGGTATTGGATGGCGGGGATCCAAACTCTTTGACCCCCTCATAAGCTAACTACTATTAATACTATAACCCGGCTATTTAGGACTGTATCCCTGCTGACTCAGACTACTTAGCCGAGGGTAACGTCACCGCCAAAAGCGGGGCCTACCATAATTTGCATTAATAACTTAATTCATTATCTTTCAATAATCCAACCCTTTAGGATTGTATCCTTGCTGACTCAAACTACTGGGTTGAGGGTAACGTCACCTCCGAAAAAGGGGCCTACTACAATAACTAAGATAATCTCTTAAACAAGTGCAAAAGTGCGAAAATAATCAAAGGTTATACTAATACACTTGTCGGATCCAAGTGATTCATCTTGTCTATCTGTTTTTTATTTTATTTTATTTTTCAGCATTTAGTTAGTTTTTATTTTTCTTAGTTTAAAACATTTTTCTAACTTTTTGATTTGATTAGACGTTGAGGATAAACCGGTATTAAAAGCTCTTGTGTCCTTGGACGACCTCGGTATCTTACCAACACTATACTACGTCCACGATGGGTGCACTTGCCCATATGTGTGTTTAGTGTTAGTAAATATCGTGTTTTATAAATTTAAAACTTGGCTAAAAGTGTAAAAAGGGCTTAAAAATATATCTAAATTATATACACACCGACACACATCACATATCTTAAATCTTGATCCTCATCACTTCATCATTTCAAGTGCTGCATTATATACAAAAGTATAATGACGTCGATTTTATTTCGATTCCATACATATCTTAGACATGATACAACTTATCGAGATCTCTTTATTTTCAGGTACCTGAGGTTCTTCTTGAACCATCAGGTCTACTGTCTCTTCAGGAGATCTTGTTACTATAACCTCGACTTGACCATCTTAATTATTTGCTCCAATTTTCGAGTATTTTTATTATTGGAATCAACTAGTCTACCACACTTTAGACGTGCAATAGACTCATTACAAACATGTGATTGTCCTTCTGGGATACTCATCTTAATTGGAGCATTAGCAGTTGGTATACGTGACATAGTCACCTTTTTAAGGTCAGTGAATGCGTCTGGTAAAAGTTTCGCTAATCTTTATAAATGAGTTATTCTTTGAACTTCTGGTATACACTTTTAGTTTTGAGGATAAATGATAATTCATACCAACTCATTTCTTTTCCAACTGCTTTTATCTCCCCCTGATATTGGGAATGTTAATCCATTGAGATGGATATCAATTAATTGAGTTGTAAATAAATATCTCGTAAAAGGCTCTATTCGTAATCATATATTCCCAACCATCTTTTAAGGTTCCATCTTTGTGCGCAGTGGTGGATCATTTTCAACATATACCGCACAACCAAAATCCTAGAAGGGACATCTTTGGTACCTGACCAAAAACCAACTATAATGGGGATAAACTATTACAACATATTGGCTTGATGTGAGTTAATGTTATTGCATGTAAAATTTACATGTACTTATATACAAACATGAACTTGCTCTCATGATTATTGGCTTTGCTATCAATCGTAGACGTTCAGTGATCATCTTAACAAAAGCAATTTGTGTATGAACATAATCTATAGGAAGTTCAACACTTATTCCGCCAATCATTAATAGCCAGGGAAATAAACTAATCGTCACTACTAATAAATACATGCACTCTGGAATATTATGCTTGCCATCTTATTAGCTAAGCCATAAATTACACAAACATCTTGTTGTGAATTTGATAACCATTTAGACGATGCATCGATTTAAAACACTAAATGATATCATGTTTGGATATGTGTATCCTTTATTCATTTCCAGAATATTTAGTGATTCACACCTTACTTTTATTGGCATATAGTTAACTTCCCTTGAGAGCAAATATTGCATGCTAATTACCAACTTGGAGAATCTTCTAGTTCTTCAATATGTTTTACATCATCATTGACATGGTGTGGTCTAACCAGTCATGCCAATTAAATAATCATGATCCATAAACTTTTGGTTTATGATCGTATATGTAATGCTTTCACTTATGCTTATTCATTATAGGACGGAAATATGAACGAATAATTTATTATCATCTCGTACTATTATGTTATATCATTTTCATTATTTCCACATATTATTCGCATATTATCACTCCCTTATATTTCCACTTCTAGTGGTCGATCTCATTATGCCTATCATTACAATATTAATAGTCGGTCTCACTATTAACTTGACTATCTTACATTTTCTGATAGTTCGACCTCATTACAAGTTTCACACAACATTTTCAATGATAGTTATACAATCACATTCACTTCAGTGAATGGAGTAACCGAAAAAGCTTCATATCTTTCCATTATTTACTTGGTCACACGAATATAAAATCATTTCAATCTTTCATACTCTCTTAATGATATTGCTACTTCAAGAGCATATCCCATGTGTGATAAATGGAAATTTTTATCCGGTTTCCAACAAAGTTTCATGGTTCCATCATATTACGACTTTAGCATATTTGAGATATGACAAATGGAAATTGTTTGATCTGATTATTCCTTGTAAATAATCTTCTCTTTGCATAATACAAATAGAGAAGTGACTAAATGTTCGAGTCATGTAGGATTTATCGATTAAATATCTTACGACCTTTTATAACTTGATAATGAGATTCAGGGAGTATGACACTCCAGGTGTCATATCTAAGCATATTTATACTATCTCATGAAAGTGATAAGAAATCACAACTTAGATTCAACTTTTCTATTCAATAGTATTTATATAAATAAATAATAGCATATATGTCACACCCCAACCGATGGCGGAATCATCGGGGCGCAGCACTGAGCGAAACAGATTATTCAAAGAAATTCCATAACAACTATTATTACCAAATAGTTTTAAATATCACGTCCCATACCGTGACCCATAAGATAAATCTAGTTATTACAGGCATAGATATTCTTCAAACAAAAACATGTTCCGACAACTCAGATTTAAACATATAAATATAAATTGTCTTGGTTTCTAGACTCTTCCTAGCCTCGGTTTCATCACCACACGTCTAAGCATCCTAGCAACTTAAGCACCTGTCACATACGTTAAAATAAAGTCAATACATAAAATGTAAAGGTGAGCATACAAGTTTGATAATAGCATATAGAGTTCGAATAGTTTACGCATAACCAGCACGTACACAGAGAGCAATGATGCATGTAAATTATCGACATGGACCTATCAATACCAGTGATTGCGGGTTGACTGTCCGAGACAGTTCGCAATACATGATCACCACCGTAAATCATGCAAGTAGATTGTCCTTAACAACCCCCGTGTGAACGGGTGCTGAGTCCAAACTATAGTACTACGTTGCTAAGGCAGGTAGACAGCCTTCCACGTGTAAACATAATAACAAGCATACATTCAATCACGTAATACATGCAATCGGTTAGCGTTCAAATAGTTTGTATAGTGTGTTCGATTGTGATTTTGATAGGTAACGTATGTAACACCCAAAAGTGCTAAAGCAAAAAGGGTTCGAGTATACTCACAGTGATTGATTGTGGATTGAAGGGAGCGCTGAGAGTAAGATTAGCCTGAATAGTTTGATAGCATAACGATAAGTAACGCGGAAAAAGTAAACAAGTATGGGTGGATCGAATGGGCTGGTCGATCGAACGGCAGGTTCGATCGAACGGCCTGTTCGATCGGCTGGTATATCCGATTGGACAGTCCTGTTCGATCGGCCGGTTGGCTCGATCGGCTGGACCATTCGAGTGGATTGTTTCTTCCTCTGGTGTGTCTGTGTTAGAGGATTTGAACTTTGGAAGTTTTTGTTGCAGTATTTGGGAACACTGAAGTGTTCCTACCTTTCAAGTCGGTCGATCGAGCGGTTCGCTCGATCGGCTAGCTCACTCGATCGGCTAGCTCACTCGATCGGCTAGGAGCTTCAGGGTTAGTCCTCAACTGAATGTCAGTCGATCGAATAGTCTGTTCGATCGGCTGGCATTCCCTACTACGAACAGGTTGTGAAAACGATGAAGTGTTGAAGCATAGTATCTCATGATCCGAACAGTAATGTTTACCCATCGAGTGACCCATTCGATTGAACATTATTTCGTCAATACTATACTTCGAAGGTTTGGAAGTGTGGGACCATGTGCTAGCCGATCGGCTGGCCCGGTCGATCGGCTGGCATGTCCGATCAGCTGGGCTGTTCGACAGCCTAGCCGTTCGGCCAGCATTTTCTGACCTGGTCGACCTATCATCTAACACTTGGTTGTTTGTTTATTTGTCATTCTTTCAAGGTATCTTGACAACGTGTTAAACTATGATAACCTTCGTTCCTACTTGTTTCCTTGGCTCGAACAGGAATCACCCAAGTCCGGCCGGTGAACGGTTCGGAATGTCGGTTTAGAGTTTAACCGATATCGGGTTAACCTTGTATATAGAATCCGAATCTTGAACCCCTTAACTGTTAGAAGGATTGGTTAGCCGGTTCAAGCTCTGTTTCTATTGATTTGCAAGCATTGAGTGTAAAAGAGTTGAAAGAAAAGTTGGAAATCCTTCTTTCAATCCTTCACATCATGAAAATGTTTAGATCTATGATGGATCTTAACTTGTTTATGTGGAAATCGGTTAGATCTAAGCTAATCATAGTGGAATGAGGCCAAAACATGATGTTCTTCAAGAACACCATGATGACATCACCCAAGAACACTTAGATCTTGGTGATTTCACGGTTATAATCCAAGTTTTGAAAGATAGAAAGGTGTAGAATCAAGTAATGATCAAGATCGTACAAGAATTAGAGTGAAAACTTACCGGGATTGAGAGAAATCTGAGAAAAGGTGAAGAAGATAGCTGGTTCGGTCAGAGCTTTCCAAAAATGGAAAGTATGACAATGACAGCCCTATTTATAGGCTTCCAAAAGAGGAAAGTGGCAGCCGATCGGCTGGGAACTCCGATCGAGTGGGCAGCTCGATCGGCTGGCAAGGTGCTAGCCGATCGGCTGGCCTGTCCGATCAGGATGCTTCCTATTCGATCCGCCACACACTTCGAGTATTTTGCGACGATTTTCGACGTTTCGATTCCGACGTATGATGTTATGATTTCGATAGGGTTCCTAGTCAAATTACTTTTAATCCCAACCACTATATCTAACATACAATCTTCGTTAAGTCACGTTTCGATGCCGGTTTCGATTTGAGTTTGATTGCCTTTCGAGTTTCGATCCGATTTTCGATTGGGTTGCTTGAATACCACACCAAACATAAAGTGAACACGCACGAGTAACACATAAGGCACACACACACGTATAACAATACCACAATTCGCATAATTCGAGTCTCGAGTTCGATTGATTGTTAGATCGGTTTGATTGCTGATTAGGTTAACTTTATCGCATTGTTACTTCCTATCATTCACAGTCGTAGATCGGTTCGCATTAAAACACGTTCGATTACTTCGATTTTTGCTGATTACAACACTTACCCCACATAATACAATTAAAACACAAAATCGACTATCTACCGTCAAAGAAAGTCAAAGTTGACTTGGACTTTGACTTTGACTTAGACATTCGAAAACACGGGGTGTTACAGCCTCCCCTTGTTTAGGGAATTTCGTCCCGAAATTAGGCTCGAAGGCTACACGACACCGTGATTTACCAATTTGACGCTTCAGATCTATTTATTTAAACAACTGCGGGTACTTGGCCTTCATGTCGCTTTCGAGTTCCCAAGTGAACTCCGCCCCTCGTTTGCCTTCCCACCGAACCTTCACGATTGGGATGCGAGAGCGCCTGAGCTGCTTGGTTTGGCGATCCATGATTTCGACAGGCTTTTCCATGAAGTGTAATGTTTCGTTGACCTGAAGATCGTCGAGTGGTACGATTACATCATGATCAGCAAGGCATTTTCGGAGGTTAGAGACATGGAAAGTCGGGTGGACGTTACTGAGTTCCTCCGGTAATTCGAGTCTGTAGGCGACTTTTCCGATTCCTTCCGGAATCCTAAAAGGTCCAACATATCGAGGCGCGAGTTTCCCTTTCTTGCCGAATCGGACTACACCCTTCCAAGGTGATACCTTTAGGAGTACGTAGTCACCAACTTCAAATTCAAGGGGCTTGCGTCTTTTATCAGCGTAACTTTTCTGTCTGTTCCGAGCTTTTACCAAGTTGTCTCTTATCTGGTGGATTTTGTCAGTCGTTTCTTGTAGAATCTCGGGACCGGTTAGTTGCGAGTGACCGATCTCGTGCCACACAATAGGCGATCGACATCTTCTACCATACAAAGCCTCAAAAGGTGCCATTTGGATGCTGGCATGATAGCTGTTATTGTACGAGAATTCCACCAATGGCAGGTGTTTGTTCCAACTACCACCAAAATCTATAACGCACGCTCGGAGCATGTCTTCAAGAGTACGGATCGTCCTTTCAGTCTGTCCGTCGGTTTGAGGGTGGAATGCAGTACTCAGATTAAGCGACGTACCAAGGGCCGCTTGAAACGTTTCCCACAATCGCGAAGTGAACCGAGCGTCACGATCTGAAATGATATCACGAGGCGTACCATGATTACGAATGATCTCGTCGGTGTAGATTTGGGCTAGTCGTTCCACCTTGTAGTATTCTCGTATCGGCAAAAAGTGGACTGATTTCGTTAGACGATCAACTATGACCCAAATACTGTCGTGACCTGATGGCGTGGGCGGGAGCTTCGTTATGAAATCCATAGCTATACTCTCCCACTTCCATATAGGTATCGGCGGTTGTTCGAGTAAGCTAGAAGGTCTTTGGTGTTCAGCTTTGACTCTTGCACACGTTAAACAGCTTCCAACGTACAGAGCGATGTCCCTTTTCATACCCGGCCGCCAGTACTTATAACGCAGGTCCTGGTACATCTTATCTGCACCGGGATGAATAGAATACCGGGATTTGTGGGCTTCGTTCATGATAATCTTTCGCAAATCGGTCCGCTTAGGGATCCAGATTCGGTCCAGATAATAGAATATCCCATCTGGTTTGCTTACTAACTGAGCTCCATCGTGATAGATCCTTTCTCTCTTCAATGTACGCTCGTTAAAGCAAGCATGTTGAGCTTCCCGGATGAGGGTTTCGAGGTTGTGCTGTGCCTGGATGTTTCGAGTACTGAGCACGTAACTCTTTCTGCTAAGAGCGTCAGCAACCACATTCGCCTTGCCTGGGTGGTAACGAATCTCACAGTCGTAATCGTTGAGAAGTTCTACCCATCGGCATTGACGCATATTAAGCTCTCTCTGGTTAAAGATATGTTGTAAACTCCTGTGATCAGTGTAGATTGTACACTTAGTGCCATACAGGTAGTGTCGCCAAATCTTCAATGCAAAGACAACCGCGCCTAGCTCGAGGTCATGGGTTGTATAGTTCTTCTCGTGGATCTTGAGCTGACGAGATGCGTAGGCTATAACCTTGTCTCGCTGCATGAGAACACAGCCGAGACCAAGGTTAGAAGCATCACAGTAGACAATGAAGTTGTCGCTTCCGTCGGGTAGAGTAAGAATCGGTGCGTTGCACAGCATATGTTTAAAGGTTTGAAAGGCAGTCTCTTGTGCGTTTCCCCACACAAAAGGCTTGTCCTTATGGGTAAGAGGGGTAAGCGGCACAGCGATCTTGGAGAATCCCTCGATGAATCGTCGATAATAGCCCGCTAGTCCGAGGAAAGAACGAACTTCTGACGGGTTCTTAGGCGTAATCCAGCTTTTGACAGCTTCAATCTTCGCAGGATCGACATGGATACCCCGACTATTCACTATGTGACCCAGAAACTGAACCTCCTCCAACCAGAATTCGCACTTGGAGAACTTGGCATAGAGTTGGTTCCCCTGGAGTAACTCGAGAACCAAACGTAGATGTTGCGCATGTTCGGCTTTCGATTTGGAATAGATCAAGACATCGTCGATGAACACGATGACGAAACGGTCAAGATAAGGCTTACACACACGATTCATGAGATCCATGAAAACCGCGGGTGCGTTGGTTAAACCAAAGGGCATAACAACAAATTCGTAATGGCCATACCGGGTTCGAAAAGCGGTTTTAGGAATGTCTTCCTCCTGAATCCGTAGCTGATGGTATCCTGAACGCAAATCGATCTTAGAGAAGCATGCTGCACCTTGTAGTTGATCAAACAAATCGTCAATTCGGGGCAAAGGGTATCGGTTCTTGATGGTTAGTTTATTCAATTCCCGATAGTCGATGCACATCCGGAACGACCCGTCCTTCTTTTTGACGAAAAGGACTGGCGTGCCCCAAGGAGAGGTGCTCGGGCGAATAAAGCCTTTTTCGAGTAATTCCTGGAGTTGGTTCGAGAGTTTCCGCATTTCGGATGGTGCGAGTCGATAAGGGGCTTTGGCAACGGGATTAGCTCCAGGAATGAGGTCGATACGAAAGTCGATATCACGACTTGGTGGTAGTCCGGGAAGATCATCAGGGAACACCTGAGGAAATTCACGAACCACTAGAACATCTTTGACTTCAACTTTCTTTTTCTTTCCTTTCTCCGCTACTACGATGTTGGCCAAGAAGGCTCGGTATTCCTTGCGGAGATACTTGCTGGCTTGAATACATGACATAAGCTTAAGACCTTTCGACGTTGTTTCACCGTATACACATAGGAGATCACCATTCGCGAGCGAGAATCGAATCATCTTTTCAAAGCACACAACTTCAGCATGGTTTTCACGAAGAAAGTCCATGCCTATTATGACATCAAAACTTCCGAGTTGCATCGGAATAAGGTCGATTGGAAAGATGTGATTGTTGAGTTCTAGAGTACAATCACGAAGTACTGAGTTAACAACAATAGTTCTTCCTGTAGCAACTTCGACTTCGAATGACGAGGTTAGATAAGAGCGCTTACGACTAAGGATCTTCTCGAATTCAATGACACAAAGCAGTTATCGGCTCCAGTATCAAACAAACATGATGCATAAATACCATTCACAAGGAACGTACCATTAACCATGTTGTTATCCGCCTGATCCTGGCGGGCGTTGAGGTTGAAAGTTCGGGCATGGGCTGCTTGCTGCTGCTGCTGGGGCTGTTGTTGTTGCTGTTGCTGCTGGGGCTCTTGCTTGACTACCCTGTTCGGGCATCTGTTGGCAAAGTGGTTAGGGTCACCACATGCAAAGCAGACTCTAGCATTGACTGCTGGTGCTGGAGCTGCTGGTTGACCTTGAGGAGCATGGAGTAGAGCTTGGTTGACAGTAGCTTAAGCTGGGGCTTGACGAGGACCATAACGGTAGTTCGCAGTGAAATGACCGTAGAGGTTGCAGTGAGCGCAAAAACGACAAGCTAGACCCACTGGGTGATGATACGAACATGTCGGGCAGAGTGGGTGAGGGCCTGTGTATGCACGCTTTGCTGGCGGTGCATTGATCACTGGAGCTGAACGCTGGTGCTGCTGCTGCTGAGCTGGTATGGATTGTAGGGGAGCAGCAGTGGTCGCGGCAGCACAACTCTTGTTGCTGGAGCTGTTGTTGTGGTTCTTCTTCTTCCTTCTTGAGGACTTGGAGGATTGAGCAGATGAGTCGGTGGGTGTTGCAGTGGCTTGATGCAAAGACTTGGTTGCTTATCCCAAAAACCTGACTTGACTCACTTATCGTTGATCTCAGCGGCGAGTAGGTAGGTTTCCTCGATTGTTGCTGGCTTGGCTGCGTGAACAAAATCGGCTACACAGTCGGGTAGGGCTCGGATATACTTCTTGATGGCTTGATCTGAGGTCTTGACTTGATCAGGACAGATAATGCTAAGCTGCTTGAAGCAAGCAGTGAGAGCAGCGTTGTCTCCATCCTTCTGCTTGATTCCCCAGAACTCGTCCTCCAGCTTTTGGTGCTCATGAGGAGGGCAGAATTCTTCGATCATAATCGCTTTCAACTCCTTCCATGATAGCCCGTAAGCTGCATCATTTCCGCGCTTGTTTCGTTCGGCCGTCCACCAGTCTAGAGCACGAGACTGGAAGACGCCTGTGGCATTGAGAGTGCGGAGATGCTTAGGACATCCGCTCTGGCGCAGAGTGACTTCGACCGAGTCGAACCAGTGAAACATGGCTGTCGGACCATCTTCGCAAGTAAACTCTTTTGGTCCGCATGCTTTGAACTGCTTGAAGCTGAAAGCAGCCTTTCTTGAATCCTTGGAGATCTCAGTTCGGGATTCTTCTGACGACTTGCTAGCGTTTTCATACACCTCACTCACAGCTTTCGCCACGGTTTTGGAGATGATAGCAGCGAGACGTCGGTCTCTCTTTTCTTGGCGGGTCAGACGTTGACGGGATCCAGACGACGACATGGTCTGCAACAGACATCGTCACAGGACTCAACACAACGTAATCGAATCTCCCCTCACACGTCTACCACTATCTAAAGCTTAGAATCACGTCGGGACACATAAGCATGTAAACACATATGCACGAAACCACAGATGCATGTAAGCACAGAAGCACATAAGCATAAAGTCACATAAGCACGAAAACACGTAATCATCTAACCACAGAAGCGGTCAGAAAACAGAAACCTATCCTTCAAAGTTCGAGTACCATTCGAATATTGTATCGAATAGCCTAACTTAGTCGTATAGCACAGTATAGTATGGTATCGTCTAGATTCGTGATAGCTGGGTGTCGTTTAGGGATAGAATAATAGTGCGAGTCGCGTGTGTCGATTGAAATTTGGTAGCAGAATCGAATAACATCCGGAAATAAAACAGAGAAGCAAATATAAACACAAAGCAGAAAAGGCACACATAAACACATAAAATCAACAAGAGTACCAGACGACTTTGTTAAATTTGAAACATATAAAATCGAGAGATAGATTGTCTGCGGCTACTAGACATCGACTACCCAAGGCAAGTCGACTATTCGCAGTAGACTTGTCGTCACTTTCGACTCTAGAGGTCGTGTTTCTGCCTCGATTCTCGGGCATTCCACACGCGTTCCCTAGGTCATACTTGTGAGTTCAGGTCGTTGGAGTCCGTCGGTGCCTTGGTGAGATAAGTAAGTACAGAACAAACTGCCAAGGTCAGGGTTTCACCCCTTGACTTAGCAATTTCTTCCTTGTTTTTAATAAAAATAGAGAAAATTATGCATCAAAATATGGATTTCACTCCTGATTTGGTATAATCTCCCTTGTTTGTTGGTAAAAATAATGAGATGAGCATGAATAACGAAATAAAATCGGCATAAGTCAGGCAGTTTGGTCAGGAGTTTGCGGCTTTCACACCTATTCCCAACTAAACCTACCGACTTTTATTTGAAAATTCGAGTGCAGTGATAGGGAAGGATCGCAGAATTCAACACATAAACTGGGCCTGATGGTTCCTAACTATAGTCTAGGTCTCTAAGACAGCGACCCGGACTAGGTCGTGTCTGCCTAATTCCCTATAGTTATGGCTCTGATACCAATCTGTCACACCCCAACCGATGGCGGAATCATCGGGGCGCGGCACTGAGCGAAACAGGTTGTTCAAAGAAATTCCATAACAACTATTATTACCAAATAGTTTTAAATATCACGTCCCATACCGTGACCCATAAGATAAATCTAGTTATTACAGGCATAGATATTCTTCAAACAAAAACATGTTCCGACAACTCAGATTTAAACATATAAATATAAATTGTCTTGGTTTCTAGACTCTTCCTAGCCTCGGTTTCATCACCACACGTCTAAGCATCCTAGCAACTTAAGCACCTGTCACATACGTTAAAATAAAGTCAATACATAAAATGTAAAGGTGAGCATACAAGTTTGATAATAGCATATAGAGTTCGAATAGTTTACGCATAACCAGCACGTACACAGAGAGCAATGATGCATGTAAATTATCGACATGGACCTATCAATACCAGTGACTGCGGGTTGACTGTCCGAGACAGTTCGCAATACATGATCACCACCGTAAATCATGCAAGTAGATTGTCCTTAACAACCCCCGTGTGAACGGGTGCTGAGTCCAAACTATAGTACTACGTTGCTAAGGCAGGTAGACAACCTTCCACGTGTAAACATAAAAACAAGCATACATTCAATCACGTAATACATGCAATCGGTTAGCGTTCAAATAGTTTGTATAGTGTGTTCGATTGTGATTTTGATAGGTAACGTATGTAACACCCAAAAGTGCTAAAGCAAAAAGGGTTCGAGTATACTCACAGTGATTGATTGTGGATTGAAGGGAGCGCTGAGAGTAAGATTAGCCTGAATAGTTTGATAGCATAACGATAAGTAACGCGGAAAAAGTAAACAAGTATGGGTGGATCGAATGGGCTGGTCGATCGAACGGCAGGTTCGATCGAACGGCCTGTTCGATCGGCTGGTATATCCGATTGGACAGTCCTGTTCGATCGGCCGGTTGGCTCGATCGGCTGGACCATTCGAGTGGATTGTTTCTTCCTCTGGTGTGTCTGTGTTAGAGGATTTGAACTTTGGAAGTTTTTGTTGCAGTATTTGGGAACACTGAAGTGTTCCTACCTTTCAAGTCGGTCGATCGAGCGGTTCGCTCGATCGGCTAGCTCACTCGATCGGCTAGCTCACTCGATCGGCTAGGAGCTTCAGGGTTAGTCCTCAACTGAATGTCACTCGATCGAATAGTTTGTTCGATCGGCTGGCATGCCCTACTACGAACAGGTTGTGAAAACGATGAAGTGTTGAAGCATAGTATCTCATGATCCGAACAGTAATGTTTACCCATCGAGTGACCCATTCGATTGAACATTATTTCGTCAATACTATACTTCGAAGGTTTGGAAGTGTGGGACCATGTGCTAGCCGATCGGCTGGCCCGGTCGATCGGCTAGCATGTCCGATCGGCTGGGCTGTTCGACAACCTAGCCGATCGGCCAACATTTTCTGACCTGGTCGACCTATCGTCTAACACTTGGTTGTTTGTTTATTTGTCATTCTTTCAAGGTATCTTGACAACGTGTTAAACTATGATAACCTTCGTTCCTACTTGTTTCCTTGGCTCGAACAGGAATCACCCAAGTCCGGCCGGTGAACGGTTCGGAATGTCGGTTTAGAGTTTAACCGATATCGGGTTAACCTTGTATATAGAATCCGAATCTTGAACCCCTTAACTGTTAGAAGGATTGGTTAGCCGGTTCAAGCTCCGTTTCTATTGATTTGCAAGCATTGAGTGTAAAAGAGTTGAAAGAAAGTTGGAAATCCTTCTTTCAATCCTTCACATCATGAAAATGTTTAGATCTATGATGGATCTTAACTTGTTTATGTGGAAATCGGTTAGATCTAAGCTAATCATAGTGGAATGAGGCCAAAACATGATGTTCTTCAAGAACACCATGATGACATCACCCAAGAACACTTAGATCTTGGTGATTTCACGGTTAGAATCCAAGTTTTGAAAGATAGAAAGGTGTAGAATCAAGTAATGATCAAGATCGTACAAGAATTAGAGTGAAAACTTACCGGGATTGAGAGAAATCTGAGAAAAGGTGAAGAAGATAGCTGGTTCGGTCAGAGCTTTCCAAAAATGGAAAGTATGACAATGACAGCCCTATTTATAGGCTTCCAAAAGAGGAAAGTGGCAGCCGATCGGCTGGGAACTCCGATCGAGTGGGCAGCTCGATCGGCTGGCAAGGTGCTAGCCGATCGGCTGGCCTGTCCGATCAGGATGCTTCCTGTTCGATCCGCCACGCACTTCGAGTATTTTGCGACGATTTTCGACGTTTCGATTCCGACTTATGATGTTATGATTTCGATAAGGTTCCTAGTCAAATTACTTTTAATCCCAACCACTATATCTAACATACAATCTTCGTTAAGTCACGTTTCGATGCCGGTTTCGATTTGAGTTTGATTGCCTTTCGAGTTTCGATTCGATTTTCGATTGGGTTGCTTGAATACCACACCAAACATAAAGTGAACACGCACGAGTAACACATAAGGCACACACACACGTATAACAATACCACAATTCGCATAATTCGAGTCTCGAGTTCGATTGATTGTTAGATCGTTTTGATTGCTGATTAGGTTAACTTTATCGCATTGTTACTTCCTATCATTCACAGCCGTAGATCGGTTCGCATTAAAACACGTTCGATTACTTCGATTTTTGCTGATTACAACACTTACCCCACATAATACAATTAAAACACAAAATCGACTATCTACCGTCAAAGAAAGTCAAAGTTGACTTGGACTTTGACTTAGACATTCGAAAACACAGGGTGTTACAATATATCATAGAAGTTGTACATAAAGTCAAATTACATGGCCCTATAACATGTCACTATAGAAAACAAATTATAACAAAATTGTATGAAATAAGATATCTTTTCGTCACTTGTAAGAAATGTATGTAATTTATGTATAAATTTTTCATAGTACAACCAATCACAAATATATACATTTACACACGTTAAATTATGCAATTCCTAAAGTTATAACATACCATCAAATAAGCCAACAAGTAGTATTTATTATAATAATAATATCATTAAATAAATTCAATAATGATGAATTGCATAACATATTGGTTTTTTTAGAGACTTTGATATTAAACAACTATTTAACACACATTAGTAATCTATATATGTGAAGAAGCATATAGAGTTAAAACATCAATACACTATTTAATAGTAACAATAATAATAGTTAATATTCAATGCTATTGTTAAGTATCATGACTAATCGGATAAAATTAATGGATGTATAAGATGCCGATATCACTAGCAAATAACACATGGTTTCTCTTGTAACATTTAATGGAAATTTAGAACAGTAAACCGATATTTGAATTTTATAGAAACCAAAATTTTTATAAAACTTACTATAGCAATATTTTATTATAGTAATACACTACATTAAAGCTTGTATAGTAATTGTGTAAAAGATTTTTTTTTGCATGTCTTTTTACAGTAACATAACTAATAGATCAACAAGTGATTATAATAAACATTAATAATTTATACAATTCATTATTGATTGAAGTTATTTTGCTATCTCACATATAGCATTATTATTTTCTAAGCGTTGGCTTTGCACCAAAAATAATTATAAACACATTATATTACACTCCCATATGCTTATAAATAGAATTTTCACCCTCAATTTGGTTCGACAGCCATGCTATTGCAAAATCATTAAATTTAAAGGCTATTCTAATTTCACAATAATCAATACTAAGGGGAAAAGGTGTTTTAAAGGCTATTAAACGAAAAAAAAAACAACAAAATCACAAGCATGATCGTATGTAAGAACTATCGCTTTACATAATATAAACAAATGATATTAAACGAACATACGCTAAGAGCAAAGAACATTGACAAGGATTAAAATAATAACTTATTTTAGGATAGACTTGTTGAGGATCTTTTAGACAATAATAAATATAAATCTCTGAATTATTCTAAAATATGAATTAGCTTGAGTTACTATTTTATAAATATGTCAATCGAGAGTCGGTTCACGGTTGTGTAAATAAAAAAAATCACCTACCCCTCTAAAATTTTCAACCTCCACGGTTAAAAGCAATTTACCCCATTACATGTATTTAAGAAGTTAATAATTTTATTGGTTTAATAAATTCATAGATATGTGGTCAGAGATGGGTTAAAAACTCAATTCATTGATTTCTTTCATATAAGAATTATAGTGCCTAACTACCAATCACAGATTCACGGAGGGACAGTGACATTACCTCATGTCGAAGAGAACGACCAATATTCATGATTCAATCTTCGGGGCAACAATAACCATCAAACCAAACACCTTAAATCATATGGTGATGAAATCTTACTTCAAAAGCAATTCGTGCTGATAACGTGTTGTAAAACTAGCCTATTAACACAAGAATATGAGAAGAGTTATAGGGAGAAAAGAACTAATATTTTATTGATAGATATGTTTTAACAAAGAATTACAATCAATATATATAAGAGATGAAATCTTGGAGAACAAGTCAATCTATTTATGGAGTTGATAACCACATAATATAATATATTTATAACAAATTTAATATAATTGTACTAATGAATTAAATTAAATAAATATATTAACATGTTTTTATTAACAAAACCGGATAGTGATGTAGGCCACTTTTTAAATCACGGATCTTGACCCGATTGTCTTTCTACTTTTATCTTTTTTTAAACTTTTACTTTCTATTTAAAGTAACTTTCAGAAATTAAATGGAATCAACAGGTGTTCGTTTCCGCTATTAGATATCAACATCTTTTAAATTAGCAAGGTCAACTTAGTACATAATATATATCATTAGTCATTATGCCATTTTAATTTGTTAATGGGTCCACTTTTAAGCCATGTAAACTTGTTAGTTTTGTCATATGTTATTAATCTAGAAATTGTAATAATTATCTATTAAAGTGATTGACATATCAGTTGATATAGTCATATAGAGATCCTTATTTTCACTATTTTTTAAGATAATATATTGAGTGGAAGCATGTACTTTAAGCATGTACATTTTTGTCATTTTATCCCATTTAATCTTTACCCTCCCTTTGCCTTTATTTTTTCTTAAATTGATTTTAATAAATCAAAATTATAAAATTCAAATAATCATAAATCTATATAAATATTATTTTAAAAAAGTAGAAGTTAAAATTGAAACCCAAACATGCTATAGGAGGATTTATTCGACTTCTCATGGATACTCGATTTGTTTATTTGTTTTTTTTTTTCTTAGTTGTGTAAAATTTACATTGTTGTTACTTCCTATTTTCAATTAGCTTATGTTCATTATACAATTAAATCTTGAAGCTATCACTACTTTAGGTCTTTTGTTTTTTGCTTCTATGAATTATCTTCTGTTCAACCTCCTAGACGATATATTATTGATTTTTCATGTAAAATGAACGAGTGAGTTTAATTTAATTTGCAACTATGGGGGTTTTTGGATTGATATAAAAGTCACAAATCTAAGAAAAAATTATGAAAGTGAAAGGGGGAATAAAATGTCTTGAACAAAAAAAATTGTCCCACATGATGCCATTTAACAAAGACACTTTTAACAAGTGTTTTTTTTTTTTTTTTTTTTTTTTTTTTAAGAATTGGTTGGTTAGACCGCAAACTGTATACACAACTTGTCTGGTAAAACACTCTTGAACCATTCTCATTTAAGTTAGTCGCTTATGACGCATGTCGATTGAATCGGTGAAGTAGATCAATAGTTGGACCGATTTTCAAAGTTTATTTTCTTTTCTTTCTAAAATTCTTATGTTGGCCCATTTGCTATTTTTAGCATGTTTGTTTAAAAGATAAAAGTATTTTTTATAAATTGTTTAAAAGTGTGTATATATACTTTTAGGTTACTTTTTTAACAGTAAGCTGAAGATTTCTAGGATATATACACCATAACATGCAACCTGCAAGATTTGAACTCATAACCTTTTAGTAGTGTAACACGCCGCTATACCACTAAAATGTCTCATTGAGGAGTTTTGGTTACTTATGGTTCGGGGTTTTTAAATTGTTCCGTCTAATAGGCTAGTATGATGTTTGGTTTATAATCGGCTATTGGTTACACAAATGTAATTTTATAGGCTGTTGTTAGAAAGAAAGATATGTTAGCCCATGTGGTGTGGGTTTGTGAAGGCCACTCGTGGGCTGACGTGGCCACAATTTGCACATGTCTCGCCTTATCGTGAGCGTGAAGGTCATGGGATCTTCCACGATGGTCACGAAGCGTGTGCCCGGTGAAAACACCACACATTTCAATTATCCTTTCCTATTTAATCAAACCATTTTCACGCTTCACAATCTTCTTTCTTTCACAAACACCACACAATTTCTTTTTAATCAATGGCGGAATGGACTAAAACGAAGAAATCACTTTGGTGAAGTTTTGGCTTTGCCTCGCCTTAAATAAGGTTGCGAGGATCTTGTGAGATGTGGGATCAAATCCTTGCAATATTTCATGAATAAATTAGTAACGCTACAACCAAGGTATACGAGCTCATGAACCGGTGGCATATAATCCAAATCAATGGTGCCAAGTTTAATACACTGCTCAAAGAGGCGATTTAGGTGGCCCAAAACGAGGAGGAAGCCATTCAGGTGGCACTACGTGGGTATAAACGTATATACGAGTCTAAAGAATTTGATTCTCACCTTAATGCTACACCCCCCGTTATTGGTGTTTATAGACGTGGAGGGCAAGGGCTTGGAGATCTTCACATGGCGTGGTCCACCTCCTTACCCCAAGTGCCTCACGCCATGTGAAGATCTCCAAGCCCCTTGCCCTCCACGCCTATAGACGCCAGTAACGCGGCGGTGTGGTGGCGTGGAAGGGATCCCCCTCCCCTCTCCACGCCCACATTAGCTTAATGAAGGATAAAGATGATGAAAGGGAATGCCGACATGGTGCTAAGTTACAAAATTTATGAGAATAATTCACTAGTAAACTACACCCCATAAACAATACTGGTCTTTGACTTTCCAAAATAAATACGCGTTTGATGTGATATCATTAAAACATTGAGACGATTTTTTTCGAAATCAAGGATAATCTAAAGTTATATTATTAAAACAGTAATCTATTTTGAAAAATAAATGATTTATCATATAACCATTTTAACATACTTTATGTTATGCCCATCTTATTTATATTTACGCTTTTTAATACTTATTTTTTTTAAATAAGCTTTTTAATACTTATTGACATATAAATATAAAAGTTAAATATAATTAAAATCTACTGTTTTTTGCTAGTATAGTAGTTGGCCTAGTCCAGTCACATTCCAATCCTTTTGTATTATTATTGTTTAAAAACTACTAGTTCGATACTTCGACAGTAGTATACTGATTTTGTTAATGATGCTAAAATATTATGTTATATTCTTATAGAACTACACCTATAGGTTTAAAAAGATGTTTAATTTAAGAAAAATGCAAAATTTGAGACATATGCAGTTGTAACAAGGATATGGTACAAAAATTGATCAAGGAATTTAAAACAATACTCAAGTTTCAATGTTCTACAACAAAAATCACATTTTTTTCTAACTATAAAAACCAATAAAGTTTCAATACTATTCTGTTGGTTGTGAAATTTTTCATAATTATTTTAATTGAATGAAATAAATGGAAAACTATAAAACTTAGTTTACCATTTTCATAACATTTTTTACATATACCTCATACTTTAGGTTAAATTTGAAAAGAATAATCACTAAATACTAACTAGGTTTCTTGTATGTTTTATTTGGTTAGATCATCCATAATAGTTAGTACATCATATAGGGCATTTTCTGCCACATCAATATCACGATGTCCATTTAAAATGTGTAATAGTTAATGTCCCTTGATGTCCTATTCAATTATTATTTTCCATTCTTTTCACCTCATTTGGCATTATAGTAGAAATGCTTCTTCTGCTTCTTCTTCATGCCCCTATAACGCCTTAGGGGGTGGTGCTGGAGGCGTTATCAAGCCTCTTCAGGCCCATATAATGCTTATTACCTAGGGTCTCCCCTAATTTCAACATGAAAGGATATATTCTAAGACCATCAATAATGGTTAATGCCTCCTAAGGGGCATTTCTCGCCACATCAGCATAATAACGGACCTTTAAAAAATGTGTGATGGTTAACACCCTTAATGCTCTTTCAATTATTACTTTCTGTTTTGTTTCATCTCCATTGGGCATTGTACTAAAAATGTCTCTCCGTCTCGACGCCCCTATAACGCCCCAGGAGGCTGTCTTGGGAGCGTTATCAAGCTTCTTCACGCCCTTATAATGAACGCCTCATTACGCATGAACTCATAGTGGAGCAATATTGAAACTTGAGTAGTTTTTACTGTTAATAAAAAATAATTGAATTTAGTGGAACACCGAATAAACTTGACTATTATTTGGTTTAAACATCCAAGTACTAGTGATCTTTAAACGTTTGAGTTTGAGTCATCTTTTTAACATTTACTTTTATACCAATCATTGAAAATGATTCAATTATGAAATAATTAAAACTTAAAATCTTATAACTATAAAAAAAACACTCATAAGAAAGTGGAAACCTATATTCAATAAATTTAAAATCCTTTAGGGGAGGAGAAAAGATCCTATTTGGTTATATGTCCAAAAACAAGAACGTTGTGTTGGATATCATGATGTACCTATTGGCCCACCATCTTTTGAGAACTTGCCCAAACTACCCATTATATTAAAGAGTATACCACTTAAGGCCAACAAGGTCGGCCGGTTACAATGACAACTCACACAAGTCATTTTCCAATATTAAATGATGATTTCTCTTTTGTTATTTTTATTATACTCCCTTGAGATTTTTTAATAGAAAAACTAAAATTCCCTTTCTATAGGTAGTTGCTTGTGCCAAAAATTTAGAATGTATAAATCCTTAATGGTTAAGATTACAATCCAAAACTTGTATCATCACACTAGACAATTAAAAGTTAGATTAATGGATTATATCATTTTATCTTTTAGCTACATGTCTACATCCTTATTTTCCGATAAAAGCAAGTTACATTTTTTCCCAACTCCTTTATACCATTTTGGCCTACAAGTTTTATTTAACACAGTATGTAGAGTACATGAGAAAGTTTAAGATTTATTTAGTAAGTTCAATAAAAGTGGAGGGGTTATTTTGTAAAAATAAAAGTTGGAAAAGTTCATTTGTAAAAAAAGAAGATGAATAATAAAAAGCAATCACAAAGCCTTTTCATAATTAATATAGGGTTAACAAGCATGTCGACAGTCGCAAGACCGAGTAGATTTTGCAAGCCAAAAGCAAGTTGCAACGATTAGTTGGTTGGAAACGAAAAAAGGATTGTTTCTCCATCTCACCATCTTCTCCTCCATCCCCGTCAAGGGGTGATGTTCCCCTTCCCCTCCAACCAATCATCATCAAGCATTTAAACAAAAAGAACTCAGGAAGAATGGGGAATTTTCGCCAAAAACCCTGAAATATGATTGGGGGGGGGGGGGGGGTTCTTCCCTTTGGGGAAGCTGCCACATGAGTGTCACATAGGCTTCCCGGATGTCTTTCTCTTCCCACACCCCATGGCCTTAGACCATGGAGGTTCCCTCTCATGCATTATTCCGTACTAAATCTGCGTCACATCATACTTTACTTTTATCACTCAACTCAACCATGGAGATGCTCATCATCCATCATCTCTCCTCACTAAACTATTTTTTAACCTTTTAAAGATAAATGATATTATTATATGTTTAAACAAGGGAGTTAACATACCCATACCCTAAATTCTTGTTTTCTACCCTCTATATGGTCGTATCGGGTAATACAACTCGTCTAGAATATTCTGTCATTATAAATATTGAGTCGTATAATGTTATACGGCTCGTATAGATAGAAAAAAAATATTGGGCTATATAACATTCTATACAAGTCCTATAACATTATATGGGTTTGAGTCGTATAACATTATATAGGTCGTATAAAATTCCATATGGGTCGTATAATGCTATACGGCTCGTATATATGGAGATAAAAAAAAAACATTCTCTGACATTTATTTTTGTGCAACATTCGCCTATACGACCCGTATAACTTTATATGGGTCCTATGAAAACAAGGGTTTGAAACTAAGATTATAGATATGTGAAAATAGTGGGCGCCTTTAACTGTTACATAATGTAAAGATTAAAGGATATATTCAACTTAAATTAACGATTTTATTAATAAAAATATTACAAGACTAAAAGTAAAACATTTCATAAATAAAGGTTACATTTCACTAAAAGGGAAATTGGGATTATCTTTAACTATTAGCATGCCACCATATAGGTTGGGCAAATGGCGTGACATTTATCAATTGGTATTACTCATGAGCCGTGTTCAAAAGATGAGCTTCACTTGTACCACCTCTATTTTGATTGTAGAGGACATTAAACCTCGTCAAGTACCGTCTTAATTCCCTTGACTTCGAGTGAAGTTGATGATGCGTATGATATTTATTCGTGGTTCATTGCAGTGTGAATACGATTTGAAACACGACACCAAAATACTATCGAAAGTTAGCGAGTTACCTAACAATCCTAACAATAATAACATATTTAGCTGTTACGATTTGTCTCCATGTCTTGGAAAAATATGAATTTGAAAAGAATACTATGTATGATGGCTGTGTTTTTGTTTGATTGGTTGTATTATTGGTTTTTTATTTTTGGTGCGACTTTCGTGTTGTATTTTCACTTCTAAATATAATAGACCCTACGTGTAATTAAAATGAAAAGAAGACGAAAACTAAAAACAAGTGGTTTCAACTAGCACGTGTTTGTGATTTTAGCATATTAACGTTATTTCCGTATAATTTGATTTACTCAAAATCAAGATGAAACTATATAATATACAAATTAGAAGATGTGAGGTACATGTTTGTTTGAGACTATTGTAATTCAAGATATCAAGGAAGTTGTGGGTTCAAAGGGGTGTTGCCCTGGAGGAGTCAAGGGGCAAAGCCCTGGTTAGGGTTTCATTGCCGGTCAGCAACAAGTACACTTCAAACAGCCAATCATTAGCAGTGACTAAGTTATTGTTGATGGAGTTTCTCATACTGGTTTTTCTTTGTAACCGGATAAACGTTGATATTTATAACCACCAACTGAAATGTTGTGATAGTTCATGCCAACAAAAGATAAGTTTTTGACATGCTTTTAACATGTGGAACGCGGAATAGGACTTCATTTCTCACAAAGCAATGAATGTCCGTACTAGTAGAGCTTTTTATCTTACCTATTTATTGATTTCACACCCATGAAATAATTTAATTTGAAAGTGAGTGATGTGTGTAAAATGCAACATATAAATTACATCAAATAAGGCATAAAACTAACCCTTTTTAAGTACTAATGTTGGAAAAAAGAGTGTTTTTGTCTTCCTTTTGTATTTTCAGGATTAAATGAGCTCAAATTCACAAAAGAAGCAAAAAGACAGCTAAATCTAACATAAATACAAGAAAAGGAACATAAGTGGATTGCCCGACCTCTCAACAGCATCCTCCCAAGCAAAATAGAGAAGGCAGAAGACTGAACACGCCCCGTGCTCAGGCAGCACGGGGCCGTGCCCAAGAAGCAGCAGAAAAGACAAACCTATAGAAGCTTCTATTGCCCACCACGGGGCCGTGCCCAGTGAACACGGGGGCGTGGCGAAAGTATAGCAGGCGCATTAATTGTAATTGCGAATTACAATTAATGAAGAGAGAGAGTGTCAGACAGGCACGGGGCCGTGTCCAGCGGACACGGGGCCGTGCCCAGCCTTCTGTTCAGCCTATAAATAGGAGTGCTTGGTTTCATTGCAACTCATCCCTTGGCACACCACCTCTCTCACACTTCATCCACCACCCACCACCATCACAACACCATCATCCACCACCATCATCCATTGTCCATCATAGAGTGTGTGAGTCGTCTCGGGATCCAAGATTGATCGTAAGAGTTCTTGACAATCAAGGCCATGTTTGCCTTAGTCTCTTACATCACTTGGTGAAGACAAGTGTTTAGTATAATACTTTTTATTTTCAATCTTTTGCACTTTTCATTTGGTTTTGTATTAATGACTTTAATAACTAGTTGCTTATGTTGAAGGTGATCTTTCCTTATCGTTTGTCCGTGGTGTCTTGGCATTATTTTACTGTCTATATAAAATAAAAGATTTTCACCATTCATATCTCCACGGTCTATATGGAGGTATGTTGGCTACCTGGTCGGGGGTTAAGGGAACGGTTTGGTAAGGGTCTGGCCCTTGTTCAGCGTTTAGAGGTCCTACAAGGGACCTGGGTCAAATTTAGTAGGATCTCCTTCAATGCCCATAGGTATTGGATGGCGGGGATCCAAACTCTTTGACCCCCTCATAAGTTAACTACTATTAATACTATAACCCGGCTATTTAGGACTGTATCCCTGCTGACTCAGACTACTTAGTCGAGGGTAACGTCACCTCCAAAAGAGGGGCCTACCATAATTTGCATTAATTAATTCATTATCTTTCAATAATCCGACCCTTTAGGATTGTATCCTTGCTGACTCAAACTACTGGGTTGAGGGTAACGTCGCCTTCAAAAGAGGGGCCTACTACAATAACTAAGATAATCTCTTAAACAAGTGCAAAAGTGCGAAAATAATCAAAGGTTATACTCATACACGAGTCGGATCCAAGTGATTCATCTTGTCTATCTGTTTTTATTTTTATTTTATTTTCAGCATTTAGTTAGTTTTTTTTTTTATTTTCTTAGTTTAAAAATTTTTTCTAACATTTTGATTTGGTTAGACGTTGAGGATAAACCGGTACTAAAAGCTCTTGTGTCCTTGGACGACCTCAGTATCTTACCAACACTATACTACGTCCACGATGGGTGCACTTGCCCATATGTGTGTTTAGTGTTAGTAAATATCGTGTTTTATAAATTTAAAACTTAGCTAAAAGTGTAAAAAGGGCTTAAATATACATCTAAATTATATTACACCTAACGCACATCAGTGAGCTATACATGATTCAAGGAGTTGTCTATTAGTTAATACGAAACTTATACCATGCAGATCAAAGTTGTTACGATCCAACAAGACAAAAATAGTTATGGTATCCCTGTGTGCGAATGGCAGTCCCTTCATGCGAATGGGAGTCCCTTCGTACGAATGGCAGTAGCCAAAGTGTATAAAATGAAAAAAAGGATCGAGTATATGTAACACCTCGAATTTTTGTGTCCAATGATGTGTTAACACGTGTCATCTGATTACACGTGGCATCTATAATAAATAAAGGACTAATTTTGACAAACCTTGAAAGTATATAAATTCGGGGGTTATAAATGTCAAACAAAGATAAATATATTGTATAGTATCCCTAAACGATGCTCGTACCTTCAAACGAATAAATCACGGATCGTACGGAAGCGGAACGCAGAAGAAAGTGAGAAATTACAAGCTACAGGGGTTAACTGTGCCAACATGTTTAATTATACCTCTGAGTGACCATTCAACGAACCCGAGGCTTCGTAACAATAAAATACGCTCACTAGAATATGATATATAAATCTCGCGAAGTTCCGTTTTATAACGAGAAAGTTATGATCAAATCCGTGTACGAGGGGTTAAAAGCGTCAATAATAAAAGTTAAGACCTTTCAGATAATATTGAAAATAACCAGAGGACTTAATAATTCACATAAATAACGCGAGGCCCTTAATCGTAAATAACCGAGGGCCAATTCGCAAAGTTACCCCTTCGGTTCCGAAAGGTCAGGTTATTAATTACAAAGATTCGGTAATCATTGCGAAAGATTTGGCAAGATTCTGATCATGATTACAAAGGATTTAAAAATCCTGAAAACATAACCTAACGCGACCCGCGTAAGGTTTCAAGGTAAGTTGAGGCGGGCCGCGAGCCTCCTCTTAAACGCGCCTGGTTAGTAAACTTCAGGCGACCCGCGTACAAAGTGCCTGGTTCCCCCATGCGGGCCGCGTCAGGCGCCCAGATGCAGAAACATGCTTAACTTGGCTGTTCAGCCTTCCAAGAGCCATGATCTGCATTTAAACACCTCCAAATGACCCCTAAACGACCCCTAACACTAAGGACAAGTGTTGATCAGTTGTGGTGTGTGCTAGACTTTGTTGTCAATCAATTGTGGTGCTTGAAACCACTATATAAAGCCTAAGTTGCAACCATAAGTTCACACCCCATCATCTGCATCATTTGGTCATTTCTGGAGCTCCAACTTCCTCTCAAGTGGTCACACTTGGTGCATAGGACCTCAGTAAGTGTTCCACTCCTTTCCCATTTGAGCTTTAACTTAGTTTTAGCTTAAAAGTCGATCCGTCGTAACTAACGGTCGACTTAGCGATAACTCACAAATGATTCAGAGAATTGTCGAATCAAGAATGGTTATTTGTTGGTAATTATGTGGGTAATAAACCTCTAAAAGGGTTCCCACTGATCACCACTCTAACTATGTCAAATGTCGAGTCAAACGTGCACCCAAAAAGTCAACAGAATGTCGTTTTGGCGAATCTTGCATAATCTGTAATGTATATACTATGGAACCTGTTTTGATGATCATAAAACATGATATCAAGTATATAAACTTGTTTGCGCTCGTTTGAATCGACCATTTGCTATATTAACCCGGTTCGGAGCCGAATGTCGCAAAAGTTTGACTTTTGCATTGACTTCAGTTCTGACCCGTTTTAGTGAAGTATAGATATGCCTTAGGACTCTCTTAGGACCAGGTCACGTGATGGTATAACCCTCTGTGACCGGTTCATCGTTTGTCCGAGTCTTTTACGCATTTCCGTTAATCGCCTAAAAGTTGACCGTAACGCCCTTTTTAAAATAAAACGAGTATTTCGGACACGTGAACGGACCATAACCTTGCTCACTAAAATTATAAGCATGTCCTTAAAGTCTCACGTCAATCCGAGGTCTAGAATAAGAGTTATGCTAAATAGCGCAATTAAAATAAACTTTTGTAATAAACGACGCAATTAGCATAACACCTATCTAAGCCAAGATTTTATCACCAAAACTTTTACCCACTGTTGTAAAATAATATTTTGGGAATTTTAAAGATTTTTAATTATTTTTAGCCTGCTCATAACCTACGGTTATGGCTATGGGTCGGTAAATACCGAATACGCCCTTTTTGGCCATAAAATGAGCTCTACAAGGTCTTTTGACCCGATTCCAGTTGCTACTAATTTTAAATAATAAATAAAGTATTTTAGACTTTATAAACTGTTCGGAAAACTCAGATTTCCTGTAGAACTCGAAAAGCTCTTTAAAAGTCTTTAAAATGACCGAAAAACCCCTACGGGGCATAATGTTAACTTAAACTCGTTACGGGCATCACGGAAGGTATCCTAATGATACCGCAACCTCTTTAAGGTATATTGACTTAGGAAGCAAGCGTAGGACTCTCACGGTTACCCGTTACGCCTATTGCGTGCACGGTTCGGCTTATGTAACTAGTTTACATAAATTAGCCGATACGGGTCAAACCATATCATTTCGACCCCGAAATCCAGAATGTGAATATTAAACCCATATAAAACAAGTCTCCAGACTTGTTGGGTCGAAATCACATTCCATTCACGGTTTTCGCCTTTCCGCACGATTAAACCGTATCTATCTCTTGAAACCAACCGGTCTAGGTTACGGCTAATATAAAGACCCGTTAGGATTCTAATAGGTTATCTTGAAAACCTTCGTTCCAGAATAAGGAGCCCCAGTAAAAGATATCGGGGATTTAATTGATTAAGGAATATACATTGCAAAGGTAAATACTTTTAACTTATTTTCCCTTATACGGGCTTGGGATACGGTATTTTAAATATACCGCTTGGTCGGGTGTAGAAACCTTTTAATCGGAGATGATTAAATTGCATAATCCCGTTTTAATCTGTATTGATTGATAACAAATAACATTGGGGGTTAATGACCGTGTCCTGGATATCCTTGGCTCATTTTAAAAAGTGAATGGCCACGACGTAAGCACAAGGTGTAGGCAAAACACCTCCTGTTGCATATGTATAACATATACTCACTCGTGAGAGTATTCTTCTTGTGAGATTATATTTGTGGTGTGTCGATTAATCTTGTCCGGCTTGTATTGTATAATCACCGGCCCTAAATGTTGGACAACCATGTAAATCGGATACAAGATTTTTATTAACAAAATTGTCCCAAGTATAAAAGATTAATTTTGCCTTTGGGCATTTTAATCAACGTGTCAAAATATTTTGTGCCTTGTGCATTCAAATCAATTTTCCCAACTCTTTTTCAAAGGAGTCGGTTGAATGTATTTACCAGTGTAAACTGACGTATTTTCCCCAAAAAGATTAAGTGCAGGTACCTAAACGTAAATTGGCTGGTATTAGCTCCCTAGCGTCGTGATAAGTCTCGCAAGCTTGATTGCAGTATCTGATGGAACAATATTTTATTATTATTTTGATCCGCTGTGGATATATTCGACTTCTGTAATACATTTGATATTACAACCAGAGGTTGAAGTATATATTTATCTTTAAGCTTCCGCTGTGCATTATATAATTGTGTGGTTTGACTATATTGTTGCCAACATCGTCACGATAATCCCCCACCGGGCCCACTGGTGAGACACGTGGAAATCGGGGTGTGACAGGTTGGTATCAGAGCCAACATTGAGTGAATTAAACACTATCCTAATGTGTTTAATCTCAGTGACACAATTGCACATACTTGAGTCTAGACTTAACATAGGATTACTCCCGACTCTAATCTGAAATTTATTGCTTCCAATTATTTTTATATATTGGATACGTCGCCAAGAGAAGAAGCCGTAATAGGAGTTCTCCACACCCGGGGTCCTGAGATGCTGAGCTTCGTACCACGACAAAAATGAAACGAACACCCGAGGAGAATGCAGTCAAAAATAATAATGAAGAAGAAACTCCTCTTACTGAAAATCGTTTTCTTATTAGTCCCTATAAGGACATAATTATCCTTCAGTCCTTACGGGCCATGCAAATTTTCATATAAGATAAAAGGCAGTGGTGGTCTATGACTCCCTGTCAGAAAAAGGTAATGAACTAGGTTCAAACCTCAAATACTTTGATTCTCTGAAATCATAACATATAAATTATATATGTCCGTGTGACTAAGCCTTTTGTGCTATTACTAAATGCCTCGATCCCAGACGATCATGGCTTATAAATTAAACTTGTCCGTGTGACTAAGCCTTTGGTGCTACTACTAAATGCCTCGATCCCAGACGATCATGGCTTATAAAACTTGTCTACGCGACTAGGCCATTTGTGCTAATATTAAATTATAAATTAGGATTTATGATAAAATCCTAAATAAAAAAAAATAAAAAAATAAATATCCTTCCTTCCCTGCCAGTAGGCATTTTTAAAAGGAATCTTAAAGGTGAAATCTAGCCTACGCGGCCAAGAGGGTGAAACCTACCCAAGGGATTCAAATCCTTGTTAACACCTAAAAACGTGTTAGCACTCCTGACAAATGTGATTCGATAAAATCATAGCAGTCATCCTTATATTGGATTCTTCCAATTTTCTTATCTAGTCTAGTGATCTTGAGATCATGGCTTGTGTCATCCTATAAGATGATCACGTTATAAACATCCGATAGTGATGAAGTGCCTACGGGCTAAACTTGTTGTCCGATAAGACAACGACAGTGGTGGTCTGTGACCTCCTGTCTGAAAGTGTTGGACCAGGTCCAAGCATAATGGTCGGTAGGATCCATACGATTTCGACTAATAGCATCTGAGAAGATGATCATATTATAACCATCCCTCAGAAGGGAAATGCCCACGGGCTATACCTATTGTCCTAAAAGACAAAAGACAGTTGAAGTCTACAACTCCCTGTCAAGAGAAGGTAATGAACGTGATTCAAACCTTAAATGCCTCGATTCTCTGAAATCATGGCTTACAAAAATTTAGAATTGTCCTTGTGACTAGGCCTTATGCGCCACTTCAATATCCTTAATGTTTTATAACTAGGATAAATTAAAATGGAAAATACTAATTAAATATAACTAACAAGTTAACCAATATGGTTTATATTACCATGGTTGATAAATCGTCAAAGATGATGGTTCCATAATAATCTCTGAATAAATCATTGTTAATATTTATGTAGCAATCAAGCTACATGGCTGGATTAGATGAAGCTAACAGTCACTTGAAGGGCAACAATGATGCTACCAGAATAAATGTAACTGGAGCAGAACTGCAGGCAATAATAGATTATGCTGTTACTCGAGCTCTTGATCGACAGTATGATGAACCAAATGATACCCACTCCAAGACTCTATCTATGGCTTGTAATAAGCCCACTCCTAAAACGCATGAGTCAAGGGAGGACGATGTCCATGACTTGTCAAATCAAGGGAGTATTCCATCTAGACAAGTTGTGTTTCATCAAGAGGCATCAGTTAAGACATGTTCATATAAATATTTTGTCTCCTGCAAGCCCAGAGACTTTACAGGAGAAAATGGGGCCATCGATTGCATGACATGGCTTGATGAAATGGACGCTGTTGTTGACATCAGCGATTGTGCGGAACAAGATGTTGTGAAATTTGTTTCACAATCATTTAAAGGAGAAGCGTTGGCATGGTGGAGGTCATTACTCCAAGCCACGGGGAAGATTCTACTCTACAACTTATCTTGGGGCCAATTTGTTGCATTAGTCAAAGAAAACTATTGCCCTCAGCATGAAGTAGAAAAGATAGAATCGGACTTCCTGACGTTGGTCATGGAAAATTTGAACTGTCAGGCATACGTGACAAGTTTCAACTATGTCCCGCCTAGTCCCTTATTTAGTCACCCCTGAACCTAAACGCATAGCGCGTTTCATTGGAGGCCTAGCACCAGAGATAAAAGGAAATGTTAAAGCATCTAGGCCAACCACATATAGGTCCGCGGTGGACTTATCCCTATCTCTCACCTTAGATACAATCAGATTTAAGTCTGTTAAGGCTTCTAGCGAGAGAAGAAGAGAAAGAGAGGAGGAGAACTCTCATCAAACTAACAAGAAGAAGAAGGGAAGCTCGGAGCGTGGGAAAGATTCTGAGTTTGGAAAGAACTCGAGTTCGCCTGATAACAAACCCAAATGCAGTAACTGCAAAAAGCAACATTTTGGAAAATGTACAATCAACCCACGTGCTAAATTGTGTGGAATTTGCAAGACCAAGGGTCACAAAACCTTAGATTGCAAGGGGTTAAAGAACGCCACATGTTACAATTGCAACGAGGAAGGGCACATCAAAACCAGCTGCCCGGAGCTTATAAAGAAGCCGGGAGAGGCCAGGAAAATAAACGCATGAATCTTCAGGATGAACGCCCAGGGGATAATGCAGTATGATATATATATAGCAGGTACCTTCCTTATCAAACAGTATGCAGAAATTAATTACCACTGGCACATATAACTCTATAATGAATAATGACTGTTGAGAATTATTGTCTCCGTCTGATAGGACTCCTATCGTTTAATCCGAGATGAAAAAAAAAATTTGTCGTTAATACTTAAGAAAACACTCCAACGAATCCTAGATTGATGTCTGTATCTATTAGGAATCGCTCTTTTCTAATATCCTTATGGCAAGCTTTCGAGCTATCCAAAATTCATCAATATAACAAAGACGGATGTGACATTTTGATCCCCTGTCAACAAGATGATGAATTAGGCCCAAACCTTAAATGCCGTTGATGGTCCCTCGTGACCTAGGCTAAACATAGTGAATATATATTTAATAACATTCATTGAGAATGTTAGTACTATATTAACCAATATGGTCCATAAATGCCATGGTTAGTATATGTTAAGGCCATCAGGATGAAGAATAGCAGTTGTTGGATTGCGACTAAGAAATTGTTTTATTGGTATTAGGAACCCACATCGAGTATGGCAAACTCGGATAAGACAACAGTCAATCGCGCCATTGATGACGCGACGCATGCTAATGATGCTGAAATTGTAAGCCTTAGAATTTCCAAGGATGTTCTTCAGACCATGATAGACGCAGCCGTTAGAAAAGCTGTGAAGAAGGCTGTGAAAAAGTTAAAGGAGCCCCTTGTGGCTCGGTCCAAGTTTTACCTAGGACCACCTTTCCTTACTCCTAAGGAGGATCTTGTTCATGCCTCTGATGCAAAGGATGAACTAAAAAGGAAAAGGGACGTAGACAACTCCCAGAGTTCCAAGAAAAAGAACAAACAAAAGTCCGACCAGAAACCAGAATGTGAGACCTGCAAGAAGCGCCATTATGGGAAATGCAGGTTCGAACCAAGATCTAAATCACAGCCCAGGACTTGTGGAATCTGCAAGTCTAAGGGACATAAAACGTTGGACTGCAAGGACATGAAGAATGCCGTCTGTTTCGGCTGTAATGAGAAAGGCCACATCAAGACTACGTGCCCTAAAAATGTCAAAGGAAATGCGGCGGAGGAATTAAAGCCTAAAATTGAAGACGCCTAAAATGCCTGAGCTAGTCCATAAATAATGGCAACAGGTATATTCCTTGGCATTTTATCAGTAATTTAAATACTAAGAGTTTATTTTGGTTCGGATACCAGTAAATTCTTCATAAACAGTAATCTTAGAGAACTTTTATATTAGCCACACGGTATAAATCATCGAGAAAACCTTAGTAACCTATTCTTCTAGTATCGACAAGGAATCCTTCCGAAAAATCTAAGAGTCCTCTTTCTTCGCATAGGGTACAACAACATATGTTATTTTTATTTTCTTCCTTCATTTTTCTCTCTTCTATCGCCTGCGAATGCCAAACTATGTTTGATAAAAGTGCCATATGAGGATTGGCGTATTCTAGTGTGTTCCATAGATTACTTCCATGCCTGATCAGTATGGAGGTTTAATACATGGAACCCCTGAGATATCCCAATGGTTATATTGTACTAGAGTCGACTAGTAGTATTCAAGGAAGATATCCAAAATATAGTTATCTAAATAAATATTCCCTAGTAACGGAATATGAGGACTCATAACATAAATATGTCACTTAATTGACACGAGCAATGATGGGTGAACTGGAGTCTGAGATATGGAAATCTTTATAACCTCCTCGTATCTTGACTACATCCTCATAAGTTTCCCTGCTTACCTCCTGGAAGGCAGGTAGAGTTAATAAATATTAACATCCCTCTATGGACTGGAGTATTGTGAAAAACTCCACATTGCTTATAAAACAATCGAAACCCTTGATTAAATAAGTTTTAAGATATAGTCTCATATAGCCTGACTCAGTATTCTGAAGGTTTTATAAGAAAGACGGTTCATATTATCTATATATTAATGACCGCAACCCTAATTAAGCAACAATTAAGAACTGCCATAAGATGCCAGAATCTAAAGGCAAATTACTGGTGGATAGGCTTAATAAAGTCTGTAGCCACTCATGTTACCAAATGCTCGACTTATGCGCAAGTCATAGCTGAGATGGTAACTACGGATTTTATTGCCAAGTTACCCAAAACCAGGAAAGGAAACGACACAATATGGGTTATAGTCGATAGGCTGACTAAATCAGCTCATTCCTTACCCATAAAGGAGACTTACAACTCCGGCACCATAGCCCAATTATATGTTGATAAGATTGTAGCCTTACACGGCATATCTGTGTCTATTATCTCCGATAGGGATACTAGATACACGTCACATTTCTGGAAGAGCTTCCAGCAAATCTTTGGGCACGTGTTTGAACTTCAGTACGGTTTACCATCCACAGACGGACGGTCAGAGTGAGCGTACCATTCAAACGTTAGAAGACGCGCTACGCGCGTGTGCTATAGATTTAAGTGGTAGTTGGGATAAGAACCTACCCCTAATCAAATTCTCCCACAACAATAGCTACCATACCAGCATAAAGGCTGCGCCTTTCAAGGCATTATACAGTAGGAAGTGTTGATCGCCTGTTCGTTGGGCGGAAGCGGGAGAGGTCCAATTATCCGGACCAGAGATAGTGTTCGAAACGACGAACAAGATTGTTCAGATTCGTGACCGTCTCAAAGTTTCCCGAAATAGGCAGAAGAATTTCGTGGACCCAAAAGCGTAAAGCTTTTCACTTCGAAGTAGGTGAAAAGGTGTTGCTCAAAGTATCACCTTGGAAGGGGGTGATACATTTCGGTAAGAAGGGCAAACTGAGTCCGAGATAAATAGGACTTTTGAGGTCATTAAACGTATCGGATCAGTTGCCTACAAGTTGAACTTGCCAGAAAAGCTCAATGGAATTCACAATGTGTTACACATCTGTAATCTCAAAAAGTGCTTCGCCGATGAATCATTGGTGATTCCACACACAGATGTGCATATAGATGAGAGCTTGAAATTTATAGAAAAACCTTTGTCGATTGAAGATTGACAGGTAAAGAAGCTTCGCAGAAAGCACGTACCGATTGTAAAGGTCAAATGGAATGCCCATAGAGGTCCCGAATATACGTGGGAAGTCGAAGCTACAATGAAAGAAAAGTACCCCTATTTATTTGAGTAAATCTCGGGTCGAGATTTATTTTAAGGGGGTGAGGATGTAACACCTCGAATTTTTGTGTCCAATGATGTGTTAACACGTGTCATCTGATTACACGTGGCATCTATAATAAATAAAGGACTAATTTTGACAAACCTTGAAAGTATATAAATTCGGGGGTTATAAATGTCAAACAAAGATAAATATATTGTATAGTATCCCTAAACGATGCTCGTACCTTCAAACGAATAAATCACGGATCGTACGGAAGCGGAACGCAGAAGAAAGTGAGAAATTACAAGCTACAGGGGTTAACTGTGCCAACATGTTTAATTATACCTCTGAGTGACCATTCAACGAACCCGAGGCTTCGTAACAATAAAATACGCTCACTAGAATATGATATATAAATCTCGCGAAGTTCCGTTTTATAACGAGAAAGTTATGATCAAATCCGTGTACGAGGGGTTAAAAGCGTCAATAATAAAAGTTAAGACCTTTCAGATAATATTGAAAATAACCAGAGGACTTAATAATTCACATAAATAACGCGAGGCCCTTAATCGTAAATAACCGAGGGCCAATTCGCAAAGTTACCCCTTCGGTTCCGAAAGGTCAGGTTATTAATTACAAAGATTCGGTAATCATTGCGAAAGATTTGGCAAGATTCTGATCATGATTACAAAGGATTTAAAAATCCTGAAAACATAACCTAACGCGACCCGCGTAAGGTTTCAAGGTAAGTTGAGGCGGGCCGCGAGCCTCCTCTTAAACGCGCCTGGTTAGTAAACTTCAGGCGACCCGCGTACAAAGTGCCTGGTTCCCCCATGCGGGCCGCGTCAGGCGCCCAGATGCAGAAACATGCTTAACTTGGCTGTTCAGCCTTCCAAGAGCCATGATCTGCATTTAAACACCTCCAAATGACCCCTAAACGACCCCTAACACTAAGGACAAGTGTTGATCAGTTGTGGTGTGTGCTAGACTTTGTTGTCAATCAATTGTGGTGCTTGAAACCACTATATAAAGCCTAAGTTGCAACCATAAGTTCACACCCCATCATCTGCATCATTTGGTCATTTCTGGAGCTCCAACTTCCTCTCAAGTGGTCACACTTGGTGCATAGGACCTCAGTAAGTGTTCCACTCCTTTCCCATTTGAGCTTTAACTTAGTTTTAGCTTAAAAGTCGATCCGTCGTAACTAACGGTCGACTTAGCGATAACTCACAAATGATTCAGAGAATTGTCGAATCAAGAATGGTTATTTGTTGGTAATTATGTGGGTAATAAACCTCTAAAAGGGTTCCCACTGATCACCACTCTAACTATGTCAAATGTCGAGTCAAACGTGCACCCAAAAAGTCAACAGAATGTCGTTTTGGCGAATCTTGCATAATCTGTAATGTATATACTATGGAACCTGTTTTGATGATCATAAAACATGATATCAAGTATATAAACTTGTTTGCGCTCGTTTGAATCGACCATTTGCTATATTAACCCGGTTCGGAGCCGAATGTCGCAAAAGTTTGACTTTTGCATTGACTTCAGTTCTGACCCGTTTTAGTGAAGTATAGATATGCCTTAGGACTCTCTTAGGACCAGGTCACGTGATGGTATAACCCTCTGTGACCGGTTCATCGTTTGTCCGAGTCTTTTACGCATTTCCGTTAATCGCCTAAAAGTTGACCGTAACGCCCTTTTTAAAATAAAACGAGTATTTCGGACACGTGAACGGACCATAACCTTGCTCACTAAAATTATAAGCATGTCCTTAAAGTCTCACGTCAATCCGAGGTCTAGAATAAGAGTTATGCTAAATAGCGCAATTAAAATAAACTTTTGTAATAAACGACGCAATTAGCATAACACCTATCTAAGCCAAGATTTTATCACCAAAACTTTTACCCACTGTTGTAAAATAATATTTTGGGAATTTTAAAGATTTTTAATTATTTTTAGCCTGCTCATAACCTACGGTTATGGCTATGGGTCGGTAAATACCGAATACGCCCTTTTTGGCCATAAAATGAGCTCTACAAGGTCTTTTGACCCGATTCCAGTTGCTACTAATTTTAAATAATAAATAAAGTATTTTAGACTTTATAAACTGTTCGGAAAACTCAGATTTCCTGTAGAACTCGAAAAGCTCTTTAAAAGTCTTTAAAATGACCGAAAAACCCCTACGGGGCATAATGTTAACTTAAACTCGTTACGGGCATCACGGAAGGTATCCTAATGATACCGCAACCTCTTTAAGGTATATTGACTTAGGAAGCAAGCGTAGGACTCTCACGGTTACCCGTTACGCCTATTGCGTGCACGGTTCGGCTTATGTAACTAGTTTACATAAATTAGCCGATACGGGTCAAACCATATCATTTCGACCCCGAAATCCAGAATGTGAATATTAAACCCATATAAAACAAGTCTCCAGACTTGTTGGGTCGAAATCACATTCCATTCACGGTTTTCGCCTTTCCGCACGATTAAACCGTATCTATCTCTTGAAACCAACCGGTCTAGGTTACGGCTAATATAAAGACCCGTTAGGATTCTAATAGGTTATCTTGAAAACCTTCGTTCCAGAATAAGGAGCCCCTGTAAAAGATATCGGGGATTTAATTGATTAAGGAATATACATTGCAAAGGTAAATACTTTTAACTTATTTTCCCTTATACGGGCTTGGGATACGGTATTTTAAATATACCGCTTGGTCGGGTGTAGAAACCTTTTAATCGGAGATGATTAAATTGCATAATCCCGTTTTAATCTGTATTGATTGATAACAAATAACATTGGGGGTTAATGACCGTGTCCTGGATATCCTTGGCTCATTTTAAAAAGTGAATGGCCACGACGTAAGCACAAGGTGTAGGCAAAACACCTCCTGTTGCATATGTATAACATATACTCACTCGTGAGAGTATTCTTCTTGTGAGATTATATTTGTGGTGTGTCGATTAATCTTGTCCGGCTTGTATTGTATAATCACCGGCCCTAAATGTTGGACAACCATGTAAATCGGATACAAGATTTTTATTAACAAAATTGTCCCAAGTATAAAAGATTAATTTTGCCTTTGGGCATTTTAATCAACGTGTCAAAATATTTTGTGCCTTGTGCATTCAAATCAATTTTCCCAACTCTTTTCAAAGGAGTCGGTTGAATGTATTTACCAGTGTAAACTGACGTATTTTCCCCAAAAAGATTAAGTGCAGGTACCTAAACGTAAATTGGCTGGTATTAGCTCCCTAGCGTCGTGATAAGTCTCGCAAGCTTGATTGCAGTATCTGATGGAACAATATTTTATTATTATTTTGATCCGCTGTGGATATATTCGACTTCTGTAATACATTTGATATTACAACCAGAGGTTGAAGTATATATTTATCTTTAAGCTTCCGCTGTGCATTATATAATTGTGTGGTTTGACTATATTGTTGCCAACATCGTCACGATAATCCCCCACCGGGCCCACTGGTGAGACACGTGGAAATCGGGGTGTGACAGTATACTCACAGTTTTGCGTAAATTTCCACGAAAATCGAAAGTTGATTAGTTGGAGGTTGGTACACCGAGGTCACCCTGAAATGGGTAAACGAATATGTGAGTATTCAGATGTGATAAGGGTTTGGATCAGACTTTAAATCACGAAAAAGTACGAAACAAATCAAGTAACAGACCCTTCGTGCGAATGGGAGTCCCTTCGTGCGAATGGCAGTAGCCATTCATGCGAAAGGGAGTCCATTCATGCGTTTGGTCTGTTTAAACGAGGAGTCGTGCGTAACATTTAATTGTAAACTGTTTTAACATGACATATTATTAGTAATCGTTATATGAAATGAAAACAGTAAGTAAAAATAGCCAAACAGTCAAGTAAGGACAACCCGGGTGTGCCGTCTCAACATAGAAGGTGTGAACCAAGTGTTGGAGGTTGGGCGGGGTTAACTTACTTTGTGACTAGCAAACTGTTTGGTGAACTATAATCGAACGTAAATGAAATCAAAAACGAAAACATGTGAACCAGTCCTTTTCGTGCGAAGGGGATGCCCTTTCGCATGAAAGGTATTTCCTTTCGTGCGAAGGGTGCAAGTTTTATCAAAAAACGTTTGTTTGATCCATCCAAAACAGATCATTTCTTGGTGAAAATTAACCCTAATGCAAACCCACAACTATGAACTAAGTTGTGAGTCTGGTAGGTACCCGATTCCACCAAGTTTTGTAACAGAAAACTAAAATAAAATGTAAGAGTAAGTTTGAAATCAAAGCTTGTAAATCTTGATTTGAATTTCATATGTGGTGAGGTCTCAACATCATTTTGCCCAAGCAACATGTGAAAACCATCCATGAGATATATTCAGATAAGAGGATTTGTAAAAAGTTAAAGAAATGAAGCTAAAATGCAAGCAAACGTAAAGGAAATGAAAAGAAGTAAGATGAAATCATTACTGAAAGCTCCTGATCGCAAGAGGGAGCTTCAGAGCGTTTGAGAGTGTCTGGGCGACTGGGGGAGTGAAATGAGTGAGGTTAGGCGATTATTTATAGGTTTAGGGTGTGCATTGGGATGAATGGGGTTTTCGGGCGAGAGGGTGTTTGGAGCGAGGGGGATATGGACGAATGGGCCATTCGCACGAAAGGGGAGTCCCTTCGTGCGAAGGGGGCCTTGTCCCTTTGCTCGGAGGTTCAAGTTTGGTTATGTTCGCGATTTAGCCGGTTTTCGATGTAACAAGCATAATTGTGTATTGTACAAACATAAAACATGTACAATGGTGTTTAAAACAATGATTTTGAGTATAAATATGCAAACAAGTCTAAAATGTTCAACATGTGAATACCATACTTGAATTTCGTTATGATCAATAGTCTTGGGTTACAAAGTTGAAACAAAATAGAGTACATCACAAATACAAGTTTCCAAAAATAGGATACAACAATACTTTCTAAATAAGGAAAGTAAAGAAATGCGAAGCGTTACATATATAATTGAAAAAATAGGTTCAAGACCAAAAGGTTCCTTTATATACATATATGTGTAATTATTTATACACATTTATACATATATGTATATTATTAACATACATGTACAATACTTATTCTTCAATTTTAAACACATATGTACACAAATGTATAATTCAACAAAACCTTGGAAAGGGAACGATTGTTGGGTTTGAGATTTCGTGAATTGTGTGTGTTTTTTACGAATCAGTTTGTAATTAACAACTAATCAAACAAACAGTAATAATAAACACATCATCATAGACACTGCTTGATTTGGGAATGATTGTTAATGATTCATATATTCTTCATATGTCAGATTAGAATCAATTGTACATAGGTACTCCCCTCACTAGGCGAACTCTCTCGCTAAGTTCTTTTACTTTTCAGCTCTCAGAGTTACATTTTCATATTACAGACTGAATTATTTATAGAGGAGAGAACTGCTGTGGTGACATCACCATGAAAGCGACCCAAAACAACCCACTAAATGTGTAACTGCTGGACAATTAGTAAATAAACAACTAAAACAAAATTGTTGTAAAACTACAAGTAAACAACTGGGATTCCAAAACTGCTGGTAGAATCCAACACTCTTGGAATCTAGTACTTCTTGTTTTTCTTGGACTTGTTGACTTGGTCTTCTGGTCTTCAGTCTTCACTTTGTTGACTTTGACTGTTGACCAACACTATTCATTCCATCATTTGTACTTGTTGTCTTATATCTTTAAGGCAACAGTTCTTTGTTCCAGTAGTTTAGGTGGTTGTATGGATAACTTTCAAGGGAGGAAACTTTTGGACATTGAATTGCAATCTAACTTATTCCATCAGGTAGGGAAATGGTTTCCCTTGGGTTTTAGCTTTCATCACCAGCAGATCTTACATACAACAATCTCCCCTAGATCTGTTGATGCCTAAATCTCTCTTATTTGGCATGTCTTTTATTCTTTTATTTGTTGATGCCTAACAGTCTTTCCCTATTGGTTATCATATTCAAGGCTTGGTTATCGTCTTCATCTTTTTCTAGTTCCAGATCAACAATGACTTTTATGTCATCTAGGCTAAAATTTAGGACATCATATCCATCCACCGGGATTCTAGAGTCATCTCCTTTGAAGATATCTGCCTGATTTGAGTATTCCCTTGCTTTCCATCTTATAATCCTTGGGTTAGGGAGGTTTTGAGGCAATTCTAGGACTTTAGTGGGTGGAGGTGAATATCGCCTTAAAGACATTGTTACCCCTTGATGCTACTTATTGAGGTAGAAGATCATGTGGATCTTCTTTTGGGGATTCATCTATTGCAACTATATAGGTGCCAACAGCTATGTCTTGAGTTGTTCTAAACACATGTGTAGTTTCAGGCATGCTATTGACAAGGATCATCTTCTCTTCTTCTTGTAAATCTACAATCCATTTGGCATAGCCATGTTTTTGTTTCGAATTATTCAAGTAGTTTTCCATGACATTTGGATTGTAGTATAAGATCTCTTGGGGTTTGAATGGAACAACATCAGACTCCTTCTTTTTATCAGCAAAGTATATCTTTGTGTTCTCTCAAGACAGTCTAGGTGGGAACGTTTTAAGATTTCTCTTTCTCGTACTGAGATAATCCATAAATTCTTTTGACATTGTTGTGTCCTTCCACTTTAAAATTGAACTCTTTGCATCCCAGTTGACATTTATTAATTCCTGCTTCATTTTTTAAATATCTTTGTAGCCTCTTATGGAGTTGGCTTTCTTTGATTGCCAAGCTTCCAATTTGGAGTGGTGATCTTGATGCTGGGATCTACTACATCTTCTTTACCCTTACGCCTTCTGCCAGTAGGTTCTGGGTGTCCAAGTTTTAAAAGACATAGAAATTCTTTACAGGATAAGGCACATTATTATTTAGCCATTCCATGCTTTCTGATTTGGAAATGTTTGCAACAGAGGATTTCTTGAATAGTTAGATTCTAGAGAGTTTACGAGATTCTTAAAACATGTATTGTTAATAATTTCTTATCTCCATCATCTTTTTGTCCATGATAAATTGAGCCTTCCTGTAAGTCATTCTTTCTTGATTTTCAGTGAATTCTTTTATGGCTTCTTCTTCCATTCTTTTCACACTTTCTTCATAATTCAATATGTTGTTTGTCTCCAGGAATGGCAGCTTTGGAAGTGATGTAATGAAGTTTGGAGAAGAAGGAGAATCTTCAGCTGTTTTGAAAACTGCTAATACTGTTGTTGTTGGAACAGACGATGAAGTTTCTTCTGCTTCATCTTGCACAATAAACTTCCTTCTTTTTGATGATTGTACTATTGGTTTCTCTGGAAGTGCTGACTTCTGTGAAACTGCTAGTTTTGTTACTACTGGTTTCGTACCAGTAGTTATGACAATAGTTGGTTACGTCCCAAAATGTGTCTTAGGATTTGTAGACTTTGTCTTGATTGGTTGAACTGGTGTACCAGTAGTTTTGCTTGTTTTGCCTGGTCCAGCAGTTTAGGTTTTAATCCCAGTCGTTTGACCTTTGGCATGATTGGTGGAATTTGAGGAGGAATTTGCTTCTCAGCACTTTCTTCAGTTTTTTTCCTTGCCACTCTTTCCCCAGCTTTTATTATATCAGGTTTCTTCTCCCCCTTTTTGGCATCAGCATTGTCATGCCTCTGCATAAAGTGGTGTAACCATGGTCTATGGGCTGAAGTGCCAAACACCTTGGCATCAAAATTGTTCAGATAACTTTGAAACCCTGGCTTAAGGATGTTTTGAAAAGTAGTACGGAGCTCCCCTGCTGGCAATGATAAGGTGGCTTTAACCTCACCAGCCAGTTTGGCTTTTAGTGGCCGGTGGTCGTTGAGGAGTGAGGATTTGTGATATAGAGTTAAGATCCTTTATTAAGGAGGCCAACTATTGGGTACATTGTTGGCTTACCTGGTCTTTAGCATGGAGCATTTTGGTGACCAACTCTTAGAGTTTGGAGACCGCATCTCACATCTGTTTCGTCAATTCATCTAACTGCTGGTTTTGGGCATCTTCCAAGTTAATCATCTACACCCCCACTAACATTGGTTGCATCAGTAGGTGTGTGTGACTTTTCAGACATGAGAGCACCTTCTGATGCCCCTTGTTCTCGGTACTGGGGACCTTTAGCACTTTCTTCTCCCAATTGCTTAGAGGTCTGGATAGATTTAGTGTTTGTTGCCTACAGGGTGGTCTTAAGTATGGTTCTTTATCTTCTTGTGAATCAATAGGTTCATCAAGAATAGTAGAAGCCACTTTTGCAATCTCTGCATCAGGATGTACCTAAGCAGGGTGAGTCTCTTTTTCATATGGGCTAGGAATAGGTTCCTCTTGTACCTAAGCGTTTTTTTCTGAGGCTTCATCTTTGTGATTTATGGTTGAGATGTGCTCATTGTATGATACAAGGGTGTTTTATCGAGCCGCAATCAAAGATTCAATGCGTGTTCAAAGGCGTAAAATGGTTATTTGGGGACCGTCTCAAGAAAATCCCCATTCCCCCCTTTTTTGGAAAAAAATGGAAGATTTTCCTTTTCCTATATCCGACCTAATGAAACACTTCCTTCATGAGTTCATGGTCAAAACTGCTAGGTGTTGGTTTTTGTACAACAGAACTATTTTGTGATTCTGATGAGATAGGCTAGTTTGAGGTTCAGAGATCTGATGTGAAGAAGTAATATCAGTCTCAAACTGTTGAGTTTGTGTTTCAGCAAGGTTCTTAGGGACATTATCTTCCTGTGTAACCTTTGCTTTGACCTTCTTTGAAGGAGTAGCTTCAGATTTTGAATGAGAGGATTTAGAAGTCTTTTGTGCAGAAGACTTCTTCTTCTTTTTGGTGATTTTTGTTGTGGGTTCCTTGAGGATGGGTTTTTCCTCTTGGTCAGCAGAAACAGTGGGCTCAGATGATTGGATCATGAAGACGACGACATTAACGAGTTAGCTTTCGTCTAACGTAAGCAATGCCTAAGTGAAGATCTTGTCATAACATTTTGCAATGGCATGATAAACGCAATGGTCAGAAAATGAGTAGATGTTAAAAAGGCATCAGAACTTTATGGAGGATGGGTGGAAGCCGGAACTTGACTATATACATATACATAACATAACATTTCATATTATTTGATTTTATGAAAACTACAGAATTGATCCTTGGAATTAAAATAGAGTAATGACATAAATGGTTCTTTAAAAATGAAAGGGTATTTTAGTCATTTTACTAAAAATTAACTAAGTTTGGTGTTAGTACCTAAAATTGTTACAAACCGAAACCATATAACCTAAATCTATTACAAAAAAAAAAAATTAGTATTTAAAGATGTTAGTTTCAATAAATCCCAAGAGCTATCATTATAATTATTAACTCTTTAAAGTATAAATACATAATATTATAAATATATAATGTAATAGCATCCCAGTCGAAGATGCTCTTAGGGGTCCAATAGAAAATTGAAGTACGCTTATTTACTGTTAACAAGTACTTTAAAAAGTTGATAGTTCTCTTGTAACTTTTAAAAATAGGGAAAAAAGGGAATTTAAATGTTTAAACATAAAAAAGAAAAGGATGTAATTTATTTATTTGGAAACCATTCCTAACTTTTGACCTCGTACGTCACAAAAATAAAAGTTTTAAATATTGTAAACTATAAAAGTTGTTCATGTACTTTGTAAGTTATGTAAGAGCATTCACATCCATTTCACCATATTTTCATCCTAAATTATACTAAAAAAACACTATATTTTTTCTCTCCTTTTCAATTAAATAATATTTTTTATACCTTTACCATTACCTTTTCTCTTTCCTTCACTCACAATCACTTTTAAAATATATTAAAAAATTATAGGGGGTGAACAGTATCCCCCCAAATATACAGATGAACAGTAACATTTTCTCTCTCCTCCACTCACAACCATTTTTTATACTTTTTACATTATAAAAACTCCACACATAGAATTTAATGGACTGGATGTGAATGCTCTAACACAAATGTTTCATGTCACTTATAAATTTTTCTTTTTACCTTTTTCCTTTTAATTACAAGTCATATGTGGACCTGCATGCTGCTTACGCACTGCATGACGTATAGAAATGGCCGGCAAATATCAAATTATAATTCATTAATCTAAAATAGGCTGCTGGTCGGTGGTTCAGCCTTATATGGAACATTGGAACCCTTTTTTAATATTTACGTGATAGTATTTGATTATTATAAAAACACTTTTTATAAATAAACTAATAGTCGAAAGTGGATTTTAAAATATAATATCCAATATGGCATACTATACCAAAAGGTGTGCTAACTTGTTTTATTGGGCATGATTAATTAACCATCACTTAATTATGTGTTAACTTTAATTATTCTTAATAAGATAATATTAATATGTCATTTGGAATGGAGGGTATTCATCAAACTATCAAAGTAATGAGATGTGGCATTACTTGATATCTCTCCATCTTTATTGTTATGATTTTAAGCAATTCAAGATTTTATTAAGTGTCGGTTTCATAGGATGTTTGTGAGTGTTTTCTTATATAGGATCACCGATTTAACGACTACATTGTAAGACTTCAATTTGACGAGATGCTTTTAACTTCAATTTTTATATTGCAATGCAACATAGATGTCAAAACATAAACGAAACAAAACGACTAACCAACCAAGTAACATACAAGAGTAAAATTCATGTAAGTATTTGACTTTCACATTGGAACACAAGAAATTATATCCGTAAAAATTAAATTTAGTAATCCAAATTCTTGATCTTGTCTATACAAAAAAGTATTCCCAATCTTGATTTTAACAATCTTGGGTACAATTGTGAATATGGTGATGTGGTCCAGGGATAGAGGAGAAAAAAGTGGGACCAAACTTCATTTTGATATTTAAAAAAATCTTCAAATTTTGAGTAAACATGTGAATAAATTGTATATTACCAAAAAAAAAAAAAAAAAATCACAAAACCTGTCTCAATCAGTTTGAAAATAATTCGAGTTATGTATTTTTAACCATTTTATATTTTTTTATAAAAAAATCCTTATTTTTAATTTCTATAAAATTTTAATCATATTATTGTGTTTAAAACTATAATAGTGCAAGCATTTTAACTCATAATCATTCTAAGATATTGGTCGGCCAACCTATTCAACCGGGAAGAGGGGTTATGACTTTCTTTTAACGACCAAATTGAAATTTATTCAAGGGGCTAGCAAGTATCTAGAACCCTAAAAACACATAGCATAGAGACTATCATACACCATAAAATCAGTAAAATAATACATCAAGTCTCACTAATTTAACCAGTTCCATAAGGGCACCAGCATGACCAATCCACTGCCTTTCCTTTCATTCTGTGCTTCACCCAGAGTGAACTATAAGCTTTGATATCCACAAGAATTCTAGACAATGACACCGGTTTTTGACTAAATATCACCTCATTCCGTAGCTTCCAAATGCTCCAAACCGCAACCATGATTATTGCTTGGACCATCTTCTTTTTTGTTTAGTTTCCTGAAACTGCCCTATGCAACTCCATTAGATCTCTGAATCTGAAAGCAAAGATCTGGAGGATCCTACACCAGCTGCTAATTTGACACCAAACCTGACCTGCAACCTCACAACTAATAAACAAGTGATCTACGGACTCGTCTAACTCCCCGCATAACTTGCAAACCGTTGACGGTACCGGGATATTTCGTCTCCATAAAGCATCTACCGTAGGTATACGACCCATCTCCGCTCTCCAACAGAAAATGTTCACCTTTTTCGGTGCACAGCTATTGTAAGGACCTTCAAAAATATCCATAAACGACCCGTAAGTAAAAACCCGGACCCCTGAAACCCTAATCCATATCAAAAATCAAGAAAAATCAATTTTCTGGTTTCAGGTGGGCCGCGTAAGCCATAAGAGAAGCTTACGCGGGCCGCGTCAAAGTGTTGTTGACCGGATAAGCATACCAGGCTACGTGTCATACACTTGGCGAACCTACTCGTGACACATATGCCCTACACGTAGACTAGGGGCCCTCGCGGGCCGCGTAAGCTCTTATTAAGTCTTACACGGGCCGCGTAAAACTCAAAATCTGGCTATAAGTAGCCTGTGCATGGGACATTCACCTGTGCTCGAAAATTTCATTCAAACACGAAGTATACTGCTTAAATTCGAATTTTAAGATATCAAGACACTGCTACGATACAGGGTATTAACTCGATCGCTGCTACGATTCAATGTCCGATCGATTGAAACTATCCGATGAATGTTTAAGTGCTGCCCACATTAGGTCTATACTTTGTCATTCGTCATGAATTCGATGGATGTTTAAGTATTGCACTTTGTCATTCGTTGTGAGGGTTTTAATCTCGTGAGTTATCGTAAATGTTGTATTAGTTACTGACCTAGTTCGTGTGCATTGTTGTTTAAATTAGATTATCAGGCTTATCAGTAGGCTAAGCTCTGCCCGTTTAAACTTGTAATGTGAGTATTCTCTTTTTATCAAAAGTATTTTACAATACCTCAAATTATTTTCAAAGTTATAATTACAGGGATTAAGTCGTGGTTATCTTGAATCACTGGCTAGTGGGGTATTGTGCACATTACTAATTTCTCACGGTTAGGCTAATAAATCCTAACAGTGATAATCATCACTACTTGGGTGAAAGGACCCAATAGTGGTATGACCATCGTCACCAGGAGGTGACACGGCGCCAGATAAAAATAAGATAGAAGCCATTGTAATCGCTCTTATGCTGTAATAAATAGCTATGTGTCGTTTTATCAAATGGAGTGACCCACCAGTATTTCCCCGCTAACAAAAATATTTTTAAAACATGTTTCAGGTGACCTACTGTGAAGCAAGGAAAAGTGCTACGGAGCACTAACAAAGCTTGAAGTAGTGGCTCAGTTAAATAAATAAACATGTTTTGTAAACCAGGGAATTTCCTCATGAAATTCCTCTATTGTAAATTACGGGGTTTATCCCAAATTATGAAATAAAATAATCGGGCATTTTTAAGTTTAAACAATCCTGCTAAACTTCCGCTGTAAACTTAAATACCATGGATTTCTGTCCCGCGGCACCTGGACCAGGTAAAACCGGGGCAGGGGCCGTGACAGCTATTCCACGGGAACGCATAGAACTCCCCATGGAATCCCGATGCCGCAAACAACTCCTTCACTTTCCTGACAGGAAAACCTTCACCTGACGCCTCACCCTACATCCACTCGTCTTCCTTGTCCGCTAGTGTAGTGCCTTCAATTAACTTAAATAATTCCGTGAATTTAATAAATTCTTGCAACCTATTAAAGTTTCTTCTCCATCGCCACATCCATACCCATGTACCATCATTCTGAACCAGGCACTCTGCCAAACACACCTGCTTAACCCGCTCCAGTTCGAAGATACCCGGAAACTGAGAGCATATCGGAGTTTCCCCAACACATACATCGAGCCAGAACCATATTTTGTCGTCCAACCCAATACTGGCGACGAAATAGTTTCTAATGTCTACATTAACTTGCAAAAAATCCGAGGCAATTTTAAATATAGAATTCCAAACCCCCAGAACTGACAGCCTCACAGGAATATAATTGCAGGTTCTGGAACTCTGATGCAGAGCCTAGATCACATTTCACCATAGCTTGTCACCACCACCGCGTCAACATACCCATATTTGCAGCTTTTAATGACACAATTCTAATGCCCCCACGGATACTCGAAGTTGTGATTCTTACCCACGGCACCCAACTCATTTTATCCACCCCATCCCCACCTCCCCATAAGAATCTCCTACGCATGCGATCTAACGCTTTCAAAACCTTGGTCGGTGCCCTATTAAGGGAGAAGTAGTAACTAGGCAACTAGTACATTACTGAACGGATGAGAGTAACTCGACCCCCAAAGGAGAGCGAGTTGGCCTTCCATTGGGATAGCCTTGACTGAAACGCTTCCAACACTGGTTCCCAGTGCGTTGCTAGGTTCATGTTAGCCCCGACTTGCAACACAAGATACGGGAAAGGAAAGGAGCCAGCTTTACACTTTACAAACGAGGCCATATGCCGCATCGATCCGTTATCCACACCTACCTCAAACAATTTACTCTTTAGAAGATTAACTTTTAGCCCAGACACCAGGTAAAATCCCCTTAATATTCTGCATTCCTAATATTCATCTCAGACCACTCTCCAATGAACACCATGTCGTCAGCGTATAACAAATGGGATACGACCGGGTCGTTATTTGGCAGAGCAAGGCCGTGGAAAGGCCCATCGAGCTCGCGTTTCTGATAATGTGAGAAAGGGCATCCATAGCAATGATAATCAGGAACGGTGACAGGGGATCCCCCTGGCGAAGACCCCTGCCACATTGAAACTCAGATGTCGGGCTGCCATTAACAAGGACCGAAGCCTGGCCTGACCTCAAAATACCCTGTATCCAATGCCTCCATTTGGTTAGAAAGTTCATCAAAGCCAACACCGAGTCAAGGAACTCCCAATTAAGGGAGTCATAAGCCTTTTCGATGTTAACTTTTAAGAACATAGCTCTACCTTTTGACTTACGTAGCCAAGATAACACCTCATTTAATATCATGGGCCCATCTAGAATGCTCATTCCTGCGATAAAAGCGAATTGTTCTTTTGATATCACATTTCCTATCATTGGCTTGAGCCTATTTACAAGTACTTTTGAGATCACCTTGTTGATTACCCCCACCAAACTGATGGGCATGTACTCGCCTAGTGACATCAGATGCTTACACTTCAGAAGGAGTGCAATAAATGATGAAGAGCACCCCCAGCCGATGCAACCAAATTCATGAAACCGTTGAAACATTTCAAAAAAATCATTTTCTAACAGGTTCCAAAACCGCCTGATGAAAGAGAAGTTAAAACTATCTAGGCCACGGGCTCGATCCCCCTCACACTCCCACACGGCAGCCCTGATCTCCTCTTTCCCGAAAGGGACCACCGGTGCTTCCTCCTCCATTTCTAACAACTTAGGAAGGAAGTGACTTGAGAACTTTCGCCTATTCCTCACCGACTCCTGAAAACGGTCCCTGAAGAAGCTGAATGCTTCAGCTTTGATCAATTCCAGTTTACTAACCCATACGTTGTTTATATGCAGCCCATGTATCCAATTACTTGCTAAGTTGCTGTTTATAATACCGTGAAAAAACCTTGTATTTTCGTCCCTATCAAGCGCCCGCCGGATCCTTGACTTTTGTTTCAAGTCGGCGGCATTTCTCTTATGTATCTCCAACAACTTCCGCTTGCAATCTATTCTCACCTCCAATTCTATATCTGATAGTGGTATGCATTTTGCCAAGGATTCCAAGTCCTAGACTTACTTGAGAATGGAGTTGTAGATGTTGTTCTCTAGATCCATCTCCTTGACTAACCAAGCCTTAATTTTGCTTTTGAGAAACTTCAACTTCACTGCTAACTTTTTATCCAGTGGATCATTGAACACAAACAATTCAGACATGGATGCTATTAATTTAGCAAAACCTGGCATATCAAGCCAAGAATTGAAAAACCTAAATGGCGGTGCGCCAAAAGCCTCATGAGACGTTAGCAGGACCAGTGGGCAATGGTCCGACTTGTCCCGCGGAAGAGCGGTAAAAGAGGCACCCGACCAGGTATCCATGAACTCCTTACTCACCAAAATTCGGTCGGTCCTACTAAGCTTATCACCCTTACTGGTCATATAAGCGAAATGCTAGCCCCCCATCACATATTCAACCAGATCAGCACATGGATTGTCACACCCCAACCGATGGCGGAATCATCGGGGCGCGACACTGAGCGAAACAGATTGTCCAGAAGTTTCCACAACAACTATTATTACAAATTCAGTTAAATGATACGTCCCATACCGTATCCCAAATAAATAAACAAGTTATCATAGAAAGCAACTAGGCAAATAATTTCGTTCCGACAACTCAGATTCAATTATTATTACTGATAATTGTTTATTATTACTAGAATCCCTAGCCTCGATTTCATCACCACGCGCCTAAGCATCCTAGCAACTTAAGCACCTGTCACATACGTTAAGATAAAGTCAATACATAAAATGTAAAGGTGAGCACACAAGTTTGATAATAGCATATAGAGTTCGAATAGTTTACGCATAACCAGGCACGTACACAGAGGAAAACGAAGCATGTTAATTATCGACATGGGACCATCGGTACCAACGATTGCGGGTTGACCGTCCGAGACGGTTCGCAATACATGATTACCACCGTAATCCATGCAAGTAATTGTCCTTAACAACCCCCGTATGAACGGGTGCTGAGTCCAAACTATAGTACTATGTTGCTAAGGCAGGTAGATAGCACTCCACGTGTAAACATAATAAACAACATTCATTTAGTCAAGTAGCACATGCGAATGGTTAGCGTTCAAATAGTTTGTGTTTGATTGTGATCTGATAGGTAACGTATGTAACACCCAAAAGTGCTAAAAGCAAAAAGGGATCGAGTATACTCACAGTGATTGATTGTGGATTGAAGGGAGCGCTGAGAGTAAGATTAGCCTGAATAGTTCGATAGCATAACGATAAGTAACGCGGAAAAGTAAACAAGTGTGAATGGATCAAATGGGCTGGTCGATCGAACGGCAGGTTCGATCGAACGGGCTGTTCGGTCGGCTGGTATGTCCGGTTGGACAGTCCTGTTCGATCGGCCGGCTGGCTCGATCGGCTGGGCCATTCGAGTGGATTGTTTCTTCCTCTGGTGTGTTTGTGTTTGAGGATTTGAACTTTTGAAGTTTTCGTTGTAGTATATGAGAACACTGAAGTGTTCTTACCTTTCAAGTCGATCGATCGAACGGTTCGTTCGATCGGCTAGCTCACTCGATCGGGCTAGCTCACTCGATCGGCTAGGAACTTCAGAATTAGTCCTCAACTGAATGTCACTCAATCGGACAACATGTTCGATCGGGTGGCATTCCAAACTACGAACGAGTTGTAAAATCGATCAAGTGTTGAAGAGTAGTATCTCATGATCCGAAGAGTAATGTTCACCAAACACAGTTCGGTCGACCATCTCTTCCTCAATACTATTCTTCATTAAATTTTAAAAGTGTGGGACCATGTGCTAGCCGATCGGCTGGCCCGGTCGATCGGCTGGTATGTTCGGTCGGCTGGGCTGTTCGAACAGCCTAGCCGTTCGGCCAGCAAGTCTGACCTGGTCGGCCTTTCGTCTAACACTTGGCTGTTTGATTATTTGTCATTATATCGAGGTAGTTTGATAACGAGTTGAACTATGACACCTTCATTCTTACTCGTCTCTCCGGCTCGGACAGGAATCACCCAAATCCGTCCGTTGAGCGGTTCAGAACGTCGGCTTAGAGTTTAACCCATTGTCGGTGAACCTCGTAGATAGAACCCGAATCTTGAACCTTTTAACTGTTAGAATGACTAGTTAGCCGGTTCAAGCTCCGTTTCTAACGGTTTGAAGGCATTGAGTGTAAAAGAGTTGAAAGGAAGTTGGGATTTCTTCTTTCAATCCTTCACAACTTGTGGATGTTTAGATCTTTGATAGATCTTAACTTATTTATGTGGAAATCGGTTAGATCTAGGCTATTCATGGTTGAATGAGGCCAAAGTTTGATGTTCTTCAAGAACACCATGATGACATCACCCAAGAACACTTAGATCTTGGTGATTTCACGGTTAGAAATCGAGTTTTTGTAACACCTCGAAATTTTGTGTCTAATAATGTGTTAACACGTGTCATTAGTTTACACGTGGCATTAAATAATAAATAAAGGACTAAAGTTGACAAACCTTGAAAGTATGTAAATTCGAGGGTTATAAATGTCAACAAAAGGTAAATATACTGTATAGAAACCCTAAACGATGCTCGTACCATCAAACGAATAAATCATGGATCGTACGGAAGCGAAACGCGGGAGAAAGTGAGAGATTACAAGCTACAAGGGTTAACTGTGTCAACATGTTTAATTATACCTCTGAGTGACCCTTTGACGAACCCGAGGCTTTGTAACAGTAAAATATACTCACTAGAATATACTATATAAATTTCGCGAAGTTCCGTTTTAAAACGAGAAAGTTATGATCAAATTCGTAAGAGAAGGGTTAAAAGCGTCAACAATGAAAGTTAAGGCTTTCCGGATAGTAATTAAACTAACCGGGGACTTAACAGTACGGGTAAATGGCACGAGGCCCTTAATTGTAATTAACCGAGGGCCAAATCGCAAAGTTACCCCTTCGAACCCGAATGGTCAGGTTATTAATTACCGAAGATTTAGTTAATGATTGCAAAAGATTTAAAAATCTTGGAAATCAGACCTAACGTGGGCCGCGTAAAGGTTTAGGGTAAGTTCATGCGGGCCGCGAGCCTCCTGTTAATCCGTCTCCTGACATGAAGTTTCAGGCGGCCCGCGTACAAGTTGCATGATCTTTCATGCGGGCCGCGTGAACCACCCAGATGCAGAAACTTTGGACAGACTTGTTGTTTGAACTTGTGAACGATCATATGTTCAATAAATGAAGCATGGGCGCCCTCTACTTGCCTCCTAGCACCAAGGGCCACCTGCTGAACATCCATGCTCCATTGTAGGTTGATGTGTAATGATCTTAGGTCCATTCTTTCACTATAAAAGGTCATGCATTGTGCATAAGTGAAACACACCTCAAAACTTACCTTCTGATCATTCTTGGAGCTCTCAAGCATTCCTCTATCATTCTTAGTCGTGCACCAAGCTTCTGTAAGTTGCCTAACCCTTTGTGGTTTCGTTTTTCCATAGTTTTAGCCTAAAAGTCAATCCGTCGTAATTAACGATTGACTTTGCGATAAATCACGAATGGTCCAGTGGTTTGTCGAATCAAAGATAGTTATATAATGGTAATCATGTGGGCATTAAACCCCTAAAAGGGCACCCTCTGATTCCCATTCTAACTAGTTCAAATATCGAGTCAAACGTGCTTAGAAAAAGTCAACAGAAATGTCATTTTTGCGATTTCTTGCATAATCTGTAATGTAGATGATATGTAACCTGTTTGAACCCTCATAAGACATGATAATAGGTATATAAACTAGTCTAAGCTTGTTTAATCCGACCATTTTTTCTGTTTTGACCCGGTTCGGAGCCGAAAGTCGCAAAAGTTTGACTTTTGCATTGACTTCAGTTCTGACCCGTTAAAGTTTGATTTAGATATGCCTTAGGACTCTCTTAGGACCAGGTTACATGATGGTATAACCCTCTGTGACCGGTTCGTTGTTTGTCCGAGTCTTTTACACATTTCCGTTAAATGCTTAAAAGTTGACCGTAACGCCCTTTTTTTAAATTAAAACGAGAATTTCGGACATGTGAAAGGATCATAACCTTGGTTACTGATTTCTAAGCATTTCCCTAAAATTTCACGTCAGTCCGAGGTCCAGAATACGAGTTATGCTAAATAGCGCAAATTGCGAAACTTTAGTAATTAAATAGCGCAATTAGCATAACGCCTATCTAAACCCGGATTTCGACACCAAACCTTTTACTCACTGTTGTAAAATAATATTTTGGGATTTTTAAAGATTTTTAATTATTTTTAACCTGCTCATAACCTGCGGTTATGCCAACGGTTCGGTAAATACCGAATATGCCCTTTACGGCCATAACTTGAGTTCTACAAGGTCTTTTGACCCGATTCTAGTTGCTACTGATTTTAAATAATAAATAAAGTATCTTAGACTTTATAAACTGTTCGGGAAACTCAGATTTCCTGTAGAACTCTAAAACCTCTTTTATAATCTTTAAAAAGACCAAAATACCCCTACGGGGTATAATATGAACTTAAACTCGTTACGGGCATTATGAAAGGTATCCTACTGATACCACAACCTCTTTAAGGCATGTTGACTTAGAAAAACAGTGTAGGACTCCTACGGTTACCCGTTGCGCCTTTTGCGCGCACGGTTCGGCTTATGTAACTAGCTTACATAAATTAGCCGAAACGGGTCAAACCACATTGTTTGGACCCCAAAATCCAGAGTATGATTATTATACCCATATAAAACAAGTCTTCAAACTTGTTGGGTCAAAATCACACTCCATTCACGGTTTTCGCCTTTCACGCGATTAAACCATAACTATCCTTTGAAACTGACCGGTCTAAGCTACGGCAATTATATAGACCTGTTAGGATTCTAATAGGTTATTTTAAAACCTTCGTTCCAGAATAGGAGACCAGTAAAAGCTATCTGTGATTTATTCAATTAAGGGTTATACTTGCAAAGGTAAATACTTTTAACTTATTTTCCGTTATACGGGCTTGGGTTACAGTATCTAAAATACCGCTTGGTCGGGCAATTGACCCCAACTCATTAGTAGTTGGGTATTATCAATGTGACCCGTTTGAAAACTTGTTTTGTTGGCTTGACGCCTTTGGGGGCTTAATGACCATGTCCCGGATATCCTTGGCAGCATTTACGAATGGCCACGACCTTGACATCCCGGTGTAGGCGTACACCCGGCATTATGTCTATAATTATAAAAGTGTAGCCGTTGGTTACCCGCCACGGTTTTATACTATGTGGTGTGTCTATTAAACTTTAACCCGATACGACTCGGGCGACCGAACGCATAGTAACATGTAATTCTTTACAAGATTTAATTATAAATTATCCCAAGTTATAAAGAGTTTGTGCCTTGAGCATTTAAACCAATTTTATTAAACATTTTTACAAAAGTGTCAGTTGAACGTATTTACCAGTGTAAACTGACGTATTTTCCCCAAAAAGACTAAATGCAGGTACTAGGCGTAATTGGCTGGGATTTCTCCTTAGCATCATTAGAAGTCTCGCAAGCTTAAGATGCCTGAAGTCTGTTGAACAATTAATTTTTGTTATTTCTATTTGATCCCCTGTGAATTACTATTTCAACAATGGTGATACATAGATATTACACTTAAAGTTGAAATATATTATCTTATTACTTCCGCTGTGCATTTAAATATTGTGGTTTGACTATATTGTTGCCAACTACGTCACGGTAATCCCCCACCGGGCCCACCGGTGATACGCGTGGAAATCGGGGTGTGACAGGTTGGTATCAGAGCCAACACTGAGTGAATTAAACACTAGCCTTGTGTTTAATCTTAGTTACACAATTGCACATACTTGAGTCTAGACAAGAACATAGGACAAATTCGAATTTGTTATTCCAGTTTGTCTTTTTATTGTTATTGTTATTTAAAGTTTTGAAAGCAGGAATTATGCCACCTGCAATCAGACGAGGAAGAGGAGGAAGAGGCAGAGGAACGATCATTACTCACCATGATCACGAAGCTGGACCTTCGAACACGCGGGCTCCTTCCAATACAAGGAGTGAAGAACCACAGAGACGAAGAAACCTTTTCGAACCTGCGAGACATTCTACCTCGCATAGCTCAACACCCTCATACCGCCATTCATTTGGCCCAGACTCGGAAAATAATCCCGATAACCCTCAACCATCCTTTTTACCTCTACAGCGATCTGCATCGCACCGTGCTTTTGATGATCTCACTCCTTACTTCAGAGGTCAGTTTAACCCAGCAGATTACATTCAGGAACCTGCAGGCTTTGTCCCGCTAGGACCACAGGATCACTTCTCAGAAGACCATATGGATGAGGACACAGATCCCGTGGAACCTGCTCGTGGTACGCCCACACATCCTATCGAGATCTCTGATGGATCTTCTTTTCATGGCACACCTTATCAAGGGCCAGATAGTTTTCAAGCGCTGTTCAACCAGCACGAGTGGTACTTCACACCCTCCCATCAGACATCGCAACACGAGCAGCAGCAACAGCAAGATCCCTCCGAGGATCCACGTTTCGTGGCAGTTATGCCACCACCTCCGCCACCGGTTCAACCAGTAATTCCAGATCCGCCAAGGCGTAGAAGATCAGGTGCACGGATGTCTACCCGAGGAGGGGAATTCCATTTCAGCACCCCTCGCCACTCGAGTGCTAGTCACTATCTGTCAGTACCTGAAGAAGGACCTTCAAGTCCAGTACAGGAGGCGAACTCCGCACCAGTTGCACCATCTTCGCCACCATTTGGGTATGCCCACCCAATACCTGCATACACGGGTCCAACGGTATACAACCCGTTCGAACAGCCTTCGCACACGCATTACAATTACAACTATGAGCGCGACCCATATGTGATAGCGGCTAGGTATAATGCCCGCTATCCCGACGGAGCTTTTGGAAATCTAGGGATACCAGATTACTCAGCTCATGGGTATCCAGCACCTCCTAGACCTCCAGTTCCGCAGCCGGCGCCACAACCACGTTTCTCTCCTCCTGAACAAGAAGAAATCCTCCATCGGTTAAGTCGTGTGGAACGGGATTTCGAGGAAGAACGAAAGAACAACAGGGGATTCCTTAAGGGCCTAGCAAACCTGTTGAAGGGCAAGAAGAAGAAACGTGACCATTAGTCCTTATATATGTTCTAATGTAGTGCCTATTTTAAATAAGTCCCTGCGTGGACGTTTATCGTATTTCAGTCCCTACGTGGACTTATCCTTTAGTCCCTGCGTGGACACCTATCTTGTATTGGTCCCTGCGTGGACTTGTCTCTTTATTAACCTCTATGTAGGTATGTACTTGTTTAAAAGTCCCGTTTAGGGCAGCGTGTAATCGTATTTGAAGCTTATGGAATGTATGTTATAAATTTCATTTTTGTGGTTACTATATATGAAATAAATCAAAATCATTCCTTTTAAATTTAAATCTGCCTAAATAAAGAATCTTAAGAGTGAAACCTAGCCAGGTGTCTTTTTAGACCCGGCCAAGATGGTAAGACCTGATTAAAAGATTCAGAATTCCAGTTAACCTCTGTAATCATGTTAACATTCATGGCAGATGTGATTCGTTAAAAATCGCACGCGTCATTCTGTATAAGAATCCTTCTAAGGATTCCAAAACCCAAATTAATGATATAATAAATCATGGGTTAAATCATCAATAAAGATGATCATTTATTAAACGTCCATTAGTGATGTAGTGCCTACGGGTCGAATTATTAAACATCCATTAGTGGTGTAGTGCCTACGGGCCAAATCATTAAACATCCATTAGAGATGTAGTGCCTACGGGCCATGATGATTGTCATATAAGACAAAGGACAGTGGTGGTCTATGACTCCCTGTCAGAAAGGGTAAAAGGACTACGGTTCAAACCTTCATACCTTGATTCTCTGTAATCTCGGCTAATATTATAAAAATGTCCTCGTGACTAGGCTTTTGTGCCAATAACAATATTATTTGTAATTAGGATAAGTATGTTCAAATCCTAAGTAAAAGTGAGTAACAAATTAACCAGATATGGTCTCTGTTACCATGGTTAATGAATTGCCATAAAAGACAATTCCATAATAAACTCCTAAATAAAATTTTCGTTATCTTCTGTAACAGATTCAAGTTACCATGGCTGACCATAGTGGAGAAAATAGCCACTCGAAGGAAGACGAATATGATAACGCCCAAGTTCATCTGACGGGCGCAGAGTTGAAAGCTCTTGTCGATAACGCTGTCAAGGCAGCTCTGGATCGACAATATGAGGAATATACTGAATCTCGAAGCCGAACCATATCCAAACCACACTCCAAGCCGAGAACCCACACAAAATCTCACAGCAAACCGCTGTCCAAGCCTAAAAAGGACGATGATAATCATTCGTCCAATGAAAACAGTGTCCGTCAAGAAAGAGTATATACTGACGCATCTCGCGCCAGAGGCTGCACCTACAAGTACTTTGTATCATGCAAGCCCCGGGACTTCACTGGGGAGAAAGGAGCGGTCGATTGTATGACGTGGCTTGACGAGATGGACACCGTGGTGGACAACAGCGGCTGTGCGGAAAGAGACGTGGTAAAGTTTGTGTCTCAATCATTCAAGGGCGAGGCCCTGGCTTGGTGGAGGTCGTTGGTTCAGGCCTCGGGAAAGGCTGTTCTATACAGCATGACATGGGAGGAATTCGTTTCTCTCATCAAGGAGAATTACTGCCTTCAACATGAGGTGGAAAAGATAGAATCCGATTTTCTATCATTGGTGATGACAAACCTTGACTGCCAAGCTTACCTAACGAGCTTCAACACGATGTCTCGGTTGGTTCCATATCTGGTAACCCCGGAGCCAAAAAGAATCGCTCGTTTCATCGGTGGGTTAGCCCCGAAATAAAGGCAAGTGTGAAGGCCTCTCGCCCGGCGACCTTTCGATCTGTAGCCGATATATCTTTGTCCCTTACTCTGGATGCGGTCCGACAAAGATCGCTAAGGAACAAAGAAGCTGAAAAGAGAAAGCGTGAAGATGAAACTTCACGGAGGTCGAACAAGAAACACCGTGGAAACGGTGATAACAAGAGGGGGTCGGAGTCAAGGAAGGATGGGCAGCAGTCTGGTGAGAAGCCCAAGTGCAAGACTTGCAAGAGACATCACTTTGGAAAGTGTAGGCTCGAGTCAAACTCGCAGACCCAGTCGAGGTCGTATGCTTGCGGGTTGTGCAAGTCCAAGGACCACAAGACCGTGGACTGCAAGAAGATCAAAGATGCGACTTGCTATAACTGCAATGAGAAGGGGCACATTAAAAGCAACTGCCCTAAATATACAAAGAAGCCTGAAGAGGCCAAGAAGAACAATGCTAGAGTCTTCAGGATGGAGGCAAAAGAAGCAGTGCTGGATGACAACGTGATCACAGGTACTTTTCTCGTAAATGATATCTTTGCAAGAGTACTTTTTGATTCGGACGCTGATAAGTCTTTCGTAGATCATAAATTTTGCAAATTGCTGAATATGCCTGTCAAAACCTTAAATGTGAATTACGAGGTAGAGCTAGCAGATGGCACCATAGAAACCGTCTCCACTGTGTTAGATGGGTGTGTGATATCCATTAAGAACCACTCTTTTCCTCTATCTCTACTTCCCTTTAAATTGGCCGGTTTTGACCTAGTATTGGGTATGGACTGGTTATCTCACAACCAGGCCCAAATCGTCTGCAACAGAAAGCAGATTGTGATAAAGACTCCGGCTGGTGAATCGCTTACCATTCGGGGAGATACCCAGTACGGATTGCCTAAGCAAGTGACTATGCTCAAATCTTCAAAATGTCTAAAGAAGGGTTGTGTCATCTACATGGCACATGTGATCGTTGAAGAGCCTAAACCGAAGTTAGAAGACATCCCCGTCATTTCGGAATATCCAGAAGTTTTCCCTGAGGATCTACCTGGTTTGCCACCAGATAGACAAGTGGAATTCAGGATCGATATCATCCCCGGAGCAGCTCCGATTGCTAGAGCACCTTACAGGCTAGTGCCAACCGAAATGAAGGAATTGAGGACCCAGCTGGATGAACTGTTAGCTAAAGGTTTCATCAAACCTAGTTCGTCTCCCTGGGGAGCACCTGTCCTGTTTGTTAAAAAGAAGGACGGATCGATGCGTCTATGCATCGATTATCGCGAGCTTAATAAGGTCACGGTAAAGAATAGATATCCCTTGCCGAGGATCGACGATTTGTTCGATCAGTTACAAGGGGCAAGTTATTTTTCGAAGATTGACTTAAGGTCAGGCTATCATCAACTGAGAGTCAGAGATGAAGACGTACATAAAACCGCATTTAGGACTCGTTACGGTCACTACGAGTTCCTAGTGATGCCTTTTGGGCTCACAAATGCACCGGCTGCGTTCATGGATCTCATGAATCGCGTCTGCAAGCCGTACTTGGACAAATTCGTCATCGTTTTCATCGACGACATTCTTATATACTCGAAGAACCGAGCTGACCATGAGAAACACCTTCGCTGTATTCTCAAACTGCTACACCATGAGAAATTCTATGCCAAATTCTCTAAGTGCGAATTCTGGCTACGAGCAGTCCAATTTCTAGGACACGTTGTCAGCGAGCGTGGTATCCAGGTGGATCCCGCTAAAGTAGAGGCTGTCATGAATTGGCAAGAGCCAAAGACGCCTACTGAGATTCGTAGTTTCCTGGGGTTAGCAGGATACTACAGGCGATTCATTGAAAATTTTTCAAGGATTGTTGCGCCCTTAACTTCCTTGACCAAGAAGAAGGAAAAGTTTGTTTGGGTCCCTAAGCAGCAAGAGTCCTTTGATATTTTGAAGCAAAAGCTGAGCAACGCCCCTGTGTTGACACTACCGGAAGGTACCAAGGAGTTCGTAGTTTACTGCGACGCGTCACACACTGGCATTGGGTGTGTGCTCATGTAGAAAGGCAAGGTTATTGCCTATGCTTCGAGACAGTTAAAGGTGCACGAGAAGAATTACACCACCCATGACTTGGAGCTGGGTGCCGTTGTGTTCGCACTAAAACTATGGAGGCATTACCTGTATGGTATTAAATTTGTGATCTATTCGGATCACAAGAGCCTTCAACATCTGTTTAATCAGAAGGAGTTAAATATGAGGCAACGCCGTTGGATGGAAACTTTAAATGATTATGAGTGTGAAATCAGATATCATCCCGGCAAGGCGAATGTAGTCGCTGATGCCTTGAGTAGAAAAGAAAGGGTGAAACCCATCCGAATCAATGCCAAGAGCATTGATGTTAAGAATAATTTGATTGAAAGGATATTAGCTGCACAGCGGGAGGCTGTGTTGGAAGCTAATTATCCTAAAGAAAAGTTAGGAGTAACTGAGGAGCAGTTAACTCTTAGCAAGGACGGAATTTTACGATTGAATGGACGAATATGGGTTCCGATTTATGGAGGATTACGCGATGTTATTCTCCAGGAAGCCCATAGTTCCAAGTATTCTGTTCACCCGGGAGCTGATAATATGTATCAGGATCTAAAGGCAAATTATTGGTGGATAGGCTTGAAAAAGTCTGTAGCCGCTTATGTAGCGAAATGCTTAACTTGTGCGCAAGTCAAAGCTGAGCATCAAAAGCCATCTGGCTTGCTACAACAGCCTGAATTTCCTGAATGGAAGTGGGAATGCGTAACTATGGATTTTATTACCAAGTTACCAAAGACAAGAAAAGGAAATGACACAATATGGGTTATCGTTGATAGGCTGACTAAATCAGCGCATTTCTTACCCATCAAGGAGACTTATAGCTCCGACATGTTAGCCCAGTTATACGTTGATAAGATTGTAGCCTTGCATGGCATACCTGTGTCTATTATCTCTGACAGGGATACTAGATACACGTCGCACTTCTGGAAAAGTTTCCAGCAATCTTTGGGCACACGTTTGAATTTTAGTACGCCTTACCATCCTCAGACAGACGGTCAGAGTGAGCGTACTATTCAAACATTGGAAGACATGCTACGTGCATGTGCTATCGATTTGGGTGGTAGTTGGGATAAGAACCTACCACTAATCGAATTCTCCTACAACAATAGCTACCATACCAGCATAAAGGCTGCGCCTTTCGAGGCATTATACGGTAGAAAGTGTAGATCGCCTGTTTGTTGGGCGGAAGTTGGAGATGTCCAATTGTCTGGACCAGAGATAGTTTTCGAAACGACGGACAAGATCATCCAGATTCGAGACCGTCTCAAAGCTGCCCGAGATAGGCAGAAGAGTTACGCGGATCCAAAGCGTAAAGATTTTCACTTCGAAGTAGGTGAAAAAGTGTTACTTAAAGTATCACCCTGGAAGGGGGTGATGCGTTTCGGTAAGAAAGGCAAACTAAGCCCGAGATACATAGGACCTTTCGAAGTTATCGAACGAGTCGGGTCAGTTGCCTATAAGTTAAACTTACCAGAAGAGCTCAATGGAATTCACAATGTGTTCCACATCTGCAATCTAAAGAAGTGCTTCGCTGATGAATCATTGGTGATCCCACACACAGATGTGCATATAGATGAGAGCTTGAAATTTGTAGAAAAACCTTTGTCGATTGAAGATCGACAGGTGAAGAAGCTTCGAAGGAAGCATGTACCTATAGTGAAGGTCAAGTGGGATGCCCGTAGAGGTCCCGAATTCACGTGGGAAGTTGAAGCCACGATGAAAGAAAAATACCCTTATTTGTTTGAATAAATCTCGGGTCGAGATTTATTTTAAGGGGGTGAGGATGTAACACCTCGAAATTTTGTGTCTAATAATGTGTTAACACGTGTCATTAGTTTACACGTGGCATTAAATAATAAATAAAGGACTAAAGTTGACAAACCTTGAAAGTATGTAAATTCGAGGGTTATAAATGTCAACAAAAGGTAAATATACTGTATAGTAACCCTAAACGATGCTCGTACCATCAAACGAATAAATCATGGATCGTACGGAAGCGAAACGCGGGAGAAAGTGAGAGATTACAAGCTACAGGGGTTAACTGTGTCAACATGTTTAATTATACCTCTGAGTGACCCTTTGACGAACCCGAGGCTTTGTAACAGTAAAATATACTCACTAGAATATACTATATAAATTTCGCGAAGTTCCGTTTTAAAACGAGAAAGTTATGATCAAATTCGTAAGATGTAACAACTGTCACTAAAATCCATAATTAGGATGGTAATTAGCTATTAAGGAAACCCTAATTAAGAAATCCAAGTAATTCTGCACTAACCCTAAAATTTCCAGAACAATCGGAATCAGGATCAGGGCCCCTAAAACTCAGGGGGGATAAACCCTAGCCAACGATTATCTTTATAACTTTCAATCAAAATCGAATTTGATAAAACTGTCAACACAGCAAGCCTAGTTACACACGTAGCTACCCTATGAACATAGGTTACCACTCGCGTAGCGCGACGCCTATAGGGGGTACCCCTCGCGCTACGCGACGGTGTCAAATTTCGGGTATAAATAGAGGGGGTTGGGACTTGAATTCTGTCTTTGGAACGACGTAAATCCGAGTTACGTAGATCAAGTTATCACAGAAACAGTCCAACACACACACACACAATTATCGAAACGCTGCCGCAATCAGGGTAATAACTCGATCGCTATTACGATTCAACGTCCGATCGATTATAACTATCCAACGATAGTCCAGGTGCTGCTCAATTGAGCTTGTACTTTGATTATTCGTCGTGATTTCGACTTGAATATTAGAGTGCAGTTCGAATTCGGACTATGCTCTGTTATTCGTTGTGAATCCGATTGAATTATCGAGTATTGCACTGATTAATCGTTGTGAAGGTTTAATCTCGTGAATTGACGTAATTGCTGTGTTAGTTACTAACCTGTGTGTGTGCATTGTGTTAAATTAGGTTTAAGCAAGGCTAATCAGTAGGCTTATATCTATTGCTCGTTAATCTGCAATGTGAGTCATTCTCTTTTTATTAACTGTTTTACAATACTCCAAATCATTTTTCAAAGGTTATAATTACAGGGATTAAGTCTTTGTAATCACCAAATTACAGCTGGTATGTGGGGTATTGTGCACATTACTATTTTTATCACTCTAGGTGAGTGAGTATCACTCTATGTGAGTGAGTATTACTCTATGTGGGTAAATAATTACTCTATGTGAGTTAACCGTCACTGTTGGGGCAACGGGACCCAATAGTGGTATGACCACAGTCACAGATCCGGTCGAGTGACAAATACCTATTCTTGATAATTGGTTGATAAAAACATTGTAATCGCTCTTAATACTGTAAATTATAACTAACGGGTCGTTTTAGAAAACAGAATGATTCACTCAGTATTTCCCCGCTGACAAAACCTTTTTCAAACATGTTTCAGGTGATCTGTGTGATCCAGGAAAAGTGCAGTAAAGCACTATCAAGCTCAGAGAAGTGGCTCAGTGTAAATAAACCAATAAAACGTGTTTTGAAAAATAAAGATTTCTGTGTGAAATCAACTTATTGTAAATTATGGGATTTATCCCTTAAACTTGGTGTAATATATTAAACGAGCATTTTACGGTGAAAAGATCCTGTTGTAAAAAGACTTCCGCTGCCGCATAAATTAAATACCACGGGAACTGCCTCGCGGGCCCCGACTCCGTCCAGGGTGGGTCGGGGAGCCGTGACAGCGAAGGTGGTATCAGAGCTAATAATTAAATTGAGCCACTGATCGAGCCACTGATTAAGCCTAAATTAAGTATTTGGACAATGCTTAATTTTACTAATTATTATTCGGTGATTATATGTTTTATTAACTGGCTATTTTTAGTTACAGTATGGGTAAGCAAAAGCTGTCTGCTATCTACCACAAACTAGATGTGGCATCTTCTTCTAGAAACCCAGTAAACCTAGAAGAAGGAATCTTTGTCCGCAAGGCAAACTATGAAAATCCTCTTTCCCCAGAGAAAAGGGATTCGATACTTAAAAAGAGTCAGGAGACAAAGAAACCCCGAACCAAGAAAGTTAGGTTTAACCCAGAAGTCCAAGAATTGGGTAATAATACACCTTGGGAAGATAAAATAGACGAGAAATGGGCAAATCTCTATATGCTAGCTACTGTAGCAGAAAATGCTAATCTCTAAATAATCGATAAGTTGGGGCTAGTAAGAGAAATCACTATTCAGTAAATAAATAAAATCCCAGTGTGTTTATTTCAGTTATTTCTGTACAAAAAGTAATATGCAATAAAACTTCAGTGTTTGTTTGTTAAACTTTGTTCCAAAGTTTTAACATTGCATTTTGCATATATACTATGCAGCATGAATGAGATGTCGGAAGCATTCCAGAATCTCAACTTATATCCAGTGCCTATCGAAGTCTCTCACGACTTTACTGGTTACATTGCTGACATAGAAGAACCTGTGGAATTCCAAGCTCCACCGCTGGAAAAAGCTAAACCTAAAAAGAAGAGAAGATACGTAAGGTGGAGGAAAGTACGCCGTAGGAAACCTGCCACTAGGAAACTCCCTAAAATAGAAAATCCTGTGAGCATGAGCAAGGGAAAGGAAATAGAAACTGGAGAAAATCCAAAACCACCCGAAAAAGAAATAGGAATAGATCTGAAACAAAAGGGAATAGAGATTGGCGAAGGCTCTAAACAGTCTGAGGAAATCACGTTCCAGGACGAAATAGATCGCCTACTGGAGAATTGTGATGTTTTAGAGCCTATCAACGATAATCTCTTCTCTTACCCAGCTACAGTTCAATTCCCACTAAACCTAGGACCAGCTATTCCAGACCCACTAGTTCATACCAGACCATTAGGCCAAATGGAGGAATGGTGGACTAATGACTGGCAATTCCAAAATATAGTTAACAGTCCTTATAGCTTCCTTCCACAATTTGACCCAGAACCACTCCCGAATCCTCCCATGAGTAATGAAAACCTAGCTGAACTTCGTCAGTTCGGTGAAAAACTGATAGGTACAGGTAATAGGATCAGGGAAATGGGAGAGCATCTAACTTGGAAGTACGATGAGAGGGAGCATCGTTACTAGAACCGTCAGTTAAACCACAGAAAGCCATATTGTATGATAGTAACTTAAAATTCTGTAAAATGGGCAATAAAACTCTGTAAGATACGGTGTGTATGGATGCATATACAATATACTAACAAAGTAAAAGTCGAGAAATCGACAATTTTGGTTATACTCGTATGATGTGATAATCTATGTGTATCTATGTGAATTTTGTCATTGAAAGGTTAGACACTAATAATTTTACCAATTAGCAGATGGAAAATGCTAACAATGAACCAATTAATGAAGTAAATCAATCTGAGCAAGAACAAGAAGATCAATATATAACTCGACAAGATATTGAGCATTTTATCGCCCAAGGGATAGCTCATGCTATTCCAGAAATTGTGGCTGCTGTTCAGAAACCTGCCGAACCACAATTAATTCCTAGTAAACGTATTCCAGAAGATAACGGCAGTAACAGCATAAATGGAGGCGGCAATCATGACGATCATGATCCGCAGCAGGCCCCACTCCCTAAAAGAATGAAAGCTGCAACGCCTGGTTGCACTTATAAAAAATTTCTTGCTTGCAAACCCGCTGAATTTGCAGGTAACGAAGGGGCAACTGCAACACTGCGTTGGTTAGAGAAAACCGAGGCAGTAATTGCAATAAGTAAATGTGCCAAAGAGGATCAGGTGATGTATGCATCAAATCTATTCAAAGAAGGAGCACTCGAATGGTGGAACACGGTCCTCCAGGCAAAAGGAAGAAGGATAGCCTACGCCATAGGTTGGGAAGAATTTAAGAGTTTGGTAGAAAGAAAATTCTGTCCCGAATACGAGAAGGAACAGATGGCAAACAAGTTCCTAAGTCATCGTATGCTAGGTGTAGATTGCCGGGGATATACTTCGACATTCTTTGAATACGCAAGGGTAGTACCATCACTGGCTTCGCCAGAACCGGTACTTATTTCTCGTTACATCTGGGGTTTAATTAGTGAAATCCGAAACATCGTTAAAGCTGCGAGACCTCGTACTATTGACGATGCTGTAGAATTAGCTAATACCCTAACAGATGAATTGGTACGCACAAGAGAGGAAGATCGCAAGAAGGAATTAGCTCAAAAGATTACCCAAGGATTTCGTGTGGGTAATACCAAGAAAAGAGGAACCGGGCAGTCCTCATCATCTCCTTTCTGCAAAATTTGCAAAAAGAAGCATTATGGACAATGCAACATGGTTTGCAATTTTTGCAAAATGAAAGGACATCGGGAAGAAGACTGCAGAAAGAAAACCAGAGTTTGTTATAATTGCAGAGAGAGGGGACACTTTCAATTTGAATGTCCTAAGTTAGCTAAACCTGTAGTTAACCAAGCCAAACCAGCTGAAGGAACAACCAAGAGAAATGCTCGTGCATTCCAGCTGACCACTCAAGAGGCCGAACTCATTCCAGATGTGATAGCTGGTACGTTCTTAGTTCACAACGTATTTGCAAAAGTATTATTTGACTCTGGTGCGAACCAAAGTTTTATAAATACTTTATTTTGCCAAGATCTTAAGTTACCATTAACCACTCTTAGGCAAAACTTCACAGTAGAAACCGCAGAAGGAAATTCTGTAAAAATAGATAAAATCTGGCAAGAAGGAAAAATAGAATTATTAGGCCATAAGTTTTCTGCAAATTTGTTACCAATGAATTTAGCAGGATTCGATGTAGTATTAGGAATGGATTGGTTGATAGCCAACCATGCACGAATCCTATGTGACAAAAATGCTGTAGAAATTCAAACACCTACAGGAGAAGTAATTTTGATTACTGGAGATAAACCTCGAAAGCCACTGAAATTCATATCAGTAATGAAATTGGCTAGTTATTCAAGAAAACAGGAAATGGTGTATATGATTTCAGTAATCATTAACACTAAAGATAAGGAACTTCAGGATATCCCAGTAGTGTCAGAATACCCAGACGTTTTTCCAGAAGAATTACCTGGATTACCACCTGATAGGGAAGTAGAGTTTAGAATTCATTTAATTCCAGGTACTGCACCCATAGCTAAAGCACCATATAGATTAGCACCTACCGAAATGCTAGAATTGAAAAAGCAATTAGAAGAATTATTAAGCAAAGGATTCATACAACCTAGTTCTTCCCCTTGGGGTGCACCAGTACTGTTTGTGAAAAAGAAAGATGGATCGATGAGAATGTGTATCGATTATAGAGAATTGAATAAGGTTACGATTAAGAATCGATACCCACTACCTAGGATTGATGATCTTTTTGATCAACTGCAAGGAGCTAGGTATTTCCCTAAGATAGATTTAAGATCTGGATATCATCAGTTGAAGGTACAAGAAGAAGACATACCTAAAACTGCTTTCAGAACTAGGTATGGTCATTATGAGTTTACAGTCATGCCCTTTGGATTAACAAATGCCCCAGCAGCATTCATGGACATGATGAATCGAATCTGTAAACCATACTTGGATAAATTTGTAATTGTTTTCATCGACGATATACTTATTTACTCCAAAAGCCAAAAAGAACATTGTGAGCATTTACATGTTCTCTTAACTTTGTTAAGAAACGAAAGGCTTTATGCCAAATTCTCGAAATGTGAATTTTGGCTGCAAGAAGTACAATTCTTAGGTCATGTGGTAAATCACGAAGGTATCCATGTAGATCCTGCTAAGATAGAAGCCATTACAAAATGGAAAGTTCCACAAACAGCTATGGAGATAAGAAGTTTTCTAGGCTTAGCTGGATACTATAGACGATTTATCAAAGATTTTTCCAAGATAGCCATACCATTAACTAAGTTAACCTGTAAAGCTGCTAAGTTTGAATGGGGACCTAGACAAGAAGAAGCCTTTAAGATTTTAAAGCATAGGTTGACGAATACACCAATCTTAGCTTTACCCGAAGGAACAGAAGACTTTGAAGTATATTGTGATGCTTCAAAATTAGGATACGGATGTGTGTTAATGCAACGCAAGAAGGTAATTACGTATGCTTCTAGACAATTGAAAAAGCACGAAGAAAATTATACGACTCATGATCTAGAGCTAGGAGCCATAATATTTGCCCTTAAGATATGGAGACATTATCTGTATGGAAGTAAGTTTACTGTTTATACAGATCATAAGAGTCTAAGATATATATTTGGGCAAAAAGAATTAAGCATGAGGCAAAGAAGATGGATGGAGATGCTAAGCGATTACGACTGTGATATCCAATATCACGAAGGAAAGGCAAATGTAGTTGCAGATGCCTTAAGTCGTAAGTACCATGAGAAACAGAAACGAGTCCGTGCTCTGAGGTTACATCTACAAGTAGATTTAGTGGCACAAATCAAAGAAGTTCAGAAAACAGCAATCCAAGATGATGCTGAAGGAATGAAAGGTTACTTAAAAGAACTAGAACAAGGAAATGATGGAATTTGGAAATTCCATAAGAAGCGAATTTGGGTACCTAAGCAAGGAGAATTAAGAAATAAGATCTTAGAAGAAGCTCATAAATCTAGGTATACCATGCACCCAGGAAATAATAAGATGTACCAAGATTTAAGAAATAATTTCTGGTGGATAGGAATGAAAAAGGATATAGCCGAATATGTATCCAAGTGTTTAACTTGTTCACAAGTTAAGGCTGAACACCAGAAACCTTCAGGACTACTACAACAATTAGAAATGCCTGTATGGAAATGGGAACTTATAACAATGGACTTTGTTACAAAGTTACCCAAAACCAAAAGAGGTAATGATGCGATTTGGGTAATCGTAGACCGATTAACCAAGTCAGCTCATTTCCTACCAATGAAAGAAACCTTTAGCATGGAAAGGTTAGCACAACTCTACGTGGACGAGGTAGTATCCCTACATGGAGTCCCGCTCTCCATTGTATCGGATAGAGATAGTCGTTTTACATCTCATTTCTGGACAAGTTTTCAGAAAGCAATGGGAACTCGACTAAATCTAAGTACTGCTTATCATCCACAAACAGACGGACAGAGTGAAAGGACAATACAAACTCTAGAGGACATGCTCCGAGCATGTGTAATTGACTTTGGTGGTAATTGGGATAGCCATTTGCCATTAATTGAATTCTCCTATAACAATAGTTATCATTCAAGCATCGAAGCTGCACCATTTGAAGCACTATACGGACGTAAGTGCAGAACTCCAGTATGTTGGGCAGAAATCGGAGAAAGTCAATTATCAGGTCCTGAAATTGTACAAGAAACTACTGACAAGATAACTCAGATTAAGGAAAGATTGAAAACGGCTCGAGATCGTCAAAAGAGCTATGCAGACAATCGTCGTAAGCCTTTAGAATTTCAAGTAGGAGATAAAGTACTTTTAAAAGTTTCTCCTTGGAAAGGAGTAGTACGATTCGGAAAGAAAGGGAAGCTAAGTCCAAGGTACGTTGGACCATTCCCAGTGATTCAACGAATCGGACCAGTTGCTTATCGTTTACAACTACCAGAAGAATTGGCTGGAGTACATGATGTATTTCATGTATCCAATCTCAAGAAATGTTTAGCAGATGAATCCCTGGTAGTACCTCTTCAAGATGTAGAGGTGAACGAAAAGTTGAAGTTTATAGAGAAACCACTACAGATCGAAGATAGAAAAGTCAAGTTTCTCAAACACAAACGACTGGTGTTGGTCAAAGTCAAATGGAATTCAAGAAGAGGACCAGAATACACTTGGGAACTGGAATCGGAAATGAAGCGAAAGTACCCTCATCTATTCCAGTAAATCTCGAGGACGAGATTTTTCTTAAGGTGGGGAGGATGTAACAACTGTCACTAAAATCCATAATTAGGATGGTAATTAGCTATTAAGGAAACCCTAATTAAGAAACCCAAGTAATTCTGCGCTAACCCTAAAATTTCCAGAACAATCGGAATCAGGATCAGGGCCCCTAAAACTCAGGGGGGGATAAACCCTAGCCAACGATTATCTTCATAACTTTCAATCAAAATCGAATTTGATAAAACTGTCAACACAGCAAGCCTAGTTACACACGTAGCTACCCTATGAACATAGGTTACCACTCGCGTAGCGCGACGCCTATAGGGGGTACCCCTCGCGCTACGCGACGGTGTCAAATTTCGGGTATAAATAGAGGGGGTTGGGACTTGAATTCTGTCTTTGGAACGACGTAAATCCGAGTTACGTAGATCAAGTTATCACAGAAATAGTCCAACACACACACACAATTATCGAAACGCTGCCGCAATCAGGGTAATAACTCGATCGCTATTACGATTCAACGTCCGATCGATTATAACTATCCAACGATAGTCCAGGTGCTGCTCAATTGAGCTTGTACTTTGATTATTCGTCGTGATTTCGACTTGAATATTAGAGTGCTGTTCGAATTCGGACTATGCTCTGTTATTCGTTGTGAATCCGATTGAATTATCGAGTATTGCACTGATTAATCGTTGTGAAGGTTTAATCTCGTGAATTGACGTAATTGCTGTGTTAGTTACTAACCTGTGTGTGTGCATTGTGTTAAATTAGGTTTAAGCAAGGCTAATCAGTAGGCTTATATCTATTGCTCGTTAATCTGCAATGTGAGTCATTCTCTTTTTATTAACTGTTTTACAATACTCCAAATCATTTTTCAAAGGTTATAATTACAGGGATTAAGTCTTTGTAATCACCAAATTACAGCTGGTATGTGGGGTATTGTGCACATTACTATTTTTATCACTCTAGGTGAGTGAGTATCACTCTATGTGAGTGAGTATTACTCTATGTGGGTAAATAATTACTCTATGTGAGTTAACCGTCACTGTTGGGGCAACGGGACCCAATAGTGGTATGACCACAGTCACAGATCCGGTCGAGTGACAAATACCTATTCTTGATAATTGGTTGATAAAAACATTGTAATCGCTCTTAATACTGTAAATTATAACTAACGGGTCGTTTTAGAAAACAGAATGATTCACTCAGTATTTCCCCGCTGACAAAACCTTTTTCAAACATGTTTCAGGTGATCTGTGTGATCCAGGAAAAGTGCAGTAAAGCACTATCAAGCTCAGAGAAGTGGCTCAGTGTAAATAAACCAATAAAACGTGTTTTGAAAAATAAAGATTTCTGTGTGAAATCAACTTATTGTAAATTATGGGATTTATCCCTTAAACTTGGTGTAATATATTAAACGAGCATTTTACGGTGAAAAGATCCTGTTGTAAAAAGACTTCCGCTACCGCATTAATTAAATACCACGGGAACTGCCTCGCGGGCCCCGACTCCGTCCAGGGTGGGTCGGGGAGCCGTGACATAAGAGAAGGGTTAAAAGCGTCAACAATGAAAGTTAAGGCTTTCCGGATAGTAATTAAACTAACCGGGGACTTAACAGTACGGGTAAATGGCACGAGGCCCTTAATTGTAATTAACCGAGGGCCAAATCGCAAAGTTACCCCTTCGAACCCGAAAGGTCAGGTTATTAATTACCGAAGATTTAGTTAATGATTGCAAAAGATTTAAAAATCTTGGAAATCAGACCTAACGCGGGTCGCGTAAAGGTTTAGGGTAAGTTCATGCGGGCCGCGAGCCTCCTGTTAATCCGTCTCCTGACAAGAAGATTCAGGCGGCCCGCGTACAAGTTGCATGATCTTTCATGCGGGCCGCGTGAACCACCCAGATGCAGAAACTTTGGACAGACTTGTTGTTTGAACTTGTGAACGATCATATGTGCAATAAATGAAGCATGGGCGCCCTCTACTTGCCTCCTAGCACCAAGGGCCACCTGCTGAACATCCATGCTCCATTGTAGGTTGATGTGTAATGATCTTAGGTCCATTCATTCACTATAAAAGGCCATGCATTATGCATAAGTGAAACACACCTCAAAACTTACCTTCTGATCATTCTTGGAGCTCTCAAGCATTCCTCTATCATTCTTAGTCGTGCACCAAGCTTCTGTAAGTTGCCTAACCCTTTGTGGTTTCGTTTTTCCAAAGTTTTAGCCTAAAAGTCAATCCGTCGTAATTAACGATTGACTTTGCGATAAATCACGAATGGTCCAGTGGTTTGTTGAATCAAAGATAGTTATATAATGGTAATCATGTGGGCATTAAACCCCTAAAAGGGCACCCTCTGATTCCCACTCCAACTAGTTCAAATATCGAGTCAAATGTGCTTAGAAAAAGTCAAAAGAAATGTCATTTTTGCGATTTCTTGCATAATCTGTAATGTAGATGATATGTAACCATTTTGAACACTCATAAGACATGATAATAAGTATATAAACTAGTCAAAGCTTGTTTGATCGTACCATTTTTTCTGTTTTGACCCGGTTCGGAGCCGAAAGTCGCAAAAGTTTGACTTTTGCATTGACTTCAGTTCAGACCCGTTAAAGTTTGATTTAGATATGCCTTAGGACTCTCTTAGGACCAGGTTACATGATGGTATAACCCTCTGTGACCGGTTCGTTGTTTGTCCGAGTCTTTTACACATAAATGCTTAAAAGTTGACCGTAACGCCCTTTTTTTAAATTAAAATGAGAATTTCGGACATGTGAAAGGATCATAACCTTGGTTACTGATTTCTAAGCATGTCCCTAAAATTTCACGTCAGTCCGAGGTCCAGAATATGAGTTATGCTAAATAGCGCAAATTGCGAAACTTTAGTAATTAAATAGCGCAATTAGCATAACGCCTATCTAAACCCGGATTTCGACACCAAACCTTTTACTCACTGTTGTAAAATAATATTTTGGGATTTTTAAAGATTTTTAATTATTTTTAACCTGCTCATAACCTGCGGTTATGGCAACGGTTCGGTAAATACAGAATATGCCCTTTACGGCCATAACTTGAGTTCTACAAGGTCTTTTGACCCGATTCCAGTTGCTACTGATTTTAAATAATAAATAAAGTATTTTAGACTTTATAAACTGTTCGGGAAACTCAAATTTCCTGTAGAACTCTAAAACCTCTTTTATAATCTTTAAAAAGACCAAAATACCCCTACGGGGCATAATATGAACTTAAACTCGTTACGGGCATTATGAAAGGTATCCTACTGATACCACAACCTCTTTAAGGCATGTTGACTTAGGAAAACAGTGTAGGACTCCTACGGTTACCCGTTGCGCCTTTTGCGCGCACGGTTCGGCTTATGTAACTAGTTTACATAAATTAGCCGAAACGGGTCAAACCACATTGTTTGGACCCCAAAATCCAGAGTATGATTATTATACCCATATAAAACAAGTCTTCAAACTTGTTGGGCCAAAATCACACTCCATTCACGGTTTTCGCCTTTCACGCGATTAAACCATAACTATCCTTTGAAACTGACCGGTCTAAGCTACGGCAATTATAAAGACCCGTTAGGATTCTAATAGGTTATTTTAAAACCTCCGTCCAGAATAGGTGACCAGTAAAAGCTATCTGTGATTTATTCAATTAAGGGTTATACTTGCAAAGGTAAATACTTTTAACTTATTTTCCGTTATACGGGCTTGGGTTACGGTATCTAAAATACCGCTTGGTCGGGCAATTGACCCCAACTCATTAGTAGTTGGGTATTATCAATGTGACCCGTTTGAAAACTTGTTTTGTTGGCTTGATGCCTTTGGGGGCTTAATGACCATGTCCCGGATATCCTTGGCAGCATTTACGAATGGCCACGACCTTGACATCCCGGTGTAGGCGTACACCCGGCATTATGTCTATAATTATAAAAGTGTAGCCATTGGTTACCCGCCACGGTTTTATACTATGTGGTGTGTCTATTAAACTTTAACCCGATACGACTCGGGCGACCGAACGCATAGTAACATGTAATTCTTTACAAGATTTAATTATAAATTATCCCAAGTTATAAAGAGTTTGTGCCTTGAGCATTTAAACCAATTTTATTAAACATTTTCACAAAAGTGTCAGTTGAACGTATTTACCAGTGTAAACTGACGTATTTTCCCCAAAAAGACTAAATGCAGGTACTAGGCGTAATTGGCTGGGATTTCTCCTTAGCATCATTAGAAGTCTCGCAAGCTTAAGATGCCTGAAGTCTGTTGAACAATTACTTTTTGTTATTTCTATTCGATCCCCTGTGGATTATTATTTCAACAATGGTGATACATAGATATTACACTTAAAGTTGAAATATATTATCTTATTGCTTCCGCTGTGCATTTAAATATTGTGGTTTGACTATATTGTTGCCAACTACGTCACGGTAATCCCCCACCGGGCCCACCGGTGATACGCGTGGAAATCGGGGTGTGACAGTTTTGAAAGATAGAAAGGTGTAGAATCATGCAATGATAAAAAACGTACAAGAATTAGAGTGAAAACGTACCGGAGTTGAGAGAAATCTGAGAAAAGGTGAAGAGTAGGAGCTGGCCGGTTAGAACTTTCCAAAAGTGGAAATGAAGACAAGGACAACCCTATTTATAGGCTTCCAAAAGGGGAAAGTGGCAGCCGATCGGCCAGGAGCTCCGATCGAGTGGGCTGCTCGATCGGCTGGTAAGATGCTAGCCGATCGGCTGGCCTGTTCGATCAGGATGCCTCCTGTTCGATCCGCGACACACTTTGAGTATTTTGCGACGACTTTCGACGTTTCGATTTCGATGGACAATAGTACGAATACAATAGAGTTCCTAGTCAAATTACTTTCAGTCCCAATCACTATATCTAACATACAATCTTCTATAAGTCACGTTTCGATGTCGGTTTCGATTGTGTTCGATTGCTTTTCAAGTTTCGATTTGATTTTCGATTGATTTGCTTGAATACCACACCAACATAAGGTAAACACGCACAAGTAACACATAAGGCACACACACACGTATAATAATACCAAAATTCGCATAATTCGAGTCTCGAGTTCGATGATTGTTAGATCGGTTTGATTACTGGTTAGTTAACTTTATCGCATTGTTACTTCCTATCATTCACAGTCGTAGGTCGGTTCGCGTTAAAAACATCTGATTACTTCGATTCTTGCTGATTACAACACTTACTCCACATAATACAATTAAAACATAAAATAGACTATCTACAGTCAAAGAAAGTCAAAGTTGACTTGGACTTTGACTTTGACTTTGACATTCGAAAACACGGGGTTTTACAGCCTCCCCTTGTTTAGGGAATTTCGTCCCGAAATTAGGCTCGAAGCTGCACATCACCGTGCATCGTTTAACCAATTTTACGCTTCAGATCTATTTAATCAACTGTGGGTACTTGGCCTTCATGTCGCTTTCGAGTTCCAAAGTGAACTCCGCACCTCGTTTGCCTTCCCATCGGACTTTCACGATAGGGATGCGTGAGCGTCTGAGTTGCTTGGTTTGGCGATCCATGATTTCGACAGGCTTTTCCACGATGTGTAAGGTTTCGTTGACCTGAAGATCGTCTAGTGGTACGATTAGATCATGATCAGCAAGGCATTTTCGGAGGTTAGAGACGTGGAAAGTCGGGTGGACGTTACTGAGTTCCTCCGTTAGTTCGAGTCTGTAGGCGACTTTTCCGATTCTTTCCAGAATCCTAAAAGGTCCAACATATCGAGGCGCTAGTTTCCCTTTCTTGCCGAATCGGACTACACCCTTCCAAGGTGATACCTTTAGGAGTACGTAGTCACCAACTTCAAATTCAAGGGGCTTGCGTCATCTATCGGCGTAACTTTCTGTCTGTTCCGAGCTTTCACCAAGTTGTCTCGAATCTGGTGGATTTTGTCAGTCGTTTCTTGTAGAATCTCGGGACCGGTTAGTTGCGAGTGACCGATCTCGTGCCACACAATAGGCGATCGACATCTTCTACCATACAAAACCTCGAAAGGTGCCATTTGGATGCTGGCATGATAGCTATTATTGTACGAGAATTCCACCAATGGCAGGTGTTTGTTCCAACTACCACCAAAATCTATGACACACGCTCGGAGCATGTTTTCAAGAGTACGGATCGTTCTTTCAGTCTGTCCGTCGGTTTGAGGATGGAATGCAGTACTCAAATTAAGCGACGTACCAAGGGCCGCTTGAAACGTTTCCCACAATCGCGAAGTGAACCGAGCGTCACGGTCTGAAATGATGTCACAAGGCGTACCATGATTACGAATGATCTCGTCGGTGTAGATTTGGGCTAGTCGCTCCACCTTGTAGTCTTCCCGTATTGGCAAAAAGTGGGCTGATTTCGTTAGACGATCGACTATGACCCAAATACTGTCGTGACCTGATGGTGTGGGCGGGAGTTTTGTTATGAAATCCATAGCTATACTCTCTCACTTCCATATAGGTATCGGCGGTTGTTCGAGTAAGCCAGAAGGTCTTTGGTGTTCAGCCTTGACTCTTGCACAAGTTAAGCAGCTTCCAACCTAAAGAGCGATATCCCTTTTCATGCCCGGCCACCAGTACTTATAACGCAGGTCCTGGTACATCTTGTCCGCACCGGGATGAATAGAATATCGGGACTTGTGGGCTTCATTCATGATAATCTTTCGCAAATCGGTCAGTTTAGGGATCCATATTCGGTCCAGATAGTAGAATATCCCATCGGATTTGCTTACTAACTGAGCTCCATCATGATAGATTCTCTCTTTCTTCAATGTACGCTCGTTAAAGCAAGCATGTTGAGCTTCGCGAATAAGGGTTTTGAGATTGTGCTGGGCTTGGATGTTTCGGGTACTGAGCAAGTAACTCTTTCTGCTGAGCACGTCAGCAACCACATTCGCCTTGCCTGGGTGATAACGAATCTCACAGTCGTAATCGTTGAGAAGTTCTACCCATCGGCGTTGACGCATATTAAGCTCTCTCTGATTGAAGATGTGTTGTAAACTCCTGTGATCAGTGTAGATTGTACACCTATTGCCATACAGGTAGTGTCGCCAAATCTTCAATGCAAAGACAACCGCGCCTAGCTCGAGGTCATGGGTTGTATAGTTCTTCTCGTGGATCTTGAGCTGACGAGATGCATAGGCTATAACCTTGTCTCGTTGCATGAGAACACAGCCGAGACCAAGGTTAGAAGCATCACAGTAGACAATGAAGTTGTCGCTTCCGTCGGGGAGCGTAAGAATCGGAGCGTTGCACAGCATATGCTTGAGGGTTTGAAAGGCAGTCTCTTGTGCGTTTCCCCACACAAAAGGCTTGTCCTTATGCGTAAGAGCAGTAAGTGGCACAGCGATCTTGGAGAATCCTTCAATGAACCGTCGATAATAGCCCGCTAGTCCGAGAAAAGAACGAACTTCTGACGGGTTCTTAGGCGTAATCCAGCTTTTGACAGCTTCAATCTTCGCAGGATCGACATGGATACCCTGACTATTCACGATGTGACCCAGAAATTGAACCTCCTCCAACCAGAATTCGCACTTGGAGAACTTGGCATAGAGTTGGTTCCCCTGGAGTAACTCGAGAACCAAACGTAGATGTTGCGCGTGTTCGGCTTTCGATTTGGAATAAATCAAGACATCGTCGATGAACACGATGACGAAATGGTCAAGATAAGGCTTATACACACGATTCATCAGGTCCATAAAAACCGCGGGTGCATTGGTTAGACCAAAGGGCATAACTACAAATTCGTAATGGCCATAACGGGTTCGGAAAGCGGTTTTAGGAATGTCTTCCTCTTGAATCCGTAGCTGATGATATCCTGAACGTAGATCGATCTTAGAGAAGCATGCTGCACCTTGTAGCTGATCAAACAAATCGTCAATTCGGGGTAAGGGGTATCGGTTCTTGATGGTTAGCTTATTCAATTCCCGATAGTCGATGCACATCCGGAACGATCCATCCTTCTTTTTGACAAAAAGGACTGGCGCGCCCCAAGGAGAGGTGCTTGGGCGAATAAAGCCTTTTTCGAGTAATTCCTGGAGTTGGTTCGAGAGTTCCCGCATTTCGGATGGATCGAGTCGATAAGGGGCTTTGGCAACGGGGTTAGCTCCAGGAATGAGGTCGATGCGGAAGTCGATATCATGACTTGGTGGTAGTCTGGGAAGATCGTCAGGGAACACCTGAGGAAATTCACGAACCAATGGAACATCTTTAACTTCAACTTTCTTTTTCTTTCCCTTCTCCGCTACCACGATGTTGGCCAAGAAAGCTCGGTATTCCTTGCGGAGATACTTGCTGGCATGAATACACGACATAAGCTTGAGACCCTTCGACGCTGTTTCACCGTACACACACAATAAATCACCATTCGCGAGTGAGAATCGAATCATCTTCTCGAAGCATACAACTTCGGCATGGTTTTCGCGAAGAAAGTCCATGCCTATTATGACATCAAAGCTTCCGAGTTGCATTGGAATAAGGTCGATTGGGAAGATGTGATTGTTGAGTTCGAGAGTACAATCACGGAGTACTGAGTTAACGGCAATAGTTCTTCCCGTAGCGACTTCGACTTCGAATGACGAGGACAGATATGAACGCTTACGACTAAGGAGCTTCTCGAATTCAAATGATACAAAGCAGTTATCGGCTCCAGTATCAAACAAACATGATGCATAAATACCATTCACAAGGAACGTACCATTAACCACGTTGTTATCTGCCTGAGCCTGACGGGCATTGATGTTGAAGGTTCGGGCATGGGCTGCTTGCTGCTGTTGCTGAGGCTGTTGTTGTTGCTGCTGCTGGGGCTCTTGTTTAACCACCCTGTTTGGGCACCTGTTTGCAAAGTGGTTAGGGTCACCACATGCAAAGCAGACTCGAGCATTGACTGCAGGTGCTGGAGCTGCCTGTTGGCCTTGAGGGGCGGGGAGTAGAGCTTGGTTGACAGTAGCTTGAACTGGGGCTTGACGGGGACTATAGCGACAGTTCGCAGTGAAATGGCCGTAAAGGTTACAGTGAGCGCAAAAAACGAAAAGCTAGACCCACTGGATGATGATACGAACATGTCGGGCAGAGTGGGTGAGGGCCTGTGTATGCACGCTTTGCTGGCGGTGCATTGATCACTGGAGCTGAGCGAGGGTGCTGCTGCTGTTGAGATGGTACAGCTTGTAGAGGAGTGGCGTTTGTCGCGGCAGCACAGCTCTTGTTGCTGGAGCTGTTGTTGTTCTTCTTCTTCCTTGTTGATGACTTGGAGGATTGAGCAGATGAGTTGGTGGGTGCTGCAGTGGCTTGGTGCAGAGGCTTGGTTTGCTTATCCCAGAAACCAAACATTACCCGCTTGTCATTAATCTCAGCGGCTAGCAGGTAGGTTTCTTCGATCGTTGCTGGCTTGGCGGCGTGAACAAAGTCGGCTACACAGTCGGGTAGGGCTCGAATGTACTTCTTGATGGCTTGATCTGAGGTCTTGACTTGATCAGGACAGATGATGCTAAGCTGCTTGAAGCGAGCAGTGAGAGCAGCGTTGTCTCCGTCCTTCTGCTTGATTCCCCAGAATTCGTCCTCCAGCTTTTGGCGTTCATGAGGAGGGCAGAATTCGTCGGTCATAATTGCCTTCAACTCCTCCCATGTTAGCTCGTAAGCTGCATCATTTGCGCGCTTGTTTCGTTCGGCCGTCCACCAGTCTAGAGCACGGGACTGGAAGACGCCTGTAGCATTGAGAGTGCGGAGATGTTTAGGACATCCGCTCTGGCGCAGAGTGACTTCGACTGAGTCGAACCAGTGAAACATGGCTGTAGGACCATCTTCGCCAGTGAACTCCTTTGGTCCGCATGCCTTGAACTGCTTGAAGCTGAAAGCAGCCTTGCTTGAATCCTTAGGGTTTTCAACTCGGGACTCTTCTGACGTCTTGCTGGCATTTTCATACACCTCACTCACGGCTTTTGCCGCTTGCTTGGAGATGATAGCAGTGAGGCGTCGGTCTCTCTTTTCTTGGCGAGTACGTGGGGTTCGGTGTCCGGACGACGACATGGTCTGCATTAGACATCGTCACGAGACTCAACACAACGAAATCGAATCTCACCTCACATATAACACCTCGAAAATTCCTGTCCATTAGAATAAAGACACGTGTCATGTGTGACAGACGTGTCAGAGAAACCGGATTAAATAAAAAGATGTGTGGTAGGATTTCCAATAAAAAGGGCGTCATGTTATTTAAAATACCTCTGAACGACCCAAGGGCGACACGTTATTAAATCACCTCTGAGCGACCCGAAATTTTTATAAATCCCAAGATCCTTAAATCAATTAATGATCATCTCATATGACAACCGGTTGCTCTCAGATAAATAAAGTTACATCTTTATCAAGGACTTCGGAAATTATAGGTTGTTACTACTCCTAATTTAAATAAAACTCTTGTAAATAAGAATTGTTATAGCTTGGCCAAGTAATTGAGAGTCCAAGACTCAATTTTGAAATCTCCGTCATGTAACAAGTCCCTTTTTGAGTAAAGATTAAATGAGGAACATGTAAGAGGAAGTAGGGCATGCAATGGCTGGTCCAGGTGGCCCACATCTGCAAAAGAAAGTCTGATTTCGGAATAGTTGGAATGCATGGTCAAGACTTAAAAGTTTTCAAACTTTTGTCTTCTAGCCATCGCTTACGGACCGCAAGACCCCTGACTTACGGTCCGTAAGCAGGGTACCTGGGCATGTTCCGCAAGGATCGGTTACGGACCGCAAAGCCTTAGGCTTACGGTCCGTAAGGAAGGCACCTGAACCATGTTTTAGTAAGATCGGTTACGGACCGTAACCCCTGTAGCTTACGGTCCGCAAGAGGTCCTTACGGACCGTAAGGCCTCAAGCTTACGGTCCGTAAGACCGTCGCTGGCAGCAGCTTTTGGACAGCTGCCTGTTTAACCAGTTTAACCGACTCAAAACGTAAATTTGGGAATCTATGGGCTTGCTAGGCAGTAAATAGCTCCTTAGGGACACTTGGGATCATCCCTTTGCTACCCTAGACTTGCTTGTCAAGATCTTGGAGCTCCTAGTTCACTATATAAAGGGTTCAAGTGTGATCATTTGACACTTGCTAATTTGGAACTTGGGCTAAAGACTCTCTGGAGCTCCTCTGGTCACCAACTCATTTTCTTAGGCTCTCTAATCCATCTTAGGACTCTTGTAAGTGTCCTTAACCCTCTTTAATCCTTTCTAGCTTAGCTAATTAAGTAAAAGTCAAACCGTCGTAATTAAGGTTTGACTTCGTGATTAATCATAATGTGCTCTGTCAAATCACGAATTAAAAGTACCTTTAGGAAGGTAATTAAGTGGGTAACAAAACCTTAAAAGGGTGTTTCCAGATTCCCACTCTAAGCATGTCAATTGTCGAGTCAAAGTTAATCGTAAAAAGTCAACAGAATGCTTAATTTCAAATTAACGCATAATTAGCAATGTAGGTTGTATGTAACCTGTTTGAACATTAATATAACTTGGTAATAAGTATAAGAACATGTTCCAACATGTTCAACTCGACAATTTTCTGTTTAGACCCGATTCGGAACCGAAAGTCGCATAGTTTGACTTTCGCTTTGACTTTCAGTTCTGACCCGTTTTAGTCAAGATTAAGATTGCCTTAGAGCTTCTTTTGGACCTAATAGCATGTTAGTATATCCTCCTGTGATTATACAACACGGTTCATTAGATATCTTGATCATATGCATGTTTCCGTTAAATGCCCATATATTGACCATTATGCCCAAATGTCCAAAAATCATGATTTTTGAAAATATAAAAGGGTAGACAACTTAGTTACTGAAATATAAACTTGTCCCCAAAATTTGACATCATTTTGAGGTCTAGATTAAGTGTTATGCTCATTAGCGTAATTAGAAGCTTTCTTAGTAAATAATTAGCGTAATTAACGCATAACCTATTTAAACCCGAATTTTATATCAAAACTTTATACCCACTGTTATATAATAATATTTTGGGAATTTTAAAGATTTTTATTTATTTTTAAGATGAGCATAACTAGAGGTTTTAAGCTTAATTCGGTTTATGCCGATTTTGCCCTCTCGGCCATAAAATGAGTTTTACAAAACCTTTTGACCTCAAACCTTTTTCTACTGATTTATTATGTTAAATATGATATGTTGAGCCTTCTGGAAATATAAAAATATCAGCTTTTCTTTTAAAACCCGGAAATGGCTCCAAATTGCCTTTTTAAGCATTTTTTACGACATAGTATATGTCAAAACTAGTTTTTATACAAAAGGTCTAATACCTACTGATATATTTAGAAGAATTTCATATTTTAACAGTAAACTAGAATAGGAGCCCAGTAAAAGACGCGTGCATTTTTCTTTTGTGGTTATACTTGCTAAGGTAAATACTTTTAACTTATTTTCCCTTATACGGGCTTGGGGGTACGGTATATAAAATACCGCTTGGTCGGGCAATTGACCCCAACTCATTAGTAGTTGGGTATTATCAATGTGACCCGTTTGAAAACTTGGTGTTGTTTGTTTTTACCCCTTTGGGAGCTTAATGACCATGTCCCGGATATCCTTGGCATCATTTTTGGCCACGACCTTGACACCCGGGTGTAGGCGTACACCCGGTATTATGTCCATATTATTAAGGTATAAACGTTGGCTTCCCGCCGCGGACTTATACTAGTGGTGTGTCATTTAACCTTAAACCCGACACGACTCGGGCGACTGAACGCACAACAAACATGTAAATCTTTTACAAGTTTAACTTTGATTAATTATTCCCAAGTTATAAAATGTTTTGTGCCTTGTGCATTTAAAACCAAATTTTTCAAATGTTTTCAAAATGAGTCAGTTAAATTGTATTTACCAGTGCAAACTGACGTATTTTCCCCAAAAAGATTAAGTGCAGGTGCTATACGCAATAGGCTGGTTTCTCCTTAGCATCATAGAGTCTCGCAAGCTTTGGGATGCATATATCTGTTGAACAATTTCTTTCTCTTTATTTTCGATCCGCCTGTGGATCTATTTCGACTATTTGTGATACTCGATATTACACTTAATGGTTGAAATAAATCTATTTTCATTTGCTTCCGCTGTGCATTATAATTTGTATTGTTTGACAAATGATGATATCAACTACGTCATGATACTCCCCCACCGGGCCCACCGGTGACACGTGGAAATTCGGGGTGTGACATCACACCTCTACCATTATCTAAAGCTTAGAATCACGTCGAAGCACATATCACATAAACACACAGATTCACAGATATACCTAATCATGGAGCACAGAAGCACATAGAACACATAGGTCACAGAAGCACATAAGCACGTAGAGCATGAAACACAGAAGCACATAAGTACTTAGAGCACAAAACACAGAAATACGTAAATACCTAGGCACTTAATCACTGATGCAGTCAGAAGGCAGAAACCTATCATTCAAAGTTCGCGTGTCGTTCGTATAACGCATCGAATAGCATCGTATGGTATAGCCTAACTTAGTCGTATAGCATAACATCTCATGATATCGTCGATAACTGGATGTCGAATTGAGTTAGAACTGCAAATGCGAGTCATGTGTGTTGATTGAAATTGATAGCAAAATCGAATAACATCCCAAAACATAAGCACAAAACAGAGAAAACAGACATAACACAGAAAAGAATCAACGAGTCATCAGAGTACGCGGTTGCGGTTCTCAGAATCGAAAGACATAAGAGATAGATTGTCTGCGGCTACTAGACATCGACTACCCAAGGCAACTCGACTATTCGCAGTAGACTTGTCATCACTTTCGACTCTAGAGGTCGTGTTTCTGCCTCGATTCTTGGGCATTCCACACGCGTTCCCTAGATCATACTTGTGAGTTCAGGTCGTTGGAGTCCATCAAGGCCTTGGTGAGATAAATAAAGTCCAGAACAAACTGCCAAGGTTAGGGTTTCACCCCTTGGCTTGGCAATTTCTTCCTTGTTTTAAGAAAATTTTAAGGAGAATTTCTTCAAAATGGGGGTTTCACACCTGTTTTGGTATAATTCTCCTCGTTTGTTGGCGAAAATGTCGAGATGAAGGAGTAAAATCCCCATAAGTAAGGAAATTTAGTCGGGAGTTTGCGGTTTTCACACCTATTCCTGACAGAATCGTCTGACTTTTGTTGAAAATTTGAGTGTGGTGATAGTGAAGAATTACAAAGTAAGCACATAAACTTGGTCTGATGGTTCCTAACTACAACTACGCTAGTGTGGATCCATATCAGGAAGCATGGGATTACAACGCTAGTCACCCAGAGGGGCCTTATGGCGGCCTATGGACTACTGGCTACCCGACTTTTGGGTACCAGCATCCGCCACCTTCTCCACCGGTGTACCAGCCGCCACAACCACAGATAATTCCTCCAGAACGCCAGCAAGAAGTCCTTGAGAGACTAGACCGTTGTGAACGGGAAATTCAGACTGAGCGCAGACACAACAGAGGATTCTTCAAAGGACTATCAGATCTGATCAAGGGAAAGTCCAAAAGGAGGGACTACTGAAGATCCTTGTTATTTTTATTTAGTTGTAATTCAGTCCCTGCGTGGACATTTTGCTTCAGTATTCAACTCCTGCGTGAGCTTGTGGTTTGTATTCTGCTCCTGTGTGAGCAAGTTTGGTTAGTTAACCCCTGCGTGGGTTTGTTCTTGTTTCCCGCCCCTGCGTGGGCATTTTCATTTATTTTTAGTAGAAGTCCCGTTTGGGCAAATGTTGTTCTGATTTAAAACAATTTGTGGGATGTTTTAATTAAGTTTTCATTTTATTGCATGCATGAATTATGAAGATAAATGAAATATTTAAAGGATCTGCCATTATAATTAATTGGTAAAATCTAAAGTGAACCAAGACCTAGCCTCATAATTTATAAAACAAGGCCAAGATGGTAGTTCCATAATTAGGTTAAGATCCATAATTAACATCTCAATTTAGGACTATTATGCGTTAATTATTGAAGAATCTTGGAGGTAAAACCTAGCCTTTGTGTTATTGCAAAACCTGGCCAAGATGGTATAACCCATGTAATAGATTCCAATTATTAACATCTGTTAGTATGTTAATGCTCTTGGCAAACTGTGAATCAGTAAAGTCACACAGGCCATATATCATAAAGGGTTAATTTTAAATTCCCTTAAATTATTTAACCACTTCTTTGAAGTGAAGTGCCTGTGGGCAATAATTTAATGTCCTCCGTGACTAAGGACAGTGGTAGCTTATGACTCCCTGTTAATAGATGGTAACGAACTATGATTCAACCTAAAACACCTAGATGCTGTAAAATCTTGGTTATTAAATATCTTAACTGTCCTTGTGACTAGGCCTTATGTGCTAATAATAAGAGTATTATAGGATAATAACCACATCCTAATGTTTTAATAAATTAACCTAAAATGGCAATTTAAAACCTTGGTTAATAAAGCATAAAATATTATAATGAGCCTTTAAGTGAGAACCTTGCCTATCGATTATATGTAGCGTTTGAAGCTACATGGCCAGATCAGAGGAAGCCAATAGCCATCCGGTTGAAAACCGTGATGATGCAAAGTTCCTAGTGACTACTACCGAGTTGAAAGCAATTGTGAATGAAGCGGTTGCAAAAGCCTTAGAGCGGCAGTACAGTGAGTACAGTGAAACCCGCAGTAGAACTCTGTCTACACCGCATGCTAAACCAAAGAATCATTCTGAGATTCGCAACAAACCGCCACCTACTCCTTCCAAACCTAAGAAAGATGAGGATCGTCATTCTCAAATGAAAACAGTGTTCACCCCAAGAAGCTTGTGGTTGATGAAGCCCCACGTGCTAAGGGTTGCACGTATAAATACTTTGTGTCATGTAAACCTCGAGAGTTTATTGGGGAGAAATGGGCAGTTGATTGTATGACATGGCTTGATGAGATTGAGACAGTGGTAGACATCAGTGGATGTGCTGAAAAGGATATGGTTAAGTTTGCATCCCAGTCTTTCAAGGGTGAGGCTCTAGCCTGGTGGGGAGCATTGATTCAGGCCTCTAGAAAGGCTGCCCTGTATAGTATGTCTTGGGAGCAGTTTGTTGCTCTTATCAAGGAAAACTACTGCCCTCAGCATGAGGTTGAGCGTATAGAGTCCGAATTCCTATCTTTGGTTATGAAGAACCTAGATTGCCAGGCGTACCTCACCAGTTTCAACACCTTATCCAGGTTAGTTCCTTACCTGGTAACCCCTGAACCTAAAAGGATCGCGCGCTTTATTGGGGGTTTGGCCCTAGAAATCAAGGCCAGTGTGAAGGCCTCGCGACCTGTCACATTCCGATCTGTCACCGACTTATCCCTGTCTCTCACTCAGGATGCAGCGAGACAGAGAGCTCTAAGAAATGTGGAGTCTGACAAGAGGAAACGTGAAGATGATAATTCACGTCGATCAAATAAGAAGCATAGGGGAAACCGTGATGGTAAGAAAGGGTTTGAGACCAAGAGGAGTGAGCACCAGTCGGGCGATAGGCCCAAGTGCAAGATCTGTAGGAAGCACCATTTTGGGAGGTGCAGGTTTGAACAGAAATCCCAGTCTAAGATGTGTGGGATATGTAAGTCTTCTGAACACCGGACTCTTGAGTGCAAGAGGTTAAAGGATGCAACTTGCTACAGTTGCAACGAAAAAGGGCACATCAAGACCAACTGCCCGAAGAATGCCAAGAAGACAGAGGATGGAAAGAAGACCAACGCCAGGGTCTTTCAAATGAATGTTCAAGAGGCCATCCAGAACGATAACGTCATAACTGGTACGTTTCTCATTAATGACGTTTTCGCAAGAGTATTATTTGATTCTGGGGCAGATAAATCTTTTGTGGATAGTAAATTTTGTGAGCTGTTAGGATTGCCTGTTAAAGCCCTTAGTGCAAAGTATGAGGTAGAATTAGCAGATGGTACCTTAGAAACCGTCTCGACTGTGTTAGATGGATGTGCTATATCCATTAGGAACCACTCTTTTCCTCTATCCCTGCTACCCTTCAAGTTAGCTGGTTTCGATGTGGTATTGGGCATGGATTGGTTATCGCATAACCAAGCCCAGATCGTATGCAGTAGAAGGCAAGTAATAATCAAGACTCCATCTGGTGAATCTCTCACCATTCAGGGAGATACGCGTCATGGATTACCTGAGCAGATGTCTATGCTCAAAGCGTCCCAATGTTTGAAGAATGGTTGTGTCATCTATATGGCACAAGTAACCATTGATGAGCAAAAGCCCAAAATTGAAGATATTCCCGTCATATCAGAATACCCTGAAGTCTTTCCAGAAGAACTGCCTGGTCTGCCGCCAGACAGACAAGTGGAGTTCAAAATCGATATCGTTCCTGGAGCTGCACCTATTGCTAGAGCGCCTTATAGGCTAGCACCAACGGAGATGAATGAATTAAGAACGCAGCTAGACGATTTGCTAGCCAAGGGTTTCATTAGACCTAGTTCGTCTCCTTGGGGAGCACCGATTCTATTTGTCAAGAAGAAAGATGGTTCGATGCGCTTATGTATCGATTACCGAGAGCTTAACAAGGTTACCATTAAGAATAGGTATCCTCTACCCAGGATCGACGATCTATTCGATCAACTTCAAGGGGCAAGCTATTTCTCCAAGATAGATCTGAGATCGGGATATCATCAGTTGAAGGTTAAGGATGAAGACGTGCACAAGACTGCGTTTAGGACTCGTTATGGTCACTACGAGTTCCTAGTGATGCCTTTCGGGCTCACAAACGCACCTGCCGCATTCATGGATCTCATGAATCGCGTCTGCAAACCTTATTTGGACAAGTTTGTCATCGTCTTTATCGATGACATTCTCATTTATTCCAAGAGTCAAGCCGATCACGAGAAGCACCTCCGTTGTATTCTGAAGCTGCTTCATCAAGAAAAGCTATATGCAAAGTTTTCCAAATGTGAGTTTTGGTTAAGAGAAGTCCAATTTCTTGGACATGTGGTCAGTGAGCGTGGTATTCAAGTGGATCCCGCTAAAGTTGAAGCTGTCATGAATTGGCAGGAGCCGAAGACACCTACGGAAATCCGCAGTTTCCTAGGTTTGGCAGGATACTACAGGAGATTCATCGAAAATTTCTCAAGAATTGCAGCACCCCTAACTTTGCTGACTCGCAAGAATAGCAAGTTCAATTGGGGACCTAAGCAGCAAGAGTCATTCGATACTTTGAAGCAGAAATTAAGTAACGCTCCCGTGTTGACATTACCTGATGGGATTGATGAATTTGTAGTCTATTGTGATGCATCACACACCGGGATGGGTTGTGTGTTAATGCAGAAAGGCAAGGTCATTGCCTACGCTTCACGACAATTGAAGGTGCATGAGAAGAATTACACCACCCATGATCTGGAATTGGGTGCCGTTGTATTTGCACTAAAGTTGTGGAGACACTATTTATATGGTACCAAATGTGTGATCTATTCCGATCCCAAAAGCCTCCAACACCTGTTCAACCAGAAAGAATTGAACATGAGACAGCGACGTTGGATGGAAACTCTGAATGATTATGATTGTGAAATCAGATACCATCCAGGCAAGGCTAATGTAGTCGCAGATGCCTTAAGTAGAAAGGAGAGGGTAAAACCAATCAGGATCAATGCCAAAAGCATTGAGGTCAGAAACAGTCTAAATGAAAGGTTGTTAGCCGCACAAAAAGAGGCAGTATTAGAAGCTAACTACCCTAATGAAAAGCTAGGAGTAACTGAAGAGCAGTTATCCTATGGTAAAGACGGAATCCTGAGATTGAATGGAAGAATATGGGTTCCTGTTTATGGAGGTCTTCGTGATGTCATTCTTAAGGAAGCCCACAGTTCCAAATATTCCGTCCATCCTGGAGCGGACAAGATGTACCAGGATGTAAAGGCAAATTAATGGTGGATAGGCTTGAAAAAGTCTATAGCCACCCATGTGGCTAAATGTCTGACGTGCGCTCAAGTTAAAGCTGAGCATCAGAAACCGTCAGGTTTACTACAACAGCCTGAGATTCCCACTTGGAAATGGGAAATGGTAACAATGGATTTCATCACCAAGTTGCCCAAGACGCAGAAAGGAAATGACACTATTTGGGTGATAGTGGATCGACTGACCAAGTCAGCACATTTCCTACCTATTAGAGAAACTTTCAGTTCCGACATGCTAGCCCAACTGTACGTGGATAAGATTGTATCCCTGCATGGCGTACCGGTATCTATTATCTCAGATAGGGATACCAGATACACATCTCATTTCTGGGAGAGTTTCCAAAAGTCCCTGGGTACGCAATTGAATTTTAGTACAGCTTATCATCCTCAGACGGATGGGCAAAGTGAGCGTACTATTCAAACCTTGGAGGACATGCTTCGGGCATGCGTGATTGACCTAGGAGGAAGTTGGGATAGGCACCTACCTCTGATCTAATTTTCCTACAATAATAGCTACCACACCAGCATTAAGGCTGCGCCTTTTGAGGCATTATATGGTAGAAAGTGCAGAACACCCATTTGTTGGGCAGAGGTAGGAGACGTTCAGTTATCAGGACCAGAATTAGTCCTGGAGACAACTGACAAGATTACCCAGATTACTGAACACCTAAAAGTTGCCCGTGATAGGCAAAAGAGCTATGCTGATGGTAAGCGAAAATCCCTCAAATTTGAGGTTGGCGATAAAGTTTTGCTCAAAGTATCACCATGGAAAGGGGTAATGAGATTTGGCAAGAAAGGTAAGTTAAGCCCGAGGTATATCGGACCATTCGAGGTCATCGAACGTGTAGGATCGGTGGCTTACAAATTGAACTTACCAGAGGAGCTTAGTGGTATTCATAACGTGTTCCACATCTGCAATCTGAAGAAATGTCTAGCTGATGAATCGCTAGTCATACCGCATACAGATGTGCATATAGACGAAAGCTTAAAGTTTATAGAAAAACCTGTGTCGATTGAGGACCGACAGGTAAAGAAGCTTCGAAGGAAGTATGTACCCATTGTCAAGGTCAGATGGTAGGGCCGCAGAGGTCCTGATTATATGTGGGAGTTAGAATCCACGATGCAAGAGAAATACCCTCAGTTGTTTCAGTAAATCTCGAGGTCGAGATTTCTTTTAAGGGGGTGAGGATGTAACACCTCGAAAATTCCTGTCCATTAGAATAAAGACACGTGTCATGTGTGACAGACGTGTCAGAGAAACCGGATTAAATAAAAAGATGTGTGGTAGGATTTCCAATAAAAAGGGCGTCATGTTATTTAAAATACCTCTGAACGACCCAAGGGCGACACGTTATTAAATCACCTCTGAGCGACCCGAAATTTTTATAAATCCCAAGATCCTTAAATCAATTAATGATCATCTCATATGACAACCGGTTGCTCTCAGATAAATAAAGTTACATCTTTATCAAGGACTTCGGAAATTATAGGTTGTTACTACTCCTAATTTAAATAAAACTCTTGTAAATAAGAATTGTTATAGCTTGGCCAAGTAATTGAGAGTCCAAGACTCAATTTTGAAATCTCCGTCATGTAACAAGTCCCTTTTTGAGTAAAGATTAAATGAGGAACATGTAAGAGGAAGTAGGGCATGCAATGGCTGGTCCAGGTGGCCCACATCTGCAAAAGAAAGTCTGATTTCGGAATAGTTGGAATGCATGGTCAAGACTTAAAAGTTTTCAAACTTTTGTCTTCTGGCCATCGCTTACGGACCGCAAGACCCCTGACTTACGGTCCGTAAGCAGGGTACCTGGGCATGTTCCGCAAGGATCGGTTACGGACCGCAAAGCCTTAGGCTTACGGTCCGTAAGGAAGGCACCTGAACCATGTTTCAGTAAGATCGGTTACGGACCGTAACCCCTGTAGCTTACGGTCCGCAAGAGGTCCTTACGGACCGTAAGGCCTCAAGCTTACGGTCCGTAAGACCGTCGCTGGCAGCAGCTTTTGGACAGCTGCCTGTTTAACCAGTTTAACCGACTCAAAACGTAAATTTGGGAATCTATGGGCTTGCTAGGCAGTAAATAGCTCCTTAGGGACACTTGGGATCATCCCTTTGCTACCCTAGACTTGCTTGTCAAGATCTTGGAGCTCCTAGTTCACTATATAAAGGGTTCAAGTATGATCATTTGACACTTGCTAATTTGGAACTTGGGCTAAAGACTCTCTGGAGCTCCTCTGGTCACCAACTCATTTTCTTAGGCTCTCTAATCCATCTTAGGACTCTTGTAAGTGTCCTTAACCCTCTTTAATCCTTTCTAGCTTAGCTAATTAAGTAAAAGTCAAACCGTCGTAATTAAGGTTTGACTTCGTGATTAATCATAATGTGCTCTGTCAAATCACGAATTAAAAGTACCTTTAGGAAGGTAATTAAGTGGGTAACAAAACCTTAAAAGGGTGTTTCCAGATTCCCACTCTAAGCATGTCAATTGTCGAGTCAAAGTTAATCGTAAAAAGTCAACAGAATGCTTAATTTCAAATTAACGCATAATTAGCAATGTAGGTTGTATGTAACCTGTTTGAACATTAATATAACTTGGTAATAAGTATAAGAACATGTTCCAACATGTTCAACTCGACAATTTTCTGTTTAGACCCGGTTCGGAACCGAAAGTCGCATAGTTTGACTTTCGCTTTGACTTTCAGTTCTGACCCGTTTTAGTCAAGATTAAGATTGCCTTAGAGCTTCTTTTGGACCTAATAGCATGTTAGTATATCCTCCTGTGATTATACAACACGGTTCATTAGATATCTTGATCATATGCATGTTTCCGTTAAATGCCCATATATTGACCATTATGCCCAAATGTCCAAAAATCATGATTTTTGAAAATATAAAAGGGTAGACAACTTAGTTACTGAAATATAAACTTGTCCCCAAAATTTGACATCATTTTGAGGTCTAGATTAAGAGTTATGCTCATTAGCGTAATTAGAAGCTTTCTTAGTAAATAATTAGCGTAATTAACGCATAACCTATTTAAACCCGAATTTTATATCAAAACTTTATACCCACTGTTATATAATAATATTTTGGGAATTTTAAAGATTTTTATTTATTTTTAAGATGAGCATAACTAGAGGTTTTAAGCTTAATTCGGTTTATGCCGATTTTGCCCTCTCGGCCATAAAATGAGTTTTACAAAACCTTTTGACCTCAAACCTTTTTCTACTGATTTATTATGTTAAATATGATATGTTGAGCCTTCTGGAAATATAAAAATATCAGCTTTTCTTTTAAAACCCGGAAATAGCTCCAAATCGCCTTTTTAAGCATTTTTTACGACATAGTATATGTCAAAACTAGTTTTTATATAAAAGGTCTAATACCTACTGATATATTTAGAAGAATTTCATATTTTAACAGTAAACTAGAGATGAAAACTCAGATTTGCCCGTTTTTATCTTTTTAGCTTATGTAAAATTACCAAAATGCCCTTATGAGGCGTAATTGGTGTTTAAAATCATTTGGGACATAATTGGACATACCTTACTGATATTACAACATATTTGGTACATATCATCTCAGGAAACTTGCATATGACTTATATGGTTACTCGTTACGCACTTTCGCGTTCGGGTCGCCTTATGTGACTAGTTCACGCATATTAGCCGAAACGGGTCAAATCACATCATCTTAGTCTCTAAATTCAGAATGTGTTTGGTTTACCCATATTATACAAGTATCCAAGCTTGTAGGGTCCAAATCACATTCCTTCCCGGTTTTCGCATTCCTCGCGATTAAACCATATTTATTCTTTGAAACTAACCGGTCTAAGCTTAGGCTATGTTAAAAGACCCGTTAGGATTCTAATAGGTTATTATAACCTTCGTTCCAGAATAGGAGCCCAGTAAAAGACGCGTGCATTTTTCTTTTGTGGTTATACTTGCTCAGGTAAATACTTTTAACTTATTTTCCCTTATACGGGCTTGGGGGTACGGTATATAAAATACCGCTTGGTCGGGCAATTGACCCCAACTCATTAGTAGTTGGGTATTATCAATGTGACCCGTTTGAAAACTTGGTGTTGTTTGTTTTTACGCCTTTGGGAGCTTAATGACCATGTCCCGGATATCCTTGGCATCATTTTTGGCCACGACCTTGACACCCGGGTGTAGGCGTACACCCGATATTATGTCCATATTATTAAGGTATAAACGTTGGCTTCCCGCCGCGGACTTATACTAGTGGTGTGTCATTTAACCTTAAACCCGACACGACTCGGGCGACTGAACGCACAACAAACATGTAAATCTTTTACAAGTTTAACTTTGATTAATTATTCCCAAGTTATAAAATGTTTTGTGCCTTGTGCATTTAAAACCAAATTTTTCAAATGTTTTCAAAATGAGTCAGTTAAATTGTATTTACCAGTGCAAACTGACGTACTTTCCCCAAAAAGATTAAGTGCAGGTGCTATACGCAATAGGCTGGTTTCTCCTTAGCATCATAGAGTCTCGCAAGCTTTGGGATGCATATATCTGTTGAACAATTTCTTTCTCTTTATTTTCGATCCGCCTGTGGATCTATTTCGACTATTTGTGATACTCGATATTACACTTAATGGTTGAAATAAATCTATTTTCATTTGCTTCCGCTGTGCATTATAATTTGTGTTGTTTGACAAATGATGATATCAACTACGTCACGATACTCCCCCACCGGGCCCACCGGTGACACGTGGAAATTCGGGGTGTGACATCACACCTCTACCATTATCTAAAGCTTAGAATCACGTCGAAGCACATATCACATAAACACACAGATTCACAGATATACCTAATCATGGAGCACAGAAGCACATAGAACACATAGGTCACAGAAGCACATAAGCACGTAGAGCATGAAACACAGAAGCACATAAGTACTTAGAGCACAAAACACAGAAATACGTAAATACCTAGGCACTTAATCACTGAAGCAGTCAGAAGGCAGAAACCTATCATTCAAAGTTCGCGTGTCGTTCGTATAACGTATCGAATAGCATCGTATGGTATAGCCTAACTTAGTCGTATAGCATAACATCTCATGATATCGTCGATAACTGGATGTCGAATTGAGTTAGAACTGCAAATGCGAGTCGTGTGTGTTGATTGAAATTGATAGCAAAATCGAATAACATCCCAAAACATAAGCACAAAACAGAGAAAACACACATAACACAGAAAAGAATCAACGAGTCATCAGAGTACGCGGTTGCGGTTCTCAGAATCGAAAGACATAAAATCGAGAGATAGATTGTCTGCGGCTACTAGACATCGACTACCCAAGGCAACTCGACTATTCGCAGTAGACTTGTCATCACTTTCGACTCTAGAGGTCGTGTTTCTGCCTCGATTCTTGGGCATTCCACACGCGTTCCCTAGATCATACTTGTGAGTTCAGGTCGTTGGAGTCCATCAAGGCCTTGGTGAGATAAATAAAGTCCAGAACAAACTGCCAAGGTTAGGGTTTCACCCCTTGGCTTGGCAATTTCTTCCTTGTTTTAAGAAAATTTTAAGGAGAATTTCTTCAAAATGGGGGTTTCACACCTGTTTTGGTATAATTCTCCTCGTTTGTTGGCGAAAATGTCGAGATGAAGGAGTAAAATCCCCATAAGTCAGGAAATTTAGTCGGGAGTTTGCGGTTTTCACACCTATTCCTGACTGAATCGTCTGACTTTTGTTGAAAATTTGAGTGTAGTGATAGTGAAGAATTACAAAGTAAGCACATATACTTGGTCTGATGGTTCCTAACTATAGTCTAGGTCTCTAAGACAGCGACCCGGACTAGGTCGTGTCTACCCTAATTCCCTATAGTTATGGCTCTGATACCAATCTTTCACACCCCAACCGATGGCGGAATCATCGGGGCGCGGCACTGAGCGAAACAGATTGTCCAGAAGTTTCCACAACAACTATTATTACAAATTCAGTTAAATGATACGTCCCATACCGTATCCCAAATAAATAAACAAGTTATCATAGAAAGCAACTAGGCAAATAATTCCGTTCCGACAACTCAGATTCAATTATTATTACAGACAATTGTTTATTATTACTAGACTCCCTAGCCTCGATTTCATCACCACGCGCCTAAGCATCCTAGCAACTTAAGCACCTGTCACATACGTTAAGATAAAGTCAATACATAAAATGTAAAGGTGAGCACACAAGTTTGATAATAGCATATAGAGTTCGAATAGTTTACGCATAACCAGGCACGTACACAGAGGAAAACGAAGCATGTTAATTATCGACATGGGACCATCGGTACCAACGACTGCGGGTTGACCGTCCGAGACGGTTCGCAATACATGATTACCACCGTAATCCATGCAAGTAATTGTCCTTAACAACCCCCGTATGAACGGGTGTTGAGTCCAAACTATAGTACTATGTTGCTAAGGCAGGTAGATAGCACTCCACGTGTAAACATAATAAACAACATTCATTTAGTCAAGTAGCACATGCGAATGGTTAGCGTTCAAATAGTTTGTGTTTGATTGTGATTTGATAGGTAACGTATGTAACACCCAAAAGTGCTAAAAGCAAAAAGGGATCGAGTATACTCACAGTGATTGATTGTGGATTGAAGGGAGCGCTGAGAGTAAGATTAGTCTAAATAGTTCGATAGCATAACGATAAGTAACGTGGAAAAGTAAACAAGTGTGAATGGATCGAATGGGTGGTCGATCGAACGGCAGGTTCGATCGAACGGGCTGTTCGGTCGGCTGGTATGTCCGGTTGGACAGTCCTGTTCGATCGGCCGGCTGGCTCGATCGGCTGGGCCATTCGAGTGGATTGTTTCTTCCTCTGGTGTGTTTGTGTTTGAGGATTTGAACTTTTGAAGTTTTCGTTGTAGTATATGAGAACACTGAAGTGTTCTTACCTTGATCGATCGAACGGTTCGTTCGATCGGCTAGCTCACTCGATCGGCTAGCTCACTCGATCGGCTAGGAACTTCAGAATTAGTCCTCAACTGAATATCACTCGATCGGACAGCATGTTCGATCGGGTGGCATTCCAAACTACGAACGAGTTAAAAAATCGATCAAGTGTTGAAGAGTAGTATCTCATGATCCGAAGAGTAATGTTCACCAAACACAGTTCGGTCGACCATCTCTTCCTCAATACTATGCTTCATGAAATTTTAAAAGTGTGGGACCATGTGCTAGCCGATCGGCTGGCCCGGTCGATCGGCTGGTATGTTCGGTCGGCTGGGCTGTTCGAACAGCCTAGCCGTTCGGCCAGCAAGTCTGACCTGGTCGGCCTTTCGTCTAACACTTGGCTGTTTGATTATTTGTCATTATATCGAGGTAGTTTGATAACGAGTTGAACTATGACACCTTCGTTCTTACTCGTCTCTCCGGCTCGGACAGGAATCACCCAAATCCGTCCGTTGAGCGGTTCAGAACGTCGGCTTAGAGTTTAACCCATTGTCGGTGAACCTCGTAGATAGAACCCGAATCTTGAACCTTTTAACTGTTAGAATGACTAGTTAGCCGGTTCAAGCTCCGTTTCTAACGGTTTGAAGGCATTGAGTGTAAAAGAGTTGAAAGGAAGTTGGGATTTCTTCTTTCAATCCTTCACAACCTGTGGATGTTTAGATATTTGATAGATCTTAACTTATTTATGTAGAAATCGGTTAGATCTAGGCTATTCATGGTTGAATGAGGCCAAAGTTTGATGTTCTTCAAGAACACCATGATGACATCACCCAAGAACACTTAGATCTTGGTGATTTCACGGTTAGAAATCGAGTTTTGAAAGATAGAAAGGTGTAGAATCATGCAATGATCAAAAACGTACAAGAATTAGAGTGAAAACTTACCGGAGTTGAGAGAAATCTGAGAAAAGGTGAAGAGTAGGAGCTGGCCGGTCAGAACTTTCCAAAAGTGGAAATGAAGACAAGGACAACCCTATTTATAGGCTTCCAAAAGGGGAAAGTGGCAGCCGATCGGCCAGGAGCTCCGATCGAGTGGGCTGCTCGATCGGCTGGCAAGATGCTAGCCGATCGGCTGGCCTGTTCGATCAGGATGCCTCCTGTTCGATCCGCGACACACTTTGAGTATTTTGCGACGATTTTCGACGTTTCGATTTCGATGGACGATGGTACGAATACGATAGAGTTCCTAGTCAAATTACTTTCAGTCCCAATCACTATATCTAACATACAATCTTCTATAAGTCACGTTTCGATGTCGGTTTCGATTGTGTTCGATTTCTTTTCGAGTTTTGATTGATTTGCTTGAATACCACACCAATATAAGGTAAACACGCACAAGTAACACATAAGGCACACACACACGTATAATAATACCAAAATTCGCATAATTCGAGTCTCGAGTTCGATGATTGTTAGATCGGTTTGATTACTGGTTAGTTAACTTTATCGCATTGTTACTTCCTATCATTCATAGTCGTAGGTCGGTTCGCGTTAAAAACATTCGATTACTTCGATTCTTGCTGATTACAACACTTACTCCACATAATACAATTAAAACATAAAATAGACTATCTACAGTCAAAGAAAGTCAAAGTTGACTTGGACTTTGACTTTGACTTTGACATTCGAAAACACGGGGTGTTACATGGATGAAGTCATTACATGCTTGAGCTGTACCTGCGTTGAATGCAGAATTAACCCCTTCATCCGGTTTCCTCACCACATTGAAGTCACCCATAAGTGCCCAAAAGCCATTCCCAGACGCTATTAGATCTTTCAACTCATGCCATACCTCCCATTTTAAAGACGCGTCGTGTGGGGCGTATATATTAACTATGTTTAGGGTCACTTAATACTTCAATAATTGACCTGTGATCACCTTGTAATACCTTGATTTTTGCACTGATTGCCTTAGAAAAACCACTGGGTTCTAGAAACATATCAACCCACCCAACCTAACAGTTGCATCCACCATATTATACTCGAACTTAGACCGTCCCCAAAATTGATTGAATTGAATCCTTTCTGAATTGGCCATCTGTGATTCCTGTATTGCAATAAAGTGAATACTGTGAGCCGCCCTCAGACTTCTCACCCACCCCGCCTTCCCCAAGTCGTCTGCCCCTCTATGGACAAGAAATTCATGGGATCTAATTTAACACCTCTTCACCCTGAATAACTAACTCAACCTGAGCCAAACCCTCCTTTAAATCAATGCCCACGCACTCATTTACCTCCACTGTGAGTTGTACCTCCTGGTTCACTGCAATATTGGAGTTCTTGACTAATGTCGGATTACAGTTCACCAAATCCTCAAGACCCTCATTATTACCCACAGGACCTGATGGAAAAGCAGGCAAATCATTGTCCCTTTCACCTACTACAATGTCCACCGTGTCTGGTATATTCACCCCCGCAGCACCGCCGGCTTCAACCCTAATGACCTTCACTGGAGATTTTTGTTTACCGGATCTGGCACGTTTGGATCTCTTCAACGGAGTAACCCCAGACAAAGGGGATGTTGAGAGTCTACGCCTTCTCCTGGAGGAATGTTTTTTAGGAATGTCACAAGTAGATTGAGTGAAGTTGGATAACAAAGCCAGAGTAGTGATAACACTTTTCTGTCAGAGAATGTTGCCTATAACATCAAGACGGATACCTCAACTAAAGGTATGATGGAAGCATTATCAAACATGTATGAGAAGCCTTCTACAGGAAACAATGTTTATATTATTCGGGAGCTTGTATATACTAGGATGATGGAGAGTGACTCGGTAACAAATCACATCAATAACCTAAACTTGATCTTGTTTCGCTTAGTACCTATCGATATTATGTTTAATGATGAGGTCCAAGCCCTATTGTTATTATCTTTGTTGCCTGATAGTTGGTATGGAACCATAACTGATGTTACTACCACTTCAGAAATGAGTAAGTTCACATTTGCGAAGATGTAGGATCTTATTTTGGAAGACGATGCTCGATGTCGTGGTTCTGGTGAGCCTTTGAGCTCTTTGTTGAGTATAAAGACCAGGGTAAGAAAGAATCAATGGGGAAGTCGTCTAGGCAAGAGAAGGTTCTGAAGGATGTGGTATATTGGAATTGTAATGAAGATGGACACTTTAAGAATCAATTTTCGAAAAAAAACAAAGAAATTAACTCTATAGAAGACCATGGTACAGATGATGATGCATTAATATGTAGAGTGGAAAGCGGTGTGGATTCCTGAGTCATGGATTCTAGGGCTAATTCATTTCACTATTGAATTTGAAAGAAGGTAACTTTGGAAAGGTAAAATTGGCGTATGATGAGATACTTGATGTTACGGGTATGGGTGACATTATTTTGATGACTTCAGTCGGTTTGTGGACTTTGAAAGATGCCAGGGTTATTCTAGTTAATAGGTTGTTAATTTTAATCGGTCAATTGGATGATCAGGGACATGAAATTAAGTTTGGGAATGGACAATGGAAGGTTGTTAAAGGATATATGGTCATGGGCCGTGGTAGAAAAAGACAATCTCATTATACATGGCCAGTATACTGTCAGAAGGAAGTGATGTTCCCGATTAAAGAAAACAAAGTCAAGTTCACAAAATCTCGGGGACAAAAGAGGGTTTCTTTTGCAAGAGAGAAACCTATAGTCATGGGAAAGATTCAGGATACACGAGTTTGGAAGGTAAACCAGTCGGGGGACATTGTGACAACGGGAGCACAGGGCGTGTTTCACTTATAGTTTCATGGAGACAGTGGGTTAAAAAGACTAGCATTCCAACTGGAAAAGTCTTTCCAGATAATCTCTTACTAGTATTGGAGTGTGTGTGTGTGTTTAAGATTTTTCAAGATCCGATAATTTATTTAAGTAGAAGTCAGCAGGGATAGAGAACGAGTCACGAGTTGTGACTGATGAGTTGAGGCTTAGTGGGAGCTTTAACGTGGCTTCAAGTTAATAATTGAGAAGGCTGGTATAATTAGTGGTAAAGGAAGATTACAAGAGGTACAAATGCTAAAGACTAATGGGCGTTGTTCAAGCCTCCAAGTGAGAGATTGTTGGGCGATTTGGTGTGGAGATCCGATCAAGGGAGGGCGGCCGACCCACATGTTTTATTTTGGTAGTTAGGGTTTTAATTTAGCCAACCATAATTATCTCTATGTAGGTCTATGCCTAACTTGGGGATCAAGTTTCCTAACCCTAGATTAGTCTATATATAATGATAGCTTTCTACTTGTAATTCTTGGTGGTACCCAAATAATAAAAGAAATCATACTTGCAGCAGAGTGAACGTAGATCAACTGATCAAACCACTTTAAATCGTCGCGTTCGTTTTTGCTTTCGTGTGTGAGTGTTCAGTTACGTTTGTGTTCAATCCTAACAGTTCATTTGAAAGTTAGGTGTTTTTAGTAAAATTATTATTATTGAATTTTCTCTTTTTTTTTTTAAATTAAGAACATTTGCTTTCGTGTGTGAGTGTTCAGTTACGTTTGTGTTCAACCCTAACAGTTCATCTGAAAGTTAGGTGTTTTTAGTAAAATTATTATTATTGAATTTTCTCTTTTTTTTTTTTTAAATTAAGAACATACAAGTTGTTGATTTTTTAAGAAAATTGTGTGATCCAAACCATTGACTATTATGAGAGTGTGAGAGTTATAAATTCTTCCAATAGTATGAAAGCATATAAACTTCCAATCTTAAATTGTGTGATCCAAACCATTGACTATTAAGAGAGTGTGAGAGTTATAAATTCTTCCAATAGTATGAAAGCATATAAACTTCCAATCAAATGGAATTGAACAATCCTGATTTGGCTACAAATACTATCCACACATATTGCATTTCATAATCCTTTACCAAAGCTAACATATATAAGGATGGTCGAACTTTATCGCAACAAAAACTTGGCAAAATTTGGTTGAAGTTATTATCTCATTTTAGACCAACAAATGTAAGGTATGAAATTAATACAAATATGTTTCTCTATTATATCTAAGCCGGTGTTGAATCATGTCTATTTCATGTGGCCGGAAACCAAATCTTTGACCATTATTGTCCCTAACCTTTATAAACTTGGATTAGAACCACAAGAGTGTAGACTTCACCTAATCCTTCTAATATACTCGTGGCTATGAACTTCTTGATCTAATTAAGGTAATGCTTTTTTTATAAACAAGATGCCTAACAACAATAAAATCCTTGTCAATCAGACATGACAGTTTTAGCTTATTTATTTATCTATCTTATATTTGAATCCATTTATAATTTGTAACCTATTTGGTCATTTGGATTAAGTCAGTATCATCATATACAAACTCCGTAAAAACAACAATAACCATTCACATTATGTCACGTGTCATTCATCTAATTCATGTATATATGACATTTTTTGTATTTTATTTTAAAGTTGGTTTTTAAAAATTCTTAAAATTATGGAAACAGTTTCAAATTCATGTGCTGATTATACAAATTCATGTGTTACTTATATATGTGTTGGTTATGATTATATACGTATGTACTGCTGATAAAATTCATGTGTTGCTTATACAAATTATGTGCTGGTTATAATTGTGTACGTATGTCCTGGTTATAATTATATAGGTATGTGCTGATTATAGAAATTTATGTGTTGCTTATATGTGTTGGTTATACTTATTAACACAATTATAAAACTCTATTTTGCAACTTAAAAAAATGTCATTTAAAAAAAAAGAGCAGAGAAATATTATACTCATGTTAGAGATCAAAAAATGGCTGCTTCTATAGTATTGTTTTTTTAATAAAATAATAAAGTATATAAAAGTTATTTTAGTTTGAAACCAGATAGAATTAATAGTTAATGGAAAATGAGAAATGACTAAAACACTTTTAAATCTCATTAAATAATATAGTTATTGTTAGTAATGATCTCTAATAAATTTTAGCCCTCAATTCAATTAGTCAAGTAATTTTTATTGTTTTTAAATAAGACAAGGTTTGTATGTAATTGGATAAAAAAAATTAGTAAATTACAAAAAGGAAAATTGGTTTTTAATAAACCAACCTTTGCCCCATTGGTAAATAATAATCCTACCTACGTAATTAGTATACAATAATCCTACCTATCAACTTGTTGGTACTCAATGAACTTTCGTTAATTTTTTTTAACTGAAGTTAGTTTTTAAGTTTTATTTATTACACAAACAGTCCCTGTAGTTGTAAACCTAGCTATTTAAATGGCACAAACCCTAATTCCCTTCATTTTTTAATCAGACAAACAAAACACTGGCCTCTCTCATCTTCTCTACTCCCTTGATCCTCTGTCTGTCAAGCATATCAGCCGGTTGCTAGCTGCAATACCGGCGGCGGAGTTGTCGGCTCACCCCACACACACCCACCTGCAAATCACCCACCCCCTTCCTTTTCGATCTGTATGACGGCCGACCACTACCACCACCATCTGGTGGTGGCACGATGACACAGCAAGAGAGAGAGACGAGGCGGAGGTGGTCCGACGAGGACTTTTGACGGCGACAGCGCCGCGAGCAATGGCCGGCGGCAACGCCGCGGCGGCGGTGGCTGAGTTCTTTTGTCCGAAATTCCAATTTTGGTGGTCGTTTACTTGATCCGTCGGAGAACTCCCATGGCGGTGGTGGTGGCGATGGTAGTTGTTTACATCGGAAATTAAAATCGAGGAAAAGGAGGATTTTCGAGTTGTGTTTGTGATAAATCTGGAACTAGTACACATATGTATATATAAATTTAATTACATGGCCCTTGACGTTTTTTTTTTGTTTTACAAAATAGTTAAAACTAGTAAATTATAACTACAGGGTTGTTTGTGTAATAAATAAAACTTAAAAACTAACTTCAGTTAAAAATAAGAGTTAAATGCCATTTTAGTCCCTGTGGTTTGAGCTATTTTGCCAGTTTAGTCCAAAGGTTTCATTTTTATCCTGTGGGTCCAAAAAATGTTTCACCATTGCCATTTTAGTCCACTGGGTTAACTTCATCCATTTTTTCTGTTAACGAGAAGGGCAATTCGGTCATTTTATATGTAATTCTGTTAACTAGAAGGGCAATTCGGTCATATAAAATGACTGAATTGCCCTTCTCGTTAACAGAAAAAATGGATGAAGTTAACACAGTGGACTAAAATGACAACGGTGGAACCTTTTTGAACCCAGAGGCAAAAAACGAAACCTTTCGACTAAACTGGCAAAATGACCCAAACCACTGGGACTAAAATGGCATTTAACTCTAAAAATAATTAACGGAAGTTCATTAAGAACCAACATGTTAATAGGTAGGATTATTGTATACCAATTATGTAGATAGGATTATTATTTACTAATGGGGCAAAGACTGGTTTATTAAAAACCAATTTCCCTTACAAAAATAGCCTTGAAGACATATATGTATTATGGGATTAGGATCAAATACAAAGGATCCTAATTGTAAGAAGTGTAAGAAGGATTTATAGAGTGACAAGTGTCCAATAACCTAGAAAAACCCACTACACAAAAAAACCCCACTACAAAAAAAAAAAAAAAAAAAACTTAAACATCCACCACCACCAAAAACGTAAACCCCCCACATCACCCACCCTAAAAAAAAAAGAAATTTTTTTTTTTTTTTTTGCCGAGGGGGTGGGGGGTGGGTGTTTAGGTTTTTGGGGGGTGGGGGGGTAGGTTTTTTTTTTTTTTTTTTGGGGGGGGGGGGTTAGGTTTTTTTTAGGTTTTGGGGGGTGGGGGGTGGTGGGTGGGTGGGTGGGGGGTTAGGTTTTTGGGTGGTGGTGGGGTGGGGGTTGGTGTTTAGGTTTTTGGTGGTGATGTAGTGGGTTTAGTTTTAGGTTATTGGACATTTATCACTCTATAAATCCTTCTTACACTTCTTACAATTAGAAGTCTTTGTAGAATAACTTGACCCATGTATTATGTTCTATACAAATAGCCTTGAAGACATATATGTATTATGGTCTGACATTCAAATTTTTTGGAAGAAAATTATAATTCTATTTTGACGATTTTTGAAAAAGAAAATTATGTAACTATATTTTGGCATATTTTAGATGAAGCTTGTCATTATTTTAAATATAATTTCCACAAATACATGTATTCTAGAAAAGAGTATAAAGACTTTTAATTCCAAGTATAAAGACTTTAAATTCCACATATACATGTATTCTAGAAAAGAGTATAAAGACTTTTAACACATTTGAAGGATTTTTTTTGTGTTTTTCTACATATACATATATTTTTTTTTTTGCGAAAAATATAGAAGTATATTGTTTTTTTAATGATATTAACCTATTTATTTATACAATAATATAGTTTTAATCGTTTTTAAGATAATATGCATCTAGCTTTTTCTACCGTTAATAAAAAGCGGCTTGATGGCTATAAGAGATTCTACATCGTGATTGACGCGCAGTGGTTCGAAAACGCAAACCACACCCCACGGACCGGCACCGCGTTGTAAGGCTGGCCCAGCTAGGGGTGAGCGTGGTACAGGTATCAAAAGTACCCATAGAGAAAATCGACAAAAATGAGTACCAGTACCGAAACTGTTCGGTACGGTAGGGGAACAATATTTGAAGGAAAAATCGATATTTTACAGGTATCGTACCGAACCAAAAGTACTGACATCAAAAACGCCAAAAAATGGGTAGTGAATCGGTACCAAAAATTATTAGGTATGGGAAATTCGGTACCCATACGTTTGGTATCGCTACCAAATACCATATGCTCATCCCTAAATCAAGCGACGCGTCCGGCAGGCTTGGTCCATGACCAAAGACTTGGTCGGCATACCCTTTGGTGGCTCAATGATTTTACAGAAATAAAAAGCGGTTTGATGGCTCTAATATATGTTTCAAAACATACTAAAAGCAATTTAAACCTGCTTTTTAACTCTTTAATTTTATAAATAACTACTGTATAAAATTGATTATTGTCAAAGCAATAGATAGTGTTATAGTAAAAGTCTTAGAAAACCAATAAATCTTCTATGCATTTTATATTAACCATTAAACTTATATTTACACAAAAAATTACCATTCCTTCATTTCCGCCTTTCCCGGTTTTTTTAGACCATGGAGTAGGGATGAGCATTTCTTATTGAATACCAATAACAATTGAAAATATTGTTACTAATACCACTATTCATTTTTATGGTTTCGGTTTTGATATTTTTTAGTATCTTTTACACTACTTGTATCGTACCACCAATCCACTATAATCAGTACAGCATTCAGTATGTGTAAACTCATTTTCGATTTGCTATTTTCGGTATTGGTATGGTACCGATCTATGTAAGTATCCGGTTTCAATCTAACACTTCAAAGGAGATTCGTGATCAGTTTGGATGGGCTACTCGCTAACCTTGATATATCTAATATCTCTCTCATGCGATTAGAGCTACTAGTGTCCAACAGTAATATTTTAAAAATTGGGCCTCATCGGGTCTAGACTCTGGCCCATGTTCTAGGGAAAAGCTTGTCCTAAAAATAAAATAGTTGCCAAAAAGGGCCAGACTGCAGAAAAGTCGGGTTATTATTTTTTTAAAAACTAATATACTTCAGTTTGTTGGCCCAACTAGTCGAAAGTCGAGACTGGGCCGGTCCTCATTTTTCACCTGTTTTATTAAATATTTCATTATTTGTTATTAAAAGTTTGATTCTTTCATTTCATTATTTGTTATTATAAGTTAGATTTTTTCTCACATTTTATTTAACAAAGGAAGATTTAAATGAGATTTACGCATTGCACTTACGAGATCAGAAATTATATATACTAGGTTATAACCGCGTGTATTACATGGTTTTTATGACGTTTTATGGTGTTTTTACCCAATTTCAAAAACATCATAAAAATACTCAAATAAAAATTCCTAGTTTGCACCATAATTATGGTGTTTTTACCTTTTTCTAAAAACACCATAAAATTTCTCAAGTTTATACTCTGCTAAAAACACCATGAATTAAAAAAAACAGTTAACATTTCTTTTAATATTAATATAGTAAAAGTGTACTCGTATCGAAGATAAAAAAAAACGTTCGTCATTATAATATAAACATAAAAAAGAAAATAGTAACACATATGAAAGTTACGGACGTTCATAAAAGATGGGAGAAATGACATATGACTTGCATATGTTTTTTGTTTGGCATGTGAGTGGCATGTGTATAACTTTTTGATGATGTTTCCCTTCAGCATAGGTTAACACCAACACCACCTTTCAACACGAGATTCCTTCATACATTTTCTAAGGTTTTGACCATTATAGAATATCAAGGGAACTCATATTAAGTATAAAAATAACTATAGTTAAATGTCTGGTTGGTCTTTATGGTTTGTAGATTTGCACAGTTGGTCCTTAAATTTTAATAAGCTGATAATTGGTTCGGATGGTTGTAAAGTTATTACCCGATGATACAAATTTTGTAACTATAGTGGTCCTTACCAGCTAACACTGTTAAAATTATCATTTATATGAGTAGGAAATACCCATTTTACCCTTCTATAAATTATCAATTAAAAATTATATGTGTGTGGGGCCCACCCCAAAACCACCCCCACATCTCTTAAAACCTACAACCACCACCGTCCACCCTCCCATACTTTCGAAAGTTATACTTTAATACCAATCCAGAATCCGTTAACCTCTAATTAAATTAATAATCACAATCCCCAAAAGTTTAAATTTTGTATAAAAGTTAAGGTTTCATGGATCGGAGATGCAAATTCACAAAAAAAAAAAAAAAAAAAAAAACCCAGTTACGATTCATCAAATTTGATGCAATTTCATTTAACGATTGAATTATTCCAAGAGGCTTTTGGAACTCGTCCTTCTTAATGAAGGCTTCTGGTATTGAATCGATGTACTCGGTATCAGTACCGGTACCAATTTTTCCTATATTTCGGTATCGGTATCGAACAGATACCATACCCATCTCTAATTGATAGTTGAAAAAGGAGAAGTGGGGTTGGGGTGAGTTCCACATGGATTTAATAAATTTTTTTTATATAAGACTTTTTATACTCTTGTCTTTATATTCAAGGTTAAATACCTAACTTCACATGTATTTAACTGAAAATTTAACCACGTTGCTAGCTAAGTAACACATGTGTTACACTTTTATGACAATTAACCATCAGTTGAGCAACAATTGCTGTAAATCACATGAACCAACCACACACGAACTAAAATAACTAATAAAACCAATTTAACAATTTGATTTGGAACTTAAAGACTTGTTAGAACTCAACAGGAACACATCCTACCAATTTTTAGTTTGACTTTTTAATATCTTAAATCACTTTAATTTACATAATTTTTTTTTCATCTTAAACTACCTTCTCTCTACATGAACAACACCACTTTTGGTTATTTCCTTTTCATTTTTTTTTCTTCTCTTTACATGAACAAAAACCATTTGTTGCTTCCCTCCAACGATCTACAACCTACATATATGATTCGACACTTCTAGTTATTTTCTTTTTATCTTTCTTCTTCTCTCTACATGAACAAACAACCACTTGTTGCCACCCTCCAGAGATAAAAAATATCTGGAGGATTTCAATTAACCCCTAAATGAAGCGACGAATAGTATCAACCCGGCCCAACCACAGACCACCGGTCTCCTCTCCAAATGCGGCCGACCTAGAACTAGTTTGTCTAGCATATCAGTCCGGGTTTCAAAACCATAGCTAGCTAATCACAATCTTTACATTAAAGAAGAATGTGCTTGACCATTGATGTTAATTTTTCAGTTTTGACTTTTGAAGAGATCTTTTAAAATTGCATGGGCCAATGTCCTTTCCCTAGTTTTTTTTTTTCTTTTTTTAAGAGACTTTCTCATTATCCAACGCAGCCGAACCCGAAGACCAGGCCAGACCAAACAAACAAACAAACCTACATAATTACAAATTTACACCAATCGTTCCACACTAAGGAGCGAAAAGACGACCTATGCTTCAACCAAAAAAAACCCACGGATCTGACTTCACCTAAAACCTCTTCCGTAGGGTTATGAATATTAAATATAGTTGGTTGAGGACCTCCAATCTATACTATATAATAAAAGAAACCAATAAGTTGACACATGTCATTCATTGGAGCCATCTATTTTTCAGTTTTCTCGTCTCTATCTCCTACTTAATTATAGATAATTAATAGAGTAAACTGCCATTTTGGTCCCTGTGGTTTGGCCAGTTTTGCCACTTTAGTCCAAATCTCAAACTTATTACATCTGGGTCCTTGTGGTTTGCATTTTGTTGCCTTTTAGTCCAAAATTCAAAAACCCCATTTTTTTGACTATTACAACCTCCTATTTTGTCCTTTTGGTGCAGGGGCATTTTGGTCCATGTTAATTTATTATAACATTTCAATAATTAATAAATTCATCTTCAAGAACATCATCAAACTTCATCATCAAAACCCATAAAATCCAGAAAATCAAGAACATCATCTTCAAGAAAATCAAGAACCCAGAACAAAACCAGAAACCATCACAAAAATCAAAATACAGACAACAACAAATCAAAACAAAAACCGATTTGTAAAAAGAAACGAGGTTTAGATCTGTATCTTCAAGAACATCATCATCAAAACCCAGAAAATCCAGAAAATCAAGAACATCATCTTCAAGAAAATCAAAAACTGATTTGTAAAAAGAAACGAGGTTTAGATCTGTATCTTCAAGAACATCATCAAACATCATCATCAAAACCCAGAAAATCCAGAAAATCAAGAACATCATCTTTAAGAAAATCAAAAACTGATTTGTAAAAAGAAACGAGGCTCCAACAACAAATCAAAACTGCCATGGCTGCAAACAGAGGTTGCAAGCGCACTTGCCCTCCTCCGATTCTGCCACGCCAAGCTGCGGAAAATCTCAAATGTTGACCCAATTTTGACTCGGATTAGGTGAAATCATCACAGCCTCGTGGTGAATAAAAGGACTGGGTTCAAGTTTTGATCATCTTGTTTGTTACAAAATCACCCTCAACCACCTAAAACATTAACAAAATCACACATCATCATCCATCATCTTGATCCCTTAAAACTAACAAAATCACAGATCATCATCCATCACAAAATCACAGATCATCATCTGTCTCCCCTCCACCACCGTACACCCTCCACCACCGTCTCCCCTCCACCACCGTCTCCCCTCCACCACCGTAAACCCTCCACCACCGTCTCTGACCACACTGTAAAATCAGATTATTTACCTGGTTTTTTGCTACACCATCGTAGATCAAACATAGAAGGTTCCAGATCTGCTAAACTTCCGGCGGTTTAGGGTTTCAGTATCGGCTTTGACGGTGACAGCGGTGGTGGCGCTTTAGGGTTTCAGTGGTGGCGGTGGTGGAGTTCACGGTGGTGGTGGTGGTGAGAAGGGGGAGGAGGTGGCGGTGGTGTGGTGGTGCTATAGAGAGAGAGAAGAGAGAGAGGGGGAGGAGGTGGCGGTTGTGGTGCTATAGAGAGAGAGAGAGAAGAGAGAGAGAGAGAGAGAACTGATTATGATCATCATCATCCTCAATATATATTAAAAAAAAACCAAAACAAATGAAATTTAAATAATGACCAAAATGCCCCTGCACTAAAAGACAAAATAGGAGGTTGTAACAGTCAAAAAATGGGGTTTTTGAATTTTGGACTAAAATGACAACAAAATGCAAACCACAGGGACCCAGATGTAATAAGTTTGAGATTTGGACTAAAGTGGCAAAACTGGCCAAACCACAGGGACCAAAATGGCAGTTTACTCTAATTAATATTAATTAAAAGATATTTATAAAATTAAATTTAATATAAATTTAAAAAATTCGTATAGAAGATAATATAATCTTTTGAAATATTTATTAGATTTCAAAATTATTTATCTTGAAATTAACAAAAGATGTACACTAAATGTAAATTAATATAATGTAAAGAGTTAAATGTAATTTTAGTACCTGTGGTTTGGGCCATTTTATCAATTTAGTCCAAATGTTTTATAATACACAGGGTTTATAAAGATATAACAAGATATAACTTTTTATTGATTGGTATATAAAATTACATGTGCTCAACCCATACAATACATGAAGTTCTTAAAAATGTAACTTTTTTCATTATTTAATATATAAAATTAAAATTTACTCAACCCGTACAATACATGGGGTTCTTAAAGATATAACTTTTTTTATTATTTAATATATAAAATTACATTTATTCAACCCATGTAATAAATAGGATTTTTAAAGATATATTGTTTTATTATTTGGTATATAAAATTACATTTATTCAACCCGCGTAATAAACGAGGTTTTAAAGATATATTTTTTTATTATTTGGTATATAAAATTATATTTATTCAACCCGTGTATTACACGGGGTTCTAACCTAGTGTTAATATATAAAGTGTTTTTTTTTTTTTTTTTTTTGCTTTGCTAAGTAGACTGATATCCAATACGCGAACCATGTATTATAGGACGATGGTAGATACGATAGATTACAAGTGGTTTTAAACGTACAGTTGTAAAGATTTGTACACATCGTTGTAATCATACATTTAACTCATCCATCAAGTTAGATTAATTAGATGCACCATTGTAATGTAGGCAAGATTTATACTCATAGTTGTAATAGTACATTTAACTCATCCATTTTATTTTAGATTAATTAGATAATTAATCACCATTGTAGCTTTGTTTTTTTTTTTAACAAAATCTATTTTTTTATTATATAACAATATGTTACTCAAATTGAAAATATTAAAGGTTTAATTTTATGATATATATTTTTTTAAAACAAATTAGAAGTTATTCAGAAGCTATCTGAGATTAAAAAGATTAGTAGAAATAACGTAAAGTCATCTTTTTTCCATTTAAGCTTTTATTTTTGTTCCTTCTTGTTTGGATTTTGTCATCATCTCTACGAAGGGTAGTGAGCACATGTAATGACAATCTTATTCTTATATTCAATTGTAAAACTATAATCCAAACCTCGCCTAGTATCTGTCTTTTATATGTCAAGTAATTACCCGTCAGGTATCTAATATACCGTTTGTAAAAATTTAGATGTCGAGCTTCCCAAGAACTTCTTCTTACTATTTTATTTTTTATATTATTTTAGTAAGAGTAAAATACTCATAAGTTTATGTGAGTTGCACAAATTTTATCTTTTGTCCCCGACTATGAAAATTACGGATTTTGTTCTTGCAAAACATACTCATAAGTTTTCGTGATTTGCAAAACTTTATCTTTTGTCCGTGACTATAAAAATTACAGATTTTGTTCTTATGATTTGCAATATTGTCATGTTTTTGTACATAGAATTTTTAGTTTTTCTGTTAAATTTATAAAAATTTACTAGACCCTACCCCTTTGTATTGTCAGAAAACATCAATATGGTAGAGTGTCCACATAACCAACCACAAACCATCCCCCACCCCACCACCATCTTCTTGGTTGTTTTTTGGCGTCTTCCAATTACTATGTAACTTTCGTTTTCTTTTTCAAGAAATTCATTGAAAATCACCGTAGTCACCATCATCACGTGTATCACGTGTTATTAATAGTCTTGTTTCACACAACCGAATGGGTAAAGGATATAAGTGTCATTTTAGTTGGGTTTTTTTGTTTAAAGAGTTTTATTTACGTAGTCATATATTTAAGAGTTTTGGGTAAAGATTGAGTCTTTAAATAGTTTCCTGTTAAGTTGGTTAGGGTTACTTGTTTTTCAAAAAAAGTCGATGAATTGTTGGTCAATATCGTGTTTGTGTTTCTCTTTGACCAATTTTGGCCTAACATCGTTGGCTAGAACATACTCTTCTCTCCCCTTCTCAATCTCAAAAGACCATCAGACGTAACGATGACTCCACCACTCTTTTACCGATCGAGTTTTCAAATCAAGGGGTTTTCATATCGTTGTAGTGATTTCGATTTCTGGATGCCTTGGTGCGAATGTGGTAAAGCCCTCGAGACAGGGTCCATGATGTTTATCGAAAAGTGCCTCGCCTGTGGCTTTTAACGTATTAATATGTTCAAGCGCCCTCTTGACTTGTGTGTTTGATAAGCTCGCCGAAAAAACGAAGGATGGCCAGCGATGAAGCGGTTGCCAAGAAGAATAAGTTAGGTTGGGGGAGTAAGAACACCAATGTTTGAAAAAAAACAAATTTAATAAAAAGAATATAAGTCAAGTCTCTAAGTTGTCCACGTGGTCGGTGGACCCGCACAAACAATGCCACGTGGCTGACATTATGGCACGAAAAGGACATGTTCATTTGAAGGAAGTTGAAAATTCAAGGCAAAATTGCACTTTTCGTCCTTTATGTTTCAGGGTTTCTACAGGCGCTGTCCTTTAAGTTTAAAAATTACACTATATGTCCTTTATGTTTGCAACCTATAACAGGCGGTGTCCTTTCTTGTCAACCCAGTTAACTTTTGGTGTTAAAACCCCTCTTTGTAAAACTCTTTAACAACAGGGACCATATGTGTAATTTTTAAAACCCCACATCTTCTCCTTAATATATCTGGTAAAGCACCGTTCCTCTGTTCCACCTTCTTCTTCGCCACACAAACCAGATCCCGTTAAACCCCTGTTCTGATCAAGCCAACAACAGCCAACTTCACGATGCAGATCACGCTCTCTCTGATTTATCACAAATTCTGGCCAGCCAATAGCTTGGTTCTAGATCGGTTCGCGTAGGAACTTCGTCTTCGTCTTTGAGTCGGAACCCGGAACCTGGAAATTCACTTTCACACCCTTTCTTCTTCATATATATACACCACCATAAACCCTAAATAATTAAACTTTATCTCGCAGATCCATGTGAGTTCCACAATAAACCCTAAATTTCAAGTAATTAAAAATATAACTGAAAACAAACGGAGGTAGTAATAGATTACCGATTCAGATGAGAAGAAGCTGTGTGAAAAAGAGCCGCCGGAGGTGGATCTCCGGGACGGAATGCGAAGACCACGTGATACGCACCGCCACATATTTGTCTATGTGTGTATCAAAGTGTGTATCTATGTGTATGTATATATATATATATGATGTTATATATAGGCTGCTATTGGTGAACAGTGATAGGAAGAGAAAGGAGAAAAGGAGTGAGTGCGGCTTGCTATAATGAAGAAGATGGACTGGTACAATTGTTGGGTATTATGCCTAAATTGCCATTGCTTTGATGTATATTTTTCTGGAAAAAGAAAGAGAATGGAAAAGGGGAAGGATAAATTCTTTATTTTGATCCATTTAATCAAAGACTGAATCATGAACTTCTCAAATTATTGTTTAATTCGATTAACTATAAATATTTACATAAAAGGTCCCTCATGTTTGAAGTTGAGAGAGACAGGGGATTTTAACATTAAAAGGTAACTGGATTTATGAGAAAGGACACCGCCTGTTATAGGTTGCAAACATAAAGGACATAGAATGTAATTTTTAAACTTAAAGGACAGCGCCTGTAGAAACCCTGAAACATAAAGGACGAAAAGTGCAATTTAGCCAAAATTCAATGGTAATTTCAGGGCCTTAACACTAAATAGGGTATAAAATGTTGGCCTTTTATCTTAACATCTTCTTTATCATCCACATCATTCTCTATCATCTGCATATCCTTTTAATATACCCTTATGCGGGTTAGACTCCAAAGAAAAAAAATAGAGAAAACATGATCGATATTTTGCTAAATTTTCTTGTTACTTTGAATTAACTCAATATTATTCTTAAATACAAGATGGAACTGAAAACAACCCTACTGTAAACAGGACAATGTAGAACATGGAGACGTGTGATGAACTGATGATTGAAATAGCCTAACATGCATGCTAATGAAATACTGAATATGTAAACATGGATAATTGGACGCAGGTATGTGATGCAGATAACCTGGGTTGGGTTTCGAGGTTTTTTAGTCAAAATATTAGAGATTTTAGTGTGTATTTGGTTTATGGTGCAAATCAGGAACATAAACGGTTTACTGGTGGTTCGCTGCCGACCTAAATATATTCTTGCTCTATTGGTGCGACGTGCGAATATGCCGCCATGGCAAGCGGATTCCATCAAAACTCGGCAGAGCTTTAGCGTCAGGTGGTTCAAACACACACCTATTGCTTCATGGCTTGACGACTTCTGTTGATGGACATGAGTCAGTGTCGGCTAAGTTTACTTGCAAAGTGGTGCTTTCTCCAGGTGATTCAAAGAAAGATGCTTTAATTTTCTGGAGAGTGATGGAGTCCGTTTGCCATGGCAGCGGATTGGTTGGAAGAGTCGTTAGTGGCTAGAGCGAATCATCCATTTACCAAATCCATCTCATAAAAACACCATAAACCAAATTCAAAGGAAAAACTCTTATACTTTATAAAACTAATAATAATTATAACTTGTTGGGTTGCCTGTTGGTGAAATAAAATACTTTTCTACCTTTAAAAATGTATTAGACTCTTCATTCTCCCACATGTGAACCTCATAACAGACGGTTAATTCACATCCGTTAGACGCAGGCCCGTCACCACTCATTACTAGGACTATGTTGTCTTAACCGGGCCCACACCTGGTCGAGAGGGGCATTACGCTATCCCTGAGAAAATTTCCAGCCTCCTGCCACATGACAGGAGTTGCACTCTCCACAAGAGCCGACCCTATGGAGTAAATGCACTGTAGTAGAAAACTCGGGTGGGATCAAGGGTCGAACCTGAGTCCTTCCCCATCATTTCCAATGCATCAACCAATTGGGCTGGAATCATCAACCAACTCTTCATTCTCCTATGTGATTTATGATTACTACATTGTGTTCTCTTATGTTATTGTTAAAGCCCAAATAAGAGAACTCAACCCAAAATATTAGTTTGGTTGGTAAGAAAGTCAACTTGGTCTATAAACCCTACCCTTATTGTTCATACAACCGAACTGATGTGGGACAATCTCATACTTTGTCAACATCCTCATCGGTTATTACCATGTTGGTTACAGCTGGTACCCTCTAGGCCACTACTCCGAATTTGGCTTTGATACCATTGTTACAAACCAAACATGTGAACTCAACTCATAAGACTAGTATGGTGAGTGAGAGAACCTACTCGGGGATAGGCCAATCCACCGCTCTTTGTGTTTGTCACTGGTTTCGTCCTGCCTTGCACTCATTAGGAGAGCGACACCAGCTCTCAACCAGTGATGCGTTCGTCGTAGACACGACTATCCACGTACACTTCTTCATTGACAAAGAAGCCGGTCCCTGATAAAGTCCTGGACTAGCCAGTAAACCCAAGCATTCAAGCACAACCCATAGCATACCAATCTTCATATATTTGGCTCGTGACACTCTCCCACCACCATTTCATGCATGTCCTCATGCATGCTTGTCGTCCCATACCAGCTCGCACACTTGACAATGCATAATTCCCAAGTGTTGAGCATGATTCACTTTTAGAGGGTAGGACACATGGCAACACAACGATGATCTTTTTTCTTTCCGGTTCAAAGTAGTGCATCAGATTACTTATGTTGGAGCCAATGTTCGTTGGTAGTTTCCACCACCATTGCGTAACTATACTCTAAACGTTAAGTACACTTTGGTTAAGATTAACGTTCCAACGTATGCGAAAATCGACCTACTCTGATATCACTTTGTCAAGGGGTTAGTTTTCGATCCCCGTATAGCATCCCCATTTCCCCGGGGATAAGCCAGTCCATTCCGCTCTTTGTATGGGTCACTGGTTTCGTCCTGCCTTTGACTCATCACGAGAGCGGGCCAACTGTCGACCGGTGGTGCGTTCGTCATAGACACGACTAGGCACGTACATTTCTTCAGTGACACTGAGGTCGTCCCTGATAAAGTCCCGGATTAGTCAGTAACCCCAAGCGTTCAAGCACAACCCATATCATACTAATCTTCAAATATTTGGCCCGTGACATTGGTCTATAAACTCTACAAGCGATGTGAGACAAGTCTCGTACCTTGTAACGGTTTTAGTTTGTAACAGTTATCTACGTCTGGGACTTACCATAATCGTCTATGAAGCTTACTTTTCGAACCAAACCTTCCACTAATAATTTCTATATTCGCAAATCAGACCTTTCAACCAGCGGCGGATCTATGTGTATCCTAGGGGGTACACGGGCTATCTCTCAACTTTCTTGGCGGAATGCGAAATAACTCTAAATGTACGGTAATTTTCTTTTTTTTTTTTCCGATTTATGAATGTACGGTTAAAAAATATTTTGGCATACCCCTGAATTTTTTTCTACATCCGCCACTGCTCTCAAAATGTACCCATCGATTTGCTTCTTGACCTAATACTACCCTTTATTTTCTCTAGTCCAAGGATTGTTTGGATGTAATGTAAAAGATTTACATCTGCTGAAAACTAACGATTTTATAAGTAGCATCGACCAGTCCATACTTTGTTATGTCTTTTGTTGTTTCAATTGTTTGGAACATATGATATAAAAAATGAGTAATTGTATTCCTTTAATTCATTAGTATTACCAACTCAAATTAGTTTGTCAAGAACACTTGTTTTTCTAGCAACTTTAGTTGGTTCGTCTGTGGATAAAGTTAGACATGATAAGGACAAGAGGATGATATCCGAGGAAATTTCTTTAACATAAATGCTACAATGAGTGGATCTTATTATTTAATAGATACCTTAAAATATCTATATGGTAATCCAAAATATTTGAATACTTACCAAAAGAGTTACACATTTTAATTTATTGGTATGCTGTCTACCAAAAATACAATAAAAACTCAATAAGGTTTTTCACCTATATAATTACCAGGTGGAAAATAATTACATGTCATGAAAACACCTCTACCCCCAAAGCAAGTAACTCTAGCACACCCAATCCTCTTGGTCTTTCTCCACACAATTTGTGTATAATGTCCACACTCCCTTCCTCCACTGCAAGAATTCGAACCATACCTATACCACCTTTGCTCCCCTACCCATGCCATTGCCGCTTGAGCCGGTGTCCACCCATAACCGCTACCCCAAAATATATTTTCTCCAAACGGCCCGTTTGAATGCTTTAACAAGCAATCTTGTCGCCTCTGCCTAGAGTACAAGTCGGCGTACCTTGCAAGCCCCGCGTCCCACACTAGTGGCGGCATTCGGAGGGCGGCTCGAGCCTTGTTTTGAATAGTTAAGAACTGAGTGATGACATTGCTTTGTGTTCGAGTTTTTTGTTTTGGGGGTGTGAGTGCATTAATAGAGTTTGAAACGAGGATGTTAAGGATTAAAAACAAAATAATAAGAGGTGGTTTTGGAAGAAACATTGTGGATTGAGTTTTCAGGTTCATTTGAATTGGTATATAGTGTTAGATTTATATCGAATATTATAAAATTTTTAGTAAAATATATGGTAGTTGGGTTTGGAGAATTTAAGGCGCAAATGAAGGTGGCACCCATGTTCGATAATGATTACCATTTTGTTTTTTAGGGAATAAATTAAAGGGTTGAAATATAGCCGCTTTTCATCATTATTAACGGAATAATTTTGGTGAAACAAACAATTACCTAAAAAATAATAGAAAAATCCTTACCTTTTCACTAAACTAGTTTTATACACAGCGTCACCCGGCGCGCTCAACGAAACCGTTCTTGATTGTGATAATACGTACGTTTTATATTACTACTCACAACACACGATCACGCTAAACCGAATCATTCCTGGTGTATTTAATTAGTTTAGTTATAAATATGAAAAAGATGGAATTAACAGAGAGATAAATTGTGAAAAATCTTGAAACGAAAGTAACAAATAATGCATTAAACAAAATATTTATGCTAAAAGAAGGGTACATAAGCATGATTTCCAAAAGAGCCAAAAAGAACTTCATCTCCTGATCTCAAAACGCAACTTGTACTGTTAGGATCTGAGGCTCTCATGATTGTGTTTGTTTGTGTAATTTGAACAAATCAATAGATATGAATTAAGATTAAATGCAGCGGAAATGAAAACAAACTTTGTAAACACAATCAAAGGGAAAACAGTTTTGATAAACACATGCTTCACATTAAGTCGAATGATAACAGATCAAATCAAAAGATTACAAAGCATGCTTACAAACTAAACTCCCCCTCAGCCTGTTGCTCAATGGTTGATTGCACAATATGAAAGGATTGGATCAGAGGAGAAGAACTCACTCTTTCAATCAAATGTAACAGTACAGGGTACTGTTCCATTTATAGGCAAATCAAACCACTGAAGCATCTAAGCTGACGTCACCATGAAAGTGACATCTAACAACCTAACAACCTGTAACCACTGATACATATAACTACTGCTAGCTAAATACTGATACTATTACAATAGACAAAGTAAACAACTGTTTCTTCATTCCACTGCTTCATTCCAAGCAGGGCTTTGGTCTTTAGCAGCACTTGACTTAGGGCAGTTGATTCACGAGCAGCACTTTGTCTTCAGCAGTTGTTGTACATAAGCAGTGCTTAATGAACAGCAGTTGTAGTATACGAACAGTGGATGAGGGCCATCAGATGTTATAACCACTTTCAAGGGGAAAGTCTAATGTAAAACAACTGTTTATGATGAATCCACTGTTGTGAACCGGTTTTGGCTCTCATTATCTGTTCCTCTGATAGGGTTCAATCCCAACAATCTCCCCCTGGAACAGATAATGCCAAAACCTTTCATTATTCTTGGATCTTTATTGTCTCATCAGAAGTTCCCTAACTTGTCCTTTAAATTGTAGCTCAAAATCCATGGAACTTGTGTCAGCCTCATCCCTACACAGTGTAAGCTCAAGGAGATCTTGTAGATCTTCAACACCCAGGCCCAGTGCTTGTTCCCTTGATATGTGCTTAACTTCTCTATTGGATCTGATCACTGTCAATATATGGGTCTTTTGATCAGACATCCATTTTAGTATTTTTGAACCCAATGGGTTTCTTGGGAGAGGTTTATTTACTGATAAGTTGGGAGATTGTGGCCTTGTAAGAATTTGTTGATCAGTACTCTGAGCTTTTGCTAGTTCAGAGTTTTCAGCTTACATTTGTTTGAAGGCCTTTTTTATGATTTCATTTGCTGCAGCTATGTCTTCTGCAGTTTCCTGTTCAATCTGCTCTTGTCTTTTTCTTTGATCTAACTCAGTGGCTGAGACATCTGCTGATGTGATTAGTGGTTTAGGAGCGCTGATCCGTTCTGGCTCTTTGTGTTCAGGCTTCTGTGGTAAACTAGAATCTGTCATTCTTCTTTTCTTTAGCCTTTCATAAGCCTCATCTGTATACTGCTTTGTCCATTTTGCTATGGCTTTAGCAGTTCCCACCTTTGCATCAACCAATTCCTGCTTCTTTCTTTTGTATTCTGAAGTAAGCTTATCAATGGTCTGTTTGTATTTGCTACAATTTGGAGCTGTCCTTTTCTTACTTGGATCATTTTTGATTCTCTTGATTCCGTTTACCTCATGCTTTAGTGCAATGAGTGGCCATTCACTGAATTCTTCTTCTTTGGCTGGATAAAACTTTTCTTTCATGATGAATTCAAGATACTCCTTTCTCATTACCTTTTGTAGGGCAGCATCAGGTGGCATATTTGACATGTCTTTGCTCAGGTCTTTTGCATAATCTTCCATTTGTTTGACCTTAGTGAGTAAAAATTCCATTCTCTCAGAAATGGCTTTATCACCTTGATCTTTGCATTCAATTCTAGCTCTTATATCTGCTAGCCTGGCTTTGAGTTTTAGATACTCATTCATGTTTACTGGATTCCTGAAGCCAATGAGAGAAGGAAATCTACTTTTCCAAGGATCATCCACCGTATAGAATTGTTTCATCTCATCATTTACAGCTTCCAATTCCAGTGGATAACTTTCAGCAGCAGATACAATGTTTGCAGGGTTTACTGGTTTGGCCAGAGTTGGCGGAGTGGATGGTTGTGGCTTGATAACAGTGTAAGGTGTGGAGGATAATGGAGTAGGTGCTGGTATATCATCATTATTCTTCTGAAATTTCCTTTTTCTTGTGTAAAGCTTTTTGGGTGAAGGAGGTTTTGGTTGTGATGTGACACTGGCTTGTATGTTGATTGTAGAAATGGTGAGAGCAGTGGTGGATGGCTGGCAAACAGCTGTTGAAACAACTGGTGTTTCAACCTCTGTTGTCATTACAACTGCTGATGTGTCAGTAGATGTCTTCTGCTTTTGAGCAGGTGGTGATTTGATGGGTGGTGATGTAGTTGAAGTGATAGCTTTTGGTGGTGAGGTGATTTTAGGTGGAGGTAGGGCAGTGGTTGTAGTGTGTGTTGGAGTGATGGTTTTAACAACTGCTGAAACTACTGATGTACCAACAGTTGTTGAGACAGCAGGAGTTACATCAGCTGTTTTGGGTAGAGGTTTGGTGCTTGAAGTTTTTGAGAGATGGTTTAGAAGCATGCTTTTCTTTTTCTGGTTTAACATAAAGACCATTATCTATTCCCTTTTTCTTCCATTCCTTAATTTTCTGCCCCTTTTTGGCATTATCTGAGGGTAATTGATCAATGAAAAGAACATTGGAAGGATCAGTGCTAGTGGTATTCAAAATATGGGCTTTTATAGCCTTGATGTCTGCTTGGGTGTTCTAAACCTTGACTCCATCATGTTTCTCAGTTCTTGCACATATATTGCGTGTTGCTGATCTGCCATTTGTCTTTGTTTTTCGAGCAGGAGTTGAAATAAATTCCATAGCTCATTTGCAGCAGGTGCAGGTTGTGCAGGTGCTTGAGCTGGAACAGCAGTGGGTTGTACATTTTGAGCTATTAACAGCTATTGCACCCTATCATTTAATTCAGCAACAGACGTTTCAAGGTTGTCAATTCTCCCCGTCAATTCCTGATATTGTAAATCATCACCCAATTTAATGCGATCATCTGATTCCCCACCAGCAGTGGTTGTATCAATGTGTGAGTTAAGAACTGAGTCCCAAAAATCATTCATTGATGCCCCTTGTTCTTGGTATTGGGGTCTTCTTCCTTCAGCACTTGATAGCCTTTTGAAGGTACCAGTGGTCATAACAAACTCACTGGTGGTTCTCAGAGGTGCTATAGAAGGAATTGCCTTCAAGGGAGTCTGATTAATGTAACCACTGTCCAAGTGTAAATCAGTGGGTTCAACACTTGTAGTGGCTGCTCCACTTGAACTACTGTCAGGAATTACTTGTAATCCCTGCAGTGTAACCTCCTCAATTGTTGCTGGGATAGCAGAGGCAAGAGTATCAGACCCAGTCACTTGTGGGAGTGTACTCTCAGTGATAGGTTGTCACACCCCCCAAATACCACTTGCGGAAACACCGCGGGGTGTGTGAAGTACCAGGATCCAAGCCACCAATCACATTGAACTATAGCATATATTTAAATAAAAATTTCATTCATTATCGTAAAGTGTTACAAAACATTGAACATAATTCATTGTATACAGCGGAAGCATAAATCACTTATTAAGTGTTTCATAAATCAGGTGTTCAAAACCGTTAGATTTGTGTTGCGATTCCGTATATCTCGACCCATGACCACTCCAGCCTTCCAGACAACAAGTTCCATGATATAAACCTACTAACCTGCAAGCATGCAGACAAGTGTGTCAGACGACGCTGGTGAGTTCAAAGTTTTGTTACCGAGTTAGTTACCAGTTACGTGTATAAAACAGTTCAACAATTTGATTTGATGTTGTTATTAACTCGATTACCGAAATGGCTATAAGATGTGTTTACCCAACCCCAATGTCTCTATCAAAACATTGGCCATGCTTTAAGGAAATTAGTTCACGCCCGACCACCCTGGTACGGTGTGAGGGTGCCAAACCTAATAGCGCTATCAACTAATAACCTCGTTGCCTCCTCGGCAACTGTCGGTAGATGTAAGGGGTCTTATGTGATTGAAACTGAGTAATAATAACAAACATCCCAATAACTAGCATTCCTCCCTGGAACGTTACCCGATATCCCTCCCGGGATGCATGCTTGGAAAAAGAGCAGTGAACTCACCTTAGATGTGCTCGGTATGTTACGTTACATTACCCGTTTCCAATTAGCCAACCAAACCCTACCGTAGTTACCAAAAACAGTCAGTTCTGTGTATTCATTATTCACATATTCCTCGCACGCATTACTCAAGTAATAAACAACCAAGCACATACCATCGCGTAAATCATAGCAAGTATCCGGTTCATAGCTATGACACAAGTTCATGTTACACCGAAGCACACATCGAATGGTTCGGTTCACATTCAAGTAATCAGGTTAGTTGTAACTAAAATCATGCAACATAATAAGCCGATTGTTATTGTGTAATTATCTAACAGGCACACGAGTTCACATTACAGTTTCATGCCCCAAATAAACAATTAACGGTCTAGTAAGTTATTCCCGTAGGTATGCGGCCCGTGTGGTTCAGGCCTAATCAACATTAGGCCCAACCAGTGTTGTGTGTGTAACTAGGCTCAATGTGCAGCCCATGCCCATGGCAGCCCACTACCTTGGTGTGGTTCTCAACCGTTCCTGGCCCAATTAAACTAGTCCAATGATTACCTTGGTGTGGCTCCCTAGGTTTCTTGACCAATTACTTGAATAATTTCATCAAATATTAAAGCAACAGTTTGTATTTTCTAATTCACCACTTAATCAACTTCCTAGGTTCCTCATGGCTTATTAATAAAATTCTAACACACAATCCAATTATCCCATAATCCAATCGATTCTGCTATACATCTTGATTTACCAATTTGTTGTTTCATCACTTGTCATGCATATGGGTATGTAGATAGCTTTAAACTCATACAATCATCATAAGAGTTTGTCACAACAGTTAATGATCACCCACAACACATACTCAATATAATTATCTTCTAACCATTACATGTTAAATAGCTAAAAAAAGGTTAACATAACGTCGCATACAATCCCTAATCTAAACACGATTTGTATCCCCTTCCATATCGATGATCTTATACGTTCACAAACAACAACTACAATCTAGGCATGTAATTTACGAAACACAAAACACCACACAAGATTATTCAAGAAACTCAAACTAATGCATTAACATACTAACCGGAATTGATGAGATACAACTAGAAGGCTTCGATGAAGAGAGGGGGTTTCTTGTCGCGGCCCCGACCCACCCTGGACGGAGTCGGGGCCCGCGATGCAGATTTCAGTGGTACCCGTGGTATTTAATTTATGCGACAGCGGAAGTCTTTTTACAACAGGATCTTTTCACCGGAAAATGCTCGTTTAAGATATTACACAAAGTTTAAGGGATAAATCCCATAATTTACAATAAGTTGATTTCACACAGAAATCTTTATTTTCCAAAACATGTTTTATTCATTTATTTACACTGAGCCACTTCTCTGAGCTTGATAGTGCTTTACTGCACTTTTCCTGGATCACATAGATCACCTGAAACATGTTTGAAAAAGGTTTTGTCAGCGGGGAAATACTGAGTGAATCATTCCATTTTCTAAAACGACCCGTTAGTTATAAATTACAGTATTAAGAGCGATTACAATGTTTCTATCAACCAATTATCAAGAATGGGTATTTGTCACTCGACCGGATCTGTGACTGTGGTCATACCACTATTGGGTCCCGTTGCCCCAATAGTGACGGTTTACTCACACAGAGTATAATCACTCACATAGAGTGATACTCACTCACATAGAGTGATAAAAATAGTAATGTGCACAATACCCCACATACCAGCTGTAATTTGGTGATTACAAAGACTTAATCCCTGTAATTATAACCTTGAAAATAACTTGAGGTATTGTAATACTTACTCACAAACGGTGAGAAAACAATTTAAAAAGAAGAATGACTCACATTGCAGATTAACGAGCAATAGATATAAGCCTACTGATTAGCCTTGATTACACCTAGTTTAACACAATGCACACACAGACAGGTTAGTAACTAATACAGCAGTTACGACAATTCACGAGATTAAACCTTCACAACGATTAATCAGTGCAATACTCGATAATTCAATCGGATTCACAACGAATAACAGAGCATAGTCCGAATTCGAACAGCACTCTAATATTCAAGTCGAAATCACGACGAATAATCAAAGTACAAGCTCAATTGAGCAGCACCTGGACTATCGTTGGATAGTTATAATCGATCGGACGTTGAATCGTAATAGCGATCGAGTTATTACCCTGATTGCGGCAGCGTTTCGATAATTGTGTGTGTTTGTGAACTGTATTCGCTATAACTCAGAGCACAATTAGAATTTGAACGTCGAATTAAAGCACAGAACTAAGTCCCACTGCCCTCTATTTATAGCTGGAATTTGTCCTCCCTCGCGCCACGCGAGGAAGACCTGTGTACCCGTCGCGTGGCGCGACGGGTCTATTTCGTAGCCTAGGTTGTTTCGTGTCCCAGTAGCTTGGATGTGTTGTTACTTCAAACGAATTTTACTTCTCCAGCAAGTATTTCAAGATAAATGTCCAATAGGGTTTAACCCCCTTGAGTTTTAGGGGCCCTGATCCTGATTCCGATCATTACGAAAATTTTAGGGTTTATACGGAATCACTTGGGTTTCTCAATTAGGGTTTCCTTAATAGCTAATTACCATCCTAATTATCGATTTTCGTGACAGTTGTTATATCCTCCCCACCTTAAGAAAAATCTCGTCCTCGAGATTTATTGGAATAAATGAGGATATTTGCGCTTCATTTCTGATTCTAGCTCCCAAGTATATTCTGGTCCTCTCTTTGAATTCCATTTGACCTTGACCAACACCAGTCGTTTATGTTTGAGAAATTTGACTTTTCTATCTTCGATCTGTAGTGGTTTGTCTATAAACTTTAACTTTTCGTTCACCTCTACCTCTTGAAGTGGTACTACCAGGGACTCATCTGATAGACATTTCTTGAGATTGGATACATGAAATACATCATGTACTCCGGCTAATTCTTCTGGTAGCTGTAAACGATAAGCTACTGGTCCTATTCGTTGAATCACGGGGAATGGTCCAACGTACCTTGGACTTAGCTTTCCTTTCTTACCGAAGCGTACTACTCCTTTCCAAGGAGAAACTTTTAAAAGTACTTTATCTCCGACTTGAAATTCTAAAGGCTTGCGACGATTGTCTGCATAGCTTTTCTGGCGATCTCTGGCTGTTTTTAATCTTTCCTTGATCTGTGTTATCTTGTCAGTAGTTTCTTGTACAATTTCAGGACCTGATAATTGACTTTCTCCTATTTCTGCCCAACATACTGGGGTTCTGCACTTGCGTCCATACAATGCTTCGAATGGTGCAGCTTCGATGCTTGAATGATAATTATTGTTATAGGAGAATTCAATTAATGGCAAATGGCTATCCCAATTACCACCAAAGTCAATTACACATGCTCGGAGCATGTCTTCTAGAGTTTGTATTATCCTTTCACTCTGTCCGTCTGTTTGTGGATGATATGCAGTACTTAGATTTAGTCGAGTTCCCATTGCTTTCTGAAAACTTTTCCAGAAATGAGATGTAAAACGACTATCTCTATCCGATACAATGGAGAGCGGGACTCCATGTAGGGATACTACCTCGTCCACGTAGAGTTGTGCTAACCTTTCCATGCTAAAGGTTTTTTTCATTGGTAGGAAATGAGCTGACTTGGTTAATCGGTCTACGATTACCCAAATCGCATCATTACCTCTTTTGGTTTTGGGTAACTTTGTAACAAAATCCATTGTTATGAGTTCCCATTTCCATACAGGCATTTCTAATTGTTGAAGTAGTCCTGAAGGTTTCTGGTGTTCTGCCTTAACTTGTGAACAAGTTAAACACTTGGATACGTATTCAGCTATATCCTTTTTCATTCCTATCCACCAAAATTATTTCTTAAATCTTGGTACATCTTATTGTTTCCTGGATGCATAGTATACCTAGATTTATGAGCTTCTTCTAAAATCTTATTTCTTAACTCTCCTTGCTTAGGTACCCAAATTCGTTTCTTATGGAATTTCCAAATTCCATCATTTCCTTGTTCTAATTCTTTTAAGTAACCTTTCATTCCTTCAGCATCGTCTTGGATTGCTGTTTTTTGAACTTCTTTAATTTGTGCCATTAAATCTACTTGTAGATTTAACCTCAGGGCACGGACTCGTTTCTGTTTCTCATGGTACTTACGACTTAAGGCATCTGCAACTACATTTGCCTTTCCTTCGTGATATTGTATATCACAGTCGTAATCACTTAGCATCTCCATCCATCTTCTTTGCCTCATGTTTAGTTCTTTTTGCCCAAATATATATTTTAAACTTTTATGATCTGTATAGACAGTAAACTTACTTCCGTACAGATAATGTCTCCATATCTTAAGGGCAAAAATTATGGCTCCTAATTCTAGATCATGAGTCGTATAATTCTCTTCGTGCTTTTTCAATTGCCTAGAAGCATACGCAATTACCTTCTTGCGTTGCATCAACACACATCCATAGCCTAACTTTGAAGCATCACAATATACTTCAAAATCTTCTGTTCCTTCGGGTAAAGCTAAGATTGGTGCATTCGTCAACCTATGCTTTAAAATCTTAAAGGCTTCTTCTTGTCTAGGTCCCCATTCAAACTTAGCGGCTTTACAGGTTAACTTAGTTAATGGTACGGCTATCTTAGAAAAATCTTTGATAAATCGTCTATAGTATCCAGCTAAGCCTAGAAAACTTCTTATCTCCATTGCTGTTTGTGGGACTTTCCATTTTGTAATGGCTTCTATCTTAGCAGGATCTACATGGATACCTTCATGATTTACCACATGACCTAAGAATTGTACTTCTTGTAGCCAAAATTCACACTTTGAGAATTTGGCATAAAGCCTTTCTTTTCTTAACAAAGTTAAGAGAACGTGTAAACGCTCACAATGTTCTTTTTGGCTTTTAGAGTAAATAAGTATATCGTCGATGAAAACGATTACAAATTTATCCAAATATGGTTTACAGATGCGATTCATCATGTCCATGAATGCTGCTGGAGCATTCGTTAATCCAAAGGGCATGACTGTAAACTCATAATGACCATACCTAGTTCTGAAAGCAGTTTTAGGTATGTCTTCTTCTTGTACTTTCAACTGATGGTATCCGGATCTTAAATCTATCTTTGAAAAATACCTAGCTCCTTGCAATTGATAAAAAAGATCATCAATCCTAGGTAGTGGGTATCGATTCTTAATCGTAACCTTATTCAATTCTCTATAATCGATACACATTCTCATCGATCCATCTTTCTTTTTCACAAACAGTACTGGTGCACCCCAAGGGGATGAACTCGGTTGTATGAATCCTTTGCTTAGTAATTCATCTAATTGCTTTTTCAATTCTAGCATTTCGGTAGGTGCTAATCTATAAGGTGCTTTAGCTATTGGTGCAGTACCTGGAATTAAATGAATTCTAAACTCTACTTCCCTATCAGGTGGTAATCCAGGTAATTCTTCTGGAAAAACGTCTGGGTATTCTGAGACTACGGGGATGTCCTGAAGTTCTTTATCTTTAGTGTTAATGATTACTGAAATCATATACACCATTTCCTGTTTTCTCGAATAACTAGCCAATTTCATTACTGAGATAAATTTCAGTGGCTTTCGAGGTTTATCTCCAGTAATCAAAATTACTTCTCCTGTAGGGGTTTGAATTTCTACTGCATTTTTGTCACATAGGATTCGTGCATGGTTGGCTATTAACCAATCCATTCCTAATACTATATCGAATCCGGCTAAATTCATTGGTAACAGATTTGCAGAAAACTTATGGCCTGATAATTCTATTTTTCCTTCTTGCCAGATTTTATCTATGTTCACAGAATTTCCTTCTACGGTTTCAACTGTGAAAATTTGCCTAAGAGTGGTTAACGGTAACTTAAGAGCGTGACAAAATGAAGTATTAATAAAACTTTGGTTCGCACCCGAGTCAAATAATACTTTTGCAAATACGTCATGTACTAGGAACGTACCGGCTATCACATCTGGAATGAGTTCGGCCTCTTGAGTGGTTAGCTGGAATGCTCGCGCATTTCTCTTAGTTGCTCCTTCAGCTGGTTTGGCTTGGTTAACTACAGGTTTAGCTAACTTAGGACATTCAAATTGAAAGTGTCCCCTTTCTCTGCAGTTATAACAAACTCTTGTTTTCTTCCTGCAGTCTTCTTCCCGATGTCCTTTTATTTTGCAAAAATTGCAAACCATGTTGCATTGTCCATAATGCTTCTTTTTGCAAATTTTGCAGAACGGAGATGATGAGGACTGCCAGGTTCCTCTTTTCTTGGTATTACCCACCCGAAATCCTTGGGTAATCTTTTGAGCTATTTCCTTCTTGCGATCTTCTTCTCTTGTGCGCACCAACTCATCCGTTAGGGTATTAGCTAATTCTACTGCATCGTCAATAGTACGAGGTCTTGCGGCTTTGACGATGTTTCGGATTTCACTAATTAACCCCCAGATATAACAAGAGATAAGTACCGGTTCTGGCGAAGCCAGTGTTGGTACTACCCTTGCGTATTCAAAGAATGTCGAAGTATAGCCCTGACAATCTACTCCGGTCATACGGTGACTTAGGAACTTGTTTGCCATTTGTTCCTTCTCGTATTCGGGACAGAATTTTCTTTCAACAAGACTCTTAAATTCTTCCCAATTCATTGCATAGGCTACCCTTCTTCCTTTTGCCTGGAGGACCGTGTTCCACCATTCGAGTGCTCCTTCTTTGAACAGATTTGATGCATACATCACTTGATCCTCTTCGGCACATTTGCTTATTGCAATTACTGCTTCGGTTTTCTCTAACCAACGCAGTGTTGCAGTTGCCCCTTCGTTACCTGCAAATTCAGCGGGTTTGCAAGCAAGAAATTCTTTGTAAGTGCAACCAGACGTTGCAGCTTTCATTCTTTTAAGGAGTGGGGCCTGCTGCGGATCATGATTGTCATGATTGCCGCCTCCATTTATGCTGTTACTGCCGTTATCTTCTGGAATACGTTTACTAGGAATTAATTGTGGTTCGGCAGGTTTCTGAACAGCAGCTACAATTTCTGGAATAGCATGAGCTATCCCTTGGGCGATAAAGTGCTCGATATCTTGTCGAGTTATATATTGATCTTCCTGTTCTTGCTCAGATTGATTTACTTCATTAATTGGTTCATTGTTAGCGTTTTCCATCAGCTAATTTGGTAAAATTATTAGTGTCTAACTTATCAATGACAAAATTCTCATAGATAAATACATAGATTATCACAACATACAAGCATAACCAAAATTGTCGATTTCTCGACTTTTACTTTGTTATGGTATATTGTATATGCATCCATACACACCATATTTTACAGAGTTTTATTGCCCATTTTACAGAAGTTTTGAGTTACTATTATACAATACGGCTTTTGACGGTTCTAGTAACGATGCTCCCTCTCATCGTACTTCCAAGTTAGATGCTCCCCCATTTCCCTGATCTTATTTCCTGTACCTATCAGTTCTTCACCGAACTGACGGAGTTCAGCTAGGTTTTCATTACTCATGGGAGGATTTGGGATTGGTTCTGGGTCAAATTGTGGAAGGAAACTATAAGGACTGTTGACTATGTTTTGGAATTGCCAGTCATTGGTCCACCATTCCTCCATTTGACCTAATGGTCTGGTATGAACTAGTGGGTCTGGAATAGCTGGTCCTAGGTTTAGTGGGAATTGAGCTGTAACAGGATAAGAGAAAAGATTATCGTTGATAGGCTCTATAACATCACAATTATCCAGTAGGCGGTTTATTTCGTCCTGGAACGTGATTTCCTCAGATTGTTTAGAGCTTTCGCCAATCTCTATTCCCTTTTGTTTCAGATCTATTCCTATTTCCTTTTCGGGTGGTTTTGAACTTTCTCCCGTTTCTATTTCCTTTCCCTTGCTCATGATCACAGGATTTTCTATTTTAGGGAGTCTCCTAGTGGCAGGTTTCCTACGGCGTACTTTCCTCCACCCTACATATCTTCTCTTCTTTTTAGGTTTGGCTTTTTCCAGTGGTGGAGCTTGGAATTCCACAGGTTCTTCTATGTCAGCAATGTAACCAGTAAAGTCGTGAGAGACTTCGATAGGCACTGGATATAAGTTGAGATTCTGGAAGGCTTCCGACATCTCATTCATGCTGCATAGCATATATGCAAAATGCAATGTTAAAACTTTGGAACAAAGTTTAACAAACAAACACTGAAGTTTTATTGCATATTACTTTTTGTACAGAAATAACGGAAATAAACACACTGGGATTTTATTTATTTACGGGATTGTGATTTCTCTTACTAGACCCAACTTATCGGATATTTAGAGATTAGCATTTTCTGCTACAGTAGCTAGCATATAAAGATTTGCCCATTTCTCGTCTATTTTATCTTCCCAAGGTGTACTATTACCCAACTCTTGGACTTCTGGGTTGAACCTAACTCTCTTGGTTCGGGGTTTCTTTTTCTCCTGACTCTTTTTAAGTATCGAATCCCTTTTCTCTGGGGAAAGAGGATTCTCATAGTTTGCCTTGCGGACAAAAATTCCTTCTAGGTTTAATGGGTTTTTAGAAGAAGATGCCACATCTAGTTTGTGGTAGATAGCAGACAGCTTTCGCTTACCCATACTGTAACTAAAATAACCAGTTAATACAACATATAATCACCGGATAACAATTAGTAAAACTAAGCATTTGGACAAAATACTTAATTTAGGCTTAATCAGTGGCTCGATCAGTGGCTCAATTTAATTATTAGCTCTGATACCACCTTCTGTCGCGGCCCCCGACCCACCCTGGACGGAGTCGGGGCCCCCGATGCAGATTTCAGTGGTACCCGTGGTATTTAATTTATGCGACAGCGGAAGTCTTTTTACAACAGGATCTTTTCACCGGAAAATGCTCGTTTAAGATATTACACAAAGTTTAAGGGATAAATCCCATAATTTACAATAAGTTGATTTCACATAGAAATCTTTATTTTCCAAAACATGTTTTATTCATTTATTTACACTGAGCCACTTCTCTGAGCTTGATAGTGCTTTACTGCACTTTTCCTGGATCACATAGATCACCTGAAACATGTTTGAAAAAGGTTTTGCCAGCGGGGAAATACTGAGTGAATCATTCCATTTTCTAAAACGACCCGTTAGTTATAAATTACAGTATTAAGAGCGATTACAATGTTTCTATCAACCAATTATCAAGAATGGGTATTTGTCACTCGACCGGATCTGTGACTGTGGTCATACCACTATTGGGTCCCGTTGCCCCAATAGTGACGGTTTACTCGCACAGAGTATAATCACTCACATAGAGTGATACTCACTCACATACAGTGATAAAAATAGTAATGTGCACAATACCCCATATACCAGCTGTAATTTGGTGATTACAAAGACTTAATCCCTGTAATTATAACCTTGAAAATAACTTGAGGTATTGTAATACTTACTCACAAACGGTGAGAAAACAATTTAAAAAGAAGAATGACTCACATTGCAGATTAACGAGCAATAGATATAAGCCTACTGATTAGCCTTGATTACACATAGTTTAACACAATGCACACACAGACAGGTTAGTAACTAATACAGCAGTTACGACAATTCACGAGATTAAACCTTCACAACGATTAATCAGTGCAATACTCGATAATTCAACCGGATTCACAACGAATAACAGAGCATAGTCCGAATTCGAACAGCACTCTAATATTCAAGTCGAAATCACGACGAATAATCAAAGTACAAGCTCAATTGAGCAGCACCTGGACTATCGTTGGATAGTTATAATCGATCGGACGTTGAATCGTAATAGCGATCGAGTTATTACCCTGATTGCGGCAGCGTTTCGATAATTGTGTGTGTTTGTGAACTGTATTCGCTATAACTCAGAGCACAATTAGAATTTGAACGTCGAATTAAAGCACAGAACTAAGTCCCACTGCCCTCTATTTATAGCTGGAATTTGTCCTCCCTCGCGCCACGCGAGGAAGACCTGTGTACCCGTCACGTGGCGCGACGGGTCTATTTCGTAGCCTAGGTTGTTTCGTGTCCCAGTAGCTTGGATGTGTTGTTACTTCAAACGAATTTTACTTCTCCAGCAAGTATTTCAAGATAAATGTCCAATAGGGTTTAACCCCCTTGAGTTTTAGGGGCCCTGATCCTGATTCCGATCATTACGAAAATTTTAGGGTTTATACGGAATCACTTGGGTTTCTCAATTAGGGTTTCCTTAATAGCTAATTACCATCCTAATTATCGATTTTCGTGACAGTTGTTATATTTCTTGTCGCCGATCACCGAGAGTGCCAAGGGCGCTAGGGTTTACAACGCGTTGAGTTTTGTGAGAAGTGAAACACGCTACGCAAATATGGACTAATCTATAAGCCGGACCCTTAATGGGCTTCAAAGACATTTAGGCCAGCGACGAAACCCACATGGCGACAATGAAAGATATGTTTCGTTTACGGGGGTACATTTTTCGTCGAGCCCCTTACTCGCTATAATAAGTTTTATTTATAAGTTTTATTATTAAATGATCAACTATTAAACCACCAAACAATACTTATACTACAATCATTGGGCCGCAAACAACTATTTCACATGGACTGTCAGATCAAGTAACAAACAATATTCACTGTCTTGATGATAATATGAAACCATGCAATTCAAATCAAGTATCAATGTGTTGAAGTACTATTGGACCGATCTCACATGTTGAACATTAGCACATGGCTACTTTATTGAGCCAAGATATAACATGGCTGATCTCATATCATCACATGTAGTATAGATTTAATATTTCAACATATGATTGGGCCAATATAGATTTAATAACATGACCGATCTCATATGATTGGGCCGCTAATATTAGTTCTTTACCAAGTGTGTTATGAATACATAGTCATCCAAATAGACTACTCATGACACCATGTGCAAATTGTAAAACAAGTGATGGTGCGTAGGAGAAAGACCTTGAATCTCGGTTGTCACATAGGTGATTGAGAGGAACTGGTTTGTGTCTGTACTATATCAACTGCATGCAACAAGGGTAGTATGGATTGTGGTAATGAAATGGGTGAAGATATGGGTGTTGAAAGAGACATGTCCTTGGGATCAAGACTGAGGAAGATGGATCCAATTGGATCCAGAGCTTCATAATGTGGGGTCCCTGTGTCTACAACCTGATCCTTTTGTGAGGATGCAAGAGGAGTTTGAGGCAAGGGAAGAGATCTTTCTTCCATCTGTTGTGAGGAAGTAGCAGCAGTGGTTGTTGGTGACATTTGTGTTGTCACTGGCAGTGGCTCTGGGATCTCATCTTCCAGAGTTGCCTTTGATTTGGGTTTGGGGGGCTTTTTGGATGTTTTCTTTTTGGTCTTTTTGGTAATGGCAGGTGTGGGTTTCAAAGCAGTGGTTGTGCTGCTATGATCACCTGGAGAAGTGGGCTCAGCAGCAGATACCTAAGGAGCAGTGGTAGCTGCTAAATTCTGCTCAGGCACCTCTGCTTTTGTTTTTGTAGGTGTTAACATTCTAGTGAATGTTTCAGGTGTTAAACCATTTATTTGAAAATAAACACCTTGTTTGAGCAAATTTTCATTTTCTTTTCCAAATTTTCGTTTAAAATAGTAGCTTAGAAACCTTGGAAAAAGTAGAAATAATTTGCTGTCAACATTTTTTACCAAATCATCAAAGATCTCCTGCGAATAGTTATAATTTTCATTATGTAAAATGGCATAACCCAGACATTGGATCTTTAATGGTATTTCGTTAAAAGCAGTTGTTTTATTTGAAACACACATCAAAAGAGTGTGAAATAAAAACCTAGGTGTAGAAGGGAAGAAATCTTTTTGTAAGGTATCCTTTTTTGTTTGTTCTGCATACCCCTTTTCAGAAAATCAGTTTTTAACTCGTTTTTAGGAAAAGAAGTTTTACCTTGCTGATCATCGAGTTTAAAGACTTCCGAGATGGATTGTGGAGTAATTTGAATCTGTTGACCCTGTATGGAAGAGTTGATGGCTATGACGGTCTCGCCTTGTTTGTCAAGGGTAGCATTTTTCCAAAACTCTCTCTGGGTTTGTTGGTAAATTGGAGCATCTGCTGTAAGCAAAGTTTTGTACTTTGATGCAGACATGATGTCGATGATGGAATTGAAGGTGTGGGTGGTAGTAAGTTTTGTGAGTAAACCCAAATAAATGTGAGGGGATCTGTGTGGGATTTCAATGGGTTCAACGGCCATTTGAGTGACCTCTTTGGAAGATGATGATGATTTTGATTTCGTCATTTCGATGAAGAAGAACGAAGAATGATTTGAGATGGAAGGTTGGAAACTGCTTTGAGAAGAGAATTTTGGAATTCAATTCGACAGTGTAAAACCCTGTTTGGGGTTTTGGACAGGGTTTTATTTAGGGAAAAAGTGAATGCTGATGTGACAGCGGTTACAAAGATCTGATGGCTAGAAACTGACCACGTGTCAACCTCTGATGAGAAGATGAATAATGGAGGACAGTTGTTTTGGGAACCACTGATGGAAGAAGATCAGTGGTTACAACGGTAACAATATGAAAGCAGTGGGTGATTTTTACTATCAGTGGATAGTACATCAGTGGATAAAACACTGATTTTGAACAACAGTGCTTATCAAGAATATGAGAAAACAGTTGTTGACTTTCAGCAGTGGTCAGTATTTAGAAAACAGATGTTTGAGCACAACAGTAGTTAGGGGTAAAGAAATGGTAAAGATTTGAACAACTATTACATCAGCAACTGTTAGTGCAATCAGTGAATAAGTTTTTGACAGAAGTTTTGAGCATCTGCTTGTTCAGATGAGGGGAATGATTTTGTCTTGTGTAACCACAATATCATGTCCAACATCTGTTGATGGTGATTTACGAGATATCTGCAAGAATGCTGTTCTCAACAAAATACATCTTGGATGCAAATTGTCTAGATTTGTATGTCAGCAGTTTTTACAGGAATATGTATTCAAGGTTTCGCCGCATGTCAATTACAAGTTTTGAAGCTTTTATAAATTTCTGACAGTGGTTTACTACCACAGATGATGAAAACTCTTTTACAATGGCTACTCATTTTGAGTCATAATTTTAATTATGACATGAGTATCCAAGTATTTTAAGGTCTGTTAGCAGTCAATCTTTGATCTGTGTTAAAACAAACTTGAGTTTGACATGACCTTGACACTTGTACCATTTCCTTTTGATCTATTTTCAAGGATAATATCACCCAAAAAGAATGAGGGTTCTATATCCTGACAGGAGATTGGAACTTTTACTATCAAAAATAAGTAAAAGGGCAAAATATATCACTCTAAAGAAAAAAAATAAAGAATAATATATCATGTTTTATTTGAGGAAAATCTTTGCAAGAAAAACAATTAAAGGTTATTCTGAAAACAACATCAAAGAGGATCTGGCACATCTTCTAATTTAAACTCTTAATCACATCATTCTCAAGTTTTATGAAAATGGTCAATGATTTGAAATGCATTGTAATGACCACTGTTTGAGACCTTTTTCCTGTTAATTGATTGCAAAAATGAGGAGACATGTACACATAAGTTTTGAAAGTCCTGTTATAGACTTTGTTACCATGTGATGATTCTAAAAAACTTGTCTAGTCCTCTTATAAGTTTAATCACAGGTGATACTATTGTTACCTGATCTTACCTGAATCAATGAATGCACACAGTTGCTTGATGACCTTTGTTCACCCAAATTTGGACTCTTAAGTGTTTTACATTTATACTCTTTCCTTTTGACTTCAAAAGTTTTTGAGATAAACACACTTTTGAGTTTTTGTGATTTTTCTTCTTCCCTATTTACCCTTCCCATTCATAAGTACTAAAACACTCATCGGGAGATTTTTATTGAAGAAATACTTAGACCAGAATCATTTTACAGCAATATTTGGAAAGACTTGGACATTTTTGCACATGCTTATGTCAAATCTCACATTACATATGATTAATCTATTTTAACACTTAATTTTCTTAATGTGTTCTTAACAAGGTTGATTTGATCCTTTTTAACAGGATTCTCAACCTGTTTTTCAACACATAATATTTAATAACTAAAGTTTTAATTTCCCTCCTTTTTCGTTAACAAAAACACTAATGTTTTTACGAAACTAGGTTTTTGTTGACCAGAGGTTCACACCTTAGTATCAAAATTTGATGGAAACAACACAAACTCCATATCAACACTTGAAATCAATTTTGTAAATACAATGATTATACCATAGTTATCAGACACATTTCCAGATCTGAACACTATAAGTGGCTTATGCATGATATCACTTGTTATGAGAAGTTTGTGTGTCTTATAACATCTTGGTTGTTTTACAAAGTTTTTGAATAGCAACTTTGAACGTGCTCACTCGTTACTCTGTTTTTCAACAAAATACAATCAACCTTAGCATCAACAAATTTTGAGCTGAACTGTTACGTCAAATTGATTGTTAGATCGAATTTGACTGTCCAAGCTCTGATACCAATTGTTAGGATCTGAGGCTCTCATGATTGTGTTTGTTTGTGTAATTTGAACAAATCAATAGATATGAATTAAGATTAAATGCAGCGGAAATGAAAACAAACTTTGTAAACGCAATCAAAGGGAAAATAGTTTTGATAAACACATGCTTCACATTAAGTCGAATGATTACAGATCAAATCAAAAGATTACAAAGCATGCTTACAAACTAAACTCCCCTTCAGCATGATGCTCCATGGTTGATTGCACAAGATGAAAGGATTGGATCAGAGGAGAAGAACTCACTCTTTCAATCAAATGTAACAGTACAGGGTACTGTTCCATTTATAGGCAAATCAAACCACTGAAGCATCTAAGCTGACGTCACCATGAAAGTGACATCTAACAACCTAACAACCTGTAACCACTGATACATATAACTACTGCTAGCTAAATACTGATACTATTACAATAGACAAATGTAACACCTCGAAATTTTGTGTCCAATAATGTGTTAACACTTGTCATGAGTTTACACGTGGCATTAAATATTAAATAAAGGACCGAAGATGACAAACCTTGAAAGTATGTAAATTCGAGGGTTATAAATGTCAACGAAGGGTAAATATACTGTATAGTAACCCTAAACGATGCTCGTACCTTCAAACGAATAAATCATGGATCGTACGGGGCGAAACGCGGGAGAAAGTGAGAGATTACAAGCTACAGGGGTTAATTGTGTCAACATGTGTAATTTATTCCTCTGAGTGACCCTTTGACGAACCCGAGGCTTTGTAACAGTAAAATACACTCACTAGAATATACAATATAAATTTCGCGAAGTTCCGTTTTAAAACGAGAAAGTTATGATCAAATTCGTATGAGAGGGGTTAAAAGCGTCAACAATAAAAGTTAAGGCTTTTCGGATAGTAATTAAACTAACCGGGGACTTAACATTTCGGGTAAAAGTCACGAGGCCCTTAACGGTAAATAATCGAGGGCCAAATCGCAAAGTTACCCCTTCGAAACCGAAAGGTCAGGTTAATCCTGACAAAAGATTTGAAAATCTTGAAATTCAGGCCTCAGGCGGCCCGCCTGAGTGAAACAAGCAAGTTGAAGCGGGCCGCGAGCCACCTGTTGATACGGTTTCTGACATTAAGATTCAGGCGGCCCGCGTGCATGTAGCCTGAATCCTAATGCGGGCCGCGTAAGGACCCCAGATGCAGAAACTTTGGACAGACTTGCTGTTTGAGCTTGTGAATGATCATAGAGGCAATTAATTAAGCATGGGCGCCCTCTACATGCCCCTAGCACCCAGGGCCACCTGCTGAACATCCATGATCCCTTGTAGGTTGAGTTGTAATGATCCTATGCCAAATTTTTCACTATAAAAGGCAAGGCATTGTGCACAAATGAATCACACCTCAAACCTGCATTCCAACTCACTTCTGGAGCTCTCAAGCACTCTTCTAACATCCTAAGTCGTGCACCAAGCTTCTGTAAGTGTGTCTACCCTTTTGTGGCTTAGTTATTGCTTAGTTTAGCTTAAAAGTCAATCCATCGTAATTAACGATTGACTTTGCGATAAATCACAAATGGTCCAGTTGTTCGTCGAATCAAAGATAGTTATATGTTGGTAATCATGTGGGCTTTAAACCCCTAAAAGGGGACCCTCTGATTCCCACTCTAACTAGTCCAAATGTCGAGTCAAACGTGCTTAGAAAAAGTCAACAGAAATGCTATTTTGCGATTTCATGCATAATCTGTAATGTAGATGATATGTAACCTGTTTAAACACTCATAAAACATGATGATAAGTATATTAACAAGTCTAAGCTTGTTTGATCCGACCATTTACTGTTTTGACCCGGTTCGGAGCCGAAAGTCGCAAAAGCTTTGACTTTTGCTTTGACTTCAGTTCTGACCCGTTAAAGTTTTTTTTAGATATGCCTTAGGACTCTCTTAGGACCAGGTTACATGATGGTATAACCCTCAGTGACCGGTTCGTTGTTTGTCCGAGTCTTTTACACGTTTCCGTTAAATGCTTAAAAGTTGACCGTAACGCCCTTATTGATTTAAAACGAGAATTTCGGACACGTGAAAGAATCATAACCTCAGTTACTGATTTCTAAGCATGTCCCTAAAATTTCACGTCAATCCGAGGTCTAGAATAGGAGTTATGCTAAATAGCGCAAATTACGGAAACTTTAGTAATTTAATAGCGCAATTAGCATAACGCCTATCTAAACCCGGATTTCGACACCAAACCTTTTACTCACTGTTGTAAAATAATATTTTGGATTTTTAAAGATTTTTAATTATTTTTAACCTGCTCATAACCTGCGGTTATGGCAACGGTTTGATAAATACCGAATATACCCTTTTCGGCCATAACTTGAGTTCTACAAGGTCTTTTGACCCGATTCCAGTTGCTACTGATTTTAATTAATAAATAAAGTATTTTAGACTTTATAAACTGTTTGGGAAACTCAGATTTCCTGTAGAACTCTGAAACCTCTTTTATAATCTTTAAAAAGACCGAAATACCCCTACGGGGCATAATATGAACTTAAACTCGTTACGGGCATTATGGAAGGTATCCTACTGATACCACAACCTCTTTAAAGTATATTGACTTAGGAAACCAGTGTAGGACTCTTACGGTTACCCGTTACGCCTTTTGCGCGCACGGTTCGGCTTATGTAACTAGTTTACATAAACTAGCCGAAACGGGTCAAACCATATTGTTTTGACCCCAAAATATAGAGTGTGATTATTATACCCCTATAAAACAAGTCTTCAAACTTGTTGGGTCAGAATCACATTCCATTCCCGGTTTTCGCCTTTCACGCGATTAAACCGTATCTATCCTTTGAAACTGACCGGTCTATGCTACGGCTAGATTAAAGACCCGTTAGGATTCTAATAGGTTAATTTAAACCTTCGTTCCAGATTAGGGGACCAGTAAAAGCTATCTGCAATTTATTTCAATTAAGGAATTATACTTGCAAAGGTAAATACTTTTAACTTATTTTCCGTTATACGGGCTTGGGTTACGGTATTTAAAATACTGCTTGGTCGGGCAATTGACCCCAACTCATTAGTAGTAGGGTATTATCAATGTGACCCATTTAAAAACTTGTTTTGTTGGCTTTACTCCTTTGGGAGCTTAATGACCATGTCCCAGATATCCTTGGCATCATTTTACGAAATGGCCACTACCTTGACATCCGGGTGTAGGCGTACACCCGAAATTGTGTCTATATTAATTAAAGGTATAACCGTTGGTTTCCCGCCACGGCTTTACGCTTTGTGGCGTGTCAATTAACCTTTAACCCGGCACGACCCGGGCAACCGAACGCATAGCAAACATGTAATTCTTTACAAGATTTAATTATAAATTATCCCAAGTTATAAAGAGTTTGTGCCTTGTGCATTTAAACCAATTTTATTAAACATTTTACAAAAGTGTCAGTTGAATGTATTTACCAGTGTAAACTGACGTATTTTCCCAAAAAGACTAAATGCAGGTACTATGCGTAATTGGCTGGGATTTCTCCTTAGCATCATTAGAAGTCTCGCAAGCTTAAGATGCCTGAAGTCTGTTGAACAATACTTTATTATTATTATTGATCCCCTGTAGATTTTATTTCAACAATGGTGATACTTTGATATTACATTTAACGTTGAAATATATTTATCTTTATGCTTCCGCTATGCATTCATATAATTGTGTGGTTTGACTATATTGTTGCCAACTACGTCAAGGTAATCCCCCACCGGGCCCATCGGTGAGTCACGTGGAAAACGGGGTGTGACAACAAAGTAAACAACCGTTTCTTCATCACTACTTCATTCCAAGCAGGGCTTTGGTCTTTAGCAACATTTGACTTAGGGCAGTTGATTCACGAGCATCACTTTGTCTTCAGCAGTTGTTGTACACAAGCAGTGCTTAATGAACAGCAGTTGTAGTATACGAACAGTGGATGAGGGCCATCAGATGTTATAACCACTTTCAAGGGGAAAGTCTAATGTAAAACAACTGTTTATGATGAATCCACTGTTCTGAACCGGTTTTGGCTCTCATTATCTGTTCTTCTGATAGGGTTCAATCCTAACATGTTCCCTTTTTTATAACCTTCCCATTAACATAAACATATCCCTTGCTTCCTTTGCTATCAAGCACCGCTATAAAACTGCCTTCGCACTGATCATGTCGACAAACAATAAGTATTTATACTGCAAAAAAAACAATCCTAAAATTCATGTGAAATGTTTCTGCTTAATGTGATGTGAATCCCTAAATGGGTGACATGAAATATTAGTATATTACCCAATATCTCATTGAGCCTGATACTGCAAAGAACCACGCTTACATCCTTAGTCACAACATTTGCATTCTTGTTTGACCCGATTAAAAAGGTTGGTGTATAAGCAGTCATGCTTTGGTTCTGCAAGAAACAATGCATGCATATAATCTAGTCATTCGATAAAAATTCAAGAAACTTAACTTACGCGTTTTAACAGATTTCATATAAATTACAATTACGCATTTTTAACGGTGAGTACTAATCAGTGAAGTCTGAGCAAGAAGCCTGCACCAATGTCTCACGATTTCAGATCTTTGATAATGAGTCTTCCATGAAGTAACTGCCCGCGGTTTCTTCGTTAAAATCGGCACCGATCCTTCAACAAAACCAATACAAAGACTTAGCTTCAAATCTTTTAACCCGTTTTCAATTCAAACATCTTTGCAACGGTTAACCACAATGAAGTTAGCAGACATGCACACCACCAAGACATGTGCTATACTGTTATAGAAACCTAATTTTCTTCTAAGCCGTAACTAATCATATAACTGAACTCATTGACTCATCTACAGATTTATTAAAACTATAAGCAAGGTAAATTATGCCCACAAAGTTGTCAAAATCATAAACTTCAAAAAATAGAAATATCTATAATTTTTTGAATAGCAAGTATAGCAACAACGTAATAAAATAAGATAATTAGCCATGAGTTCAATTCACTGTAGGTTTCTGTAGAAGCTAATCAATGCAAACACTAATATGTTTGACATCATGTAATAATAAACCAAAGAAAATATTATATAATATATGTTAAGTTGGAGTATTGTTTTTTAGCTCACTTCCCAATGGTGACTTTCTTCCTTTTAGTTCTTTGAAGGCAAGGTGTCACCGGTGACTACCGGAAAAGCTCCATAGATTGCATCTTCTCGCTTTTTTTTAAGTTGGATAGTCCAAATAGATAGTCTAAAGGGTCCAAACTAAACGTAAGCATCTCGTTGAGCACTATTATTAATATAGTTCCTGGCCCTGCAACCGTAGGCGATGGTGGTTTTAAGCAACTTTAATCAGCAGCAGCTGCCGCAACCGACAACCACCACCAAACTCTGAAAGACCCTAATACGTTTAACCTTAAAACGACGCAGAGGAAATACGAGCCTTAAAATTTCTTTCTTTTATTAGTTACATTACTTACGTGAAGATTCAATTACAAAAAAATGTCAAACATTTACTAGAAGGAATTTACAACATTCACGTTTAATTAACACTTCAAGCGTTACATAATTCAAACTATGTGACCGTTCTTTCCGTACAATCCTTGCTCTTTGACCCGATCTACGGCAGCTTATCTTCGTTAGCGATAGAGGAAATCCGTGTGGTTCCTGTGGACATCATATACAACTTAGCCGTTAGTCATTGACATCACCATACAACATTATTCTATGTAATTGAAAATCGTATATCATTCCACAATATAAACTTGGGTTCATTCGATTATCCTCTTAAATTCTTTGTCCAAGTTCGGCTTCAATTCCTCATGAACCCGACGATCTCATACCTGCATTACATTCAAATCTCAAGGCACATCATTAGTAATCATCAATACTCAAACGTATTGAAACCATTCCTACGTACATTCATAGCAACTTACATTCATACATGCATACATTCCTTCCTACTTACATACAATCATATACACCTACATACATGCATACATTCATACATGCATACATACCTACGAGCTCTTGCTTACCACTTTATTTCTCATATACTTATACTAACATGTCATATTCACAACTTTCTATAATATAAGTTTTATACATATCGACCTACATACTTACTCGTTCCTATACACGTTTACTTATAGATTTCCTTCACTAACACGAAGGTAAATCCATACTTATACTATCTGGAGACCCATAACATTTACTTATAATCAAAACCATCTTAAACATTAGTTATGAGGCCTTGAAAACCAATTAAAACAAGTTCCATGACCAAAACAAACAAAATAAAGATTTTTGCAAGTTCAGTGGTCTCTCGCGGGCCGTGAGAGACTTAACTCACATTGTCAGGGGCCGCGACTCGCGTGGCGTGACGTTGTTCCCTGTATGCGGTCTAGCGCGACAGGCATGTTTCGACAGAATGTTAGTTTAACTTGAGCTGCATCTGCCCAGCTCTATATTTTCAACATAATATGCACAAAACATGCATAGCTTTCAAACCGATTACCCGTTTAACCTCCCTTTCTTCCCACATGACCGTACTTTGGTCCTCTATCATAAGGACTCAAAATCTAACATCTGGACTAAGGAAATTCTTAACTTATATGCTTTTGGCTTAATATTTAATTACGGATTATTCGACCCGTTCATTTTTTTAACAAACAACTCATATGTTTATACTCAAAACTCACATGAACGTTATAGCTATAACACTTTTACATTATCCTAAGTTCCGTACAAGGTGTTTATGAACCCGATTCCCGGTATGCGTTAAACTTATTCATTTCATTCAATTTTACGTAATTGAACTTTATTAGCACAATTTTCTTACACGAAATTGTTCCCATTAGTCATAACTCAAAACCAAGTCTTTTGCCCATTAACCCGCGTCCCTGTTTCTCGGTTAGCGCACTTATGATAAATTCTACCCATTACTCGGTTATAATACCGTCGTTATTACTTATGCAAATCATTCCGTAATGAAATAAATCCTCATTTTGACCCATTTAGTCTACTTAGCGGAAACCTTCACTTCTACATACCCAAACCTTATTCGACTCCGATTATCATATATAAATAACTAGCACATAACCTTGCTTAAACAAACTAATAAGTTTCGGAAAATCACTTACTTAATACTACTTACTTGATATTATCATCAATAACACATTTCACTTAACTTCTAACAATTTTCATACAACTAATCTCTTTTCTACTAAAGAGGGAGTCCGGGAATTTACTTACCTCGTGCATAGCTCCCATGTTTACCTTTGACTCGTTGCGCTTCCATGCTTGTGTCCATGTTGATATGACTCCTATCCGTACATGTCGTCACATTCATAACACAATTAGCATACATACACTCATTCATTCGGCTTTCAGATCATGCAATGTTTGACTTTCGTTAGTCTATTAGCGCATAAATAAGATATGTATCATCACACTTCATTACCACCGTACATGACACATAAATTAGCTAGTACATAACACATAAGTTCTTGCCTACAATTTTTACCTTCTAACTTCAATCATACACATAATCCATTCTCATTTAGATTATGCCATTCATTTACATAGCAATTACATTCACGCATCATTCATATTTCATACCATGTTTCACAATACATCAATATTATATTTTCCTTATGCAACACAACACTTCTCAATCCATTCAAAACTACATGGTTTATCACTGAGGCATTTTATCAAACACATGGTAGGCGTACAACATTTTAAGCATCATGTACATGAATTCTATGCATAACCCACTAGTAAACCACATAACTCAATCAATCAACTAGTTTCACATGATTCACCCATCCTACAACATGATTGGCTAACAATACATTAGTTTTTATGCATTCATTCAACAAAATTATACAACTACAAGATCATCATTCATCAACATACTACTAGAACAAGTGGGTTTCACCTCAAATCTTCAATATAATCAAATTCAAGCATAAGCCATCTTCAATATGATGATTCTAACTCATATATAAGTTCAATTCATTCAATTTTCAAGGATTGATTAAAACCCATTTCACCAACTAGCATCAAAAAACATAATTTAACTTACCTTATGTTGAAAACTCTTAAATGATTGAAAAACTAGTCACATGCATTCGAAATTCATCCACAAACTCACTCAATTTGTCAAATTTTGGATCAATTGGAGAAGAAGGGTTTTCCTTCTCCTGCTCCCGTCTTGCATCACGCACACACACACACACATACCACACACTGCACTTTTTAATTTTTCTTATTAATTTGTCCAATGTTCACTTTCAACCCTTAAAGTTTCACTTGGTTATTAATAAGGCATAACTTTCGTTCTTTCTATACTTTTGTCATACCGTCTAACTTAGTTAGTTAACTAAAACATTTAAACACAAGGTAAATTCATTATGCGTTTTTGGGGTGTTACAAACTTACCACTACTGCCACCGCCATCATCACCGCCTTCACCCAGCCTGAGACTTCATCTCACTTTGGGGAAAAATTAGAATAAAAAACATTTTAACCACACATTTGGTCACCAGCTATGATAATTTATACAAAATCCAAAATTAGATAGATAAAGAGACTAACCGACAACAAGAATTTTACTTCTCTGGTCCTCATATGCAACAAAAGCAAAGCCTTCCGATTTTCCTGTGCCTTTATCTCTAACCAGGTTCACATCAACAATCTCACCATATCTACATGTTGAAAAGTAAGTTAAGTATTTAGTGACAATTGAAAAGGATGTTACTTCGGTAATGTGACTCAAAGCTAGTAAAAATGGAATTTAACTCATTACATACAATGATAATTTGTGTAAAGTTCGTCACATTGTCATGCACTTTGCCCTAAAACACCAATGATAACATAATCAACTTTAATGTAGCCTAAAATGGAACACTTATTAGAGAACGATAGCCAAATGCAACTCATATCTTTCATCCCTGACCTCCTCACCAGCCTATTTTTTTCGGACTTTTCTGTAAATTAGATTATTTTGAGCAACTCGACTTCACATACTTATCAATAATCTGTAAATAGCCAAAATGGAATTAAACCTCTAAGCAAAGTAAACGTGTTTTACCTTAATAATCAGAAAAGCACATATGTAGGCTAATCGTTCTTTGATCTACTCGAAAACAGAATATGCGAGCTTGAATCCTTCACCGGAGATTCTTGAAGCCATCTTCGTTACTCGCCATTGCCAGTATTGTGATCACCGTTGTTGCTCAAAACGGTCAAACTGTAACCGTCGTCACTGTTGACTAGGAATGGCAATGGGCCGGTTTTGGGCCGGGTATTGGTAATCCCAGGCCCGTACCCGGTTGTAATTCTTTGTCCCATACCCGACCCGTTACCCGTCGGGTATCGGGCATACCCGCGGGTATCGGGTATACCCGTTAATTTCTTAAAAATACCCGTTGGGACAAAATAGAATCTTCATGAGTTCGTTTCCCTTGCTCTTGAGATTGATTTGTGGTTGTTTGTTGATCTTCTTGATTATGTTGATTACTATCAACATGTGTTTGTGTATTGGAACCATCACAATCCATAATCCCTTCTCCTTCCTCATCCATATTACCTAAAAAAAAAGGAGTATGCAGTAGCCAACAAAAACTGCAGTTTAGCCTATTTCATTGGTGAACAAAAAGAAAGTTGAGGTAATACATAAATGACTAGAACTTGCTAAAAACAACATCCAAAATGTTACTTACTGCCTAGTTAAACATATGCTGAATAGTTGAGGTAATACATAAATGACTAAAACTTGCTAAAAACAACATCCAAAATGTGTTTCAACCAAAATATGGAGTTCAGAAACAATCTGATAGTCATAGTCATCGGATAGAATGACAAGTATTTATTTAAAAGAAACTGTAGCAAGGCACGGTGAACTAGTCCTATAGTAATAAGTGCATGTAGTAAGTTTATATGTATGGAAATTTATAATATGATTATTTCGGGTATTATTTGGGTAAATGGGCCGGGTATCGGGCGGGTATCACTAAATCCCATACCCATACCCGAATTTTTTCCCTTTTTAAGCCCATACCCAGCCCATACCCATCGGGCTTCGGGTATACCCGGCCCGTATGTTTCGGGTTTCGGGTATACTCGTCGGACTTGGGCTTTTTTGCCATCCCTACTGTTGACTGCAGTTGCGGTTGCCCGACATAACCCCACCACCAGGTACGTTGGACCTGTCTGTCATGTCGACGCCGGAGAGCCATGTGCGGCGCGTCCACCGTGTCGAAGCCGGAGACTTCTCTGTCTCCCATCTCTTCTCCCCTATCTCTCTCCAGACTCTCTTTCGTATGGGTTAGGGTTAGGTTTTGAAGGAAGGATAAAGACCGGTGGGTATTTGGATGGCTTTTACTACTGTTCATTATTGTTCATTGCGTTTTGTTTTTAATATGTATATAATATAAAATAAACATTATATAATAATAGGGGTAAAAAAACATGGTTAAAAATCCAGTCACAACATGGGAAACAACATGTTATTGTTTTCCAAACACTATTAATTGCTCATGAGATTAACTTCACTCGTATCATTCGTATCATGAGAATCGTAGAGGTTGTTGTAGATGACGTTAGAACTAGTCAATTTCCGTCTCAAATCCTACCACTTTGAGTGAAGTTAATGGTACTTATGATACTCTTCATGTTGAATTGCAGTGTGAAAGATTTTTTTTAAACATATGCAAATGTGAAAGGTTAATATGTTATTTATAGAAGGTAACGAAATAACTTTTTTTACAGATGCAACTCAATGGTCATATGATCGTTGCCCTTCTCGCAACACAGGCACCATCTTCACACAAGGGGACATCACAACGTCGCCTTTGTGGTTGGTGCGATGTTCCTCGCGTGCCTATCTGGCCACATCGGACCTAACTATGCTGCAAGAGTATGGGGCATGGATATCTGATGGTGTTAGTGAGCTATTTAATATTTTACTAGTTACCACAGGTTAAACTTGAAATAATATGTCAAGCCTTTATATAGTGATTTCATTTGCATCAGTTAGGAGCTGTTTGTTTACCTCTTAATGAGTCTCTTAATGGTTCAGACCTCTTACTGTTCAGCACTTAATGGTTTAGACTGTTTGTTTTGCGAGCAGATGTCTGAATGTTTCAGACATTTGCCTCTGAATGGTTAAGCATTAAACTAAGTCTGAATGGTTAAGACCTCTAATCTGAATTGATCAGACATTTGCCTTTAAACGGTTAACCATTATATTGGCTCTTAGTGGTTCAGACCTCTTACTGATTCAGCACTTAATAGTTCAGACCTCTTATTGGTTCAGCACTTAACCATTCAGAAGTTGCCAAACAGCCCTTAGTCTTGATACTTTATAAAAGAACTATATGGTTATTAAATAATATCAACAATTATATTATATTATATTATACATATATTAAAAACATAACGTAATGAATAGTGTTTTATTATTATAATAATAGTAATATTGTAGTTTTTAAAAATACTTTTATTATTTTATTATTATAACAATAATTATTTTCTTACTTTTTAAATTAAATACATTTTCATATTTTTCTTAACTTTAATTATTTTTTGTATCACGGGTTGGGATAAACTTGGTGTCAATCGGTATCAAAAATATCGGTACGGTCATGTCTGGTATCAGTACATGAAGGTAAAAATCGACACCAGCCTGGTACAGAAAACGTCAAAGGTTGGTACCGAATTGATATTGAAAATCTTTTAGTTCGGGGAAATTCGGTACTGCTATGCGGTACCATTTGCTCATCCCTGATCACGGGTAACGTACGAACAACGGTATCCTACAACTTTTTTTTTGTTGATTTTCTTCAACTTTTATGATTTCTTTTTTTTTTTCAATGGTAGGGATGAGCTCGGTGCCAACCGATACCGAATCGGTACTGTTACCGAAAATACCGGTTACGGTACCAGTATATGAGGGTAAAACAGTAGCGAACCGTACCAAGAACGCCAAAAGTTAGTACCGAATTGGTACTTAAGATCTTTTGGTTTGGGAAATTCGGTGCCGGTACCGGTACCATTTGCTCATCTCTGACCACGAGTTTCATACGAACAACATCGTTACCATACAACTGTTTTGGTTGATTTTCTTTCGGTTATCTTTTAGTGTTTTTTTTCTACATTTTCTTTTTATTCTTGTTAGTGGTTCTGTTCGCAAACTCGATCTTCAAGGTCAAGTGTTTGCCATTGACCTCCTTCCTGTTACTCATGGTAGCTTCAATGTAGTCGTCGGTATGGACTGGTTGTCCAAACACTGAGCTAAAATTCTCTGTAAAGAGAAAATCGTTCGTATTCCACTCCCTAATGGAGATTCTCTGTTTGTTCAAGGTCACCTGAGTGGTGCTACGGTTGGCCTCATTTAAATTTAAGTTATGAAAGCCCAGAAGTGCATACGAAAGGGTTATCCGGCCATTCTAGCTCTCGTTACCGATAATCAACCCGAGGAGAAGAAGATCGAAGACATTCCAGTCGTTCGTGACTTTTCCGATGATTTTCTCGAGGAACTTCCTGGATTACCTCCACATCGACAGATGGAATTTCTGATCGAACTCACACCTGGAGCAGCTTCGATTTCTTGTTTTAATGAATTAACAAACTTGGTTACTCTTGTTTTTTCTTTACTTTGTTGTTTTAAAAATTAAACGCGTTGGAGTAAAACCTGTAAGACAGCCAGACAGGATATAGTATAAAATCACGAGGTTTTTCAAAGTTATTTAATATACATATTCTATATTCTATTTGATTGTTGACAAGGTACTATTGTTAAAATATATAAGTCAAATTAAGTATCAAATATTAATATGAATTTGGTGATGCTTTTTCTGTGTACTCTTTATTGCGTTTAGTTAATTATTAGTGTAGTACTAATTTTCCATGAAAATGATAACGCATTGACGAGTACTATATTTTAAACTATTCACTATAAATGATATTATCATGTACATCTCATCATTTCAGGGTCGTTCCCAGTGGCGAAGCTTGAATTTTTCGGCCGGGGGGCGAAAACGTATATACCCAAAAATTTCTATAGAACCGGGGGGGGGGGAGCGAAAATGTATATACCCACAAATTTCTATACGAAAACTACGTATATAACACTACTGAGCGAAAAATTCGGGTGGGCGGGCGCCCCTCCCCGCTCCTCTTATCCTTCGCCCCTGGCCGTTCCTAAGCGTATTACGAAGTGAAGGCTCTTTTACAAAACATATAGAGATTAATAGAAAAATTAGCTGCTAGATAGAGCATCCGTGCATTGTGATGGATACATGAATATTTATTTGCAACTTCGTAACATCTGGATTTACTCCCCAACTTTTTTAAAGTACACGGATGGTCCCTTTAGTTTACACTTTGTAACACATTTAGTCACCAAAATTTGTCAAAAGTACATGAATTGTTCATGTGGTATGCGCTTTGTAACACATTTAGTTAGTAAACGTTGCAGACTATATGCATTACAAAATGCAAACCATAGGGACCATCCATGTACTTTGGCAAAAGTTGAAGACTAAATACGTTACAAAGTGCAAACCACAAGGACCATCCGTGTACTTTTGAAACACTAAGGACTAAATCCGAAATGGGAACAAAATACGTGTAATACACGGGGTTTTTAAGGATATAATTTTTTTTTATTATTTGGTAGATTTTTCAACCCGACTATACACGAGGAATTAAAGATACGACGTTTTTAGTATTTAATATACAAAATTACATTTATTTAATCTGTGTAATACATATGGTTTTAAAGATATAACACGTGTAATATACAGGGTTTTTAAGGATGTAATTTTTTTTATGATTTGATAAATTTATTCAACCAGATTATACACGGCTTTTTTAACGATACGACGTTTTTAGTATTTAGTATATAAAATTAAATTTATGTAATCTGTGTAATACACATGGTTTTTAAAGATATAACTTTTTTTATTATTTGATATATAAAATTGCATTTATTTAACCCGTACAAATACGAGTTTCATAAAGATATAACTTTTTATTATTTAATATATAAAATTACATTTATTTAAGCCGTGTAATACACGGGGTTCTAATCTAGTAATATATATAAAAAATATATTATCATATTTCACTATTATTATTACTATATTTTTTTTTCACATTTAGAGGTTTCATGTTGGATTCTTATTATATTATATATAACTCTAATTTGCAACACATCTATGCATTATGGTTTGTACCATAATGCTTAGTGGGTTGTATCCACTAAAGACAAACTTGTCTTTCATTTAAATACTATACTCTAATTTGCAACACATCTATGCATTATGGTTTGTACCATAATGTTTAGTGGGTTGTATCCACTAAAGACAAATTTGTCTTTCATTTAAATACTATAAATAATTTTGCGAGTTAACACGACGCAATGTGCGTGTGTGGTTAAACTTTTTACATCGTCTATTTTTTTTCCGTTGGACGGGTTCATCGTAACGCTCGAGGTCCTAAATCGACTTAGTTATTTTTTATATATTTTACGTTTCGGTATAATTTCTTCGAATTAACACAAAGAAAAATTTTTATTTCATTTAAATACTATAAATAGTTTTGCGAGTTAACACGATGCAACGTGTGTGTGTGGTTAAACGTTTTTAAATTGTCTACTTTTTTTCCGTTTGACATGTTCATCGTAACGCTCGGGTCCTAGATCGACTTAGTTATTTATTTACATGTTTTACGTTTCGGTTTAATTTCTTGGCATTAATACGCTGCAACTTCAATATTGGTGGTCGCTGGTAATAGTGTGACATTGATGTTCGCCCCCTACCGCAACGCGGGGGGTGCTTAATACTAGTTGTGCTCTAATAAGGTGTAACTCATCTTGATTAATAAAGGCGAAATAAAGAGTTCGGCCCAATACTAAAACCATGACCTAAGCCCCAAAATTCGGTAAACGTACAAGCCTCGTTAATAAATGGATATAGGACTTCGATGTTCGGACAGGCCGATATGTATTAGGCTACAAGGTATGGTGATGGTCCATCCTTGGAGGATGATCCGCCACGTAGGCGACACGTCATAGTCTTCTCAAGGATGGATCATCCTCCAAAACTAGAGGGCATGGGAGGATGGTCCTAGTCATAGTCCTTCACCACTTTTATATTTTTTTATTTTTTTAAATCTTCAACTTTTATTTAACATTTACCAAATAAAGTAACAAAATATTTTCATTAATATTAGAAAACATTACATAAACTTAAAAAAAATTAAACTTAAAGAAATAAATTTAAAAAAAAAACATAAACTTAAAAAAAATAAAGTTAAAAAAATAAACTTAAAAATATCCTAAGGATGGTCCATCCCACAAAACTAGAGGGTGTGGAGGATGGTCCTAGATGATACTACCCCACCATTTTTATGTTTTTTATTTTTTAATCTTCTACCTTTTTGTTAACATTTAACAAATGAGTTTGATTACTATTACGGATATTGTTAACAACCAAATCAAACGAACCATACATACCCTTTACGTAACGATAACTTTTGTTACACCGTAAATATAATTAAATTAAAAACACTTGGTAAATGATTTGAATAGTCAGATCCTAAGCAAATAATAATATTAAAAAAACAGAAAGGTTGTGAAGCTAGAAGCCAAAAAGATTAGACCTTTTTTAAATATCGGATAACCACACCTCTGCCTTCTTCCATCACTTCTTTTCTCTCTCTAAAATTCCTTTTTTTTTTCCAAAAGGTTCTTTCACCTTCTTCTACACAACAAACCCTAATAACCTGCAACTTCTATTTTTCTTTTCTCTCAAACTACATAACCTCACATCTCATCTTTTCTCTGATTCTCCTTTGTATAAGAAATCCATCAAAACTTTTTTTTTTTAATTTTAACGGTAATTTGAAGGAAGGGGGCCCACTTTTGAGGAACGTCGCCAACGTCTTAGGCTCGACGCTGAGGACGGGACGGGAGGGTGGCGGCACGGTTTGCCGGCGTCGCCGGACCTCCGACGGGGTGGGGGACGCTCCCATACCCTATAGCCTTATGTTGATCCGAAATTAAGACCTCCTGCATTGCACTCTGGTAAAAAGAAAAAGAAAAATAAGAGTATACAATTTACAAATAACAAATTGTTATATTCAAGTAATTTTACTCATCTTGCATTGCGGAGACGTCGAACGCATAATAACTTGAATTTACATCGCCGAATGAAAACATATTATATTTGACCCAACTTGTTTTTGAAAAAAAAAATTAAGTTAAAGCATAGATCAACTGAAAACTTACAATATGAATAAAATGAAACCGTATTATATTTTATTCGACTCATTTCCCAAACAAATTTATGTAAAAACGTAGAACAACTAAAAACATAGTATTATATTTGACCTGACTCGCTTCTGGAAAAAATTACGTCAAAACGGAAACCAACTTTAATTTATACCAAGACATAAATAAAAATAAAGACATAAGAAATAGTACTTTTCTAAGGACCAACTGAAAACACATAAAAAATAAGAATGAATGTTGGTTCAGTTCTGTTTGTGCATGAAGGAAAACAATATAAATCATACCTGTCACAGCAGATAGTGCAGAGGAGAATCCTGTGAGGGAGTTCGACATGCCTGTCATCTTGATCTGGTTCCTCCTTAGGGTGCTAACTGATGATGGGGACTTAGAAACCGAAAAGGGTATCGGTTATGGAGAGGAGGTTTCGTGATGATGTTATGGCTAATGGGGTGTGTGAATTGTGAAACTGAGTAACCCCTAAACCTCCACATAACTCTCCTTATATAAGCACACAGGAGGAAACCTAATTAGTTACTAAGGGTAATATGGTCCATCAACAATTACCAACTAATTAAATAATAGGTTCTAATATATTTTGATCTCTATAATGTAAATGATTAAGATGGCTATAGATTAAATATTAAACATAATATATTTAATCTTACATTCTCCCACTTAGCCGAGTAATCATTTACTATGAGTATTAGCTAAGCCTGATCAGGAGTTAACACTCATTTTAGCCTTAAACAAGTACTATAGCAGAAAAATACAGCCGTTGAATCATTATGCGACTCAGGACCCCCATTAATCATACTATAGCCTTAATTTAAAACCTAATCGTCATGATCAAAATACGCGTAAGCCCTTTGTTTGATTTGTAACCTTTATTTGTCTATATGCCATTGTACCGGTTGAACATATTCTAACAGACATACAAAATCAAACTTGAGGAAATTTCATTAAACATAAAACATAAGCTAGTACAATATGCTCAAATAAGGTCTTTACATAATCCCATATTCCGAACATGTTCTTCATAAACCTTAGGAGGGAGACCTTTAGTCATCGGATCCGCAAGCATATCCTTAGTACTAATATACTCGATACAAAGATTATTTTCCTCAACACGTTCACGTACAAATAGATATTTCGTATCGAGATATAAACCAGCTCCAGTCGAACTGTTACTGTTCGAGAAACTAACGGCAGCTGAATTATCACAGTAAAGCTTCAATGGTCTAGAAATGGAATTAACAATTTTGAGTCCAGTGACCAGATTTCTAATCAACATTCCATGACAGGTTGCGTTATAGACAGCAATGTACTCTGCCATCATTGTGGAAGTTGTAGTCAACTGTTGTTTATGACTCTTCCAAGAGATAGGGCCGCCTGCTAACATAAAGATATAGCCCGAAGTGGATTTCTTGTCATCTTTGCATTTCGCAAAGTCAGAATCAGAATAGCCCACCACTTCTAAATGATCACTTCTTCTATAAGTCAGCTTATAGTCTTTCGTCCCTTGCAGATATCGAAGTACCTTCTTAGCTGCTTTCCAGTGATCTAAGCCAGGATTAGTCTGATAACGGCCTAGCATTCCAGCAATATAAGCGATATCTGGACGAGTACAGACTTGAGCATACATCAAGCTCCCGACTACTGATGCATAAGGTATCTGGCTCATTTGCTCCTTCTCAACCTCTGTTGTCGGACACTGAAACGAACCGAAAACATCTCCCTTAACTACTAGAGCGATGGAGGGTTTGCACTGTTGCATGTTATACCGTGTGAGGACACGATCTATGTAAGCCCTTTGGGACAATCCTAAGATCCCTTTGTTTCTATCTCGGTGAATTTCGATGCCAATGACGTAAGATGCATCTCCGAGATCCTTCATGTCGAAGTTATGCGAGAGTAAACGCTTCGACTCATGCAACATGTCTAAACTATTACTTGCCAATAGAATATCATCTACGTAAAGGACAAGTATAGTAAAGTCACTCCCACTCATCTTGAGGTAGGTGCATTGATCCACTTGATTCTTCATAAAACCTTGCTTCTTCATGACTTCATCAAACTTGAGGTACCACTGACGTGATGCTTGTTTTAACCCGTAAATGGATTTCTTCAGCTTACAGACTAGATGCTCCTGACCTTCAGGCTCAAAGCCTTCAGGTTGCTTCATGTAAACATCTTCGTCCAAGTCTCCGTTAAGGAAAGCGGTTTTAACGTCCATCTGATGCAGCTCTAAATCGAAATGAGCTACTAGGGCCATGACGATCCTTAATGAATCTTTACGAGAGACAGGGGAAAACGTCTCTTGATAATCAATTCCCTCTTTCTGAGTGTAGCCCTTTGCAACCAATCTCGCTTTGTAGCGTTCAACGTTACCATTCGGATCCAGTTTTGTTTTGAACACCCATTTGCATCCTACGGGTTTGACTCCGTTGGGTAATTCTACCAAATCCCAAACGTCATTTTTCTTCATGGATTCAAGCTCATCAATCATTGCTTTATTCCATTCAGAAGACTGATCACTGCTAATGGCTTCATTGTAAGAGATAGGATCATTGAGCTTTCCGGGATCCATTTCAGTCAGGTAGGTAACATAATCATCCCAATTAGGAGGCCTTCTTTGCCTGGATGACCTCCTGAGTAGATTATCGGGTTCAGCGTTGTCTTGGTTTTGAGCGTTTGATGTGCCTTCGTCATGAGGTATAATGGGTTCTGATTGTAGAGGTGAATTTGGAGTTGGTGCAATAGCTTCAGGTGTAATAATTGCATTGGGTACAAGAGGAGTAATCGGAGTAATGGTAAGCGACGAGTCTCTCCCCCCCGCGTCTTGTACTTCTTGCAATTCTTCGTAAGGGTTGGTACTGCTCCCACTGACCTTGAAATCCTCCAGGAACGCGGCACGCTTGGTTTCAACAATACGGGTGACATGGGAAGGACAATAGAAACGATAACCCTTAGAGTTTTCAGGATACCCGATAAAGAAACAGGTAACTGTCTTAGGGTCAAGTTTCCTTAGGAAAGGATTGTAAAGTTTTGCTTCAGCAATGCAGCCCCATACTTTCATATATTTAAGACTCGGTTTCCTTCCTGTCCAAAGTTCATAAGGAGTTTTAGGGACAGACTTAGAAGGAACTCTATTGAGTATATGAACAGCTGCTTTTAACGCTTCAGTCCAGAGGAATAATGGTAAGTTAGTGTTGGCTAACATACTGCGCACCATGTTCATAAGGGTACGGTTTCTTCTTTCAGCGACACCGTTCTGCTGAGGTGTACCAGGCATGGTGTATTGGTTCACAATCCCCTGGCCCTTACAAAACTCATAAAATGGACCAGGAGCTTGACCCATATCAGTATGTCTTCCATAATACTCACCGCCTCTATCTGATCTCACAACTTTAATCTGACGATCTAATTGCTTTTCAACTTCAGCCTTATAATCTTTAAAAGTTGTTAGAGATTCAGATTTCTCCTTAATAAGATACAAGTACATGTAACGAGAATAATCATCAATAAAAGTGATAAATGAAGTATGTCCTGTTATGCCAGCGATTTGGTAGGGACCACTAATGCCAGTGTGAATGAGTTCTAATAAATTAGAACTCCTAGTGGCACCTTTCTTATTCGCTAATGTCATTTTACCTTTAAGACATTTGACACATGTTCCAAAGTCAGAGAAATCGAGAGGAGGTAAGACTTCATCCTTTACGAGACGATTTAATCGCTCTTTTGAAATGTGGCCTAAACGCTGATGCCACAACATGGATGAAGTCTCTAAGTCTCGTTTCTCTTCCATCTTTGTGAGTGATTCATTAATGTTATATGACAACAAAGATTTGGAAAAGCCATCATCTAGTTCTAATCTATAGAGACCTCCATCCAGAACACCAGTACCATAAAGAACAGAATCATAATGGATAGAGAGTTTGCGATGACCATGGGAAACAATAAAACCGTCCATGTCTAACTTTGGTCCTGATACAAGGTTCCGAGTTACCTCAGGAACATATAAGGTATCATAAAGTTTAATACATAAACCAGTTTTCATAACTAATTGTAATGTTCCAATGGCCTTCACTTCTAATTCTCGATCATCCCCAACCTTAAGCGTTCTTTGGTTTCTTTCCAGCTTCCGGATTGAAAGGAATCCCTGAGTAGAATTGGTAACATGAACCATAGAACCAGAATCAAACCACCAAGAATTAGCAGGAACACTTAAATTATAGGACTCAAGTATCATAAAATAATCGTTACCTTTTTTAGCCAGCCACTCCTTAAAGTCAGGGCATTCCTTCTGCATGTGTCCTGTCTTTTTACAGAACTTGCAGCGGATACTGCCTAAGGAGTTCTTAGAGCTGGAAGGTGCACTTGTATTAGGGTTAGGATTAGACTTATGGACTTTAGAAGCATCCTTCCTCTGATAATTGTGCTTCCTTTTCTTAGGATTGGAGGTAGTGAAATTGGCAACATCAGTAGTGCGATCCATCCTCATGCGCTCTTCCTCCTGTACGCACATGGCGACCAACTCACTCATCGTCCATTTTTCCTTCTGAGTGTTGTAATTGATCTTAAATGCTTCAAAGGATGAAGGAAGCGAAGTAATGATGAAATGAACAAGGAAACCATCACTGATTTCCATTTCCAGCCCCTTCAGCTTATTGGCCATGTCATTCATCATCATGATGTGCTCGCGAATGCCGCTCCTCCCATCATACTTAGTTGTCACCAGCTTGAGAATAAGAGTACTAGCGTGCGCCTTAGACGTCCCTTTGAACTGCGCCTCCACATGTTCCAAATAGGTTTTAGCATCTTCAGAATCAGGAATAGCTCCCCTGATTGCATTGCTTATGGATTGCTTCATAAACATGAGAGACATGCGGTTACACCTAGTCCACTTTTCATGAGTTAACTGCTCAGCAGCAGTACTTTGAGTGGTAAGGTCCGCTGGCTTTTTCTCTCTTAGAGCATAATCAAAATCAAGCAATCCGAGAGTAAGCATGAGAGCATCCTTCCATGCAGCAAAGTTATCACCAGTCAAAGGTGGAATCCCGCAGTTGGGTGCTGATAGTGGAAATAAGATGAGCAAGTTATGATACTAAGGAAGAAAAAACTAATGTGATCTATGGGCACGTTAAACTAAGGCAGGCAAAATAATGACCATTTTACATAATGAAGCTGTGATAATGTCTATTACTAACATCAAAATAATAGACTTAACTAAAAATTTCTACTTAAACGAAAACAAAACAGCTTTGGCCAGAAGTGTAATCATTTAAGCATATGTGCAAAGTGGTTGTAACAAATCAGCTTTGGCCAGAAATTGAAACAATCACTTTAGTTATGCACTTGCTAAGTATGCCATCTATGAAAGAATTAAATCAGCTTTGGCCAGATATTAAAACATTCATGCTTATGATGCACACTTAGCATAGCTTTCGTAATACTTGAATGATAAGTAGATGTATCAAGTCAGCTTTGGCCAGAAATGATATATCAAAAGCTCATTCAAGTTAAGCTATTTCTGGTTTTGTAAAACATTACATTATCTGATTCTGATTAATTAACTAAGTAAATTACAAAACCATTTATTTAATAGCAAACTACCCGTTAGCGCGGATCGAACTAATGACGTTATGGTTGCGAGTCGCAACTACGGTCTCGACTAATGACGTTATGGTTGCGAGTCGCAACTACGGTCTCGACTAATCACGTTTTGGTTGCGAGTCGCAACTACGGTCTCGACTAATCACGTTATGGTTGCGAGTCGCAACTACGGTCTCGACTAATCACGTTATGGTTGCGAGTCGCAACTACGGTCTCGACTAATCACGTTATGGTTGCGAGTAGCAACCTCATGGTTGCGAGTAGCAACCTCATGGTTGCGAGTGATGACGTTATGGTTGCGAGTAGCAACCTCATGGTTGCGAGTAGCAACCTCGCTAACAGCTGTTAATTGTGATATCATAACCGAAAATTCGAAATCTAAGGGATTAAGAGATATTCTTTCCTGTTTTAAGCTGATCTAATTTTGTCAACAGATTTCGAAATTGCAATCTCTTTATCTTTTAACAGTTTTCTAAAAACTTTAGAGGACAAAATAGATCAAAACCAGGAAAAAACACTTAATAATCCGAATCATATTCCAAATCATAACAGAATACTTCAAATTTTCTCAAGAACATGATGAACCCTAAAACATAAAACATAAATTCTGGAACCCGAAACCTGAATTTTAATAGTTTTTTCTAAACAGATTTCGGCTAAACATAAACAAGTTAATTCCGAATGAACATATCATTAATCTTTTTCCGAAAATCATGATTTCGAGTCTATCTTCATGACTCGAAACCGGCTGTGACGGTTTTTGAAAAATTATAAAGAAAATAATCCGTTTTCCAAGTTTCAATCCCAGAATTATGGATACGAAAACAGAACTGACTAATCAACATATGCTCTGATACCACATGTTGGTTCAGTTCTGTTTGTGCATGAAGGAAAACAATATAAATCATACCTGTCACAACAGATAGTGCAGAGGAGAATCCTGTGAGGGAGTTCGACATGCCTGTCATCTTGATCTGGTTCCTCCTTAGGGTGCTAACTGATGATGGGGACTTAGAAACCGAAAAGGGTATCGGTTATGGAGAGGAGGTTTCGTGATGATGTTATGGCTAATGGGGTGTGTGAATTGTGAAACTGAGTAACCCCTAAACCTCCACATAACTCTCCTTATATAAGCACCCAGGAGGAAACCTAATTAGTTACTAAGGGTAATATGGTCCATCAACAATTACCAACTAATTAAATAATAGGTTCTAATATATTTTGATCTCTATAATGTAAATGATTAAGATGGCTATAGATTAAATATTAAACATAATATATTTAATCTTACAATGAATACATATTATATTTGATCAGATGCGTTCACAGAAAAAAAAAATATATCAAAATGTAATCAAACTTGAATTTATACCGACTTTGGTTTTTAGTATTATTTTAGAACTCGGGCGTTGTGCGGGGGGGGGGGGGGGTTGTCAAGTTTAACAAAATTAAAACTAAAAACGTTGAACGACGCGTACGCGCTGCGAGATGCTTACTCACCAAATTTAGACTGAAAAGAATAACTTAGTTGAAACAATAACAAAACCCGAGTATAAAAATTGACGTCACGTCCAAATAAGCAAGCCGCACAGTTAAGTAAAAAACGTTTAAAAGTAACATTATATTTATTTATAGTTTAGGTTTTGTATGATAAGTTTATTAAAGTCAGGGGTATAAAACGTAAATTGATAAGAAAAGAAAAACCTAACATGAAGGATGTAAGTGTAAACTTTACACTAAAGTTGGGGGTATAAAACGTAAATAGATGAAGTTAATCTAGTGGACTGAAATAGCAACGATGAAACCTTTTTGTACCCATAAGCGGAAAATAAAACATTTAGACTAAATTGACAAAATAACTCAAACCATACAAATTAAAATGACATTTAACTCAAAGACTATTTATAATAATTTCATAAATATGGAAAAAAACTGAAATGAGTTACAAGTACATCTAATTAAAAATAAAGTATGTTTGGGTAGTGGTGGAGTCGAACTTTTTTTATAGTGCTAGTTACGTTTTAGCTGCTCAAATTTATAGCAATCCGACGTCAAAATTTTCAGGTTGGATCAGGTTACATAATAAAGGTAATACAATATTAAAATTACACTATATTTTGGAAAAAACATACAATAAAGGTCATTTGAAATATATAATAAAAAATAAATTCTATAGTTGTTTATTATGTGGTTTCATGTTTTGAAAAATAATAATAGATTTTAAAAATTCCAACTATTTGTTATTGTCAGACAGCAGTTTCAACTACAAAAATAAACACCAATGATCCCACCTTTTAACCTATTGTCCATTAACGAACATTTTCTAAGTGATGTCTAACCCAATTAGTTTTTTTTTTTTTTTTTTTTTTTTTGTGACGTGGACGCTGACATGGCACAAATTTTTGTTATTTGATGAGGTGGCTTCTTATATGGCACTCTCATCACCACCTCACCTCAACCTCAACTCCACTACCACCACCACCACCACCATCAGCCGCCACCACCTACTTAATTAACATCTTACTCGTCTTTTTACACAAAAAAACTAAATAAGGTACAAGCAGAGATTGGATTATCGTGCAACCTTTCGAATCTAAGATGAGTTTGATGCTTTGACTTGTAATCAAGTAGAGAGATTTTTTACAGATTTCCCGTGATGTTTGTTTTGTTTGCAAATCACAAGTAGCTTAGGGGGTGGCACCACTTGTCGATTTGGGTTACGGGTAGGGTAGTCGAATTGGTAACACTGCCGACACATATTCGTGTACCTTAAATCTAGAAGTGTGTTGGGGTTGTGGAACCCGATTGAATAGGTGTGTGTAGGAGAGAAATAGAGAGACTAGTTTGCAGGGAGAGAGAAAGTAGTGTTTATGGTTTAGGGTAATGGTTGCAAAAGTAATGTGTTTGAGGTCGATTAGGGTAAACGTGAGTTGACAATGCGTGATTGATGAATTGAAATTTCAGGTACATTAGTCAAGTGCTGCTACCCCTTATTTGGAGGTGTTTACAACATAAATCCAATGTATTTGCGATGTAATTTGTGATATGACATTTGTTTATTTATATTACAAATGAAAGTAAACTTCTTGTAACTGTTTAAGAAAAGGTCAATCATAATGGATCCTTGATCACTCAACAGCCTACAAATCTACAATAATATGACCATACCTACCCTTCAAACGTTTTAGGTTAGATTTATCGGTTGTTGCTAAAGGTTAACAATATCATTCGTACATGCTATTGGCTGTGTATATAGCTAACGTGTCAAAAACATGAAAGTGAAGAATGCAGAATGATCAGTGATCCCGTAGGGGCCAAAAAATGAAGTGGTTTAGAGACGAGTTTAGTAGACCATGGCTACAAAAAGATTATGTGAATCCACACTTCCATCCAAAAGTAGGCCTTAGATGGAAATGCATGCACATCATCTCCTAGGGTTTCAAAAGAGTCCAAAGAGATTTATTTGATTATTTGTGATTATCCTTTCTATGCATGTGAAGGGTGAGAGTTGGTTACAAAGTTCATTTTTCCTACAAAGTGTAAAAAGTCATAAAACACCATAATGTCAATCATAAAACACACTTAAAACACACAAATAACAAAGTGAAGATTACTAAAACGCCGTATTTGTGGGTTTTGTATTGTGTTTTGGATGATAAGGCTTTGATTATCGAAATGACTAACATTAGTGTGTTTTAATTATCATGTTGTTTTTATATTCATAGTTCTACGATGGTGTGTTTGAAGTTATAAGGAAATGTTAGGGGTTTAAATATTGTGTTTTAGTGATTTTCACTCTGATATTTTGGGTTTTGAGTGTGTTTTATGGCTGAAATTGTGATGTTTTAAGACTTTGTACACTTTGTAGAAAAAATAGACTTTGTAACCGAACCCCACCCTGCATGTCAATTGTTAAATTTATATAAATTTTGGTTCATATTTTAATGCATTTTAAAAACAAACTTAGGATCTTAATTATTATGGGACATAATGGTTTTTACAAACTTAGGATCTTAAAATTTGGGACATAATGGTTTATAAATTTCTAAATAAACAATTTTGTAACAAGTAGTGTTCTTTTTAGTTTCATAAAATAATTACTTAATTAGATTTGTCATAACAATAATAGTACACAATTCCACTGAATCAATACCACCACAACCAAATTGAGGGTCAACACAAAACTATAATAGTATCCAATTACGCTATTCACCAAAGCCAAATTAAGGGTTAACACAAAAGTGAAAATTGACGACCACATTTAGTCTTGAGACTTAACCATACCGTAACCTTAGGTTCGGATGTTTTAGCATTTCAGCTCAACTGACTTGTAGAGGAAAGAGGATTGACCCGGTCTCACACACACACATGAGTTAATACATTTAGTATATAACTACTCTCTTCTTAGACTACGGGGTGTGGGGTTCGTCCATGCCCGTCAAGGCCCGTCTTGGACCAGCAACCACCCCCTTGAGCCCGTCAATGTCGTCGTCCTCCCAAGGCTGCCTGCGGCAGAGCTATCACATACATACATACATACAGGGGCGCAACTTCCTTGGGGCGGGAGGCCCCCCCCCCCCCCCCGAACTTTTCGACGCGTAGTGTTATGAACAGTACCTTCGTATAGAAACTTTTAGGTATATACGTTTTCGCCCCTCCGGAATTGGGAAAAATCGACCCCCTAAGCTTCGCCAATGCATACATACATACATACATACATACATACATACATACATACATACATACATACATACATACATACATACATACATACATACATGGGTAAGATCAAATAAAAAGTTTATTTTGCCTAAGTAGGATGAGAATGAATCTTAACCATCCATTTTTCAAATCAATGATTAAGATGCAAGTGTAGGAGAAAGGAGGAGTGGAAGGGTATCTTGGGAAAATCCTATTTATGGACTCTCTTACTCCACATGCAAAGCACATGCATATTCCACCCCCATTTTTTAAACGTTCATAACTTTTTTATACGACATTATTTTTTCATAAGAATTTCACCATAAAATCGCGCGTCTTTTTATCTTTAATTTTAGTACCATATTGCTATATAAAATATGAATACTAAAAAACTCACTAAAATGTGTTTTATTTCTATGTTGTATAACATTTTTTTGTGCTGCATTTTTGTACTATATTTTTGTGATGAATTTTTTTGTCTTAAAATTTTTTTTTCTAAATTTTTTGTGCTTGATTTTTTTGTACTACATTTTTTTGCTGAATTTTTTCGTGCTATATTTTTTTTTGTACTAGATTTTTTTGTACTATATTTTTTTGTGCAAGATTTTTTTTGTGCTATATTTTTTTGTGCTACATTTTTTGTGCTATATTTGTTTGTACTAGATTTTTTTGTTGTATTTTTAAAAAACAAAAGGGGTGTCACATTTCACTCCTATTTATAAGGACAAAATGCCCTTCATTCCTATTTATTAAGAGTGCCACATGTCATTATCAGAATCCTTCTTAGCCTACTTAGGCAAAATCCACTTTTTAGTGGATCCTTCCCCCATACATACATATGCCCATACATACATATGTATGTATATATAAATGGGCTCATCCCCACAACCTAGGCCCATCCCTTTAGGCTCATCCCCCACACCCGCTTACATGGACGCCTACGTGACGGATCATCCTTTGAGGACTACCCTCCTCCACACCCAACAACCTTACTAATACACCTTGCCAGGTGGCCAGATGTGTTTTTCCTACTGTGCAATCAATCATACAATATAAAAAACTACAATACATAAATAAAATAAAATAAATACCTAACTAATTGGGCCACAATTTCAATCATATTATTAATAATTTGGGTACTTGGGCCACTCTTTCAATCGGGCTCTCGTATTCTACAAGTTTGGGTTGGTTAGAAGTATCTTTAAATACCTAACTAATTGGGCCACAATTTCAATCATATTATTAATAATTTGGGTACTTGGGCCACTCTTTCAATCGGGCTCTCGTATTCTACAAGTTTGGGTTGGTTAGAAGTATCCTTATATTATTTTAGGGGTATCTTTGGTATAAAACCGATAAAAAAAATACACTACGAATACACATTTGAGCCGTAGCCCGTGTTACGACTGCTAAAGCATTGGGTTGCAATTCACTTATATAGTTTTGGGAAAATAAACAAATTTTAGTGATGAGGTTTCTACGTAAAAAAAAAGGGGTAACTTTGTAGAATAGTAACCAAGTTTTAAAAGTGTTCTAATTAGGTCACTCAAGTTTTAAAAGTGTTCCAATCAGGTCACTCAACAATCATTCTTCATTAAAATTAAGGGGTTTTTCATTCATTTCAAAGGTAATCATGGTGATGTGGATTTTTGTTTCTTTTTTCTCTTTTATTTGATGCTAACGTCGAGTGATGACGTGGATTGTAACTTGTTTTTTTAATTTTTGATGTAATTAAATGGTTTTTATTTTAATAAATATAATTTCATATATTAAAATAATTCGACCCTAGCATCTTATACTCCATTTTTTTTTGACACATGGAAAAAAGGACATGGCTCGATTTGAATGTTAAGTTATCTAATTGGGACAAAAACAACACCAGTGACCTAATTAGAACACTTTTAAAACTTGGTTACTATTCTGTGAAATATTCCCAACCCGTCTTAATTGGCTTTTCCGGCATAGAAAAGTAGGTGGCCTTTTTCCAGTAGATTTAATATTTTATGAAGTCGAAATTCATACAGTGTGTGAATTCACTACTAGAAAAGTGGTCATTTTGCTACGAAAATTTCCTACGCAAAAAAATGCGTCACAAATTCTGACACATTTACTACGCATTTCCTACGGAAAGAAGACCTTGATTTTTTTTGGGTAATTTGTGACACAATAGTGACAAATATACTAATTCTAAGTATTGTGTCAGAAATGCGTAGCAACTTGCTACGCATTTCCGACGGAACCATTATTTATTTGTTGGAATTAGATTTATATGTTAAATTCATTTAAATATTAATTGTTGCGTCAGAAATGCGTAGCAACTTGCTACGCATTTATGACGAATTATTTATTATTATACTTAGATTATATTTTAATGTTTAATCAGCATTATTATTAATTATTGCGTAGAAAATGTGTAGCAACTTGTTACGCATTTGTGATGGAAAATTTATTGTGTAGGAAATGTGTAGCAACTTGCTACGCATTTGTGATGGAAAATTTATTACCATATTGTGTAGGAAATGTGTAGCAACTTGTTACGCATTTGTGATGTAAAATTTATTGTGTAGGAAATGTGTAGCAACTAGCTACGCATTTGTAATGGAAAATTTATTATGTAGGAAATGTGTAGCAACTTGCTACACATTTGTGATGGAAAATTATTTGTTTAAATTACACTTGATGATGGTTCCGGTTTTGTATCGGCTCGGGTCACAGTTCGGTTCATGTCAGATTTAACGCGGGTCAGTCTGTGTATACCCGTGTTATACATATGTATTGTTAACCTGGTCAATATCAAGCTTCTTCAACTCAGCCGGTCAAAGACGACATCGAATTATATATATTATTATTTCACATCTACTTTTAACATAAAAAATTAAAATCCATCATACACCGCACTGCACATACAAAATTCCGTCATTCAGATAAATTAAAAAAAAATACCGATAATCAAACGTAATGGTTGAATTGAAAAAAGAGATACCACATACAAAAATAATAATATATATAATTTGATGTAGCAACATACCCAACCATTGCATATACTAAAAATCGATACCATAGACTAAAAATCGTTGAATTAAAAAAATCAGAAACGTAAATTTGCATAATAATTGAAATAGAATTCGATATCATTGAAATCGAATTCGATATCATTGAAATCTTATTCCATACCAAATACTAATTCGACATCATCGCACGTAACATTGGTACGTCATTACATTAAAACGAGTAAAAATTTAATTTACATAAAACTATATAGCTAGTAGATTTTATCTAAAAAATCTATTAAAAAAAATACTGGTGTAACTAGTAGATTTTATGTTAAATAAGAAATTTAATAAAAATATGAAAATAAAAAAAATAAATAGATTTTATGTTAATTATGAGATATAATAAAAAGATGAAAATAAAAAAATAAATAGATTTTTAAACGAGATTTTTAAAGATAGATTATTTATTCAACCCGTGTATTACACGGGGTTCTAACCTAGTATATTTTATAAAAAAAAAATAAACAGAATTGAGGCATGTGGTAAATAAATATAAACATTCAAAATTTATGAAAATCAATTAGCAAATAATCAAATAAGTAAATACTTTTAAAAATAAAAAACAAAGTGATCCAATCAAAACCTTACTTTCCCATCACACGGATCATGATCGTACGGTATTCTATGCTCTTAGCCACTTCATCCAATGGATGAAAACACACCTCTAGAAACACACAATCTTATACCCATGTATACAAACATCACTGTGAAGTTAAAATTCAAAATCAATTTTATCCATGGAAAGGGGAGCAAGGGAGAAGAAATCACAGAACTTAAAATTCAAAATCCATTTATACAAAAAATACCGAACTACCGCCACACAACCCCAAACTCTCTCGTTCTTACCGGCACCGGCCGTTTTTCTTTTCGTCGGAGATGAGGATGATGGGGATGTTCTGCAGTTGAAGATAATTATGATGATGACGATGTTATGGTGTCGATGGTGGTGGTTCGGGTGACGACGGCTGCGGTGGAGCCGGCCGGAGCCACATCGGAGAACTGCGGGCGGTGGACGGAGGACGGCGGTGGCGGCGGACGGCGGTGGCAACTAAACAAAGAGGGAGAGAGTGACCAAGGGACTGGACAGTAGCATGAACGTTGTAACCATGGTCAAGCAAGAGCATAACGAGCCATGAAGCTATGTACCCAGAAGCTCCTGTAACGCAAACCACCTTTCCTTCTGCACTCATGTGTCCCAAACTTGGGAGTTTGTGGATAAGTTGTTGGTGGTGGACTTCAGTAGCAGGGAATATCAAACCATTTGATAGTAAAAATACAAGAAAATTTTGTAATGTTATATTAAACCATTTGATAATAAAAATACAAGAAATTTTTGTAATGATATGATATATTGACTTTTAGTATAATTTTTATGGGTTTTTCTAAAAGGATATGATTTATACATCAGGATATGATTTGTACGGATTGAATAAACCCTTCTATTACACAGGTTGAATAAAATATAATGTAGTATGCTCATGGTTGTAAAAGTCGCTAGGCGCTCCCTAGTCGGTCGACCGGAGAGTTGAGAGTACCCGGGCATGCCAAATTATAAAATAATTAGTTTTCGGAAGTTAAATATACGTCACATAACATAAATTTACTAATATTTATAACAAAATACGTGAAATTGATATTCATTCTTTAATATTATAGGCATAAAACACTACTAGAAAAATTAAAATTTTTGACACCATTTTCCGTAGGAAATGCGTCACAACTTGCGATTTTCTACGAATTTGTGACGAAATGCGTATGTAGGAAAACCACTCGTAGGAAACTGGTTTCTTACGCATTTTCTACGCATTTTCCTACCCATTTCTGACAGAAAAGGGCTGTCACAAATTGCTACACATTTTCTACGCATTTTTCCTACCCATTTAACGGAAGAAAAGGTGTAGGAAAATGCGTAGAAAATGTGTAGCAATTTGTGACAGCCCTTTTCTGTCAGAAATGGGTAGGAAAATGCGTAGAAAATGCGTAAGAAACCAGTTTCCTACGAGTGGTTTTCCTACATACGCATTTCGTCACAAATTCGTAGAAAATCGCAAGTTGTGACGCATTTCCTACGGAAAATGGTGTCAAAAATTTTAATTTTTCTAGTAGTGATTATATACTTTTCTATGTGGGGTTAATCTATCCTATAGTTTGTTTTTATTTGTAACGTATGTTACAGATTATTGTACATAGACCCGTAATTAGAAAAAAATCAATCTATATACATTGCATTTAAAAAACAAAGTGATAAAAGCATATTATCAAATTAAATTAAATACTTAACTTAATTATTCTTTCTAAATGATTATTTAATGAAGCATTGCATTTTTCGTGTTGATTTCTTCAAAGACTTCATTCTAGCTATTAGATTTACCTGTGACATCAAGTGATCATCATTATTTATGTAACATAACATGACCCAAACCAGAATATCAGACTCCAAGTTAAGAAAAGTCCAAGAAGAAAGAAAAGTGACTGGTGAAATAAAAAAAACTTGAGGTACACCACTCTAAACCATAAGGTAAAACATGTATGAAAATTAGGGTTCATAAAAAAATTCACACATTTTTTAAAATATATACAAATAAAGTTAGAAATCCAACTTTAAATGGATATTTAATATAATCTATGAGGGTGTATCAAGGATAAAAATGAAAACAAAATAATTTTTTTTAAATAAAGTGAAACATAATGCAATATATGTTTCAGAGAGTAAAGACAAATAAATTTACTCAACACTAACAATGGACAAACAAGAAATGGATTTCCTTAGAAAATGTTTAGAAGGAGATGATATCATGGATGAGAATGGAAGTGTCCCAATGGAAGTGCAAGGAAGAGGAGCTTGAAGTGGTGACAACACTTGTTTCCACTAGTTGATTTGTCTATTTCAAAATGTCAACTTCTGCTTTTCATTTTTCCACATAAATTTAAGCATATTGTGACGAAATCAGAATTTAATATTTATTCAACTAGAATGCACACCTCATCCAGTATTACAACTCAACTTTTATTGATCACCATTCTTTCTAAATACACATTTCGGACATACATGTGATAAATCTCTCTTTCGATAAAATTTCTCTGGTTTGTATTGAAACTACATACGAACATAATAATAAGTTCTTATAATAATGTGGCACATGTAAAAATATAAGTGCGATAGACTTTTAATAAATAATCTATCGTAATTTATAAGGGCCGTTCCAATGTTTTTGGAGTCCTTAAGCGAAATACAAAGTGAAGACCTTTAAATTTGTATAATTTCAGAAAAAAAAAACATGCATCTAATTAAGAGTATAAACTAAAATCATTGTAAGTCATAACGGTCAACAATTCGCTGGCAACAGACAGATGAGAAACAACAATGATAATGGCGCTCTAATTGAGGGATTTTATAATGAATAACTAATACGTCGATGTATGCAATTACGTATATTAGCTTAGCAGAAGTTTCTAATTAAAAAGTGAGTTTTTTTTTTTTTTTTTTTTTTTTTTTTTTTTTTTTTAAACGAAAACTCGTTTTATCTTGCAATTAATTTGTTCATTTGGGTCTTAACACACATACTATATATAATAACTTACTAAAAAAATGGAGGCCCTTATTCTTTGGTAGCCCTAGGCCCATGCCTAGGATGGAAAGCCTAACGGGCCGGCCCTGTAATTTATACATTCATGTTAAGTTGTATCATCTTTATTGAATGAAAAGAATAACAAACAAATACTTACAAGAGTTAAAATTCTGAAATCTTGTATATACGATCTATCAAGATCTTACCAATGTATATCTCTCTACACCTGGTTGCAACGATCTAAACCTCACGTCAAAACATGCAAATTTGGTGATATCTATTCCTATCATCAGTCTGCCATTTTTCTTAAGTTTTGATGATCATAATTGTATAAAACAACAAAAAAATGGCCCTCTCTCACAAATATATGGTAGTACTATTTCAAGATTGCAAATGCGTCTTCGTTGAAACATAAAAGATAACCACATGTTTTTATTAATATGTATATACTGAATATCATATTAAATTTGGTCCTAGTTTTTATTAATATGTATATACTAAATATCATATTAAATTTGGTCCTAAAGTAACAAATTCAAAATTATGTTTATATCAAATATGACTTGATCACCTCTATTGGCGTTGTATCATTTTTTACCCCAAATATTGTTTTTATTAATATTGTTTCAACTATTAAATTTAATCAAAATATATAATATTGTATATAATTATAAATTTAGTTTAAAGTATAAAATAAAAATATATTACTCGAAAGGTTTAAGGATAAACTTTATAATATCTGGTGTTAATTGTCATGGGAAATACCATGATAGGAATAATGATACCCAATTTGATATATTTGTCGAAGATCAAATTCTTACATTAAAACATGAAAATTTTGGTGTTTTATACATTTGAGATGACATAACTGATATGCATTATACAATATTGTCACAAAGGATAGGAAAAAAATGGAACTCTGAGGGAAACCTGAAACTTGAAATAGATGATGCGAGTAACGAGAAGGAAATTCGGGTAACGATCGAGTATGCAAATAGTTACAAAAACATATATTCACGGTTTGAGACAGGTATGACTATTAGGTGATACTTATCTAATTATCTGAACTTGTGTACCTATCTTATTACAATAGCTACAAAAATATATATCGAGTTCACGGGTTTGAGACAGGTTTGTATTAGCGGAAATAATTTGTAAATATGTGTATTAATTGTAATTATTCTATTTCCTGTATTTCTTGTATCTTGTTATTGACTCTCCATGAATATAGGAGAGATACTTGTATTTTATTAATATAAATATATCCCTCAACCCTCAATCACGTTTGAGGTTGATTTTATTTTCTCCACATGGTATTAGCCTAATCTTCTTCCCCCTCTTTTTTATCCTAAAATCTTTTCTCCTTCCTGTGACCTCCCATGCCGACACAAACAATACTTCCCATCTTTCTCCTATTAAGCTCTCTTCTTCCAATTACCTTATATGGCGTACTCATGTGACCCTGCTGATGTCTCTCCATAAACTTCCGGCTCACGTCGATGGCTCTTCCCCACCATCCGAAACTGTCACAACAGACGACAAAACTGTGCCGAGCCAAGAATACGTGTCATGGACTGCCGCGGATCAGAAGGCTGCCCTCCTCCTTCTTTCTTCTCTAACCGAGGAGGCTGCAACCGAGTTCTCGGCTTAACAGATGCACGACAGATCTGGATTGCTCTCGAGAACACGTACAACAATGCGTCCATTGAACGTGTTCAGTCCTTACGAGACTATCTTCAACAGCTTACAAAGGGTACGTCTTCTGTTACGGAATTCTCACGTAAGTTTAAGCTTCTTTGTGAACAACTTGCTGCAATCGGTCATCCAGTTGCCAAAACAGGAATGTCTTCATATGGCTCTTTAGCCAAGGCGTTCCATGCCCAATGCCATGTTACAAATGACACTCCCGATTGGACCGGTGATACGGGAGCTACCGACCATATGACTCCTAACCAGGAATGTCTTCATCATTCCACTCCTTACAAAGGTAAACATAAAGTCGTTTTTGGAAATGGTAAGCATATTCCAATTACTCACATCGGATCATCTAAACTTTGCGATAATATTAATCTCCGTAATGTACTTGTAGTCCCTAATATTACCAAAAAGTTACTATCCATAAGCAAGTTAACTGCCGATCATCCGGTTGATGTATTATTTTCTCAACATTATTTTCACATTCAGGATCGGAACACAAAACAGGTACTCGCTTGGGGGACATGCATTGATGATGGACTCTATGTGCTTAGAAATGATCCACAAGTTTTTGTTGCCGCCGTTTCAAATAAAGCTTCTTATGAGCCATGACATGCTTGTTTAGGCCATACTTCTTTTGATGTTATTTCTGTTTTGAACAAATGTGGTTTTTTGAAGGTTACTTCTTTATTACCGAAACCGGATATTTGCACTTCATGTCAACTTGCAAAGGGAAAGCGTTTATCCTTTATTTCTAATGATAAACGTGCTTCTTTCCCATTAGAATTGGTTCATTGTGATTTATGGGGTCCTGCTCCCGTTACTTCTATAGATGGTTATCGATACTATGCTGTTTTTATTGATGATTATTCCAGGTTTACGTGGTTTTACCCACTGAAAACTAAAATAGGTTTTTATGCGGTCTTACCCGCCTTCATTAAGCTTGTGCAAACTCAATGCTCACGTAAGATAAAAATTTTTCAAAGTGACGGTGGAACTGAATTCGTGAATCATGCAGTTCATAAAATCCTTGAAGACAATGGGACGTTCCATAGATTTTCATGCTCGTACACGCCGCAACAAAATGGACGTGCCGAAAGGAAACATCATCATATAGTTGAAACCGGTCTTGCCATGTTGTTTAACGCTCATGCTCCCGCTCACTTTTGGGTTGATGCTTTCACTTCGGCAACTTACATTACTAATCGAGTGCCATCTTCTCTTCTTGCAAACAAGTCTCCTTTTCAACTCGTATTTGATCATCTACCGAATTATTCTAATTTTCGGGTCTATGGGTGTCGAGTTTTTCCTTACTTGCGTGACTATGCCAAGCACAAGCTTGAATCTCGAGGCCTTCCATGTGTTTTTATTGGCTATAGTTCCTCTCACAAGGGTTTTCATTGTTTGGAACCTACCACTAATCGAGTTTTTATATCTCGCCATACTCGTTTCAATGAGTCGTTATTTCCATTTAAGGATTCCCATACTCAAAAGGATTTCCACAATTTAATACTTACCACACTCTATGAAGACGCACCTACCCCAATTCTACCTGATAACCCAAAACCCTCTCCTTTACCTAACACAAAAATAAATGGCAGCCACCTATCCCTTTTCCCCTTTGCACCACATTTGTCGATCCAGTACCACATACCACTCGATATCCTACTCCACTACCGAACCCAGCCCACACCTCCTCCTCATCCCTTTCACAGCCCAACACTGCTCCCCTAGGCCCACTTACACTCCAGCCCAATACTGACACCACTGATGCCATCACCACTCCTATACCCGAACCCACTACCCACCAGCCCAACTCAATACCCGAACCCACTGCCCACCAGCCCAAGTCATTACCCGAACCCATTGCCCCACCCGTCTTCACTAGTATCACCGAACCCATTGTTCCGCCTGCACCCACTACCACCGTTGCACCCGATGCCTCCACCTCTAATTCTCATTCTATGACGACTCGAACTAAGGCGGGAATCTTTAAACCCAAGCATCAATCAGATCTTGCGGCTCTACACTCTTATGCCCTACATGTTGCTTTGTCAACCATTACAGAGCCTCGCGGCTACAAGTCTGCAGCCAAAGATCCGAAATGGATGGCAGCAGTGGTCGAGGAGATTGAGGCACTTCATCACAATCACACGTGGACATTAGTTCCGCGACCGTCTTCTATGAATGTTGTGGGTTCCAAATGGGTGTTTCGTACTAAATATCATTCCGATGAAACTATTGATCGGTATAAAGCTCGTTTAGTGGCTCAAGGATTCACGCAAGTTCCAGATCTGGATTACTCTCATACTTTTAGTCCTGTGGTGAAAGCATCTACAATTCGCATCGTTTTATCTCTCGCGGTGCTTAACAAGTGGAAATTGCATCAACTTGATGTAAAAAATGCCTTTCAAAATGGTGATTTGAATGAAACCATTTTCATGGAGCAACCACCTGTGTTTATGAGCTCTCATTATCCCGACTATGTTTGGAAACTATCTAAGGCCCTCTATGGTCTCAAGTAAGCCCCCCGCGCTTGGTTTCAGCGTTTGAGCACTTTTCTTACATCATATGGCTTTACATGCAATCGGGTAGATACATCCCTTTTTATTCTTCGTAAGGATGCTCACATCATGTATCTTCTCGTCTATGTTGATGATCTTATTCTTACCGACAATGATGAGGCTGTGATTCACACCTTCATCTCCTACCTTCATCGGGAATTTGCTATCAAGGATCTTAGGGATCATAACTACTTTCTGGGTTTAGAAGTTGTTGATGTGCGTTAGGTGTAATATGTTTTAGGTATATATTTTAAGCCCTTTTTACACTTTAGCCAAGTTTTAAATTTATAAAACACGATATTTACTAACACTAAACACACATATGGGCAAGTGCACCCATCGTGGACGTAGTATAGTGTTGGTAAGATACCGAGGTCGTCCAAGGACACAAGAGCTTTTAGTACCGGTTTATCCTCAACGTCTAATCAAATCAAAATGTTAGAAAAAGATTTTTTAAACTAAGAAAATAAAACTAACTAAATGCTGAAAAATAAAAACAGATAGACAAGATGAATCACTTGGATCCGACTCGTGTGTTAGTATAACCTTTGATTATTTTCGCACTTTTGCACTTGTTTAAGAGAATATCTTAGTTATTGTAGTAGGCCCCTCTTTTGAAGGCGACGTTACCCTCAACCCAGTAGTTTGAGTCAGCAAGGATACAATCCTAAAGGGTCGGATTATTGAAAGATAATTAATTAAGTTATTAATGCAAATTATGGTAGGCCCCTCTTTTGGAGGTGACGTTACCCTCGACTAAGTAGTCCAAGTCAGCAGGGATAGAGTTTGGACCCCCGCCATCCAACACCTTTGGGTATTGAAGGAGGTCGACCCAGGTCCCTTGCAGGACCTCTAAACGCTGAACAAGGGCAAGACCCTTACCAAACCATTCCCTTAACCTGTGACACTCTAGGTTTTCCCGAGCCAATATCGTGTAATGGCATTGTGTATATATATTATTAAATGAAAAATTTCGTTCTATCTTGATGTGCTATGTGTTGATAACGTGTATATAATATATATATATATATATATATATATATATATATATATATATATATATATATATATATATATATATATATGTGTATGAAATACTTGTGAACCGAAACCACGACTCGAGACCACCCGGTCTCGAGTGAACAAACAAACAGTTGGGCCGGTTGGGCCATGCTTCTCCTTATCCCACTCGAAAACCCACTAGGGTGAACCGACTTAGGGCTAATATATAACTCATGCTCCTAGCCAACCTTGCCATTTCTTTGGACAACTCACACTCACTCTCACACATACTCTCATCTACACTCTCTCTCTCTCACTAAAACCCTAAACCTCAACACTCCCCATCTCTCGGATACAACCGAAAACATCAAGGGCCCTCGGATCGGCTCGTGTTCTTCACTCGAGGATCTCCTTTCATCGAACCAACTCGTTTTCACATCCTTAAACCGGTTAGTTTCATGTTTTAATCTATGTTCTTTGCAAAATATTTGGTGAAGGTGTGTGCTTGATGAATAAAACACATGTTTAGCTTAGATGTCTACTTGCATGATTTTGTATGATAAAGATGTGGATTAAAAGATGTTATACATGGCAATTATTATTTGCATATGATTGTATGGTCTAATAGGATGAGAGTAATTAGATGATGTAGATTGTTGTTTAAACATGATGTGCATAGTCTTTCTTATGAAAAGTGCATCAAAACACATAGACCTAATGTTGAACCGTAAATGATGTGTTAGGAATAAGGCCATTGATGTTGACTAAGTTGCATTTTGAATTAGATTCATAACCGGCTTGAATGAACATGCTTGCAAAATGATGAACATGATGAATGTATAGAAGGAACCGTTTGAAGATCATATAAATATTTGAAATATGCTTTGTTTAATATTTTTGAATAAGGATTTAGACAAGAAAACATGTTTGTGTGTTTTTATTGGATAGTACACAATTACATGAAATTGCAATTCTATTGGTTAGTACATCAGAGGTTCTAGAAGAACTTCAGGTGCACGTATCCGTGGTTGCGAGTCGAGACCCCCGGTTGCGAGTCGAGACCAACACGTGACAACTCGAGACATGCTGCAAGGGATCGAGACCGGCAAGGTCTCGACTTGAGACTTCATGATCTCGACTCGAGACTGGACTCGAGACCTCTGAGGTTGCGACTCATGCCAGCACCACTCGAGACCAGGCGTTCATAACTCGAGATCTCCTGGTTGCGACTCGAGACCGCGTGTTCTCGAGTCGAGACCACCTTGTCTCGACTGGGCTGCCTACCTTGGTTATTGGGCCACAATGTGTCATGTTTGGACTATGTGTTTAACTGGACTATGTGTTAACTGTTGCTGTTTAATCGTGTAATTATTAGAGCTGGCCCAATAACTAAATAGCTAACTGCATGCATTCTATGTGTTAGATACATGTAGGATAAACGTGATTACTTGTACCCCAAACCTGACCTATACTGGTAACCATATTAGGACGTGGTGACCAGCATACTTGACCAAGTAAGCTAATCTGCCGAGCAACCCGAGGTGAGTTCACAACTTAAAGCATGCATTCCCGGTGGATTGGGAAACGGAACTAAAAACAACACTATCCCCTTGTGAGGGATACAAACTTACTTTTCTTCCCTTGTTACTGGGAACAAACTTACTTTTCTTCCCTTGTTATTGGGAACTTTTAGTTAATTACTGTTTATACGGAATGCAACGGGCAACACTAAACGAAACTCTATCACTTAAGTCCCTACTACTTAATACCGATTAGTCGCCGGGGCCAGGCGAACGGGTTATTAGTTGATAGCGCTATTTAGGTCTTACCAGCCTCACACCGTGCCCGTGTATGGGATCGGGAGTGAACTAATAGACTCTGGCAAATCCGTCAATGATGATATAACATTGACAAACGGGGCACTTTACGGAAACGTACGGTCACATGAAGTATTCGGTATTGGAAAAACAGTTTAGTCGCTTACTTATGGGGTAGCTCCCCATGGCATGTATAAACGGATAAATTAACTGGTAAAACAAGTTTTTGGTAATTAAAAACTGGACAACTCGTGAACTCGCCAACATTTTTGTTGATACCCTACTACATGCTTTGCAGGTACCCAGTGACTCAGGAGCTTGCTACTTGGGGATGTGTAGTGGTCGTCTAACCCATGTGTTGGGTTCTAAATAACTTGAACCATGAACTTTGTTTTAAACTATTTTGTCTATGCTTCCGCTACTTATGTTTCTATTGAAACTTAAAACTTTTGAACTTGATATGATATTTGCTAACCCTATGGTTGGTGAATACTACTTTTGCTATTAATTAAATTGCTCAGTATAATTGGTGGCTGGATCCTGGTCAGTCACGCCCTCAAGCGGATGGTACTCCGCATGTGGATTTTGGGGGTGTGACAGATTGGTATCAGAGCCATTGGTTATAGTGAACTTGGTTTTAAAAAGGGGGAAATCTTTTTGAGAAAAACCAGACTATAACCCGTGACTCGTGACGACACTACACTCCAAGTGCAAGACTCGACTTATCAGACCTCATAGCTCGGACCGGTGTTTACTTGCTTGCTTGCTTTATGCTTTTTGTTCTACTATACGTACTAGCGTGCCTAGTTAGATAGATACACCTCCCTCTTCTATCTCATTCTCGCTATACTATGACATCACACTCATAATATGTTTTCTGGTTATGAAGACAATGAGTGGACGCGGAAGAGGAAACGTTAACATGACTCAGGCCCAGTTCACTAACCTGATCAACACAGTGGCTGCAGCTTTCGCAGCTCACCCTGGAGGTAAACTCGTTATCTTAGGATGTTTAGGTCCTACCGCCGCATCGTCTTTTCACCCTTAAACCTATTTCTCTTCACTTCTCACAACAGGTCAACATGCGCCTGTGCAACCACGTGTTTGTACTTTCAAGACCTTCATGGATTGCAAGCCTCTCCCTTTCAATGGCACTAAGGGTTCCATAGGTCTTCTGCACTGGATTGAGAAGGTCGAAGCTGTCTTTGCTGTCTGCGAGTGTCCCCCTGCTAATTGGGTGAAGTTTGCTACTAGTACGCTTGAAGGAAACGCGCTTTCCTGGTGGAAGGCGCAAATTCAGATGCTTTGTTTGGAAACTGCTAATGCTACTGCATGGGAAGATTTCAAGGATATGATCAAAGAGGAGTACTGTCACAGGGATGACATCCACAAACTCGAGAACGAGTACTTTGAGCTTAAGATGGTTGGGTCAGAGATTGAGACCTACACCAAACTGTCCAACGACTATGTTGCTCTTTGCCCAAACATGTCTCGACCTATGTACCGAAGGATCGAATTGTACATCAAGGGTTTGGCCCCAGAAATTCGAAGCCATGTGACCTCAGCCAACCTTAACACCATCCAGCCAGTCGTCCGTCTTGCTCACAACTCACTGATCAGGCTGTGGAGCAGGGCAAGTTACCCAAAAGGATCAGTGCTACTGATGGAGCTTCTGGTGATAACAAGCGTAAGTCGGAAGGAAACCAAAGCAAGGATGCTAACCCCACTCAGGCCCCGACTCAGCAAAGGAAAACTGAAAACAACAAAGGCCCTCAGCAATAGGGTGGCTATCGAGGGAACCACCCCAAGTGTAACAAGTGTAACCGACACCACAGCGGGCCGTGTGGCAAAAGTCAGTGTCAGCGATGCAACAAGATGGGGCATGAAGCCAAAGACTGTAGGAGTCAGTTTCCAGTAAGTCAGAATCAGCAACAACCACAACAACAACAGCAGCAAGGAAACAACCGTGGATGCTACAAATGTGGAGCAACGGGGCACATGCGGAGGATTGCCCTGAACTGAACCAGAACCGCAACAACAACCAGGGAGCTGGAAACAACGATCAAAACAACAATGCTGGGAATGGTGCAAGAGGAAGAGCTTTTGTGATTGGAGCTGGAGAAGCAAGGAATGACCCCAACGTCGTGCCGGGTAAGTTCCTACTCAATGATCATTATGTTTCTGTATTATTTGATTCTGGAGCCGATGCTAGTTATGTATCCCTACGTATTAGTAAGAAGCTTAAGCACCCGCCTGCGTTATTAAGTTCCAAGCATATCGTCGAGTTGGCTAATGGTAGAAACATCGAGGCCTCACATGTGATCAACGACTGTAAGCTAGTATTGTCTGGTCAGACGTTTAGTATCGATCTTTTCCCTATCAATCTTGGAAGCTTCGACGTCGTCATTGGTATGGATTGGTTATCCAAACATCGCGCTGAAATCCTCTGTCAAGAGAAAATGGTTCGTATTCCCCGCCGTTCTGGCAAACCCCTCATCGTTCAAGGTGACAAAGGCGGAGAAGTCACAGGCATCATCTCATTATTAAAAGCCCAGAAGTGTTTACGAAAAGGGTACACCGCCATCTTAGCACTTGTCACCGACACACAGGAGAAGGAAAAGAGGATTGAAGATTTTCCAGTGGTACGCGACTACCCCGAGGTATTTCCTGAAGAACTACCTGGACTCCCTCCTCATCGTCAGGTCGAATTCCAAATCGAGCTAGCTCCCTGAGCAGCACCTATAGCTCGTGCACCTTATCGACTAGCCCCCGCAGAACTGAAGGAACTCTCTACGCAACTAAAGGAACTATTGGATAAAGGATTTATCCGCCCTAGTTCGTCACCCTGGGGAGCACCAGTGCTATTTGTTAAGAAGAAGGATGGCACATTCCGAATTTGCATCGACTATCGTGAGCATAACAAGGTTACCATCAAGAATCGCTACCCTCTCCCGCGCATCGACGATCTGTTGGATCAGTTGCAAGGATCGAGCTACTACTCTAAGATTGACCTGCGATCAGGCTATCATCAGCTGAGAGTCCGTGATGAAGACATCTCCAAAACTGCCTTCAGAACTCGTTATGGTCATTATGAGTTCCTCGTCATGCCCTTCGGAATGACCAACGCGCCTGCGGTATTCATGGATCTCATGAACCGAGTGTGCAAGCCTTAGCTCGACAAGTTCGTAATTGTGTTTATGGACGACATCCTAATCTACTCAAAAAGTCAAGAGGAGCATGAACAACATCTGCGTCTTATTCTCGAACTCCTTCGCAATGAGCAACTGTACGCCAAATTCTCGAAATGTGACTTCTGGCTTCGAGAAGTCCATTTACTTGGACACGTAGTCAATAAGGACGGGATTCATGTCGATCCAGCTAAGATCGACTCTATAAAGAATTGGCCTACGCCTAAAACTCCAACCAAAGTCCGCCAATTCTTGGGATTGGCAGGATACTATGGTAGATTCATCAAGGGATTTTCGAAGATTGCTCAACCCCTCATGACACTCACTCAGAAGGGTGTTGCTTACATGTGTAATGAAGCTCAGGAATCGGCTTTTCAGAAGCTAAAGGATAACCTTTGTAGCGCACCTATTCTCTCGTTACCTGAAGGAACCGACGACTTCGTGGTTTACTGCGATGCGTCTATTCATGGACTTGGTTCCGTGCTGATGCAACGCGAGAAAGTTATTGCTTACGCTTCTCGACAACTTAAAACCCACGAAAGGAACTACACTACGCACGACTTGGAACTGGGAGCAGTGGTTTTTGCTCTTAAGATATGGAGACATTACCTGTACGGTACCCGGTGCACCATTTACACCGATCACAGGAGTCTCGAGCATATCTTCAAGCAAAAGGAATTAAACATGCGACAACGTCGGTGGGTCGAACTCTTGAATGATTACGAATGCGTAATCAAGTACCATCCGGGCAAAGCCAATGTCGTGGCAGACGCCCTCAGCCGAAAGGACACTACACCCAAACGCGTGCGAGCGCTACAACTTACCATCCAGTCTAACCTCCCTACTCAGATTCGAAATGCTTAGGTTGAAGCATTGAAACCGGGGAACATCAGGGCTGAGTCCCTGCGAGGATCGAGACAGCGGCTAGAACGAAAAGAAGACGGCGCTTACTATGTGACATGTAACACCCCAGTTTTCGTATGTCTTAATATAATAAATTAATAGTGAGAATTTAATGACAAAGAATGGTAAATATAAATTTTTACCATTATACCCTAAAATATAAATTTATGAATAGGTTAACTAAGAATGTGTGAAAATAAAAGTTTAACTATCAAGTAAAGTGCTCAATAGTTGAGGGACCAAAGTTGGACAATTAGAAAGACAATTTAATAAAAATTGTCAACACAATACACACACATCAGATATGTGTGTGCGTGTATATGCGACCAGAAGGGGGCAAGGAAGAACAAACCCTAATCAACACAAATCAATCAAATTGAAAGGGGATTTGGAGTCTAGGTGAATGTATGACTTAAGAATGGTGATCACCTAAGTGTTTCTTGTATCAAGTAAGTCAAATTTTGCAATTTGGTGAGGTTTGATTTAAGGGGTTTAGTATAATTCGTGAATGTATTGCTAAATTCAGTATGATTAACAGCTTCTAAGGAGGTTTAGACATCACTAGATGCTAAATTTTAGTATGAACATGATTAGGGCAAAAACCCACTTGCATGTCAAATAATGCTTGGAAATTGTGAAGTTTGTATGTTAAATTGATGATTTAATTATGAAATTGTTATGAATGTAGATTTAGAATTGTATGTTTTTGATTTGAATGATAAATCCTAACATGGTAGTATGTTTATGTTGCTCAAGAATGAACTATGGAAGTTGTGCTTAAAATGCTTGTACATTATGCTAATCTAGTGATATGCACACCATGTGTTTGACAAAATGTCTAAGTGAGTTAGTTATGGCTTTTGCATGAATGCTTGTTAAGATGATGCAACCTTCTTATGATAATGATGTATGTAGTTATTAAACGCCATAACATACCATAAGGATTGTAAAATTAATGTTGAAAGAAAGCTAAAGTACGGGATTATGGTATATAGGCACAAAGAAGGAAGAAGGCGCGAGTCACTCAAAGGCACAATCATCACAAGATCGCGGTAAGTTCATATGAACTTTATTTACTTTAATGTAACTTTTCGAAAAGTGGTATTTGGTTCTATGGAATTATTGTAAAGGTTCATAACGGGTCGAATGATGTAAGTATATGGAAAAGTGTGGTCTTTAATGATTCATGGTGAATGATTCGGAAAGTGATACGTTGGATACTTCCGAATGGAAGTATGGATGCTATTAAGGTAACAAGACATGTTAACGGGTTGAACAATGATAGGTAATTAAAGGATTTTTTGAAGTAATATGTGTTTGAACTAATAATGTTTCCGTTATGAAATGTAGGTAAATCTCTTGCTTGAATGCAGCGCGCCCGAACCGAACACACACACGAAACGTCGACTCTAAGCGCTTCTGGTCCAAGTTGTTTGTTTGATGGGTTAACTTACCATTTTGATTAGTAAATGTTATTTTGTATGTGTCTAGTTTGTTAGTAGAAAGTTTGGATACTAAACTTGTGTAGTTTGTACAAAAGGTTCATGGCGAACCATATACGGTTGTAATTTTGATTATGTTGGTAAGTGTCGTAGTATTAATAGTAATGGTATTGTTAAAAACAGGGGGAAAGGTACCTATTACGAACGGGTCATGTCAAAATTTTGGTAAAATTGTAAGAGAAATTGTATGTCGATTTGTCGAATGATGAATTTGGGGCTTCACAAGTGGACGTTTATGTTAAATGTCAAATGTGAAAAAAATTTGGGCGTTTCAAGTTGGTATCAGAGCCTAGGTTTGAGGGATTTAAGCATCAAGTGCTTGAACTCAAACCGAAAGCTCGTGAGGAAGTGTGTGTTCGTTTCGCGGCGCAAAGCAAGTAAGTACTTTTTTTTTAAGTTGAAAATTTTCTTTTGTAGTATGAATAATTAGTTTCGAAATGTCATTGAATGTTAGGGAATGAATCGTTTCAGTTTGGGGTTAGAACGGGTCAAATAATGTATAAAGGGGTTTATAAGCCGTTTGCTTATAAATCAGCTTTTGATGCGACCCGAAGTGATAAACGGATCCGTAATTAAATTACGGACGCGTGGGAAAAAGAATCGTGTAAAACGGATCAATAACGAATGAGTTATGTCCGTTTTCGTGAAACTTGGGTTGGCTGGGAAATTTTCAGCAGCAATTAAGCAACTGGGCACGGTGCACGGTCGTGCACTGGTCGCACGAACGTGCGTTTCCGAGTAAGACAGTGCACGGGCTTGTGCACTGCCAGGGTTTCCAACGTTCTAGGTGATGCACGGTAGTGCAAATGGACGCACGACCGTGCGGCTGCAAAATCTTGCCGTAAGACAGTAAATCATCACCGTAAGCTTTCTTCTTCCACCGTAAGCTACGGTGGCCACCGTAGCTTACGGTGGCGACCAGACATAAATTTTTCTTTTTTTTGCAATCGTGAGCTAGGGAAGGGCAACCAAAGCTTACCGAGACCGCATGTAATAACAAAAACTTTAGTTTAAACCCTCAAACTCTAATAATGCTTATCAAGTCGCAAGAATAGCTCGATATATAACGAGAATGCATGAAATTGAATGTATTAGATGATTTAAACTCGAGGGAAAGTACATGTAAATGTTAAGAAGAAACATTTGATAAGATAAGAACGACACGATACGATTGTCAACGACGACAAGGCATGAAATACGAATAATGAATGGGAAATGTCATGATAAATGATGTTGAAATATGACGTTGGCAAGTATGAAATGAAATCTAATGAATGTACCGAATGTTTTATGTAGATGGCTGATAGGGTGAACGTGAATGATGACGATGAAGCACGCCGAAATGAAATAAGAACTATGGTTGTGGAAGAGGTAAAGAAAGCAATTGAGGCTAGTATACCCCGATTAGATCAGGAAGTCGAGGGGCAAGTATTGGAGATAGTTAATACCTCGGTAACATCTAAGGTGGAAGAATTGAAAGAAATGATTAGTGAATTGCAAGTGAAGAAAAGCAAACGGAGATGTACGTACAAAGAGTTCATGGCATGTAATCCCTTACCATACCAAGGGGATGTTGATCCGATAGCTTGCCAAAGGTGGATTTCAAGCACCGAAGCCGTGTTTACACGGAGTAGATGTGAAGTGGAAGATCAAGTAATGTTTGCCACGGGCCTCCTACAAGCTCGAGCAAAAGATTGGTGGGATGCATACTCGAAGGAATTGGGGGATGATAAAGTACAGTCGTTAACATGGCAAGAATTCAAGGAGTCATTCCTGAAATATTATAGTCCACAATCCGCAATTGATAAGATTCAGGAAGACTTCTTGCGTCTCAGACAGAAGGATGAAACGATTGACGAGATAACAAATAAATTCCTTGAAAGGGTGAAGTTCTGTGAAGAGATAGCGGGGACGGAGAGGCAAAGGATTATACGTTACCATGCTATGCTAAAGGCTGAATATCGAGAATTTGTAAATCCCTCCAAGTGTGCAACGCTGAATGAACTAATTGATTGGGCAAGAGACAGAGAAATTGAGATAAAAAGGCAGGTTGAACGGGGAGAGAAAAGGGTAGCGGAGAAGCCTACCAACGCAAGCCCATCGAAAAAGGAAAGATATCAAGATCAAAGCAAGAAAGGGAAAGCAAGTAGTGAAATTCCGACTTGCAAGACGTGTGGGAAGCATCATTCGGGTGAATGTTTGTCAGGAAAGAAGGGGTGCTACAAATGTGGACGTGAGGGACATCCGTTTTATAGGTGCCCCGAAAACCCTAAGGCGTGTTATAATTGTAATGAAACGGGGCACATTAAAGCGGAATGCCCGAAACTCCAACAAGGGAAAAAGAGAGATGGAAAGAAGGATGAGCCTCCCAAGGCTCGCGGAAGGATGTTTCAGTTAACCTCGGATGAAGCTAAAGCTAGCCCGGACGTGGTTTCAGGTATATTTTTGGTGAATTCCATGCCTATGAATGTTTTATTTGATTCCGGGGCTAGTAGGTCGTTCATTTCTAATGAATTGTTAGCTCACCCATCGTTTAAGCTTGAAAAGATGATAGTACCCTTAGAAGTAGAAGTTGCTGATAGTAAAAGCTATTTGTTACATGATATTTGTAGAAACTGTAAGATCTTAATCGAAGATGAGGAATTTAGTATAGATCTTGTCCCGATGTACATGGGGGAATTTAAAGTAGTTGTAGGAATGGATTGGCTTGCCCAAAACCACGCTGAAATTCAATGTGAAAAGAAAGTTATTCATATATTAACCTCGGGGGGGAAACGGGTAAGTGTTCAAGGAGATAGAGTCATTAAGTCGAAATTGTGTTCTATAATCAAAGCTGTCAAACATGTGAGGAACGGGGGTAGAGCTTATCTATCTTATGTGATTGACACCAATCGAGGTGTCCCAAAGCTTGAAGATGTGAACGTGGTAAAGGAATATCCGGATGTGTTTCCGGAAGACCTACCGGGCCTCCCGCCTGAACGAGAAGTAGAATTTAAAATAGAGCTAAACCCGGGTGCAAAACCGGTAGCTAAGGCTCCTTATCGGTTGGCCCCAACCGAAATGAAAGAATTGATGACGCAACTTCAAGAGTTGCTCGATAAGGGTTTTATTAGACCAAGTGTTTCACCATGGGGAGCACCCGTACTTTTCGTGAAGAAGAAAGATGGTTCGTTGCGAATGTGCATCGACTATCGAGAGTTGAACAAATTGACGGTGAAGAATCGATACCCGTTGCCCAGAATCGATGATCTATTTGATCAGTTACAAGGGGCAAGTTGGTTTTCAAAAATCGATTTGCGGTCGGGTTATCACCAACTACGCGTACGAGAAGAGGATGTGCCGAAGACTGCGTTTCGAACGCGGTACGGACATTACGAGTTTTTAGTAATGTCCTTCGGATTAACGAACACCCCAGCTGCTTTTATGGATTTAATGAATCGGGTATGCCGACCTATGCTTGATAAATATGTAATCGTTTTTATTGATGATATTCTAGTATACTCTCGCAGTGAAGCAGAGCATGCTTCCCATTTACGTGATGTATTGGAAACGCTTCGCAAGGAAAAGTTATATGCAAAATTCTCAAAGTGTGCCTTTTGGCTTAGAGAGGTACAATTTTTGGGTCATGTGATCGATGCGGATGGTGTCCATGTGGATCCGTCCAAGGTAGATGCGGTGATGAATTGGGTACCCCCGAAGAATCCAAGCGAAATAAAAAGTTTTCTGGGTTTGGCTGGGTATTATAGGAGATTTATCCAAGATTTCTCCAAGATAGCCTCTCCTATGACGAAGTTAACAAAGAAGAGTGAAAAGTTTATATGGGGCGAAGAGCAAGAAAAAGCGTTTCAAACCTTAAAAGAAAAGCTCTCAAATTCTCCGGTGTTGACATTACCGGATGGAACGGATGGTTTGGTGGTGTATACGGACGCCTCTCGTCAAGGTTTAGGGTGTGTGTTAATGCAAAGGGGTAAAGTCGTTGCTTACGCTTCGAGACAACTCAAGCAACATGAAGGCAATTATCCAACTCATGATCTTGAACTGGCGGCGGTTGTATTCGCCTTGAAAATATGGAGGCACTACCTTTATGGGGTGAAATGTACTATCTTCTCGGATCATAAAAGCCTCAAATATTTTTTCGAACAGAAAGATCTCAATATGAGGCAACGAAGATGGTTGGAACTCCTTAAGGATTACGACTGCGACATCCATTATCATCCCGGGAAAGCTAACGTAGTAGCGGACGCACTTAGCCGAAAGGAATACCCGACCCCGATTCGGGTAAAGTCCATGAAGATGGTAGTTACTCCTAAGCTACTTGATGAAATTCGGGAAGCTCAAATGAAATCTTTAAATGCTGTTGACTCAAAGAAAGAAAGAACGAAAGGATTCATTCATGAATTGGAAGAGAATGCAAATGGTATAAAAACGAGGTACAACCGAATTTGGATACCCCGGTATTGCGAAGTGAAAGAACTATTGTTGAATGAAGCTCACAAGTCTCGATACTCCGTTCATCCGGGGGCTACAAAGATGTATCAAGACTTGAGGATGAATTATTGGTGGCCAGGGATGAAAAGAGACATTGTCAAGTATGTTGCTAAGTGTTTGACGTGTTCCCAAGTAAAGGCTGAACACCAGAAGCCGTATGGAAAGTTACAACCCTTGGAGATCCCGGTGTGGAAATGGGAACATATAACGATGGATTTGGTGATTAAGCTTCCCAAGACAAGAAAAGGGCACGATGCAATATGGGTGGTCGTTGACCGACTTACCAAAAGTGCACATTTCCTACCTATTCGGGAGAATTATAAATCAGAAAAGATGGCGGAAGTCTACATGAACGAGATCATATCCCGACATGGGGTTCCGGTGTCTATAGTGTCCGATCGGGACACCCGGTTCACCTCTCGTTATTGGAGGAAGTTTAACGATGAATTGGGAACCCAATTACACATCAGCACCGCCTACCATCCACAAACCGATGGTCAGACAGAGCGAACTATCCAAACATTAGTTGATATGTTAAGGGCGTGTGTTATAGAATTCGGAGGAAGCTGGGATGATCAACTACCTTTGGTAGAATTTTCTTATAATAATAGCTATCATAACAGCATAAAAATGGCCCCCTACGAAATGCTTTATGGAAGGAAATGTAGGACCCCGGTTTGTTGGGGGGAAGTGGGTCAACGAGAAATCGCGCCAAAAGAGGTAGTGACCAAAACGAATGAAAAGATTGATATGGTTAGGTCAAGATTGAAAGCAGCGCAAGATAGACAAAAGTCTTATGCGGATCGACGAAAGCGACCAATAGAATTTCAAGTGGGAGATCATGTGTTATTAAAGGTCTCTCCATGGAAAGGAATAATCCGTTTTCGTAAACGCGGGAAGCTAGGCCCTCGATATATCGGGCCATTCAAAATACTCGCCCGGGTTGGGGCGGTGGCATATCGGTTAGAACTACCACCTGCGCTGGATGGGATTCATAACACCTTTCACGTGTCTCAGTTGCGAAAGTGCCTTGCGGATGAGACGGCATACGTGCCTATGGATGACATTGAAGTGGATAAGAAGTTAAATTATGTTGAAAAACCTGTAGCAATCAAGGATTTTAAAGTGAAGCACCTCCGAAACAAATCTGTTCGACAAGTGTTGGTTCAATGGCAACATAGGAAGGGATCGGATCTCACTTGGGAAGCGGAGGATGATATGCGAAAGCACTACCCGGAATTATTTGGTACGTAGTCAGGTTTCGGGGACGAAACCTTTTATAAGGGGGGTGGACTTGTAACACCCCAGTTTTCGTATGTCTTAATATAATAAATTAATAGTGAGAATTTAACGACAAAGAATGGTAAATATAAATTTTTACCATTATACCCTAAAATATAAATTTATGAATAGGTTAACTAAGAATGTGTGAAAATAAAAGTTTAACTATCAAGTAAAGTGCTCAATAGTTGAGGGACCAAAGTTGGACAATTAGAAAGACAATTTAATAAAAATTGTCAACACAATACACACACATCAGATATGTGTGTGCGTGTATATGCGACCAGAAGGGGGGCAAGGAAGAATAAACCCTAATCAACACAAATCAATCAAATTGAAAGGGGATTTGGAGTCTAGGTGAATGTATGACTTAAGAATGGTGATCACCTAAGTGTTTCTTGTATCAAGTAAGTCAAATTTTGCAATTTGGTGAGGTTTGATTTAAGGGGTTTAGTATAATTCGTGAATGTATTGCTAAATTCAGTATGATTAACAGCTTCTAAGGAGGTTTAGACATCACTAGATGCTAAATTTTAGTATGAACATGATTAGGGCAAAAACCCACTTGCATGTCAAATAATGCTTGGAAATTGTGAAGTTTGTATGTTAAATTGATGATTTAATTATGAAATTGTTATGAATGTAGATTTAGAATTGTATGTTTTTGATTTGAATGATAAATCCTAACATGGTAGTATGTTTATGTTGCTCAAGAATGAACTATGGAAGTTGTGCTTAAAATGCTTGTACATTATGCTAATCTAGTGATATGCACACCATGTGTTTGACAAAATGTCTAAGTGAGTTAGTTATGGCTTTTGCATGAATGCTTGTTAAGATGATGCAACCTTCTTATGATAATGATGTATGTAGTTATTAAACGCCATAACATACCATAAGGATTGTAAAATTAATGTTGAAAGAAAGCTAAAGTACGGGATTATGGTATATAGGCACAAAGAAGGAAGAAGGCGCGAGTCACTCAAAGGCACAATCATCACAAGATCGCGGTAAGTTCATATGAACTTTATTTACTTTAATGTAACTTTTCGAAAAGTGGTATTTGGTTCTATGGAATTATTGTAAAGGTTCATAACGGGTCGAATGATGTAAGTATATGGAAAAGTGTGGTCTTTAATGATTCATGGTGAATGATTCGGAAAGTGATACGTTGGATACTTCCGAATGGAAGTATGGATGCTATTAAGGTAACAAGACATGTTAACGGGTTGAACAATGATAGGTAATTAAAGGATTTTTTGAAGTAATATGTGTTTGAACTAATAATGTTTCCGTTATGAAATGTAGGTAAATCTCTTGCTTGAATGCAGCGCGCCCGAACCGAACACACACACGAAACGTCGACTCTAAGCGCTTCCGGTCCAAGTTGTTTGTTTGATGGGTTAACTTACCATTTTGATTAGTAAATGTTATTTTGTATGTGTCTAGTTTGTTAGTAGAAAGTTTGGATACTAAACTTGTGTAGTTTGTACAAAAGGTTCATGGCGAACCATATACGGTTGTAATTTTGATTATGTTGGTAAGTGTCGTAGTATTAATAGTAATGGTATTGTTAAAAACAGGGGGAAAGGTACCTATTACGAACGGGTCATGTCAAAATTTTGGTAAAATTGTAAGAGAAATTGTATGTCGATTTGTCGAATGATGAATTTGGGGCTTCACAAGTGGACGTTTATGTTAAATGTCAAATGTGAAAAAAATTTGGGCGTTTCATGACAGGGCGCATTTGGGTGCCACTCTATGGAGACCTACGTGAGCTCATGATGGACGAGGCTCATAAGTCCCGTTACTCAGTACATCCTGGTTCAGATAAGATGTACCACGACTTAAGGACTACGTATTGGTGGCCTGGCATGAAAGCCCACATAGCAACATATGTCAGCAAACGTTTGACTTGTGCGAGAGTCAAGACTGAGTATCAGAAACCAGCAGGCCTACTCCAGCAACCAGAAATCCCAAAATGGAAATGGGAGCAAATTTCCATGGATTTCGTTACTGGCCTACGTAGGTCCCAACGCGGGAATGACACTATTTGGGTGATAGTAGACCGATTGACCAAGTCTGCACACTTTTTGGCTATTAAGGAAACAGATAAGTTTTCTACCTTGGCAGACGTGTACTTAAAGGAAGTGGTTTCGAGGCACGGGGTGCCAACCTCCATTATTTCCGACCGAGACGCTCGTTTTACTTCGGAGTTGTGGCAAGCTATGCACAAATCCTTTGGCTCACGTTTGGACATGAGCACCGCTTATCACCCACAAACGGATGGGCAGTCTGAACGCACCATCCAAACCCTAGAAGACATGCTTAGGGCATGTGTGATCGATTTTGGCAAGAATTGGGAGAAGCACCTACCGCTAGTAGAATTCTCGTATAATAACAGCTACCACACTAGCATTCATGCAGCACCTTTTGAGGCATTGTACGGTCGTAAATGCCGATCACCTCTTTGCTGGGCGGAAGTTGGTGACAGCCAGATCACAGGCCTAGAACTGGTGGAAGACACAACGGAAAAGATTGCCCAGATCAGACAACGCATGGCGGCAGCTCGTGACCGTTAGAAAAGTTACGCAGATAAGCGTAGGAAACCACTAGAATTCCAGGTCGGTGACTGGGTTCTACTTAAAGTCTCACCCTGGAAGGGTGTGGTTCGCTTTGGTAAACGGGGCAAGCTTAATCCGCGGTATGTCGGACCATTCGAAATTACCGAGAAAATCGGTAAGGTGGCTTATAAATTGAATCTGCCTGAAGAACTGAGTGCGGTGCACAACGTATTTCACGTATATAATCTGAAGAAGTGTCTGTCAGATGAAACGCTCGTGATTCCTTTCAAGGAACTCACTATTGACGAACAGCTACACTTTACTGAGGAACCGATTGAGATCACGGATCGAGAAATCAAAACCCTCAAACGTAGCCAGATACCTCTCGTGCGAGTCCGCTGGAACTCGCGACGTGGCCCAGAGTTTACCTGGGAGCGAGAAGACCAGATGAAGCACAGGTATCCCCAGTTGTTCCCAAATGAAACCCCCAACACTGAAGCTACGACCGAATTTCGGGACGAAATTCCAAACTAAAGGGGGGATGATGTGACACCCCGTTGAAACGTTCTCACTTATACTAGCTTGACAGTGACTGCCTTAACTTTCGGGACGAAAGTTCTTAAAACTTGGGGATAATGGACACTCTAGGTTTTCCCGAGCCAATATCGTGTAATGGCATTGTGTATATATCTTATTAAATGAAAAATTTCGTTCTATCTTGATGTGCTATATGTTGATAACGTGTATATAATATATATATATATATGTGTGTGTGTGTGTGTGTATGAAATACTAGTGAACCGAAACCACGACTCGAGACCACCCGGTCTCGAGTGAACAAATAAACAGTTGGGCCGGTTGGGCCATGCTTCTCCTTATCCCACTCGAAAACCCACTAGGGTGAACCGACTTAGGGCTAATATATAACTCATGCTCCTAGCCAACCTTGCCATTTCTTTGGACAACTCACACTCACTCTCACACATACTCTCCTCTACACTCTCTCTCTCACTAAAACCCTAAACCTCAACACTCCCCATCTCTCGGATACAACCGAAAACATCAAGGGCCCTCGGATCGGCTCGTGTTCTTCACTCGAGGATCTCCTTTCATCGAACCTACTCGTTTTCACATCCTTAAACCGGTTAGTTTCATGTTTAATCTATGTTCTTTGCAAAACATTTGGTGAAGGTGTGTGCTTGATGAATAGAACACATGTTTAGCTTAGATGTCTACTTGCATGATTTTGTATGATAAAGATGTGGATTAAAAGATGTTATACATGGCAATTATTATTTGCATATGATTGTATGGTCTAATAGGATGAGAGTAATTAGATGATGTAGATTGTTGTTTAAACATGATGTGCATAATCTTTCTTATGAAAAGTGCATAAAAACACATAGACCTAATGTTGAACCGTAAATGATGTGTTAGGAATAAGGCCATTGATGTTGACTAAGTTACATTTTGAATTAGATTCATAACCGGCTTGAATGAACATGCTTGCAAAATGATGAACATGATGAATGTGTAGAAGGAACCGTTTGAAGATCATATAAATATTTGAAATATGCTTTGTTTGATCTATTTGAATAAGGATTTAGACAAGAAAACATGTTTGTGTGTTTTTATTGGATAGTACACAATTACATGAAATTGCAATTCTATTGGTTAGTACATCAGAGGTTCTAGAAGAACTTCAGGTGCACGTATCCGTGGTTGCGAGTCGAGACCCCCAGTTGCGAGTCGAGACCAACACGTGATAACTCGAGACAGGCTGCAAGGGCTCGAGACCGGCAAGGTCTCGACTTGAGACTTCATGATCTCGACTCGAGACTGGACTTGAGACCTCTGAGGTTGCGACTCATGCCAGCACCACTCGAGACCAGGCGTTCATAACTCGAGATCTCCTGGTTGCGACTCGAGACATCGTGTTCTCGAGTCGAGACCACCTTGTCTCGACTGGGCTGCCTACCTTGGTTATTGGGCCACAATGTGTCATGTTTGGACTATGTGTTTAACTGGACTATGTGTTAACTGTTGCTGTTTAACCGTGTAATTATTAGAGCAGGCCCAATAACTAAATAGCTAACTGCATGCATTCTATGTGTTAGATACATGTAGGATAAACGTGATTATTTGTACCCCAAACCTGACCTATACTGGTAACCATATTAGGACGTGGTGACCAGCATACTTGACCAAGTAAGCTAATCTGCCGAGCAACCCGAGGTGAGTTCACAACTTAAAGCATGCATTCCCGGTGGATTGGGAAACGGAACTAAAAACAACACTATCCCCTTGTGAGGGATACAAACTTACTTTTCTTCCCTTGTTACTGGGAACAAACTTACTTTTCTTCCCTTGTTACTGGGAACTTTTAGTTAATTACTGTTTATACGGAATGCAACGAGCAACACTAAACGAAACTCTATCACTTAAGTCCCTACTACTTAATACCGATTAGTCGCCGGGGCCAGGCGAACGGGTTATTAGTTGATAGCGCTATTTAGGTCTTACCAGCCTCACACCGTGCCCGTGTATGGGATCGGGAGTCAACTAATAGACTCTGGCAAATCCGTCAATGATGATAGAACATTTACAAACGGGGCACTTTACGGAAACGTACGGTCACATGAAGTATTCGGTATTGGAAAAACAGTTTAGTCGCTTACTTATGGGGTAGCTCCCCATGGCATGTATAAACGGATAAATTAATTGGTAAAACAAGTTTTTGGTAATTAAAAACTGGACAACTCGTGAACTCGCCAACATTTTTGTTGATACCCTACTGCATGCTTTGCAGGTACCCAGTGACTCAGGAGCTTGCTATTTGGGGATGTGTAGTGGTCGTCTAACCCATGTGTTGGGTTCTAAATAACTTGAACCATGAACTTTGTTTTAAACTATTTTGTCTATGCTTCCGCTACTTATGTTTCTATTGAAACTTAAAACTTTTGAACTTGATATGATATTTGCTAACCCTGTGGTTGGTGAATACTACTTTTGCTATTAATTAAATTGCTCAGTATAATTGGTGGCTGGATCCTGGTCAGTCACGCCCTCAAGCGGATGGTACTCTGCATGTGGATTTTGGGGGTGTGACATAACCCCCGACCAGGTAGCCAACATACCTCCATATAGACCGTGGAGATATGAATGGTGAAAATCTTTTATTTTATATAGATAGTAAAATAATGCCAAGACACCATGGATAAACGATAAGAAAGAATCACCTTTAACATAAGAAACTAGTTATTAAAGTCATTAATACAAAATCAATTAAGAAGTGCAAAAGATTAAAAATAAAAAGTATTATACTAAACACTTTTCTTCACCAAGTGATGTAAGAGACTTAGGCAAACATGGCCTTGATTGTCAAGAACTCTTATGATCAATCTTGTATCCCGAGACGACTCACACACTCTATGATGGACAATGGATGATGGTGGTGGATGATGGTGGTGGATGGTGGATGAAGTGTGGGAGAGGTGGTGTGCCAAGGGATGAGTTGAAATGGCTCCAAGCACTCCTATTTATAGGCTGAACAGAAGCCTGGGCACGGCCCCGTGCCCGTCTGACACTCTCTTTCTTCATTAATTGTAATTCGCAATTACAATAAATGCGCCTGCAGTACTTTGGGCACGCCCCCGTGTTCACTGGGCACGGCCCCGTGGTGAGCAAAAGAAGCTTCTACAGGTTTGTCTTTTCTGCTGCTTCTTGGGCACGGCCCCGTGCTCACTGAGCACGGGGCGTGTTCAGTCTTCTGCCTTCTCTGTTTTGCTTGGGAGGATGCTGTCGAGTGGTCGGGCAGTCCACTTTTGTTCCTTTTCTTGTATTTATGTTAGATTTTGCTGTCTTTTTGCTTCTTTTGTTAATTTGAGCTCATTTAATCCTGAAAATACAAAAGGAAGACAAAAATACACTTTTTCCAACATTAGTACTTAAAAAGGGTTAGTTTTATGCCTCATTTGATGTAATTTATATGTTGCATTTTACACACATCAAATATCCCCACACTTGAATCTTTGCTTCTCCTCAAGCAAAACTCTTTAATATGTGGCTTACACTCCCAAATGGAATGGGTAGAAGAGATGGTTTTGGGCTTGTCATAGAGTGTCGGGATTTTCCAAGATTGTTTAGGTTTTATTTTTATTTATTTACAATCCTATTCGTCATGATTTATTAAAAACATTTCATAAGATAAATTATTTATTAGGGCATAACATACCTTTTTAAAATTTCATTTATATACAAGTTCACATACCTCACGGGGGAAATCACTCACACTCGGCCGAAGGTGTATTTTTAGTGAATCACTCGAGAGCGGCATGGAACTTATTTCTACCATAAGCTTGTCAAGCAATCAATCCTCCTCCTTTTTAACTTTATGCCTTTGTAAATATCAAGAGGACTTTTTGGGTGAAGGGTTAGGCTTGGGCTAAAGGTGGGTAGTTGGGTTAGTGGTTAGTAGAAAAGGGCGAAAGGCGTAAAAAGCGTCGGTTTTCGTAAAACATTTTGTTTTTGTGACTTTCTATTTTTAATGAAGTATTTATTCAAACAAGCTTTTGTTTGAGGAGCTTTGTTTGTTTATTTCTAACTTCATTGTAATATATATATATATATATATATATATATATATATATATATATATATATATATATATATATATATATATATATATATATATTCATAGTAGGGTTTTTGGTGGGTAAAAAGGGTTTTGGGTTAAGAAATGAAAAGGTTTAGGCTCAAAGGGGTTAACTATGGGGAATTTTTGGGTAGGTGAAAAGAAAAATAAAAATAATGCTGTTGAAAGGAAAAAGGTTAGTCCTAATGCCTCCATCATTTACTTACTTGGGTTTAAGTTGGTAAGGACCGGGAATGAATTGTCGTGGCAAGTTCTAGAGTCGTAAGAACCAAGCGGCTATTCACACAAGAAACGAAAAATGAGCATTTAGCGTAAAGATGTATATTTGTATGCTCAATAAAGGCTCAAAACTCACTTTTGTGGGAGTGGGTTTTTATGTGATCAAGTATATATAATCAAATTTTAACTAAGCTTGTCATGCCGTTTCATAATTTTCTTATGTTGGTTCTTTTTATCACGACGCTATCGGTTGTAAACTTATAAAAATATAACCTTGTTAGACTTAGAATTCCCAACTTAAACTTAGACAAGTAAAAATGAAAATTTTTGAAAAAAAATTTGGGGTGATTAGCGGTTCCAATAGAATTTTGTGTAAGGCTTGTTATTAGGACTTGCAAAATTCAAGGTTTTAGCATCCCCCCCACACTTAAATTACACATTGTCCTAAATGTGTCCCAAAAATAAATTTTTAGGTTGATAGAATGTGTAAAATAGTGTTAAAAGCAAAATTTTATGTTACTGGCAGTCTGGACACGACCCCATGTTCGTTGGACATGACCCTGTGTTCAACTGCCAGTAATGAAAACTTACAGAAGATGGACACGGGGGTGTGTTGGCTGGGCACGACCCCGTGTCTGGCAAAAATCTGCAGAAAAACAAACAAACAGCAGGTCTGGGAGGTGGGCACGGGGGCGTGTCGGCTGGACACGACCCTGTGTGGACTGTCTGTAGGGCCGAAAAACAGGTCTCTCTCTCCGTTTTTTCTGTCCCGGCTTTTATTAGTGCTAATGTTTAGCACTATAAGCCTCATTTGTACCTGTTTTATCAGTAAACACCACACCAAGCAATACCGAACGTCCTAAATTATCAAGTTAATCATCCAAACCATAAAGTAAAAAGAAAAATAAAGCAGAAAATAAAAAGGAGTTAAGGAAAGTAAATTGTCTAACACTCGGCACGCAGGCCGTCAATTGTTTTGATAGAAAAAGGACTTTAACCTGTGGGTTCACCATCAACCCGCTCCTGCTCCTTCTTCAACCTCCTAGTCCATATCTTCATCACTGTCGTCACCTCCGTCCCCATGACCCGCCATATACTCCCAGATGTTCCCGATATCGTCTTGTATATCGGTGATGCTTCGCTCAATAGCTCCGACCCGGTGGTATGTGTTGTTGGCGAGGTTGTATGTGTTCCTGGTGCACATGAGGTTTTCCTGCAAAAGATCATGTAAACTTTGAAGGTTAGGAAAACCGCCTCCTTGGGAGGAGGATTGGCCCGGATCACCATGGGGTTGATACTGGTAGTGGGGAGGTGGAGCGTGAAGGACTAGCACCTCCTGTGGGTTCCATGCATGGCCTTGCATCCTTTGAAAGCTCACTGATCCGTCTTCCGCCTCATAGATTAGGTTCATGGCGCGGCAAATGTGTATATCAACTCGTCCCGATCATGGGCTCCTTTCAAAGGACCTAGGAATGTGCGTGAAGTGCTTGAAGAGGCGGTACACCCATCCCTCAAAGAAGATAGGGGTTGGTGCACGAGCAAGCCGGTTCAGATGCATGTTTCGAAGCAGGAGATATGGAACATCGAGGGGCCTTCGGTTGTGTATGCAGTGAAGGACTACCAAATCTTTTAACCCAACAACGCCGCTACTGTCATGTCTTTGGCTAATAGAGTAAGTGAGGAGCCTATGAATGTAGCGATAAAGCGGATCCCTCAGCTTAGTACTCTTTGTGCTGCTGGGGTTGTAGTGTCCTTCACCAATTTGGGCCCATGCGGCTTAGCGCTCATTTTCATCCAGATCTCGCAATCCCCCGGTGTTTTCCTCATTTCCCGAATCTTTTTCCGTATACAGTCCCACTATTGCCCCGAATTGCGTCATAGAGATCGAGTACCTTGTCCCACCACATCGAAATGCAACCCTCTCATTGTCAAACGGGTCACACCTTGAAGTGAAGGTGAAAGTACTGTAGAATTGCATAGTGCATTGATGTACCGATCGAAGTCGAGTGGTCAAGGCAACCCTTAGTGGTCCGGTAACAAGGTTGTTGAATCGGTCGAGCTGGTTCACCAAGGTTAATAGGTCCGTGCACGCTTGCCTTGGGTATTCTTCGGGTCTTGTTTGAAGCATCTCATATCTAGCCCTTGCATCGAGCTCATTTGCGTTAAATCTTGTGAACTTCGACATCTAAAAGAATACACCAAATGTTAGCACGAAACAGTGAGATTTTCGAAAGAAACTGCAAACAGTGAGCTGGACACGGCCCCGTGCTCAGCGGGCACGACCCCGTGTCCAGGCGTCTGTTACTCAAAAACTTCATTTTTCGACCCGGTCCCGAAAATCTGAAAAGTTTTGGCCAAGTAGGTGCGGTTTCCCCCGAAAATGAAACCCCAAGTGCCGTTTTTCTCAAAACAAACCGTTTACCCCTTCAATTTTATCTTTTTCGGTTCAAAAACAAGGGTTTGAGGTTTTTGTGAGAAATCGGGCAAATCTACCAACAATACAAGTGTATTTACTTCCCATTACACTAATCTAAACTAACACTAACAGATTATTTCAAAAATTTGAGGTCCGATCCGGATGAACTTCAAGAACCCTAGATTTTTCCCCAAATTTTTGACGTTTAACTACATGCAAGTAACTAATCTAACTACTAATGATGATAGAATCATACCTTGATGTTGTTAGATCTAGAGGTAACGTCGAAAATCTGCAGAAAATCGCCTCGGACCAGAGCTTTTTCGAGGAAACGGGGCGTGTGGAATGATGTAACTGTTATGAAAAGAGGGTTTTATCCCGACAGTTGCGCGGACACGGCCCCGTGCCGAGCAAAGTTTAAAATTTTTTTATGTGCTCGTGTGAGTGCCCGTTTTTCCCAATAAGCATGGTTAAAAGACTTACCTCTTTCGATGTATACTCACTTGTTCGTAACATACCAGGTATGATGCGGATGCTTTTTATTCGTTGACCGTTTGAAGCGAGATCTCTTCTTCCTCATCCTCAATGGATCCTCGATTGAGTTTTAGCCGTTGGCCATTGACTTTGAATGGAATCCCATTTCGAGCTTTAATTTCTACTTCACCGTGAGGGAAAATATGGGTGATGGAAAAAGGTCCTGACCACCTAGATTTTAGTTTACCCGGAAATAATCGCAGTCGTGAATTAAACAACAGAACTTGGTCTCCTACTCGAAATTCATTAGGCTTAATATATTTGTCGTGTAAATTTTTCATTCTTTCCTTATAAATTTCTGAGTTGGAGTATGCATAATTCCTTAGTTCGTCTAATTCATTTATTTGACAAAATCGATTTTTACCTTCAATTTCTAGATCTAGGTTCACACTTTTTATTGCCCAATAGGCTTTGTGAGCTATTTCTACTAGCAAATGACAACTTTTTCCATAGACGAGCTTTACGGGGTTGTGCCTATAGTGGTTTTATAAGCAGTCCGAAAGGCCCATAAAGCATCATCTAGTTTATCAGTCCATTCCTTTTTATTTAAACCTACGGTTTTTTCAAGTATTCGTTTTAAACCTCTGTTAGTCACTTCGGCTTGTCCATTTGTTTGAGGGTGATATGCCGTTGAGACCCGGTGATAGACCCCATATCTTGTTAAGATTTATTCGAGTTGATGGTTACAAAATGGGGTACCTCTATCACTTATTAATGCTTTGGGTGTACCAAAACGAGAGAATAATTTTTTCAGAAATCTTACCACTACTCTTCCATCGTTTGTTGGAAGAGCTTCGGCCTCGGCCCATTTAGACAAGTAATCAACCGCCACAAGTATATATTTGTTTCCTTTTGACGGTGGGAAAGGTCCCATGAAATCGAGTCCCCACACATCAAAAATTTCACAAACGAGAATGCCATTTTGAGGCATTTCGTTTTTGGAAGAAATATTACCTGATATTTGGCAAGCATCACATGTCTTTACAAGATTTTGCGCATCTTTGTAAATGGTTGGCCAATAGAATCCTGAATCAAATACCTTTCGTACGGTACTAGCAGCACCATGATGTCCCCCATATGGACCTTCATGACAATGGCGGAGAATTCTTCGTGCTTCGCTGCCATGTACACACCTTCGGATGAGTTGGTCAGCACACATTTTGAAAAGATAGGGGTCTTCCCAAAAGTAATGCTTCACATCGGCAAAGAACTTTTTTCTTTGGTGATGTAACCATCCTTTGGTGACTATACCGCTAGCTAAGTAGTTAGCGTAGTCGGCATACCATGGTTCTTGTTTACTTTCCACCATTTCCAGGGATTCTGTTGGAAATTTTTCATTGATTTGCTCGTCCCCTGTTGCTTCTAAAGCTGGGTCTTCTAGGCGTGAAAGATGATCTGCCGCTGTGTTTTCTGCTCCTCTTTTGTCTTTGATTTCAATATCAAATTCTTGGAGGAGTAGAATCCACCTGATCAAACGTGGTTTTGCGTCTTGTTTCTTGAAAATGTACCGGATAGCTGCATGATCTGTATAGACTACAGTTTTAGAAAGAAGAAGGTAAGAACGAAATTTATCAAAAGCAAATACCACAGCTAGTAATTCTTTTTCAGTAGTTGTGTAATTTTCTTGTGCATCATTTAGTGTTTTACTAGCATAATAAATTGGGTGGAAATGCTTTTCTTTTCTTTGTCCCAAGACTGCTCCAACAGCAAAGTCACTTGCATCACACATGATTTCGAAAGGTAATTTCCAATCAGGTGCAAACATGATAGGTGCATTGACTAGCATTTCCTTGAGGGTTAGAAATGCTTGATTGCAATCCTTGTCAAAAATGAAAGGTGCATCTTTTTCAAGTAATTTTGTTAGAGGTCTTGAAATTTTTGAAAAGTCCTTGATAAACCTTCTATAAAATCCGGCATGCCCTAGGAAACTTCTGATTGCTCTAAGGGAGGAGGGTGGAGGTAATCGAGAAATAGTGTCTATTTTTGCTCGATCAACTTCCATTCCTTCGTTCGAGATTTTGTGACCGAGTACTATTCCCTCCGTTACCATGAAATGGCATTTTTTCCAGTTAAGGGCGAGGTTAGTTTCTTCACATCGGGATAGCATTCGTTCAAGGTTATCGAGGCATTGGTCATATGAATCTTCAAAGATAGAAAAATCGTCCATGAAGACTTCCATTGTCTTTTCTATCATGTCATGGAAGATGGCCACCATACAACGTTGGAATGTTGCAGGTGCATTACATAGACTGAATGGCATGCGACGATAAGAAAAAGTTCTATAGGGGCATATGAAAGTCGTCTTTTCTTGGTCTTCAGGTGCTATTGGAATTTGAAAGTACCCTGAAAAACCATCCAAGAAACAGTAAAATTTATGACCGGATAGTCGTTCTAACATTTGATCAATGAAGGGCAAAGGAAAGTGGTCTTTCCTTGTTGCTTCATTTAATCGTCTGTAATCTATACAAACTCTCCATCCTGTGACGGTTCTTGTTGGTATTAATTCATTCTTTTCGTTAATTATTACCGTCATTCCTCCTTTCTTCGGGACTACTTGGACGGGACTTACCCATGGACTATCGGAGATAGGATAGATTAGTCGGGCGTCAAGTAGTTTGATGACCTCATTTTTTAACCACTTCTTGCACATTTGGATTCACTCTACGTTGTGGTTGTATTACCGTTTTGTAGTCGTCGTTCATTAAAATTTTGTGCGTGCACATGGAAGGACTTATTCCTTTAATATCTACAAGCTTCCAAGCGATCACATTTTTCTGTTTTCTAAGAAGATTGATTAATTTTTCTTTTTCTATGCTACTTAATTTAGACGAAATAATTACAGGTAAATTACCATCTTTGTCTAGAAAAGCATATTCCAAACCTTTCGGAAGTTCTTTGAGCTCAATGGGTGGGTCTTTAGGAGACTCCTTATTTTGTGGCTCATTTAGATCAAGAACTTTAAAGGTTTGTTCTATGGTGACCTCTTCTTCAACAAAGTGGTCAACTTCTTCACTTGCATCGGGTGGCTCATCTTCATCTTCAATTAGGGGGTCATTATTGCCAAAAGGGTATTTCATTGAACGCTCAAGATCTATGCTCCTTTTGAATGCCCCTAACTGAAGAGGTAGATTGTTAAACTTCCGGTTTTTCAAAGCTTCATGAGTTTTTACAAAAGGTTTTCCCAAGACTAGAGGAGCGTCATCGAGGATGACAAAATCGGTTGGAATAACCATTTGATTTGTTTGAACCAAAACATCCTCAACCACACCGATTGATTTTATTACTTTTCGATTGGATAGAAAAATGGGTATTTGAAGTGGAGTAAAATCACTAATACTTAATTTTTCGAAAATGTAATTAGGCATTATGTTAACACAAAGATCTTTATCAATAGTGACATTACTAATAAATGAATTTTGAAAAAAAACATGGAACCGGTGTAATGTTAATTTCAAAAGGAACTTCTTTTATTAGTGAAGTTTGATCATTAGTTAACTTAACACTTACCATTTCTTCAATTTTAGTGTTAGTGTTTAACTCTTTTAAAAACTTAGCATGAGTTGGTACTAAACAGTGATTTTCGAAAGAAGGTGACAAGAGATTAATTTATTCAAGATTAGACTCTTCTTGAATTTTATCGTTATCGGCCTCACCTTTTTCTTTGTCTAACTCATGTGTCGGTTTTTCACTTATTTGTTCTTCCATTTTTAATTCCTTATTTATCGTTTCTTCCTTTTTTTAACTCTTCTCTTACGCGGGACTCCTCTTCCCTTGCGCGAGATTCTTTTATGCAACGTTCGATAAATTTAAGGTTTTCTATTATCCTATCGGCTATGTCGGTGATAGAGTAAGGATCGGGGTCCTCATGGCTTGAATCCGGTTGTTCGATCCTTGGTTCCTCATAGTACCCATATGAAGTAGATGGTTCACACCATTGTCCTTCATTGTAAGCATATGCTGGATAAGGGTCGTAATTTTGTTCTTCATAGTACTCATATGAGGTGGGTTGTTCACGCCATGGTTCCTCATAATAAGCGTATGAAGGTGGTGGCTCATATCTTGAGTCCTCAAAGTATGAGTATGAGGGTTCATACCTTGGTTCATCAAAACATGAGTATGAGGGAGAAGGCTCATACCTTTGGTCTTCATAGGATGTGTATGAAGTTGATGGCTCGTACCTGGGCTCCTCATAATAGTTGTATGAAGTGGATGGTTGAAATAAGTTACAACATTGTGCCGAGTGCGGGTTACCACAATTAGTGCAATATTCTCTCATATAATCATCCTCCTCATAGGTGTAGTTGTAACCTCCTGAGTATTGATCCATAAGAATCACTCAGCAGACCACAACTGAGTCTCGGGACTAGGAAACAGAAACAAAGACGGAAACAAAAGCTGGACACGGCCCCGTGTTCAGTGGACACGGCCCCGTGTGCAGGGTCTGTATCTGGGCGTTTTAATTAAAGTTACTGGTCTCGTTGGACATGGGGGCGTGTTCAGTGGACACGGCCCCGTGTTCAGACTCTGTGTCTGGGTATTTAACTAAAATTATGCAGCACGGGGGCGTGTTCGGTGAGCACGGCCCCGTGTTCAGGCTACTGTAAATGCAAACTAAACTAAAATGCAGAAAAATGTGCGCGCGTTTTACAAAGGTTTTGAAAAACCGATTAGGCCGTCGATTTTAAGCTTTCTTAAAATCCTTGTGTCCCCGGCAACGGCACCAAAAACTTGATGTGCGTTAGGTGTAATATGTTTTAGGTATATATTTTAAGCCCTTTTTACACTTTAGCCAATTTTTAAATTTATAAAACACGATATTTACTAACACTAAACACACATATGGGCAAGTGCACCCATCGTGGACGTAGTATAGTGTTGGTAAGATACCGAGGTCGTCCAAGGAAACAAGAGCTTTTAGTACCGGTTTATCCTCAACGTCTAATCAAATCAAAATGTTAGAAAAAGATTTTTTAAACTAAGAAAATAAAACTAACTAAATGCTGAAAAATAAAAACAGATAGACAAGATGAATCACTTGGATCCGACTCGTGTGTTAGTATAACCTTTGATTATTTTCGCACTTTGCACTTGTTTAAGAGATTATCTTAGTTATTGTAGTAGGCCCCTCTTTTGAAGGCGACGTTACCCTCAACCCAGTAGTTTGAGTCAGCAAGGATACAATCCAAAAGGGTCGGATTATTGAAAGATAATTAATTAAGTTATTAATGCAAATTATGGTAGGCCCCTCTTTTGGAGGTGACGTTACCCTCGACTAAGTAGTCTGAGTCAGCAGGGATACAGTCCTAAATAGCCGGGTTATAGTATTAATAGTAGTTTACTTATGAGGGGATCAAAGAGTTTGGACCCCCGCCATCCAATACCTTTGGGTATTGAAGAAGGTCCTACTAAATTTGACCCAGGTCCCTTGCAGGACCTCTAAACGCTGAACAAGGGCAAGACCCTTACCAAACTGTTCCCTTAACCCCCGACCAGGTAGCCAACATACCTCCATGTAGACCGTGGAGATATGAATGGTGAAAATCTTTTATTTTATATAGACAGTAAACTAATGCCAAGACACCACGGATAAACGATAAGGAAGAATCACCTTCAACATAAGAAACTAGTTATTAAAGTCATTAATACAAAACCAATTAAGAAGTGCAAAAGATTAAAAATAAAAAGTATTATACTAAACACTTGTCTTCACCAAGTGATGTAAGAGACTTAGGCAAACATGGCCTTGATTGTCAAGAATTCTTACGATCAATCTTGGATCCCGAGACGACTCACACACTCTATGATGGACAATGGATGATGGTGGTGGATGGTGGATGAAGTGTGGGAGAGGTGGTGTGCCAAGGGATGAGTTGAAATGGCTCCAAGCACTCCTATTTATAGGCTGAACAGAAGCCTGGGCACGGCCCCGTGTCCGCTGGGCACGGCCACGTGCCCGTCTGACACTCTCTTTCTTCATTAATTGTAATTCGCAATTACAATAAATGCGCCTGCAGTACTTTGGGCACGCCCCCGTGTTCACTGGGCACGACCCCGTGGTGAGCAATAGAAGCTTCTACAGGTTTGTCTTTTCTGCTGCTTCTTGGGCACGGCCCCGTGCTCGCTGAGCACGGGGCGTGTTCAGTCTTCTGCCTTCTCTGTTTTGCTTGGGAGGATGCTGTCGAGGGGTCGGGCAGTCCACTTTTGTTCCTTTTCTTGTATTTATGTTAGATTTTGCTGTCTTTTTTCTTCTTTTGTTAATTTGAGCTCATTTAATCCTGAAAATACAAAAGGAAGACAAAAATACACTTTTTCCAACATTAGTACTTAAAAAGGGTTAGTTTTATGCCTCATTTGATGTAATTTATATGTTGCATTTTACACACATCAGTTGTTCACACGGCCACTGGTCTTTTTCTTACACAGGCTAAGTATGCCAAAGATATCCTTATTCGGGCCCACTTATATGACTCTAAACCCGTAAGTACTCCTCTTGATGCACATGAGTCCTTTCCCACTGCGGGAGTGCCTTATTCCGATCCTACGCTTTATCGCTCTTTGGTTGGTGCCTTATAGTATTTAACAATTACCAGACCAGATCTATCTCATTCCTTAAATCAACTTTCTCATTTTCTTCATAGTCCTACTATTGATCATTTTCGGGCAGTAAAACGCCTCCTACGGTATGTCAAAGGAACACTTTCTTTTGGACTCACCTACAGTCGTTCTCATCCTCCCGATATCATTGGATACTCTGATGTTGATTGGGCACGATGTCTTGATATGCGTCGATCAATGTATGGCTACTCGATTTTCCTTGGTGGAAATCTTATTTCTTGGAGTGCCAAGAAATAACCTATTGTTTCCAGATCGAGTTGTGAATCTGAATACTGGGCTATGGCCAACACTGCTGCTGAACTTGTCTGGATTACTCATCTCTTACGTGAATTGCATGCCCTACCACCTGATCGTCCAACGTTATTGTGTGACAATAAGAGTGCCTTGTTTATGACACAGAACCCTGTTTCTCACAACTGTGCTAAACATATTGATTTGGACTATCATTTTATTCGTGAGCTTGTTAATTCTGGCAAACTCTATACTAAGTTTGTTCCAACCAACCTTCAGGTGGTTGATATCTTTACAAAGAGTCTTTCGCGGGCTCAGTTTGAAGTTTTTTGCAAAATGCTTCGTCTTGGACCGCCACCATTCAGATTGAAGGGGGGTATTAGTGGAAATAATTTGTAAATATCTGTATTAGTCGTAATTATTCTATTTCCTATATTTCTTGTATCTTGTTATTGACTCTCCATGATTATAGGAGAGATACTTGTATTTTATTAATATAAATATATCCCTCAACCCTCAGTCACATTTGAGGTTGATTTTATTTTCTCCACAGTTTGGCTATTAGTTGAAACCTGGCTGATTACCCGAATTTGTTTACCTGTATCGAAACTCAATACATCAATATTATATAATCTAAATAAAATAATAAAAGTATGTTGAAGTTCTTAGAAATTTGATATTTTGTTTTGCGTAACGTGTATCCCAACTTGTAAGTTTTAACCGCATAAGACCACGAACGGATATACTCATGAACCCGAAAGGCGATGAGGAAGAGATATTTGACATGTTTGAGACAGGGTAAGAGACAAGGTTTTGTAATCGATTATGGGACCAAGGTTACCATTTATCGTCCCATCCTAGCCCATTTTCATCCTTGTATAGTCACATTGTTTTCCAAGAAGTTACCTATTATTTTCCACTACATATAAAACAGAAGACATTCACCGATGGAATGATTTGTCTGAATTTTGTCGGTGACAGGAGGTCCAATTGGTAAAAATAGGTCTCATTGGTAATCCGTCATAAAACATAGCAAGAGTAATTTATTGGCAATCTAACGATAGATTGTTGACATGTATTTGTGAGTGTTACCATGGTAGCATCACCGATGGATCAATGACGAAATACTCGCCGATGAATTAGCGACAGAGCTTGGAGACACATTACCAGTGGTAATTCTTTTATATAAAAATAAATATATAGTTTAGGTTTTCCATAAATGTAAATAAAATGTATAGATATTAAAATCATCCAATATACTGAAAAAATAAATTGTAATGAAAACGTAATACATAATACATAACAGTTATGTAAAAGAGAAAAAAACTAGCTAGATATAGGGAGGATCGTGGGGGGGGGGGTGGTGGTTCTTTCTCATTTTGGCACAACACCTTCTCCATTGTCGCTTAGAGCACTTGCATCATTGTCCACTCAGTCTCGATCCGTCTTAACTACAGCTTCGTGTTCCATGCCTAGTTTATGAAAAAATCAACATAGTAACTTCTATATATACAACATTTTCAGCATCCCAGGATCAATGTGTTAATTAACATGTACTAAACGTCTACCTAAGAATGCTAGTACACTAACACTAAACAACTAACTAGACGGCTTGTGTCCGCCCTTATCCAGGATCTACCATGGAAAAATACTTAAAACATGGTCAAAATACATGTGTCATAACCTATCTAATTAGCAATATCCAAGTCACAATATTTTACACCACGTCATTATAAACTAAGTAACAATATTCTAAACGAATTCACAACAAACCCAGATCACAATAGTCTATGTCAAATCACAATATTCCAAACCAAGTCACAATGTTATATACTAGGTTAAGATAAAGCAAGGTGAAATATTCTAAATGTAGGACCGGTTTTTACGCCGTTCGATTGCGTAACGAACGTTTCACGTGCGGAATCTGTGAATGAACGTGACCGAACACACGATAATGTACTACTAATGTGATTCCATTGCTAAATTTGACGTGTACGGTACAAGAATCACAATTACACCACTTTCTCTCTCTACTTTCTCTCTCTAGAAAGTCTTCTCTCCAAGTCTTCTCCAAAGTCTAACTCTAAATCCTACTAAAATCATGACATAACCTCCTATTTATATGGTCAAGGCAACTTAATGAAAGTTCTCATTAATTACAAGTTTGCCACCTTGCCATTTCTAACTAAATATGACATTATGCGCTTGATTTCTTCCGGCTTCTCACTACGACTCGGATTGACGAAGGCGATAGACAATAAATGCATCAACAATCTCCCCCTTGGATATTGTCGTAGTCAATCTCGTAGTGAAACTCGTAGCGACTTGACTTTCTCTCTCTCTCTAAAACTCGAACAAAGATGTAGTCGACAGACAACTGCACTAACAAACTCCCCCTTGAATGTTGACGGAATCTTTAGTGAGAGTCTTCAAATACTCTTGCTCGAACAGAATCCCGGTGGATCTGTCTTCAGCTTCCGTTGCTCTCTTTCTTCAGTCTCTTCAGGCTCCCCCTTTCGTCAAGCTTCCGTGCTTTTGGGATCGACACCTGGCTTTGCGTATCAACAGATTTAGAAACCTGCACATCTCAAACACACAATTATAACAAACAATATTGTGATTCAACTTAATGAATCAGCTAAACATTTGAGAATTTTCACATTTAAAACTGATAAAATTTGAAACATTCCAATTTCTAATTCAAATAATGAATTATCTTAAACATTTCAAACCATTAACCAACCTGTCTGTTCATCATGTTTAACCTTTGAGATTTTGAATATCAGCTCTCCAACATCAGTTGTCGAAAATCTTTTTGGATTTTTCAAAATAAGAAACATGAACGCAAAGACAGAAATTAAATGCAGAAATGAAATATGTACAAACATATTTTTGTGAGTTTGTGTAAGAGGATCATATCAGTTTTTGAGACATGTCACACGCACCGTTAAGCTTCTAATCGTTTTAAGTTCTAAACGATTCACGTAGATGACGATATAGTTGTCCTCTTAAATTTTCATACAATTTTCAATCTATTCAGGATACTATTTAAGTGTTTTATGAACTTAGTTCAATTCATGTGTCCCACCTCTTGAATATACTCTCGAATCCAGAATCCCAATATTCAATCTTACAGGTATGAATACTACAATGATATCTGTACATAAATTAGGGGAAAAATGCGAGAACTGAGGGATCTCAGGTCAGAACTTCCGTTCAGCAGAGAGATATCAGCTTCGACTTAGTAGTGTGTCCCCTTTAGAGGATCTTTCTAGCTACAACAGATGATTATCAATTTTATTGTCTAATCAACTGAGGGCTTTATGCTATGTTTCAAGCATTTTGCGGAAAGTATTAGCCAAGGACTAGGTCAGAACTACCGTTCAGCAGAAGTCCCGGAATAATACCCCAGACATCATAGAGTATAAACACCTAGTATATCAAAATATGAGACCTTTCAAACGAGATTTCAGGGGTTACCTATATATCCAAGTAGTGTTCCCCATGAATTTCACAAGTTTGAAATTTTAGGTTTATATCCCGAATAAATCTACTAAATGTACAAAAACCTATCGTCACATCATCAGTGAGACCGTTTATCACATTTGACATTACATTTCTTTAGCGTGCTGTGATAATCCACTGATTTACTATCATTTCCTCTTTTTTCACAACAAAACTCAGTTTTAATTTTTCAATGTTTTTGACATTTTCAAATTTTCTAATTTTTTTTAAAATTTTTCTCCTCCTAAAATCAAAATATGTTTCAATTTTGATTTTCTGAGAAAATTTGAAACAAACTGTACAAACTTGACAACTTGATGAGAATCACTTCAATTCTCCATCCACTTTGGCGTAAACAATCAGAACTCCCCCTCACAACAAACTATTTTCCCATTACGATTTCAAAACACTAAAGTTTGTTTTAATCAAAATGGTTTTTCCGGAAAATTAGTTTTGTGTGACATTTCATAAACACGGGGTTTCATCACATTGTTTTTCAAAATACCACTTGTAGGAAAGATGAATCAAGTACAACTTAATGTCCCTGATTTATCTTTTGAAAGACGAAAAATCACCAGAGTGAAATTTCTCAAGAAATATGCCGATTCATGTTCCACGCTTACCAACCTGGGAACTCCGGCAAGTCAGGTTTTTTCTATTTGAATAGTTTCACCCAAGCCTGACCAGCCTTGGGTGATTTTGAATTCTTATTCAACAATGGTGGAAAATTTTTCTCATCCATTGTTAAACTAGAATTCTCGACCTTTACCTCAACACATGGCTCTTCTGGTTTTACCATACCAGAATCATTGCCTGATTTAGGCTTGTCTGACTTTGATGAGTCAGATTCATCGCCTGAAGGTGGCTTGTCTGACTTTGGCACGTCAGATTCATCGCCGACCTTTTCCTTCTTTTTCTCCTCTTTTGTCCTCAAATTTGCATCTGACGAATTCGGTTTACTTGACTTTGTTGTCGAGTGAATCGATTCATCAGCACTCTTATTCGATCTGTCGGGTGAACCCGAGGACAAAATTCTCTCTAAATACTCACTTGCCTTCTTTCTCTTTTTCCTCAGTCGGTCTTTCTGCCCCTGAGAAAGCTTCACTTTTGTTTCTTGAACTTTAGATTCTTTGACCTTCTGTTCTTTGACGTTTTGACCCGAAGCTTTCAATTCTTTGAGCTTGATAACGACTGGTTTCTTCTTTGCCATTTTCTGAGAATTGGCCCTTAATCTGTCATTCGATCTTCTTGGGCAATCTCTGGCAATGTGACCTTTGATGTTGCAGTTAAAGCACCTCCTGGTCTCATAACTCCAGTATTGGCAGTTAACAGCAATGTGTCCGTGATATCCGCAGCTGTAACACACTCTGTTATCGTACCGTATACCACCTTCACACCAAACGCTCAGATCATAGCATTGTCTGGCTTGGTGATATTCCTTCCTCAAGTTTGCTGGATTTGGCTTTGAAGCATTGTGGTCCGACCTGCACCACTTGTTACCAACAATTTTTGAATTTTCATTTCTTACTTTTTGTAATTTTTTCTTTTGATTGGATGATCGATCTGATGAACTTTTATTATCTTTTTGTTTCTGTTCCACTTTCTTCTTCAAAGGTTTCTGTTTAGAACATTCACCTTTTTCAGTCGATTATAGAACAGTTTTCTGAAATTTTTCTTTTAAATTTAAAAACAATTTTTGTTTTTCAATTTTAACATTTTCTTCATCAGATTTTACATCACAATCTTCAACTTTGACATTGTCAAAGTTTGTGACATCGTCACTTATTGGAACAGAATTGATTGGTTTTGGACAGGGAAAATTCAAACTGTCTGATTTAGTCACAAAACCTATCAATTTCTTCTCAAGTTCATCAATTTTGTTCCTCGAATTCTCAGCTTCACTTTCAAGCTGAGATATTCTCCCAAAATGAGACTTGATTGTTTTCTCATTATCATTCTTAAAATTTTCAAGAACAGATTTTTCATTCATCAAAACTTTTATCTGTTCCTGAAATTTTGATTCATTCGCTTTCAGATTCTTGTTTTCAAGCTTAATCCAGAAATCTAAATCTTCTGTAGATTTCTGTTTGCTTTCAAGCTCTTTTTCCAACTCTTTGATTTTCCTTTGAGCCCATTCACCTTCTTTCTCCAATTTCATAATCTTCTGAAGATGAGAATTTATCATTTTTTGTTTTTCAATGTTGTTTTTGCTAAACACATCTCTCCCATCTTCAAGAATTTTCATTTGATTTTGAAAATCCTTTTCAATTCTGGATTTTTCAATTTTTATCTTCTCACACGTTTCCTTTAATAGAAGGATCTGCTTATCATCATTCTGCTTCTCGTCTTTCAACTTCTTGATCTCCAACGCCAAACTTTCTGCAACTTTTACGAGTTTGTCATTATCGGTCTTAAAGTTGTCACATTTGAAACATACTGATGCATTCTTCACAGATTCTCCAACTTTTGAATCTTTTTCTTCCTTTGCTCTTTGGACCTCATTCTGAATTTTCTTCTTCATAGCATTACTCTCCATTTGTTCTTCAAGTTTCTTAATGAATTGACCAATTGTCAAACTAGAATATTCTCCAGTCCTTTTTAGATCAAAAAGATATGTACCCCATTCTTGTTGAGGTATAGCATTGACCAATTTTTCAACCCATTCAGCTGGACTTTTATTGATACCAATTTTAGACATTGAACAAACAAGAAGTCTATATCTCCCAATGATATCCTTAGTGTTTTCTCCTGGATAACCTGAAAATGAATCAAATTCTTTCTTTAATATTTTTATTCTATCAAATGTTTCTTGAGTCATATTAAAGAAATTGATATCCATGATGTGGAAACACGTATTTCAAGACAATCTCGATAAGCGAAATATCAAGTTCAAACTATATCTGCTTTCAAATGAAATGATTCACCTCGTGAAACACCTGAAACAAACAAACAAAACACAATCAGTTTAAAACACTTATCAAAGCAACTGAATCAAACTGATACTCTATGCGAACTGAATCACTCGAACTGATGACTATTCCGTACCGACTGAAGATTGACAAACTGTGCGAACTGCTATGACTCGGATCAAACTCAATCAATCAGACTCAGTACGTGCAATCTGATAAACTTTCGGACAACGTGATAGACCTTTGAAAAGTTTTGAACTCCAAACCGTACAAACTGAGACTAACTTCCAATCGAAATGATTTCTTTCACACGATTTCACGCGACCGGAACACACTGAAGAACTGGAACAAGCTTTTAAGTGTAACCTTCACTATGATCACATGGGCCGCAAATGCTGATTGGGCCTTTTTGAGTTAATGGGGCGGTGCCTTGAGTTACTAAATCACATCTCTTTCAAACAAAAACAATCACCTGCCAACAATTATTAACCGTGATTGGGCCGACCTAAACAAGTAGGTCTTGGGCGGTGAATACGAATGCTGGGAGTGGGCCTAACAATCAAAAGGGCGACACTACTACCACTATCACATGGGTTAGGGGCGGCAACAAAGCTGACAATATTAATACATGATGTATGCCAACCAACAATTGAATTGTATTAATGGGGCGGTGCAAGGGTTTAAACGATGATTGGGCCAACTAAAAGTAGTGGGGCGGTGCAATTGTGGGCTTGCCGACAACCTTTAATAATCACATGATATGTGCAAACAATAACAACAACCTGCCAACCAACAATCGATTGTAGCCGACAACCTTTAATGATTCAGACAATCACGTGAAGAAGGTGACACAAAAGCGAACCCAAAATTAATGAACCATATGAGCGGACCAGTCTATGACATTAAGAGCGAACCAGCACTTGTTATTAAGAGCGAACCACCACATGATATTCTTTTGAGCGAACCTGATTCTTATCACATGAGCGGTCCTGAATTTGACTTAAAAGCGAGCCAAAACTGTACGTTTGAGCGAACCAGAACTAATGCCAAATGAGCGAACCAAATCTGATCTGATCGTATGACGCGAAATCAGACCGAAAAATCGCGATTACTCCTAAACGACTTGGAGTTTCGAGCTGAAACTTGGTAGGGTTGTAGATTGGGTCTATACGCACAACATATCCAAAAATCAGACGAAACGGACCGTATTTGCCTGTTCAATTTGATGAAAAACGATGAAAAACGTGAAAAGTAGGTAGAAGATGAAAAAATAGGTGAAATCGGATCTGAATCGGCTGAAATCTGGTACGAAAACGATGTGTTTGATCGTGCAATCGAGCTCCTAGCTCTGATACCAATTGTAGGACCGGTTTTTACGCCGTTCGATTGCGTAACGAATGTTTCACGTACGGAATCCGTGAACGAACGTGACCGAACACACGATAACGTACTACTAATCTGATTCCATTGCTAAATTTGACGTGTACGGTACAAGAATCACAATTACACCACTTTCTCTCTCTACTTTCTCTCTCTAGAAAGTCTTCTCTCCAAGTCTTCTCCAAAGTCTAACTCTAAATCCTACTAAAATCATGACATAACCTCCTATTTATATGGTCAAGGCAACTTAATGAAAGTTCTCATTAATTACAAGTTTGCCACCTTGCCATTTCTAACTAAATATGACATTATGCGCTTGATTTCTTCCGGCTTCTCACTACGACTCGGATAGACGAAGGCGATAGACAATAAATGCATCAACACTAAACCACGTCATAATACTCTAAACCAACATAGTAACTGAAGTCACTATATTGTAAAACAAGTCGCAATATTCTAGGATGGGGGCTACTTACGAGGCTTATGGTTATATCAATGTTTGTTATTGTGATGGTGCGGTTATAGGCGATTGAGAGATGTGGTAGCAGTGGTGAGAGAGTGATAGTCGTGCGATGATGGCATTACAAAGAGATAGATGCACACAGAGAGGAGACTAAGAGAAATGGTGATGATGGATAGTACGGTGATGTAGGTGATTGACAGTGACAACGGATGATGATGGTGAGCAGCCTATGGTGGCTGACTAATGGTCATGTATTAGTGAGTTGGTTTAGGTTGTATAAAGGACATTAGGTCATAACAAGTAATTTTAATGTTAACAACATGTGTGTATGATCTGCTGTACACGGATAAAATAGATTATGCTTTAAATATCACACAAATTTACTAGTGTGTATTTTGATTTTTGCCTATCTATGCCGATAGGACCACTGATTATCACGTCTACTAATTTATATTTCCACCACATGTAATCCCAAAGATTTGACTAAAACATCTTCTAAGCACATAGGAAGTCTAGACCAATACAAGCGAGAATGCAACATATAAAGATACAGATTCCAAGACCACATGTGGCGGATTTTAATTTTGACGTGACTGATTTCAATGCCACCGAAACCAAATGACCCACTCTACTTTCATTAAAATGTTAACATTGACAGGTTTGGAATGGTTGAAGTTGGGTTTATGCTCTACTTTCATTAAAATATGTTGGATAATACATTACTGACATATATGTTGGATAATACATTACTAACATATTATCGATGGAAAAGCTTGTCGGAAAGAGGCTCCATTGACAAACAATTAGAAAACCCATGGGTGAATCTCATCTGAAATTTCACATTCACTATCACTCGCAAAATAACGGGTTAATTCACTGCCAACGGTTTACACCCAACACCCGAATGAAAAGCATGGTAGGATTCTCATACCAAATCTTATCTTTAAAAATGCTAGCAAATTAGCAAGAGATAATACGTCACTAAATAGTTCCGACCGACGACTGCCAAGCTTAGATAATAACCTTTTTTCTTAATTCTTGTGGTATCCGTATGTTGTATGTTGATCATTGAATCATTGGAATTGTTTGAAAGGGTTGGAAAGCTGAGAAGCACCATCAATGAATATTAACTTTAATAAAAAAGGTTGTTTTCTAAAGTTTATGTATCAATGAATTGTAACTTTAATAAAAGGTTCTTTTCTAAAGTTTACGTTTTTAGGGTTTTTTTAGTCTTTCTTGTTTAACGATTGACCATAAAGATTGTCTTCTTGAAAGTTCAGTTACCAAGGATTTTTTATACAAAAATTTACGTACACTTTGAAGTTAGCTGCGTTAATTTTTTAATTTTTATGAAATACATTTTGGTTAAAGGTTTATTTAAAATTCGATTGTGTTAAATATAACTATTTTTTTATTATTATGACAGAATTTATTTTCATTTCATTTATCTACAGCAAACTAACACATCGAAAATGAGTATTTGGAAACGGTACATGTATTTGTTTATACGGTTTTTGCGACGTTTAATTTTGTTGGAAATGAATTTGTATTCACATCAGCTTTTGTTTTTGTCTCTTTCCTTTGTTACACCGAGTAACGGTATCGTACTTGTACTTGTACTGCTTAACGAACAGGACTGATACCGACCGAAATCCACCGCGAAGCACATCGAATGCCACTCGTTGACTACAAACACTAGGTATTCAGTGCCTCTCGATACTAATGTCAATCATTGTTGCGTCTTAAGCTTTTAATTACGTGCCCTAGTGAAGAACCATCCTTAATCAAATCGTTGAAGTTTCCTTTCATAATCATGGGCATTAGGTTCATAAAGCTAGTGCATGTATATTCTCCAATGAATTAATAATAGCCAATCAAAGAGCAAGTATTAAAGGTTTCACCTTATCAAGTTTGATTTTCATGGGCCTCCTTATCTGTTTACATATGTGTATCCAGAGAAAGAAAGGAAATATGAGTGGAACACTTAGTTAGTGATGGTACTATTCATGTGTAGTATGTTATAACTTATAAGTTGAAGTTTGATGAAGAAACAAGAGAATGTATTGTTGGAATGTCTCCTTCCTGGACATATTGTACTAACTGGAATGAAACATCAAAATAATAATGACCACATGATTTTCTAATTATAGAGAACCATATCATGTGGTCAAGTTAGGTACAGAAATGACTAGAGATCACGACAATGACTTCCATATATAAAGTTTATAAACGGATTAAACATTTAATTTTCATTAAAATAACCTAAAACACCTTGCGTTTTTTAATCAGTCACCAAGTTATTGTGTTTGCCTCATAGATATGACATGAATAGACAACATAATTATCATGAAGAAAACACTATATGTGACTCCTAAGCAATTGTAACTTAGAAGTTATTGAAGAGGCGGATTGATTTGTTGCTAAAAGCGAGACCCTTTTTACGCTTTAGACATTATGAGTGACCATTCGAGAAACAGTTGAGTTGTTGTCAAGTTACCTATAGCACACGGGTTTGAGTTGTGCAAACATCTTACAAGGTTGAAGGATAAGAATGTGTACATCAGGCCTAAGTTGACCTTACACTGGGACCATGCGCATGTAGGAGCCTCATGCACCGGGTTTGAACTTTTGAGATTATCTATGTCGCATCCCTTGCAATGATTTAGAGTTTAGCAAACAGTATGATTCATTGCTACCAGTTTTTTTTACAATAGATGAACAAAGCAATACATGCATTTGTAATGCAAGTACCTGGCATACATGAGATAATTAAGGGTAGGGACTAGAGGGTACCCCTCAGTCAGACCAAGGTAGCTTACATATAAATGGAAGTTACTGTATGTCACATGTAAAGCATTATGTTTATCCATCTATTGTCCTGACACAGAAGCGATGAAAGCATCTTTTGATGGGTTTGGTTAACTTATGTGTTGACTTGATGAACAATTAATTTGTTACATTTTAACACGTTGCTTATTAGCTTGCTATAATGATAGTATTTTATATGTTACAAGTTTGAATCACTTTTTAAGTTCCACATTATGCAACAGAATTACATATACAAACCCTGATTTCTATATTCAAACTTACAATTAACGATTTAAGGGATTGAAAGCTGTTAGCTAGAAATGACTAGTAGGCAATAATTCTCTTCTTCTCCTAATAGGTTACAAAATATATTGAGTAGTTAAGATGAAGTCTATTAAGAGGTCAATAATCACAAAAAAATCGCCGTTAAAAAAGGCCAATAATCACTACAAAACAAACTGTTTTCGCTGACGAAATAATCCTTCTGAACTTCATCGCTGATATACAGTCAGAAAACATGGCACGAGTAAACCATTAATGAACTATTCCGCACCAACATAAATTATCGCAAGATCACTAACAGGAGCTCTAGTGATGGACAATCAAAGGATATAGTGGCTGTTACCATGGCACTATCCTTGCCAGAAGTACAAATAATAAGAAAAATACTTTAAACCAAAAAAAGTTACTACAAAATAAAAACCAAATACATAATAAAAGTTAATATATATATATATATATATATAGGGTGGAGGTATAGAGTGAAAACTAGTGTATTTGTGAACTGAGTGAACAAATTCTGGCCATTGATTTACATCATCAAATCGTAAAATACGCTAGTGTATTTTCATCATCAAATTCTGACCATCGATTTACACGTGTGTATTGATAATCAAGGGCTATGATTAGTTCACTAGTGTTCACCATCAAGGGGGTTATTCACAAATGAACCTAACCCTATATATCTATATATATATATAATAGATAGATACACACAAGAAATTTTACTCAAGCATGGGAGGGTCCCGAGTGGTGATGCTCTTAAATTTTTTAGATGCAACACTTCTTCAATGATCGCTCGGAGTAGTTGCATCGTCGGCACCTAGGGCTGTTTCATAGGATCTTTAGTGCTTTTATGTTGATTTCATGTCTATGACATAACAAAATCTCATTAACAAGAGCCGAGTCACGCACACAAGTGTCAAATACACATGCATACATAATGATAACTAATTAACTTTTTTTGAATGGCTAAACTTGCACACAGGGCCGGCCCAATAGAGTATCAATATGGACTGAAATCTGAACATCATTTAAGATAACCATTGTTAATTGCAGGAATTCAAACGCACTATCATTCATCATTGATTAGTTTTGAAAAACAGATTATTGTTGGTTCTTAGTTAGTCGGTGGGACTGCATATTCAAAGCCTGAAGGTAATCTGTTCTTGATTGCTAATTTGTTTTAAGCCATCATTTGTTAATCAGTTTTTTTTCTAAAATTTGTTATTTGTTATAAATATAAATATTATTATTGTGGTTATCAACTCCTAAAATAACTTAGCTTGTTTTCCAAGACTCCATCTCCTATATATATTGTCATTGTATTCTCTTGTATTAGATATACCTATCAATGAAATATTAATCTCCTTTTCTCTACATCTCTTCTATATTGTTTAGCTATTAGGCTTGTTGTTTCATAACACGTTATCAGCACGAGCTTCTAATCAGAGTTGGATCGCATCAACATAAAGTAAGTCGATATTGTCTAATTAACTTCTCATTAATCCTTATTATCTCAAATATAAACCATATATTGTAATTTATACAATATTTGGTTGTGTTAGAGATTTGTTTTGTTCTTCTCATAATTCCTCAAAATAATCCTATTGCAATTCATACAATTTTGAATTAGATGGAGGTATATATTATTATCGCATCAGAAAACTTTAGAAGTAAACCACGACTTTGAAGTTTAATCGTTTTGCTTTCGACGATTCTTATAAATGGTCTTTATTTTTCCTTTAAGTTTACGATAACAATATCAAAATATTGTTTATTTTATTTTCATACACATGATACCTTTAATTGAATTATGTATTTGTTGTAATTTGGCAATTATGAATTTTGAATGTGATGGTGAATATAAAATAAATATCCATAGATATCAATTAGTAAAGATTTGAATTTTAATATCTTAATAATCATCGGTATATAATAGTATGAAAGAAGACGAAATTTACGTAAAGAATAATACTGATTAATATATGATAAACAATATGAGTATCAATGTTGTTTTAGATGGGTTGATTTATCTTCTTTATGCTACTCAATAATATTTGTTTAGTATATTATCAAGCTCAGCCAACAAAAAAAATATATATATTTTAGTGAGATATTTTGCCTCGTATAATATATAATTATATATAGATTGAGAGCCTTGGCATAGCTTGATATCTTGTAAATAGTTTCCTTCGCAAATATTAACTTTGGGGTAGATTTATTTCACGGGCATTTATGTTGGGATATTGGGTTACATAAATATCATATATATTCCTATAAATTCTTGTAAATTCTTTTTCTCTATATACGGTATAGACGAAATTAGGACATACTTTGATTATATATAAAAGTAGTTCTAAATTATTTGATTATTTGCTATGATATTTATGGATAATACCGTATGCATGTTTGTATTTTAACTTCAGTTAATCAATAATTTGTAAGATACTATCATAAATTATAAATGTTTGTGGTAAAAGACATTTTCATAAATTAACTTGATGAGTGATAAGTGATCATATGTTTGTAAGAAAACGAGAACTTGATGGGATATTTGTTTATGTAAAAGCAAGATGATAAATATATATTTGTTTATTGTCATGAAAAAATATTTTATTTTATAGAGCTTTTATATGTGGCAACTTATAACATGTACTGTATGACTTGACTTTATGTATATCTCATATTTTGTATGATATTATTTATGATACATATATAGTATTAAATAGAAAAACTAAACCAAAGTTGATTTATTATTACTATCATGAAAGGGCATATATATATATATGCTTAGATATGACACCTGAAGTGTCATACTCCCTGAATCTCATTATCAAGTTATAAAAGGTCGTAAGATATTTAATCGATAAATCTTACATGACTCGAACATTTAGTTACTTCTCCATTCGTATTATGCAAAGAGAAGATTATTTACAAGGAAAAATCAGATCAAACAATTTCCATTTGTCATCTCAAATATGTTAAAGTCGTAATATTATGGAACCATGAAACTTTGTTGGTAACCGGATAAAAAATTTCCATTTATCACACATAAGATATGCTCTTGAAGTAGCAATATCATTAAGAGAGTATGAAAGATTGAAATGATTTTATATTCGTGTGACCAAGTAAATAATTGAAAGCTATGAAACTTGTTCGGTTACCCCATTCACTGAAGTGAACGTGACTGTATAACTATCATTGAAAACGTTGTGAGAAAATTGTAATGAGGTCGAACTATCAGAAAATGTAAGATAGCCAAGTTAATAGTGAGACCGACTATTAATATTGTAATGATAGGCATAATGAGATCGACCACTAGAAGTGGCAATATAAGGGAGTGATAATATGCGAATAATATGTGGAAATAATGATAGTGATATAACATGATAGTTTCAAATGATATCTCTCTCGTGTCTTACTTTTGTATTACATACGTGCAAGTAATACATCTACGATCATAAACTAGAAGTTTACTGATCATGATATTTGATTGGCATGACTGGTTAGACCACGCCGAGTCAATGATGATGTGAAACACAATGAAGAACTAGAAGATTCTTCCTAATAATTAAAGATGTCTTTTCTCTCAAGAAGAAATTAATTATTTACCAACCAAGATAGGGTGTGAATCCCTAAATATTCTGGAATAAAGAAAGGATAGGTATATCCAAACATGATACTATGTAGTGTTTTTAAATCGATGCATCCTCTAAATGGTTATCAAATCCATAACCTGAAGTTTGTGTGATTGTGGCTTAGCTAATGTGATAGCAAGCATATTAATCCAGATTAGTATATTTATTTGGTAATAATGAGTTTGATTTCCAAGTTATTAACAATCATTGGAATAAGTGTTATTGTTGAGATGATCACTAAACGTCTACTATTGATTACAAAGCCAATGATCATGAGAGGAGCAAAAGTTCATTTAGGTACATGTAATTTTACATATAGTACCTTTAATTCACATCAAGCCAATAAATTATACTTCTCCCCATACAGTTGGTTTTTGGTCAGGAACCAAAGATGTCTCATCAAAGATTTTGGTAGTGCGACATATATTGAAACTCATCCACCACAACACACAAAGATGGGACTTTTAAAAGTTTGAGAATATGTTGGGTATACATAATCATCTATGATTGAATACTTAAAGCCATTAGTGAGAAATTTGTTTATGGCTCAATGGTTTTCACTTTAATGAATGAATGTTCCCAACTTTCGGGGGAGATAACAAGCAGTTGGAAAGTGAAAATTGGAATGAATTATCATGTCATCTTGATCCTCATACTATAAACGGTGAACCAGAAGTTCAAAGGATAATTCATTTACCAATATTAAAGAACAAATTACCAGACAAGTTCCATGACCTAAATAGAGTGACTAAGTAAGTCACATAATCAACTGCTTATGCTCCTGTTATATTTGTGTCCCAAGAGGACAACCACATAGTTTGTAATAAGTCTATTGCATGCCTAAAGCGTGGTAGACTAGTTGATTCCAATAATAAAATTCCTCGAAAATTGGAGCAAGTAATTAAGATGGTCAAGTCGAGGTTATAGTAATAAGATCTCCTGAAGAGACAGTAGACATGATGGTTCAAGAAGAACCTCAGGTGCCTGAAAATAAAGAGATCTCGATAAGTTGTATCATGTCTAATATATGTATGGAATCGAAATAAAAATCGACGTCGTTATACTTTTGTATATGATGTAGCGCTTGAAATGATTAAGTGATGAGGATTAAGATTTGAGATATGCGTATGAACGTAAACATAGAAATGATTGGCCAAAATGGAAAGACATATTGGATACAAATAGGTCTTTTAAGCGATAAAAGAAAAAATTGGTAGCACAAAATATTGCAAAGACCCATGATTGATGATGAGGAGATACATTCTCCAGTGGTGGATGCATTGAATTTCCAATGTTAGTCTGGTAATACAAAGAGAGAATTGACATGCGTATTAGAAATGTTATGTATCATTTTGATACTGAAAGTTTACATGAAAGTCCTTGAAGCATTTAAATTATCGAAATCATGTAAATTAAGTTCTCGAGAACAATATGATCGGTGTATATAAATTTATATTGAAATACGATTGAACTCATGATGAGTTTCCTAAAGTAAATGAGTGCCCTAAAGGTGAATTGTAACATCTTAACGATATAATACTTGTGCACCAATAAACATACATAGAAAACTTGTACCCGATGATTGTGATATCTCAATAAACAATGTACAAGCATGATACAAAATGGATATTGGAAATAAAAGAAAGTATGCATGACATCTTTGCATATAATATAGAATTCTATGTGTTAAATGAGCACATTTATGTAGCAAAACTCCTATAGAGTGAATACATATTTGGATAAGATGGAAAAAATTCCTTCATGAATTGATAATGCCAGAAGCATTGATATCAAAACCTCAAGAACCTACTATATGAAGTTGACAAAATATGTATGGTCTAAAATACTCAAGTCAGGTGTTGTACAACTCGAGATATTCACATAAAGAGGGATATCAAATTTGATCAAAACCTCAAGAACCTACTATATGAAGTTTGATTAAATTAACCATGTTTTATCAAAATTTTACTTTTAAAAGTTCACTATAATTGCAGTTTACAGTGATGATGTTTACACATCGTCGAGAGAAACTGTTGAGCTTTTAGATGGAGAATATTTGAAAGACCTTGACAATGTAATTATTGCTCGACCTGTAGTTCGAGCATATGTATAAGTACATCTAGAAGATGCCAGGTCGTTTTAGTATGGGCAAAGTTTATCCTTTAAGTATGTTAAAGGTTGTTAAGTCACTTGCTATAAGAAATAATTATCATCATATCCTACCAAAGTAGGAATTCTCATTCCAAAAGTACCATAATTTCTTTCCAGCTATGCATGATTGTATGTATCTTTTATTTGAATTTATCAATATGATATATCACTGCCCATTGATGAGACATTGGAATGGTATATGTCAATACCCTGAAGGTAAGAATGATATGTGGCTATATTTTACTAACTCGTCAAAACAAGTTTGGTTAGTCTTGTAGATGCAGGAATGTAACAACACACAGTCGTGGACATATGATATTTTTTGAAAGGAGGGACCTAAAGTCTCGTTAGAAGATTATACAACATTACTCAACATAAAGGATTGCGCATTAAGGGATCGAGCGACAAATCATTGGCAATAAAAGCTTTGTTCGATTTTCAAGGAAGATGGACACACATCACTTAAAGGATACATGTTAAAATGAGTGGGAGACTTATTCAAGTTGCACTCTTTTTCCCTTGACTAAGTTTTGTCCCATTGGGTTTTCTTAGTAAGGTTTTTAATGAGGCAACATACCTGGTCCAGAAGTATCAAGGGGAGATAATGCGCATTACACGTTGCACTCTTTTTCCCTTAGCTATGGTTTTGTCCCACCGGGTTTTCCTAGCAAGGTTTTTAACGAGGCAACATCAAGCGTATATGTTGATAACCAAGGGGGAGTGTTATAAATATAAATATTATTATTGTGGTTATCAACTCCTAAAATAACTTAGCTTGTTTTCCAAGACTTCATCTCCTATATATATTGTCATTGTATTCTCTTGTATTAGATATACAGGGGTTGGTTCCGGTACAAACCATATTTATCGTACAAACCGTAAGAACAGATCCTAGCACTTAAAAAAAGTTAAATTAGCACATACCAAAACAATACATACATAAAAGTAGCACTACGAACTATATTAGCACATGAAAATTAATCAAGATAATTGATTTTAGCACATATTTGAATGATATCAGCACTTTTCTTAATCAGCACATTGAAAACAAAAGGAAGATCCAAATAAAGAATTAATTGTTTGTTCGTATATTTATAGGGAATTCAATATAACTGATATTATTTAGGATATTATTTTATCATTTCTCTATAATTGGTTGGATGCCACGTGCCACTTTTTAAATGGTTCTTACAGTTTGTATGCGAAATGTGGTTTGTATTTGATCCTACTCCTAGATATACATATCAATGAAATATTAATCTCCTTTTCTCTACATCTCTTCTATATTGTTTAGCTATTAGGCTTGTTGTTTCACAACATTATTCTGTTTTTTTTTTTTTTTTTTTTTTTGATTATGTTAATTTTCCTAAATCGTTGATCAATTGTTAAGATTGTTATTTGGTTCAAATTTGATTCTATAGTTTACTATTATATTATTTTTATGCTGTTAATTAACCCCAAATGATTCTGTTTGTATTCAATAAAAATAAAAACAAGAGTGAGGTATATGTTGCACAAGAGTCTTTAGTAAATTAATTTGCAAACACAGTCATGTACCAAAATTTGCAAACACGGTCTACAAACAAGCTTTTTTAGCATTTTGAACTCAAAAGTTAATAGATGACAACAGTTATGACTTGGCTTCTTGAAAATTTATGTTTCCTTGCTAAATAAGGTGTATTCCTCATTGTTTCGCTTATAACAACGGTATTCAGAAAAAAAGGCCCCAAATTTTAGTTTCGCTTTGGGTCTCCAAAAAGTTTGAGCCAGCCCTGCTTACATACCATAGGGATTGAACCCATGACCTCCTACTACCCAAACCTGTTGGTAAAACTATTACTTATATTCGAATTCCACAAAGTTGAAACTCCATAAAAAATTTCACACCATGATTACTACAAATACTAAAAAGAAAATAAAATACAAACAGTCTTATTTTTCTGTTCTTTTAGGAATATTACAGAGACAATTAGCATAGAAAATCTACAAGATTATAAGCTATGTTTTGCTAGAAGGCAACAACTTCGTAAGATTATATCTACTCAGTGCCTTATGTCTCTAAATTAGAGAACCAAACTCACCGCAAACAAAGCCGACAGAAAAGATCCTCGTATCATGCTAATTAATCATGTTGCAATTATTTTCATAGTTCTTTTTTTTTTTTTGAAAAGTATTTTCATAGTTCTATATATCTGAAATATTAACGTTAATTTATTTTTCATTTGCATCGCTTTTGACGATTGGAGAACATTTGCACTTATTCCCATGTGCGTGCCTCGCTCTTCTATTCACTAAATTAATTAACCCATGCATTAATTACACCGGGACTTCTATTATTGCTAATGATATATAAATATACTTAGTATAATATAAATATATGCTAATGAGCTTGTGGTGGAGTGGTAAGGGAGAGACTTGTGTTTCTAAGAGACTCAAGTTCAATTCCTGCTTCTCCCCATTAGTTTTCAGCGGCACCTGGTGATGATGGGAGACTAGGCGAGTAGGTGGCGATCGCTAGTTCGATCCTTGAACTGAATGAGTTTTACCTCACTGCACTGTCGTGCCTTTGGGCGAGTGTTCACGGGCTTCTGCCCTAGGTGAGGGTTTTCCCCAGTTCGAAGACGGGTGTATCCCGATGTGGTGAATTTCGCCAGTAGCCCATTTGGAGGATTCGTTGGCCGTTCAAAAAAAAAGTATAATATAAATATATATTATCAATTTTTGTTTCATAGAAGAACTGACTGATTCTTTTCTTCTAAATACTTAGTATAATATAAATATATATTATCAATTTTTGTTTCATAGAAGAACTGACTGATTCTTTTCTTCTAAGTAGTAAGATATGATTTCTTTTTAATATTAAAATATATATATGGCTTGCTTATGATAAAAAAACCGTAACGTGTCAAAGAAAAAGTGCAGGAATGTGCCTCATGTGTCCCAAAGGGTGGAAGCAAAGCCGCTTTATTTTTTATTTTTTTTTTTTTTTGACAAAATACAGATATTCTTAACGCACCGATACTAATGCACCAAGTTCGCCAAGCTTAATTTCTTTTTGAAATGTAGCAACATTGTACTTAAATTAAAGAAAATCAATGTGTCAAGTTTGCGAAGCCTAATTTCTTTTTGAAATGTAGCAACATTGTAATTAAATTAAAGAAAATCAATGTGTGTGTATATACATAGAAAGAGGGAGGAAGCTTATTGTACAAAGTGTTTATAGCCTTCAAAGTGTAGGAAGCCAGCCGTATATATACGACATGTGTCTTAGGGTGAGGACTGTCCATATATATTTTCTGTTGGTAAATTCATACCACATGTATACATAGTATTCATATAATTATATGTTTTGATTCTTGGGGCGTGATTCCAGTATCCAGTATAATTTCCACTGCTACATCAGTAACACAAGTTTTCACTGATCTCCACATTTAACGAGTGTGGTTCCACTGCTATACACTGAATTTCTATGGTTACATCATTTTTACATTTAAAATGCATCTAATAGTTTTACTTTTTAATAATTTGTAAATAAATATAAATGTAGCTTAGACAAACGATTTTCATCAATAACTAAATAAATACTAATGGCTGAGGGTATTGCTATATCCCCCAAAATTAGGTGCACATCCCTGAGCAGCAGCGTATAGAGCTATGAGTGGAGTATAAGGTTTGAATGCATTAATTGTGTTAGAAAATGTGAATCTATAAGCCTCTTATTGCTCTATGAGCGGCGTATAAGATGGTGGTAGTTGAAACATTAAACCCTATGCGCCTCTTCACTACTAGAAAAATTAAAATTTTTGACACCATTTTCCGTAGGAAATGCGTCACAACTTGCGATTTTCTACGAATTTGTGACGAAATGCGTATGTAGGAAAACCACTCGTAGGAAACTGGTTTCTTACGCATTTTCTACGCATTTTCCTACCCATTTCTGACAGAAAAGGGCTGTCACAAATTGCTACACATTTTCTACGCATTTTCCTACACCTTTTCTTCCGTTAAATGGGTAGGAAAAATGCGTAGAAAATGTGTAGCAATTTGTGACAGCCCTTTTCTGTCAGAAATGGGTAGGAAAATGCGTAGAAAATGCGTAAGAAACCAGTTTCCTACGAGTGGTTTTCCTACATACGCATTTCGTCACAAATTCGTAGAAAATCGCAAGTTGTGACGCATTTCCTACGGAAAATGGTGTCAAAAATTTTAATTTTTCTAGTAGTGTTTTATGCCTATAATATTAAAGAATGAATATCAATTTCACGTATTTTGTTATAAATATTAGTAAATTTATGTTATGTGACGTATATTTAACTTCCGAAAACTAATTATTTTATAATTTGGCATGCCCGGGTACTCTCAACTCTCCGGTCGACCGACTAGGGAGCGCCTAGCGACTTTTACAACCATGAGCATACTACATTATATTTTATTCAACCTGTGTAATAGAAGGGTTTATTCAATCCGTACAAATCATATCCTGATGTATAAATCATATCCTTTTAGAAAAACCCATAAAAATTATACTAAAAGTCAATATATCATATCATTACAAAAATTTCTTGTATTTTTATTATCAAATGGTTTAATATAACATTACAAAATTTTCTTGTATTTTTACTATCAAATGGTTTGATATTCCCTGCTACTGAAGTCCACCACCAACAACTTATCCACAAACTCCCAAGTTTGGGACACATGAGTGCAGAAGGAAAGGTGGTTTGCGTTACAGGAGCTTCTGGGTACATAGCTTCATGGCTCGTTATGCTCTTGCTTGACCATGGTTACAACGTTCATGCTACTGTCCAGTCCCTTGGTCACTCTCTCCCTCTTTGTTTAGTTGCCACCGCCGTCCGCCGCCACCGCCGTATGAATCGACTTGTTACTTGAAGCCGCCACCGCCGTCCTCCGTCCACCGCCCGCAGTTCTCCGATGTGGCTCCGGCCGGCTCCACCGCAGCCGTCGTCACCCGAACCACCACCATCGACACCATAACATCGTCATCATCATAATTATCTTCAACTGCAGAACATCCCCATCATCCTCATCTCCGACGAAAAGAAAAACGGCCGGTGCCGGTAAGAACGAGAGAGTTTGGGGTTGTGTGGCGGTAGTTCGGTATTTTTTGCCCTCTGAGGGACATACATGTGCGAGGAATTTAAGGTATAAATACTGACAATGCAGCGACATCAAACTGGAAAGTCTGAAAAGGTGACCTTGTACGAGCTCATTGACCTATACGCCACATATCTTTCGAGAAAATGTTATTAATCCAAGTATACGGAAACCATTTCATTTAAATGTTGAAAATTCACAAAATAATGATGAAAATTCACAGGTAAAACAGTCTGATCAAACCGTGAAGCATAAAGATGTCATCTTGGGACACTGGTTATGTTTTTGGCGAAGATTCGAATCAGTCATACGTCTCCGAAAGCGTTTGGTTATCCGGCGTTGATCGAGGTAAGGATGAGGTTGTGTTCGTGCTTCGTTGTGATGACGGGAGTATGCGGCCATGTTGCCTGATTTGAACCAGGTAAAACAGTGGCGGAACTAGAAGAAAAATTCAGGGGTATCCTAAAAAAACTTTTACCTAGCTAGACCCATCCCTGAGAATTAAATGGCTCCTAAAGGGCCGACTAATAAAAATGGGCTCCTTAAATTTTCTTTTACTTAGGGTCGTCTTTGAGAATTTGAAAACCCTTAGGGGCCTTATGCGGCTAGTAATGTTTAGGGACAGGTAAAATAATAAATAAACGAGTTAAATGTCATTTTAGTCTATGTGGTTTGGGTCATTTTGTCAATTTAGTCCAAAGGTTTTACTTTTCTTCTGTGGGTCCAAAAAGGTTTCACCGTTGCCATTTTAGTCCACTGGGTTAACTTCATTCATTTTTTCTGTTAGCGAGAAGGGCAATTCGGTCATTTATATGGCCGAATTGGCCTTCTAGTTAACAGTATTACATATAAAATGACCGAATTTCCCTTCTTGTTACTAGAAAAAATGGATGAAGTTAACTTAGTGGACTAAAATGGCAACGGTGAAACCTTTTTGGACTCACATGCGAGAAATGAAACATTTGGACTAAACTGACAAAATGACCCAAAGCACAAGGACTAAAATGACATTTAACTCTAAATAAACAAAGTGAAGAAAAAAACACAAATAAGGAATTTAGTGTCCTTTTTTCACTGGGTTTCTTTTGGTAGATTCTTACTAATTTTCACTGTTTTTTTTTTCATAACCATACAAGGTTCTCACTAATTTTTTTTCCCGTTTTTTCCAAACCGAATGGGTTACTGAGAACCCACAAAAGTGGCCTAGATCCGCCCCTGATTAGCTGGTAAAAATGGTAGAATACTAATTAAATTTGACTTCTAACATCTGCAGAATAGTACCGCATTTTCATTTATTGTCCAAATGCCATATTATCATATTAACTTTAAATATAATTTCATCTTCTTCCTTTTTTAACAATGTGTGCCACCTGCAAGTTCCTTCCCATTAATTTTCGTTTCCATTGTAAAATTTCATTTCATTTTATTTTCACAAACACCTAGAGGTATCCTAACATTAGTTTAGGGGTATCCTAGATAAATAAAACGGACATTAAAAGAAAAATTATACTTCGCCAAGAAAGTTGTGCTACGGCTCACTATATATTGAGTCCGCCCCTGAGGTAAAAGATCTATAAAAGACGTGATGTCGTTTTGGTAACGAAAGTCTCATCATTAAGTTGTTTCAGGTGTTCGTAGATGAGGCGGAACCATCTTACGTTGCTAACGAGGAATGTGATCACGATGATGACGAAGGTGGTGACGACAAAGGTGATAATGACGAGAAAAGGTATGACATAACCGTCACTTACGTGTTATTCGTTATATATAATGTTTATATAATTTTAGAGAGAAAATATTGATTTTGTATACGTGTGATTTGTTATATATAACGTTTATTGGGTATGACATTGTATTAGGTTGTATACAAACCTGACTCGACCCGAACCGATATTTAATACAAACCCGACCCAGCCCTGAATTTCATACGAACCCGACCCGAACCGAACCCGAATATTTCATACAAACCCGACTCAAACCAAACCCGAATATTTCATACAAACCCGAAAAATGTGTCGTACATATATACATACAAACATTACAAATTGCTATATTCTCTTTTTTTCAGAAGTTTTGAACTATTTGTATAATGTCTGGCTGAAAGAGTATAAAGAAAGGTTTGTTTCAGCCTGGACTAACACAAGCCCTAACTTTGGTCAACATACAACCAACATATTTTAGAAATAATGAATATTGTTTTTTTAAATATTAACATAAAAAATGAAATTTGTTTTTTTAATTATTATTAAAAAAATAATAATTTCGAATGTAATGACTATCGTATGTCGGTGATCTAGTGAAATGTTATGTTTTGAGAGTATAAAAATGAATATTGTTTTCTTAAATATTAACATAAAAAAGAATGTTGTTTTTTTAAACGTTAATATTAAAAATTAATATAATTTTAAAAGATATTGTTTTAATATAAAACGATGTTCAATTACATTTTGAATTACGTTTCTTTGTTGCGTTATGGTTAATAAATGATGACTGAAAAACAATTTAAGACATAATAATACTTAATAAATAAAAAATGACATTTTATAATATATACAATTTATTTTATAAAAGCATTTTATAAAAAAGAAAATATGAAGTTTTTTATAATAATACTAAATAAAAAATAGAGTTAATAGCCAAAATGGTCCCTGAGGTTTGCTCACTTTGGCACTTTAGTCCAAAATTCAAAATTTTAACATCTGAGTCCCTGAGGTTTGCATTTTGTTGCCATTTAGTCCAAATTTAAAAAAAGTCTAATTTTTGTCAGGATTTCTTACTGAATTTTGTCTTTTTCCTCATTTCTCCTAAGGGCAAAATGATCATTATAGATTATTATAAAATAATTTATATTAAAAAATCAAAAAAAAAAAAAGAAAGAAAGAAACCCAGGTTGATCAGACCTGCACCCAATTTCATCACCACCACCATTAATCCACCACCACCACCATCTCTCTGTCTCCCTCCTTCACCACCACCTCCAACAACACACCACCACGACCACCTTCAAACCTGCAACAACCCAAATCACTCTCCACACCGACACTTTCAACTTTTCCATCTCTAGCGACACTTTCACATTTTCCTGTTTTCAAACCACCAGACTGCTTCACACGAACCAGCGTCACACTTCTTCGACTAACCCTCCCAACCGACACTCTACTATGCGACGAATCAGACGAAGCATCCGACGAGCACGACGCATTCATCAGCAAGTTTGACCTCAACACTTCTTCGACTAACCATCCCACCGCCATCGTCTCAACCGGAACCCTAACCCCAAACCTGCAACAACCCAAATCAGCAACCAACACGATTCAACCCACCACCCCTACTGGAAACCCTAATCCCAAGAACCTGCAAACCACCCAAGTCAGCAACCACCACTATTAAACCCACCACCCCATCCACCATCACAACCCCCCACCGTCCACCATCACCACCCTCACCGAAACCCTAATCCCAAACAACCTGCAAACAACCCTAATCACCAACTACCTGCAAACAACTAGATCCATCCGGAAGAGAGAGAGGGAGAAAAGAGAGAGACAGAGGCGGTTTTGTTGTTGTTGTTCGTCGATTTGGTCAGATCCATCCTGTACCAATCATGCTTTTTTTATGAATCACCAACTTCTTCTTGCCACATTTCATCTGGGTTCTTGAATTGGTGGCCGTTAGTGTCTAACCCACTGATCTCCATCTGTGTTTTGGTGTTGGGTCTTGCCCTAACGCTGCTACTGCCGTTAGCTTGATGAGTAGCAGCTAATAAAGGATTTACACAGAGGTTAATGTCGCCGGCGTGAGGAGGTGGCGGTGGCGGTGGTGGCGGCAGAGAGAAGTAGAGGGAGAGAGAGAGAGAGAGGTGGTGGTGGTGCGTGTGAAGAGAGAGAGGATGTGTGTGTTTATATCTGCAGAGAGAGAGAGATAAGGTTTTTTAAAATGACTATTTTGCCCCTGAGGAAAAAGACAAAAACCAGGTTTTTTTAAGAAACCTGACCTGATTTATTTTTGGATTAAAATGGCAACAAAATACAAACCTGAGGGACCCAGATGTTAAAATTTTGGATTTTGGACTAAAGTGGCAAAAGTGAGCAAACCTCAGGGACCATTTTGGCTATTAACTCTAAAAAATATATGCACATTTTTAATTAATGATCACACTTTATTAGAAAAAATCAAGTCAATACAAAAAAATAAAACTCTCAAATGTGTTTCACCACAAAAACCTCCACGACCATGAAAAATAAACTTTCCACTCTACATACCACATTGTCTAATAAATAGAACAAGGTATCTGGGAGCATTTCGAACATTTGTCATCTACCTTGGTCAATTGCATCTTAGCATTCAAACATATAATTTGTGTGTTTAGTAGTGGAATCATTCTTGCTGGTTTAATTGATGACAGAAGTGTTGCTTAGTATTAATATTAAATTGAAAATTTATTCTCATTGGCCATCACAACTTTGTACTTAATTTCTGAAATCAATGCAAGATTTGAAGTCATGTTGATGCAAGATCTAAACTCATAATATATTCTTCTGATTTTTATTTTATTATATTCAGGAGAGAATTATAAGGTGTATTTCTTAGAATATACGGAGTAATATGTATGTTACGTGGCAACATGGCCGGCTATCAAAGTTTAGCTACGAAGTATACTATAAGAATTTTCATTTTCAACATATACATTTCAACAAGGCAGGGAATCAACATATACATTTCAACAAGGCAGGTGATTCCCTGCCATCAAATTGGGCGGCCGCCCCTCTTCTATTGAACATTTAGACCAACCATTTTATTATTTTATATCTACTTTAAAATTACGGCTTTGCCATCAGTTTAAGATTACACTTTTCTCCCAACTAAAAAATATAATAACCCTTTTGCCAGCAGCTAAAAATTACGATTTCTCCATCGGTTCGAAAATTACGATTTTACCCTCAGCTTTTTATTTTATACCCGCTTTAAAATTATGCTTTTGCCCCAGCTCAAAATTACGATTTTTCCCCCGGTGCAAAATTACGATTTCACCCTCAGTTAAATTTACTTTTTTGCCCCCAACAAAAAAATAAAATTATCGTTTTCCCCTACCTCAAAATTACGATTTTAGATTTTCCTCAGTTCAAAACAAAAATATGACTTTACACCCAGTTAAAGTCATAATTTTGACTTTAAAATAAAAATATGACTTTAAAATTACGGTTTTGCCCCAGTTTAAAATTACGCTTTTCTCCCAACTAAAAAATATAATAAACCTTTTGCCAGCAGCTAAAAATTACGATTTCGCCATCGGTTCAAAAATTACGATTTTACCCTCAGCTTTTTATTTTATACCCGCTTTAAAATTATGCTTTTGCCCCCAGCTCAAAATTACGATTTTCCCCCGGTGCAAAATTACGATTTCACCCTCAGTTAAATTTACTTTTTTGCCCCAACAAAAAAATAAAATTATCGTTTTCCCCTACCTTAAAATTACGATTTTAGATTTTCCCCAGTTCAAAATAAAAATATGACTTTACACCCAGTTAAACCGAAAATACAATTTCGCCCTCGGTAAAAAATATTACGTTTTTACCCTCAGCCAAAATTACGTTTTCGCCCCAGTTCAAAATAAAATTTTGATTTTTCCCCGGCTCAAAATTACGATTTTACACCAGTTTATTATTTTATATTCACTTTAAAATTACGTTTTCGCCCCAGTTCAAAATAAAATTTTGATTTTTCTCCGGCTCAAAATTACGATTTTACACCAGTTTATTATTTTATATCCACTTTAAAATTACGTTTTCGCCCTAGTTCAAAATAAAATTTTGTTTTTCCCCCGGCTCAAAGTTACGATTTTACACCAGTTTAAAATTACGTCTTTGCCCCAAGTTCAAAATAAAATTATGCTTTTGCCCCAGCTAAAATTTACGATTTTCCCATCGGTTCAAAATTACGATATCACCTTCAATTCAAACTTAAGTTTTTTTGCCACCGGTGCAAAATAAAAATATGGTTTTCCCCTAGCTAAAAATTAGAATTTTACCCTCGGGAAAAAAATTGATTTTCCCCCAAGTAAAAATAAAAATGACTTTGCCCTTAGCTAAAAATCGTGTCAAGGAGCTGCCTAACACTCTTTTTACTTTTTCTTTCTAGCAAAACTATGGTACTGTTTTTTTAATTAATTTAGAATTATTCGGTCATCGCCTCGCAACGCGGACGGGGCAACACCTAGTTAAATACATACACAATCATCTTATCTCGTAACACTTTGCTTGTCTCGATGATTTCTTCATGAAATTGCAATAGTCATCTAAGGTAATTCAGATTCTAAAAATGAGTAGTTCATTATGATACACTTTTCCTAATTCTGAAATTGTGAAAATGTCCCCACCTGTTTATACTTTTTCACGTCAATCGTACGTTCTGTACAATAACCGTATTTGTACGGGATCTTTACTTTAACAATCATAACATAATTATAAGTTTATTAATGTGTCGTACGTTATAGTCTCACTTTTAACACTATCTCCTTCATAATCACCATCACAAATCCAAACTTATTTCGAAACCATCCACTTTTCACATCAACAAACCTTTATAAATCTCCATCTCACACTCTACTTTAATTCATTTTTTAAAGGGTTAATTACTGTTTTCGTCCTTGTGGTTTGTCAAAAATCACTATTTCAGTCCATTAGTTTAAAAATTGCGATTTCAGTCCCTGTGGTGTCACACCCCCAAAATCCACCTGCGGATAACACCCGCTTCGGGGGCGTGACTGACCAGGATCCAGCCACCAATTATACTGAATAATAAAGTTGATAACAAAAGTAACACTTACTAACCATAAGATTAGCAAATATCGAGTTCAGAGTTTAAGGTTTTAAGTTCAAACAGTTAATAAGTAGCGGAAGCATAAGTAAGGGTAGTTTAAACAAAGTTCATAGTTCAAAATAAGGTAACACCCAACACAAGGGTGAACAGACACTACTCGTTCCCAAGCTGCAAGCTCCTTCGTCACTGGTTACCTGCAAAGCATGCAGTAAGGGGTCAACAATAATGCTGAGTGAGTTCACGAGTTGTCCAGTTTTAATTACCAAAAACTTGTTTCACCGGTTAATTTATCCGTTTATACATGCCATGGGGAGCTACCCCAAAAGTTAGCGACTAAACTGTTTTTCCAATACCGAACACTAGGTAACCGTTGCGTATCCGCAGGATGCCCCGATGTCAATGTTCTATCATCATTGACGGATTTCTGAGTACATTAGTTCACGACCGATCCCAAACCAGGGCACGGTGTGAGGCTGGTAAACACCTAAATAGCGCTATCAACTAATAACCCGTTCGCCTGATCCCGGCGACTAATCGGTATTTGTAGTAGGGACTTGAGTGATAGAGTTTCGTTTAGTGCCGTTAGTTGCAATCCGTATAAACAGTAATTAACCAAAAGGTTTCCCAATACCAGGGAAGGAAAAGTAAGTTTTGTTCCCGAAAACTAGGGAAGGTATGTAAATAGTATCCCCTTTTACCAGGGGATAGGATTGTTTTAGTCTCGTGTCCCAAACCACCGGGACGCATGCTTTTAAGTTGTGAACTCACCTTGGGTTGCTCGGTAGGTTTAGGTTACTTGGTCAAACACGCTGGTCACCACGTCCTAACATGGTTACCGGTATAGGTCAGGTTCGGTGTACAAGCAATCACGTAAAAACATGCACATAACTACCACGTATCATGCATAATAATAAACAGTGGGTTATTGGGCCGGCCTCATCATTTACACATTCAACAGTAACACACAGATCAGTCAACAGGCAGCCCAAATAAACGCATTAAGGCCCAATAACCAAAATGGACAGCCCAGTCGCAACCAGGTGGTCTCGAGTCGCAACCAAGAGGTTACGGCTTGTCACGCTGTGGTTGCGAGTCGCAACTGTGTAGTCTCGAGTTGTCATGCGGTGGTTGCGAGTCGCAATCATGAGGTTTCGAGTTATCATGCTATGGTTGCGAGTCGCAACCGTGTGATCTCGAGTTGTCTTGCCATGGTTGCGAGTCGCAACGGTGCGGTTGCGAGTCGCAATGCTGTCATTTTCGTGTACACGTGAAGGTTCAGATGCATCAGTCAAATTAGTACAATGTATTCAGGCCCAAATCAGGAAACAACCAATAATATTTCACTAACAGGTTTTCCTAATCTGCCTTTACTAAAATTTGGATCAAACTTTGCCATTTTAAATCTTCAAACTATCTTCAACAAGTTCATCAAGTTCATAGTTTTTTTCTAGGGTTTTCATGTTAATCATAACCATGCATTTTGAACCAAAAATCATATATTTCAACCCAGATTGTCATGTAAGAACAAGAAACATATTATTTGTAGCCGAAATCTTAAGTCTAGCAACATCATTTTTGCAAGAATAATAAAGCATAATATGTTTGGCTATGAACACTTTTAAACTACCCTTTTTCTTGCCATTTAAACATGTTATCACATATATATTCAAACTTCACAAATCATCCTAAAATCATACATAACACTATGAACCAAGTCATACAAGTCCATTCAATCATAACATAAATCCTATGCACAAGGATAATACTAACCGGTTGTGAAGAAGAAGAAGGAGGAGCCGAAAACAAAGAGAAAGGAACCGAGAAGATGGAGTGTCCGAGTGATGATCTTGACCGAGTTTCTTGTCCGAGATCCTTGCTTGAACCGAAAATTTGGAAGAGTTTGGATGTTGTTTTGGGGTTTTCTAGTTGAGAGGGATTAGAAGTGTGTGTGTTTGTTGTTTGTGTAAAATGAAGGAAATAAGGAAAGGTGGGATATATATACAAGGGGTGTTTTCGGGTTGGGCTTGGGGGTTTCGACCCAAACCGGTTACGGCCCAAGAGCCCACTCGCAACCGAGTGGCCCACTCGCAACCGGGTGGTTGCGAGTCATGGTCTCGAGTCTAGGTCTCGACTCTCATACATATATATATATAATACGTACATACAACACACATTATGCAAATAAAGATCACGTTTTCATTTAATAATATTTATATATACACAAAATATTACAAGGTGTTTGTTCGGAAAAACCTAGAGTGTCACATTATCCCCAAGTTTTAAGAACTTTCGTCCCGAAAGTTGAAGCAGCCACTGCCAAGCTAGCGTGTTTTAACGGGGTGTCACATCATCCCCCCGTTAGTTTGGAATTTCGTCCCGAAATTCAGTTGTAGCTTCAGTGCTGGGGTTTTCGTTTGGGAACAGCTGGGGATACTTAGACTTCATCTGGTCTTCCCGCTCCCAGGTAAACTCTGGGCCGCGTCGTGAGTTCCAACGAACTCGCACAAGGGGTATCTGGCTACGTTTGAGGGTTTTGATCTCTCGATCCGTGATCTCAATCGGTTCCTCAGTAAAGTGTAGCTGTTCTTCAATAGTCAGTTCCTTAAAAGGAATCACAAGTGTTTCATCCGACAAACACTTCTTCAGGTTAGACACGTGAAATACGTTGTGTACCGCGCTCAGCTCCGCAGGCAGGTTCAATCTATAAGCAACCTTACCGATTTTCTCGGTAATTTCGAATGGTCCAACATATCGTGGATTTAGCTTGCCTCGTTTACCAAAACGAACCACACCCTTCCAGGGTGAGACTTTAAGTAGAACCCGGTCCCCGACCTGGAATTCTAACGGTTTCCTACGCTTGTCAGCGTAGCTTTTCTGACGGTCACGAGCTGCCGCCATGCGTTGCCTGATCTGGGAAATCTTTTCCGTTGTATCTACCACTAGTTCTGGGCCTGTGAGTTGACTGTCACCTACTTCCGCCCAGCAAAGAGGTGATCGGCATTTACGACCGTACAATGCCTCAAAAGGTGCCGCCTGGATACTAGTGTGATAGCTGTTATTGTAGGAGAATTCCACTAACGGTAGATGTTTCTCCCAGTTCTTGCCAAAATCGATCACACAAGCTCTAAGCATGTCTTCCAGGGTTTGGATGGTGCGTTCAGACTGCCCATCCGTTTGCGGGTGGTAAGCGGTGCTCATGTCCAAACGTGAGCCAAAGGATTTGTGCATAGCTTGCCACAACTCGGAAGTAAAACGAGCGTCTCGGTCGGAAATAATAGAAGTTGGCACCCCTTGCCTGGAGACTACTTCCTTTAAATAGATTTCTGCTAAGGTAGAAAACTTGTCTGTTTCCTTAATGGCCAGAAAGTGCGCGGACTTAGTCAATCGATCTACTATCACCCAAATAGTATCATTCCCGCGTTGGGATCTAGGTAGCCCTGTAACAAAATCCATGGAAATCTGCTCCCATTTCCACTTCGGGATTTCCGGTTGCTGTAGTAGGCCTGCTGGTTTCTGATACTCGATCTTGACTCTTGCGCAGGTCAAACATTTGCCAGCGTAGGCTGCTATGTGGGCTTTCATGCCAGGCCACCAGTATGTGGTTCTTAAGTCGTGGTACATCTTATCTGAACCAGGATGTACTGAATAACGGGACTTGTGGGCTTCGTCCATCACAAGCTCTCGTAAATCTCCGTAAAGTGGGACCCAAATGCGCCCTGCCACATAGTAGGCGCCGTCTTCTTTTTGTTCTAGTTGCTGCCTCGATCCTCGTAGGGACTCAGCCCTGATGTTTTCCGGTTTCAGAGCTTCAATCTGAGCATTTCGAATCTGGGTAGGGAGACTAGACTGGATGGTAAGTTGTAATGCTCGCACGCGTTTAGGTACAGTGTCTTTCCGGCTGAGGGCGTCTGCCACAACATTGGCCTTGCCCGGATGATACTTGATGGCGCATTCATAATCATTCAGAAGTTCAACCCATCGGCGTTGTCGCATGTTTAATTCCTTCTGCTTGAAAATATGTTCGAGACTCCTGTGATCGGTGTAAATGGTGCACTTGGTACCGTACAGGTAATGTCTCCATATCTTAAGCGCAAATATCACCGCTCCTAGTTCCAAGTCGTGTGTTGTGTAGTTCCTTTCGTGTGTCTTGAGTTGTCGGGATGCATAGGCAATAACTTTCTCGCGTTGCATCAGCACGCAACCGAGCCCATGAATAGACGCATCGCAGTAAACCACAAAGTCGTCCGTTCCTTCAGGTAATGAGAGGATAGGAGCACTGCAGAGGTTATCCTTTAGTTTCTGAAACGCGGTTTCCTGAGTTTCACCCCACTTATAAACCATACCCTTCTGAGTAAGAGCCGTGAGAGGCTGAGCGATCTTTGAAAATCCCTTGATAAATCTTCGATAGTATCCCGCTAGTCCTAAGAATTGGCGGACTTCAGTCGGAGTCTTAGGGGTAGGCCAATTCTTTATAGAGTCGATCTTAGCCGGGTCGACGTGGATTCCATCCTTGTTAACCACGTGCCCAAGGAAATGGACTTCTCGAAGCCAGAAGTCGCATTTCGAGAACTTGGCATACAGTTGCTCATTGCGGAGGAGTTCGAGGATAAGGCGTAGGTGCTGTTCATGCTCTTCCTGACTTTTCGAGTAGATCAAGATGTCGTCTATAAACACGATCACAAATTTGTCGAGGTAGGGTTTGCATACTCGGTTCATGAGATCCATGAACACTGCGGGCGCGTTGGTCATTCCAAAGGGCATAACGAGGAATTCATAATGACCATAACGAGTTCTGAATGCAGTTTTGGAGATGTCTTCATTACGGACCCTTAACTGATGGTAGCCTGATCGCAGGTCAATCTTAGAGTAGTAGCTCGATCCTTGCAGTTGATCAAACAAATCGTCGATTCGCGGGAGAGGGTAACGATTCTTGATGGTAACCTTGTTCAGCTCACGATAGTCGATGCACATTCGGAACGTGCCATCCTTCTTCTTAACAAAGAGTACCGGTGCTCCCCAGGGTGATGAACTAGGGCGAATAAACCCTTTGTCCAATAGTTCCTGTAGTTGAGTAGAGAGTTCCTTCAATTCTGCGGGGGCTAGTCGATAAGGCGCACGAGCTATAGGCGCTGCTCCGGGAGCTAGCTCGATTTGGAATTCAACCTGACGGTGGGGAGGGAGTCCAGGTAATTCCTCAGGAAATACCTCGGGGTAGTCACGCACTACTGGAAAATCTTCAATCCTCTTTTCCTTTTCCTGCGTGTTGGTGACAAGTGCTAAGATAGCGGTGTGCCCTTTTCGTAGACACTTCTGGGCTTTCAAGAACGAGATAACGCCGGAGATTTCTCCACTTTTGCCACCTTGTACAATGAGGGGTTTGCCAGAACGGCGAGGAATACGAACTGCTTTCTCCTGACAGAGGATCTCAGCGCGATGCTTGGATAGCCAATCCATACCAATAACGACGTCGAAGCTTCCAAGAGTAACAGGGAAAAGGTCGATGCTAAATGTCTGACCAGACAACTCTAGTTTGCAGCCCTTGACAACATGTGAGGCCTCGATGTTTCTACCAATAGCTAACTCGACGATATGAGGAGAACTTAGTAACGAAAGCGGACGCTTAAGCTTCTTACTAATACGTAGGGATACATAACTAGCATCGGCACCGGAATCAAATAACACAGAAACATAACGATCATCGAGTAGGAACTTACCCGTCACGACATTGGGGTCATTCCTTGCTTCACCAGCTCCAATCACGAAAGCCCTTCCTCTAGCACCATTCCCAGCATTGTTGTTCTGATTGTTGTTCCCAGCTCCCTGATTATTGTTGCGGTTCTGATTCAGTTCGGGGCAATCCTTCTTAAAGTGCCCTGTTGCCCCACATTTAAAACACGCTCGGTCGTTTCCTTGCTGCTGTTGCTGTTGGGGTTGTTGCTGATTCTGTCTTGCTGGGAACTGACTTCTACAATCCTTGGCTTCGTGCCCCATCTTGTGGCATCGCTGACACTGGCCCTTGTTACATGCCCCATTATGGTGTCTGTTACACTTGTTGCACTTAGGGTAGCTTCCCCGGTAGCCACCCTGTTGCTGAGTGCCCTTGTTGTTTTCAGTTTTCCTTTGCTGTGCTGGGGCCTGAGTGGGGTTAGCATCCTTGCTTTGACTTCCTTCCCACTTACGCTTGTTATCACTAAAAGTTCCGACAGTGGCACTGATCCTTTTGGGCAATCTGCCCTCTTCTACGGCCTGATCAGTAAGTTTGTGAGCAAGTCGAACGATCGGCTGAATGGTAGTGTGGTTGGCTGAAGTTACATGGCTTCGAATTTCTGGAGCCAAACCCTTGATGTACAGTTCGATTCTTCGATACATAGGTCGAGACATGTTCGGGCAAAGAGCAGCATAGTCATTGGACAACTTGGTGTAGGTCTCAATTTCCGACCCAACCATCTTGAGCTCATAGTACTCATTCTCAAGCTTGTGGATGTCATCCCGGTGACAGTATTCATCCTTAATCATATCCTTGAAATCCTCCCACGCAGTAGCATTTGCAGTTTCCAATCCAAACATCTGAATCTGCGCCTTCCACCAAGAAAGCGCGCTTCCTTCGAGCGTAGCAGTAGCAAATTTCACCCAATTTGCAGGGGGACACTCGCAAACAGCAAAAACAGCTTCAATTTTCTCAATCCAATGCAGAAGACCTATGGCACCCTCAGTGCCGTTGAAAGGGAGAGGCTTGCAATCCATGAAAGTTTTGAAAGTACACACTGGTGGTTGCGCAGGTGCATGCTGACCTATAGGGTGAGAAGCGAAACGTATAGGTTTAGAGGCGAAAAGTCGATGTGGCGGTAGGATCTAAACATCCTAAAACAACGAGCTTACCTATAGGGTGAGCTGCGAAAGCTGCAGCCATTGTGTTGAGTAGGTTAGTGAACTGAGCCTGAGTCATGTTGATGTTTCCCCTTCCGCGTCCACTCATTGTCTTCATAACCAGAAAACACAGTATGAGTGTGATGTCGTAGTGTAGCGAGAATGAGATAGAAGAGAGAGAGGTGTATCTATCTAGTTAGGCATACTAATATGTATAGCAAAACAGGAAACATAAAGCAAACAAGTAAACACTGGTCCGAGCTATGAGGTCAAATGTGTCGAGCCTTGCACTTGGAGTGTAGTGTCGTTACGAGTCACGGGTTATAGTCTGGTTTTCTCCAAAAAGATTTTCCCCTTTTTAAAACCAAGTTCACTATAACCAATGGCTCTGATACCAATCTGTCACACCCCCAAAATCCACCTGCGGATAACACCCGCTTCGGGGGCGTGACTGACCAGGATCCAGCCACCAATTATACTGAATAATAAAGTTGATAACAAAAGTAACACTTACTAACCATAAGATTAGCAAATATCGAGTTCAGAGTTTAAGGTTTTAAGTTTAAACAGTTAATAAGTAGCGGAAGCATAAGTAAGGGTAGTTTAAACAAAGTTCATAGTTCAAAATAAGGTAACACCCAACACAAGGGTGAACAGACACTACTCGTTCCCAAGCTGCAAGCTCCTTCGTCACTGGTTACCTGCAAAGCATGCAGTAAGGGGTCAACAATAATGCTGAGTGAGTTCACGAGTTGTCCAGTTTTAATTACCAAAAACTTGTTTCACCGGTTAATTTATCCGTTTATACATGCCATGGGGAGCTACCCCAAAAGTTAGCGACTAAACTGTTTTTCCAATACCGAACACTAGGTAACCGTTGCGTATCCGCAGGATGCCCCGATGTCAATGTTCTATCATCATTGACGGATTTCTGAGTACATTAGTTCACGACCGATCCCAAACCAGGGCACGGTGTGAGGCTGGTAAACACCTAAATAGCGCTATCAACTAATAACCCGTTCGCCTGATCCCGGCGACTAATCGGTATTTGTAGTAGGGACTTGAGTGATAGAGTTTCGTTTAGTGCCGTTAGTTGCAATCCGTATAAACAGTAATTAACCAAAAGGTTTCCCAATACCAGGGAAGGAAAAGTAAGTTTTGTTCCCGAAAACTAGGGAAGGTATGTAAATAGTATCCCCTTTTACCAGGGGATAGGATTGTTTTAGTCTCGTGTCCCAAACCACCGGGACGCATGCTTTTAAGTTGTGAACTCACCTTGGGTTGCTCGGTAGATTTAGGTTACTTGGTCAAACACGCTGGTCACCACGTCCTAACATGGTTACCGGTATAGGTCAGGTTCGGTGTACAAGCAATCACGTAAAAACATGCACATAACTACCACGTATCATGCATAATAATAAACAGTGGGTTATTGGGCCGGCCTCATCATTTACACATTCAACAGTAACACACAGATCAGTCAACAGGCAGCCCAAATAAACGCATTAAGGCCCAATAACCAAAATGGACAGCCCAGTCGCAACCAGGTGGTCTCGAGTTGCAACCAAGAGGTTACGGCTTGTCACGCTGTGGTTGCGAGTCGCAACTGTGTAGTCTCGAGTTGTCATGCGGTGGTTGCGAGTCGCAATCATGAGGTTTCGAGTTATCATGCTATGGTTGCGAGTCGCAACCGTGTGATCTCGAGTTGTCTTGCCATGGTTGCGAGTCGCAACGGTGCGGTTGCGAGTCGCAATGCTGTCATTTTCGTGTACACGTGAAGGTTCAGATGCATCAGTCAAATTAGTACAATGTATTCAGGCCCAAATCAGGAAACAACCAATAATATTTCACTAACAGGTTTTCCTAATCTGCCTTTACTAAAATTTGGATCAAACTTTGCCATTTTAAATCTTCAAACTATCTTCAACAAGTTCATCAAGTTCATAGTTTTTTTCTAGGGTTTTCATGTTAATCATAACCATGCATTTTGAACCAAAAATCATATATTTCAACCCAGATTGTCATGTAAGAACAAGAAACATATTATTTGTAGCCGAAATCTTAAGTCTAGCAACATCATTTTTGCAAGAATAATAAAGCATAATATGTTTGGCTATGAACACTTTTAAACTACCCTTTTTCTTGCCATTTAAACATGTTATCACATATATATTCAAACTTCACAAATCATCCTAAAATCATACATAACACTATGAACCAAGTCATACAAGTCCATTCAATCATAACATAAATCCTATGCACAAGGATAATACTAACCGGTTGTGAAGAAGAAGAAGGAGGAGCCGAAAACAAAGAGAAAGGAACCGAGAAGATGGAGTGTCCGAGTGATGATCTTGACCGAGTTTCTTGTCCGAGATCCTTGCTTGAACCGAAAATTTGGAAGAGTTTGGATGTTGTTTTGGGGTTTTCTAGTTGAGAGGGATTAGAAGTGTGTGTGTTTGTTGTTTGTGTAAAATGAAGGAAATAAGGAAAGGTGGGATATATATACAAGGGGTGTTTTCGGGTTGGGCTTGGGGGTTTCGACCCAAACCGGTTACGGCCCAAGAGCCCACTCGCAACCGAGTGGCCCACTCGCAACCGGGTGGTTGCGAGTCATGGTCTCGAGTCTAGGTCTCGACTCTCATACATATATATATATATATAATACGTACATACAACACACATTATGCAAATAAAGATCACGTTTTCATTTAATAATATTTATATATACACAAAATATTACAAGGTGTTTGTTCGGAAAAACCTAGAGTGTCACATGTGGTTTCACTTTTGTAACCATTTCAGTCCACCTCGTAACCATTTCAGTCCATGTAATTAACAGAATAATGGATTGAAATAGTTACAAAAGTGAAACCACAGGGACTGAAATCGAAATTTTTAAACTAATGGACTGAAATAGTGATTTTTGACAAACCATAAGGACGAAAACAGTAATTAACTCTTTTTTTAAATGCTTTAAGCCATTGTATTGGGAAATATGTGTGGGTTAAATGTGTTTATTAATTCAATGTTCTTATGGGTTTTTTTTGTTTGGAACATGTTCACTTTGGATTTATTAATAATTTGCCGGTCAAGACATGTAAAACAAGCAGATTTTAGTTATAGAAGAAGGTTTGTGGGCCAAAGTTGGACGAGAGAGAAAGTTGTAAAGAGTAAAAAGTGGAAATCAAGGGGTCCGTAAATTGACCATAAGATAGAGTAGCAAGATCGTAAGTTCTAAGTGGACCGTATTTTACGGTCCTGTGACCATAATTTAAGTTCTAAGTGAACAAGTAAACACAGGGCCATTGTTTGGATTGTTAGGATTTGCAAGAATATCAATCAACATATAATATAAACACTTACCTTAGATTCAATCTAATGTTTGTTCTTGACGGATTGAAGGATCAAGGATTGGTGATTGTGTGTGAAAGCCAGGAATGATTAGAGATGCTAGAGAATGACTAGAAATTGTCGTATACTGATTTGTGAAGGATGTTTAGCGTTTTGTGCTTTATTATAACTTCCCAAATATTCATAACACACCCTTAATTATCTAACTTTCACATAAAGCACACTACATCTAGTAATTTACAATCAAAGCATGTAATTCGCGTATTTTCCATGTAACGCAAGTTTCATATAAACCGTTTGTTTATAATTATTATCCATGTTAGTCGCCAACGTTCAAGAGTTATCATGTGTATGTTCTGATAATTCCCCGAATTACCAAAGTAGACTTATTTAACTAGCCCTAGTTAAATGGAGTGCTATATTTGTATGTCTAAATTAACTGTGGTTAGGTTAAAGTATTAACCTGAAATTATGGTTGTCACAATTATTATTATTATTATTATTATTATTATTATTATTATTATTATTATCATCATTATTATTATTAGGTGTTGTCTAACTCGGAGGAAAGAGATATTTGAGGAGTCCGACCTTTGGCCACATAAAAAAACTAGTTTAATACCTGTCCGGTGGACGGGCTACGTTAATGTATTATATAATAACAACATGAATGAACTTATGAACACAACTAACTTGAAGTTAAACCTTACCAAGACCCAGAAAAGCCACTAATCATACTATCATTAATAACTCATGTCATATAAAGATACTTGCAAGACATTTAAAATTGGAAAAAGAATAAAAAATTCTATATTAACCTTTTATCATAAATGGTGTTGTGGGGTTACCCTTTTAAAAATACTTAAAAGCTTCTCAATTGCATATTTACCCAACCTTAAATCAAAATTGCACATTTCCCCTCCTTTAATAAAATTTTTAAAAATGACAAAATTACCCTTTTAAAATAAAAAAATACTTATCACATACAGTACACACAACTGGTTCAAAATAGGCCTGCAAAACCGATGGTTCAGTTCCTATTCTCGGAGTTTATACCCTCTTGGCGATCAGATTGCAATTCCATTCGGTTAGCGTTTACGACTCTATTCAATCGGCGATTACAGTGTTCTATCGGATTGCGATTGCAGTGTTTGATCAGATTGTGATTCCATAAGAATGTGATTTAACAAAGAAGATGGGATGATTTTGAATCTGTTATAGTTTAAAAAGAAAGTAAATTGATTTACAGAGAGTAGAGACATGGCGATGGAAGTGTTCATATTTGCAGACATAGTAATATTAATATGCATCCTTTTTCTTGTCCCGCAAGTCCATTGACGTCACTACCAACACTTGTTTCTTTCACTTTGTATCTGGATTAAACATATGAAATGAGTTAATCACCACTTGAGCTCGTGATAGACGTAAAAGATAATAATGAAAATAGTTATTGTTTTTGATGTTTTATTTTCATTTTAATGATTGTCATTAGTATCTTTTTTTACGTGGATCAAATGACTGGTTCTGACCGAAATCTGCTCGACTACTGCAACATCTGATCAAATGACTGGTTCTTCCTGGTGTCAACGTCACTTACAATTCGCTGGGCATACTTCATTGATTCCTCAAAATGAGTCGCCCTAATCTCCGCCATATCATAATCATCCTCATCCATGGGATCAGAATTCTCACTCCTCTTTCATTCTCTCTCTATGTTCTGCAACATAGACTAATATAACTATATAAGCATTGGTTCAAAACAATATATAAATATGCCCATATGTTGCATAAAATATAAATCTTAAATAGATTCACTATACCTGCTTTCCATGCTCAATTTTGATAGTTGGTTGTTTGTGCGTAATGAAACAGGAGTAGAACCCATGAACAGGTTTTTATTTCCAGCAAATGTGAAAACAAATTAGCATATGATCATATTTCCCAAATAAATAAAATGGGGTTGAAAAAAAAAATGGAGTGAAAAGTTGTTGAGAACCACATAGGATCTATATAGGTAGCATTGAGAAAAGAGTATCTAGAGCCAAATTTGAGACCCATGTTTTTCAAATTAGACAAAACCACATAAATAAAAAAATTCAAATAAAGAAACTAATGTAAAAAAAAAACAATCTATGAAATTGATAGATAAATAGTAAAAATGAATCAAGAACATTTGATAATGATTACCTGCATTATCTTTAGAAACCGACGAGTGTTTTGATAGCACCAATGCACGTGAACCGGAATGTTACCAATCAATAGCCGCCAACGACCATCATATCACTTGTTCCCTGTAATTTCATCCAATTAGTTCGATTCATTTGGTAATTTTGAATTTTATGCGTTAAAAAACTATAGATGATCGATTGAATTGAAGAGATCAACTTACTTTGACGAAGGTTTCGACTCAAAATCCGAGGAGTAAAAGCATTACTGCTCATAATCTTGAATCAACAGCACTCTTCTTCGCATTCTTTGTGTCTCCTGTTCCTTTATGTTCATGAACAATTATTTAGGATTATGAGCAGTGAACCATAATCCACAGCCCTTAACCCAGATTAGAAGTCTGATATGTAAAGATCAGCCACATTGATCTTTCACCCTCGGGTAACTTAATGAAATACGTGGTACCCGTATCCACCAGTGGAGGCAGGCATTGAAACTATGTAACATAGTAGACAAAGAAATCTAAGACAAAAACATAAGAAGCTAAGATGTCAACTTACCACAAAAGCAAAGATCCCTATGTCACATCAATAATGATAATGCATGAAACAGTTAGACACTTGACTAAAGACTCTTGAATAACTATAAATAAACTGATCTTGCCTGAAGAGTTCTTACCTATGACATTGTAAACAGTTCGTGATAAGACAATTCCAGTGTTTGGATGGACACAATATATCTTGGGGTTGGTTGGTTAACCTTCAAACACATGAAAAAGAACTTGTGAAACTTTATGCAAAACCAATAAACCAAAAAACAGTAAAGAAGTTAAATAACTATAAGATAAAAGTTAAAAGTTAATAATGCAGCATCTTTTACTTGTGTGTATAGTTATTTCAATTTGGTTAGCAAGAGGGTACATCTCAGCTCATAATGGGCATCTCGATACCAAGAGTTATCATTGGCCTTGGTAAAGTCGGTTCCCCTTTGTACCTAGGGAATAAATTTATCATTAACAGAGAAGTTAAATACTGTAAAGTTATCACAACAATATACTAAAAACTATCACCTTCCATGATACTAAATTTCTTTTTGGCATTTTGTCGAACACCTGGCATGCAAGTGAAAATGTTGCTAGTCAAGCATCAAATATCTTTGTGCTCTATGGCTCACATACAAAATCAACTCAACCAAATAAAAAACGTCAACAAACACCATCGAAATTCAACAATTCACATATATAATAATATAAAGCGACAAATATTTTTGAATAAAAACAGAACCTGAAATCATTCTTTGTCTCTTCAACTTCAAATAAGAACTAAACCCAAGTCTCGTAAGAACCAGATTTCAAATTGAAACATTATACAGGTAAGATGTGTAGAAATTCGTTAGTCTTCCCCTTTGTGGCCCGCCTATAACATTAAGAAGCTCCAGCCAGACCAAACCGGTGGCCATTGCTATTGACATGGTGAGTGCAGGATTGATTGCTCTCTTGTTGATACTACGGATGGATTGTCGGAGTATTGGAGCGTCAACGATGAGGGTTTAAAAAGCATTACAAGAACAGGAGCAGAACGGTGGTTTTGCGGAGTTTGAATGAGGTTATAAAGCAAACATGGGTGATGAAACAATGGTTAACCGGGCAGGGTTAACTCACTGGTCTCGTCAAGAAGGGTTAATCCCTTCCTCTCGAGGATCGCTGGCCGGATCACCGGTGAGTTGATTTCCTGCACAAGGAAACAAACCGTGACTCGTAACAAGGAGGATGGGGTGGGGGGTGCTCCTTGTTACCACTCTCCGGCGTGAGAATCAGTAATTTGCTTGGGAAGCAAAGTAAGATAGTAGTAGTAGTGAGAGAGTTGTGAAGAGATACCTCAAACCTGGTTTGGGGTTGGTATTTATAGCCGAGGAGTGAAGGAGGAGGTGGATGGATAGACTGACGGCATGCTGCCCCTTTGCAGGTGTGTCAGACATGTCGGCTGGGGAGACGACGCCACGTCAGTCTGTCGCTTACGTAGACCTGACAGGTGACTGCCATTGGTTCCACTTGCACCGTGGTGTCAGTCCCACTTGTTCGAGCGTATAGGATGCGGTGCGAGCCGCATCGCTGCCTGCGGTAACATCTGATGTTATCGCGTCTCTTGCTTGTGATCAAGAAATACGCGAGATGCGGTGCTGGCCGCATCGTCGCCTGTGGTGACTGTTGCTGTTATCCAGCTTCCTTGTATTGATAGAAGTGTTCACTGGACGCGGTGCGAGGCCGCATCGCTGTGAATACTTCCGTTTTCATACATCAGATGTGATGCTATGCCGCATCACTCTACCGTTCTCATGTTCCAGGTAAGTCCTCCTTCATCACTAGATAGATTGGATTCAACCCTTGTGTCGACGCGTTCTCGCGTGGGCACAAGTAGGTTGTTGGCTGGTGGGGGTTTTGATAAGGGTAATGGTCACTCCGCGGTCGATGTTGGCGCGAGATCTGGGACCATACCCCTTCAAGTCCCCCCAGTCTAGTGTTGCTGCCACATGCAAGTTGTATGTGGGAGGAGTACTGGACTATGGTGTTTAGAAGGTAGTTTGGAGTCTGGAGAAGATCCTAGACCATGTGGATGGTCTTCTCTGTTTGTAAATCAAGCTGGAGGTCTGGAAGGTCATTTGACGCCTCTTCCGTACCGGTGAAAATGTTTCGTCTGATGCGAAATTCTCAGCCTTTGGCTGGTTGCCACCTGTTGGTGTGCCGGACCAACTGTGGGAATTAGTTGGAGGAAGTGTACAAACTTCGAACCAATCTCTGAGATGGTGGTTGAAGGTGTGCACAATTCGAACCAACCTTTGAAGTGGTGAATGAAGAAGAGAGCATGCTGCTCCCATGATTGGATATCTAATGATGATTCCTTTCATGGGGTGTTCATGTTCTTCCCATTAGCTCTCAAGTAACCGCACGTCCTTTGCGGTTACCTCATTGCTTGACATTGTTGGCCACGGTTGTGGGAACAACGTTGGGTACTTGCGTCATTGTTGGCCATGTTTGGTCGAACAATGTGATTCTGGATAACGGTCAAATAAACATGATCATAGGCATGGTAGTGCCTACCATTGTTTATTCTATCCAACTTACAAGTAGGGTAACAATGTCATAAGCAGACTTGTTACCGTTTGTTCGATCGCTTGTTGTTCGACAAGGGATCGTATGATCATTAGGGATCTTGTCCGCATCTCTTCCTTAGGCACCTTCCTTCACGCTCCAATACCGAGGATTTTTTCCTTGAAGCAGTTTCGTTCCTCGATGTGGAGTTAGTTGTGGCTCTTCCGTAACAACCATTTGCGGAAGCTATGGTTATGTCCGCAGCGACTCATGAGTGTCTGCGGTTTTGCATTCCCATATTCGCTCGAAACGGGTGTGTTGCTCGGATGTGGCTCTTGAAGGTTCAGGAGTCAGGGTTGCTGATGTGCGCACGCGTACATTCCCTTCCTTCTTCTTGTTAAAGAAGGGGTTCATGCACCCTCTGTGGTTGTGAACCGGACAGCAGGGATTTGAAGCTTGAAGAGAATGAATGCAATGCGGTTTACCTGTTTCTGAGATGCGGTTCAGTCCAAAGAACAATGCTGGTTCTGAGTATCTGACACACCTAAACGGGCTCGTGTGTGTCATTTCCGCATATTCCACGTGTGCTCGTGGGTAATGCGGATAGGTATTATACCCCCTTATAGTGTGGAGATATATATTTTTGCCTATTTTTAGGGGTATGTAAAAAAAACGACATGCGGTATGGGTTATGGTGCGGTATACCAGAGAAACCGCATGCCGCTTGTAATTGGATAAGGTAGTCGCTTTTTGTTGCATACGTGGTTGATCTCACGTGTGAGTTGGTGGAAGTTGGTGAGATCTTTCTGGCATGTGCTGAAATGCAAGGACGTTTGCACTGCCCGAGGCATTAAATGCACTGTAGCAAAGAGTGTAAACGTCTCCTATGTCAGGCGCGTGGGCGGTGACGCGCGCGTGATAACCGTCAGCGGAAACGGCGCTTGACACGTGGTGTCGCGCAATTCGTTCTTTTTGAACGTGATGATTCGTTTCCTCCCTCCTCATTAATTGCGATGGGTATATAAGGGGAAACCGTTCGTGGTTTCCCCTCACTTGCTCGAAATTTCAAAAAATTTGCCGGTGAGGGAAACTTTTTCTTTGTCTTCTCCGACGATCTTTTTTGAACTTCCGGCGAGGTTTAGTTGAGTTTTTCCACTCACTTTCTTCCGTTTCTTCGATATCTCTGATGGCTGAACCATCAAGTCCACATAATGTGGAAGGTGAAAACCCGGAGTCTTCATCGCCGGTGGTGGCAGAGGAAGAAGGGGGGGAGGCTTCCGGTGGTGGTTTACCAGTGTTAAAGTGGACAAGGAAGTCATTTAATCGTCTGATTCTTGACGTTCAAATGCCTCCAGAATATGGGTCCTTTTATCCATCGGAGGGTGACACCGGTGCTGATGCTCCGGCCGGTTATGTTACCATGTGGGCAGACTTTTTTGGTGACTGTAATCTCCGGTTACCTTTGACTGTTTTTGTTGTTGAGGTTTTGGAGTGGTACAAGATCCACATTTCTCAACTGAGTCCGTTGGGTATAATCCGGATTCGAAATTTTGAGTCAACTGATGTGTGTAAAATGCAACATATAAAACACATCAATTAAGGCATAAAACTAACCCTTTTTAAGTACTAATGTTGGAAAAAGAGTGTTTTTGTCTTCCTTTTGTATTTTCAGGATGAAATGAGCTCAAAATCACAAAAGAAGTAAAAAGACCACTAATTCTACCATAAATAAAGAGAAAAGGAACAAAAGTAGACTGCCCGGACCCTCAACGGCACCTCCCAAAGCAAAAAGGAAGAAACAGAGTCTGAACACGCCCCGTGTCCAGCGAACACGGGGGCGTGCCCAGGAAGCAGCAGAAAAGACAAACCAGTAGAAGCTTCCATTGCCCACCACGGGGCCGTGACCAGCGAGCACGGGGGCGTGGTGAAAGTACAGCAGGCGCATTAATTGTAATTCGCAATTACAATTAATGAGGAGAGAGAGTGTCAGGCGGGCACGGGGCCGTGTCCAGCGGACACGGGGCCGTGTCCAGCCTTCTGTTCAGCCTATAAATAGAGGAGCTTGGCTTCATTCTCTCTCATCCCTTGGCACACCACCTCTCTCACACTTCATCCACCACCCACCACCACCATAACACCATCATCCACCACCATCATCCATTGTCCATCATAGAGTGTGTGAGTCGTCTCGGGATCCAAGATTGATCGTAAGAGTTCTTGACAATCAAGGCCATGTTTGCCTAAGTCTCTTACATCACTTGGTGAAGACAAGTGTTTAGTATAATACTTTTTATTTTTAATCTTTTGCACTTTTTATTTGGTTTTGTATTAATGACTTTAATAACTAGTTACTTATGTTGAAGGTGATCTTTCCTTATCGTTTGTCCGTGGTGTCTTGGCGTTATTTTACTGTCTATATAAAATAAAAGATTTTCACCATTCATATCTCCACGGTCTATATGGAGGTATGTTGGCTACCTGGTCGGGGGTTAAGGGAACGGTTTGGTAAGGGTCTTGCCCTTGTTCAGCGTTTAGAGGTCCTGCTTGGGACCTGGGTCAAATTTAGTAGGATCTCCTTCAATGCCCATAGGTATTGGATGGCGGGGATCCAAACTCTTTGACCCCCTCATAAGTTAACTACTATTAATACTATAACCCGGCTATTTAGGACTGTATCCCTGCTGACTCAGACTACTTAGCCGAGGGTAACGTCACCGCCAGAAGCGGGGCCTACCACAATTTGCATTAATAACTTAATTCATTATCTTTCAATAATCCGACCCTTTAGGATTGTATCCTTGCTGACTCAAACTACTGGGTTGAGGGTAACGTCGCCTTCAAAAGAGGGGCCTACTACAATAACTAAGATAATCTCTTAAACAAGTGCAAAAGTGCGAAAATAATCAAAGGTTATACTAATACACGTGTCGGAACCAAGTGATTCATCTTGTCTATCTGTTTTTATTTTATTTTTATTTTTCAGCATTTAGTTAGTTTTTATTTTTCTTAGTTTAAAACATTTTTCTAACTTTTTGATTTGATTAGACGTTGAGGATAAACCGGTATTAAAAGCTCTTGTGTCCTTGGACGACCTCGGTATCTTACCAACACTATACTACGTCCACGATGGGTGCACTTGCCCATATGTGTGTTTAGTGTTAGTGAATATCGTGTTTTATAAATTTAAAACTTGGCTAAAAGTGTAAAAAGGGGCTTAAATACTCATCAAAATAATATTACACTACACACGCATCAAGTTTTTGGCGCCGCTGCCGGGGACACAAGGATTTTAAGAAAGTTAGGAATCAACGGCCTAATCATATTTTTATTTTTCTTTAATTTTTTAGGATTTTTTCTTAGATTTCTAGCTTCTGCAGAGCTCAACACGGGGCCGTGCCTGCTGAACACGCCCCGTGCTCAATCATTGGAACTGGCAATCCTGTTTTAAGTCAGACAGTAGGCTGAACACGGGGCCGTGTCCACTCAACACGCCCCCGTGCCCAAAATTCAGTTACTGAAAACAGAACCGTTAGATCCCGGCGGTTGGTAATATCTGACACAAACATGAGTGATAGTAATTCTTTTTACTTTCGGCACTCTTATGGTTTGTGGTGTCGAATATGTGGAGGCGAACATGAGGAATTAAAATGTTTCTTCCTCACTTATAGGCCCCACTATATAGACCCACCGATTCCTTGTAACCTTAAGAGGGGCGAAAGTAAAAATAAACACTATTTCTCCCTCGAATGCGCCCAACCAGATATTCTAGGAGAAATGCTCCTTGACGAGCTATTTCAACTAGAAGAACTACTTCTCAATTGGTCAAAAGAACTTAGGAAGGATTTTTTAGATCCATCCCAAGATGATGACCATGAGGAAATGTTGGAACCGCATTCCGACAACCTCGTTGCTCCCGAAAATACCTTCTTACCTAGAAAAGACGCGGACGATAGTCGTCCCTGTGTCGATTGTGCCGTGAAGGACTCCCCATCGACTTCGTTCGGTGCATACATAGACCTGAGCGATTCGGCATACACCTTCTTTAACGAGAGCCCGGGAAAGGGTTGGACTTGTCCACCTAGAATGAAAATAGGAATTACCCTCACCGACAACCTCTTGCGTTCTCGCCTTAGTATAGGACAATTAAGGTATCTTAGGCACTATGGGGTTGTTCCAACAAGTCAAGAGCCACCCGATATAGATTAGCTCCTTAGTAAGAAACAAAACTCCATAAAACAGCCTACCGACACGGGGCCGTGCCCGGTCAACACGCCCCCGTGTTCACTCAGAAGATTCTCTGCTGATTCTGTCAGAATACGGACAAAATGTGTCAGAATTTTCTCTGCACACGGGGCCGTGTCCAGCGGACACGGGGCCGTGTCCAGTGTGCTGTCGTTTTCTTTAAATGCAGCCTGAATTCTGCTCATTTTTGACCACACCACCCAGCAGAGATTCCTGGGATCTTCACATATACCATCCTAGGTAAGTGCTAAAAGAAGGTTCCTAAAGACCACCTTGTCTTTTCCACTTTTGTTCATTTCTCCTTCCTCCAAAAAATTTTTCAAACCTTACCTCCATGGAAGCTTGGAAACCCATGATTCCAACCTTCTATGAAAGGTTTGTAGGAATTTTTGCCACGGATTCTTGTCTAAAGTTAGTTCTATAACTTTGTTTTAAATTATCTAAGCTTAAAACGCAGTAAAAGTATATTAAAATAATTTAAAAACCTGGAGTCGTTAGGCAAAAACCCTGCAGATAGCTGAACACGGGGCCGTGCTCACTGAGCACGGGGCCGTGTTCGAGGTACTGTTTTGCAAAATTTTAGTTATCTTCGGATTATTTCGCAGAAAATGGCCAGCAGAAACAGCGGAACATCTTCAAGAAATAACCGAAATGGAAGGAGGTCGTCCACGGCAGAGGACTCCCTAGTAAACTACGTTTACGCTTTGAGGGAAGCCATAGACGAGATGACGGGAGTAGAAGAAGCTTTGGTGGATCGTATTAATCATCTGACGGTAGGTTTGGAGGGTTGCCTACGGGAAGTAAATCTCCTGCACCAGAGATTAAACCTTCTCGCTTCCCCGCCTTTGGTCCCGGTGATAACCCAAAGGGCGTGGAATGTAGTACCCGAGGTTATCATTCCAGCAGAATGGCACGCCATGCACCAAGTACCTCAACCGAGGGTGGTGCAAGGAATCCCGGTGAGCGTTCCTCCTCGAGACACCGAAGAGAATGAGGCTACCTTTTACCTCCCTAGGGAGATAGAAGAATGGCTTTGAATGACAACCAAGGAGCCATCGGCTAAAGAGAGTTAATACATCGGGAAACTATTCCCGAAATTTTCTTAAATAAGTAGAACTCTTATGATAACCTTATGTATCCCCTAGTATTTAGCTAACTTAGTGTAATGTCTCCCTATGATTTGCAATGCTATGATGGTTTTTATGATTGATGGTTGTTTTGAGAATAAAACACACTCATGGTGGTAATGGATGAAAAAGGGAACGAGAAAAATGGAACCATGCATGAAGAACAGAGCAACCCGACAAAAATCTCCATCACAGAAGGCTCAACACGGGCCGTGCCCAACCAACACGGCCCCGTGCTGAGCCCCTGCAGAAAAATCACCCAGTTCAGGTAACTGGACACGGGCCGTGTTCAGCGGACACGCCCCCGTGTCCAGCCTTCTGTTTCAACTTTGAAATTTTTTGTTACTGGCACTTGACCACGGGGCCGTGCCCGGTGAACACGGGGCCGTGTCCAGGATGCCAGTAACAAAAAAAAAAAAATCTTTGCTTTTTAACATACTTTTATACATTCTAATCAACCAAAAATATTATTTTTGGACACATTGAGGACAATGTGTAATTTAAGTGTGGGGGGGATGCTAAAACCTTGAAATTTTGCAAAAATCCTAAACACAAGCCTTACACAAAACTCTATTGGAACCGCTAAACACCCCAAATTTTTTCAAAAAACTTTTTCATTTTTTATTTACTTGTCTTAGTTTAAGTTGGGAAGAACGAGTTCTAAAAAGGTTATATTTTTACAAGTTTACAACCGATAGCGTCGTGATAAAAAAGGAACCAACATAAGAAAATTATGAAACGACATAACAAGTCTAGTTTAAAATTCGATTATATATGCTTGGTCACATTTAAAAACCCATTCCCACAAAAGTGAGTTTTGAGCCTTTATTGAGCATAAAAATACACATATTTAGATTAAATGCTCATTTTTCGTTTCTTGTGTGAATAGCCGCTCGGTCCTTACAAATCTAGAACTTGCCACAACGATACATTCCCAGTCCTCACCAACTTAAACCCAAGTAAGTAAATGATGGAGGCATTAGGACTAACTATTTTTCTTTCAAAACCATTATTTTTCATTTTTTTAACCTACCCAAAATCCCCCTAGATAGCCCCTTTGAGCCTAAACCTTTCATTTCATTACCCCAAAAACCATTTTTACCCACCAAAAAAACCTTTTTCATTTTTTCACCCTTTATTTTAGTAACAAGCTCGGTTTTTCGTCAACTTGCCCTTTCAAGTGACATCAAAAAAAAAAAAAAAAAAAAACTAGATGATGAAGTCAAAAACAAACAAAAGCTACAAAAGCTTGTTTGAAGAAATACTTCAAAAATAATAAGTCACTAAAAACAAGGTATTTTACGAAAACCGACACTTGTTACGATTTTCGCCCTTTTTACTAACCACTAACCAACCACCCACCTTTTAACCCAAGCCTTCACCCAAAAAGTCCTCTTGATATTTACAAAGGTAAAAAGTTAAAAAGGAGGAGGATTGATTGCTTGGCAAGCCTATGGAAAGACGTAAGTTCCGTGCCGCTCTCGAGTGATTCACTAAAATATACACCTTCGGCCGAGTGTTGAGTGATCTCCCGTGAGGTATGTGAACTTGTATATAAATGGAATTTTAATAAGGCATGTTATGCCCAACTAAGTAGTTTATCTTATGAAAAGTTCAAAATAAATCATAACGAATAGGATTGTAAATAAATAAAAATAAAGCCTATAAAAACCTTGGATTCCCGACACTCTAGGACAAGCTAAAAAACTTCTCTTCTACCTATTCCATTTGGGAGTGTAAGCCACATTTAAAGAGTTTTGCTTGAGGACAAGCAAAAGTTCAAGTGTGGGGGTATTTGATGTGTGTAAAATGCAACATATAAAACACATCAATTAAGGCATAAAACTAACCCTTTTTAAGTACTAATGTTGGAAAAAGAGTGTTTTTGTCTTCCTTTTGTATTTTCAGGATGAAATGAGCTCAAAATCACAAAAGAAGCAAAAAGACCACTAATTCTACCATAAATACAAGAAAAGGAACAAAAGTAGACTGCCCGGACCCTCAACGGCACCTCCCAAAGCAAAAAGGAAGAAACAGAGTCTGAACACGCCCCGTGTCCAGCGAACACGGGGGCGTGCCCAGGAAGCAGCAGAAAAGACAAACCAGTAGAAGCTTCCATTGCCCATCACGGGGCCGTGTCCAACGAGCACGTGGGCGTGGTGAAAGTACAGCAGGCGCATTAATTGTAATTCGCAATTACAATTAATGAGGAGAGAGAGTGTCAGGCGGGCACGGGGCCGTGTCCAGCGGACACGGGGCCGTGTCCAGCCTTCTGTTCAGCCTATAAATAGAGGAGCTTGGCTTCATTCTCTCTCATCCCTTGGCACACCACCTCTCTCACACTTCATCCACCACCCACCACCACCATAACACCATCATCCACCACCATCATCCATTGTCCATCATAGAGTGTGTGAGTCGTCTCGGGATCCAAGATTGATCGTAAGAGTTCTTGACAATCAAGGCCATGTTTGCCTAAGTCTCTTACATCACTTGGTGAAGACAAGTGTTTAGTATAATACTTTTTATTTTTAATCTTTTTCACTTTTTATTTGGTTTTGTATTAATGACTTTAATAACTAGTTACTTATGTTGAAGGTGATCTTTCCTTATCGTTTGTCCGTGGTGTCTTGGCGTTATTTTACTGTCTATATAAAATAAAAGATTTTCACCATTCATATCTCCACGGTCTATATGGAGGTATGTTGGCTACCTGGTCGGGGGTTAAGGGAACGGTTTGGTAAGGGTCTTGCCCTTGTTCAGCGTTTAGAGGTCCTGCTTGGGACCTGGGTCAAATTTAGTAGGATCTCCTTCAATGCCCATAGGTATTGGATGGCGGGGATCCAAACTCTTTGACCCCCTCATAAGTTAACTACTATTAATACTATAACCCGGCTATTTAGGACTGTATCCCTGCTGACTCAGACTACTTAGCCGAGGGTAACGTCACCGCCAGAAGCGGGGCCTACCACAATTTGCATTAATAACTTAATTCATTATCTTTCAATAATCCGACCCTTTAGGATTGTATCCTTGCTGACTCAAACTACTGGGTTGAGGGTAACGTCGCCTTCAAAAGAGGGGCCTACTACAATAACTAAGATAATCTCTTAAACAAGTGCAAAAGTGCGAAAATAATCAAAGGTTATACTAATACACGTGTCGGAACCAAGTGATTCATCTTGTCTATCTGTTTTTATTTTATTTTTATTTTTCAGCATTTAGTTAGTTTTTATTTTTCTTAGTTTAAAACATTTTTCTAACTTTTTGATTTGATTAGACGTTGAGGATAAACCGGTATTAAAAGCTCTTGTGTCCTTGGACGACCTCGGTATCTTACCAACACTATACTACGTCCACGATGGGTGCACTTGCCCATATGTGTGTTTAGTGTTAGTGAATATCGTGTTTTATAAATTTAAAACTTGGCTAAAAGTGTAAAAAGGGGCTTAAATACTCATCAAAATAATATTACACTACACACGCATCATCAACCTTTCGTGCTCTTGGCATAGAGCCTTCTGTTGGAGATTTCCGACGGTTTTACCAAATGACGGTATCCTTGGGGTTCTTTTCTTTCCGTCAACGGGATGATAGTCCCAAACTGATGACTCCTCCCAAGGGTATGACGAAGTGGAAAATGAAGTTCTTTTACATCAAAGCTGCTGCAATTGTTGCAAATATGACGTTTCGGAATGTGACCGAGACGATCATAACAGAGACCATTGCAGTCCCGAGTTTGAAGACGGTGGAGTGGTTTCCGCGGTTGCAGACCATTGAATGGGTGAAGCTGAGCAACACACAGTTGTGGGTGTTGCGCATGATGCTGACAAGGAGGAACAAGAAGTCAAAGCCCGTGGTGCGGGAGAAAAGTGGTGGTACGTACTTTTCATTTGTTTAACTTTCTTATCCCCGTATGCGTTACTGACTTGTGCGTTCGCTATCAGAGGATGCTCCCTTATGGAGGATGTTTGCCTCGGATTTCCGGGGTCAGGTTGAAACAGTTGTTTGTGCGGATGGCGAGGAGGAGTTTAATGTCATCATTCGAGGTAACTTCCGGGTGCCTACTGAGGCCGCATTGGCAGTTGAGTTGCCGCAGGGCAAAGGTAAATTTAGGAATCCTTTTTACTTGATAAAAATAATGGTTTCACTAACTCGCCATTTGGATGATTTCCATGCAGGTGATCTTGGGGCCTTAGGGGACCCTGACGCGAAGGGTGTGCCTAAGAGGCAAGTGGTGAAAGGCGTGCGCTTTCGCCAAAAGAAAATACCGGAGGTCACTGTTGTGCCTCATCTGGTGCCGCAGGCGGCAGGTATCTCTTACTCTTCTTTCCGTAGATACAAGGATTATGTGATAGTATCTGATACCCTTGAGGGTTTGGGTATAGCTGCGGGTGGAAACGCTGCGGGTTCGCAGTCTGTTGTTGGGAAGAGGCAAGTAGAAGAGACGGCCGCTGGTGCCGGTGGACCGAAACGTCGGAGGTTGCAGTCTAAGAGGACTGGTCCGACACCAAAGAAGACTGCGGTTACTGTTGGTAAGTGTTGTATAACTTGTCTCAAGTGTTATGTACAACTTGTTTTTTGATAGCTATTGACTTTGTTTTTTGCAGAGCCTCAAGATGATGATTTTTCTATCTTTGATGCTCCTTTGTCTCCCCTGCATACCAGGGATGTGGGTGTAGGTGCGGGGGTGTGTAAGGAACCTTCGGCGCCTTTTGTCAAGGTGGTGCCAGATTCAACCGCGCAAGCGGAGGGTACTGCGGACAAAACCGCGACCTAGATTTTCGATACCGTTGATTCCTCCAACAATCTGATCTCTCCCAATGAGGGTGATAATATGGATCTACGGTTTTCGGATTCTGGGAAACAAAAGGCTGATGCGGAGCCGCGGAAAACTGATGCTGAGCCGCAGAAATCTTCTGTTGGTGAGAAGGTTACCGGTTCGTCTGCCGGTGGTGCGGGTTATGATGGGCCTCCAATTCAGCCTGGGGAGTCTGAATTGGAGTATTATTACCGCACCTATACCCAGGGTCGAAGTACTGTTTATCACCGACCCCCCTGGACTGTTATGCAGGGGGATGATATTTCCAACGACCCCTCTACGTGCAAGGAGATTCTGGGTGGTCTGGGCACCCCTTTTGAAGTTGAACGTGCCCGTGCCGCACCCCGTGAGCTGCGCATCAACCAACTTTCTACAATGCTAGTAGGAAGTTCCATTGTGGCGAATGCCATTTTGGAAGACTACAAAGTGTTGAGCCGCAGGGAAGAAGAAGCTGTTCGCTTGCGGGCCGAAGCTGAAGAGTTGGTAAAGGCTGCTCGTGCGGGTGCGGAGCAGCTTGAAAAGGATAGAACTGCTTTTGAGAAGCAGAAACAGATGGCAGAGTGGGCTGCAACCGCTGAGTTAAAACAGGTTCGTACTCTTGCCAAGTTACTTTCTGAAGAGCGCAAGAGTTGGCAAGAAACTCTTTCTAGTGAGCGTAAGTCGTGGAAAGAATCTTGGGCCAAGGTGAATGAATCACTGTTTCGTGTTCGTCAGGAGTTGACGAATGTCAAGGCAGCGAACGCTGCTTTGGTCAAAGAAAAAGCTGCAGCTGAGGTGATTGCAGTTAAGGCGCAGCAGGCAGAGGCCGGGGCCGTAAAGGCGCTTGAAGAGGCCAAGGAAGCGGGGGCTCGTGCTGCAAAGGCCGTTGAGGAGGCCAAAGAGAGGGAGAGCCGCTCTTCTAAGGCTCTTGAAGAGGCGAATACTGAGCGCACCCGTTTGGATAAAGTTATTGCCAGCCTGCAGGTAAGATTCGTTGCCTCTGTTGTATATTTCTCTGCCTTTTTAGAATGTTTACTGATGTTTGAGTAAACTGTTTTTTGCTCTTTGAAAGGCTGAAGTTCAGACCCGGGAGGTCACGGTCACTGACCTCACAGCCCGCATGACTGCAGCGGAAGAGCGGGCCAATGTTGTCGTTGAAGCCAGAGATGCTCTGACTTCTTCGTTTCAACAACTGGAGGCTAATTGTGAGTGGATGCGGAGTCAAGGCATCCCATATGTAAGTATTATCTGACTTTGCATCAAAGTTTGGCCATATGATGACCTTGTTATCCTTTTGTCGCAGATTGTTCAGGCTATCATGGATGCTCCTGAAACCGCAACTGGTTTGGATTTGGTCAAGGAACGTGCCCGCGATGCCGGTTTTAAAGCTGGTTATAGCCGCTGTGTCAGTCATATGAACGTCATGTCTGAAGGCGGTTTTACCGCAGAGCGTTCCGGGTTTCGTGACATGGACACCGAAAGTCGCCTTAACGCGGCTGTAGCCTCCTTTTATGATACGTCCCTCTCTTGTGTGGAGAAGTTGGACGAATGTTTAGAGGCTGCGGATTACGTTGACCGGTTGCGGATGCTGTATGCTGATGCAGAAGAGGACGATCCCGCTGGTGGTGCTGGAGATGGTGCGGGAACCAGCGGTACAACATAGGGTTTAGGTTGGCTAGTGTGCCCCCTTTTTGCTTTCCTCTTGTATATGATAGGAACTTTATGTAAATCCATTAAGCACCGGGTAGGTGTTTGAATTTTTTGAATATAAAGTTTATTGTTCAATTTGTACAAGTATTTTTAATTCTTGCATGTTTGAACGTATGTATGCGGAACTTTACCCATTTGTCAATGGGGTCAAGTATATTCCATACCTTTGTCGTATGAGTACGCGTCAATTCCGTTATTTACCCCGTTAGGGTTTTAGAATTGTGTAAGCTTTGTAAAGACCTGTATATCCGGAACTCTACCCATTTGTGAATGGGGTCAAGTATACTCCATACCTTTGTCGTATGAGTATGCGTCAATTCCATTGTTTGCCTTTTTGGGCTCAGGAATTGTGTTAGGTTAACAAAAACTTGTCTATCCGGCCGGATAAACACTTAAGTCTTTTTGCCTTTTGCTGGCCTATTACAATATTTGTGTGTGGTTACCACTTTGTATGGGTATCGCGAATGAAGATTTTGCCAATCTGTTTTTGGGATACCGCAAAGTGGAACACGCATTTGTAATAGTAGTAACAAACAATAATGTATAAAATTGCTTATTTATTTATTTGCCAATGGCCTGCGGCCCGATAGGTTACATAGAAAATGTAAGATCATGGCTTACATATAACAGCGTCGAAGCTGTTGTGCATTCCATGTTCGTGCGATAGGTTCGCCTTCTAACGTTTGTAATTTGTATGCGCCTTTCCCTAAGACCTCTGTGATGAGGTAGGGTCCTTCCCACTTGGGGGCAAGTTTGCCTGGGCGCTCAGCATTAGATGCTTCATTGTCGCGTAGGACGTAGTCTCCTGGATTGAAAGTACAAACGCGGACGCGCGTATTGTAGTACTTTTCAAGTTTGGATTTATATTTGGCCTCGTTGATGGCAGCGTTTTCGCGCCTTTCTTCCAAGAGGTCCAAATCGATCCTGCGTTCTGTGATGTTGTCTATTTTTTCAATAGCCAACATTCTAGGAGAGGGGAGACCTACTTCCGCGGGGATCACCGCTTCTGAACCGTAGACTAGGCTGAAGGGTGTTTCCCCATTGCTCGTTTTTGGGCTTGTGCGGTGAGCCCATAGGATACTTGGGAGTTCATCGACCCAGCCACGCCTGGCTGTTCCCAACCTTGCTTTGATGCCTTCGACTAGACTTTTATTGATACTCTCGACTTGGCCATTCCCTTGCGGGTGTGCCACTGATGAGAATATGTGCTCAATATGTAGTTCTTCTAGCCATTTTTGGAATTCGTCGAAAGCGAAGTTGGTGCCGTTATCGGTGACAATGCACATTGGTAAACCGAAACGGCAGATGATGTGTTCCCAGATGAATTTTCTTGTTATCATAGCAGTGGTTGAGGCGAGTGGTTTTGCTTCTACCCATTTTGTGAAGTAATCAACCGCTACTATGATAAATTTGACCGCACCTGGAGCGTCAGGGAAAGGTCCCACGACGTCAATTGCCCATTTCTGAAAGGGCCATGCGGTTGTGACGGGGACTAAGTTGTTCTTTGGCCGCAAAGTTTTTGGAGCATGACGTTGACAGTCGATGCATTTGCGCAACTCTTTGACGGCGTCCAGATGCATGCCGGGCCAGTAATACCCGGCATTCATGATTTTGGCCACTACCATGCGTGGTCCGGCATGTATGCCACATATGCCCTCGTGTATTTCTCGGATGAGGTATGTGGCATCCTGCGGGTTGACGCATCGCAGGAGTTGCCCTAGGTATGATTTTCGGTATAAGATACCGTCTCCCATTTGATAGTGACACGCTTTGTGTTGTAACTTGCGTGCCTCTGACTTGCTTTCGGGAGTCACACCTGATTGCAGATATGCGATAATAGGTGTCATCCATGATGTTGTACCGTATTGAATGACGTTGACTTGGCGCAGGGGTACCGAAGGATTTTGCAGAATTTCGATGCGTATCTCCTTTGCCAAGTGCTGGAAGCTGGTGGATGCGAGTTTTGATAGTGCATCCGCTGATTTGTTTTCACTTCGATTAATATGTCGGATATTGAATGAAGCGAATTTGGATGTTAGTTGCAGGGCTTGCTCGAGGTAGAGGATCATGATATCCACTTTTGCGGCATAGTCGCCGCGTATTTGTCCTGCAACCAATAAAGAGTCGACGTGTGCTTCCAGGTGTTGCACGCCGAGTTTGACTGCTAAACGTAGTCCCGCTAACAGGGCCTCATATTCTGCCTCGTTGTTTGTGCTTTTGAAATCGAGGCGGATTGCATATGTAAGCTCTTGGCCGTCAGGGCTGACGAGTCGCAGACCTGCGCCCGCACCTTCCTCGTTGGAGGCACCATCGGTAAATAGTGCCCATGTTTCTGAGGAAGATGGCGTTGGTGCAGGATTTTGTGCTTCTTCGCATTCTTGGATGCGATTCACCGGTACTTCGGCGGCGAAATCAGCTAAGACTTGGCCTTTAATCGCGGGGCGCGGTTTGTAGTGTAGCGTGTGTGCGCCCAGCTCGATTGCCCATTTTGCTAATCTCCCAGAGATGTCCGGTTTGGATAGGATCGGGCCGATCCTGTAATTGGTTAGCACTGTGATGACGTGATTTGCGAAGTAGCGTCGCAACCGTCTTAAAGCGTGCACCAATGCTAGCACCAACTTCTCCATTATTGAGTACCTCGTCTCTGGGTCGTTAAGCATCTTGCTGATGTAATAGATGGGTGTTTGAACCCCCTCCCGTTCCACTATCAATACCGCACCCACCGCGTTGTCCGCGGCGGATAGGTATAATATGAGTGGCTCATCCTTGCGTGGTGTGGTTAACGTTGGGAGTTGTATCAAACACTCCTTCATTTCCCGGAAAGCGTTTTCAGCCTCTGCGGTCCACTGGAATTGTTCTTTCTTTAAACAGTTCCGCAGGGTTTTGATGAAAGGATAAGATTTAGCTGCATGGTTAGCTAAGAATCTGTTGAGTGCTGCTAGCCTGCCGGCTAGTCGTTGCATCTCTTTCATCGATGAAGGCGATGGCATGCGCTCAATCGCCTGAACTTTCTCCGGATTTACCTTGAATCCATCTTTAGTCACGATGAACCCAAGGAATTTGCCTTCTTCCATTCCGAACGAGCATTTCCCTGGATTGAGCTTTATGTTAACGCTTCGCAGAGTCTGGAATGTTCTTTCAATGTCTGTGAGCATGGTATCTTCCTCCATGCTCATGACGACTAGGTCGTCCATGTAGATTTCGACACTTTTTCTTATTTGGCCGCGGAAAGTGTCGTTCATCAGCTTTTGATAAGTTGCGCCCGCGTTGCGCAACCCAAACGGCATTTTTGTATAACAGTAATTCCCAGTGGGAGTGCGGAATGCCGTTTTGTCTTCATCCTCGATCGCCATTTGTACCTGATGGTACCCTTTATAGCAATCGAGGAAACACTTCCATCTGAATGGTGCGAGATTATCGACCTTTTCGTCGATTTCCGGAAGTGCGTAACAATCCTTGGGGCAGGCTTTGTTAAGGTCATTGTAATCGACGCACATGCGCCAGCCCCCGGATGGTTTTTCTACCATGACTGGGTTGGATAACCAGGTCTGGTATTTTACTTCCCGCAGGATGCCTGCGGAGAGCAGTTCTTCGACCTGCTCTTGCATCGCCTGGTTCTTAGCGGATCCAAGGTGGCGTTGGCCTTGGATCATCGGCTTGATACCTGGTGAGGTATTCAAGTGATGTTGCGCAATATCACGCGGGACCCCTGTCATGTCTGCAGGTGTCCACGCGAAAATGTCTTGGTTCCCGAAGAGAAGCTGCTTCAGGTGCGCTTTTGTGGTCGGGGACAAGGCGTGACCCAATGTAACATTTTGTTCTGGGTATCTCGCGTTGAGAACCCATTTCTCTGGTTGGTTGTTGGGGGTGGGCCTTGCGACCTTGGTCGACGTACTTCGTCCGACATCATGACGTCCCTACGGGCATAGATTATCGCGACCCCTGATTCGGTTGGAAAACCGACCGCAGAGTGGGGGACGGATGTAATCATATTGAAATCTCCTTGGGATTCTCTCCCAGGGAGTACGTCATATCTGGAGGTGTGAGGTAAAACCATGAAGTTTACCTCTTCTGTTCTTGTGTGCCTTCCGCTGGTAAGGCGTACAGGAAAAGTGATCTGGCCCAGGGGAAAGACAGTTTCCCCTGCGAACCCGGCCAATGGGTAATCTACTGCTTGCAACCGATCTTTGTCCTCCTGGTCGAACTGGTTGAAGCATTGTTCGTAGATTATATCAGAAGTACTGCCCGGGTCGATGAATAGACGCTCGGTGCAGTAATGTGCCAGTTGGCCTGAAATAACGACGGCGCGCCTATCGCGCGGTCCGCCCCGGACTTTTGGAAAGACGACTTGCTCGTCTTTCCAGTCATTGTCCGGCCTTCTCGCTGCTTTGCGCGGTCTACCTTTGCCTCCGTTGATCATGTGAGTGGAAGCCACATACATGGTTCTCTTTCCGGAGGAGGTACCTTCGCCATGAGGGGTGATGCGCTTGGTGGGTTTTTGCCCACCTGGCAAAAGGTGTTGCAGTTTCCCCTCTTTTAAGGCCCGCTCAATCTCCAGCCGGAGACTGATGCAGTTGTTGGTGGTGTGGTCCGAGTCCTTGTGATACTCACAGTAGAGTGTGAGGTCCTGATTTTTCTTGGACTTCATTGGTTGGGCCGGTCGCAAGAATTGCGGGTCTGTAAGAAGGACCTCGCTTGGCGACATGGTGATCTCGGTCCAGTTGCGGTCCCGAGAATCTTTCTTTGGTGCCCGGTTGTCCCGTTGAGGACTGCGTTTCCTCGGGTCAAACGGGTTGGTCCGCGGGACATATGGTTTGGAAATATCGCTATTCCCTACGTCCCGGTTGCGTTTATTGTTACGCTTGGACCCTTGGTTGGAAGTTTCGGCCTGGTGCTCTGCCTTTGCCATATGCGGCTCGAGGGACCGCTGTGTCTGGGCATATGTCTTGACTGCGGCCATGACATCTTCCCATTTTTTAGGCAAGCCTTCTTTGCCGGAGATGGTCATAACCATCTGCTTATCCTTCACGGCCTTGATGAAATGGTTCCGTGCCATTTGATCTGCCACGTCGCCTATTTCTAGGCACTCTTTATTGTATCGGACAACGAATGCTTCTAGGGATTCGTTGTCTCTGCGCCAGATATTCATGACGTCCAACGAGTCACGCGCGTGACGTCGTTGCTGGCTGAAATGAGCGAGGAACTTTGCATGAAAGTCCTCGAATGAGGCCAGTGATGCCACTGGCAAAGAATCGAACCAAGCCCTGGCCAGACCCGTAAGGGTCTGGGGGAAAAATTACACCAAGTGGGTTCGTCCCACTGGCCATTGCACCCTGCGCCTATGAAAATGTTCATGTGGTCGTCCGAGTCGGATGAACCACTGTATTTCCCAACGTTGAATGGGAATTTTGTTGTGGTGACATGGGCGTGGGCTATTCGCGGGGCGAATTTGGAGTTTTCGGCCGACGCCTTTGGTCTATATGGCTGGTTCTCAGGGCGTTTTGCAGCCCTGAGGTATGTACTGCGGGGGTGAGTGGGAGGAACATAGTTGCGTCCTCCCGGTCTGCTGCAGGTGTCATGTGAATCCCCACAATATGTACGGTCGTCCGGGTCGGTACGACCATACCCTTCGGTGTATGGCTGTGGGCCCAACCGGCTCTGAATTCCAGAGCCATGTCGGGATGCGGACCGTCGTCTGTCCTCAACGTAAGGACCTAGGCGAGTATGCACTGGTCCCCTGGTGTGGGACCCGTATGTTGAATCATCCTCGTTGATCGTGTGGACCGAACAGTAAGATGATCCGCGGTCTTCACGTCGGCTTCTCGAAGCCGGACGTGAATGTGCCCTGCCTGCGTATTGTAAAATACGATCGGCAGGGGTGTGCGGTGCTGGGGTCGGCCCAGCTTGTATTTGCGCTTCCGCACAAGCGCGGTTGTATGTTGCGGCCAGTAGGGTGGCCTGTTGGTCATACCAGACGTGGGGGTCCATGTTCGGGGGGATCACAGATGCGTATTGTGATAAGTCATGTCCGAACGTTAGGGATGGACCCCGTTGCGTTGATGTGCCGACGTGTCCGGGTTGCGATGTTGAGGGATTGACCCCTACCGGACTTATATTTGTGGGATTTTGGTTATTCCCAGTGTTGTTTTGGTGATCAGTCATGATCGTGAGAGAGGGAAAAGGATGGTTGGAAAAGTGCTAAGAGTAGCGGTGGGCGCCAATGATGAAACAATGGTTAACCGGGCAGGGTTAACTCACTGGTCTCGTCAAGAAGGGTTAATCCCTTCCTCTCGAGGATTGCTGGCCGGATCACCGGTGAGTTGATCTCCTGCACAAGGAAACAAACCGTGACTCGTAACAAGGAGGATGGGGTGGGGGGTGCTCCTTGTTACCACTCTCCGGCGTGAGAATCAGTAATTTGCTTGGGAAGCAAAGTAAGATAGTAGTAGTAGTGAGAGAGTTGTGAAGAGATACCTCAAACCTGGTTTGGGGTTGGTATTTATAGTCGAGGAGTGAAGGAGGAGGTGGATGGATAGACTGACGGCATGCTGCCCCTTTGCAGGTGTGTCAGACATGTCGGCCGGGGAGACGACACCACGTCAGTTTGTCGCTTACGTAGACCTGACAGGTGACTGCCATTGGTTCCACTTGCACCGTGGTGTCAGTCCCGCTTGTTCGAGCGTATAGGATGCGGTGCGAGCCGCATCGCTGCCTGCGGTAACATCTGATGTTATCGCGTCTCTTGCTTGTGATCAAGAAATACGCGAGATGCGGTGCTGGCCGCATCGTCGCCTGTGGTGACTGTTGCTGTTATCCAGCTTCCTTGTATTGATAGAAGTGTTCACTGGACGCGGTGCGAGGCCGCATCGCTGTGAATACTTCCGTTTTCATACATCAGATGTGATGCTATGCCGCATCACTCTACCGTTCTCATGTTCCAGGTAAGTCCTCCTTCATCACTAGATAGATTGGATTCAACCCTTGTGTCGACGCGTTCTCGCGTGGGCACAAGTAGGTTGTTGGCTGGTGGGGGTTTTGATAAGGGTAATGGTCACTCGCGGTCGATGTTGGCGCGAGATCTGGGACCATACCCCTTCAATGGGAGTTGGAGCAATTAGAACGTGGACAAGATTAGGAAACATGGTTTGTGGAGAACATGGGCAGAAAAATGTGGAGAATATGAAACTGCTGTGAACTGCTATGTTAGCAATTAAAAATAAGAGTTTAGAGGGTCAAGATTTATTTTCAGCATAATCCAATGGACAAGAATGATTCAAAAAGTGGTTAGACTTAATGGGTTCCATAGATATATATAATTATACGAGTTCCAACAAACAATACACAGTTTTCTCGGGATGCTTGGTAGCGTTGACATACATTAGAAGCGGGTATTGTTTGGAAAGGTCAACATCATCAGGGTGATCATGGGTCTATCCCTAATACTTGAAGCAGTCGTATCATATGTTCTTTGGATTTGGCATGCGTATTTTGGTATGGCCGATGCAAAAAACAAAATGATTACACAGTTATACAAACATCCCCTATGTTTGAGGCTGTTATAGATAAATGGCATTTACCCAGAGTGGACGACGTTGGTATCTTGGTGAAAACTCTTTCATGCCTAGATGGTGATAAGCATTTGTATTTCAAGAAAAAAACATGAGTCAGCAAGAAAAAAATATCAAACGACCATTCATTATTTTAAAGAAACAATGGATTATCATTAACCAACCGACACGTATACAACAAAAGAAAAAAAAATTATGAAACCTTATGTATACTTGCATTATCTTATATGATATGATCTTGGAGGACTTAGGCGAAGGCATTTGTCAACACGCTCATGAGGATGTCTAATCGCCGAGCCCACTACTAAAGTCGGATGAGAAACTAGCTATTTTAATGAAAATACATCATAGAGAGACACATTTAAATCTTCGATTGGATTTGGTAAAACATCTATGGTTGAATTGCCATGACGATGACGATAATGGCATAACGTGACGCTTTAACTAGCACCTAAGGTTAAATCACAACTCATGCTCTGATAATTTTGGTTCCTAATTCAATACAAATCATTCTTAATCAAAATCAGTTACTGAGTTTTTTTCTACAACATTCTCTTATTTTTTTAACATCTATCCGTATAATAATATTTTAGTGCATGTAAAATGAGAAACTGTTGAAATCGACCGACAAGAGACTCCATAGATGCCACTAATGGAGGCGACAACTCTTCGATTCCCCACTCATTATCGCGGATATCTCTATCCACATACACAAGACTCAGAATCTCCATTTTCTATTAAACAACACTTACCATTCACACCTTATAAAAGGCAACATAAACACACTTTTGTTCATGTACATTTAAACAACGCATGTAACTCCTTGCCTCTTCTTTAGCCATGAGTTTCTTCAACCTAAACCTACCCGAAAATGATCTCACTTCGTCTTCATCATCGACTTTGTCCCCTCGTAGCAACCACGAACAACGAGTTTTCCCTTGCAACTACTGCAGGAGAAAATTCTATAGCTCACAAGCACTTGGAGGCCACCAAAATGCTCACAAAATCGAAAGAAACTTGGCGAAGAAGAACCGTGAACTCAGTTCGGCTGTTAGAACTCATTCAGGGTTCAACCAGTCCACATCAAGATCCGGTTCCGGTGGTGTGAGCCATGGTAGACAGGTGCAGCCACCGGTCATGATTGGGATTAACCATCATGAACATGTTGGAAGGTTCATTGGTAGTGATTTGAATAGAGGGGTGGATTATAGTTATAAGGGTGAGAGTGTTGAAGAAGATTTTAGCCAGCTTGATTTGTCTCTTAGACTTTGAGCAACTAACTTTTAGTATTATGTTTCTGATGTTTACTACATCTTGGCCGGTTTGTATTGTCAGTGTTTTTTCCTAAAGGCTTTTTTTTAAATGATTTGAGGCATTCTTAGAATAAGTATTAATGAACCTCAAATCTTATAAATGTTTCTCAATCATGCTTTGCATTAATGGATGAACAAGAAAAGCTCTACTTGTTAAAGAATATAATCGAGTAAACTAAGTTGTGCAATTTGTCATTTCATGGTTTAAAGAGTGCATATTATTAGTTAAATTAAAATAACTTCTGATTGAGTTTGTTAAGTTGTGGATAATTGTTATGACAAGAAAACGTTAAGTTAATTGTGTCCACAGAAGGAAGTCACAAGTCCAAGTCATCTCTGGAACGAGACTAGAGAATCCACATTCCACAATGCTAACACTCACAAATATGAAAATACCCATAAACGGCTAACTCAGTTGTCATATCAGATTTACACTAATCTTTTAAAAAAACCCGGTTTCACTCCTTTGCACCAACTTCCTTCACAAACGTCTTTACATTTCCTCATAATCACTTTTTTCGTTTATTTTTCATAACAATATCATATTTTACAATAAACTTTTTTTTTGTTATGTAGTATTATATAAAAGCGTACGATATATTTAAAAAATATACTATAAAATTAAAAAAAAATTGCAAGTTAATATATCCGAGGATTAGCAAGAACACCGACAAACACCCACGGGCCTACATCTCACCCATTCTTCTCCATCCAAAATTTCGGACGAATTCAAGAACTAGCACTCACAAACTTTTCCTCCAACTCACGGATACAACAATATTAGAGACGCTCTTAACTCACAAGTTGAGCTCATGAGGAGTGTTTGGCCTAGATCACTACATTTTTAATGTAACGTAGATGTACCTGCAAACCTTAACTCGCCATTAACATTAATTACTTTCTAGTGAGGTTGTCGATGTAGGTCTATAATTATCAGCTAAACTACGTTGATGTACTTGTTTGTTTTTTCCTGCAATTGTCTATGTGCATTGCGATTTAGACGGAGTCAAGAAAAAATTAGATAACTTAATGTTTCTACTTAACATTGGAGCCATAAAAATTAATAGTCTATCGATGATACCTATTCATTTGTATAGTAGTGTGTTATAAGTGAAGATAATTTAAAAAAAAAAAATTAAAACTACAGTACAATATTTTGAGCATTTATACTAAACTAAAAAAAGTGGAATTACGAGACACTTGCTAGGCCCAACTGCCACCATCAGTCATCACTATAGTTAATCTGGAATCTTGCAATTATACTAGTTAACTAGCAACATGAAATCTGCAATCTTAATCAACTTAACAATAAATTATCTATTACTTAACTCCAAATGGATCATTAGTCAAAGTGACGACACTGAATGTCTCCCCAATTAATAAAAAAATAAAAACATGTCTTTCCCATGTTCGTTTGTTGCTAATTTGTGCTTAACATTGTCGGGAAATATTTGATCACTTGCTTGTTTTTTTTAGCTAAGCACAAACACAGAGGCTAATATCGTTATTAATTTTCTATTAATTGTACGTTAACACCTACAAGTGCGGGTAAAGGAAGATTTTTGTCACTGTTTTTTAAATGTGTAACTAAAATTATGATATAATGACTCTGTATACCATCTCTCTATTTATTATGTCTACATGTATATTTCCTTAGAGGGGACGGGGCGGTCCCTTGGAACTTTGTATAACGCGTGATCAAAGCTTTGCCACCCACCGCCACCATATAACATAACGAGTGATGGTTTGGGTTTGTGTATAACGCGTGGAAAAATTAACGCCGTGATGGTTTGGGTTTGTGAGTGGAATTGTTGGTTGGGGGGAAATTGTTGGGTATGGTGATGAGTGATGACCACCCCCACCAAAAATGGTTGTGAGTGATGGAAAAATGGTCAATGACATGGCGAAACTTGATTGGTGCTTGTGAGTGATAAATTCTATCACTAGTGAACCACCCCTAGTCCCCTTAGAGGACCCGGGGTGGAATAACTCACTAACCATTCCATCACTCACAACATCCAATCAGGTTCTGCCATGTCATCAACCATTATTTCCATCACTCACATCCTTTTTTGCTGGAAATGGTCATCACTTGTACAAATTTCCATCACTCACTAATTTAAAAAAAAAAACACTCAAACAGCAACAATTTGATTTCTTCAACGCGTGTTCCAATTAACGCGTTAAACATTTAACGCGTGAAACATACAAGCGGCGGCGGTGTTTGGTTTTTGATAACGAGTGATGGGGGGTCGAACACGGACCACCCCGGGTCCTCTTATACCGCAAGGTGAATATTGCTAGGTAGGCTTTGTATAATATTAATGTTCATTTAGTGAAAATCGGCCAACACGGCCAACACGACCAGAGTTGTACATTAAAATCATCATACGCAATTGTTACATTTGCACGTTGTGTTGCAACTAAGGACTTATGTGCAGGGGCGAAGGCTAGAAGGGGGGGGGGGTTGGACCACTCGAATTTTTTGCTCAGTAGTGTTTGTGTATGTACCTTTCGTATAGAAACTTTTGGGTATATACGTTTTCGACCCCCCAACTCTATAGAAATTTTTTGGAATATACGTTTTCGACCCCTCCGTCGGAAATGTCAAGCTTCGTCACTGCTTACGTGTTATACAATGTGTTATACACTCATAGGCTTGATTAATTAGGATGTTGTTCATCGTTTAGTATATTGAGTTTTAGAGACTGAATTATGAACCAAAGTGGCCCTACTAGAAAATGAATACACCATTTTCTAGTTAATGAATGTAACATAGGATGCAACACTTGGTTTTTAGAATTATACGTCAAAAGGATATTTTAATTAAAACCCAGATTTAAAATAATTTAAATAGAATATTCTTCAAATTATGATAGATCGGAATTTGTAAAGTTTTTATGACGACAAAATGTGTCTTACAATTTCATAAACACACTTGGTTTTGAGTTACAAACATGTATTATTACGGCATAACCTATCCCGTTAAAACAACAAATTCATACAACTCGATAAACCTTAAACTAAACACTACAAGCATTCTATACCTTTAGCGGTGACACCGTTAGCGGCGACAGGCCAAATGTCGCCGCTATTGGTCGATCCGCGTCCCGGATGCTGAAACCAAACCCCAGCCGTTGATCAAAATCCTGATCTAACGGTTGGGGAATTAAAACATATTAGCGGCGACAAGGACATATCAATACCGGCGACAAAAGGTCTCCGCTAAAAGTATGTGTCAGGACTTTAAACCCTAGCCACACAAACCTTATCTCTGGTCAACCCTTTACCGGCGACGTATATCAATACCGGCGACAAGTCGGCGCCGCTAATGGTGAAACGATATTACACCCTTATCAGCGCCATTTTTTCCCTCTTTCTTCACTTTTCCCCCCCAAAAACTCGAGAGAACCGCCGGATTTCAGCGAATTTCGACCAAATCGGTAAGTAAAGCTTTGTTTTTGTTACATTTCTTCTTTATTTTGTTATATACATATGACAGGCTTTAAATTTTGTATATTTTTGTGTTAATGGTAGTGAAATCGGATTATCACCATCACTTCTCCGATCACCACCATCACTTCTCCGGTCACCACCTCGTCTACGCAGTCTACATCTCTTGGAAACTTGAAAATACGGTTAGTTTTATATGTATTTTTTTTCAAAGTTTAGATATTGAATAATTTTTTGTTTAGGTATGTAAATGTATAATGTAGGTGTATTTTGGGAAAATGTGTATATGAAAATCTATGTATTTAGGTGTATGTAAGCATGTATGTGGGTATGTAAGTGTACGAATGAATGTATGTATGTAGGTGTATGTTTGTATAAAGTATGTAAATGTGTATGTAAGGATGAATGTTTGTATGTTTATGTAGGTGTATGTAAGCATGTATGTGGGTATGTAAGTGTACGACTGAATGTATGTATGTAGGTGTATGTTTGTATAAAGTATGTAAATGTGTATGTAAGGATGAATGTTTGTATGTTTATGTAGGTGTATGTAAGCATGTATGTGGGTTTGTAAGTCTATAAATAAAGTATGTGTTAATGTGCATACATTATGTTTAGGTTTCATGATTTCTATGTTTATGGTCATGTTTGAAAAGAAAAATATGTTTATGTTTAGGTTTGAGAAAAAAATATATTTGAGATGATAATTTGAATGTTGTTTATGTGTAGGTTTGAAAAACAAAGTTTAAGTTTGATAATTTGTATGTTTGTGTTTAGGTTTGAAAACATTTATATCTAACTTGACAAATATATATTAGTTAGGAAATACCCTCCTTGAATTAAAATTATCATTTAAAACATAACGAACATAGAAAATACCCGCCAAAATTGAAATCACCATTTAAAACAAAAAGAGCTAAGAAAATACCCGCCCGAAATCTAAACCATCATGAAGAACATTACATATTTAAAAAATCGTGCCTGATATTGAATTCATCATTTCAAACATAACGAGCTAAGAAAAGACCCAATCGAAATTGAAATCATGATTTAAAACATAACGTTCCGCCTAAAATTTAAAACAATCATTAAGAACATAACAAGCTTAAAAAACTGTGCCTGTGTTTGAATTAATCATTTTAAACATAACGAGCTTAGAAATACCCGCCCGAAATTGATTTAGAAATTAATTTCGGGTTGTCCCCGTTTATCTTGGGACTGCTTTTTGAATACTTTATCTCATTTAGGATGTGAATGTGTATTACATGATTGTTTGTTTAAGAAGGATTCGGTTATCATTTTCTCTTTGCTCCTCGGGTATATATATCATTACATATATACTTGGGAGCTAAGAGGAAATGCTGCCGAATTTTTCTTAAATAAACAATCATGTAATACACATTCACATATGAGATAATCAAACGACTACGATTCTGATGACTTATTCGATAATGATTCCGACGACGAGTGACTTGTTTTTTTTAATGTATGATTTAATTAAACGTAGTAGGATTATAATGTACGAATTAAACGTAGTTTTTAATTATATTACCTTTAGTATATGTTCATGGCGTATGTTTGCGTTGTTTGAAATAGGCAGGTTCTGTTTTTTCGGCCGAAAAAATGGCTGGGTGCTATATATACAGCAGCTGTATTAAAACAAAAAAAGACTTTTAGCGGCGACACGTGTCGCCGCTATTGCCTTAAACCCTTTACCGACCATGGTCAATACCGGCAACCATTTACCGACGACACCTGTCGTCGCTAAAGGTCTAAGAGCAATACCGGTGACGCTGACCTTTAGCGACGACAGGAGGCCAATAGCGGCTGATCAATACCGGCGACCATTTACTGGCGACATGTCACCGCTAAAGGTCAATACCGGCGATACTTTCCACCAATACCGGCGACAGCTGTCGCCGCTAAAGGTGGTCCATTCTTGTAGTGAAAGCCTTTAGCAAGTTGGCAACGGACAACATCTTGTGGCAGATTTTGGGTACCAAATAGTGAAGGACTTTGCGAAGATAATTTTTTAATAAATGGAGACGGCCTTCTAACAAATAGTAACGGCGTTCGTGATGGATATTTTGACCAAATAGCGACGGATTTTTTAACAAATATAACGATGGACTTTTTTTAGAAATATAACGACGATTCCTTGTTGAGATCATTATCAGTCATTACACACACACACACACACACACACACACTAGGATGAGGTTCTAGAGTAAACACTAGTGTATTTGTAAAACTGAGTGAATAAATCATGGCCATTGATTTACACTTGTGTATTGATAATCAAGGGCTATGATTAGTTCACTAGTGTTTACTATCAAGAGGATTGTTCACAAATAAACCTAACCATATATATATATATACATATATAAAACACATTACGACCAAATACTGTCCATTATTATAATGAAATATTAACACACTAGTGGGTTCCATCAAGGTTCTAAATAAATTTATATTAAAACGTAGATAAAAAACATAGCACACATCCCCACAACCATCGGCCACCACACACCCCCATACCACATGCAACCACCACCACCAACCTACTCATACCACCTGCCACAGCACACCCACAATCCTGACCGCCACCACCCACCTATTCATACCACCTATCACCTGCCACCGCCACCCCACATCACCTACCCACCCTAATCCCGTCAGAAATCATCCAAACGCAACCCTGAGTCACCAGAAATCATTGTAGACCACCACAACCATTCCCAAACTTCACCGCCATAACCCTTACCCTTCCTCCGATCAACTCGAATAAAAAACCAACACCAGATCCAACAAATGAATCGGAATCAAACCGGTTCAAATCGTCAGGAGTCGTCGAACCGGATAACTCGTTGTTCGAAACATCTAGCTTCTTCAACCTCTCAAGTTGTCCGATCTAGTACGAAATCGTACTGGAAAAGCTATTATCCGACATAATTAAATTGTTTAAAAGCTTATAGTTTTGAATCTCCGGCGGAATTTACCGGTTTACAAGTATCCTTATACACCAGGCGAACAAGATGGTCGACGAGGATGGGGGCTAGGGTGTTTCAGGGTTGGGTAATGTAGAAGATGAAGATGGGTGATATGTTAGTATAGAGAGAGAAAGGGGCAGAAAAATCTGGTAGAGAGAGAGAGAGAGAGTTAGAGAGTGCTGGATAAGATTTTTAATTTTATAAGATACCCTTTATAATAAATTAGTAAGACTATGGGGTATGGGGCGTGGGTTGAAGAGAAACGCTCAAGTCACCACCACGGGTGGGCTTGGGTTTGGGCGTGGCCCCATTGGCGTGGGATTTAGCCCGGGCGTGGGGCGGGGCTACCCACATGACATGATGAAACCTCATTGGCCAAGAGCACTAGCCACGCCACCTCAGCCACACCCCACCATACCCCTTTGAAATTGGCTTTTGGTCTTGGGTGCCCCATACTCCACGTGTCGCACCATGCCCCCAACCCACGCCCCACCATACCCCAAGGTCTAAATGGCAACTTTACCCCCATGTGCCTTGCACATGACTGTATTTAACAAGAAAAATTAACTGGGTTTGGTCTAAATGATAGAATGTGCAAGACTTTGAAACATTAAGTATTGAACTTATCAACTTTTGCGATAAACGACATCGCCTGCAAAACGGTGTAAACATAAAGGACAAAACTTGTAATTTACTCATAATTAATTTTAATTATTGTATTAAGCATTTATTGTTTTATAATTTACATACCGAATATCACTATAAGGACGAAGTCGTCCTTAGGAATCATGTTGCTAGTACATGATGCGTCTCCATGATTGTTGACTTGCTAGGGTATTTATGTAACATGACTGGACACCAATGTTTGATGCTACATTAATGTTGGTAACCATGCCTTGCCTTCTAACTTCTACGGGCCTTCTTTCTTCCAATGGACTAGGTCGAGCTACAAGTGTTGGATATATGTATGTCCGACCTTAATTAAAGTCAACGTAACTAACTTGGTACGATCCGAAGAGTTACACGTTGGTACACGAATCGTATATGTTCACGAGTAGGTAGATTATTATTTGTGAAATAATAATAGTGGAAACCCAAGAGACACCTTTTTCTAATAAAAGGATGTTTAATGTGGAAACCCAAGAGACACCTTTTAGAATAAAAGGATGTTTAAGGTGGAAACCCAAAGAGACTTTTTTGAATAACCACCTTCTTCTTGGCCGGTTCTACTAGAGGTATCTTGTGCTCGGTTGTGAACTTCCTACTAGCGAGGATTCGTTGTAACCCGCGTGTTACAATTCCGGTGTAGTCGTCAAAGGTTGATTAATTAAACCCTCTATGGTTGTTTATTCAGTTTATTTGTTTATACGCGTATAACCTTGATCCTGATTGGGAATATTTATTAATCGGATTAATAAATCAAATTTATATAATCGGCTTTTGGTAAATTATATAAACCGCTTCCGCTATTTTTCTGATACCATGATTCCCAACAGTGGTATCAGAGCCACGGTTACACGCGTATAGATGGTAAAGTTATAATTTTGATCTATGTTTTATTTGTCAAAAATTATTTGTTTTGACAAAAGATCAAAAGCTTTTGGTTGTCTATGGATTGTGATGTGAATCGAGCCCTAGGTTATGACCTTTGTCATGGTTGTATTGGTTATGGTTTTATTTTGTTTTGTATTTTTTTTTCTTCGGATATTGGATCCGATGTAATAGATAGGATTAGAATAAATTTGGTTTATTGTATTTTAAATTTATTATTGTAATCCCTCAAGTAAAAGATCAAGATAAATGGCGAACAGGTACCATGAAGATAGAGATCGCGGGTCAAGTGGGAGTTTTCAAAAATTAGCTTTTGAAACCCTTTTGACTAGTTCGTTTCGTTTCTGGCTAAAACGAAACGGCCAACCTATTAGAGGCTCGATTCGATTTTTATTATTGTGTTTTGTGGTTGTGTTTTATTTATTGTAAATAATCTAGATAACCCAAAATAAATAAAATTTTCACAATCAAGACAACGGTTTTATTAAAACAAGTTTTATAAAACTAAAAAGTATACTTAATAAAAGGGTTTTATTAATATTTAAAACAAGATCATTCGCGATAAATCGACCGACATAGTCTAATAGGGTATTTAAAACTATATCGTGCGAGCATGGAAAGGAGTTTCTATTATCACGAATTATATAAAATTGGATTTTATAAACTATTGTGTAACTCGCCTCATGCTACGAGTTATTCAAAATATTTTTTTGGTAAATATTAAAATAAATCCCAAATTTTAAATTGATGTTTTATGCCACCCTTAACGAGTTAACACTTCATTCTAAATCGAACCCAAATGTTAGTGCTATACCCTGCATCTGGGCATCCATCATGAAAGAAGGTAATCATCGCGTTTCCTGTGTAACATAGGCCGATGATACAGTTAATAGTAAAGGACAAAACATCGCTTGTTCATCAAGTGGGCATAGTTGGGGTTAAACATACATTGTTTTTAGCGATAACCCCAAATGGAGAGTTGTGTAGTGGACACAATTAACAATCGTTGTTTACCTACATAATCATACCAGTGGATAGTGCTTAAGCCAATTCACTGTCATATGATGAATCGGGATCTCATCTTAATTAAAAATTTTGTTTTGGGTCATAAAATTAAATTAAGATATTTAAAACATAAAATACTAATTAATTAATTTTGAATTTTGTATATGTCAACTGAAAACAATTCCTCCCAATTCTCTCTCAAGTCCATCTTAGAGAAGGACAAACTGAACCACTCCAACTTCATGGACTGGCACCGCAACTTGAAAATTGTTCTCAAGGCGGAGAGCAAACTGTATGTTCTTGAAACGCCAGTCCCTGATGAACCCATCAATCAGCAAACTGTTGCATATAGAAACTATGCAAAGCACTTTGATGACTCTATGAAAGTCTCATGTTTAATGTTAGCATCCATGATTCCTGAACTTCAAAGGACCATGGATGATAAGATGGCATATGAGATGAATGAGTGTCACACCCCCATTTCCACGTGTCACCGGTGGGCCCGGTGTGGGGTACAGTGACGTAGTTGGCATCGTCATAGACAATCAACACAATATAATAATGCACAGCGGAAGCAGAATAGAAACATTTCAACTTTAAATAAAGTGTAATAATAAATATCACAGTAGTTGAAATGGATCCACAGGCGGATCAATTAAAAATAGAAATAAATAGTTCAACAGATAATTGTCGTCCGAGCTTGCGAGACTATAGTGGACGCTCTTAGGAAACAACCAGCCTATTTTCGTGTAGTACCTGCACTTAACCTTTTGGGAAAAATACGTCAGTTTACACTGGTAAATACAAATCGACTGACTCATTTTGAAAATGATTGAAAATTGATTTAAATGCACAAGGCATAAATATTTTTATTAACTTGGGATAATTATATAATATAAACTTGTGAACGATTTACATGCACTTGTATCTCTGGTGGCCCGGGATCTACTGTCCGGGCTAGAGATTTAATTGACACACCACATTAAAGAGTTATACACGACGGGTGTACGCCTACACCCCGTGCTCTGGTCGTGGCCATCTCGTAAGATAATGCCAAGGATATCCGGGACACGGTCAATAACCCCCCAAAGCCTTTAAGTAAGACAAAACTGTTTAAACGAAGTCGCACAAGCTATTCAAGACTGTACACCTATAAGGCGCAGGACTTGTGCGCCCGATCAAGCGGTATTTTAAATACCGTACCCCAAGCCCGTATAGGGAAATAAGTCAAAATGTATTTACCTGAGCAAGTATAAGTCATAAATGATAAGTGTTGGTAGCTTTTTGTCACACCCCAACCGATGGCGGAATCATCGGGGCGCGGCACTGAGCGAAACAGATTGTTCAGAAGTTTCCACAACAACTATCATACAATTCAGTTATATAACACGTCCCATACCGTGTCCCAAATAATAACAAGTTATCATAGAAATCAACTAAACAATATGGGAACTGTTCCGACAACTCGGATTCTTAATTATTACAGACCGAATTTAAATATTGTTTTAAGACTTCTAGACGGCTATCCGTAAATCTTACTGACTACAGGTGCCAGTACAAGATCTACAGATAATTATGACCCTGGAGCAGGTATGTGGACACTGTCCTAAGGTCACAGGCTCTTAGAAGCTTATTATTGCCTCGCTTCCCTAGCACGCTAGTAGCTTAAACACCTGTCACATACGTTAAAATAAAAGTCAATACATATAATGTAAAGGTGAGTACACAAGTTTGATATAGCATATAAAGTTCGAAAAGTTTACGCATAACCAAGCACGTACACAAGGGCAAACGATGCATGTAAATTATCAACATGGGACCATCGATACCAACGACTTCAAGTTGACTGTCCGAGACAGTTCGCAATACATGATTACCACTGTAATCCATGCAAGTAATTGTCCTTAGCAACCCCCGTGTGAACGGGTGCTGAGTCCAAACTATAGTACTACGTTGCTAAAGCAGGCAGATAGCACTCCACGTGTAAACATAATAAACAGCAATCATTTAGACAAGTAATACATGCAAGTAGGTTAGCGTTCAAATAGTTTGTGTTGTTTGTGAATTTGATAGATTACGTATGTAACACCCAAAAGTGCTGAAAGCAAAAAGGGATCGAGTATACTCACAGTGATTGGTCGTGGATTGAAAGGAGCACTGAGAATAGGTTAGCCTGAATAGTTCGATAACACAACGATGAGTAACGCGGAAAAGTAAACAATGTACTTGGATCGAGTAGGCCATTCGATCGGACAGCAGTTCGATCGAGTGGGCTGTTCGATTGGTTTGAAAGTCCGTTCGAACATCCATTCGATCGGCCGGCTGGCTCGATCGGTTGGTTCCTTCAAGTGGATTGTTTCTTCCTTTGATGAGAAGGATGTGTTTGTGTATGATGGTTTGTACTACCTTTCAAGTTGGCCGATCGAACAGCTGTTCGATCGGTTAGCCCAACCGATCGGCTAGCACTTCATTGTTTTCAAATATGTCACTCGATCGGTTGGCATGCTCGATCGGGTGACATTCCAATGTTTCGAAAAGTCTAAGTGTTTTGAAGTGTAGTATCTCATGATTCGAGTAGTAATGATCACAATCGAGTGGCTCGATCGATCGAATAGAACTCTGTCAATATTACACTTCATGAGTTTGTGGGACTAAGTGCTAGTCGATCGGTTAGCCTAGTCGATCGGCTGGCATAGTCGTTCGGTTGGGCTGTTCGATCGAACAGCCTAGCCGTTCGGCCAGCTTCTCGATTCGGTTAACCTATCACTTAACACTTGGTTATTCCCGTTAATTGTTGATGTTTTAGAGATATTTTGACTACGAGTTGAACCACAAAGCTGAAGCCCCTACTTAGTCTACTGACTCGAGTAGGAATCACCCAAGCTCGGCCAGAGGCGGTTTGGAACTTAAGTTTAACGTTTAACCCGAAATCGGCATATCTCTCGGTAGAACCCGAGTCTTGAACCATGTGTTTGTTTAGATTGATTTGTAAATCGGTTCAAGTCTCGTTTTCACCCTTTTTGGGTGTAAAAGAGTTGAAAGATAGATGAAAACCTGTCTTTCAATCCTTTTCCACTGTGAAATGTTAAGATCTTTGATAGATTTTAGGTTATTTATGTGGAAATCGGTTAGATCTAAGCTATTCATGGTGGAATGATGTCAAAACTTAGTGTTCTTGAAGAACACATGATGACATCACTCAAGAACACCTAGATCTTGGTGATTTCATGGATGAAATCCAAGTTTTGAAAGATAGAAAGATGGAGAATCGATTAATGAACAAAAACGTACAAGGATTAGAGCGAAATACTTACCGGTTTGAGAGAAATCTGGGATTTAGTGAGAAGAAGAAGCTGGTCGGTCAGAGCTTTTCCAAAAGTGGAAAGTTTGACAAGGACAGCCCTATTTATAGGCTTCCAAAAGAGGAAAGGGTCAGCTGATCGGACAGCATCCCTGATCGAGCGGCTGTCCGATCGAACAGCCTGTTCGATCGGCTAGCCTGTTCGATCAGGTTGCCCTGTTCGATCGGCTTGCCTGGTTTTGAGTGTTTCGCGACGATTTTTGATATTTCGAGTTCGATGAACGATGATTTGAGAATGATAGAATTCCTAATCAAATTACTTTTAGTCTCAACTACTATATCTAACATACGAGCATTCTTACAACCATTTCGGGTTCGATTTCCATTGAATTTGATTCACCTTTGAGTCTTGATTGATTTGATTGATTCACCACACACTTTAACATAAAAGTAATCATGCACAAGTAACACATAAGGCACACACACACGTATAAAAAGTACTAAAATCCCCACATTTGATTAGCTTGATTGTTGATTGACTAGCTTTATTGCATTGTTACTTCCTATCATTCACAGTCGGTCGTTGATTCACAGTTCGATTATCGGCCGATTAGTTTGATTATACAACACTTACTCCAAATAATATGAAAATCAAAATGAAACTAAAATGAAATTAATCTTTATTGATCTTTAATTCCAATAACAGTCAACTCTTGACTTTGACTTTGACTCTTGGGAAAACACGGGGTGTTACAGTCTCCCCTCCTTTAGGGAATTTCGTCCCGAAATTAGGCCGAGAACCGTACATCGCCGTGTGATTTTACCAATTTGATGCTTCAGATCTATCTGAACAACTGCGGGTACTTGGCCTTCATGTCACTTTCGAGTTCCCAAGTGAACTCCGCGCCTCGTTTGCCTTCCCATCGTACCTTTACAATAGGAATGCGAGAGCGTCTGAGTTGCTTGGTCTGTCGGTCCATGATTTCGACAGGCTTTTCCACGAAGTGTAGCGTCTCATTGACCTGAAGATCGTCGAGTGGTATTATTGCGTCGTGGTCGGCTACGCATTTTCGAAGGTTTGAAATATGGAAAGTCGGGTGGACATTGCTGAGTTCCTCCGGTAATTCGAGTTTGTAGGCAACTTTACCGATCCTTTCCAGAATCTTAAAAGGTCCAACAAATCGAGGCGCAAGTTTCCCTCTTTTGCCAAATCGGACTACTCCTTTCCAAGGTGATACCTTTAGGAGCACGTAGTCGCCAACTGCAAATTCGCGGGGCTTGCGTCGTTTATCGGCGTACATCTTTTGTCTGTCCCGGGCCTTCACCAAGTTCTCCCTTATCTGGTGGATCTTGTCAGTCGTTTCTTGCAGAATCTCGGGCCCAGTCAATTGTGAATGACCGACCTCGTGCCATACAATAGGCGAGCGATATCTCCTACCATACAAGGCTTCGAAAGGTGCCATTTCGATGCTGGAGTGATAGCTATTATTGTACGAGAATTCGACCAACGGTAGGTGTTTGCTCCAACTACCACCAAAATCGATAACACACGCACGGAGCATGTCTTCAATAGTACGAATCGTTCTTTCAGTCTGCCCGTCGGTTTGCGGGTGGAATGCGGTACTCAAATTCAGCGTCGTACCAAGAGCTGCTTGAAAAGTTTCCCACAATCTCGATGTAAACCGAGCGTCGCGATCAGAAATGATGTCTCGAGGCGTACCATGATTCTTAATGATCTCGTCGGTGTAGATTTGGGCTAGCTTGGCCACCTTATAGTCTTCTCGTATCGGCAGAAAGTGGGCTGATTTGGTTAGACGGTCGACTATAACCCAAATACTGTCGTGACCTGCTGGCGTGGTCGGAAGCTTAGTTATGAAATCCATAGCTATGCTTTCCCACTTCCATACGGGTATCGGCGGTTGTTCGAGTAAGCCTGAAGGTCTTTGGTGTTCAGCCTTGACTCTTGCACAAGTTAAACAGCTACCAACATATAGAGCAATATCCCTTTTCATCCCAGGCCACCAGTACTTGTAGCGAAGGTCCTGGTACATTTTGTCCGCACCGGGATGAATGGAATATCGGGATTTGTGGGCTTCGTTCATGATGATCTTTCGCAAATCTGTCCTCCTCGGTACCCAGATTCGGTCCAGATAATAGAATATCCCGTTGGCTTTGCTCACGAGCTGAGTTCCATCGTGATAGATTCGTTCTTTCTTCAACGTACGCTCGTCAAAGCAAGCGTGTTGTGCTTCGCGGATGAGAGCTTCGAGGTTATACTGAGCCTGGATGTTTCGAACACCTATCACGTAATTCTTTCTGCTGAGGGCGTCTGCAACTACATTCGCCTTGCCTGGGTGATAACGGATCTCACAGTCGTAATCGTTGAGGAGTTCTACCCATCGGCGTTGACGCATATTGAGTTCTCTCTGGTTAAAGATATGTTGTAGGCTCTTGTGATCGGTGAAGATCGTACACTTTGTACCATACAGGTAGTGTCGCCAAATCTTTAAGGCAAAGACAACTGCGCCTAGCTCAAGGTCATGGGTTGTATAGTTCTTCTCGTGGATTTTGAGCTGTCGAGATGCGTAAGCTATAACCTTATCTCGTTGCATGAGAACACAGCCAAGTCCAAGGTTTGAAGCATCACAATAGACAACGAAGTCATCGCTTCCGTCCGGCAGTGTAAGAACTGGTGCATGGCACAGCATGTGTTTGAGGGTTTGGAAAGCAGTCTCCTGCGCGGTTCCCCACACAAAAGGCTTGTCTTTCTGAGTAAGGGAGGTAAGCGGTACAGCAATCTTTGAGAATCCTTCGATGAATCGCCGGTAGTAACCAGCTAATCCGAGAAAAGAACGAACTTCTGACGGATTCTTTGGCGTAACCCATCCCTTGACTGCCTCAATCTTCGCAGGATCAACGTGTATACCCCGACTATTCACAATATGACCCAGAAATTGAACCTCCTCCAACCAGAACTCACACTTGGAGAATTTGGCGTAGAGTTGGTTTCCCTGAAGCAACTCGAGAACCAATCGCAAATGCTGCGCATGTTCGGCCCTCGATCTGGAATAGATCAGGACATCGTCGATAAATACAATGACGAAACGATCTAAGAACGGTTTACACACGCGATTCATCAGATCCATAAAGACCGCGGGTGCGTTGGTCAAACCAAAAGGCATGACAACAAATTCGTAGTGGCCGTATCGGGTTCGAAAAGCGGTTTTGGGTATGTCTTCCTCTTGAATCCGCAACTGATGGTAGCCTGAACGTAGGTCAATCTTGGAGAAACACTGAGCACCTTGTAACTGGTCAAACAGATCATCGATTCTTGGTAAGGGGTATCGGTTCTTGATGGTCAGCTTGTTTAATTCCCGGTAATCGATGCACATTCGGAACGACCCGTCCTTCTTTTTGACGAAAAGGACTGGTGCGCCCCATGGAGAAGTGCTCGGGCGAATGAAGCCTTTTTCAAGTAACTCTTGGAGTTGGTTTGAGAGTTCTCGCATCTCAGATGGAGCGAGTCGATACGGAGCTTTGGCCACTGGGTTGGCTCCTGGAATAAGGTCGATTCGAAAGTCGATATCACGACTTGGAGGTAATCCAGGAAGATCATCAGGGAACACCTGAGGAAATTCTCGGACAACGGGGACATCCTTGACTTCAACTTTCCTTTTCTTGTCCGTCTCTGCTACAACAATGTTGGCCAAGAAGGCTCGGTATTCCTTGCGGAGATATTTGCGAGCTTGAAGACATGACATGAGCTTGAGATCTTTTGCAGTAGTTTCACCATAAACACATAGAATATCACCACTAGCTAGCACAAAACGAATCATCTTATCGGAACACACAACTTCAGCATGGTTTTCACGAAGAAAGTCCATGCCTACTATGACATCGAAACTTCCGAGTTGCATTGGAATGAGATTAATCGGAAATATATGATTGTTGAGCTCGAGAGTACAATCACGGAGCACAGAATTGACAGCAATGGTTCTTCCGGTAGCGACTTCTACTTCGAAAGGTGTCGAAAGATAAGAGCGCTTACGTCTAAGAAGTTTCTCAAACTCAAATGACACAAAGCAGTTATCGGCTCCAGTATCAAACAAACATGATGCATATATACCATTCACAAGGAACGTACCATTGACCACGTTGTTATCAGCTTGAGCCTGGCGTGCGTTGATGTTGAAAGTTCTGGCGTGAGCGGCTTGTTGTGGAGGCTGCTGTTGTTGTTGCTGGGGTTGTTGGGCTTCTTGTTTCACCACTCTGTTCGGGCACCGGTTTGCGAAGTGGTTAGGGTCACCACATGCAAAGCAGGTCCGAACATTGTTTGCCGGGGCCTGTGCAGCTTGAGGAGCTTGAGGAGCTTGAGGAGCAGGTAGCAGGGCTTGGTTAACAGCGGCTTGAGCTTGCGTTTGGCGAGGACCATAGCGGCAATTTGCAGTGAAATGCCCGTAAACGTTGCAGTGGGCACAGTAACGGCAGGCCACACCCGCCGGGTGATGATAAGAACATGTAGCACAGAGTGGGTGGGGGCCGGTGTACGCACGCTTAGCCGGCGGCGCATTGATCACTGGCGCAGTGCGCTGTGGTTGTTGCTGTTGTGGCGGTACTGACTGAAGAGGAGCAGCATTGGTTGCGGCGGCGCAATTCTTGTTCTTCTTTCTTCTTCTCGAGGACTTGGATGCTTGAGCAGTAGGGTTGTCGGTTGATGCGGCAGTAACTTGATGCAACGACTTGGATGGCTTATCCCAGACACCAGCCTTAACTCGCTTGTCGTTAATCTCGGCAGCGAGTAGGTAGGTTTCCTCGATCGTTGCGGGTTTGGCGGCGAACACATAATCTGCAACACAATCCGGAAGAGCACGAATGTATTTCTTGATGGTCATCTCGGGAGTCTTGACCTGGTCTGGACAGATAATGCTCAGTTGTTTGAAACGGGCGGTGAGACCAGCGTTGTCGCCCTCCTTCTGCTTGATGGTCCAGAACTCGTCCTCCAACTTTTGGCGCTCGTGGGGAGGACAGAACTCGTCCAGCATGATAGCCTTCAGTTCCTCCCACGTCAGCTCGTAGGCAGCGTCGTTCCCGCGCTTATTCCTTTCGGCTGTCCACCAGTCCAATGCCCGCGACTGGAAGACACCGGTAGCATTGAGAGTTCGAAGATGATCCGGGCATCCGCTTTGACGAAGGGTAACTTCCACAGAGTCAAACCAGTGAAATAAGCCTGTAGGGCCCTCTTCACCGGTGAACTCCTTCGGTCCACACGCCTTAAATTGCTTGAAACTGAACGAAGCTTTGCTGGGTTCAGTGAGGGTTCGGGATTCTTCCGACGACTTGCTGGTGTTTTCGTACACCTCGCTGACAGCTTTCGCTACAGACCTTGAGATGAGCTTGGCGAGACGTCGGTCTCTCTTTTCCTGACGGGAAAGGTTTTGGCGAATTCTTGATGATGACGACATGGTCTGCAATAGACATCGCCATAGGACTCAACACAACGAATTCGAATCTCGCACGTCTTAGTTTACTAAAGCTTAGAATCACGTCGCATCTCACGTCACGTAACACATATAAACGCATAAGCACATAATCATAGAGGCACATAAGCACAGAAGCAATTAGAGCACATAAGCAATTAAGCAGATAGAGCACTTAATTCCCTAAACACGTACGAAATTTTATCACAGAGGCTTTCAGAAAACAGAAACCTATAACCACAAGTCGAGTGTCGTTTGTTTTGCATATCGGATAGCATCACATTGTATCGTCTAACTTAGTCGTATAGCGTAGCATAGCACACTGGTTTCGCTTAGATCACCTCAACAGGGATTTGAATCGAGATAGGATAGCAACAAAAGTCACGCAGATTGATAGCAAATGGAGTAACCAACGAATCTTAAAACACGTAAACAGGTAAATCAACGAAGCAACACTCAAAATCGGGAAATGGATTGTCTGCGGCTACTAGACTTTGACTAACCATGGCAATTTAACTATTCACAGTTGACTTGTCGTCACTTTCGACTCTAGGGGACATGTTTCTGCCTCGATTCTTGGGCATTATGCATGCGCATTCTAGGCCATACTCGTGAGTTCAGGTCGTTGGAGTCCGTCAATTGCCTTGGCGAGATAAAATAAAGTCGGAATAACTGCCAAGGTTAGGGTTTCACCCCTAGCTCAGCAATTTCTTCCTTGTTTTAAGAAAATTTAGAGGAAAGTTTTCATCAAATTACGGGTTTCAGCCCTGATTTGGTATAATTCTCCCCCGTTTGTTGATAGAAAATCGCACAAAATAATTGGCAAAAATTTGTAATTTAGGCAGGAATTCGCGGGTTTCACTCCTAATCCCGTCCAAACTACAAAATTTGGCTCGGAGTTCGGATGTAATGATAGAATAGAAGGAAACAACATAAAATAAGCACATAATCTTGGTCTCTTGGTTCCTAACTATAGTCTAGGTCTCTAAGACAGCGATCCGGACTAGATCGTGTCTAACCTAATTCCCTATAGTTGTGGCTCTGATACCAATCTGTCACACCCCAACCGATGGCGGAATCATCGGGGCGCGGCACTGAGCGAAACAGATTGTTCAGAAGTTTCCACAACAACTATCATACAATTCAGTTATATAACACGTCCCATACCGTGTCCCAAATAATAACAAGTTATCATAGAAATCAACTAAACAATATGGGAACTGTTCCGACAACTCGGATTCTTAATTATTACAGACCGAATTTAAATATTGTTTTAAGACTTCTAGACGGCTATCCGTAAATCTTACTGACTACAGGTGCCAGTACAAGATCTACAGATAATTATGACCCTGGAGCAGGTATGTGGACACTGTCCTAAGGTCACAGGCTCTTAGAAGCTTATTATTGCCTCGCTTCCCTAGCACGCTAGTAGCTTAAACACCTGTCACATACGTTAAAATAAAAGTCAATACATATAATGTAAAGGTGAGTACACAAGTTTGATATAGCATATAAAGTTCGAAAAGTTTACGCATAACCAAGCACGTACACAAGGGCAAACGATGCATGTAAATTATCAACATGGGACCATCGATACCAACGACTTCAAGTTGACTGTCCGAGACAGTTCGCAATACATGATTACCACTGTAATCCATGCAAGTAATTGTCCTTAGCAACCCCCGTGTGAACGGGTGCTGAGTCCAAACTATAGTACTACGTTGCTAAAGCAGGCAGATAGCACTCCACGTGTAAACATAATAAACAGCAATCATTTAGACAAGTAATACATGCAAGTAGGTTAGCGTTCAAATAGTTTGTGTTGTTTGTGAATTTGATAGATTACGTATGTAACACCCAAAAGTGCTGAAAGCAAAAAGGGATCGAGTATACTCACAGTGATTGGTCGTGGATTGAAAGGAGCACTGAGAATAGGTTAGCCTGAATAGTTCGATAACACAACGATGAGTAACGCGGAAAAGTAAACAATGTACTTGGATCGAGTAGGCCATTCGATCGGACAGCAGTTCGATCGAGTGGGCTGTTCGATTGGTTTGAAAGTCCGTTCGAACATCCATTCGATCGGCCGGCTGGCTCGATCGGTTGGTTCCTTCAAGTGGATTGTTTCTTCCTTTGATGAGAAGGATGTGTTTGTGTATGATGGTTTGTACTACCTTTCAAGTTGGCCGATCGAACAGCTGTTCGATCGGTTAGCCCAACCGATCGGCTAGCACTTCATTGTTTTCAAATATGTCACTCGATCGGTTGGCATGCTCGATCGGGTGACATTCCAATGTTTCGAAAAGTCTAAGTGTTTTGAAGTGTAGTATCTCATGATTCGAGTAGTAATGATCACAATCGAGTGGCTCGATCGATCGAATAGAACTCTGTCAATATTACACTTCATGAGTTTGTGGGACTAAGTGCTAGTCGATCGGTTAGCCTAGTCGATCGGCTGGCATAGTCGTTCGGTTGGGCTGTTCGATCGAACAGCCTAGCCGTTCGGCCAGCTTCTCGATTCGGTTAACCTATCACTTAACACTTGGTTATTCCCGTTAATTGTTGATGTTTTAGAGATATTTTGACTACGAGTTGAACCACAAAGCTGAAGCCCCTACTTAGTCTACTGACTCGAGTAGGAATCACCCAAGCTCGGCCAGAGGCGGTTTGGAACTTAAGTTTAACGTTTAACCCGAAATCGGCATATCTCTCGGTAGAACCCGAGTCTTGAACCATGTGTTTGTTTAGATTGATTTGTAAATCGGTTCAAGTCTCGTTTTCACCCTTTTTGGGTGTAAAAGAGTTGAAAGATAGATGAAAACCTGTCTTTCAATCCTTTTCCACTGTGAAATGTTAAGATCTTTGATAGATTTTAGGTTATTTATGTGGAAATCGGTTAGATCTAAGCTATTCATGGTGGAATGATGTCAAAACTTAGTGTTCTTGAAGAACACATGATGACATCACTCAAGAACACCTAGATCTTGGTGATTTCATGGATGAAATCCAAGTTTTGAAAGATAGAAAGATGGAGAATCGATTAATGAACAAAAACGTACAAGGATTAGAGCGAAATACTTACCGGTTTGAGAGAAATCTGGGATTTAGTGAGAAGAAGAAGCTGGTCGGTCAGAGCTTTTCCAAAAGTGGAAAGTTTGACAAGGACAGCCCTATTTATAGGCTTCCAAAAGAGGAAAGGGTCAGCTGATCGGACAGCATCCCTGATCGAGCGGCTGTCCGATCGAACAGCCTGTTCGATCGGCTAGCCTGTTCGATCAGGTTGCCCTGTTCGATCGGCTTGCCTGGTTTTGAGTGTTTCGCGACGATTTTTGATATTTCGAGTTCGATGAACGATGATTTGAGAATGATAGAATTCCTAATCAAATTACTTTTAGTCTCAACTACTATATCTAACATACGAGCATCCTTACAACCATTTCGGGTTCGATTTCCATTGAATTTGATTCACCTTTGAGTCTTGATTGATTTGATTGATTCACCACACACTTTAACATAAAAGTAATCATGCACAAGTAACACATAAGGCACACACACACGTATAAAAAGTACTAAAATCCCCACATTTGATTAGCTTGATTGTTGATTGACTAGCTTTATTGCATTGTTACTTCCTATCATTCACAGTCGATCGTTGATTCACAGTTCGATTATCGGCCGATTAGTTTGATTATACAATACTTACTCCAAATAATATGAAAATCAAAATGAAACTAAAATGAAATTAATCTTTATTGATCTTTAATTCCAATAACAGTCAACTCTTGACTTTGACTTTGACTCTTGGGAAAACACGGGGTGTTACACTTTTACCGGGCCTCCTAATCTGGAACAAAGGTTTATAATTAACCTATTAGATTCCTAACGAGTCTTTTATTTAAGCCTAAGCTTTGACCGGTTAGTCTTAAGAATGATACGGTTTACGCACGATTAAGCGAAAGACCGGATATAATGTGATTTAGACCCGACAAGTTTGAATACTTGTATAACATGGGTATACTAAATACATTCTGGATTTTGAAATAAAAATGATATCGTTTGACCCGTTTCGGTCAATTTACGCAAACTAGTTACGTAAACCGAACCGAACGCGAAAAGGGCGATACGGGTAGACCAATGATTCAAATGCAAGTTCCCTGAGATAATATGCTTAAAATATGCTATTATATCAGTAAGTTATGTTCTATATTGCCCGGAATAATTTTAAACCCAATTTATGCCTTAGAAGGGCATTTTGGTCTTTTTAAAAGATTATAAAAGGGTAAAATTAGAAATCTGGGTTTCGGGTCTGGTTCATACAGTAAATATACTTAATATAACATATTATATCAGTAGGGTATGACCCATATACTAAATTTATCATTTAAAACCAAACTATACACCGTAGGGGCAATTTAGTAATTTCACAAGGGCTAAAAATGCCAAAACTGGAAATCTGAGTTCATATACTTATACTTACTGTTTTTATAAGAAAATATGCTAAACACATCAGTAGGTATAGGTCTTATATGTTTAAAACAAGTATAACGCTCACTATGCGCTTAAAACGCTAAATATGCGATTCAAGGGCGTTTTCGGGTTTTCAAATTAAATCTGAGATTTTTATATTTCCAGAATACTTAAAATAATTTATTCATCATATAAAATCAGTAGAAAAAGGTTTCGGGTCAAAAGGATGTGTAAAACTCATTTTATGGCTAAAACGGTCAAAACCGACATAAGCCGAAATGACTAGGCGATCTAGGATCCGTTCAGCCAAAAATTAATTAAAAATCATCAAAATTCCCAGAATATTATATTACTTCTGTTGGTAAAAAGTTTTATACCAAAACGTGGCCAGAAACGGGTTCTACGCGAAAAGGACCGTTTATGTAAATTTATAATATAGTTTTACGCTAATGGCCATAACTCACAATCTGGACCACCAACTGATCCGAAACTTCCGGTGCAAGTTCATATATTAGAAATAAAGATTTCTATCCTTTCACTTTTCCAAAAATCCCGTTTTAAATCGAAAAGGGCAAAATAGTCAACTTTATGCACAAATCGGAAACATGCATTTGAATAGGCTAAGCATAGACTCAATCAAAGAAAATTCCAGAAAGTTTAACTAAAATAAAAATAGTCAAAAATACTTTCCAATACAGATCTCGGACATGCATGTACGAATCCGAATCGATAGTCTACGGAATAATCGTTTTACAAGACTTTCGGTTCCGATTCGTGGCTATACTATAGATTGTCGAGTTGATGATGATTAAAACACATTCTTATACGTATTACAAGTTATTTATAATGATCAATCAGATTGCATGTCTAATATATTAACATTCAAGCTTATTTTCGCGAAAATCAATTCTGTTGACTTTTTAGAAACATGTTTGACTCGACTTTTAGCATGCATGTAGTGGGATTCAGAGAGTACCCTTTAGAGGGTTTGTTTCCCACATAAATACCAATCTATAACCAGTTTCAATTCGAGAAAAGACTGAAAGAAATCCGTTTAATCAGAAAGTCAAAGGTTATGAACACCCAGTTTGACTTTTATCAATAATCACAACAAGAATGGATTAAAGAACGAATTGAAAGCTTACAAAGGTCCTATAGGTGTTTAATGAACACTAGAAATCGGCCTTGTTGCTCAGATTGTCTCCAGGAAGCTTGCCTTGAGAGTTCTTGAGAGCTCTTGTGAGAAATGTGTTCTTGATCAATTGCAAATGTCCAAGAAAAGGGTTGTAATCTGATTTAAACCAGAATTTTCGAGGGTACTGTTGATGTAGGCATGCAAGGCTTCTAATTGGTGCAAAAGGAGGCAAGAACAACTGTAATCAACTCAAATTCGGACTCAATTTGACCCAATTTCGAATTTCTGTCGCTGGGCAACCCACGCGGCCCGCTTGGGCTTTCCCAGGCGGGTCGCCTGACCCTGGTTCAGCCAAAACAAGTTTTAAACTTGACAGCTTTGGCCCCTGAACTTGTACGCGATGTTTCGGCTACTTTTCTCGACCCGTAAACCCCCAAACTTGGTTTCTAAGAACCTTAGGACTTTTACCAACATGGTAATGCCCTCGGATAACTTTGCGCTCAACCGAAAAGCCATGAAATTCGACGTTGACGCTTTTAGTCCTTTAAGTACGGTTTTGGCCATAACTTTCTCATACGTTGACGAAACTTCATGAAATTTTAACCACATATTCTAGTGAGTATATTTTAGCTATACAAAGCTTCGAGTCTGCCAAAAGTTCACTCAGAGGTATAAATTAAACATGTTGTCACTTTTGGCCCCTATAGTTTGAAATACTTCACTTTTGTGCAATTTCCGCGTCGTATGATCCATGAACCATCCGTTTAAGGTTATAAACATTATGTAGGGTTATCATAGAGTCTATTTATCCATTGTTGACACTTTGGACCCTTACGTTCCATAGTTTTCACTGTTTGTCACTTTTAGTCCCTCTAAGGTATGTTTTCACATAACGGAACCTTATGACACGTGTCAAGACATTATTGGACGAAATTTTTCGAGGTGTTACATCCTCACCCCCTTAAAAGAAATCTCGACCCCGAGATTTATTCAAACAAATGGGGATATTTTTCTTTCATCGTGGATTCCACTTCCCACGTATATTCGGGACCTCTACGGGCATCCCACTTGACCTTAACAATAGGCACGTGCTTCCTTCGAAGCTTCTTTACCTGTCGATCCTCAATCGACAAAGGTTTTTCCACAAATTTTAGACTTTCGTCTATGTGTATATCTGTATGCAGTATAACCAGTGAATCGTCAGCGAAACACTTCTTCAAATTACAGATGTGAAACACATTATGAATGGCACTAAGCTCTTCAGGCAAGTTTAACTTATAAGCGACTGCCCCGACACGTTCGATTATCTCGAAAGGTCCTATATATCTCGGGCTTAGCTTGCCTTTCTTTCCAAATCGCATTACACCTTTCCAAGGTGATACTTTGAGCAATACTTTTTCACCCACATCGAAGTGAAAATCCTTTCGCTTAGGATCCGCATAACTTTTCTGCCTATCCCTGGCAGCCTTCAAACGATCACGGATCTGAACGATCTTGTCTGTCGTCTCAAAGACGATATCTGGTCCAGACAACTGGACATCTCCAACTTCTGCCCAACAAATGGGCGATCTACACTTCCTACCGTATAGGGCCTCAAAAGGCGCAGCCTTTATGCTGGAATGGTAGCTGTTGTTGTAGGAGAATTCAATCAGTGGTAAGTTCTTATCCCAACTACCACCTAAGTCGATCGCACATGCTCGAAGCATGTCTTCCAAAGTTTGAATAGTACGCTCACTCTGACCATCGGTCTGAGGATGGTAAGCCGTACTAAAATTCAAACGAGTGCCCAACGACTGTTGGAAACTCTTCCAAAAATGCGACGTATATCTAGTATCTCTATCAGAGATAATAGATATAGGTATACCATGTAGCGCTACTATCTTATCGACGTATAATTGAGCTAACATATCTGAGCTATACGTCTCCTTGAATAGTAAGTGACTCACCAGACGGAGTCTTCACTATCACCTGCTTTCTATTGCACAGAATCTGGGCTTGGTTACTCGACAACCAATCCATACCTATCACTATGTCGAATCCAGCTAGCTTAAAGGGAAGCAAGGATAACGGGAAAGAATGATTCCTAATGGATATAACACATCCATCTAGAACAGTTGAGGCGGTTTCTAAGGTTCCATCGGCTAATTCCACCTCATATCTCACGCTTAAGGTTTTAACAGGAAGGTTCAACAGTTTACAAAACTTATCATCTACAAACGACTTATCGGCTCCTGAATCAAACAAGACTCTAGCAAAAACATCATTTACAAGAAACGTACCGGTAATGACGTTATCGTCAAGGACTGCTTCCTTTGCGTCCATTCTGAAGACTCTCGCATTAGTCTTCTTCCCTTCCTCGACCTTCTTTGCAAACTTTGGACAGTTGGGCCGAATGTGCCCCTTCTCGTTGCAACCAAAACAGGTTGCATCCTTCATTTTCTTGCAATCCACAGCTTTATGATCTGTGGACTTGCAGATTCCACATCGTTTCTCTGAAGTCTGGGATTTCGTTTCTAACCGACACCTCCCAAAGTGGTGCCTCCTGCAGATCTTGCATCTGGGTTTCTCACCCGACTGATGTTCACTTTTCCTAGACCCCGACCCTTTCCTGTGGTCGTTGTTCCCTCTATGTCGCTTTTCAGATCTTCGTGAGGTGTCATCCTCACGTTTCCGTTTGTTCTCCTCAGAGCTCTTCATAGCTCTCAATCTTACCACATCCTGAGTGAGGGAGAGGGATAGATCTGCTACGGATCTAAATGTAGTGGGTCTTGAAGCCTTAACACTCGCCTTTATTTCCGGTGCCAGACCCCCAATAAATCGAGCAATCCTACGCGGCTCCGGGGTCACCAGATAAGGCACTAAACGAGACAACGTGTTGAACGTAGTAAGATACGCTTGACAATCGAGGTTCTTCATAACTAAGGATACAAAATCCGATTCGATTCGCTCAACCTCGTGCTGCGGACAGAAGTTCTCTTTAATCAGGGCCACAAACTGTTCCCATGACAAACCGTACAGTGTGGCCTTACCGGCAGCTTGTAGGAGTGACTTCCACCATGCTAACGCATCTCCCTTGAATGACTGGGACACGTACTTCACGACGTCCCTATCAGCACACCCGCTGATATCAACCACAGTATCCATCTCATCAATCCACGTCATACAATCGACGGCTCCCTTTTCCCCAGTGAAATCTCTGGGCTTGCAAGATACAAAATACTTGTACGTACAGGACCTGCTGTACGTGTCATGTTTCAGCTTAATCTCCTGCTTTGGGACGCTGCTGTGGTTGGAGGAGTGATTATCATCCTCAACTTTCTTCGGCTCACTCTTTTTAGAGGGTGGCTTACTATGAGCCTCAGAATGAGTCTTGGGCTTTGCGTGCGTTTCTGTTCGGGTCCTACTCCGAGTACCACTAGATTCCTTGAACTGCCGATCCATAGCCTTGGCGACAGCATTATCTATCAGTGCTTGCAATTCTGCACCGGTAACGTGAATCTTTGCATTATCTGAGCGTTCCCCAGAATGACTGTTGGTTTCCTCCGATTTGGCCATCGTAGCTTTAAGCTACAATAAGGACAAGGTCTAATTTAGAACCTAACAGTATTATCGTCCTAGACGATTTATTAACCATGGTATCAAAAACCTTAGCAGTTAATTTAATAAATTTCATTCAGGCTCTTATTAGCAATCAAGGAATGAAAATATATATATTGGCACCATAGGCCTAGTCACAAGGACAATCACTAAATTATAGATTTAGATTTTTATAGGATTATAAATTGTATAATTAAACAAATAATCCTTTACTAGACAGAGAGTCATAAGCCACAACTGTCACTATATATCATAGTTATAACCCGTAGGTATCAAGTCATAAACAGACTTGTGTACAGATATAATCTGTAGATATTTCTTTTCTTGGCAGGGAGTTATAAACCACAACTGCCATTATATGACATAGTCATAACCCGTAGGTATCAAGTCATTAATAGACTTGTATACAGATAAAATCTGTAGATAATTTATTAAAAAGGGTGGCTTGTGTGATTTTACAGATCACGCTTGGCCAGGAATGTTAACATGTTCTCAGATGTCAACAGGGAGTTGAATCCTTTCAACCAGGTTTTACCATCATGGCCAGGCCTGTTAATAAGGCATTCAAGCTAGGTTATACCTTACTAAGATTCTTATAAAATGGCAAATCAAATAAAAATTGATATTTTCCATTATTTTAATATTATATTCATGCATATAAATAAAATGATAAATTCAAATTAACCATTTCAAATTTCAAATAAAAGTACCAGTACATATTTGCCCTAAACGGGACTTTGAAATAACATGAATAGCATGAATAACATGAATAACATGCCCGCGCAGGGGCTAAACGAATAACAACAATAACTAAATAAAACAAACCCACGCAGGGGTTAACAGGATAACATACCCACGCAGGGGTAGAATAAGATAGATATACCCACGCAGGGGTAGAGTACAAGGATAGATGTCCACACAGGGACATGAGTACATGAGACAAAAATCGAAGGATTCAATGATCCCTCTTGCTCTTGCCCTTGAGCAGGTCAAACACCTTCTTGAACATACCGCGGTTGTGTCGGCGATCATTCTGCAATTCCCGTCGCATGCTATCAATCCCATGCAGGATTTCCTGAACCTGCGGTGGCGACATCATAGGCGCCGGTGGCGGTGGCTGATACTGCTGCGGCTGCGGCGGCTGGTACGGCTGCGGCTGCGGTAGCTGCTGGTAACCCGGAGGGTAACCAAAAGTAGACTGCCCAGCAGCCCAAGTGTCTCCCAACGGACCACTAGGAGGGAGTGAGCTGTAGTTCACAGCTTGCCAATAAGGGTCTCCCGTGTAATCATAACCCTGAGGGAATACATGCTCGAACGGGTTGAACTGAGCGGCACTAGCATAAGCCGGAATCGGCTCTCCATAGTTCTGCGGCGGCAGAGGCGGGATCGGTACGGAAGTAACCTCCGATACGGGATGCTGAGACTCCCCTGTCTCGGACTCCCCGGGAAGAGACGTGTAGCGGCTGCTACTAACACGTGGAGGGGTGCCTATGCGAATCCCTCCGCGCGTAGACATGCGCGCGTTCCTCCTCGGCCTCTGAGGCGGAGGAGGTAAAACTGGTGGCGGCGGTGGTGACGGAGTGATCACGTCACGCCATAGGGCCTCAGATAGGTCCTGCGGTAGAGGCGGCTGCTGCTGAAGCTGCTGCGAGTGGTGCTGCGAGTGCACCGGTGAAACCTGGTGAGACTGGATCATCGGAGAGTTGTGGCTGGGGGTAAAATACCAATCATGCTGCTTGAATCTCTCCTGAAAGCTGTCCCCACCATCGTAGGGTGATCCCCTAAATGGCGACCCATCCGATATCTCAATCGGATGGTTAGGCGTACCTGATGGCGGTAGTGAGGGGTCCGTATCCTCGTCGACGTCCATCTCGTGACCACCAGAAAAGTGGTCCTCCGGTCCGAGTGGGTTATGACCCACTGGCTCGTCCACAAAAGCATCAGGGTTATACAAACCCTGGTAGGCTGGCGCTGGATACTGGTGCGGTGACTGCTGCAAAGGTATGTAGGATCCATGCGAACCATGGGGCCCATTCTCTGAGTGGGGCCCAAACGAGTGGGGTAATGATGGTGAAGTGCTGGCGGACACCGAGTGTCTAGCAGGCTCGGCGAAAGACCTCCAAAGGTCGTTGACGGCTGTGTTGTGCGTGGCGGATGGTGCTCGCCTATGTGAGGGCCCTGCCTCATGGTCGTGGGTAGTAGCAAATCCTCCTCGACCTCTCATTCGTGGCGGCATAGTGATCCTGTCAAAAGTCAATCAAGTTGCACAACAAAATATATAAGACAATGTAATAATAAATAAAAATAAATTAAACGAAATGTTGAACATTTCCTAAGTTCTTTGTCTAGACTCGAAAATCGAGGAATGTGCAATTGTGTAACTGAGAGTAAACACAAGAGACTAGTGTTTAATTCACTCAGCGTTGGCTCTGATACCAACCTGTCACACCCCCATTTCCACGTGTCACCGGTGGGCCCGGTGTGGGGTACAGTGACGTAGTTGGCATCGTCATAGACAATCAACACAATATAATAATGCACAGCGGAAGCAGAATAGAAACATTTCAACTTTAAATAAAGTGTAATAATAAATATCACAGTAGTTGAAATGGATCCACAGGCGGATCAATTAAAAATAGAAATAAATAGTTCAACAGATAATTGTCGTCCAAGCTTGCGAGACTATAGTGGACGCTCTTAGGAAACAACCAGCCTATTTTCGTGTAGTACCTGCACTTAACCTTTTGGGAAAAATACGTCAGTTTACACTGGTAAATACAAATCGACTGACTCATTTTGAAAATGATTGAAAATTGATTTAAATGCACAAGGCATAAATATTTTTATTAACTTGGGATAATTATATAATATAAACTTGTGAACGATTTACATGCACTTGTATCTCTGGTGGCCCGGGATCTACTGTCCGGGCTAGAGATTTAATTGACACACCACATTAAAGAGTTATACACGACGGGTGTACGCCTACACCCCGTGCTCTGGTCGTGGCCATCTCGTAAGATAATGCCAAGGATATCCGGGACACGGTCAATAACCCCCCAAAGCCTTTAAGTAAGACAAAACTGTTTAAACGAAGTCGCACAAGCTATTCAAGACTGTACACCTATAAGGCGCAGGACTTGTGCGCCCGATCAAGCGGTATTTTAAATACCGTACCCCAAGCCCGTATAGGGAAATAAGTCAAAATGTATTTACCTGAGCAAGTATAAGTCACAAATGATAAGTGTTGGTAGCTTTTACCGGGCCTCCTAATCTGGAACAAAGGTTTATAATTAACCTATTAGATTCCTAACGGGTCTTTTATTTAAGCCTAAGCTTTGACCGGTTAGTCTTAAGAATGATACGGTTTACGCACGATTAAGCGAAAGACCGGATAGAATGTGATTTAGACCCGACAAGTTTGAATACTTGTATAACATGGGTATACTAAATACATTCTGGATTTTGAAATAAAAATGATATCGTTTGACCCGTTTCGGTCAATTTACGCAAACTAGTTACGTAAACCGAACCGAACGCGAAAAGGGCGATACGGGTAGACCAATGATTCAAATGCAAGTTCCCTGAGATAATATGCTTAAAATATGCTATTATATCAGTAAGTTATGTTCTATATTGCCCGGAATAATTTTAAACCCAATTTATGCCTTAGAAGGGCATTTTGGTCTTTTTAAAAGATTATAAAAGGGTAAAATTAGAAATCTGGGTTTCGGGTCTGGTTCATACAGTAAATATACTTAATATAACATATTATATCAGTAGGGTATGACCCATATACTAAATTTATCATTTAAAACCAAACTATACACCGTAGGGGCAATTTAGTAATTTCACAAGGGCTAAAAATGCCAAAACTGGAAATCTGAGTTCATATACTTATACTTACTGTTTTTATAAGAAAATATGCTAAACACATCAGTAGGTATAGGTCTTATATGTTTAAAACAAGTATAACGCTCACTATGCGCTTAAAACGCTAAATATGCGATTCAAGGGCGTTTTCGGGTTTTCAAATTAAATCTGAGATTTTTATATTTCCAGAATACTTAAAATAATTTATTCATCATATAAAATCAGTAGAAAAAGGTTTCGGGTCAAAAGGATGTGTAAAACTCATTTTATGGCTAAAACGGTCAAAACCGACATAAGCCGAAATGACTAGGCGATCTAGGATCCGTTCAGCCAAAAATTAATTAAAAATCATCAAAATTCCCAGAATATTATATTACTTCTGTTGGTAAAAAGTTTTATACCAAAACGTGGCCAGAAACGGGTTCTACGCGAAAAGGACCGTTTATGTAAATTTATAATATAGTTTTACGCTAATGGCCATAACTCACAATCTGGACCACCAACTGATCCGAAACTTCCGGTGCAAGTTCATATATTAGAAATAAAGATTTCTATCCTTTCACTTTTCCAAAAATCCCGTTTTAAATCGAAAAGGGCAAAATAGTCAACTTTATGCACAAATCGGAAACATGCATTTGAATAGGCTAAGCATAGACTCAATCAAAGAAAATTCCAGAAAGTTTAACTAAAATAAAAATAGTCAAAAATACTTTCCAATACAGATCTCGGACATGCATGTACGAATCCGAATCGATAGTCTACGGAATAATCGTTTTACAAGACTTTCGGTTCCGATTCGTGGCTATACTATAGATTGTCGAGTTGATGATGATTAAAACACATTCTTATACGTATTACAAGTTATTTATAATGATCAATCAGATTGCATGTCTAATATATTAACATTCAAGCTTATTTTCGCGAAAATCAATTCTGTTGACTTTTTAGAAACATGTTTGACTCGACTTTTAGCATGCATGTAGTGGGATTCAGAGAGTACCCTTTAGAGGGTTTGTTTCCCACATAAATACCAATCTATAACCAGTTTCAATTCGAGAAAAGACTGAAAGAAATCCGTTTAATCAGAAAGTCAAAGGTTATGAACACCCAGTTTGACTTTTATCAATAATCACAACAAGAATGGATTAAAGAACGAATTGAAAGCTTACAAAGGTCCTATAGGTGTTTAATGAACACTAGAAATCGGCCTTGTTGCTCAGATTGTCTCCAGGAAGCTTGCCTTGAGAGTTCTTGAGAGCTCTTGTGAGAAATGTGTTCTTGATCAATTGCAAATGTCCAAGAAAAGGGTTGTAATCTGATTTAAACCAGAATTTTCGAGGGTACTGTTGATGTAGGCATGCAAGGCTTCTAATTGGTGCAAAAGGAGGCAAGAACAACTGTAATCAACTCAAATTCGGACTCAATTTGACCCAATTTCGAATTTCTGTCGCTGGGCAACCCACGCGGCCCGCTTGGGCTTTCCCAGGCGGGTCGCCTGACCCTGGTTCAGCCAAAACAAGTTTTAAACTTGACAGCTTTGGCCCCTGAATTTGTACGCGATGTTTCGGCTACTTTTCTCGACCCGTAAACCCCCAAACTTGGTTTCTAAGAACCTTAGGACTTTTACCAACATGGTAATGCCCTCGGATAACTTTGCGCTCAACCGAAAAGCCATGAAATTCGACGTTGACGCTTTTAGTCCTTTAAGTACGGTTTTGGCCATAACTTTCTCATACGTTGACGAAACTTCATGAAATTTTAACCACATATTCTAGTGAGTATATTTTAGCTATACAAAGCTTCGGGTCTGCCAAAAGTTCACTCAGAGGTATAAATTAAACATGTTGTCACTTTTGGCCCCTATAGTTTGAAATACTTCACTTTTGTGCAATTTCCGCGTCGTATGATCCATGAACCATCCGTTTAAGGTTATAAACATTATGTAGGGTTATCATAGAGTCTATTTATCCATTGTTGACACTTTGGACCCTTACGTTCCATAGTTTTCACTGTTTGTCACTTTTAGTCCCTCTAAGGTATGTTTTCACATAACGGAACCTTATGACACGTGTCAAGACATTATTGGACGAAATTTTTCGAGGTGTTACAATGAGCACCTGGTTGAAATGTTCCAACAGAAGGCTCGTCATGAGAGGTTTGATGTGATGAGATCACTCATAACCACTCGTATGCAAGAGGGTACATCAGTTAGCGCTCATGTGCTAAAAATGAAGGCATATGTTGATCATTTGGCTCGTCTGGAATCCCCCTTGAGTGATGAGTTAGCTGGGGATATCATCCTCAACTCATTACCTAAGTCATATGATAAGTTCACTATGAACTACAATATGAATGGGATGGAGAAGACACTTGCAGAGCTGCATCAGATGCTCAAAACTGCTGAGGTAAATATACCCAGCAAGACTGCACCAGTGCTGATGATCAAGGAGGGTCATGTTAAGAAACCTAACACCAAGAAAAGGGGCAATCAGGGCAAAGGGAAGGGCAAAGGCAAATTAGTTGCAAACAAGAAGCCTCAAAAGGATGCGAAGTGTTTTCATTGTAATGAAATTGGGCACTGGAAGAGGAACTGTGCTAAGTATTTAGCTGAACTGAAGCAAGCCAAGGCTTCAGGAGGAGAGTCCTCAGGTATATATGTTATTGAAATCTTTTCTTTTTCTGGCAAAACATGGGTGTTTGACACAGGATGTGGTTTTCACATTTGTAATGCTTTGCAGGGACTAAGAAAGATTAAGAAGCTGAAACAAGGCGACTTAGAGGTCCATGTTGGCAATGGACAAAGAGTTGCTGTGAAGGCGATTGGAGAATATGTTCTTTTACTTCCTTCTGGTTTAGAACTTGTTTTGAACAATGTTTATTTTATTCCTAGTGTTACTAGAAATATTGTTTCGGTTTCTGCTTTGCATGGACAAGGTTTCAATTATCATTTTAATGGTGAATTTATTTATGCTTATTTTAATGATGTATTTTACTTTGATGCAAAACCAAACAATGGAATCTATGAGATAGAAATCCAAAACAATAACATATTATGCAACATCTCCCATAAACGTAACAAGTTAGACTTTAACGATACGTATATGTGGCATTGTAGACTTGGTCACATAAGCGAGAATCGCGTTAAACAGCTTAAAACCGCAGGAATATTAGATTCTAAGGGTTCGGAAACGTTTGGCAAATGCGAATCATGCTTAAGTGGAAAGTTAACAAAAGCACCCTTTTCAAATGTTGGAGAAAGAGCTAATGATCTGTTGGGACTTGTACATACAGATGTATGTGGTCCATTCAGAACAATGTCAAGACATGGAGAAAGATACTTTGTTACATTTACTGATGATTTCAGTAGATATGGTTATGTTTATCTTATGAAGCATAAACATGAGACATTTGAAAAGTTCAAGGAGTACCAAAACGAAGTAGAGAATCAGCTAAATAGAACTATTAAGATGCTTCGATCAGATCGAGGCGGTGAATATCTTAGTCAGGAGTTTATCGACCATCTAAAGGATTGTGGAATAGTTTCACAGCACACTCCACCTGGAACACCACAACATAATGGTGTGTCTGAACGGAGAAATCGAACTCTATTAGATATGGTTCGATCAATGATGTGTCGAACAACCCTCCCATGCTCCTTTTGGAGTTATGCTCTAGAAACTGCCGCAAAACTTGTGAATATAGCTCCAACGAAGAAGGTTGACAAAACGCCTTATGAGATATGGCATGGAAAGAAACCAAAAGTATCCTATCTCAAGGTCTGGGGATGTAACGCTTATGTCACTCTAGAATCTTCGGATAAACTAGATCCCAGAGGCGAAAAAGTGGTTTTCGTAGGATACGCTAAAAGGATCGGTTACCTTTTCTACCACCCCACTGAAAATAAGATTTTCACTAAACGCAGAGGCACTTTCTTGGAGGAAGAGCTTCTGGCACGAGGGATTGGAGAAAACCATGTGGATCTTGAAGAAATTCGAGAATCACAAGTGACTGAACCAGTTGTTCAGACAGAACCAGAAGTAACTGATCTAGTTGTTGAAGTTGAGCCTGAGAGGATGTAACACCCCAAAAACGGGTTTGGTAAATTAAAAACCCGGTTGATGTAAACAAATAAGTTTTAATCCCTAATTTAACCAAAATGAAACTAGAAGGACCAAAACCGTTAAGTGTCGATGAGCAGGAAGGAAGAAGAGGGCTCAAACCCTAGCTTCTTCAAAATCTTCAAATTAAAGAGGAAATCCAGCTTAATTCTATTGCATGTGCAAGGATTCTTGATCATCTAGACACGGTGAACATGTGGTAAGTTGAATTTCGTGAGTTGTTGATCTTACATGATGTGGGTTATTGATTAATCCACGAATTGGTATGAAATTAAGCATGATTATGTGTTAGAATCGCTATATAAAACGTGTATTATGTATGATTTCGGTTAATTTGATGATTTAAGAAGAAACCCACAACTTTGAAGGAAGGTAGCGACATGGGTGTTCTACCCATGTTCAATCCTTGTTTGATGTATTTGTTACTAGCTTAAAATGGGTTTGTGATGTTAGTTTAGGGTTAATTGTATGAATGGAATGTGATTTTGAACACTCTCTTGGTGATTGAGAATTTGGAAGTTAATGACTAAACTTAAACTAGTTGTAAATTATGCATAGTAGGTTGTACGCACACCAAGTGCTCGATAAAATGACTAGGTGAAGCTAGAAAGTGAAATTGTATGCAAGTTGTGAGTTACATGTATAGAAGGTGATTGTGGTAAAAGTAGTGGTTTACTAACTTGGAAAAATATGCTTTAGATGGTATTCATATATAAACTCGGGTTGAAAGTATATGTTGGTCAAATTTATGCATTAGGAGCTTGTACCTTGTGCTTGAATGGTGTAATGCTCACCTTGTATTAGATATGCTTGAATCAAGGTAATTAAGAGCGAAGGTGTATGATATGTGAAAGTATATGTAAGCAAATGAGTATGCGAGTATGATTATGTGATCATGTGGTTGTAAGTACTCTAGCATCATAAGTACGAAATGTACATAGTGTCGTATGGTAGGTGCTAAATTAATATGTGTTTTATGCGTTAACATGATGGATCGCATGAGTCTAGAAAGATGTGGTTTTGGATGTATGCTTTATGATTATTAGACTTGACCATGAAAGTCAAATGTGAGTTACGCTTTTGATATGATCTTTATATGTGAAATCATGTACACTAACAAGGATGTGATTGCGGTAACATGAAAGCATTAGGGATCATGTGGACATGGACTCAAGCACGAAAGACTAACGGGTCAAGAAGGGACAAGGAAGCCAATGCGAAAATGGACGCTCAAGGTAAGTGATTCCGTAATCACTTCTTAGTTATTTATGTAAAGTTATATGCAACTTAACTAGGTATGGTAATTGAGGTCGAATAGGAACAAATGGTATGATATTGATGAAGTATTAAACGGGTCTCAGTTTTGATCCGAGCAAGGTATGCGTGATTAGGAATCGTAACTAGGTAGTAGGATGGGTTGCTTATGCAAGGTAGTGCTTGTTGTTAATAATGGGGCAAAGTTGACAAAAACGCCCTTGGTGGGGATCTCGGGTAAACGACCTTAAAAGTCATTTGGAAATGAGCTATTCGATTAGAGTAATGTCTTTGTCCAGTATGAAAGCGAAGTATAGGGTTTTGTATGTTATAAACCTTTTGATGTATAAATGCCCATAACGGGTCGAATAATTCATAAATGAATAATAAGCCGATAGTGTAAGTTAAGAATTTCCTTAATCCGGATATGGGATTCTAGGTTCTTATGATAAATGGTGAATTTACAAGCATGTAGAAAGGAACGGGAGGTTAAACGGGTAAACGGGTTGAAAGTTATGCGAATTTTAGTATTATGCGGACAATGAAACAACACAGCAGGAAAATGAATAAACGAGGAGCCGTCGCCGACGCCCAGAAGGGCCGTCGCCGACGGCATGTGGGAATTGAAACTTGGCCGACGGCCTAACTAACTGGCTACGGGAAAGTTTGGGCGACGGATGATTTAAGAAGCCGTCGCCGACGGGTCCCCACCCCGTCGCCGACGGGCTGTCTAGCCCACTTCTCCGTTCTGCTTAATTTTGTATTTTTAAGCGATCCGTAACGCATCCCGATGATTCGTAAGTTTCTTATGAGCATATAGGGATGCACATATGTGGATAGGCAAGTTTGTGTGTTCATATGTATTTATATATGTATGAAGAAGTTATGTAAGTAGGTGTAGGTATATACATATGTTTATTCATAACTCCAAGAGCACACATGTGGTGGGATATGTAGTTATGCTTAACGATATGTATGAGTGTATGTACGTATGTCTAGTTGTAGGAAGGATATGTAAGTATGTAGTTGTGTATGTAGGTATGTATAAGGGTATGTACGAGTATATGTACGTTTGTAGATGAATAGGCATGTGGGCATGTAAGTACATATGTGTGCATGATTTAGACACATTGAGGATTAACGTTAATATTGGTATACCTTGAGAATGATAGGTAATGCAGGTACATTTATGAAGTCTCGCCAGGAAATGGATACGCAGATGGAATGCTTGAAATTTGATAAAGGACGAGAAGTGAAGCGTATGTGAATGATCATGTTTATACATTGTGTGCTAATGTTCTGAATGTATGTGGTGAATGCAGGTGGTACGTGTCACGGAGGATTAGCAAGGAATATAGATCAAGGATCGAGTCACTCGAGGGATTGTACGGGGCTGTCTGAGGATGTAATTTATTGCACATAAGCTATCAATTATTTTATTATTAAGTCAGTTTGTTGTATTTAATGTAAAAGAGTTATTCTAAAAAGTGAACTTTCAAGTAAGAAGCATGGTTTATAATGTAAGAAATTTTATGGTAAGGACTTCCGCTGCGACTTTCGTCAATTACGTGTTAGGGCGTTACAAGTTGGTATCAGAGCCCTGGTTTGAGAGAATCAAGTACAAGAGGATAGGTACTTGAACTCGAACCTATGTGCATTTATCACAAGAAACCCGTACAATCCGAGACTCGACCAAGATCTAAAGGTAGAAGCAAAGGTAAGTATGTGCTTAAGTATGTATTGGAAGATAACTAATTATATGTTATGTGTAAGGTAAGCATGGTTGCTTGAAAAGAATGAATTGTGGATGCGGTCTAGCACCGACGCCAAGGTATGTAAATTGACATATTGACCCAAGTACATAGGTTTAATATATGTAAATACATGTGATGGTAAAACCTAACAGTGAAAGGAAAATTTTAAGTGAAAAATAATGATAAAAATGGTAATAAAGTTTTGGAAATGTTACACGTGCCGAGACTTAATTCTTCGGACATAAGGTGACAATTACACGAAGACACGAAACTAGTGTGTGGATTGTGTACCTGGCCAGTACACAAGAAATGCATGACTTTCGTGAGCCCGTGATAATTGATACAGGTGTGTCCGTTAGAATTAAGTAGTAGGTGGACGTGAGGGTGAAGAGAAATGTAAGACTCTCAAAAATGAGAGTATGAAATGCTATGTTAGAATCCGCGAGACGGATTCGAAACATGAAATGCTATGTTAGAATCCGCGAGACGGATTCGAAACATGAAAGAAAGGTATGAATGCAATGCTTGAATCCGCAAGACGGATTCAAGGGATGAAAGGCGTGAATGCAATGCTTGAATCCGCGAGACGGATTCAAGGAATGAAGTATGCGAATGCGACGCTTGAATCCGCGAGACGGATTCAAGGAATGAAAGATAAGAATGATGCAAATCCCTTGTGGATTTGGTTATTATGGCGAATGCTATGATAAGTTATGCAAGTCGACCGGTTCAAATTGAACAAGTCGAGTAAGGATATGGTACCATCCGTTTGGAACGGGTGGTCGCGAATGCAATAATAAATGTAAGAAGTTCAATCCGTTATACGGATAGAACGAAAGATTTATGTTGAAAGCAATTAACCCGATGTGACCGGGTCGTAAGTGGTATGCTTGAATCTCATTATGCGAATATATGCCATTACCCATTTAATTGGGTAATCGAATGCGTAAAAGAAATAAAAGCATATAAGTGAATGGAATTAAAATGTTGGAATTATAAGCGAAACAAGTATTATGACTAACTTTTAAAACGGGAAGGGCAAGTGTTTGCAAGAAAACACTGAAACGGTGAAGCGATGGGATCGCAAGCATGTCTGAATCAAAAAGGGGTACAAACATGTACTCCGATACGCATGTATATACATGTACATAATAAGAAATAAGTGGCAGTTTGACCTTGAAAAGTCAAACTGCAGAAGCTAAGAAATAATTTAATTTCCAACCGTAGGACTGCTAGAAGAAAGGAAGTGTATAGAATAGTACACCCAATGAATTATAGAATTACGAAATAATGGTTATGTGTCTACCCGTCAAGAACGTGTCAAATAATAAGAATGACATATTGAGTTATGGCTATGTATTGACCCGTTATGAATAGGTATAGCACACTAATGCCTTACGAAGGAATTGAGAGAGTATTAAAATATAAATAAGGCGATGTGATAAACATCATATCTGAATGAAATCGAATGGGATGTGTAAACCCCTAATTTATAATGAGATTGGCAGGAATCACGATGCGATAAAACTACCTAGGACGGCGAAAGAATGCCCATGAATGAAAGCTTATGATACCGATGGACAAGATCAGGCCTATTAAGTTATGGATTCATGAAGGAGCAAGTCAACTCGGGTTGTTACACGTTGGTTTGATCCAAATTAGCGAGGTTAGTAAATGGTTTAACTTGAGAATGTTAAATAAAAAGTTACAAATTGAATAATACTTTTATGTGAATTGGTGGTAGTGACCCTGGATGCTCGTAACTGTGGAAATTTTGATGGAAATTATGAGAAGGGAAGTATCGTTAAGAAATGCTAATTCTGATGCTCGGCTTGTTGGCCATGTTCATTTGAACAAAATGAAAGATGGCATATGATGAATGAGCAGTATAAAGTAACTCGATTTATTTTGAATTAGCAAATATATGAATGCGATATGCTTAAATAGGGAGTTAGAAACCAGCCGCATACTTAGGTTTGTACAATCAATAATTGTATACAAATGGAATAAATTCGATGAAAGAAACGTAGTAATGCTACGTGTTAAGATGCTAGTATTATAGAGTAAAAGACACTAATAAGAGCTCTGGAGAAGAGTCTAACATAGGTATAATTATGAAAGTAATTTACTTAATATGAGGGCATATGAACGATGTGTACAAATACGTTCATGCATGAATAAAACCTTTGCCAAGGTCCCGGATGCGTTTAGGTTGTAGTAAGTATAATGAATGAATAATCTGAAAGGGGTAAGAGTATAATTGGTCTAGTTCGAATGAGAAAGGTTTCGGGGACGAAACCTCGTTTAAGGGGGGTAGACTTGTAACACCCCAAAAACGGGTTTGGTAAATTAAAAACCCGGTTGATGTAAACAAATAAGTTTTAATCCCTAATATAACCAAAATGAAACTAGAAGGACCAAAACCGTTAAGTGGGAAACATGATTTTATAAAAAGAAATTAAAACACCACACACACACATAGAGTGTGTGTGTGTGTGTGTCGATGAGCAGGAAAGAAGAAGAGGGCTCAAACCCTAGCTTCTTCAAAATATTCAAATTAAAGAGGAAATCCAGCTTAATTCTATTGCATGTGCAAGGATTCTTGATCATCTAGACACGGTGAACATGTGGTAAGTTGAATTTCGTGAGTTGTTGATCTTACATGATGTGGGTTATTGATTAATCCACGAATTGGTATGAAATTAAGCATGATTATGTGTTAGAATCGCTATATAAAACGTGTATTATGTATGATTTCGGTTAATTTGATGATTTAAGAAGAAACCCACAACTTTGAAGGAAGGTAGCGACATGGGTGTTCTACCCATGTTCAATCCTTGTTTGATGTATTTGTTACTAGCTTAAAATGGGTTTGTGATGTTAGTTTAGGGTTAATTGTATGAATGGAATGTGATTTTGAACACTCTCTTGGTGATTGAGAATTTGGAAGTTAATGACTAAACTTAAACTAGTTGTAAATTATGCATAGTAGGTTGTACGCACACCAAGTGCTCGATAAAATGACTAGGTGAAGCTAGAAAGTGAAATTGTATGCAAGTTGTGAGTTACATGTATAGAAGGTGATTGTGGTAAAAGTAGTGGTTTACTAACTTGGAAAAATATGCTTTAGATGGTATTCATATATAAACTCGGGTTGAAAGTATATGTTGGTCAAATTTATGCATTAGGAGCTTGTACCTTGTGCTTGAATGGTGTAATGCTCACCTTGTATTAGATATGCTTGAATCAAGGTAATTAAGAGCGAAGGTGTATGATATGTGAAAGTATATGTAAGCAAATGAGTATGCGAGTATGATTATGTGATCATGTGGTTGTAAGTACTCTAGCATCATAAGTACGAAATGTACATAGTGTCGTATGGTAGGTGCTAAATTAATATGTGTTTTATGCGTTAACATGATGGATCGCATGAGTCTAGAAAGATGTGGTTTTGGATGTATGCTTTATGATTATTAGACTTGACCATGAAAGTCAAATGTGAGTTACGCTTTTGATATGATCTTTATATGTGAAATCATGTACACTAACAAGGATGTGATTGCGGTAACATGAAAGCATTAGGGATCATGTGGACATGGACTCAAGCACGAAAGACTAACGGGTCAAGAAGGGACAAGGAAGCCAATGCGAAAATGGACGCTCAAGGTAAGTGATTCCGTAATCACTTCTTAGTTATTTATGTAAAGTTATATGCAACTTAACTAGGTATGGTAATTGAGGTCGAATAGGAACAAATGGTATGATATTGATGAAGTATTAAACGGGTCTCAGTTTTGATCCGAGCAAGGTATGCGTGATTAGGAATCGTAACTAGGTAGTAGGATGGGTTGCTTATGCAAGGTAGTGCTTGTTGTTAATAATGGGGCAAAGTTGACAAAAACGCCCTTGGTGGGGATCTCGGGTAAACGACCTTAAAAGTCATTTGGAAATGAGCTATTCGATTAGAGTAATGTCTTTGTCCAGTATGAAAGCGAAGTATAGGGTTTTGTATGTTATAAACCTTTTGATGTATAAATGCCCATAACGGGTCGAATAATTCATAAATGAATAATAAGCCGATAGTGTAAGTTAAGAATTTCCTTAATCCGGATATGGGATTTTAGGTTCTTATGATAAATGGTGAATTTACAAGCATGTAGAAAGGAACGGGAGGTTAAACGGGTAAACGGGTTGAAAGTTATGCGAATTTTAGTATTATGCGGACAATGAAACAACACAGCAGGAAAATGAATAAACGAGGAGCCGTCGCCGACGCCCAGAAGGGCCGTCGCCGACGGCATGTGGGAATTGAAACTTGGCCGACGGCCTAACTAACTGGCTACGGGAAAGTTAGGGAGACGGATGATTTAAGAAGCCGTCGCCGACGGGTCCCCACCCCGTCGCCGACGGGCTGTCTAGCCCACTTCTCCGTTCTGCTTAATTTTGTATTTTTAAGCGATCCGTAACACATCCCGATGATTCGTAAGTTTCTTATGAGCATATAGGGATGCACATATGTGGATAGGCAAGTTTGTGTGTTCATATGTATTTATATATGTATGAAGAAGTTATGTAAGTAGGTGTAGGTATATACATATGTTTATTCATAACTCCAAGAGCACACATGTGGTGGGATATGTAGTTATGCTTAACGATATGTATGAGTGTATGTACGTATGTCTAGTTGTAGGAAGGATATGTAAGTATGTAGTTGTGTATGTAGGTATGTATAAGGGTATGTACGAGTATATGTACGTTTGTAGATGAATAGGCATGTGGGCATGTAAGTACATATGTGTGCATGATTTAGACACATTGAGGATTAACGTTAATATTGGTGTACCTTGAGAATGATAGGTAATGCAGGTACATTTATGAAGTCTCGCCAGGAAATGGATACGCAGATGGAATGCTTGAAATTTGATAAAGGACGAGAAGTGAAGCGTATGTGAATGATCATGTTTATACATTGTGTGCTAATGTTCTGAATGTATGTGGTGAATGCAGGTGGTACGTGTCACGGAGGATTAGCAAGGAATATAGATCAAGGATCGAGTCACTCGAGGGATTGTACGGGGCTGTCTGAGGATGTAATTTATTGCACATAAGCTATCAATTATTTTATTATTAAGTCAGTTTGTTGTATTTAATGTAAAAGAGTTATTCTAAAAAGTGAACTTTCAAGTAAGAAGCATGGTTTATAATGTAAGAAATTTTATGGTAAGGACTTCCGCTGCGACTTTCGTCAATTACGTGTTAGGGCGTTACAGAGGACTCAAGAAACAACAGAAACACCAAGTGTTCGAAGAAGTATTAGGGATCGTCGTGCCCCTGAAAGGTATGACGATATCTTCGTGATTGATGAAGCTGAACCTGCTACTTACAAAGCTGCAATGTTGGATTCAGAATCCAAGAAATGGCAAGAAGCCATGAATGCAGAGATGCAATCCATGTATGATAACCAAGTCTGGGATTTGGTTGATCTTCCTACCGAAGGTCGGACTGTAGGAAACAAATGGATCTTCAAGAAGAAGACCGACATGGATGGAAAAGTGCAAACCTACAAAGCAAGGCTTGTAGCAAAAGGGTTCACTCAGACTCAAGGAATTGATTATGAGGAAACTTTTTCGCCAGTAGCCATGCTTAAGTCTATTAGAATTCTACTTGCCATTGCTGCATATTATGACTATGAGATATGGCAAATGGATGTCAAGACCGCGTTCCTTAATGGACACTTACTTGAAGATGTCTATATGGTTCAACCTGAAGGTTTTGTCGATCCAAATAATCCTAATAAGGTGTGCAAGCTAAATAAATCCATCTATGGATTGAAGCAAGCATCTCGCAGCTGGAATCTTCGTTTTGATCAGAAAATTAAAGAGTTTGGCTTCATTAAAAACGAAGATGAACCGTGTGTTTACAAGAAATCTAGTGGGAGCTATATCACTTTTCTAATTTTGTATGTAGATGACATACTAATCATTGGAAACAATATCCCTATGCTAAAGGAAGTTAAGGCTTGGTTGGGAAAATGTTTCGCAATGAAAGATCTTGGTGATGCCGCTTATATTCTAGGAATAAAGATTTATAGAGATAGGTCAAAGCGGTTATTAGGTTTAAGTCAAAGTACATATATTGATAAGGTCATACGACGCTTCTCAATGCAAGACTCAAAAAGGGGGCTCTTGCCCATGGCACATGGAACCATTCTTAATGGTGAGCAGTGTGCTAAGACCGAAGAGGAAAAGAAGAAAATGGAAAGAGTTCCATATGCTTCTGCTATCGGTTCCATCATGTACGCCATGTTATGTACCAGACCTGATGTCTCGTATGCTCTTAGCATGACGAGTAGATATCAACAGAATCCAGGAGAGAGCCACTGGGCTGCAGTGAAGAACATTCTTAAGTACTTAAGAAGGACTAAGGACATGTTCTTAATATATGGAGGACTGGATGAGGAGCTATCAGTTAAGTGTTATACTGATGTAAGTTTCCAGACTGATCGTGATGATTCAAGATCACAGATTGGATATGTTTTCATTCTGAATGGTGGGGCTGTTACTTGGAAGAGCTCGAAGCAAAGTGTGGTTGCTCAATCCACCTGTGAATCAGAATACAATGCTGCATCGGATGCTGCCTGGATGAAGAAGTTCATTACTGATCTCGATGTTATGCCTAGCATAAAGAAACCAATCGAGATGCTGTGTGACAATACTGGTGCCATTGCTCTTGCAAAAGAACCAAGGTCGCATCAAACCACAAGGCATATACTCAGAAAATTCCACTATATTAGAGAGATAATAGAGCGTGGAGACATCGTAATAAGCAAAGTTCATACAGATCTAAATCTGGCTGACCCCTTTACTAAGCCTCTACCTCAAGCTAAACATGAGGAGCATGCTGGAAAAATAGGGGCTTAGATGTGCTAGACAGTGGGCATGATCTGTAGTTAGTATTGGTGTTTTAATTTTGAACTACAACAGTTACATTGAAATAGTTATTTGATTTATTGGTTAAATGCAAGTTTAATTATTTTGTAACTGTGTTCGTTATTTGTATGTTTATATCCTTGAATAAGCGTATTCTAAAATATCCGTAGTCGATCAAATTACATGGGAATGAATTTGAATGTAAGACTATTGTGAATTGAGATGATTGTATTCGTGAGATGAATAACTCAAGAGTTTGAGAATCAAAATTCACAGATATCACTAGGGAATGATATTGGATGTGACTCGCTTCAAAACGATCTCCATGGATCTAAGTCATGAGATGTTTTGATATTGATATGTTCAATCTGTCCTTTTTCTTTAGGCACATATTAAACTACATTGATCAAGGACAATCTTTGATGTTATCTAACACTGTCCTGAAACATGGGTAGTAATCCGGGTAGCGTTGGGAGGAATCCAAGGTTAAGTGGGAGTTGTATGGTGCTGATGGAATTCTGTACTTCTATGGGATTAGAAGTTTAGACATTCTGGCGCCCTCGTTAAACTCAAACTGGAATAAACGCGTGGCCACGCTCGGACTAAGAGTAGTTCGTTAGACCACTTTGAATTAAAGACGAGAATAGAGAATGGTTGATCACTATATAAGAATGAATGATCAATGTCTTATGATCAACGAATGTTCTATACAGAAGGGACTTATTGATAGAATTATCAGGGCTATAGTATTTGGTTAAGTAAAGTGTTACTTGAACGCAAAGAACTAGTTGACGACCGTAAAGTGTCATGCCGTGTTAAGAGCAGTGCGATGCAGCTAGGCGTCCAACTCTGCACACGTTGACTCATTTAATTAAAATCGTCCAAGTGGGAGATTGTTGGATATATGTATGTCCGACCTTAATTAAAGTCAACGTAACTAACTTGGTACGATCCGAAGAGTTACACGTTGGTACACGAATCGTATATGTTCACGAGTAGGTAGATTATTATTTGTGAAATAATAATAGTGGAAACCCAAGAGACACCTTTTTCTAATAAAAGGATGTTTAATGTGGAAACCCAAGAGACACCTTTTAGAATAAAAGGATGTTTAAGGTGGAAACCCAAAGAGACTTTTTTGAATAACCACCTTCTTCTTGGCCGGTTCTACTAGAGGTATCTTGTGCTCGGTTGTGAACTTCCTACTAGCGAGGATTCGTTGTAACCCGCGTGTTACAATTCCGGTGTAGTCGTCAAAGGTTGATTACTAAAACCCTCTATGGTTGTTTATTCAGTTTATTTGTTTATACGCGTATAACCTTGATCCTGATTGGGAATATTTATTAATCGGATTAATAAATCAAATTTATATAATCGGCTTTTGGTAAATTATATAAACCGCTTCCACTATTTTTCTGATACCATGATTCCCAACAACAAGTTATATCCTGACTAATTTTTTTTTATGTTACTAGCGAAATTTTGTTATTTGCAACTACGAGTTACATGTTATGAATTTACATCGAGATATATAGATAGATAGATGATAAACGGGTAACAAGCTGTGTCGTTACCTCTTTTACGAACGTGAGATATTGATCTGTTACATGATCGGTCATATGTTTAAATGTTTGGTCACTGCCACGAAATTGTATGCTCACCACATGAATAGATTTATCAGTTTTGCCTTAAAGGTAGTTAAAATACTACATGATCTATTTAACAATATCTACATGTCCCTCGTACTTGATGTGACAAAATCAACAACATAATTGATGATAAGGATTACAATAACAATGGCAAGAATGAATGCATGTCGCGCACTTAGTTATGTTTTCAGTTCCTTTTTTTTATTGAAGAAATAAGTCCAAAAGACCTTGTGGAACGGCATTCATTTCCAATATTAAAAAACAAATGCGAGATTAACATATTAATTTAAACTACTACAAATTTAACTTGATGATGACGTAAGGTAATAGTTCACTCCTTCAATTGGTCAAAATGGGCGGCATGCTTAATAGTGCCTGCCAGCTGCCTGGCACTCCCCTATTGGCCCAATAAAATTACGATTTTATCCTGATTTAAAATTACGATTTTGCCATCAGTTCAAATTTATATTTTCGCCCCCGTTTGAAAATAAATTTACGCTTTTTGCTCCCAGCTAAATATTTCAATTTTACCCCCGGTTAAAAAAGTACGATTTTGCCCCATTTCAATTTACAGTTTTACCATTAGTTTTTTTCCCTTAAAAATTCGATTTTCCCATCAGTTCAAAATTATGTTTTTACCCTCATTTAAAAATAAATTTACGCTTTTGCTCCTGGCTAAAAATTCCAATTTTGCCCTCGGTTCAAAATTACGATTTTGCCCCGTATAAAATTATAGTTTTCCCATTAGTTTTTTTTCTCACACCCAGGTTACGATTTTACCCTCAACTTAACTTTACATTTTCCCATCGTTTTTGTTTGCTTTCCTGGTGACATTACAATTTTGCCCCCAGTGTAAAATTACAGTCGTTCCGGCAACTTCCTGGTACTCCCCCGTTGGTCCATTTAGTTTACAATTTATATCCGAATTAAATTTATGATTTGATCCTCAGTTAAAATTACGTTTTTCCCATCGTTTTAGTTTTTTTTTTTTACCAAAACTATAAAGGTTTTTTGTTTTAATTGGTTTACAACGGTCTTATCATCGTTTTTGTTTTTTTTCCCTAGCAAAATTATAATAGTCTCTTTTTAATTGGTTGAGAATTATTCGGCCATCGCCCCGCAATGCGGACGGGGCATCTAATCTACTAGTTATCTATATCTATTAATTCATAAGGAACAGTAATATTTTGTCTTTAGTTTCTTTTTATTTCTTTATTGTCTACTTTATGGTTTTTTAATGTTTTAACAAAACTTTCGTATTTTTATTATTAAGTTAAATGCCATTTTAGTCCTTGTGGTTTGAGTCATTTTGCCAGTTTAGTCCAAAGGTTTCATTTTTAACATCTGGATCCAAAAAGGTTTCATCGTTGCCATTTTGGTCCAACTGACTTAACCCCATCCATTCACCTCTGTTAAGTCAAGAGCATTTTAGTCATTTCCCACACTATTTTAATTAACCCTTTAATATTACCCTTCCTATTGATAAATAATTAATAAAGAAATACATAAATTATATATATGTAAGTTATAATACACACCAGCATCACATTCAGTGTTCACCCTCCATCTTCACTATAGCCTCACCACCACCACCACTAACACCATCACCACCACTGCCACCACCACCACCACAGCCTTACCACCACTAGTCAATAGTCGGAGCTGGAAAGCTGGTACCACCTCTGAAGACCTGCCTGCCGCCACCCATCTTTCAAACCACTGTCATATCACCCCCGTCGTCTCACGACACCACCACTGCAACATCACCGAATCCACCCGACACTCCATCATAGCCTCCCTTTGGAACAACTACCACCATATTCGCCGGCGACTGTTACTTCACCGGTGGAACAACACCACCACCAAAGAACCTCCACCACTACCGTCAACACCACCCAATCGATTTTTAACATATCTGATAAAATTTTAGCAGATCTGGAAGCCACTTATGCTGTGACAATGGTGATGGTGACCATGGTGGTTAATGGTGGAGGTGCACGGTAGAAAGAAGATGATGACGGTGAGTAGTGGTGTTGGTTCTGGTGGTCGTATTCTTACCAGTAGGTGGAAGAACACGGTGGTTTCGGGTGGCACATGGTAAGTGTATGATTATTCCATGTTTTCAGATACCCGATGTTTGTTTCATGTGATTCAGGCTTCTTTTCTGATCTCGGGTGCTTACCGGAAAACTATGATGTCGGCTGATACTTTGCGGCTAGGGTTTTTCTTGGTGACTCATAATAAACCGGAAACAGAGGGGTTTAGATATGGTGTTCTTTATGAGGTAGCAATGGTGTTTAGATGATGGTTGGCAGAATAGAGGGTGATGGTGGTGGTGTTTAGTTGGTGGTGGTGGTCTTGGTTGAGAGAAAGAGATAAAGATAGAGGGAGGAGAGAGAGACTGAAAGTATCTTTGAAAGAAACAAGGTATAAACTTTGATAAAAATAAACCTTTAATGAAAATAATAGACAAAATGACAAAATTGCCCTTGACTAACTGAAACCAATGGATGGGGTTAAGTCAGTTGGACCAAAATGGCAACGATGAAACCTTTTTAGATCCAAACCACTGGCAAAATGGCCCAAACCACAGGGACTAAAATGGCAATTAACTCTTTATTATTTGCCAAAGTAGTTACTAGGGTTTAGTTTTTTGTATTAGTTGTTGTTTTATGTTTTTGTCAGATTTGATCGTGTTAATGCACTTTGGGTGATAAGTGCATGCCTTCCAATTTGTAGGGTCTTTATTGTTCATATATTGAAACTTAGTCCTAGTTTTATCCTTGGACATTTTGTCAAAGTTTTAGGCTAGCCTTTTGTCTGACTTTTTGTTTAGGACAAAAGTCTGAGTTTTGTGCTTTATTCATGATTCTTCATTCATTTCTAGTGATTTGGTGATGGATTTTGAGTAGTGTGGTGATTTTTAGTGTTGATCTTCATCTGGGTTTTTACAGGGGTTTTGGTTCTTGTTCATACAGTGTTGAAGGTTGAAAAAGATTTCTAAGTTTGATCTTTGGAAGCTTTGTCCGTGGTTTAAATTCTGTGTTTGTGTTTCCGGGGTATTGTTGAACCAGTGTGAAGTCACATTGGGGAGATAGTCCGAAGATTGGTTACCGGATCTGAGTTTTGAGAAACTCTTACTTGTTCTGAGTTTCAAATTTCAACTCCTGTCCGATTTTTAGATCCTGTCCGAAATTTTAACTCCTATCCAAATTTTCATCCATCTCTTTGGGTCCGAATTTTCAGTACATTTCATAGTCCGAATTTTAGAAGATCCGAGTTTTAAGTTATATACATTTCATCTGTTTTCCTAGGTAGTTCGAGTTTTCTCCTAACTTTTATTAGGTCCGAACTTTAAATTTTCTTTGAGTCCGAGTTTTTCCAATTTTTACCTTAGTTTCCTTCAGAGTCCGAGTTTTTTCCTTTTCATTAGGTCTGAGTTTTAACTTCTTTGTTAAGTCCGAATTTAAGTTCTACTTAGTCCGAATTTTTATATTCCAACTGTCCGAATTTTAATTCTACTTTGGTCCGAGTATTTAAAATTCGGTGTCTGAGACCGAGTTTTAATTCTCTTAGTGTTATCTTAGTGTTGATCCGAGTTTAGTGTGTTTATTCAATCCTGCTTGTCCGATTTTTAAACTCTAAGTGTGTGTCCGAGGTTTGGGATTTATTTCAGGTTCTGATCCGGATGTTACATTCTGATTAAAGCCTCAGACATTTCACTCCGTGTTTTATCTCCGAGTTTGAACTTAGAAAACCTTTTCAGTGACAAAGTTCTTGCTTGGAAACCTACTGTTGTTTTCTGAAATGGCAAACAACAATCTGACTGCAATGGTGCAAAACCTCAAGCACAATGCTGAGGTAGGGAGTAACGACAAACCTCCTTTGTTGATAAACGAGCTTGATTTTCCTGAGTGGAAGGAGCGTTTCGAAACGTATGTACGAGCAAAAGACATCAAAATCTGGTTGTGTATCGTTAAAGGATGTGGAGCTACTCCAGTACGTACGTTGACGATTGATACGTATTTGGCTCTCATTGACGACCAGAAGAAATTTTATGATTGTGAAGAGAAAGCTATGTCAATGATAACGATGGCTATGACACAATCTATACTTCATACGTTCCGTAAGAGAAGTAGCTCAAAGGAGTTGTGGGATAGTATGATCGAGCGATATGAAGGAAATGCAATGTACAAGAAGCGACGTCTTGAACGTTTGAAGACTCAATTCGTTGTGTTCAAAGTTCTAAGAAATGAATCATTTGATGACACAGTGAACCGATTTTATCATCTGCTGAGCGAACTTGATAGAAGTCAAGAGGGTATCTACACTGAATTTGAGAAGGTTGAGAAGTTTCTAAATTGTCTTCCCAGAGAATAGAATATGTACACCGCTTTGATTAGAGAGGGTGTTCTCTATGAGTAGCTCTCATTGGAAGAAGCTGTCCAAAAACTAAGGGGTTATGCTTGGAATATGGAAGATCAAGCATCTGATTTCGAGAAGATCCAAGATCCTCAGTTATATAAGGCTTCGAAACCAATGGATAAGGGAAGTAATGGTGGAGTCGGTGTTGCTTTTTATTCGGAGAATGAAGGTTCTGCAAGTGAACACGCCTTTATAAGCAACAATGTCAGTTCAAGTGGAACAACCAATTCCAATCAAGGGATGTACTCTTCTAGTGGAGCTCAGAAATCTCAAGGAACAAGCTTGAACATTCCTAAGATAGATGCAAGTTGTTTGAAGTTGATTCAAGAAAACATGAGTCTGTTGGCGTCCTTCATGACTGCCTACGAGAACTTCTGTCTCGGAAAGCTCGTTGAACCGTCAAGTCTCGATGAGGACTTTGATCAGATAGATCAAGACGAAATGGAACAACTTGATCTACAACTCAATATGGCACTGTTAGTCCGTAGAGCGAAGAAGTTTCTATTGAGAACGGGTAGAAAGTTCATAGGAGGTCAGACAAGGACTCGAATGGGAGTCGACATGTCAAAAGTAAAATGTTACAACTGCGGTATCTACGGGCATTTCGCACGTGATTGTCGAAAGCCGAAAATGGAAAGATCTGATAGAGAAAACAACTATCGAGGAAATAATTCAAGACCTCACAACAATGCATCAACTGCTACCTCTAACTCAAGTGCTCGTTCAAGTGGGTCTGAAAATCTTACACCTTCGACAAACAATGCTATGGTGGCTCAACCTCTACAGAGTGTGACTGAGCCTTATGACTGGGGTTGTGCTTTGGAAGACATTTCAGGAGCTATAGTGTCACAAGCATTTATAGCTGAAATTGTAAACGAAGAAGTGTGTGAAGAGATTGTCGAAGAAACTAGCATTGAGGAACTTGCGGTTGTAGCTGAGGTTTTTGGGGAAGAGTTGGACTCGGGAATGTTGCTGAGAATGAAGATCCCTCGAATGAAGAGTCTATTGAAAAGTCTAACAAGACAGAAGATGGAGAAAAGGGAGAACGCTTTGAATTCAACATCTCCACAGCTGAAATGCAGCAATTTGCGGATGCAGAAGCTAAAAGGTTGGAAGAAAACTCCATAGAAAACGAGGCTTGTGCATTCATGGCTGGCATTGAGGTAAAATCATCTTCTGTAGATAAGCGATGTGCTAGATGTGTTGAGTTTGTCACCAAGATTAATAGATATGCACTTCATAACACAAACTTAATTGCAGATTTAGAAAAATCCAGAGAACTCATTGCTGTTTTGTCTAATTCGGATAAAGAACACCGAATTAAGATAAAAGCACTGAAAAATGATATCTCTGAATTTGAGAGACTTGTGGCTCAGGGAAATCTTAAAAACCAGGAATTAAGATCTGAACTTGAAATGAATCAAAATTGTGTTTTGGAAAAGAACAAAATCATTTTGGAAAAGGATAATCTGATTTTAGATTTGCAACGAAAGATTGAAAAGTTCGGGGATTCATCCGAAGTGATGAATTTCTGTATTAACAGCCAACGTCTCAAAGAATCTGAGGAAAAAATGTTCGGCATTGGTCATAGTAAGGTGCCTCCACCGGTAAACCATAATTATACATCGATGCCAAGCATTGATCCTGAACTGGCAAATTTTGTGCTAAAGACCCCTCTGACGGTTGAACCACAAAGTGAGTCAGAATCTGAGCCAGATGAAGTTTCTGACTCAGAACAGTCGAAGGTGAGTGAAGTTTCAAAGAAAAATGTGATAAATCTTGAAAACATTGAAAATTTGATAAGCAATAAGATTTTGGAAATTTTTAATCAAGTTCAAAATGTGAAGTCAAAACCAAAGTCACGTGGGAAATCTAAAAGGGGTTTGAAAAATATCCCTAAAACTGAGTTTGTTAAAGGGGAAGATTTTATCAAAGAAGAAGTGAAGATTGAAACAGGTTCCAACTCTCAGTTTGTGAACCAAATTTTGAAAAATTCCACCAACGCCTCATCATCTTCGACCAGTCATGAGGAACGTCCAAAGAATGCTGCAAAAATTCGCAAATGCTATAAGTGTCGTGGGAAAGGACACTTAACAGCAGACTGTCCAGATGACAGGGGTAAATCTCTTGTTGATCCTGATCAAAAGAAACCTTTTGTTGAAAAACCACAAAATAAAGCAGTTAATGTTGAAAAGAAAAATGGTAAAAATCAGAAGGTTGAGAAAAACAAAGTGATTAAACAAGAAGTAAAACCAGTTGTCAAACCACATGTTGAATCACAACAAAATCAGGATCATGAAGAGAAACCAGTTGTCATTAACCGTGGGGACAGATCGGAAAGTACATCTCAAAGACATGATACTCGTGAGAAAACCCCTCACAGACGACAAAATCATGTTACTTTCCAATCACTTGAGAATGACCAACGTTCTGGGGGTTCGAACAACAACTATGTTAGACCTCATGCACAGAACAGATTCGTGAATGATCTAAATGCGTCACCCCCCCCCCCCGATTTCCAAATCAAAGACCGCATTTGGATAATCATCCACGATCATTCTCAAGACACGATGATGCTCCTAGATTTGGTAGGAATTTTGAGCCACCCAGGAGTCAAAATTACAGTTACCAAAACTATGGAAGCCGAGGTTATGGAAACTCTGGTTATACCGACAGATCGTCAACTCCGTATAATCCACGATTTGCGGGGAGTCATTCCAACAATTTCCGAAATGGAAATGGAGGACACAAAGGCAATGGTGGTTATTTCAAAGAGTTTTCTTATGTTGATGAATCGGGACGACCCAAGACCATCATGGCTTGGGTCCCACACCCTAACTAAATTTTCTTGTTGGGGAGTGTAGGAGCAGCTGAAGAGGGCTATCTATATTTGGTATATCGATAGTGGCTGTTCCAAACACATGACAGGAAATAAAGAGTTATTGAACAATTTTAAACAAATTCGTGGTGGTTATGTGAACTTTGCCGGTGAAAAGGGTGGATACATCACCGGTGAAGGCTCAGTGTCAAATGGAAAAATCACGCTGCATAAAGTGAACTATGTTGAAGAATTGAAGCATAACTTGATGTCGGTTTCTCAAATCTGTGATAACAAGTACACGGTGTTGTTCACTGATAAAGCTTGCTTCGTTTTGCGTTCGGGATTTGTTGTTCCTGAAGATTGGATCGTTATGAGGGCTCCAAGGGTGAATAACACATATGTCATGGACATGCGCCCGTTGGTTAACTCGTCTGCTCCAGTGACATGTCTACTTTCGAAGGCGACTGAAGATAAATCGTATCTCTGGCATAGGAGAATTAGCCACGTGCATCTGCGAAAAATGAACCACTTAGTGAAGAACAAGTTAGTGTTGGGGGTTCTTTTACGTAGTTTCAATATGCACAACAAATGTAAATCATGTGAAAAAGGAAAAATCAAACGAAAGCCTCATAAATCGAAAACAGTTAACTCAATCCAAAAACCACTTGAATTGCTTCACATGGATCTTTTCGGCCCGATCCATGTTGCTAGCATTGGTGGGATGTCCTATTGCTTAGTTGTCACTGACGATTTCTCACGATACTCGTGGGTATTTTTCTTAAAAACAAAGGACCAAACTGCCAGTATTTTAAGAGACTTATTTAAACAACTTGAGAAAAATTATTCACTTCCTATTAAGAAAATCCGAAGTGACAACGGCACTGAGTTTAAAAATCATTATATGGATGAGTTATGTCGGGAAATGGGAATAGTTCATCAGTTCAGCGCTCCATATGTTCCTCAACAGAATGGAGTTGCAGAACGGAAGAATCGTACCCTAATTGAGGCGGCCCGCACTATGCTTTCTGAATCAAAATTGCCAATTTTCTTCTGGGCCGAGGCGGTAAACACTGCATGTTATGTGTTAAATCATGTGCTTACGGTCAAAAGGGAAGATAAAACGTGTTATGAATTGCTTGAAAACAGGAAACCGAACTTATCTGGTTTTCAACCTTTTGGGATTAAGTGTGTTATCAAACGCACCAAAGATACTCCTAAAATGGGGGAAGTTGGTGAAGTGGGGTTCTTTTTGGGATATGCCAATGGAACTCCAAACAAACGCGTTTATAACATCAAGAAGCGAACAGTGGAAATCGTGTTTGATATAACTCCTTTGAGTTTCGATCCTCCTCCGTCCGAATTCGGTCCCAAAAGTGGTTATGATTATGATAAATTATTTGATTCGTTTGATCTTCCTGATGTTTCAGAAGAAGATTCGGAGGTTGTATACACACATCTTGTGAACAAAGATGAAGTGGAAGCGAGCTGGAGAGCAAGTATTCCTACTAATGTGTCTTCGAATGTTCCAGTCGCTGATTCTTCGATCGTAAATGAAGTTGTTGCTGAGCAGATACCCAATGCAGCTGCTCAAACTACAAGTGGAGATCTATACGTTGACTTTTCAGCATATCCAAATGTTAATGCGTCTTCTGGTAATGATCAAGCTTCTAGTAGTAATGCAAATGCTGAGGGGGAGATTCAATCGAATTTGGGAAACAATCTTCAAGCTCCGGCAATTCCAGTTCCAAGAACAAATATTCATCATCCTGTTGATAATATTATTGGGAATCTAAATGCGGGAGTGCAAACGCGAAGGAGTATTTCAGAGATGCAATGTCTGTTCTCTGCTATCAAGAAAGAAGAAATCTACAATCTTAGCCTGCATGAATGTTTTATCTCTCAAATAGAGCCGAAGAACTATCAGATGGCTCTGAAGGATAATTCTTGGTGTGAGGCGATGCAAGAAGAGTTAGCTCAGTTCGACAAGTTAAAGGTGTGGAATTTGGTCGATCTTCCAAAGGGCCAACATGCAATCAACACGAAATGGGTTTTCAAGTGCAAGAAAGACGATAAGGGTGTCGTTGTCAGAAACAAAGCACGGTTGGTTGTTCAAGGCTTCAATCAAGATGAAGGGATTGATTATACCGAAGTTTATGCATCGGTGGCAAGACTGGAAGCTATTCGTTTGTTTCTAGCCTTTGCTGCACACATGCGTTTCAAAGTCTATCAGTTGGATGTGAAAAGCGCGTTCCTTTACGGGAAATTGCATGAAACTGTGTATGTATCCCAACCACCGGGTTTCGAAGCTCCAGGGTCAGACAACAAAGTCTATCTGTTGGACAAGGCTCTCTACGGTCTCCATCAGGCTCCTCGAGCATGGTACGATACTTTGTCAAAGCATCTATTGGAGCATGGGTTCTCGCGTGGTGCGATTGACTCCACACTGTTCATTTTGAAGAAAGGGGGAGATTTTCTGATCGTGCAAATTTACGTTGATGACATAATTTTTGGTTCTTCAAATGAAGAATTGTGTCGTGAGTTTGAGGCAGTGATGAAGTCAAAATTTGAAATGAGCGCGATGGGCGAGTTATCCTTCTTTTTAGGTCTTCAAGTGAGTCAAGGAAAAACCGGGACGTACGTGCATCAGACAAAGTATGTCCACGAGATTCTCAAAAGATTTGGATTGGAAGATAGCTTACCTTATGACACGCCTCTCCCGACAAATCACAAGCTTTCACCCGATAAGGAGAAAGATCCTGAAGTGGACCCGACTCTATATCGAGCAATGATAGGTTCACTAATGTATCTTACTGCTTCACGACCAGATATTATGTTTTCTGTTTGTTTGTGTGCTAGGTTCCAATCAACTCCGAAGGAGTCTCACTTGAAAGCGGTCAAGCGTATCTTCAGATATCTGAAAGGGATGCCTAAGCTTGGATTGTGGTATCCAGTTGAAGGTGGTCTGGACTTGATGGCATATGCTGACGCAGACTTCGGAGGGTGCCCGATGAACAGAAAGTCAACCTCTGGCGGCACACAACTTCTTGGGAATCGTCTTGTCTCTGGACTTGAGTACATTGCTGCATCAAGCTGTTGTGCTCAGGTTTTGTGGATTCAGCAGCAAATGAGGGACTACGGTTTGAATTTTATTCGAACTCCTATTCTTGTCGATAACAACTCTGCTATTTCCATAACGAACAATCTAGTTAATCACTCACGCACTAAGCACATAGATGTTAGGCATCATTTTATTCGCGACTGTGCTGAGAAGGGTTTAATAGAAGTGGTTAGGGTAGACACCTTGGATAATCTTGCCGACCTGTTTACAAAGACATTCGATCGGGCTAGATTTGAAAATCTGGTCCGAATGATTGGCGTGATCAACCCAGAGTAAAATGCTTTTCTAAACTCGCATAGAAACTTTATTTTATCTTTTCTGTACAGTTCTTACCGCTTTCGAAAAATTGAAAAACTCCAAAAACATTTTACTTAGTTGTAGGATAAATTTCAAAAAAAAAATACAAAAACATATGAAAAATTTAAAATGAAGTCGTGTTGAGGTATAAGGGAAATGATAGTACATCGGTTAGTCGTATCTCGTGCAGGACTATGGTTATATATAAAATTAACCGTTAACTGTGACAGCTTCATTATACGTTGCTTCGGTAGGTTTTACGCGTCAATAAGAACCTGTTTTTGGTATATAAACATAATAAACTGCGTAACTTGTGTGGCACATCTCTCGGATATATGGTCTTGGTACCGTAATTTCGTTTGATAGATTGCCGAGGTTCTGAGATACGTGGTTTTTATGCTGTTTATCATCTGGGTATCATGGTTGTTTCTTTTACCGAAAATAACGGGGACGCAAGTCTAGATCTTCCATGATACCATACATACGTGTAAATATCATTAATACATGATGCATTCGACCCCAATAAGTGATAAACAATCACATGTCCCACAAAATTATGCGGGAGTCAAGTTCGTCTCTTTGTCTGTACGATGGTACTAACCTGTTCACGGACTTGCTCCTGTGCCCTTATGCATCTGAAATTCAAGTTCCTCATCAATAAGTGATCCTATCACAAAGGGCTTGTTTTCATTTCCAAATAAGTGAGTATCTCACATCAGTTTATACGTCAAAAACAGATGATAAATGGTATACTCACCAGTAAGATGATCTCTCGTGCATACCTTGATACGGGAGTATATTCTGAGGTGGGTAAACATAGTTATTGTCAGCTATTAATACACTTAATTCCATATCTCGAAAACAGTGTTCGAAAGCGTGCTAAAACTTAAGTGGACCACAATACCGTTGAACGTCTTGAACTGTCAATATCATTCTAAAAGATTAAACTTAAATGCTATGGTTTTTGTGTCGGATACTGACAGTAAAAACCGATATGATTCCTTTGCGCCGATTTCACAAAAAGATAATTAGTGTAAATACGTTCTTAAGTTTAACCTTTTTAATTTAGTTTAAATTGAAAAACCACAAAAAGATTTTGCTCTCTTGTTTCTATGTGCGAGTTATCTTTCTTAAGAATACTCTAGGGTTGTGAAAATTATTTAATAAGATATTAAATATCAAGTTCGGTAAGTTAAAATAAGTTTTCTCATGGAAAATCGGTCGTGTAAGATACATCTAAGTGTGTGTGAGAAACTTCGTCAGGTTAAGGGATTCGATAAAATTTGTTCCAAGCAGTGATATTTTTCCATCTCGAGATGTTCATGTTTCTGAAGTGAAAGATTTGTTCTTTGAAAGCTTCACAAACTTTTATTTTGTGTCAAGTTGTTAAGTTGGAACAAGTTTAAGGGTTCAGTCTGAGATTAAACGAATCTGAAGTCCGATGTTTTCGTTTTATTATTTTAATTATCCGGTCCGAGTTTTAACTTGAAGCCTGATTTATTTATATATATATATACTAGTCCGACCTTTTATCAAACCCCCATGTCCGATTTTTAATTCCCAACCGAGGTTCAGTAAACTTTAATACCCCAACCGATTTTCTTTAGCAACACAGTTTACCCCTCTTGTCCGATTTTTACAATATCCTCAAACATTCTCTCATTCAAAACACTCACAATAACCTCAGAAGATCATCGCCCCTAACTTCTCACCTTCATTCTTCTTCCTTCCTTCTTGGAAATTTCTTTTTCTTGCTCATAGAACCCTAAGTCTTCTTCAAGGTATGTATCACTACACTCTTTACATCTCCATTGTCTCAAAACATGGTAAGAATCTTGAATTTAGGGCTTGAATATTCATCTTGTTTGAACTTAGTGTTCTTATTTCTTAGTGATTCTTGCTTGATTGGTTCTTTCTTACTGATTGATGATAGTTTTTGATACTTGTGAACATCTTGAAGTTAGGGCTTTGTGAAAATTTTTGGGGGTTTTATGTTTGGGTTCAAGAACTTGGTGTTCTTGAGGTTGGGGGTTTTGAATATTGAAGAATAATGAATGATTGAGTTAATTTTGAGCCTCGATTAGTAGAAATTTTGTGTAAATGTGTTTGAGTATGCTTGATTAGGTAACAATTTGTTTGTTTGAAAGAAGTTTAGTGAAGTTCTTGGTTGGTGTTTAGGCGCGAAACTTGATTGTTCTTATGGAGAAGATAACTAGTTATTTTTGAAAATTTCACCTTTTTGATCCATCATGAAAGGAGTGCTCTTGTTTGTTGTGTTAAAATCTTTGAGATTCAATTTTTTTCTCTTCCGTAAGTTCGGAGGGATCAAAGCCTTGATTCCATGATAAGATTTTAACTCGTGTTCCGAGTTTCTTTGTTCCGAGGTTTAACTTTCTCAAGGTCCGAGTTTTTTTTTTAAACTGTTTCGATTCTCAAAATCTTCCGAGCATTACAAACAGTTCAGCTTTTCGGGTTTTTGTTAAAAGTTTATGTCTGAGTTTCAATGTTTGAGGTTCCGAGGTTTATTAAAAAAAAACTTCCGAGTTTTCAAGTCTGAGTGTGTTAATTGTGACGAGTGGTTGCAGTGTGTGATGTTTCCGAGTTTTAAACAGGCTCACGTTTCCGAGTTTCAAACTGTGTTCCGAGGATTTAAGCAGTTCAACTGGTCCGAGTTTTTCATGTTGATTCAACTGGTTCAGTTGTACCGAGTTTGAAAGTTCAAAGTTTTTTAATTGCTAAAAAGCACTGTCCGAGTTTTTAAGTTGTTATTTGTCCCGAGGTTTCTTTTAATCAACAAAATGATTCAGGGTCCGACTTTTAGTATCTGTTCCGAGTTTTAATCAACAAAATGATTCAGGGCCCGACTTTTAACCAGTTGGGTCTCATTCGGGGTTTTTAAACTAGTTGAACCTGTTCCGAGGTTTTAACAGTTCTGATGTTCAGCACTGTCCGAGTTTTCAACTGTCTGGGCTTTTATCACAGTCTAAGTTTGAGGTCAGATCTTTAAATGTGTTTTCACTAAACTGTTTCCAGGTTTGACTGTTCAAGGTTTATTTTTATATATGTTAACTGTGTGTTCATACTTTTGAAGTTCAAAATTACAGTGTGTGACAGTAATTTTGCCAAAAATTGAATATTGAAGTTTACTGTGTGTAAACCGTATGCTGACTGTTCTGCAATTATATCTAATGCATGTGTTTTGTTTTTGGTTTGTTTTCCAACAAAGATGGCAGAACAACCTCGTCCTGTTCGCGAGTTTCATCGTAATCACAATCAAATTGCGTTGCTAAACGAAAACGTTCGTGGTGGAGCCGAATATTCTGATATCATACGTTTTCTTCGAAATTCAAGAATTGGTTTCGCGATTTCAGAAAATATTCACCAAGTGCAAGCGTATATTGAGGATTTTTGGCGTACGGCTCAGATTGTTGATGATTCTATCGAAGCTACTACTTTTGGAAGCCCTATTGTTATCACGGAGGCAGTTATTCGTGCGGCTTTGCATTTTGGTGACTTAGATCATGGAAACACGTGCTATGTGCGGCAAATCCGTGAACGTGGGGTTAGAACTTTCGGCTACGTTGGTTCTTTTACCAGGAAGGAGATCTACAAGGGATTGATTATTGGGCAGTGGAGATACTTCTTTCATGTGTTAATGCAGTGTCTGTCTGCACGAAAATCGGGAACTGATACGATGGGTCATGATCTTCTTTCTGCAATGATTGGATTAACTTTCAATCAGCCGTACAATTTCTCACTGATGATTCTCCAAGCTTACAAACATCAGATTGGTCGGAAGGCAAATGATAAGCGATTGATGATTATGTATCCTCGCTTTCTTTCACTTATTATTCGACACTTATTGCCGAATCTTTCGTTCGACGGAACTCTACCTGCCTACGCTCAAGCACCCATGCCTATTCGTATTTTCACTGATTGTGCGAGGGTTAACGAGTCCAAAAGGACTGATGCTCGTCCTGTTAAGACTCCCTTGCGTGGTTCTATTCTTCAAGGAAACTACAATCCAGAAAATGATCCAAATTGGTTAAACATTAGAAGTGGTGTTGATCAAATCTTTGTTGGAGGAATGGAAGCAGTTGTTGATGATGTTCACGTGCCCGTGGTTGTTCAACCTCAGGTTGATCTTCAACAACCACCGGTTAATCCTCCGGGACCTGAACCTATTGAAGAACCAGTGATTGCTGTACCAGTTGTTGTTGCTTCCATTCAAGAAACTGTGTCTGTTCAAGCTCCAGTTTCTACGTCTTCGGCAACATGAGTTGTTGTAGGTGATTTTAGAGCTTGATGCAGCTCTAGATGCGGGTCCGTCCTCCCGTATAGTTGACAAAGGGAAGCGTCCTATGGAAGAAGTTTTTGTGGATGACATGCTCACTGAAAAGGAATACCTCTTGTTAGTTATGAAAGATCTTCAAAATCGTATTACATCCTCTGAAAGAGAAAAGCTTGAGTTATTTCGAGCAAAGGTTGCTTCTTTCGGTCCCTCTTCCGACTGGAGTATACGCTTAGCTACTTGGAATGACAGAGCGAACGATTTGGATTCAATCGTTTTTAGCTCGTCCTCTTCTGATGATGATGATGAGGACCGTCGTCGTCCTGATACTGATACTGTCTGTGTGCCAGTTCCTCTCAAGATGTATAAAAGACGACGTGTTACAGTTTCGGATCTTCAGTCTTCGAGTCCGATAGTTGCTTCGATCACGGTTACGTCAAGCTCTGCACCATCAGACTCCAGTGGTCTTCTAAATTTGGAGTTATCTGTAGCTCTCCCATCACTGTCTTCTTCACTTCCATTCACTTCCTTTGTGGAAGCTACCAGTATGGTTACTTCTATTCAACCAGTGACGCCGATGATGTCTTCTCCGATTCCTGCAGTGCCACTATTTGGGTCGTTATCTTCTCAAATGGGTACGGGTAATGTGTTTGCTGTATCAGGAAGTTCTTCTTTGCCACCGCGACCTAGTGCTTTCACCGATTTGCAAGCGCCAGAGACACGGCAAGCACGTCCGAAGGTTGCTTTCGGTCCGAGTCCGCCAGTGCGATCGAAGAAAGGATCTCTGCGTCCTCCAGTTCTACCATCTTCAGGTCCTAGGCCATCCAGTGCACAACCGTCTGGTTCAAGACCTCCTGCTCCTAGATCTTCTACAGTTTCTGCTTCGAGACCATCAAGTTTAGGTCAAGAGCAGAATTTTTAGGAGTTTGTTCGTGGCAAATTTCAGGATGCAGCCAACGTCATGGTACAACATAAGAATCAGATCTCTAGGCAGCAGAAAGAAATTGCTTTCTTGAAGAAAAGGGATGCAGTTCGAGATCAGCAGATGGCACAGCTTTTTCGTCTAACCAAAGATTATAGTGTCCAGTTGGGTAAGTTCATAAGATGCCTCGAATTCTGCCCAACAACAGACTTTGGTTAGTACCACAGATCGGCTTCTCGGGATTGTGACAGATCTCGTGTCACTCCTTGCTGCTCAGGGGGAGACTTTGGATTTTCAGGTTCAGGCTAAATGTAAGATGGATGAACTAAAGAAAATCAGAGACGATCTTGACAAGGACAAGGATCCCAACGCAGCGAAGCAGGGGGAGCAATCAAGGAGCGCACGTGCTCCTGAAGCTGCAACCTCGGCTCATGTTGAGGGGGAGTCCTCGGGTGCAGCTGCAGGGGGAGATAAAGGTCCTGTAGATGCTGATACAGGTGCCCTATCTGATTCTGAATTGGATCCTGCTGCTGATTTGGTTTTAGGAGCTTGTGAAGTGGTTGAGGAAATGGTTGAAAATTGGCGAACTGATGATGAACTAGCTGGTAAGTTCGATTTCAATTAGACTGCGAAAGGGAAAAGGATTGAGTACGAGTCCTTACCGGTTGACAGTGATGTTATCAGAGGCTTTGTGTTTGGTAGTGAAATGCCCGAAGAAATCTTTAATCCTATTCGAATTCCCGAGGAAGTTAGCTTGGCAGCTCACAAATAGTTTAAAGATCTTCCAGATGAAACTCAAAGGAAGAGGTATTTATCCACAAAAGGTGAGTATTCGGGTCAGATTCGAAGTTGGGATTTTGATGAGCAACACAGCCTGGTAATGATCAAAAGGACCGATGGGGTACAGTATTTCAGGCCAAGGGCCAAGCTCCTTCAGACTCTTCCAGCTCGTGATCTCCATCACATTGCTCAGCTGGATCTCAACAACCATAGGAATGTTGCTAGTATCAGAGGATTAATTCCTCATCTCGTTGCTGAGAGTCGAGAAAGTAAATGGAAGATGTTCAAGCCAGCAGTTGGTCGAGGAGTTAAGTACTTAAACAAGTTTACTGGTAAAGAAGAATGGAAGATGGTCTATCCTCCAGCGAGATGCCTCCGTAAAATTCCTATGCGCAAGTTTGATCTGGATAAATTTGACAACATAGGTTATTGGTAACTCAATGGCAAGACTGGGGAAGCGGTGATTACCGAGAAGATAGTGACGGTTGACATTGAAAAATTCTAGATCCGATTTGGCTTGTCAACCTAAGGGAAGCGCATCTGAAGAAGCTTCGACGCCTGCCTCTAAAATACCTTGAAGAAGATCGTGTGCTAGCTGATCAGTTCATCAAGGTAGTTCAATTCTGTGTGAAGAACAAGGTCTGGGCAGGAAGCGAGTACTCGAAGAAAGGATGAAGATCTCAAGACCGATGAAGACCATGCACTGATCAAGGGGGAGTTTGTTAATGCACTTTGGGTGATAAGTGCATGCCTTCCAATTTGTAGGGTCTTTATTGTTCATATATTGAAACTTAGTCCTAGTTTTATCCTTGGACATTTTGTCCAAGTTTTAGGCTAGCCTTTTGTCTGGGTTTTTGTTTAGGACAAAAGTCTGAGTTTTGTGTAGTTTGTTTGTCCGGGCTTTCTAGTTTGTTTTGAAAGTCCGGGGTTTACCTGGTATATATACCTTTATGTGGAATAGACAAGGCGGCGATTCCGTGTGAAATTTTGTGCACCTAACCCTAATAATTGTGTGTGTGTTTTGTCTGGCGGCTACTGTGTGTGTGACGTCATTTATCTTCTTCATTCATTTTCTTTGTAAACCAAAAGCTCGTGGTGCTACATCAAAACAAGTTCATGTTTACTATCTTTGAGATTAACTTAGTGTTAATCTTACCGGTGGTGAAGTGTTTATAACATGAAGCAAGTTAGAGCTAGTGTGTGATTGAGTTTTGTCAAGTTTGTTCGAGGTTTAATCAAGTGTTGACGTGATGAAGAAAATTGTTCATTGGCAACTAGTTGAAGGTCATGCCTTTATCGTATGCCGGTTAGAGTAGAGAAGATTAGTCTTCTTGGTACCTCTTCCAAGTTGGTGACTGATCGGATTTTCGAAATATGGGGTTCTTACATTGAGGGGGAGATCAGAGACGAAAGTCATCGGGTAATTGGTGGATTTGTGAAGATACGAGATTGGATCTTGAAGATTCGAGATGAAATGATTTTAGACACTCAGTTGTACACTTTGATCAAGATGGTGGATGTACATTTTCGGAGTTTGGTTTGTTATTAATTTATCGAACCAAACTTCATGTCTTTGCCGAATTTGAAGTGTTTGATGTTAGGCATTGGAAATCCGACGTTTCGTTCTTCTACTGGTTAAGTTTGAAGATTAATGTATCGAGTGATGCTCTTACATATGGTTGTAGGTCGGTTCGCGTTAACTTGATTTGGGAGTAGTTTGAGGGGGAGGATCTACAACGTCTGGTGTTGGATGCTTCGGGTTTCTCAAAGCGGCAATTTAAGTGATCGTCAGCAAGTCTTTGATTAGAAGGGTTGAAGATCACAGTGCTCTGCCAGAAAGATCAAGTCTCAGCTAAAGTTGAAAGCTGACATGATATCTTCAGTTAAAGGGGAGTCTGTAAGTACAATATCCGGTGATTGAAGATTATCAATACCACACAGAACTGATGCAACAGTTAAGGGGGAGACTGTAAGTGCAGTTCCTGCTGGGTAACTGTGGCTTATCAGTTCTGTGTCAACCAAAGCAGAAGTCCAAGTTAAAGTCAACGATAATGAAGATTATCAGAATTGCTGAAGGCATTCCGGACGACTTTCGAGTGTTTCGGATTATTGTATTGTTTTGTATCCCGGACAATGTGTTTTGTCCGGGTTTAGTCCCTAGCCTATATATATGTGTGTATTGTGTAGATTAGGGAACTCTAGAAAGCTTTGTGCACCTCTCACAAGATCCCATCCATTCTCCATCAGTGTGTGAATTCTAAAGAGAGAGAGGGATACTATGTGTTAGTGAGAGAAAGCTAGGTTTAGATCTTTGTGATCTAAACCAGCTTGTAGATGATGTATACTCCTTTGGTTTGTGTAATCTGTGATGACTGATTCATCAATAAAGAGTTCATCTTCTACATATTTCTATCTTGTTCATATTTTGTTCTTCATGTCTTGAATCAAGTGCAATGTTGGATGTTCGTCATCGATCCGGTGCTTTAACAGATCGGCATATGGTTGCTACTTAGCACGATGTTTGGTAGTCACATTTGTTCCCTATCTTTTTTTCTTTTTGTTTGGTTGCTACTTGGTATGGTATTTGGTGGCCACATTTAGTCCCTCAGTTTTTTACCCTCTTGACTTTCTAATATGTGTCGGTATAAATTCACCTTCGTTTACATTTTACGTCACCAGAGTCACTTGGTGTTAGAAATTCGTGTTTTTATTTGTACATTTTTCCCGCTTTTGGTTGCCCTTCAGTTGCTATGTCGAATGATTTTACGCCCCTGCCCTGCTACGCTTGTAACACGGTTTTACGCCCCTGCACCGCAACGCGGTGGGCATAAACCTTGTTAATATATATTGTCAAATGCAAATGCTATACTATTTAATCAATGACAGTAAGACTCTATATTTTATTGATAGCAAGGATTTTTCATTAAATTGGAGATAATGAGTATACAGATCACACCAACTTGCAACATCACTTGTAATCAGCGTATAAGTCACGGGTCTTGATGTATTCACAAAAATTTATCGTGAAAAAGATCAATGTCATCAAAAGTAAAAGTAAACGGTCAATAAGATTTAGAAGACAAGTTGATCATTAATTTTTAGGTACCACCCCACCAACCCATTACTTCCTGAACATCTAATGGACGGCACCATGCTTTAAATGATCTTCTATGTTGTACTTCTGTTGTATGGAAATTGACCACAAGTTAACCATGAACCACAGCCTTCATAGGTAACACTAACCGCGATTACATTATTTAAACTATATATATGATTATCTCTAGAATATAAAATAAAAACAAATCTGTAACATACAATATTGTTCTTGTTCTTTTTTTTTTTTTTTTTACTTTAAAACAAGGAAAGTTTTGGGTGAATAGTGTCTAAATAGACCATAAGCCGAAAGGAACGATACGACAGCCATCAGGAGGAATGCAACGTAGCTGCAAAGTAAGGCACCACCGATCTGAGTGCAAAATCGGTTGAACTTGCTGCATAATTTCATCCAAAACAAATGATGTTCACCGTTGAGTGCGTATACAGAGGCCAGGAGAGATGCTGAGTTTGCTGCGAAAATCATGTAGACGACCGCCTGTGTTTTACACCATATACATTACCAGTGTCATGTTAATGGACCAATTCACGGTTAGAAATTAGGTGGATCTATCCCATTAGTCATGAATGTCAATTTTATTTTATGCCATGCATTAACCTCATAGATGTCAATTACATTTCCATTTCAGGTAGATAGATAACTAGGTATCTGTTTTTGTTTCGTCATTTTAAGCATCAAGAAAATTATTTGTAATTAAATGTAGGTATGGACTTGGTTGCAGTAGACCGAAGAAAATTATTTGTAATTAAATGTAGGTATGGACTTGGTTGCAGTAGACCGATTTTAATTACACAATTACATTTTTGTTCCAAATTCATGATTGTAAATAAACAAAGTTATCCAACAAAAAATTCATTCATTATATAAAGCAAAAACATTTTGCAATATATACTAATAACAAAAGGTGGGACCTTAAAATTTTTAAACAAAGTTATGTGGGACCTTATAATTTTTAAACAAAGTTATAAATGGACAATCATATGATATATTGTTTATGGGAATAAAATTTCTTAGAATATTTATGTTTCATTGAGGTGACAAAGTTAAAACATTTAAAGAGGTCCTTGGTGGTAGATTTATAAGTTTATATTTTATGTGTTAGTTTGGCAGAAATAAATAGAAGTACTACGCACCTGGTCTAACAAGAAAGAGAACCAAGCAAGATGCTTGTATGAACCCCTCATATCTTGTTTCTGAGGTGAGGAAATCAGCATACATCTAATCACAAGTTGAATCACATTATATCCTGCAGCTGCTATGTCTATGAACACCAACACACTGTTTCACCCCAAAACATGTTCTTCATTAATAACTATAATATATCTATGTGCACGGGCACGCGTGTGCGCAGGGGCGATGCTTTGAAGGGGCTGGGAGGGTCGCCCGACCCCCCGAACTTTTCAGCCAGTAATGTTATATATGTAGTTTTCGTATAGAAATTTTTGGGTATATATGTTTTCGACCCCCCGGTTCTATAGAAATTTTTGGGTATATACGTTTTCGACCCCCTGTAAAAAAATTCAAACTTCGCCCTTGCGTGTGCGTGTGTGGACGGGAGAGGGAGAGTTTATGGCAAATTAATATGCCGTCAACTCGCCAATCCGCCAAATATTAGGCCATGGGTCTGGGAAGAGGTTTTCTAAACCAAAACTCAGTTGAGAATTAAAACTTTTTGTTGTCCTTGTCCAATATATCTATCGACATATTGACACTCAAGTATGAGATTCAAACATAACATACATTTTGGATTATTTATTGTATGAGTGAATCCAAATCACTTGATTTTGATCCATTTTGAAAGACAGAGAGAGAGTTGAGAAGGTTCTTACAAAAGAGCGTTCATGTCTCTGAAACTAGCAGTTCTAGAGTATGAAGGGAAAATAAGGCTGGTTTGGGAATCAAATCTAACCAAACAAGCAGTGGTGAGTAAGAGCAAGATCACACAAACCCTTAGAAATGCCTCCATCCTCATAGCATCCATCTCTCTCTCTCTCTCTCTCTCCCTCTTTCAATTCAATAATAGGGTTTGATGGTACTTGGAGACCAATGATAAGAATAAGCTCTCTATTTATATATATCAATGTACTTTCCTTTGTTTATAAATTTATTTTCGTTTTCAAGATTAATTACTAGAAGTAAAACAAACAAGCTTCAATACAAATAACATCCTTTTCTCATTAAAAGATGATTGATAAAGTTTTCACGTCTCGTAAATTAAATTGTTAAACTACCATGCATTTAATAAAATAGAAACTATAAACGTGTAGGCTAGAGACAACTTGCATCTTGTGAAGTAATGAGTGTTTCGAATTTGGATAGGAAGCAAATAAACCAATGTATTAACAACGGTGATGTTTGTTTATCTAAAAAAGATCTGCACAGGTTCTTCTGCTTGCGCCGCGTATACCACATGCAGACATTGTCATCTGCAGACTGTTTGTTTTTCCGAAAACGTTTCATTAAAAAATGTCTGCGCGAGTTCTTTTTGGTGCAGACTTGACCTAGCCACTTTTAAGATATGAAAAGAAAAGTCCTAGAAATTTTAGCATGAAAACAATACTTTTTCATAAAAGGCATTATCTTTAATAAATTTGTAAAGTTTGCTAAGATTTATACCCTTTTCTTGAGGTGGATTTTTTTTTTTTTGAAACCGTTCCTTAGAAACCGCCTAAAAATAGTTAAAAAAAAACATAAAAAAACAGCTTGAAAATAAAAATTACTTCTAAAGATGACTTTTTTGAAGCAGTCTGAAGAACCGCTTAAAAAAAACACTCTTTTGGAGCGGTTTCTATATATGTAATTATATTCATCCGACTTTTCACGTATCTCACCAACAAAAATGAGTAGTCAATGAGGCAGCCCGGGCGCCTCTTCTCGATATTAAATTGGATGATCGGTTAAATTACATAGAGACACATGTGGCAATCATCGACCAAAAGGATAAGCGACTCTGCAATAAGGTGATTCCCCTGGTGAAAATTCAATGGAAGCATCGAGAGGGTTCAAACAACACCTAGAAGTCCAAAGCGGAGATGAAGGAGTTGTATTCGTTTCCGTTTATGGTATAGAAGGTTTCCAAGACGAAACCTTTTGTAAGGGTGGTGGACTTGTAACATACCGGATTTTTGTGAAAAACAAGATCAACTACGAGATTACCACTAAGACTTAATGAAAAAGGTGGTTTAAGGGTGGATTTAAACCCAAAGAGGGAAGGATTGGGCTATAAGCCTATCAGCCCTTACTATATAATGCAAAGAGATTGAACCCTAACCATAATCACCACCATCATCAAATTTCTAGAGAGAGAAAGTTGGTGAACTTGCTATTCAAGTGATTTTGAAGTAATTGAAGCTTGGAAGTTATTCCTATTTGAGTCTTAATCACTCCAGCAACAAATTGTTCAAGATTCAGGTAACATTCGATCTAAGATCTAAGTGTTCGTTGTTTTTGGGTTTTTGATAGATTCAGGGTTTATAGCTCAAAGATCGGATTTTTACGTCTTTTTGGAACTAAAAACCATGAATCTTGCTTCATGGGAGTTAAACAAACGTTTTTGTAACACCCGCATCCCAAGATAAGCTCTAGAGAGTGTTATGCGTCGGATTTACAGAACACATAGTAACTAGAGAATTCACAATGGGAGCTTTTGAACTTTAATTAAACATTAAAGTGTATTATACATACGTATTATTATACAATAATATTTTCGTCAGTTAAACTAAACTAAAGATCTAAATCTTCAGCAGCCCTCTAGACCTCTATCTCCTCATAAACTAGTCTCATTGTCTGCAATTCCTACAATCACATGGCACCTAAGATGTGTGCTCGAAAAATATTTAGGACTCAGCATAAAGCATAAACTGGTGAGTTCATGAACACAAATAATCTTATTTAAAACATATTTTTTATCGACTATAACATCAGTCAGATATAATCATGGCAAACAGATAAAAATAGAGTAAGCACGGTATATATGTTCACATAACTAGGCTATGTATACAAGCTCTACTAGTTAAATCAGATACATACAATCAGCCCTCAATCATCTTATCAATCATTGCCACATATCCACAGATGTTATACATAGTTGATTCCATAGTTATTACCAATCAGACAAAACATCACATCCCGTTTTAGAAACGGTTCAGAGGAACTCACCTTGCTAGCTTGTAGTTCTTGAGCTTTCAGATAATTAAGTTTCTTGTAAGTCTATAGTTCTAATTTAGCAGGCCTCCTGATTCTAAGCCTTCTGATAGTAAAGCATTTATTTGGATAGTAAGTTTATAGTTCTGAGATTTCTGATAGTTAAACATTTAGTTTAATAGAGTAGAATACGTATTATTGTAAAACCGAATCAAACCTAACGATGGTTCGAGATCAGAACCATAATATAAGTTAACAAAGTATAGCCTTATTCAGGCAGCATTTTGGTATCCGTTAGTTGGTTCTCTGATCAGGGTGATTATCGGTTAGAACACCAACGTATAGAGAGAAGAAGAGAAGAAATGAGCAAGGAAATGAAACCTAAGCTTCCTATTTATAGGTAGGGAATACTTCTTACCCCATATAGATCTTCCCCATGTGTTATCTACCCATATACATCTTCCCCAGTTGTTATCTAACTATATATACATTCCCTAAATAAACCTTTCTTAGATAAACCTTCCCTGGATATATCTTACTTAGATAAACCTTCCCTAAATATATCTTCCAAATATATACCTTTCTTATATACACCTTCCTTATATAAACCTTCCTTATATGTTATCTACCCCATATATACCTATTTAGATTCTAATTTATTAAATTTACGTTAAATGTTTAACTAATTAATTTACTTTAACTGATTAACTAAGTAACTTACTTAGAGGGAGTTTGGGATTACGTTTTGAAGTGATTATTTGATTATTGCGTTTGTAAAATATAAATAATCTAAAAAAGTGTTTGGATGAAAAAAGTGATTATCTGCTTCCAAAACGCAAAATCTATTTTGAAAATGCATAATCTATTTTGAAAACGCAACACCAAACACCCCCTTAGTTGTTAAGTTTCCTTAGCTGTTAAGTTTTCTTACCTATTAAGTTTTCTTAACCGCTAAGTTTTCTTAACCGCCCACGGGTAATAGAAACCAAATCAAACGTTAACGATAATCACGAGATCAAAATTTCAACGTATAAAGTATCACCTTATTCAGGAAGAACTTCAGCTTTTCGTTGCTAGGGTTTTAGATCAATCGGACAAGGTATCGTTTCAGCGATTAGGGTTTAATACATTCCCTATGGAGTAGAGGTTTAGGGGTTCTTGCATTAGAAAGACAGAACGAGAGAAAAAGATGTATCGATTTCTAATTGAAAAGGTGTAAATGAATAAGTCCCAGACCCGGCCTTTATATAGGTTAGGTGGACCTCCCGCGCGTCGGGGGAGGAGACAGAACATCTCTTGCGTGGCGCCAGGGAGGTCAGTCTAGCCTAGGCTGCCACGTGTCCACCTAGGTATGCCACGTATCACCACCTCGTGACACGCGTCCTCCGCCACCTTTTTTCATCCAATCACGCGTTTTTATCGATTTTCGTGCCGATACTTATCGCGTATGCTCGGGTCTTGATCCCAATTGATTCGGTTTTTAACTTTAAGGGTTGATTCACCGATCGCATGTTTTGTCGCACGCACTTGGGGTTTTAATTACGGGTTTATTCGGGACATATTTGGATTTTATTGATTAGAAGACTCGGGATGTTACAGTTTTGGACGTGAAAATTGTATTTTGGGATAAAAATGGAACTCGTTAGGGTGAGGAAGATGATGAATCGGTGACGCTGGGTACAGCTTCGGTGACTATCTCGGCGACACTTGTTGCTGAGATAAGTTGGGGAGGATGGCGCCGCTCCCAACGCTGGCCAATGATTGGTGAAATGTGGCTCAGCGACATTTAAGACTATTGCCAGGGGGATGGCGCCGATCATGCTAGTGATAGGCACAATCACATGCGACACTGAACCAACAGCAAAGCCGATGACAATGTCAGCGACACTGTACCGACGACACTGAAGTGAATATGTTTATTAAGTGATGAGTTTCACGTGTTAACCCTCATGCAGATCGGATGACGGTTGTTTAGTGTGAAATCCTTACGCCAAGAAGTTAAACGCAAACTGGTGAGTTCTAGACCCACTTTAAAGCCTACTTTTAGGTTGGTATGATATGCATACGTGTTAAGTGAAAGTTGTTTAAGAAAATGTTTACAAAGACATTTCTACTGCTAAGGTTTCCAAAGTTTAACATTTTAAAGTCTGTTAACAAAAACAAAGATTAAAAGTAATAATTTATGAAAGCAATGTAGGAAATGGGTCACAATTATAATAAAAATTATATAAATAAATATAAAATTGTAAAGATACCCTATTTACATAATTTTTGGGAAATTGTAGTACCCGTACCGCCTTTCAGCCCCTTTTTGACCTTGCGCGGCCGCGCACTGGTCCTACGAAGAAGGCTTAAGGGATAGGCAACACACAACACTTACGCGCCAAAAGGAAATCATAAATCCTTGCGCTTTCCCCATAAACAAAGGATGGAAATCCTAAGTTAAACACTTCCGCCTAATGATATCCAGACTTGGATATTATTTACCCGACTGGTGCCACACGATAAAAGAGTCACACAGGATTATGGCAATAACCTTCTAGAAAGACCCAATCGTGCACCACTAAACGGTTACAACCGTCTGGACACGTGTCATCACCTCAGGCACCCCTGAAATCACGATGATGGCATGAAGTTGGAGGGAAACCTCCACTTGATCACTTTCCATGTGGCAAACCCCCAGCCATAGATCTAAATAGCGATCCGTGTGCACTCACGTCGGATCGAGAAGCTTAACGGAAGGAAATGTAACTGCTTACGGGGTTAGCATCTTCCGTCAACATTTCACCAACGGGTTTTCCCGCCTAAAACTCTCGGCTATAAATATGAGAACAATTCAGGTATGAAAATCCAAGTTACACACACTTCGTCAATACCCCTTCTTCTTCAAAGACACATACTTATTCTCACGCCGGAGTCGAGTCAAGGAGAGAACCCTCTTCTCCCCTTGATGAGGCTAACGGTATTTTGTTTTGTAGGGTTTACCGGAGAAGAAGACCAGTTGCAATCGAATCAGACGAGAGAGAACAACCCTTTTTATGCAGATCCAAACCCCCTAGATAATTTGATTCCGGTCATTTATCTAGTGTTTCTTCATTCGCGCCCACCGATTTCTCTGTCTTATTAGTTTTATCTCGTTTCGATTCAGTTTCTTTCATCCTCTGTTTTCACATGGCAGAAAATTCATTACCTCACCCATCAGTTCCTCGATCTGAATTGTGTTCGACAACCCCAAATACTCAGATTGACGGAATCATGGGAGTCAACGAAAGTAATAGTCACTCAGACGAAAAAAGTTCCTCAGATCAACTCATAGAGAGAGCCCCAAAATACTGGTTCGACAGATGCCAGGTTGCTTTAAACCAAGTTTTCACACAAATTCACAGATCTGAATCCCCAAACACCAGATCTGATGCTCTGCAAAGAAGCAGTGGAACGATTGATGCTGTAGTATTGGACCCACAGATACCTTATCAGTGGGACATCCAATCTAACAGCTATACCAAGGTAATCCCAAAATCAGAGGGAACCAATGGTCAGACAGATGAACCAAAACAAACATACATGGTGCAAGGAGGCCCTTCAAGAAGGTCAAACAAACGACACCATGATCAACATTGGAGGGAACAGCAAGTCAAATTTCCTATTGTTCCTGGAGACCCTCAGGAAGAGCGACCAGTCATCATTACTGGCATCTTCGGCCATTACCGAACGGACTATATGTTTATAGATCCAGGAAGCTCGATGGATATCATATACGAGCAGTGCTTCAAACAACTTGACCCAGAAGATAAAACACGACTAGAACCGGTTGATTTTCCTCTTACCGAATTTTGCAATGAAACTGTATTCCCATTAGGGCAAATAGTGTTTCCTGTGACTCTATCTGATGGCGAACATTCGCGTACAGTCATAGTAAACTTTATGGTCACGCCGGCAACATCACGCCATGATGTTTTGCTCGAAAGAAGGTCGCAAAGGGAATTTAGCATGATCACTTCCATTCCACATGCTGCATGCGGATTTCCAACAAAAACTGGAGTAGCAATTCTATACTCAAGCAAGGAAGTCATGTACGTAGATGACGAGCCACCATCAAAGGTGGCCAAACCTTCAACATCAAACGAGCCAGAGAAATGGGTTCTGAACGACGAATATCCAGAACAGACCATCCTGCTAGGACACGCCATTTCACCAGCAACACGAATACAGTTAAAAGAATTACCATCTAACAATAAAGATATATTCGCTTGGTGCCCAGCAAATATGACTGGGGTTCCGCGCGATATAGCACAACATTATCTGAACATTAGACCTTCAGCAGAACCTGTTGCGCAGGGGAGGCGCAGCCTCAGCGCCGAGAAAGCAGAAGCTATGAATGAGCAAGTGACAGAGCTACTTAACGCCGGAATCTTGCGCGAGGTTCAATACCATACCTGGGTCGCCAACCCAGTAATGGTCCAAAAGCATAGTGGCGGATGGAGAATGTGCGTCGACTTCAAAGACCTGAATAAAGCATGCCCAAAGGATTGCTACCCGCTTCCTGAGATAGACAAAAAAGTCGACTCTCTAGCATCATTTCGATGGAAGTGCTTTCTTGACTGTTACAAAGGTTACCATCAGGTCCAGAGGAAAGAAGAAGACGAGGACAAAACAGCATTCCGCACAGACAAGGGCATTTTCTGGTACACAAAAATGCCCTTCGGTTTACGCAACGCAGGCGCAACTTACCAGCGCCTAATGGACACAGTCTTCAGAGGCGACATCAGCAAAACAGTCGAGGTATACATGGATGACCTCGTCATCATGAGCCACGAGGAAGATACAATGCTCGCGAATATCCAACGCACATTCGATTCTTTGCGCAACATAAACTTAAAGCTCAACCCAACCAAGTGTTCCTTCAGGATGGAAGAAGGAAAATTCTTGGGTTTCATAGTAACAAGAGAAGGGTTCAAAGTAAATCCAGAAAAGGTGCAGGCCATCCAGCTAATGCCATCACCTGCAACAATAAAAGAAATGCAAAGACTCTCCGGACGTCTAGCAGCCTTGAACAGATTCTTGGAAAACCATGCGGCAAAGTCTTATCCATTCATTAGCACCCTACGAAACTGCACCAAGAAAACCCATTTCCAGTGGACGCCCGAAGCAGAAGCAGCTTTCAAGCAAATGAAAGAATGTTTAATTCAGTTGCCGACGCTAACAGCACCACGGGAAAAAGAGCCACTGATTTTATATCTATCTGCTGCCGAAGGCGCAGTATTAATGGTGGAACGAGAAAACATTCAGACTCCAATCTACTATATAAGCAAGATGCTCACTGGCCCAGAGACACATTACTCGATGATAGAAAAACTAGTCCTAGCCCTAGTACATGCATCACGGCGCTTACTTCGGTATTTCTCTGGTCATGTCATCACAGTTCTCACTAATTACCATTTAGGTCAAATCTTATCCAAACCTGATGTCTTGGGAAGATTGGCCAAATGGGCCATTGAGCTCGGAGGATAAAATATCCTATACAGACCGCGACCAGCAATCAAGGGGCAAGTTCTAGCAGATTTTACCACAGAAGTTCCTATCGACAAAGTCCAAGAGTGCGAGGCAATCCAAAACCCTGTTCCTGTTTTCGACGATAGGGTCGGGACTCTACACACAGATGTCGCTTCTAATGATGACGGAGCAGGTGCGGGTCTCCGGTTGGTCAGCCCAGATGACCATGAACTTACATATGCAATACGCTTGGATTTTCGAAGCACGAACAACGAGGCAGAATATGAAGCGTTCTTAGCAGGCCTTCGCTTAGCACTTAAAATGGGGGCGAGAAACCTCGAAGCTAACGTTGATTCAAAATTAGTGGCCGAACAAGTTAATAGGCACTATGATGCAAAAGGAGAGGCTATGGCGTTATACCTGGAGCAAGCGCGGATGTTGATTAGCCAATTCCAAACGTTCAGGGTTAATCATATAAACAGAAGCGAGAATAAGCATGCAGATACACTAAGCAAATTGGCTGCTACCAGTTTCAAGCACTTAGCAAAAGAGGTACGCATTGAGGTGCTATCTAATCCTTCTATTCCTCTCAAACAAGTAAACATTATAGAAATCGGCAATCGATCCTGGATGTCCCCAATCATCTTATATTTGCAACACGGGAAACTCCCGTAAGGAAAGGCGGAAGCCAGGAAAATCCAGCATAAGGCAATAAACTATGAGATGGCGGGCGGAATTTTATACAAAAAGTCATTCATGGGGCCGTTACTACGATGCGTTGACAAAACAGACGCGCAATACTTAGTCAGGGAGATCCATGAAGGCTTGTGCGGGATACATGCCGGACCGCGAATGGTAGTAGCAAAAATAATGAACACACGCTACTATTGGTCGAGAATGCACGTAGACGCGGTAGAAATATTGCGGAAATGAGCAGCATGCCAGCGCCACGCACCAAAAACACTCCGGCCAAAGAATCCACTAATACCAGTCACGTCCGCTTGGCCTTTCCAACAATGGGGCATCGATCTTGTTGGCCCATTCCCTGACGTGCCAGGCGCAGTAAAATTCATCATCTTAGCAGTAGACTATTTCACGAAGTGGGTTGAAGCCAAGGCATTAGCTTCAACAACAGCAATGGTAATCCGCAAATTTATATGGGAACATATTATTTGCAAATTCGGATTACCATTGCGCATCATCTCCGACAACGGCACCAACTTTGCCTCGGAAGATCTTCAGAAATAGTTCAAAGAAATGAAGATCGAACACAACTTTGCTTCCGTGGCACACCCACAGGCAAACGGCCAAGTCGAGAGCGTCAACAAACAGATAGTCGACGGCATTAAAGCGCGACTTGGAACAGCGCGCGGAGGATGGGTTGATAAGCTCCCAAGCATCTTATGGGTTCATCGCACCATGCCAAAGACTAGCACGGGAGAAACTCCATTCAGTCTTGTTTACGGATCTGAAGCAGTAATCCCCGCTGAAATTGGTCTCCCATCACCACGCATGATTGCTAAGCAAAACCAAAACAATGAGAAAGAGCGAAGACTGTATTTAGACCTTCTCGAAGAAAGGCGCGAGAATGCCGCCATCGCCGAGGCAAGGTACAAATTCAAACTCGAAAAATACTACAATACGCGCGTACGCGTGTGTACCTTTGTCCCGGGTGATTTCATCTTGCGCGACCATGAGGCTTCCAACGCGGAAAAACCAGGCAAATTAGCGCCAAAATGGGAAGGACCATACATCGTCAATGAAGTCTTAAGAAAAGGGGCATACACCCTAAAAAGAATTGATGGGACACTAGTTCCCCGCACCTGGAACGCGAAGCAACTGCGAAGGTGTTACATATAAGCCAAACCATTCCGCAAAAATAAAAGTATACAGGCAATGTTTTTCTTTATTATCCTTTGTATTATTGGCCTTGCGCCCTATTAATACATGCATCAGCTTTACCCATGTTACTGTTTGTTACAAATTGCATATAATTCTTTTGGTATACGCGAAAACAATATGGTAAACATTGTACGCTTTATGAACAGTCTAAAAAGGGCACAACCTTGCGCATTTTAGACAAACGTTCAAATATGAGTACAGTACCATTCTCATTCGCTCTACCTATTCAAAGTAATTAAACATATGCAACTTATTGTAATTCAAGCACAAACTGAAGCTTACATGCACGGCAGTGCATCAAAAAATATATATATCATCAAGAGCAAGATAAACAACCATTTACAACGATCACAACAGTGATCTTCAAAAATTTTTAGTAGCAAGACCAACATGAACGTCAAAAAAGGGGAAAACACAGTTTCCCAAACCTAACCTAATCAACAGCAGGACCTTCATTAGCAACCGGCATCTGATCATCACGACGGTTCTTCCGGCGACAGTATACCAGCTGGCATCCACCCCTCCGAAGTATCGGAAAACGGGACATCAGGTCGTCAGCAGATAATACTCCGACTTTCTCATCAACAACACATTTTTTTACAATCAGCACTGGCAACGGTCGTAGAATCAGGATTAAACGAATCCTTTTCCTTGTTAGCTATTAATGGTGGAGAACCAACAAGAAGCACGAGACCTTCAGCAGCCTCGTAGGTCCTCAAAATATCCAAAAGTCCCCGAGTACGAAGAGAACGCTTCGTCTTCATTTTTTCCAAATCAAGGAAAAGGCGAAAATCCTCAAATGTATATATAGAGGAACCAAACTCCGGGGAAAGGAAAAGCTCAATCACCATGATTAGCTGACAAAACGTCCCTTCTGAACGGTGCTACAAGACCTAGGGTCGTATCCCCATAAATGAAGACTGACAAGCGTCAATACGTGTCCCAAGGTAAAAAGAAAAAGTTTTGCAAATACTAATTTTTTACTATAGGTTGACGTCACCAAGCGTCAGGTCATGATTACAAAAGGGTCAAATCAACAGAGGGAAAAATCACAACTCCCTCTAAAAGTTTAAAACAACGAAAATCTTCTTACAGACAATTCTCTACTTTCACGCCAAAAAAAAAAACAACAAAACATTTTCTATCTCATAAGTCCAGTGCTCCACTTATTTGCATAAGAGCAACACTAGACTGGGGGGACTTGAAAGGGTAAGTTCCCAAAAACCCCATAATAAGAACTTGGGACTATACCACAACCTTGTCTTTCAGCCCCTTTTTGACCTTGCGCGGCCGCGCACTGGTCCTACGAAGAAGGCTTAAGGGACAGGCAACACACAACACTTACGCGCCAAAAGGAAATCATAAATCCTTACGCTTTCCCCATAAACAAAGGATGGAAATCCTAAGTTAAACACTTCTGCCTAATGATATCCAGACTTGGATATTATTTACCCAACTGGTGTCACACGATAAAAGAGTCACACAGGATTATGGCAATAACCTTCTAGAAAGACCCAACCGTGCACCACTAAACGGTTACAACCGTCTGGACACGTGTCATCACCCCAGGCACCCCTGAAATCACGATGATGGCATGAAGTTGGAGGGAAACCTCCACTTGATCACTTTCCACGTGGCAAACCCCCAGCCATAGATCTAAACAGCGATCCGTGTGCACTCACGTCGGATCGAGAAGCTTAACGGAAGGAAATGTAACCGCTTACGGGGTTAGCATCTTCCGTCAACATTTCACCAACGGGTTTTGTCACACCCCCAAATTCCACCTGCGGAGCATCATCCGCTTGAGGGCGTGACTGACCAGGATCCAGCCACCAATTATATTGTTTAATTGAATTAATAACCATAGTAATACTTACTAACCATACGATTAGCAAATATCATGATCAAAGCTTAAAGTTTTAAGTCTAAATAGTAGTAAGTAGCGGAAGCATAAGCAAAACAGTTTTAAACGAGGTTCATAGTTCATGTTTATTTAACACCCAACACAGGGGTAGACGAGCACTACACATCCCCAAGCAGCAAGCTCCTGAGTCACTGGTTACCTGCAAAGTATGCAGTAAGGTGTCAACAATAATCTTGAGCGAGTTCACTAATTGTCCAGTTTTAATTACCAAAAACTTGTTTCACCAGTTAATTTATCCGTTCATACATGCCATGGGGAGCTACCCCAAAAGTAAGCGACTAAACTGTTTTTCCAATACCGAACACTAGGTAACCGTTGCGTTTCCGCAGAATGCCCCGATGTCAATGTTCTATCACCATTGACGGATGCCTGTGGCCTAATAACCATAGTAGGAAGCCCAGTCGAGACAAGGCGGTCTCGACTCGAGAACACGCGGTCTCGAGTCGCAACCAAGAGATCTCGAGTGATCACGTTTTGGTCTCGAGTGGTGCTGGTCAGGAGTCGCAACCTCAGAGGTCTCGAGTCCAGTCTCGAGTCGAGATCATGAAGTCTCAAGTCGAGACCTTGCCGGTCTCGAGTCCCTGAAGTCCGTCTCGAGTTGTCATGGGATGGTCTCGAGTCGCAACCAAGGGTCTCGACTCGCAACCACAGTTACGTGCACAGAAATCCTTCTAGAACCTGTCAACATGTACTATCCAATAGAAATGCATTTTCATGATATTGTGTACTATCCAACCACAATGCACAAACATGTTTTCTTGTCTGATTTCCAAACAAAACGGATCAAACATGGTAATTTGAAATATTCATATCATATTCAACATGTTCTTCACATATTCAAGTATTCATGCCATATTCAAATAGTTCATTGTATGTTCATATCGTATTAAATCAAGTCATTACCAAAATGATCTTAAAAGCATAACAATAAGTGATAACATGTAATATCTCATTCTTCTCCTTCAAGAACATATATGTGCACATTCATTAAACTTATCCTAATCTATTCAACAATCATGCATATCATTCGGTCAAAACATTATCATTAGCAACAACACATGGTTCGACTTCTAACTAGCTAAAACATGTTCATCATCATCATTAGTGACATTTCTAGCTAAAAACATGGCAAACACTTATCATCAATACTCAAGAATAATAGCAAACACCTAAATATACTAACCGGTTGATGTTGAGGGTATGAAGGATCAAAGAATCAACTTCCGAGTGACGATTCCGAGCTTGATCCGAGAGCCTTGATGTTTCCGGTTGAGTCCAAGAGAGGAGGAGAGGAGGATGATTTTGTTAGGGTTTAGGGTTTTAGTGAGAGAGAATGAGAGGAGAGGTTTGATGCACAAAGGTTGTTGTCAAAAATGGAAATAGTGGCCAAGTCCAAGAGTTTTATACCCGTCTCGAGTGGGTTAGGGGTTTCCGAATTGGGCTTCTCGGTTGTATGGCCCAACCGGCCCAAGTGTCTACTGTTTACTCGAGACCGGGTGGTCTCGAGTCGGGTTCGCTGGTCTCGGCTCACTTTATACATAAGTATATATATATATATATATATATATATATATCATACATACATACAACACATAATAAAACAGATAATCCTTAGTTTTCATTTAATAACGTATATACACACAATGGTATTACAAGATAATAGCTCGGGAAAACCTAGAGTGTCACAGGTTTTCCCGCCCAAAACTCTCGGCTATAAATATGAGAACAATTCGGGTATGAAAATCCAAGTTACACACACTTCGTCAATACCCCTTCTTCTTCAAAGACACATACTTATTCTCACGCCGGAGTCGGGTCAAGGAGAGAACCCTCTTCTCCCCTTGACGAGGCTAACGGTGTTTTGTTTTGTAGGGTTTACCGGAGAAGAAGACCAGTTGCAATCGAATCAGACGAGAGAGAACAACCCTTTTTATGCAGATCCAAACCTCCTAGATAATTTGATTCCGGTCATTTATCTAGTGTTTCTTCAAAGTCTTCACCACTTCTCCAAGAATTCTTCATGCATATTTTTTTTCTTGTAGTTTTCTCATACTTCCAATGAGGCACATAGCCTACCATTTTTA